>NC_133413.1:135097500-136347500 GCF_049350105.2 Macaca mulatta | reverse complement strand
TATTGATTCTTCCTATTCATAAGCATGGTATGTTCTTCCATTTGTTTGTGCCCTCTTTTATTTCATTGAGCAGTGGTTTGTAGTTCTCCTTGAAGAGGTCCTTCACATCTCTTGTAAGTTGGATTCCTAGGTATTTTATTCTCTTTGAAGCAATTGTGAATGGGAGTTCATCATGGTTTGGTTCTCTGTCTGTTATTGGTGTATAGGAATGCTTGTGATTTTTGCACATTGATTTTGTATCCTGAGACTTTGCTGAAGTTTCTTATCAGCTTAAGGAGATTTTGGACTGAGACGATGGGGTTTTCTAAATATGCAATCATGTCATCTGCAAACAGGGACAATTTGACTTCCTCTTTTGCTAATTGAACATGCTTTATTTCTTTCTCTTTCCTAATTGCGCTTGCCAGAACTTCCAACACTGTGTCGAATAGGAGTGGTGAGAGAGGGTATCTCTGTCTTGTGCCAGTTTTCAAAGGGAATGCTTCCAGTTTTTACCCATTCAGTATGATATTGACTGTGGGTTTGTCATAAATAGCTCTTATTATTTTGAGACACGTCCTATCAATACCTAGTTTATTGAGAGATTTTAGCATGAAGGGCTGTTGAATTTTGTCGAAGTCCTTTTCTGCATATATTGAGACAATCATGTGGTTTTTGTCTTCGGTTCTGTTTATATGCTGGATTACATTTATTGATTTGCTTATGTTGAACCAGCCTTGCATCCCAGGGATGAAGCCAATTTGATTGTGGTGGATAAGCTTTTTGATGTGCTGCTGGATTCAGTTTGCCAGTATTTTATTGAGGATTTTTGCAATGATGTTCATCAGGTATATTGGTCTAAAATTCTCTTTTTGTTGTTGTTGTTGTGTCTCTGCCAGGCTTTGGTATCAGGATGATGTTGGCCTCATAAAATGAATTAGGGAGGATTCCCGCTTTTTCTATTAATTGGAATAGTTTCAGAAGGAATGGAACCAGCTCTTGTTTGTACCTCTTTTCAATCTGGATGCACTTTTTTTCTTTTTCTTGCCTACTTGCACTAGTTAGAACATCCAGCACAGCATCAAGTAGAAGTGATGAGAGCAGATAATCCTTTCTTGGTCCTGATTTTAAAGAAAAATAATTTTTCCATTTTTAAGTATAATGTTAACTATAGGTTTTCACAAAGGCCCTTTAATAAGTTGAGTGTGTTTTCTTTTTCATTCTGGTTTGCTGAGAGTTTTTATCAAGAGTTGATGTTGCCTTTTTCCTTGTCCTTGTATACTTTTCTACATGTGTGCAACCAATCAGTACTCAAATGAAGACTAGAGGGAGAACTCTGCAGTTTTTCAGAGTCCTCTCTGTGTACTACTTTCTCTTCTCTGGTACTTTACCCTGTAAACTCTAGACACTTCAGCTTCCTTATATTCCCAAGTCGACTTCCCCAATGTGCAGAGACCACCAGGCTCAATCTGGATCCCTCCCACTAGCAATACAACCTGGAAATTCTCTCAAAGCAGTTAGCTGAGATAATTGCAGGATTCACCTCATTTGTTTTCTATCTCTCAGGAGTTATTGCCTTCTGTTGTCTGATATTTAACATTTTAAAAATCATTGTGTCATATGTTTCATCTAGTTTTTTAGTTTCTGCAGAAGAGTTAACATAGTTTCTGTTATCCCATCTTGGTTGGAAGCCACAATCTCTTCTGGATGATTTTTATACATGCACGTTCCTAGGGCTTACTTCATACATAAATTGTGGACTAATCATTCTTGAGAATCTGCATATTTTCAAAACTCTCCACTGAATTTATTAATAATTCCAGCTTGTGAAGTATAGATTTATCCACTATCTTATATCTAACAAAATCTGTGGTCTGTGGGGTGAGTTTTAGGACATGACAAGGATCATAGACCCAGGTTCTATGACCCTGTAGCCACAACATTTTCCACTCTCTCCCGTGTGTACAACCAGTGTGTCTGCTACATTAAAGCCAATGCTGAGAAGCCAAATTTAATTTTCTATACGTTTCATTAATTATTAATCATCTAAATATTAGAAAGACTATAACAGAAATTGGGATACTCAGTAGAAACTGGATACTTCTTGCCCTGTTGTAAATATCACACACTTGTACCAGAGGACAAAGGAACAATGACAGTTTTACTGCATATGTAAGATGTGATCATCATCCTAAAGAGAAAGCCATCAAAGTTTTGATGCAGTGAATATCCACCAAGATTGTTATCATCCTTTGTTCTTTAAGTGTTACTGGATACCTTTCCAAGGTAGCACCACTTCAGTAATGGTGTTTCCTAGTAGTATCGGATAGTCTTAGAAATGCTTTAAAACACAGCCAAGTAATCACCTCCTCCATGTTATCTTCTCACAAAATTCTGGGCAACTTTAATTGCTCTCACTTCTGCATGTTTATTGTGGAGTACATGTAGCATTATTTTAGCCTTCTTTATTGTATACAGAGAATTTGTATTTGTATGAATAATACTTGTATCAGTACACAAGTAAAGTTTTCTATTTCATGAAAATTATTGATTGGTAATCCATTCCTCCTTTTCAGTTATTCTAGAAATGTTCAGAAAATTAGAAGATATGATAATATATATTACATAATGTGAATGTATAATTATGAATAAATTTCAATAACATAATTTAACTATGTATCATATGAATATAGATTTATTTCTTCTTTTCTGGAATTCTGCCTGGGAATATCTGAAAAATATATAACTGGGTTATATTAAATTTAATTAATATTAAACAGCATTAAGTTGGCAAGCTCCCTGTCTGCTGTACTGCCAAATTTCTGATCTCATGGGTATCTAAACTGGCTTACAATGACTACGTATGTAGAACATTGTTTCCGCTTGGGATTATTTTATCCTAAGCATGCCCTGACACTACAGATAAAATCCCCAGGATGTTTCAAGTTCCCTCTGACACCACTGATTTTTAGGAAGTCAAGGAAAATAACCCTTGGCAGGGCTTAATAACTCCACACAAATGTTGAACTTATAATTAAATGTTATTCCTTTGTTCTTCAGATCATCTTCTAAATTATTCATAGCCTGTCAAACTTAATTTCTAAATAAAGTAATGAAGTTTTGTTATCATTCAGCAGTCTGATTTTAAGCCCCAGTGCTATATTTTACCTGTAAGCTTTGACTGACTCTGAAGATGAAAAAGGATAGGTGGGCTATGTGTACATGTGCAGCCTAAACTATGACTGTCTTACCAATCTCAATAAGGACCTGATGAGGTACAAACTCAGCTGACAATGAACTCAAGCTCCTGTAACTGAGGTTCATGAATATATTTTCTCTGCAAAGGGCTTTCTAATATTATATTTCTTATATTAGTTGAGGGAGGGGTGATGGTGGTAATCAGAATTACCTGGGATAGTGAGGAAGAGAATGGAGAAGACTTCAGCATATATAGTTTGACAAGACCCTCAAGAAGATCATTTTTAAACTTCCCAAAGTGACAAATCACTGACCCAACCAATGCCCTATTAGCCATGGCTACAATTCAAGCTCCAAGGAGCTTTCAAAAATCCTTACTACCCAGGTCACATCACAGGCCAGATTAGAAGATTTGACTTGGACCCAGCACCCATACTTTAAAGAAGGACCTTGGAGAGGCAAGATCCACCGAGAACATGGGACTTGCTAAGACTGGAGTTAGAATAAATAGCTGCCTCCCATTAGAGTGGCCACAAGGAGAGTCCCTCTCCACTTCTCTCTAGACATGTTTAAAACAAAGGATTGGCTATGCCCTACAGGGAAGGTGTTATCTTTACATAAACAATTTTTAAAATTGTGATAAAATACACACAGTGTAAAATTTACCCTCTTCATCATTTTTAAGTATATAGCTCTGTAGTGTTAAGTATATTCATATTGTTTTGCAACCGATCTCTACAACTTCTTCACCTTGTAAAACTGAAACTCTATAACCATTGAACACCAACTCTAGTTTTCCGCTCTCTGCAAACCCTGGAAACAACCATTCTACTTTGTGTTTCTACGAGTTTGCCTATTTTTGATACTTTATATGAATGGAATCACACAGTATGTGTCTTTTCTGTGACTGGCTTATTTCACTTACTATAATATCCTCAAGATTTATTCATGTGGTAGCACGTGCTACACAATAAAAAAGGATGGTATTTCCTCTTTCTAAGTTGAATAATATTTCATTGTATGTATATGCCACATTTCTTTATCCATTCACCTGTCATCGAACATTTAGGTTACTTCCACCTGTTGGTTATTGTGAATGATGCTACAATGAATATAGGTATGCAAATACCTCTTCAAGATCCTGCTTTAATTTATTTTGGATATATTTCCAAAAATAGATTGCTGGATCTCATGATAATTCTATTTTTAATTTTGGGGGGAACCTCCATAGTATTTTCCATAATGGTTGCATCATTTTACGTTCCCACCAACAATGCAGAAGAGTTCCAAACAACAACGAATGCTTCGTGAATTTCCATGTCATCCTTGCACCAGGGCCATGCTAATCTTCTCTGTATCATTCCAATTTTCATACATGTGCCGCCAAAACAAGAAGTAATTAAACAATTTTTGATGCAATTTTCAGAACTTATTGACAAATCCCATGCTGTTGACAGACATTAAAAAAAATAAATCTGTATGTTTTTTTTTTTTTTTTTTTGAGGCGGAGTCTCGCTCTGTCGCCCAGGCTGGAGTGCAGTGGCCGGATCTCAGCTCACTGCAAGCTCCGCCTCCCGGGTTTACACCATTCTCCTGCCTCAGCCTCCCGAGTAGCTGGGACTACAGACGCTCGCCACCGTGCCCGGCTAGTTTTTTGTATTTTTTAGTAGAGAAGGGGTTTCACCGGGTTAGCCAGGATGGTCTCGATCTCCTGACCTCGTGATCCACCCGTCTCGGCCTCCCAAAGTGCTGGGATTACAGGCTTGAGCCACCGCGCCCGGCCTGTATGATTTTTAAAATGCATGTTTGAATAATTTCATTTCATTTTAAGAGGAATCAGATCAATGGTCAAGAAAGTTACCAATAGGAAGCCCTCACAGGGTGGGCCCAGACAGCAGCATTGGCCTCAGCTAGGGACCTGCAAATTCTCAGGCCCCATCTCAGACCGACTGCATCAAAAATTCTGTGAGTGATGCTCAGCAACCTATGCTGTAAAAGCCTTCCAGGAGATACTGATGCATGCTACAGAAAAAGGATTTATTTCTTATAGTTATGGGGGCTGAGAAGTCCAAGACCAAGGAGTCACATCTGGTGAGGGCTTTCTTGATGGTGGGGACTGTCTGCAGAGTCCTGAGGTGGCACAGGGTATCACAAAGTGAGGGGACTTAGCATGCTAATGTGCTCACTCAGGTCTCTTTTCCTCTTATAATAAAGCCACCAATTCCCCTCCCATGATGACCCATTAATCCATTATCCCACTAATCCATTAATCCATGAATGGGTTAATCCATTAGTGAGGGCAGAGTCCTCATGATTCAATCACCTCTTAAAGGCCCCACCTCTCAATGCCACCACATTGAAGATTTAATTTTAACGTGAGTTTGGGAAGGCACAAATATGCAAACTATAGCACAGCCCTACCAAAAAAAATTACAGTTAAGACATGAGATGCAATACATTTGACATCAGTGTCTAGACAACCTTGATTATCTCATCTAGTTCTGTTCTTTTCAAATAGTTTGTATTCTAAACACTGTCAATTCAATGGGGTACTCTGAAGTTGTAAGTATTCTGTGAGCTTAGTTTCCTCATCTACAAAATGCTACTAATATTACCTACCTCCTGGAGTTTCTAGGAAGTTTAAATGAAATAATATATTTGAAGTAGCTAGACCAGTCCTAGACACAAAGTTTTAAAAACATCCTTAGTTTTAGACCTTAGTTTCTGCATTCTCTTCTCTTCTTTACATTGATTTTCTAGTTTGTCTGTTTGTTTTGTTTTGTTTTGATTGTTCATCTTACACTGGGCCAGGGCCAGGGCCAACCATAGCTGAGCAAACTCAGTGCTGCTCTGAGAGGTATGAGTGCTCCTGGTATTGGCTGGGGAGTCATGGGAACTGACTGATTTCTCAGTCAATGTTTCTGCTGCAGCATTTGTTTTCCTCATCACCCTGTTTACCAAGTCTACACATTTGTTCAAACTAGTAACAGGTGCATGAAAAGGGAATTTTTTCCCTTGTTGTTTAATCTGCTCTCACAACAGCAAAATCTAAATAACCATCTTCCCTTGCACAAAACTAAGTTCTGCATAGATATAACAAATGTTTTAGTGCTCCCCTGGTAAGGCATTAGTGAAGAGGTTTCCATCTAGATTAGATGTAAATAGGTTAAGATTTAGTGAGGACAAATCTTTTGTGCACATGTACAAAAGCTTATTAGCCAATTTGCTATTCTATCTGATTTATTCTTCCCAAGAACACTTTGAGACATGGATAACTGTATTGGCTCTAATTTACAGATGTGAAAACTGAGGTCCAGAGAAATTAAGAAATGTAACCAAAGTCCTAAACTTATTAGCAGAACCAGCTAATTCATTTACAGAGCCCAGTGTAACATAAAAATGTAGGACCTGGTGTTCAACAGATTATGAAGAATTTCAAGACAGAGACAGCAGAGCATTAAACCAAGTACAAATTTCTCGGGGGCAGCATCCTGGGCAAGTGCATGGCTTGTAAGCCCATAAAGCCAACCCTACTTGTGTCAAAATTGATTCCAAAGCCTATGTCTTTTTTCTATTTCATCACATATGAGAGCCAACAGACTTAACAGAAAACATATATTGGATCTCTGGCTTTGGATGAGAGTAAAAGGTACAGGGAATAACAGTGAAAGCCCAAAGACAACTCCATCAACTTCATGGTTTTGATAAGGGCTGGTTCTGATGCTGAGAAGCAGCCTGCAGTCATGGAAGCAGCACCAGTTTTGAGTCAAAAGACCTGGGTTCAAACCCTTGCTTAGCAGCGTTCACTTGCATGACCTCATGCAAGACATCCAGGCCTTCTTAGCCTGCGTCTCCTCTGCTAAAATAATAATAATAATAAGAGCGCTGCCATTTTTTCTTAATTTACTGAATGAATTATTACATGGATAGGAACATGTAAATGTATGCAGTATGCAAGCATGTTTCCAAAAATACTACTGTAAAGCTAACCTCAAGGCCCTACCTGCTAAGCCCTACCTGAACTATAGCCTCAAGGCCCTACCTGCAACCTCTCCCTAACTTTGTTTGTATCCACTGATTTAATAGGTGCTAAGAGGTCTCTAGGCAGAAGGAAAATCTGAGCTGCGTCCAGAAATGGGATTGTGACATAGAGTAGCAGATGGTTGAACTACAGGGAGGTCAACCAAAGACTTCAAAGACCCTGTAGAAGAATTACTTGAATACTTGATAGGTCTTGATTCAATAGTTTGAGAGCAAATTATTTTTAATATTAACAATGAATGACTCTGAGATGATATAGCATCTATTTCAAAAATGTCTTTCTTCACCTTCTCTTCCTCCCTCCCATGATCACTCTACGAACCCCATAATCATGTTGGGGAGAGAGAATATAAGGGCTGTCCAGTGTTCCAGGACATCATCTTCTCCTTAGCTACTGTTATTGCCTCTGATCTATAGCACGTCTTGCAGTTCAACAGTTCCTTGCTGTAGTAGTGACTGAGACACAACCATTAACGTTGGTTTAAGAGGAAGGTGTCCTGTTTCAAAGAGCAAGCCATTCTCTCTTAATATAACCTGCTATGGTCACATAAGATGGGTGTCTTTAAGTCCAGTGCCACAGCTCAAGTGCTCATGGCCTACATCTACACACAGAGGAGCACACACTTATGGAGATTCTTATGAGATTCATCAATAGGACAGATTGGCAGGATTAGAACAGATTCCAGCGTCAGCCACACCTTGTACTCAGAATCTCTCCAAGTATCTCCGTATCTCTCTAAGATAGGCGTGGGCAGCAAGCATAACACAACTTCATTCTGCTCCAAAAGGTCAGTCCAATTTCTTCTTACCATTTCTTAGCAAGGCAATAATAAATAAAGACTTTCCTGTAAGAAGCTGGGGCTCTACCACATGAGGGCTTCTGCCACTACATGCTCTGCCACTGCACTTAGCTGGAGGTGGCTCTGCTCATCTTTGCCTGTCTCCATGAGATCAAGGCTATGAGATCACCTGCCTCTGCACGGTATAGAGACTGTTTCTTGACTCAGTCTTGAACAAGCCTCTCTGGCCAATGAAAGAACAACTGCGTATAAACCAAAGGATGGCAACAATGGGACTCAAGCAGCAAAGTCACAGAATCCTTCTCAGAGTGTGCAATCTATTGGATCAAATTAAGTGACAGAATCCATTATTTCACTTTCTTTTCCTCCAGCCCACAGCAATTCCAAGAACCCCAGCTTGGTTCTTTTAGCTTCCAAAATCAGTGAGGGCTTAGATTTGGATGAAAGGATTCATCCAAAAATCTATTCAGTGATGATGAAAAAAAGAAAGAACCTTGGCGGCAGGAGTCCTGTGACCCACACACAGAGAAGCTACAACAGTGGTATGGTCAGAGCATAGAGCATGCTGAAGTTAAGAGCTTAGGAGCTGAGAAACAGCAAAGATAGGAATGATGACCTAGGGGGAGCACTGAAAGTAGAAATTCAGACAGATTCCATGAAGCATTGTGAGTTGAAACCCAGCCTGACATGATGAGTCTATGTGAGAACCTCCCGCCCTGTCATCCCACCATGAGAAATCCAGGGGACCAGACAAAGAAGACAGTAAGAAAAGTGGTGAGGACTCTACAGTTATGCAGGTTATGGTTGGGACCTAAGTTGCAATTTTGAAATCACAGTGTGATCTCACCACCTTGAAGACCATAGAGTGACAATTATTTATGTAGCCACAATTATCCTGTATGTTTTGCCTTAAAAGCCTAGTCTTTTCTGCCTCTGCCCTTCCGAAAACGATAGAAACTCACTGAATCATTTGTGGTTGCCTCAGTTTCACAAATGCCATTGTTACTCTGTTCTCCAAGTCACTCCACATTTTGTTCTACTTGGTGACTGGTGGATGAGTTGTAGCTGACAGAAGAATTTAAATTGCCATCTTGTCAAACACAAATTTCAGTAAGTCTATATGACTTTGCCAGTTTAGGATAAGGCTTAAGAAATATCTAATTTTATCAGATGGAAAATTGCAGAGGTGGTAAGAGGCACAAAATGCTTATTACTCAGCAAAGGGTCTGGGTAAGACATCAAAAACATCTCAAGGTTTTAATATCTTTTTAAAAATCACTTCTCTTCATGTTCATGTACTGTCTGATCTTATTTATGGTCAAACTGACCCAAAGTAGCGTCTCAACTTTGCCACTAGCCATGTTACCTTGGTCTACTCATGCATCTTTTCTGAATTTTAAATTTCTAAATAAAGAAAATAATAACTATCTTTCAGGGCCAATGTAAATATTACATAAAAGAATACAAGTACAATAATTTCAGAGTCTATGGTCTTTTGTGGCTTCTCAATAAATATTTGCAATGATAAATGATTGCATAAATGGGCAGTCAATAAACAGCCAAACCAATAAATGTTTGTTTTCTTTTCTTATGCATTCTCACCCCAGAGTCATCTAAGACATAAAAATGGAAAATAAACACTATATTTATACTTATATAGGAATTTAATTTATAAAATGAGACATTATCTGTCTCATGTGATCCTCATAAAATTCCTTGAAAGACAGTTCAGACAAGAGCTGCCATTTCATTCTAAAGAAAAGTGAACCGAGGTTAAGGGCAACACTTTGAATTATCCAAATCCATATAGTAAAAAATAAATAAATAAAGGGAGATAGAGAGGGAAATAGGGAGCTATGAAGGGAGAAAGAAAGGAAGGAAGAAAAAAGAAAGGAAGGGAGGGAGGGAGGGAGGGAGGAAAGAAGGAAGGAAGGAAGGAAAGAAGGAAGGAAGGAAGGAAGGAAGGAAGGAAGGAAGGAAGGAAGGAAGGAAGGAAGGAAGGGAGGGAGGGAGGGAGGGAGGGAGGGAGGGAGGAAGGAAGGAAGGAAGGAAGGAAGGGAAGGGAAGGAAGGAAGGAAGGAAAGAAAGAAGGAAGGAAGGAAGGAAGGAAGGAAGGAAGGAAGGAAGGAAGGAAGGAAGGAAGGGAGGGAGGGAGGGAGGGAGGGAGGGAGGGAGGAAGGAAGGAAGGAAGGGAAGGGAAGGAAGGAAACAGAGAAAGAGAGAGGGAGGGAAGAAGGAAGGAAGGATTCTTAAGCCAAAGTCTTCTAATTCTAAATTCTTTCCATTTTAGAAAACCATCACTCTACATATCCTTGGATGCTGAACCAACCCATCTGCAATCATTGGACTAGTTATTAGCACAATCAAAATAGACATTTCCTTCCTGACTAAACCTGATTAATGGCTTAATCTGTCTATAGTATCATTCCTGGAAAACTCAAAAGAGGTTATTCTATATTAGGCTGTCAAAAAAGGTTCAGGCTCAGAAAAAGCAATCTTTTAATCATTTTCAGTTGGGCTATCTCCAAGATGACTTCTAGTAGAGCAAAGAGTAGGATACATAGCCATTTCAAAAGTGTCATTCTCATCATTCTGATCTGCCAGTCAGAATCTAGAACAATTACAGATGAAGCACTTGTTCTAGATTCTGCCAGTCAGAATCTAGAACAATTACAGATGAAGCTCTTTTTCATGTGATGAAAAAGAGCCTTTGTATTAGACACCAAAGAGGTGGAATAACTCAGAAATTCCAATGATGTCCTGAAATCAAGCAGAAAAATTAAGGAATAACTGGGCGCGGTGGCTCACGCCTATAATCTCGGCACTTTGGAAAGCTGAGGCAGTGGATCACCTGAGGTCAGGAGTTCGAGGTCAAGCTGGCCAACATGGTGAAACTCCATCTCTACTAAAAATACAAAAATTAACCAGGCATGGTGGTGGGCACCTGTAGTCCCAGCTACTCAGGAGGCTGAGGCAGGAGAATCACTTGAGCCCGGGAAGCGTATGTTGAAGTGAGCCGAGATTGCACCACTACAGAGTGGCAGAGTGAGATTGCATCTATAAAAAAAAAAAAAAAGAAAAGAAAAATTAAGGAATAGAGAAATATGCTAATATTTATTGAGTGCCTACTATGTGCTAAGCGCTGAAATGAAAACTGCAAATACAGTATCCCATTTAATCTCCCATATATACCTGAAAAGTAGATATTTTTCTCCTTGTACAAATAAAGGATTTGTAGCGTATAGAATTTAGGTAACTTGTCCATAATTAGTGGCTGAGTTTCCATTTAAATCCTGGCTTGTCTGAACCTAAAGGCTTATCACCTGACCAGAATTTCTCTACGAGCAGTCCACAGATCAGTGCAGGGCTGACCAGAAAGAAAGAATACAGATATCCATGTTCCATTCTACCACCAATACTATGATTCAGTGCATCTGGAGTGGAGCCCATAATTCTGTATTTGAACAAATTTTCTGGGTTATTATAAGAGACAGCTAGTATGAAAAATTATACCATGTTGCCTACTCAGAAGACAAAGACATAGTTCTTATAGCAGCGGTACTTGGCAATTCCCTGGTGTAATAAATATGGATTGTTCCTTGACACTCAAAGTGCAAGAAAGATCCTATTTCTTTATATTTGCAAATCAATTTTGTCCTATTCAAGCTCTCAATTATCTATGCTAATTGGCCACTTTTTATGACCTTGGAACATGCTAGGAGTTCTCAGGATTACTCAAAAAGTAGGAAGGACTGTTTTCTTCAGGTCATTTACCATCATCACCATTACTCAGTCTACCAAACAACTTTGGTTCTCTTCACCTGCACAAGCCACAGAGTCCCTGGCCCTTCACATAGACTGTCTATGACTTCCCAGGCTATAGACTTGAGCTCCTATCCTTTTACAACCCAGACTTTCTCTGTGTACTCTTAAGGGTAGTTCTCACTAACTCAAAGAAACTGAAAGTCCAATCATTCCTCCCAATCTCAGGGAATGTCCCCTCATCTCCTCCTAATCCACCAAGCAAAGCAGCCCTTACTTTCAATTTCAGGACCCCTGTCTACTTGTCTTTCACCACATTTTTTTCTTTAATAAGGAGGTTTAATGGTAACCAGAATGCATAAAATATTTTAGGTCCAAAAATTATCAGATAACTTTTTTGTCTTTTGAGAGAGTAAGATCAGCCTAAAACAATGCATGAATTAATTTTTCATCCCCAAGGATGAACAGCTACTTCTTCAAAGCATGAAAAACAAAACACAAGTTTGAGTGTTCATATTGTACTACATTAAATTCTCATTAACCCACTTTGTCACACTGTTTACAAACTTAAATTCAAAATGAGATGGAATTCAAATCAATGTGCATATGCTTGGCCATACAGGTGTTCAATACCAAGTCAGCAAAATATGGGGGAAAAAACATGGTCCATTCCCCACAACAAATTTATAATCCTATTGTGAAGTGGAGTATATGTTAAAAGGAACTTGGACTCTTATTCATTGGGATTCCTTTCTTTGTTTTATTATTCACAACCTTCAGTACTTAAATCCAGGCTTTCTACTCTGACCAAAATAATTATTATTAAATATTTAAATAATTTTTACAATAATGATATTATTATTGTAAAACACTGACACCATAGTTATTCTTTTTAAGCAACAAAATAAGGTGTGTCAGCGTACTTTGAAAACTACCAAATGTTATCTACGGTACCAGAAACTCTAAAAGGTAAAAAAAGAATCAAGAATTTTATCACTACACTATGCAATAACCTCTCCTCTGGCTTCATCTTATCTTCTTTACCTTAATTTCTTCTTTGTTCTACTATCTTCATCCACTTAGGCTTATCTTTAATTTTGTGTTATCTCATTGAGTTTAATGTATTCAAGAAACATGTCTTAAATCTCATCTGTAATAAACTGAGATATTTTACAAACATAAAAACATAGAGTGTTATTTACAGAAAATCTACAAAGCAGTGCAAATTCAAGTGCTGCATAAAGATACAAACCTTTAAAGGAATCCAAAGAGAGAAAGACCGAAAAATAGAAAAGGAAGGGCTGGATGGAAGAGATAGGACGAGGGAAAGCAGATTTATAGAAAGGGGTAGGATTTGAACAAAATGGATATATAGTAGACAATGGGGTTGCTTGACCAGATCAGAGTTCATATTGGTGAGCAGTAAAATACAAAACTGGAAAACATAGTTGGCTAGTAGAATTTAAAAAAGTATATACAAAATTATACATCATGGCCAAGTGAGATTTATTCCAGGTAGGCAATTCTGATTCAACATTCAAAAATAAGTGTAATCTATCACATCAACATGTTAAAGAAGAAAAAAATTATGTGATCATATCAATAAATGATGAAATAGCCTTTAACAAAATATGACACACATTTATGACAAAAAATTCTAAGCAAACTAGGAATAGAAGGCAACTTCCTCAAGTTGATAAAGAGTATCTACAAAAAAATAGGTAATTCATATCATCCTTAATGGTGAGAAACTGGATTCTTCCCCCATAAGATTAAGACAAGGCAAAGATAATGTTCTCATCACTTCTATTAGATATTGTACTAAATATTGTACAATAAAATGAGAAAAGGAAGTAAATTATATCCAGATTGGAAAGGAAAACATCAAACTGTCTTTATTCACAGATGACATGGTTATCTATATAGATTTGACCCAAAACAATAAAGTAAGAACCTCCTGGAACTAATAACTTATTATCGCAAGATCACAGAATATTGGGTTAATGTACGAAAGCCATTTGCTTTCCTATATACCAGCAATAAAAACTATATTTAGAAAAGAAATAATAGATAACACAAACAAATGGAAAAATATTCCATGCTCACAGATTGAAAGAATCAATATTGTTAAAATGACCACAGTGGCCAAAGCACTCTACAGACTCAATGTAATTCCCATCAAATTTCCAAGATCATTTTTCACAGAATTAGAAAAAAATAATTCTATAATCTATATGAGACCAAGAAAGAGTCCAAATAGCCAAAACAATCTCAAGCAAAAAGAACAACTTCAAATTATACTACAAGGATCTAGAAGCCAAAACAGCATGTTACTGGTATAAAAATAGACCTATAGACCAGTGGAACAGAATAGAGAACCCAGAAATACAGCCACATAAGTACAACTAACTAATCTTTGACAAAACTGATAAAGATATACAGGGGAGAAAGGACAGCATATTCAATAAATGTTGAATTTATTGAATTCAACATTTGAATTCACCTGCACAAGCCACAGAGTCCCTGGCCCTTCACATAGACAAATGGGATTTAATTAAACTAAAAAGCACAGCAAAATAAATAATCAACAGAGTAAACTGAAAAAAAAAATACAGAATGGGAGAAAATGTTTGCAAACTATATATTCAACAGTGGACTAATAATCCAGAATCTACAAGAAACTAAAACAACTCAACAAGAAAAACAAATGACTCTATCAAAAAGTGGGCAAAGGACCTGAACAGATATTTTTCAAAGCATACATACAAGTGTCTAACAAACATAAGAAAATATATTTAACACCAGTAGTCATCAGAGAAACAAAAATTAAAACCACAGTGTAATATTATCTCACCTCAGTTAAAATGGCTTATACAAAAAGACATGCAATAACAGATGCTGGCAAGGATGTGGAGAAAAAGGAACCCTCATATGCCATTGGTGGGAATACAAATTAGTACAACCTCTGTGGCAAACAGTGTGGATATTTCTCAAAGAGCTAAAAGCAGAACTATCATTTGATCCAGCAATCTCACTACTTGGTTATCTACCCAGAGAAGAACAAATAATTATATAAAAAAGACACCTTCACTAGTACATTTATCACAGCACTATTCACAATAGCAATGTCATGGAATCAACCTAAGTGTCCATCAATAGATGATATATATTTATATATATATATATATATATATATACACACACACACACAAAATTTTATACTTTGAAAACTGCCAAATGTTATCAAAAATACCAGAAACTCTAAAAGGTAAAAAATATCAAGAATGTTATCACTACACTATGCAATAACCTCTCCTCTGCCTTCATCTTATCTTCTTTACCTTAATTTCTTCTTTGTTCTACTATCTTCTTCAACTGAGGCTTATCTTTAAACATATATATTTGCCATGAAATACTACTTAGCCGTAAAAAAGAATGAAACTGTGTCCTTTGTGGCAACATGGAGACAACATGGATGGAACTAGATGTCATTATCTTAAATGAAGTAACTCAGAAACAGAAAGTCAAATACCACATGTTCTCACTTACAAGTGGAAGCTAAACAATGAGGACATATGGACATCCAGAAGGAAATAATAGACACTGGGGACTTCAAAAGGTGGGAGGGTGGTGAGGGATGAAAAATTACTTACTGGATACAATATACACTATTTGGGTAATGGGCACACAAAAAGCCCAGACTTCACCGCTACACAATATATCCATGTAACAAAACTGCACTTGTACCCTCTAAATCTATAAAAATTAAACATTTTCAAAATTTTAAAAATATTATTTACAATAGCACACACAAAATAGACTTAGGTATAAATCTAAGACTACAGCCAAAAGAAACTATATGTAAGCACTATATCATGGCTGATAAAGATTTTTCCCATAGGCTTATGGGTTAAAAATTCTGATACCATTATCATGTATATCGGAATGGAACAATTGAGGAAATGGATGATGAATTGTAGGAACCATGTTTCTCACTGTTGGAATGAAAGGTTACAGATAAGCAAGGAGAAAAGTCTAGAATAATCCATGTGGTAATGGATTAGAGGTGGAGACACCCATATGCACTCATGCTTAGCTAAATATAGACACCAATCTTTACATATGAAAATATTTAAAGATATGTGCATATACACTGATTACTAAACATAAATATTCCTCAGCTCTATCAGCTTAGTCATTGCCTAGAAAAAATAACACCCAGGGGCAACACCACAGTAGCAACAATGTCAAAGCAACACAGAAGCCAAATGAATAAACTTCCAATGTCCAACCTTAGAATAATTTAAGCAGCACAATAAAAACTCTAGTAAAATTATAACTCAATTATAAAATACATATCTATGAGCAGCAAAGAAAGGAAGAAGGAAGGGAAGGGAGGGAGGGAGGGAGGGAGGAAGGAAGGAAGGAAGGAAGGAAGGAAGGAAGGAAGGAAGGAAGGAAGGAAGGAAGGAAGGAAGGAAGGAAGGGAGGGAGGGAGGGAGGGAGGAAAAATCTACAATGCAAAAGAATTCCAAATAATTAATGTAGATGATCTACCTTCAAGACAGTGGCACACACTTCTTCACACCTTAAGTGTGGGCTGCAATATAGTGAATTCCTTCCAAAAGGCACAGTACAGAAAGCAGGAAAATACAGTCATTTTACAGTGGAGAAACTTGACAAGCCATATCTCAGCCAGATAATCAAGGTTCACCTCAAGAGTGGTAAGTCACGTTTATAGCACATACTGTGGTATGCACTAGACATACTAATGTGATGAGAATGGCACTTTCCCTCTGTGGTCTTCTGCACAAAGGCCCATAACCCCAGTCTAATCATGAGAAAAACATCCGACAAATCTGGTAGGTGGTGTGCTACAAAATACCTGACCAGCACTCCTCAAAACTAGCAAGGTTATTAAAAACAAGCAAAGTCTGACAAACTGGCAGGGCCAAGTGCTGCCTAAGAAGACAGGAAAACTAAGTGTAATATGAAATTCTATAAATGGGATCCTGGAACAGAAGAAGTGTATAGGATAAATAAAAACTAAGAAAATGTGAACACGTGGACTTCAGTGAATGAAAATGTATCAGTACTTGGTTTGTTAACTGTAACTAATGTACCCTATTAATGTAAGATGTTAATAATTGGGAAAACTGAGTAAGGGGTATGTGGGCACTTCTTGTACTATCTTCACAATCTTCCTATGAATCCAAAACTGTTCTAAAATAAAAAGTTAACCAGTAAAAAACAGACATCATTTTTTAAAAGATGTAATCCAGTGGAGTAGAGGCCATTGAATGTCAAAGAAAATTGGAGGTGTCTAGCCCAAGGTCATCAGCTAGTTATGGCTAAGTTAGAATCAGAGTTGAGATTGTTTAAAAACCCCTGGTGTAGCCGGATAAAGTAAAAAAAAAAAAAAAAAAAAAAAAAAACTGAAAATAGGATAAGATAACGAAATACTATGTTTAGAATATCTTCTTCCAAATGCAAGCATAGAACTCAGCTTACCCACCCTTATGATATTTGGAGAATACTAATGAAGCTCAGACAATGACAATGTGCTAACTGATGATGATGCTAACAGGAAGAAAAGTATCCGGAATGTATTTCTTTTTCAAGTTATATAGGTTTTCTTGAGTTAGCTTAATATATATTCAACATTCCACCCCCAAACCCTGCTAAGAAAGTTATGTTACAGATATAAAATCTTTGTTCTTGCAATCATTTAAATGTTTCAAGATTTATAAGGAGTGTTGACTTGGCCAGAGCACAGGTTTCCTGAGTCTGACATTGGCTCTGATGATGGTTCCCATATGCTGGGCCTGCCAGGGGCCACCCACATTGTCTGCGTTGTCTGATTCAACCTCACAATAATACTATGAAGTCAAAATCATCAAGTTTTCAAGATTGAGCAAACTGTACTTCTAAAAGTTTAAATTACCTGCCCAAAATCATACAAGTGAACCGGAATTGGAACCCAGGTATGTTTATTCAGAAACCCATACTGCCTTTCCAATTCTGTTAACTTAAACAAGCTATTACATTTATTTTTTAAACACTCTGTGGTGTTTTCACGTGCTGGGCACAGTTCTAAATTCTTTACAAATATTAATTTATTTAATACTTCTAATCAAGTACTAGGTAGGCGTTACTAATGACTCCGTTTTGGAAATAAAAAAAACATACTTTGTCTCTCTGAGTCTGACTCCTTTTCAAAAAAAATAAAATGGTTTCTAAGAGTCACTGTCTTAATAATAAGCAATATGTCCCCCAAGTTGAACTCCCCAGCCCTGTGCCTGAGACAAGGGCCCTTTGAAGACTAGGTAAAACCATAAAACTCAAGTCAAAACAATGGGGAAAAACAGTCATCAAATTTAATTTTCCTTGGGAAAGTCATTTCAATAGAGAGATGTCATCAGCTGACACTTGTGCAAGTTGCTATTTTAATATACATTTATTTGAAAAGGGTGCCTGAAAATATAATGAAGTGAAAGGATCCAAAACTTCTGTCAATAGTACTCAGTCATTCATCCTCTCACTCAACAAAATAAGAAAAAGAAAAAGCAGAGAGAAAAAGGAAGAAGGGAAGGAAGGAAGGGAGGGAGGGAGGAAGGGAGGGAGGGAGGGAGGGAGGGAGGGATCGAGACCAGCAAGAAATGCGGAGAGACAAAGAGAGAGTGGGAGAGAGAAAGAGAGAGAGAAAGAAGGAAAGAAAGAAAATTACTTGACCCAGTAAAACCCTTCTAGAAGCTAAGTGTGATATAATAGACTTGTCCGCTACACCTGGGATCAAATCTTTGTTTCAAGTCTTAAGAATGGAGTGACCAGTGACAAGTAGTCTCTAAATATCAGTCTTTTGTGCTTAAAAAAATCAGAATTATATACGCTTCATTGGATTTTTATGGGATGACTAAATGAAATAATATATGTGAAGAAGATAGTACTGTGCCTAGAACATAACAGGTACCAAACATAAGTTCACTGTTTCCATTCACTCTTCTTCCCACATGTCTCAAATAGTGGTACATAAGCCCTGAGACATGACTGTGCCTACTCCAATAAAGTGAGGCTTGAGAACATAATAAAAATGCAAATGGAGAACCTTACCTTGAACCATGACAACAAAAATTGTACTTTGATGTCCATTCTCAAGACCAGATGGAACCAGATGATCTCTGGAATTATAGAAAAATGTACTTTACTGCACTGAAGTAAATACTGGCAACTCCCAGCTGACCTATCCTAACTATTTGAGATTCCCAAAGACAATGATCAGAGTAAAAAGCGGCTAAGACCAGCACATCCTAGTTATTCTAAACATTGTCAGTATACATGAAAATAGTAAGTATGTCTTAAGTTTTCTCAGTGACATTTTTCAGAGTCACATAAAGTGCCAAGAGCAAAGCCTAAAAATAATGTCCCTCTTTCCATTTGTAAGACATAGCCTGTCTCCTAAGTGAAGATGCCTGAGACTTTATCAATCATTCGAGTATTAATCTATTTATTCAAGAACATTTCTTCTCTCTGTGCATTCTTCAGCCAGCATTTCTTTCATGATCACTATATTAGAAAAACTTTGCTACTAAAGTTTGGTGTTCAAATTCCAGCTCTTTTAAGCTATTGAGCTTAGACACATCATACTCTCTGAGCCTCAGTTTTCTAATTTTAAAAATTTGGAGTTAAGGATATTCTCTTCATAGGGAGTTAAATAAGCTAATATAATGAAAATGCCCATCAAAATGCCTCTGCTCACATTAGTTACTCAGTATGTGTCAATTACTGATTTATTGTTTCATATCATTATTTATTGTCATCTCTGAGTCTTACTCCTTACTGATACTCTTGAAAAACTTCACTCTGAATTCATAGTGCCCCATGCCTTAGATGCTATGTCTAAAACCCCACCTTCTGGGATGGTTTGTAATTTCCTAATCTAGAAGAATTCTGATCAAGTCCTTCACCAACTCTGAACTTGGAAACTCTTGGGAAAAAAAAAAAAAAAAAAGCCCTGAAGTCCTGTCATGGATTTGAGCAAGGCTAAGAGATAGAAATAAATGTGCTCTCACTAACCTTGAAAAGGAAACATGGCTCTTCAATATATTAGTTAATGATCAGGAAGAAGATGCCAGCAGCCAAGAGGGCTGATTTTCAACAATTAACAAATTACTCAAATTAATCAAGAAGAAGAATGGCCACAAGAAGAATTAAGAAAACCAATATTGAACAATATGGGCAGAGGTGATGTTTAGCACAAAAATGAGCTCCTCAGGTCACTCACATTGTCAGCAATAACTTGAATGACATGGACATTCTGAATATCGAAGAGATAATGATTCTGATCATGCATTCTTTTTTTTTTTTTTAATTTATTTATTATTATTGTACTTTAAGTTGTAGGGTACATGTGCATAACGTGCAGGTTTGTTACATATGTATACTTGTGCCATGTTGGTGTGCTGCACCCATCAACTCATCATTTACATCAGGTATAACTCCCAATGCAATCCCTCCCCCCCCCCCCCATGATAGGCCCCTGTGTGTGATGTTCCCCTTCCTGAGTCCAAGTGATCTCATTGTTCAGTTCCCACCTATGAGTGAGAACATGCGGTGTTTGGTTTTCTGTTCTTGTGATAGTTTGCTAAGAATGATGGTTTCCAGCTGCATCCATGTCCCTACAAAGGACGCAAACTCATCCTTTTTGATGGCTGCATAGTATTCCATGGTGTATATGTGCCACATTTTCTTAATCCAATCTGTCACTGATGGACATTTGGGTTGATTCCAAGTCTTTGCTATTGTGAATAGTGCCGCAATAAACATACGTGTGCATGTGTCTTTATAGCAGCATAATTTATAATCCTTTGGGTATATACCCAGTAATGGGATGGCTGGGTCATATGGTACATCTAGTTCTAGATCCTTGAGGAATTGCCATACTGTTTTCCATAATGGTTGAACTAGTTTACAATCCCACCAACAGTGTAAAAGTGTTCCTATTTCTCCACATCCTCTCCAGCACCTGTTGTTTCCTGACTTTTTAAAGATCGCCATTCTAACTGGTGTGAGATGGTATCTCATTGTGGTTTTGATTTGCATTTCTCTGATGGCCAGTGATGATGAGCATTTTTTCATGTGTCTGTTGGCTGTATGAATGTCTTCTTTTGAGAAATGTCTGTTCATATCCTTTGCCGACTTTTTGATGGGGTTGTTTGTTTTTTTCTTGTAAATTTGTTTGAGTTCTTTGTAGGTTCTGGATATTAGCCCTTTGTCAGATGAGTAGATTGCAAAAATTTTCTCCCATTCTGTAGGTTGCCTGTTCACTCTGATGGTAGTTTCTTTTGCTGTGCAGAAGCTCTTTAATTTAATGAGATCCCATTTGTCAATTTTGGCTTTTGCTGCCGTTGCTTTTGGTGTTTTAGACATGAAGTCTTTGCCCATGCCTATGTCCTGAATGGTACTACCTAGGTTTTCCTCTAGGATTTTTATGGTATTAGGTCTAACATTTAAGTCTCTAATCCATCTTGAATTAATTTTCGTATAAGGAGTAAGGAAAGGATCCAGTTTCAGCTTTCTACTTATGGCTAGCCAATTTTCCCAGCACCATTTATTAAATAGGGAATCCTTTCCCCATTTCTTGTTTCTCTCAGGTTTGTCAAAGATCAGATGGCTGTAGATGTGTGGTATTATTTCTGAGGACTCTGTTCTGTTCCATTGGTCTATATCTCTGTTTTGGTACCAGTATAAAGAGAATAAAATACCTAGGAATCCAACTTACAAGGGATGTAAAGGACCTCTTCAAGGAGAACTACAAACCACTGCTCAGTGAAATAAAAGAGGACACAAACAAATGGAAGAACATACCATGCTCATGGATAGGAAGAATCAATATCGTGAAAATGGCCATACTGCCCAAGGTAATTTATAGATTCAATGCCATCCCCATCAAGCTACCAATGAGTTTCTTCACAGAATTGGAAAAAACTGCTTTAAAGTTCATATGGAACCAAAAAAGAGCCCGCATCTCCAAGCCAATCCTAAGTCAAAAGAACAAAGCTGGAGGCATCACGCTACCTGACTTCAAACTATACTACAAGGCTACAGTAACTGATCATGCATTCTAATAAAATCCTTGAGATAATTAAAATGTCTCAAACTGAGTGAACTACCAAAGCAGATAACTCTACAGAGATACCAGCTCTCTGTATTATAGTCACAACACAGTGTCAAAACAGTGATAAAGATTTTAGACTAAAACAATTCTCGCTTTCCTTGGCCAATAGGTGGGATGACAGTGACTTCTGACTAGTGTGTGCTCAATAAGGTGTAGGCTTGAAAAAGACAGAGGGGACATGAGGAGAGGGAAGCTAAGCTGCTGTAAGAACAATATCCCAATAAATTCTACCTTGAACTATTGCACAGATCCAATTTTACCACTTTCTTTGCCAGAAATAACTGTCAAAAATGCAAAAGGGATGCATGTTCTTCCCCTAACTAAAACTCCTCAGAAAGGTCACATTTCATGGGATGCATGGCTTTTTGTAATCTGAGCCCTCCCAATCATTCGATCATGAGATTTGCAATTTTTCATGAAGCTTGCAGGCAAATTGATTGATCTCTATGCCTCTAGCCTCTATCCACATCTGTCCCTAGCATTTCTCCAGGCTATCTTTGAAAACTTTATGCCACAGTAAGCTTATTCTTACAGGTTAAACCATATATGATGACACAGTGGTTAAGAGCACAGGCAGGCCAGGCACGGTGGCTCATGCCTGTAATCCCAGCAATTTGGGAGGCCAAGGCAATTGGATCACGAGGTCAGGAGTTTGAGACCAGCCTGCTCAATATGGTGACACCCCATCTCTACTAAAAGTTGCCGGGTGCAGTGGCTCATGCCTATAATCCCAGCACTTTGGGAGGCTGAGGCGGGCAGATTACAAGGTCAGGAGTTTGAGACCAGCCTGACCTACATGGTGAGACCCCATCTTTACTAAAAATGCAAAAACTAGCCAGGCATGGTGGTACATGCCTGTAATCCCAGCTACTCAGGAGGCTGAGGCAGGAGAATCACTTGAACCCGGGAGGTAGAGTTTTTAGGGAGCCAAAATTGAGCCACTTCACTCCAGCCTGGGTGACAGAATGAGACTCTGTTTGGGAAAAAAAAAAAAATTAGCCAGTTGTGGTGGTGCACGCCTGTAGTCCCAGCTACTTTGGAGGCTGAGGCAGAAGAATTGCTTGAACTGGGAGGCAGAGGTTGCAGTGAGCCAAGATCACGCATTGCACCCAAATTGCATGAATGTGAATGTCAGCCTGGCAGTTACTGGCCATGATGTTTTTGTCTAGTTAGTTAACACTCTGTAGCTTGGATTTCTTATCAGTAAATCAGATATAGTAATAGTACCTAACTCCTAAGATTCTTATTTAATTATTTAATAAGTTAATATTTAATTAGCTCATTTAATTAGTTAGTACATGTAAAGTGGCTAGTAAAATAAATGTTATTATTTCAAGTTTAATAAACACAGTCATCACAGATTCAGGTTATTGTGTTGGTTTTGTAGAAAGAACATGAACCTTGACACCAGGAAGACCTGAGTTTGAAGCCCAGCTCCTATACTAACCAGCTTTTTGCCATTTAACAACATCCTCAGCATCCTTGCTTCCACCTCACTTATATATAAGAGATGAAAATACTTACCTACAATACAGAATTTAGGGAAATAAAAGGACCGTATATTACATTTGTTTAACAAATACCTATTCCCTTTCCTCCATCATGCCAGGTGTTCATCTCTAACACAGTACTTCCACCCCATGGTAAGTATGTCTTAATAGAATCATCTTCCTTATCACATTAGGAAATTTGGACAAGTTTATTTGAAGCATCTGGAAATCTTTGCATCTTTCACTGTTATGCAATGGACCATTGGTACATTTTTAAATAAATACAAGAAGGCCAGGGGTAGCTAAGTTTAAAAGATGTGAGAGCTGAAGACCTAGGATCTAGTCTCAGGTTTGTGGTTTTTAAGGAAGTCACAATTATGATTACCTTATCATGTAAATGGAGTTAATACCACCCACCTTAATGTAATTATTGTCAGGGCAAAATGAGAAAAGATTGTTGCAAACATGTTACTAATAGTTAACATTGATATCATGTTCCCCATTTTGATGCCTATGCACTTGTGAATTTACACTAAAGGAAAGCAAGTCACATCCATGCTAAGGTTTTAAGAGAAGCAAACCAGGGGTGCTTTGATGGAATGACAGCTCCCTTTTGGAAGATGGGATCCTTGCTCTTTGGGTATTGTTACAGGGCTTAGAATCAAAGCTGGGTGTGAATCTTAGCTCCACCATTTACTATGTGGGTAACCTAGGCAAGTTAATAACTTCATCTATAAAACGGGGATTAAAATACCTCCTGTGAGAGAATCAAATTATATAATGTGTGTGAAGCTTTTGGTAGAATATATAGCTCCTTAATTCTGATTTTTATATTAATGGTTTTATTACTGTCTTAGTTGGTGTGGGCTGCTATAACAAAATACCTTAGACTGGGTAGCTTATAAACAACAAAAATTTATTTTTCACAGTTCTGGAGGCTGGGAAGTCCAAGATTGAGGTGCCAACAGATTCAGTATCTGGTGAAGGCTTTCATTCTGGCTTATAGAGAGCACTTTTTTGCTGTGTCGTCACATGATGGAAGAAAGTAGCTAGCTCTCTGTGATTGCTTTTATATGGGCCCATAGGTCCCACTCAATCATTTCCAAAAGGTCCCATCTAGTAATATCATCACCGTAGTTATTAAATTTCAACATATGGATTTTGGGGAGACACAAACATTCAGAACACAGGAGTTATTGTAAGTGTTTTTCAGAATATCTAGATTTACAATATCCAAAACGATAAACACAACCTAAATATAGGCCTGTATTCCAGCTTTACCCAATATTTCCTTCACATTTCAAATTTTTCCACTTTTGTAATAACAGGAAATTAATTCAGAAGGTTGACCACATGTGAACCCCTATTGGTCCTCCTGCTAGGACCATTGCTAATTTCCTCTTAAGCAGGCTTCCCTGATTTCTTCTGCCCATACACATTTCTCTTGTCTTTGAACATATAATTGAAATAACTGCACCATAGTTTGTCGTTTATATTTTATCTAAATTCTTATGTACCATCTTGTCTTTGTCTTTCTTCTGTAGATTCTAAGACCCTCCAACGAAGACCATATTTCTCTATACATTTATTTGTAGCCAGTCCTCATTCCCCTGACATTGAAATATAATGCCCTCTTAGTAGACTCATAATAAACCTAGTGAATGGATGAGCCAATATATGAACAATGCAATTCTTTTGTAATCCCTTTGGTATCTAGCACAGTTATAGAAATATAGTAGATCCTCAATTTAGTTAGGAAGTGGTTTAATTAAAAAACTGGACTCACAGGGATTAATTTTCCTCACATAACTAAGAGTCCAGGAAGGCAACTCAGGACTGGTGCAGCTGTTTGAAATGTCATCAAAACCCCAGGCTCCTCTGTCTAATTGCTCCTCCCTCTTGAGTGTACTTGACTTTCATCCTTAAGCTTGTAGCCTCATAGTTGTAAGATGCCTGCTGAACCTCTAGACATTACCTTCAGGATCTAAAAGAAAATAAGGGTAAAGACAATGGTAATTAAAACAAAATAGGATGTTCCAGCAGAGGTGGCCTATTTAATCAGGAAAGCAAATTTTTTCCTGGAATCCCCATCAGCAAATTTCCAACTACATGCCATTGATCAAAGCTGTGTCTAATGATTTCACTAGCTGCAAGAGCACTGGAGAGAAAGGGGCTCAGGAAAGTTAATTAACCTCTTTTATACCACCATTTCCAAATCTTGAAAATAAGAGAAACAATGCCTATCTTGTAGGAATTTTCTGAGAATTAGTGGCTGTCTCACAGTGAGTGGCAAATGGCAGGTACTCAATAATTTTTTAAAAACAAAAGAATTAAAACATCGTGGAATGATCAACCACCTTCTATGATCTAGTCACAAAAAATAAGCATCATTTACAGAGTTCCCTTTGAGCTAATCACTATTCAAGGCCCCATGAATAAAAACGTATATTTAAAACTTGATCTTTATAATTAAGAAGTAAGAGTCTAGCAGGAAGAACACATATGTAGATACATATATTCAATGAAATGTAACAAGTTGCTGGAATGACAATATGTGCAAAGGGGAATGGCAGCATAGAGGAGAAAAAGATGGATAGTACCTGTTAGATTAAGGGAAGGCTTCATGAAGTGATAAATGACTGGGACATAAAGAAGGTGTAGGAATCGCCCAGGTGAAAAACAGAGAACATTCAAGAGAAAGAATCAGCATACGCAGAGGTGCACAGATAGGAAAGAGCTGGGCAGGTTTGGGCAAGTCACAGCTACAAATTATTGGCAGAGATTAAGGATGATGCCCATTCTGTTCATGCAAGTTGCTTCAGTAGAATTAGTGTATGTGCTAGACAGCTTTTGACATGGTTCCCAATGATTCCCACTCCTGGATTTCACATCGTTGTGTAATCCCCTCCACATTATACACTGAATCTGGTGACTTGCTTCTGTCAGAGGAAATACAGCAAAAATGATGAAATGTCACTTCCATGATTAAGTTACAAAAGTCTATGTCTTTCATCTTGCTGGTATGCTTTCTCTCTACATGTCTTCTAAGTAATAGTAGAGAAGCCACATAGCAAGGAACCAAGAGCAGCCTATAACCAACAGCCAGCAGGAGATGGAGGACCACCCTCGGATAAAAAGCCCATGAGAAACTGAATCCTGCCCACAACCACAGGAGTGAGTTTGGATGCAGATCCTGGCCCTGTTGAATCCTGAGATGACTGCAACTCCTGCTGATACCTTAATTGCAGCCTGTGCGAGGCCCTAAAGCAAAGGACCCAGCTATGCCAGGCGTGGATTCCTGGCCCACAGAAACTGAGATAATAAACAGCCACCAGGTTTTGGAGTAATGTATCACACAACAGGTAATACAATTACCAAGATTTTATCAAACATCCACATGGTTCTTCACTATTGTCATACTTCCTATCTAGGAAACACTAATTGATTAAATTAGTCCCATTATCTTCAAATGCAATGCCTGTTCTGATTGGTCCCCCAGCACCCTGTGTACTGACTGTCACTGAATGCTCACCAGAAGTACCCTCCCCTCTCCCTCTCCACTCTACTAAATTTAACTCCTGCAAAGTCCACCTTAACTGCCATGACCCCAAGGAACTCTCTCTGATCCTTTTATACATTATTAGATTCCTCTGGAATACTGCCTCTTTGGCTTGCAGCTAACCCTCTAATACTTGATTAGTGGACTCCAGGTATTTCTGTATTTTAGTTATTTCATCCAATGCATTATGCTCTACTGTGTACAATCTGGAGTTAGACCAGATTGTACACAGTAGAGTATAAGAAAAAGCCATTTTGACCAATCTTCTTTCTTTTGCAACCCCCTGACACAATAGCAATATTGGTTTTCTAGACTTGTCCAAACATACAAATAGCAAGAGACTTTCTATCATATATTTACTCAACTAATATTTTTGAAGTATTTATACTGATGATCCAGGCACCATGAGGATTACAGATTTTTTAAATGACCTTTCTCTTGAGCAAGAAATAATCAGGCACACACTCACAAAAAATAATAACAAATTGCTCCACATGACCTCCCTAGAAGACTAATCATGTAGGTTCTTCATGAGAGATACATAAGAGCTACGGGTGTCCCAGCTGGGTTCCCTGAGACACAGACAAGGAGATCTTGTTTGGTATGCAGGATGTTTATTAAGAATCAAGCTCTGAAGAGAAGGAAAGAAGCAGAGAAGTGGGAGTGGACAGAAGGAGGAACTAAGCTACAATATAGGCCCAACAATGAACTCAGGAAACACCATAGGAAGCTCTGGAGTTAGTGTGGCCTTCCAAAGCAGTTTCATGATGGGCCAAGATGACTTTGTCTATACATGCTGTTTCATTCATTCATTGACAGTGGACAAACAAGAAAGGGGGTGAACTTGGCTGAGTCAGCTCTCTGCCACCAAGGCAACCCTGAACTGACAGCTACCTGTCAATGGCTCTCCCAGGAGGTGAGGATGCAAGTCTTTTTTTAAAAAGGGATCTGAGCATTCAAGAGTCCACCAAACATGGGATGAAGCAATGGGAAGTGCAGACAATGCATCCGCAAGCTTGGTAGGTCAAGGAAGGAGAAGACGGAGACCAGAAGGTGAAGGCTTGAGAGGGATTTGGGTGGTGCTGCCTCGTTTCCTTTCTGTACCATAAAATATGACAAGCTAGGACAGAAAACGATGACCTAGGGGAAAAGAAAGATATAATCAGCAAAATTTCTCTTTCCTCCATGCCCAGATAGAACTTTTTACATTTCAATTATAGCCCTTAGCTGTCTCCCCCACTGTATTGCAATCTAGACACAAGCAGACATCAAAATAATTTTCCAGTGTTTTTCTCTGTGTTTAGAACTACCTAGAGAACATAGTAAACATGTAATTGTTTGATTCATGGGATGGAGCATTAAGAAAAATAGAAAAACCTAAATCCTTTGAATTTTATTTTTTACTTAACCTAAATAAGGATGCTTAAACATTATACTTTTTTGAAGTAATAATAATATTTCCTATGTACTGTGTAAATGCCTCTTTCCACTAGAGTGGGGCAGGGGAAAAGGCACAGATGTTTCTTACCATAATCATATTAGATAATTAACAGACCCAGATTCTTGTGGTCCCCAAGAGCTTGTCAACTCATTTTATAAATAAGAAAATCTAAATTGACACATATGCAGCCCAGGAGATCATATATAAGATGAGATTTTTGAGACATCTCAAGTTGTTGTAAAGACTTTCTTCTTCATAATATCTTTTTTCTCCTTTGATGTATCTGCTGTGAAAGATGATTAACACACAGCTTATTGGATTGGAAACCAAATAAATCAATGTTGTTTTCTTTAATCCTAGAGAGTTCACAAGGAACAGTTTTTATAAAATGTATTTATCTTTAATAATCTCCAATGGACAGACCTTTACAATTGATCTGCCAAGGGTCAGAAAAGAACGAGGGAAGCTCTTCTTACTGTTAACCTTCATGGAGCCTTTATTTCCTGTTGATGTTTGTGTTGTTTATTTCCTCTGTAGCTAAAATGAAAAGCGGAATTACAAGAAAGATTTGTCTGTGGCTTTCATTCCTGGAACACTGGGGGAATGTAAAAGAAGGTGTGTTAATGGAAGAGCATCATCCCAGATTCTTGCAATTCTCCATAGATGCATCTAATCCAGTCTGGTCTGTGATAACAGAATACTGATTAGTGAAGAGAATCTTTAATATGAGCCTGTGCAACATGCACCCTTTGGAGACTTCATGATTATGTAAATTTCGGATTCTATATAGAGGGGTTTGAACGTGATGCACAACAGTAACATACTAAATAGATTGTTTCATTCCAAGTATTAGACGCTGAACACTTACATTTTAAGAAGGAGAGATTGCAAGGAAAAAGCTACAATGTATTTGGGGAAGTTTTGGCCACCACTGGTAAATACAATATAGGACATAGCTATTATAATGAAGGAGTTTGTTGAAACTTCTCCAAGATTGTTGCAAGATAGTCAGAAAATTATGTCATTTTATAATTAACACATTAGATTTTATACGTGTTTTTGGCCAATTTAAAGTGATCCCTTTGAGAAACTGCAAACTTATTTTCATAAAGTTGCTACTACTGAGAACATTTTGGGTATCTCTCTTTTGGAATTGTTTTTAGGACATGAAAAACATCTTTCTGAATAACCCTTGTGGTTGTAATAGATCATTTGCTCAAAAAGTGAGTTCGTTTTCTGATGTTTATCCATTTGAAATTGTCAAAAGTCACTCAGAGTTGGGCTTGAACACCTTGGATGACCAAGGTAGGTCACAATTATAGTCTAACTTTGATTTTACAGATTGAATTACTTAGTCGTGCTCTCAGAACCTGGCCAAAAAGGTATTAGCCCAAGGGGATTGCAGAAATAGCCTGAGCAAGGGAAGAACACCAGGAGTAAACATATGGCCACTCCAAGAGAAGTATTTTGGGAAAGGAAAAAAATTGCATTCATAAACATGAGTTCAGGCATGCTTGCTGAAAAGCTCTCTGGCTCATTCATCCACAAACTTAGAAGCTTGTTCAGCAAGCATTATTGATCACCTGCCAAGCCCTGAGCACAGTGCTAGATGTTGGGGGTATTCAAATAAATGGGACTTCATCTTCTCCCTGGACTGCACGTGATCTAGTTGGTGAGACAGACATCATAATGGAGCATTACAGAAGTCGGGAAAGTTCTTTGATAGAGATGTGCACAGGCATCACAGAATCACACAGGACTGTGATCAAGAGAGTTAGGGCTTCATAACCTATTTTGGGTCATTAACATTTTGGGCAGTCTGGTGAAACTTACGGATACCTTATCTGAATAAGGGCTTTAATGTATAATATAACATGCACAGGATTACAGGGAAACTAATTATATTGAAATATAGTTATTAAAATACTTTTAAATGTGACCTTATAATGCACATGCTTCTTAATTAACTTACAAAAAAAGATCAAGTGGTAGGCCTAATAACCACTGTAGTTATAAAATAGTAAAGGGCATAGTCAATATTCTGAGGTGCAAGCAACAACTATAATGTGGTGTGAAAATATCTGTGCTTTCTATTGCTAACAAATCACAAATACTGCTAAGACTAGTAGAATTTGTTAACTATGTGAAAAACTAAAGGAAATAATCAATTCCAGTTGAGTCTGGTTTTCACAGCACTACTGAGAAGAATTACACAAGAGGAAACTCCCATTCCAGTTCTGAGTTCTGACATTATTTACCTATTGTTGCAGGGCAAAATAATTATTCATGTATGCATGCATCAATACTTCCTACATACCTACTCTGTGCCAGGCGCTGTGCTGGGCAATAAGGGTATCAAGATGAATAAATCACAGATGTTACCTTCAAGAAGTTTACCATCTAGCTGAGAAGACAAAACTTGAATGTAAATATCTGCAAGAACAGCTAGCAATGAGATAATGCATGAAAACCACTCAGCCCAGTACTTAGTTCACAGAAAGCACTCAGCAAATGGCAGTTGTTCTTAAGTTCTATTAAATTCCTAGGAGAAGAGCAACACATTCTATCTGGACAGCATCAGGGAAGGCTTTTTGTTAAATATGGTTTTTCCTTTCTGAGCCTCATTTGCCATTTCTCAGAGACAATGGGATTTAGACTAAACTCCCAGTAACCTCAGAGAGCTTTTCCCACTATACCATTCTACCATTTTATGGACATGATATGGTTTAGGGTGAAAGAAACAGTGATGTACAGTAAAGGGTTAACTCATCAGGCCAGGATTGTCCAAACTCTGCACATTTCAGAGGTCTTCAGGACTGGTCTTCAACTTGCCCCTGTAAAATAGTCTGGGAGCCCTTGAAATACCTGCCAAATAAGAGTGTCTTTGGATATCTGAGGTCTGGGACCATGCCAGATGGTTTATGCTAACAATGGAATTTATGTTGAATGCCTGTTTTTGTATGCCTGGGCTTTGGGTCATGCTGTGTCAATTTGACCCCCGAGGGACTGGAGTCTAAAGAGCTGAGATCAGTCACACAGGTGCTCCATGCGTATGTAACTGACCGCTCCACCACCAATAAAAACCTTGGACACATCTAGTCCCAGGTGAGCTTCCCTGGTTGACAGTATTCTATACATGTTGTCACACAGCATTGAATGAAAATTAAGTTCTACCATATAACTCCACTGAGAGAGAACAACTAGGATCTTGTCCTTCGTGTCTCCTGGACTCCACCCTAGGATTTTTTTTTTCTTTTGAGACAGAGTCTCACTCTGTTGCCCCAGCTGGAATGCAGTGGCGCAATCTCAGCTCACTGCAACCTCTGCCTTCCAGATTCGAGTGATTCTCATGCCTCAGCCACCTGAGTTGCTGGGATTACAGGTGTGTACCATCATGCCTGGCTAATTTTTATATTTTTAGTAGAGACAAGGTTTCACCATATTGGCCAGGCTGGTCTCAAACTCCTGGCCTCAAGTGATCCACCCACCTTGGCCTCCCAAAGTGCTATGAGTCTTTCTCCTTTTCTAATTTTAATCTGTATCCTTCCACTGTAATATACTATACAACTATGAGTATAATTTTTTTTTTTTTTTTTTTTTTTTTAGTTCTAGGAGTCTTTCTAGGAAATCATCAAACCTGAGTGTGGTGTTGGAGACCCTAATACAGGTAAGAAGCTTTTTCTCACAAAGCCTTCTCTGGTTCCTTCAGTCCAAGTCATCCTCTTCTTCCAGGCTACTCTAGAACTTACAGAATACTCACAACACACATATGAGCTTAAATCAATGTTTAGTTACTAAACTTCTTCATGACTGGGTGCTCTGTCTGCCAGCCAGACTCTGAATTCTGAGAAGGCCTTGCTCTTATCTTACACTTCCCACAGATTGCACACAGCCAAGGCTGGGCATACAGTATACTCTCACTGTACACTTGCTGTAATAAATTGTCTGGCTATATATGAGGAGAAGGGAAAGAGAAAAAGAGGCGTTGGGGTGCGGGGAAAGGAAACAAGTGGGAATCTTGTAGCTAATCAACCAGATATGTCAAGGAAGAATAAACCAGGACCTTCACCTCGATAAAGAGGGCAAACAAGTTGGAAAGTAAAGGATCAAGGGAGATTAAACAAGTATGAGAAGGAATCGTCTGCCTAGAACAGACATAGGAAAAACAAATACAAAAATATGTAGCAGAGATGACACAAAGATTATATTGGAAATTGCAGGATGAAAGAAGATAGCAGAGGAACAAAGTAACATAACGGTAAGCCAGGTCCTGGGAGAGGGAGTTGTTCACTAAGCAGGAGACAGGAAAGGCCTCTGTTTCTAAAGATTAATACAGATGGGACCGAGACAATGCAGAAAGGCACAATAAACATGAACTGTCTTGGGGCCTTGGCTGTTTTCAGTGCTCTTGGGCATGCTAATAATATGTGTGCAATGAGAATATATTAACCAGGGGTAGAAAAAGGAAAAAGGGTCTCTGGTGGGTATACACTCTATTGAGGTCAGGTTTGGAGGACCCTGGCCAAAAGCAGACCCAAGAATAGGCTGAGAGAGGGTCTTCCTTTGCCTGTGAACATTAAGTGATTCCTACTGAGCTCTTGAGTATGTGTCGGATCCTGCCAGCCTGACTATATCTCCAGAGGTTAAGGAAATAAAGGGTTAGCATTTTTCTTTACTGAAGGGTCTCACTCTAACCTAGCACGATGTCCTGTTTCCATTCAATCAGCTCAGTTCAAACACAGCTCAGTAGTGTCAATAGTGTCTATGGTGTCAGGTATCCAAGAGCAGATGCTGGCAGTGCCCTGATGCACTCCTAGGTCTTCCCCGGAGGCTGGCTGCAGAGGGTTCCTGTGATGGTTAATACTAAGCGTCAACTTCATTGCATTGAAGGATGCAAAGTATTGTTCCTGGGTGTGTCTGTGAGGGTGTTGCCAAAGGAGATTAACATTTGAGTCAGAACCACTCTCAATCTGAGTGTGCACAATCTAATCAGCTGCCAGCTCGGCCATAATAAAAGCAAGCAGAAGAATGTGAAAAGACTAGAGTGACTTAGCCTCCCAGCCTACATCTTTCTCCCATGCTAGATGTTTCCTGCCCTCAAACATCAGACTCCAAGTTCTTCAGCTTTGAGACTCAGACTGGCTTCCTTGCTTCTCAGCTTGCAGATGGCCTATTGTGGGACCTTGTGATCATGTGAGTTAATACTCCTTAATAAACTCCTCTTTATATATACATCTATCCTATAAGTTCTGTCCCTCTAGAGAGTCCTGACTAATACAGTTCCCCTGCACCATCTCTGCATCAGGGTAATCTCCAGCAGCGGGAGTATGTGCCCAGCTCATGAAGCAAGTCTACTGGGGAGTTACCTCCTCAGAAAAGTGCAGGGTTAAAGTTGCTGGACAAACATCCCAGCTTCCCTGACCATCAAAGGGACAGTTCTGAGGTGGGTTTCATGGAGTTTATCAAAGGGTCTCCAGGGGAGTTACACCCCAGTTGCCCATAGTGGCAGCTTGCACAGTAAAGGGTTAATCATCAGGCCAGGGTTGCATAGTAGGATTTTTTGCTTTATTACTTTTACCACCTTCCTCGTCTCAATCAGCGTCCCTCACCATGCTTTCTGAGATTACTGCCCAAATGAACCACTTGCATCTAATCCTTGTCTCAGAGGCTGTTTTTAGGTGAAGCACAAGCTGTGACACCTTGTGTGAGGAATGAATGAGAATAGAGAGATGGGACACTGATTGAGTGCAGACTGTAGCTGAGGACTTCATAGGCACTACCTCATGTTATTCTCATGACAACCTGTTGAGATAGATATTGTTAGTATCCTTATTTTACAGCTGAGAAAACTGGGATGTAGAGAGATGAAGTAACTTGGCCCAGAGCATCAGGTAGATGGTAACAGAGCTGGAGCTCCAATGCAGGCCTGTCTAACTCCAAATCACAACGCTCTCTACTGTATCACACAAGATCTCTGATCAGTTAGTGCCATTGTAAGACTGGTCTGACAGTGATATTCTGGGTGAATTAGAGGGAAAGGCATCACAGACCAGAGGCCAATTCGGAGACTTCCATGCTAAGCCAGGCTAGAAGACCTAGAACTGGAATTGGTCATATCATGAAAGTGTTCAGGGAAGAGAGGAATACAAGACTGGAAAGGCAGGAGTGTCAGGATCTGATAAGGCATAAATGTGGAAAGGAAGGAAAAGAATCTGACAAGATGTCCCTATTTTAAGATGTTTCCTTATTTTATAGAGGAAGATGGTGCACTATTCCCAGATGGGGAACCATCTCTCTCCTGTGATCCTCAGGAATCCCTGGGTTTTACAAAGAAGAGATTTTCTAGATGGATGTGGGGAATGGCTTTGCCAGATGACTTGATGTTCTTCTGCTTGATCTTGCAACTGCACTGAAAGGGTATCCTCAATAAAGTGAGAAAAGAGATAGGTCATTCAGGACTCAGACCACTTTCTTCAGGTATAGAAACTCTCTGGGATTGGGGACACCGTCTGGACAAAGACTCCAAGAACCCCTTCAGTTCCTGTCATGTGTTGAGCAGAGATCCAGGGTGGTACAATGTCTGTTGCAAAATGACTCTGATAATGGAAGTACCAGTTTGCCCACTACCCCTCATAAATCTTGAATTCTCAGGCTTTGGGAAGCAGCCCAGGCTGCTATATTCAAAGGACATAGCAATCTGAGGCTGATTGAGGCTCACATTGATACCTAAATGAGATCCAAAAAAGCCAGCAAATGTGAAGTGTCATCCTGACTCTTACATAAATGAGCTGGGAAGCTTGAAGCAGACTGTTAACCTCTCATAGCTCTGGCTTTCTCATTTTGGCAATGAATTAAAATAAATTCTGATTGAATCATCTGATCTCGAAGGTCTCTACCAAATACCAGCCCCTATGGGTTCTTCAGGGATTATTCAAGTAAAGGAGCCTCTCAAATAGTGATTAATTGAAATAACCACAGGATTTATAGCAAGAATTTTGCTATTTATTGTTCAACCAAGGGATGACTGTGCATCAGACACTGGAGAAGAAACCCATCTCTGCAACAGCATCCCATATTTCACTCAGAAATTAAAATTAAAGCTCACTTAGTAAGGCAAAGCCTGGCATAAGACAGCACTCAGAAGGCACATCATGGTACTAGCCCAGGAAGCCCGCATCACTGGCTCCTGGAAGCAGTGTCTTACACACTGAATGGGGCATGGAATGGTGAGAAATGGGGGATGAACACTTGGTTATGAGTAGCAATATACGTACACATTCCGCTAAAATAGTCCAGGACCCTAATGGGGGTCTGTAAAGGTTTTCGTTCATTTGAAATTTTACCTGGCGTTAGGTTTATAGCACTCTACATAATTCAAAACAATGTGTCAGTACCCCCAAAAACCTCCGTTGCAAGGCTTGCTGAGATGTTGGCAGCATAATCCAGGGGCCAGAAAGGACCTAGACCTGCAGAACAACTCCACAGAGGAACTGACCCCTGTTGGGCCATTCTTGTTGGGACTGGAAGATCAGCTCGTCAAGGCAAGTGCAAAAATGACCTGAATATAGTGGCAAATTGAGTAATTGTTGGAAGCTACACAACTTCACAAGGACCTATCCAACGAGTAGGATAACGACACAGTTTTCCATGGAAAATATGCTAGGGCAGGTGGATGACTGTTACCCCTAGAGAGTAGATGTCTGTTTCAGAACAGGATCCTAGCCAGCAGTGAGAAATAAGGACTCTGGGAAGGGACATGACAGAACTTCTGTAGGCAAGATGTAAAGAATACTGTGATGTATAAAAGGTGTGAGGAAAGGACTCCAATCCCAACAGTATAATTGGTGTAAAAGCCAAGACTCTAAGCTTAACAAACAGAGCAAATGGATTGTGACTAAGATAAAACATGTCTCCTAAATTATGCTAACAGCAGGAAGATAATTGTTGCTAATCCTGCTGATATCTTACCAGCCTCAATGTGTTCAGTGGCATGGACCTGAAAAAAATAAAGATTGAAAAATCAGATGATTGCCCACTCTCCAATCCACTCCACCTTAAGTAGGGAAATCTCAGTTGGCATGCCATGGTATTAACTTTCAAATCCTACAGTGTCTTTATATCTATGAGTGTAATATCTCAGTGTGGGGTATGGACCTAAGAGGGCTAGACTAATTGTAAAATAGAAGCCCATTATAGTCTAGTATGTGCTCATATGAGATTTAATGTGAGATTGAATAATTTCTTCATTAATTTGTTCATCATATATTAATTTCTTCTTCATATATATTTTTGATCATCTCTTGCCTACTAAGAGCTTTGCTGGTTACCTTATCATAACCATACAGATGGAAAAAGCTTATGAAAATAGTAGCTACTATGTACTGAGTGCAAATTATAAGTTAGACTTTGTGATAAGTGGTTTGCTTTGTCTTTTTCAAGGCTCATAGCAAAACCTTTAAAGAGAAAACATTATTCCCAACCCAGTTTGTGTAAATAATTTTCTTGACATCACAAAGATAATAAGCAACAGAGTGGTATGCAAACACTACCCATTTGTCCACATGGTACTCTATAAGAGTAGGTTACTCTTGACTACATGGTGCCCTAATTTGCTACCTTATGTAAATTATCTGAAATGGTACACATGCATGAGGAATCCATCAAATATCGACACCTGTAATCTTTTTTTCCTTAAAAAGAAGTAAAGTCTATATATCAGATATTTGGGGGTGATTGATTATTTTAATAAACAGCCCACTGCCAAAGAAGAGAAGGAATTCTGAGGGAAAAATGAAAGCAGAACATGTCAAACAAAATTCTACCCTAGGACTTTGATTTGGGAAAACCAATGTGATTTTAGTGAAATGGACAACAGGTTTGTAAAAAGAATTTGATGTGAGATTTAAGTGGCAAAGAAACAGTGCATTCTGAATCTGTGCTTAACTTCAAAGAACAAATTGTCAATCAGAGTCCAATTCCAAAAACATGTGAAGAAAGCTGAAATGCCATCTCAACAAATCTACAGAAACTGACATGTCCTTTTGAGAACAATCATCACAGTACAAACCCCAGAGGATATAAGAACCTAGAAATGTAAATCTTAATGTCACAGGGACATTTATACTCTGCAAAAGTCATCTCTAAAAACCTGCCCCCAAAATGACAGTGTAATACTTGGAAAAGTGAAGGTCACACTTCATCTCTCCATCCTGGATATTTTCAAGACACAGGAGGCTAAAAGTTGAGCTGGTCACAAGAACTTCAAGAAAAGGATTGGAGTTTTTTTCCTGATCTACTTATCCTTAAAGCTACATAGCTCAGGGTGCTCAAGGTCTAAGGAAGACACCCAGGAACTTGCCGAAAGAAAAGCACTGGGGTGATAAAAATGTCTTTCTGGTCCAGTGTGCTCCAAAGACCAGTGATTGGGAACCACTGATAGACAGAAATAAGGGCAAGAATGGAAGAACATGATTTAGGTTCAGACTGCAGTATCTACACTTTAACATACACAGGATGTTGTACAAATTAATCATCTCTGTGCTTAGATCTCCAGTCGTTAAAATGATTTGATGATGTGAAGGCTGCCAAACTCACAAAATCCCCATGAAAACCAAATGAAATAGATTATGTAAAAAACATGCTCTAAAATAATGGGTTTTGTTTCATTTGACTATGAAGTATAATTATTTTGATGTGTTGTTAAATTCAATTTGCCAGTATTTTATTGATGAGTTTTGCATCAATATTCATCAGAAATATTGGTCTGTAGTTTTCTTTTTTGTGTGTGGTGTGTATCTGGCTTAAGTATCAAGGTGATGCTGGACTTATAAAATATGTTAGGAAATACTCCCTCTAGCTCCTTTATTTGGAAGAGTTCAGAAGTATTAGTATTCCCTTTTGGAAGTTTGGTTGAATTCAGTTGCAAAGCCATCTGGTCCTGGGTTTTTCTTTGTGGGGGTTTTTAATTACAACTTCAATCGCTTTATTTGTCATAAGTCTGTTCAGGCTTTCTATCTCTTCCTGATTTAACCTTGGTAGGTTGTAGTTTTCTAAGAATTCATCCATTTCCTCTAGGTTATTAAATTTGACAGCATATAATTGTTCACAATACAGATACTCCTCAACTTATGATGGGTGTTATATCCCCAGAAAAAAAAATCTAACTCCAAAATATATTAAGTTGAAATGTACCTAATACCCCAAATAAACCTATCATAAAGTTAAAAAACCATAGGTCAAACCATCGTAAGTCTGCAGTCCCTTATGATCCTTTTTACTTCTGAGACTAATTTAACATATGCAAATCAATCAATGTGATATATCACACTAACAGCCTGAAAGACAAAATCACTCAATCCTATCAACTGATACAGAAAAAGCATTCAACAAAGTTCAACATCCTTACTTGATAAATACTCTAAACAGTTTAGGTATGGAAGGACAGTTCCTCAATCTAATAAAGCCCGTTTATTAAAAAACCTACAGCTAATATAATCAATGGGCAGAAACAAAAAGCTTTTCCTCTGAGAACTGTTATAAGGAAAGAATATCTACTCTCACCACTTTTATTCAACATAATACTAAAAGTACCATCAAGAGCAATTAGACAAAAAAAAAGAAATAAAAGGTATCGAATCAGAAAAGAAAAATTATCTCCGTTTGCAAACAACATGACTCTATATGTAAAACACACCAAAGATTCCACCAAATAACTGTTAGGTCTAAGAAATAAAATCAGTAAAGCTGCAGGATATAAAACCAACATACAAACATCTATGGCATTTCTATACACAAATAATGACCTAGCTAGAAAAAGAAATCAAGAAAATAATCTCATTTTTGATAGCATCAATAAAATAAAATGAAATATTTAGGAATAAATTTAACCAAGGAGATAAAATACCTGCATACTAAAACTATAAAACATTGATGGATGAAATTCATGAGGACACAAATACAAGGAAAGATTTTATGCACATGAATCTGGAGAGTTAATATTGTTAAATCATCCATACATCCTAAAGCAATATATAGATTAATGCATTTTCATATCAAAATTCCAATGTCATTCTTCACAGAAAAACAATTTTAAAATGTATACGAAACCACAAAAGACTGCAAATAGTCGAAGCAATTCTGAGAAGAAAAAAAAAAGTTGGAGGTATCATACTTTTCCACTTTTCAACATAAAATTATACTATGAAGCTATAGAAACAAAACAATATGGTACTGGCATAAAAACAGACACAAGAACCAGTGGGAAAGAACAGAGAGCCCAGAAATAAACCCAGACATATATTGTTAACTGCTTTTCAGCAAGGGCGCCAAAAAGACAGGATAGAGTAAAGATAATCTCTTGAATAAATGATGCTAGAGAAACTAGATTTCCACAAACAAAAGCATGAAATTGGACCCTTGTCTTACACCATACACAAAAATCAACTCAAAATGGATAAAAGACGTCAAGGTAAAACCTGAAATCATAATACTCCTAGAAGTAAACATAGGGGAAAAGCCCCTTGACATCAGCTTAGCCTTGGCAATGATTTCTTGGATATCACAGCAAAAGCCAGGGCTACAAAAGCAAAGATAGATAACAAGGAATACACCAAACTAAAAAGCTTCTCACAGAAAGGAAATAATCAGCAAAATGAAAATGTAATTTACAGTTTGTGAAAAAAAAAAGTACACACCATATATCAGATAAGGGGTTAATAGCCGAGATTCATAAATAACTCATATACCTCAATAGCAAGAAAACTTACAATCCAATTTAAAAACCGGCCCAGGACTTGAATCAACATTTCACCAAAGATGATGTAAAAAATAGCCAAGAGGTACATGAAAAGGTGCCTAAAATCACTAATTATTAGGGAAATGCAAATCAAAACCACTACCAGTTACTACCTCACACCTCTTTGGATAGCTATCATCAAAATGACAAAAGATAACAAGTGTTGGCAAGGATGTAGAGAAAAGGGAAGCCCTGTACACCTTCATGGGAATGTAGATTGGTTCAGCCATTATGGAAAATAGCATGGAAGTTCCTAAAGAAGTTAAAAATAGATTTACCATATATGACCCCACAATTCCTCTTCTGGGTATATATCCAAATGAAATGAAATCACTACTTCATAAAGATATCTGCATTCCCATGTTCATTGCAGCATTATTCACAGTAGCCAAGATATGGAAACGACCTTGGTGTCCATCAGTGGATGAATAGATAAAGAAACTGTGGTGTACATAAATGTATTCAGCCTTTTAAAAGGAGGATGTTCTGCCATTTTCCATAACATACACGGACCTGGAGGATATTATGCTAAGTGAAATAAGCCAGACGCAAAGGAAGATATTGCCTGATCTCACTTATATGTATAAGCTAAAATAAAAAATCCAATACGCAGAGATAGAGAATAAAATAGTAGTTACCAGGGCCCAGGTAGAGAGGGAAGGAAATGTGGAGATGTGTGTCAAAAGATACAGAGTAGCAAATACATATAAAGAACAAGTCCAAGGATCTAATGTGCAACATGAGAACTGTAGTTAATAATAGTGTACTGTATTCAGGATTTTTGCTAAATGAGTAGACTGTAACTATTATTGCTACATGGGGGGAAAATAGGTAACTAAGTGAGATGAATGGATATGATCTTTATCTTATAACACCATGTTTTATACCTTGCATATACACAGTAAAATTTATTTTTAAAAATAACAAAATTATGTAAAACTGTATTATTAGTATCTTCTCTTTTAAGATTGAACCCTTTTCCAATTTATCTACTTTTTTTTTTACTAATTTAACTCAGAATCATAGAGATAACCATCAAAAGATCCAAATATCCATTCAGTTGTTAAATGTCAAAAGTAGATCCTTCAAGTTGAGAGTTAGCGGGAGATGGAGTAAGGAGGGGACTGGAATACTGTATTTTATTATTGCCCAGTAGTACTTTTGATTTTTTTTATATGGCCCACATCTAACCTGAGTAAATTATTTGTAGATAGATGAGCATCAATTCACACCACCTCAATTTCCATTTTACCCAATGCACTTATATCACAATTTTCAGTTTAATGATTAACCTTTAAACTTAAACACTATACTTGATCCTTCATTTTTTATTTATCAAATATTGACATTATCTTTCAACAAGTAACTTTTATGATGAATGCCTTAGCAATCCTGCCTTTCCTTCACTTCTCCTTGCCCTCATCCACATTTCCACTCATACACTGTGCAGTTTGGGTTTACACATTGTCGAGGCTGAAAGCATTTGTGTTGTGTATCAACATTATTCCAAGCATTAGCTCCTGAAGAAATGACATCCTTATGACTTTTAATTCTTTCAAGTATGTTTGAAATTCTTAAGTATCTGTTAACCTCAGCAATGATACAACTAAAGAAAAAACAAAAGTAAGGAGGAGACATAGATTAATGCGATTTATACTTGCCTACCATGTAGTATAAATGTCTTGGCCAACAAAACTGTATAACAGATGTAACCTTGAGGGGAAAAGAAAAGGCCAAAAATATTATTTTCCCCAAGAAGTTCAGAATAGGATGTGTGGAGTAGTGGCCAGAAACAATAAAATCTAGTTTTTTCCAACTTAGGTTGTGTGCAGTGAACTCAAGTCATGGGTGCAAAGTGAGAATTGAATTAGAAAGTATTTTTCTGCTCATCCATATTTTCTCATTGCACAATAATGACAGATAAGTTGTGTACACTGTTTAAATATCTCAGATGTTGGCTTTTTCCCATCACTGACAACCTAATTTCTCCTGTAGAATTGGCACATCTAGTGACAGCCACCCGGGGCTCCATGTCCTTAACACCTGCTGGGGTTCTCTTGCCAGTCATTGCTAAGATTTTTCTAGGAACATTGCACCAGCATAGAGCTGTTTCGTCAGCATTTGCAAACTTGTTCAGGATTAAGACTTTCCTTCAGTCATGATCTTAGCAATTTATATGTGTAATTCTCAGTTGCTTCTTGATCAACAGAAGCTTTTGTCACATATTTTCAAATATTTTACACGTGTTAAGTTTCTGCAGCCAACTTTCTGAATATTCATATTCACCTTCAATATTCACTTTTTCATGGAATAGCCTGGCTGGTTTCATGATTCATAAGCCAGTCCTTGGCATATGGTTACATGGTTGCTTTCAAATCTAATAAACGCAAAATCAAGATTTTCATTTCTCTGCCCAATGTAATATTTCCCTCACTTTTCTTTAGTTCTTGCTTGTTGTTGTCACCATAAAACATCAACAATTTCTATTTCACTAAGTTGTAGGTGGTGGTGATTCCTACATTCTAGTCTTTGGTAAGACACCTCACAGACTCACACCACTCCCATTAAGCTTTTTCTCAATGCGTTCCTACTATTTAAGTTTCAGTATTTAGTAATTTTTAAATTTAAATGATGTACTTGATCCTTTATTTTCTTCTCTGGACTTCATATTATGTTGATGCAGGACTTCCTAAACTAATATTCTATGCTCATACATTTTCTCTCATATTCTCTCTCTCTCTCACACACACACACACACACACACACAAACACACACAAAATTACTTCTTCCCTTTCTTCATTTTAGCAATCTATCTTTAACTTCCAAGTTCTCTATTTGTTCACTAGTTTCCCTCTTCATAAGAGTCTATCTTACTTTATGAATAGAATATCACTAGCTTGTTAAATCTCTTAAGATATAAATGATGGTTCTGTAGTTGTTTTAAATTTATGAGATTGTCTTCCTTTCCCTGAATTATATGTGTTTCTTTGGGGATAATTTTTTCTATTCCTTTATGATCTTTCTTTTTTATCTCATTAGTTTTGTTCAAATATCTGGTGCTCCTTGGTTCTCAATTTCCCATACGAGGCTGGGCACTGTAATAACAGCTAATGGTGAGCTCTGTGTCCATGGAGGAGGCTTATAGACTGGCGGCCTTCCCCGCAGGACAAGCTGATATGTAGATAGCTATCATACTAGTGGCCTCTTAAATGCCATAGTATAGAGGTTTTGTTCTGAGATGCCAGTGTTCACAGTGTCTTCAAAGGCTCAAGTTTGTTGTTTTTTCTGAGGGCTAAGTGTGAGACCAATGAGCCTTCCAAATGTAGAAAACTGAGCGTAGCTAGGTCAAACTGTGCTATAAATAGGCTTTTTCTGAATCTTCCAGCCTCCAGCCACATGCCCTACTCTTCCCCTCCTCTATACCATCTCCAGAGCCTCTCCAGGGTTCATCAGATCTGCTATGTTCCTGGTCAGCCCACACACTTCCCACTTTCTAGCTGAGGGTTATGTGTCCTGAGCATTAGCTATCACTTTCTATTAATTCCTAGATGTATTAAATTTTCTTATCTTTTAATGGGCTTCATTCTGTTCTCTCTCTTTTTGAGAATGTATACCTCTTTTGTCCTTTATTCTCATTTTAATGAGGTTTCAGGAAGTAAATTTAAACACATATGGTCTATCCACTATTTCGCCTAAGAGTTTCATTTCTGAATTTTAAAATGCAGGTAGATGAAGGATTGAGGGGTAAAATCTATTAAATTGAAAAATGAAAGTTTTCCACCATAAAATCCTTTCCTTCATTTAATTCCATTTCCCAAAAATAAGTATGTCTGTTTAAGTCCACCTGGAGATTTTCACCATAATTCTAAATAATACAGTTCTGCCTCTACTTCTTGACTCAAAAAACTTACTTAGTATTTAGTGACGCTTCACCTTTGCACCTTTGCACACAAGGAATGCATCTCATCAAGTTGGATGTGCATAATGTCTTCTCACATTTCAATCAGGTAACCAATTTTGTTAGTTATCTTACTTTCGTTTTTTATTTGCTTTCCTTTACTATTTTAAAATACACTTAAACCTCAATTTTTATTTCCGAAAACTTCTAGACAAATCTCTTGGTATCCATGGTGGTACACCTAGGACCAGCCATGTAATTTGCAGGGCTTTGTTAAAAATGAAAATGTTGGTCCCTTGTTCAAAAATTATTAAGAATTTTAAGACAGCAACAGCAGAGCATTAAATCAAGGAAAGGACCCTTCTAAACAGAAGGCTTTGTATGACTACACAGGTTCCACACCTATGAAACTGGCCCTGCGTGTACTGTTCATACTCCCATCAAGAAAAATTTGCCATTCAGTTCAAGAAATGCAGTTAATTGACAGTCTTCGGTTGCAGCCTGTTTATGATTCACTTCAGCTTTTGAGCCAATGCCAAGCTTGTCCCAGCCAGGTCTCAGCCAACGATGAAGTATATATAGTGGGAATCCTATGGTGGGCCATTTCTGCCCCTCTAGATCTCCTCTGTTGAGCAGTCTTTGCTCCAGAATGCCCTGTTGATTCGACTGAGCCATAGTCAGATCTGCATCCTGGTCTGAAGTTCTCCTTGCCTAATCCCGCTTCCACCCATCTTTCCATTCTCGGATGTCTTCTCTGTGTGACACTCTGAATGTTTTCCTAGCCCAATCCTGTTTCCACTCCCTCCATGGTTCACAGGCATTACCCTCCAATAAACTGCGTGTATCCCCAACTCCATCTCAGTGTCTACTTCCCAGAAGACCCAACAGACACAGCATCTTGATTTTACGTTATTTAAGATAATGAAATTCACCTTCTTATATCACCTTCTGTCTTCCTTCCCTAAGCCCCTGCCATCACTTTCTGATTTCTGATTCTTTCTACTATACCATGATTTCTATATTGCCAGTCCATATTAGTGTTTATCTCCAAAATGTAGATTTAAATGTTATGCTTTGATTATGTAAATACATATAATATGCATGTTCTAAAAACTGAAAAACAATAAACAGTATTTGAGATACTATGCTTATGTAATAGTACATATTTTTAACACAGTGATATGGTTAGTCTTTAAAATAAATCATAATCCTAGGTTACCAAATCTACATGACTCAAAGGACAAAGCTCCAAAGGTTTGCATTCAATGGAGTCTCATTGTTTATACCTAACATATGTGGTCCAAATCCTGCTACATCATAGCTTGTTTTATATTTGAAACATGGCTTGCTTATAAAGAGTTTTGTTTTGCCTGAAGGTTCTAATGGTCTTTCTTTTTCTTATTGACAAAAGAAACACATGCCTAACTCACCACATCACTATTATCATGTGACTGGGACTAAATTAAACTACTCTCAAACTTTCCTAGGATTTTTTCTCATTAGCTGGGTGAATTCAGCAGTTTCTTGGATCTCTTTTCTTCCTTTGGGGATATCTTTTGTTTTATTTGTGTTTGTGCATTTGCTGATCTGTTTTGAGAACATACTCTAATGCAATTTTTAAAGATATTTTATTTTTTTAAGATATTGAATTTCTGAATGTTCTTTTCATTGCTGTTACACCTGGGTAATAATTTAGCTGAACATAGAACTCTTAGTAGCTCTACTTAAAGAATGTCACTTAACCTTCTACCTCAGTTTCCTCATCTGGAAAATGTGTTTAATAATAATATCTATTTCAAAGGGTTGTTGAAAGAGTTAAATAAAATAATTTATATAAAGCATTTATAATAATGCCTAGCACATGACATTCAATAAATGTTAGTTCTTTGTGTTAATAATATGTAATATTATTTCCTCTCAGAACTTTGAAGGCTCTTCGAGCATCTAGTATTGCTGTTTTGATGTTGGTATCATTTTGTTCCTCGGTAAGAGACTTTTTTATTTTCTCTCTGGAAGCTGCAGTTATATTTATCTTCGGGTCTATGAAATTTCATGAGAGTTTATCTAGGTATGTGTCTCTTTTTCTTCTTCCTAATTGGTATGTGTATATTTCTTTAACTTTAAGATGAGTTTATCTATTTAAAAAAAAAAAACATTTTCTTTCTCCTCTCCATTTTTCTTCATGTATTTTGAAATTTTATTAATAAGGTATTGGATACTTACTTGTTAATAACATTATATATCTCTAGCCTTATTCTTAATATTTTTTTCTCTCTTTCATTTTACTTTTTGCCCTGGGAGATTTTCTCAATATTATATTCCAGCCCTTCTATTGAATATTTTAGTTTGTAAATCAGATTTTAAATTTCCAAGAATATTTTTAGTCACAGAAAGTTGCAATTTCCCAGGAGCGTATTCTTGTTTTATGAAAGTAATACCTCCTAGAACTCTCTACATATAGTATTTGGAATATTTTCAGTTGTAACTGTTCCCTCCTATATTCATTTGCTCAACTGCCATAACAAAATACTACAGACTGGGTGGTTTAAACAACAGAAATGTATTTTCTCACTGTTCTGAAAGCTAGAAGTTTCAAATATTGCAGTCAAGATGCGATAAGGTAAGGCCTTCTTCCTGGCTTATAGATAGCCACCTTCTCACTGTGTTCCCACATGATTTCTTCTCTGTGTGTGTGTGTGTGTGTGTGTGTGTGTGTGTGTGTGTGTGTGTGCGCGCGCGCAGAGAGAGAGAGACAGAGAGAGAGAGAGAGCACTGGGGTCTCTTTCTCTTCTTATAGGGACCTCAGCCCTATCAGATGAGGGTCCCATCCTTAGGATCTCATTTCACCTTAATTACTTCTCTAAATGCCTTATCTCCAAATACTGTCAAATTGCAGGTTAGGGATTGATATGGTTAGGATCTAACCCTCTGTTCTACCTCTAACCCTCTAACTTTTCTGTTCCCGCCCTCGGAAAAGTACCTTCTGCCCATGCTGTGTGGTCCAAAGACTGGAGAGTTTTCCCCAGGGGTTTTCTCCCTTCTTAAGATGGTTAGGACCTCTGTAAAAATGTGGGGCTAAGGAAAGGAAGCCCTAATAATGTCTGTGATTGAATTTATTATCGGCCAACTCAGAGGCCTGAATTTGTATGTAACATGATTTCAAGAAAATAAGTATTGACTATGTATTCTAAGGGTAAATGCAAAAAGAATAACTGTATATAAATATTATCCTCTAGTTAGTAGGTTTGTTTTCATAGGAATATGAGTTCACTTTAATATGATTTTTAAAAATAAGTATTGACTGTACTCTAATGCTAAAGATGAAAAGAACTATACACGAATATTGTACTCTAGTTAGGAGGTTCATTTTTCACAGGGGTAAGGTTGGCAATTTTGAAACTACTTACGTGTATTCTGGGATTGAGCAAATAAGTTAATATATCATAGATAATGAGAGCCAGGTTTCTTACTGTTAGAAATAGGAGTTATAAATAAGGAAAGGGGGAAAGCTAGCATGAGTCCTGTGGTGTTGGGCTGAAATTGGAAGCATCAGTATAAACTCATGTTTTTAAAGATATATACAGATAGATAAGTATAGAAACAGACTTAACTGTCCACGGAGAGGATCAGAAACAAGGACACTCTAATCCCCATGAGAAGCCCTTGATTTTTCAATGCCATTCTTCAAGCCTCAAAGAAAAGGGTTGATCACAAGGACTGGGGCAGGGTGAAATACAAGATGAGAATGGAGCATCTTTGTAGTTCAGAAAAGCCAGGAAGTGCTCAAAAAAAAACGACCAGGAAAATTTAAAAAGACACAGAAGCCAAATTGATGGGGCTACCTATGGCCAAATCAGGGACAATTTGACAATCAAAATACACAATGACAGAATGGATTCTAATCAATACAAAATAATAATTCATGAGGACATAGTGATATAAATAAATAATAGAGCAAATAAATAAAAGTGGAAAGAGAAAGCTCCATCTTAAAGTAGAATTTCAGTGAATAAATGTAGAAGAAATAAATACAAAATCACCATGTGACAAATACCACAGTAATCATTGTTTTAGGCAAGGATCATCTATGAATATAATGAGTGGGTGAAAATATCCTGAGAAAGAGGGTAGTAATATAGTGTCAAAATATCTCTAGGAAAGATGCCCATTAATTATAAAGAAAAAACAGTTACTATAGAGGGGAGAAGTCTGGCAGTTACCGCCTTAGCAAAATGATCAAAGTTAATATTTTGGGGACAAATTGACATCATTTGCCTCCTAATTCAATGCCATAAGAATGACACATTATCACTTGTGCAGTGTTCTTGCCAAAAATGCATAACCTGAATTTAATTGTAAAGAAATATCAGACAAACCAGACTGAGGGGCATTCTTGAAAAAGAACTAGATAGGACTCTTCAAAAGTGTCAAAGTCATGAAAGAAAAGAACGAGGAACTGTCACAGATTGGAAAGACCAAGGAGACATGACAGCTAAATGCATTCTGTAATCCTAGATTCAACCCTGCATCAGAAAAGGAGTATTAGTGGAAATACTGATACAATTTGCATAAAGTATGTCTATTAGTATTATGTCTAGTGTTCTCTCTGATCATCTGGCTTTTGTCCTCCTCTGCTTCGCCTCCCCTTTGGTTTTTTCTTTCCTTGTCTTCTTCAGTCACATTGTCCTTCTTTGGTCTGTAGTTCTTGCCATGCTTTCTGAAAACATGGCACCTTTGCCTATGCTGTCCCCTCAGCCTGGGACTCTCTTCTGTCTCCTCTCCTCCTAATTAACTCCTTTTCATTTGTCAGATCTCAGCTTGGGCTGGTCAACTCCAATAACCTGGGCCTTCATAGCATCAATCCAGTCTTCTTCATGTTACTTGTCACAGTAAGTACCAAAATCAAATTTTACCTTTGTGCGATTGTTTGAATAGTTTCTATCCTTTTTTACCAGACTGTAAGTTGTATGAAAGCAGAGTCTGTGTGTACTTTAGTTTATCCTTGTATTCTCAGAACCTAACATAGACTCTGGAACATCATAGACAAACAATAAAAAGATGAATGAATTAATGATTAACTAATGATAATTGTTTCTGTGATTTTATAATAAATATTCTTTCTTGCTGAAACTATTTTGAATGGAATTCTGTGACCTTTACTCAAAATAGCTTTGAATGAAACAATCATTTCATCAAAGACCAAAAACTTGTGGGTCACCATCTATAAAATGAAAACAATTATGTCACCTTGGCAGTCTTTTTGAGTTATTGTTAGAGTTAAATTCATTGATCAAAATTTTTCAAGTTTTACAAAGCTGGTCATTTCGCTCATAGCCTGGCCTGCTGGACCTTCTGGATCTTGTAGATACTGGCTGCATGTGCCCAGAGGCTGATCTTTATTGTAGGCTCTCTAACTGCACATGCAAATGCCTAGTTGTTATACAACTGAGGATAATGGTTCAAACTGGCACTAGTGGCTTGGTGGGAAATTTTACCCAGATCTTGATGAAATGATCCAGGTGATGCCTTGCACTGTAGCAGAGTTTACAACCATATGAGGCAACAAACTCAGTTTCAGGATGATGTAGTTGAAGATATAAGAGGCTAAATGAGCCATTATTGAACAGGTAGAATATCATTTCCACCCTCTAAGCATGTCACAAGTAAGAAACAGAGATTCGAGACTCACCAAACATGTGGCAGCCTGATGACTTCTGGTAATATCTGCTGACCATACCCAGTAGTTCATGGCAGTGCAACATGGCTTCTCTGAGAGCACAGCTTGCGTGTGTGCCAGAGGGTTTCTTTAAACCAAGCCTACAGCTCCAACTCTGGCTCTGATTCATACATTGTAAATGTGTAAAGTAGGATGGACACCAAGGGTCTCCCTTCAGTCACTGTCACCACCAAGCATTCACAAGCGTTAGCCCAGATAAATCTGAGAAAAGTCAACTACACAAGATATTCTCATGTGACTGTGCATAATGCAACCAAAGTGGCCCGAAAAAAAGAAAAAATAAAAAGAGCAAGTCACTCCATTTATTAATACATTTCATTGCCTTTTCATTGCCATCATTATAGATACCAAATCCTTTATAAGTCCTTGGAGGTCTGTCCCCTACATATGTCTCCAGCCCTGTTATATTCTCAAGTTCCATGCTTGTGCCACCAAATTGCTCCCACCCCATTATACCTACCCACTCCTCTGAGCTCCCAGACTCCCAGCCACATAGATTTCACTGTGTTCCTTATTCTCTTCATGCTTTTGTCCAGCCATATAGCCTTTTCACATGGTGCTCCCTCTCCTTGAAATGTTCTTCCTTCATTTGCCATCTGGTCACCTCCTGATCACCTTTCAGATTATCAGATAAAGTATCACCTTTTCAAAGAAGGCTTCCCTGATCTTATGACAAGGTTAAATGCCATTTCCATAAACCTTCTTATTCTAATGCATTGCTTCTGATTTTCATTTCATATATGTGCCTATTTGAGTGACGTTTGACTCCAGTTATTTCTAGTGGGGCTAAGAGACTTACTGAGTTCTGTTCACCATTATGTGCCCAGGCATTAATATATCGCCCACCTCTGGTAAAGGCTCAATAAACAGTTTAGAGTAAAATCAGTGGATTTTAAGCCATGCTCAATACAAAATGATTAATGCCTTCGTGACTTCTGATGTGCTTAAATTTTCCTTCTCCTGCAGAATTATGGGTAATATAAAAAGACTAATCTAGCCTGTGCATGGGGCCTGTGTCTCTGGCCTACAAATGTACCTGGTCACCTCCCTTCTATTCGACTCAAGAGTATAAAGGCGCTGACACAGAAGAGAATTGCAGCTCAAATCAACAAGTTGATGGTCATTAACGTTAAGCTCAGTCTTTTTCCTGTTTTATTAGTTGGTGGACAATGCCTGTTTTTTGATGAGGCTATTAAAGCAAGCTCCAGGAACACTGCCAATGTGTTTTTGAGGTGATTTTTGACAATCTATTTCCGTCAGCTTCATGTGGTTCTGCACCTATTAACATACTCTGTTGAAATTCAATGTCATTCTGAAATCCATCAGTTCAAAACCACAGGAATCAAATTAAATACCAAGCGTTTTCATCAAAATAGTTCAATTAATTTTAACTAATTTCATTCAGTCTGACAATTTGAAGCCCGAAAATTTATATCATATTTGCCAAAGGATACGTGGAAAGATTTTACATCCGCCAGATCTTTTGCTTTTTACTCCTTTCCAAATTATCTCTGAACATGTTTACTACCATGCCTTTATAACTTCCACAGAATCTTCTCAATTCCTAGTAATTTGAGGGAGTCAGTGTGTTGTAAGACCATCTCAATCCCCTTCCTGCTTGGTAGCAATGGGCTCTCTGATACCAAACAGTAAAATGGAGACCCAGGGTGGTCTTAGGGAAGTTTATGGATCACATAATTCCCCAGACTGATAAAGAGCAGACAATACGGCCCCTCAAGCCTCACTTAATGCAGCTTATAGAGACTAAGCTTTTTCTCTCATATTATGTCTTCTCCAGTCTCTTCCCTCTTTAACCTGACTCTCTGCCATCATAGCAATCCACATTCTACAATAATAAACTGGAGCCATTTTTCAGACTCTTTTGCTCCATCTGTGAATGAATTCATAACTTTTGAATCCCTCCATCTCAAAGAAGAAGCCATAGATTCATCTTCACAGCCTCTTCTCAAATAACCCTCAAAGTGACCTAGGCTCCATCCATCAGGTGCATTTGGATGATGGTTTACTTTGTAAGAGAGTGAGGAAAGAAAGCATCACACCAAGCCCACTAGAAGGAGGGATGTTGGAGTGGCATGCAGCGCTGAGAGGTGGCAGTGGTGGGAATCCGGGTGGTGTTGTCCATGGCTAGTGTCATCTATGAAAGCCACAATGTCTGTGTCCACTGGCAGCAGCAACTGAGCCTGAATAGGAACAGTCATAGAGTGTAATTTGAAGGGTGTTTTTCACAATGATATGGCCTCCAATCATGATTTTTCTGACCTTCCCAGAGATTTTGTAAGATGCACAATATCAATTAAGATTGTCATAATTTCCTTAAGCCACTTAGGCTGATTAAGCTCTGTTATGTGTATTGCAAATATTGACTGATACACTATCATCACTTCTAATCATGAATTATTATTGAGGGGCAATCTATGTGCCAGTCACTATTCTAAGTTCTAGATAATCATCATTATATACCACTGCATAAAATAGGCTTAGTTTCTGCCTGATGAAGTTTTTTTATATCATATGAGACTGAGCAGAAGTGTTTATTTCTTTGCAGAGTTTGGGGTTTCCTGACAATAAGCACGTAAATCATATACAGGTTGTATTTCACTATAGTGAGGGCACTAGTTCATTTTGCATTGCTTTCAAGGAATCCTGAGGCTGGGTAATTTATAAAGAACAAAGGTTTATTTAAAAGGACAAAGGCTCATCATTCTGCAGGCTGGACGAGAAGCATGGTGCTGGCTTCTGCTTGGCTGCTGGTGAGACTTCCGAAAATTTTTTTATTCCTGGTGGAGGGCAAGGAGAGCCAGTGTGTCACATGGTGACAGAGGAAACAAGAAATAAGAAGAGACCAAGAGAGAGGAGAGGAGGTTCCAGGCTCTCTTAAACAACCAGCTGTTGTGTGAATGACTCGACTGTGAACTCACTCATTCATGAGGGGAACTCCCCTGACCCCATGACCCAAACACCTCCCTCTAGGCCCCACCTCCAATATTGGAGGTCAGATTTCACCATGAGGTTTGGAGGGAACAAACATCCAAACTGTGTCAGTGAGCTCAAGAGATACATGTTTTAAGAAAGGGATATGAGAGTACACCAGGACTGAGACGTTTAGTAAACACTTTTGCTATGTGTCCTCTGGTTTCCTGATAGAAGATGTGGTGCCAATAGTATTCTATGCAGTAGGAAGTCAGAGTGGACTTTTATGCCCAACCACATCCCTCTGAGACTCCTGCATGATGATTGTATATTGCTGGGAAGTTTCAGCACCTAAACATAGCACCATCTAAGTAGAAGTTCTCATTACACCATCAGCTTCCCCTTGCTAAATTGTCCAGAGGTTGCATAGTTGTTGCTGGGTATTAAATATATGAAGTCTATGTAACAAGACCTAAATGTGGACCTATGGAAGAATCCTTTATCTCCTGCATTTTAAAGCCCCTATCACCCATCCATCTGGGGCTTTAACTTCCTCCTGTGAAATTTGGCCATAGGATTATCTTTCTACCAATGAGCACTGTAAACTTTTCATATGCATCTAAAAACTTCTGATAATGCCATCCTCACGTAACATAAGTTTATTTCTACATAATGTAGTTTATTAGTGGAGTAATTACATCCTTTCATCTGACTTCTTTAAGCCTCCATTTCTTTATCGATACAAAGTAGACGATAATTATAATATCCTTCCCATAGATAATCATATTTACTCTTATAACACAGGCAAACTAGGAGCAAGCAATTAAACTGCTTAAATCCATCTCAAATGGGAAAATTTTCATCAAAAGGGAAGAGAGCACCATCCAGATTATCATGAGCTTGCCCTGTCATGAGATTATCATAATATTTTACTGGTATCAATCTGCCCTTGAAAAGTTATGGTCCTTGGAGTTGCCATGGTAACATAATGAAGTTAAGCACCCATGATACTTGTGGTAACAGGATTTTCTTTCTCTTTTTTTAAATTTTACTTTAAGTTTTGGGATACAAGTGTGGAGCATGCAGGTTTGTTACATAGGTGTACATATGCCATGGTGGTTTGATGCACCTATCAAACTGTCATCTAGGTTTTAGGCCTACATGCCTTAGCTATTTGTTCTAATGCTCTCCCTCCCCTCGCCCCCAACCCCCGACTGGCCCTGGTGTGTGTTGCTCCCCTCCCAGTGTCCATGTGTTCTCATTGTTGAACTCCCACTTATGAGTGAGAACACGTGGTGTTTAGTTTTCTGTTCCTGTTCTAGTTTGCTGAGATTTTCTGTTTACTTGTTTCCTTTATGAAGCTAACAGACAATAACAGACAGATCAGTAACAAGTAGTAATGTCGCGAATCCATACAAATGTGTTCATTTTGGTCAAGATTATGTTATTTTACAAGTATGCCTTTTTTTTTTTTTTTTTTTGAGACAAGCTCTCCCTCTGTCACACAGGCTGGAGAGCATTGGTGCAATCACAGCTCACTGCAATCTCAACCACCTGGGCTCAACCAGTCCTCCCACCTCACCCTTCTAAGCAGCTGGGACCACAGGCATGTGCCACCACGTGCAGCTAATTTTTAAATTTGTCTGTGTGTGTGCAGAGTTGAGGTCTCCCTATGTTGCCCAGGCTGGTCTTGAACTCCCGGTCACAAAGTGATCCTACTACTTTGGCCTCCCAAAGTGTTGTGATTACAAGCATGAGCCACCACACCTGGTCAAGTGTTTCTTAATGGTATCTAGTAAGAGAACTGGCACATGCTAGGTTGTCAATTAGTGTAAAATGAAAGGGGGGAAGGAAGGGAAGGAAGGAAGGAAGGAAGGAAGGAAGGAAGGAAGGAAGGAAGGAAGGAAGGAAGGAAGGAAGGAAGGAAGGAAGGAAGGAGAAGGAGCAGGGAAGGCAGGGAGGGAGGGAGGGAGGGAGGAAGGAAGGAAGGAAGGAAGGAAGGAAGGAAGGAAGGAAGGAAGGAAGGAAGGAGGGAAGGAAAGGGAAGGGAAGGAGGGAGGAAGGGAGGAGGGTGGGAGGGAGGGAGGAGTGAGAGAGGGAGGGAAGAAGGAAGGAAGGAAGGAAGGAAGGAAGGAAGGAAGGAAGGAAGGAAGGAAGGAAGGAAGGAAGGAAGGAAGAAAGGAAGAAAGGGAGGGAAGAAAGTTCAGACTGTGATTCAGAGGCTTAAGAACAGTTTATGACCCTTTTTTACAGCAAAAGGGTAGATATGAAACTACTGATACACTTTCCTGGACTGAGCAGGCCTAATTCTATAGGTATAAGAATTCAGTCACTCCAGGTGTGAGTAGGTCTGTAGACACAGAGGAGGTATGTTCTAGAATTTTCTATTCCAAATACTTTAACCTGAGAATTGCATTTCACATTTTTAATGGTCAGATCTTGTTTACATTGTGTTCCCAGTCCAAGTATGTTTTCTTACCTTTTTTGTTTTTGTAAAATCTGGAAATTCTTCAAAATATACCCAATGCCTTATCCTATATCCAAAATGTTACTGAATAGATGATGATTTTGAGCAAGATTTGGAGTAGGGCTCCCCCATTTGCTGAGTCTGTAATCTTGGGCAAGTTACTAAGTGAATCCGAATTTCCTCATCTTAAAGATGAGGAAAATAATAATGCCAACCATATATGGTTAGTGTGAGGATTGCATGTCATATACACACCAGATATTTAGCAAAGTGCCTGATATTCTTAACATTCAAAAATATTGGTTATTTTTGTTAATATTCTTGTTTATATTTTACTGCAGTCAGTGTGTGTGTGTGTGTATTGGGAGAAGAATGCATGCATGTCTACATATTTCACTGTCTTCACAATTAAATTATATGTTCCTAAAAGGCAAGAAATACTTCTAACACTTCTTAGATATGTTTCTCAGTGTCTAATCCAGTGCTCTTCCCATAACAGTAGCAAAAAAAAAAAAAAAAAAAGAAGAAGGAAAGGAAGAAAGAAAAGAAAAGAAAAAAACAAAAACACTTGCTCAAAGAAAGAACTCGAAGAAACAAGAGGATACAACCTGGGAGGTGACATTTTTCACTTAAACCAAATACCTACAATTTTCCTCTTGATTCTAGACATTCCACTGAGAATTTCAGAACCCAGCACATGCAAATAAAACATGAGACATGGAATCGGAGAGCATTTTAGTCATCCTACCTAAGTTTACAATAAAAATGGGATTCTACCTCCCAGGCTCCATGAGAGGGAGTCTGTTTATTCATTCATTCATTCAAATGGCATTTATTTGGTTTTAACCATAATACAGTAAGAGGGGAAAAAAAACAGATAGAGTCCTTAACAGAGCTTATGAAGGGATAAAGAAGAGCTAGAAAATGGGCAGGGTGGATGCTACTCTGGCCAAAGTTGTCAGAGAGAGCATCTCCAAGGGAGTATCACTCAAACTGAAACCTAAAAAATGAGGAAGAGCAAGCCATGTGAATGTCTGGAAGAAGATGCATAGGCAAGCAAAGGACAAGTACAAAGACCCTGAGATGGAAATGAACTTGGTGTGCTTTAAAATAGGAGACCAGTGTGCCTTGGAAGTGATGAATAAGAGAAGAGTGTTAGGGGATGGGGTTGGAGAGGTAGGCTGAGCCAGAACACGAATGATTTTTAGGCCATGGAAGGGACTGTAGATTCCATTTTAAATGTAGAGAAAAGGCTAAAGTAGATGAGTGTTATTATAATTATACTTTAAGAGATATGTAAAGAAAAGACTTTAGAAAAGGCAGGAGTGAAAGCCTTGGGACACCAGCAAGGAAGCTATTGGCATAATCCAGGCAAGCACTTATACTAGAGTGGCAACAATAAAACAAATCAAGGGGCATCTACTTGGGCACGGCGCTCCTGCTAATGGTAACTACTAGGAATGTGGGAACAGTGGCTCCACTCCATTCTTGGGAAGTGTGGATAGCTAGAGAATCCTTCTTTAAGCAATTTGACAATGTGTATCAAGACCGTTGGAAATAGCTACCCTCCTTTAGTTCAAAAATCCCACTCTAAATAAATATCTACCCTCCTTTAGATCAAAAATCCCACTGTTAAATAAATAGCTTAGCAAAGGAAAAGAAAACATGTGAACCTGTGAAGTTATTTACTGTGGCATTAATTGTGAGCAAAAACTGCCCAAAATCTGGTCTCAGGAAAATGATTTTTATAATTATGGTGCTATATCTCAGTACATTTTTATGCAGCCACTAAAATGTATAATTATGAAGAAACAATTTATCACAGAAAATGTTTGTGATAGACTATAAAGCAAATAAAGTTGACTGTGAAAGATATGGCAGCTTGTATCCACTTTCTTAACATAGGCCTATATGTGAACAAGGCCTGAAAAGAAACATTGGGAAAAAATTAATTAATAGCTGTTGAGAGTAGATTTTAAAAAAAAACATTTACCATGAATCTTCCAGGATATTGGTTTTTATTTTAACTATTGGTCTTGATTTTTTGTTCCCTTGAAAATGCTTCCAGACCCAGAAAGTCAAAATTGCTTTCTGGTAAGTAAAATATAAACTTCCCCAATAAATTTAACCATAATCCTAAATGACTAAAAGGAAATTGCTCCTTTTTGGAATCGTAAGTCTTTTTTGCAAAGTCCAAGGCCAGGGATGTGAAAGTACAAATATAAATCCAGAATCAAATCTGGAAGTTTTTATGTCATTTTAATGTCCCTGACCAAAGAATACACTCTTCTAACACTTTTTTCTTCTCTTCTGTTATGCCTACATTTCAATGGAGCAAAAAAACACCTGTAGAATTCACATTCCTTTCTACAAACCTGTCTGTGCACACCCCAAGGAGCATCCTATCCTTGTAATAACATCAATCCACTCCTAAGAATTTAGATCCCCAGATAGACCCTTATCATCTGGTTGTTGCTTGACTGGCTCTAGAGTGGCATCACTAGAGTTTCAAAGAGAAGTCAATGAGATCTGTTAAGTGACTTTCCCCATGAAAACCTAAATGTAAGATCTCATAGGAATAATTAATTCCCTAATTATAAAATGAGAGAAAATAGATGGTCGACTACAGCCCCAAACTAAGATTACATCACACAGGCTATTTTCAAATGGAAGTGAGATGTTCGTAAAATGAAATGAAGAAGGGACGGTTAGAGATATTCTTACCACAGTTGTTCTCCCAAGTCTGGATGACTTTATCACTTATACATCCTTTCTCAATATGGCCCCATGACACAAGGAAAGCAAGTGCAGGCATATATAACTTAACAATGGGGATACGTTCTGGGAAACATATTGTTAAGAGATTTCCTTGTGCACACATCATAAGTGAACTTACACACACCTAGATGATAGAGCCTACTACACACCTAGGCTGTGTGGTACCACCTATTGCTTCTAGGCTACAAACCTGTAAAGCGTGTGACTATACGGCATACTGTAGGCAATTGTAACACAGTGGTAAGTATTTGGGTATTTAAACATAGAAAAGATACAGTAAAAACAGAATTTAAGGCCAGGCGTGGTGGCTCACACCTGTAATCCCAGCACTTTGGGAGGCTGGGGAGGGTGGATCACCTGAGGTCAGGAGTTGAAGACCAGCCTGGTCAACACGGCAAAGCCCTACCTCTACTAAAAATACAAAAATTAGCCAGGCATGGTGGCACATGCCTGTAATCCCAGCTACTTGGGAGGCTGAGGTGGGAGAATCGCTTGAACTCGAGAGGCAGAGGTGCAGAGCGGAGATCGTGCCATTGCACTCCAGCCTGGGCAACAGAGCAAGATTCTATCTCAAAAAAAAAAAAAAATTAAGTGAAAAAAATGGTACGCTTGTATAAGATACTTACCATGAATGGAGCTTGTAGGACCGGAAGTTGCTCTGGGTGAGTCCGTGAGTGAGTGGAGAGTAAATGTGAAGGCCAGGGCATTATCATACACTACTGTAAGCTTTATGAACACTATACACCTAGACTACACTCAACTGATACAAAAAATGTTTCTTTTCTGAATAATAAATTAACTTTCCCTTACTGTAACTATTTCACTTTACAAACTTCTTAATTTTTTTAACTTTTTGACTTTTTTGTAATCACACTTACCTTAAAACACACATTGTACAGGTGTACAAAAATACTTTCTTTTTATAACCTTATTCTATAAGTGTATTTCTAATTTAAAGTTTTTAATTTTTTCCTAACTTTTAAAACTTTTTTTGTTAAAAACTAGACAAAAACACACATATTAGCGTAGGCCTACACAAACTCACCATTGTCACTGTCTTCTACCTCCACATCTTGTCCCACAAAAAGGTCTTCAGGGTCAGTAACACGCATGAAACTGTCATCTTCTATGATAACAATGCCTTCTCCTATAATACGCTTCATGAAAAATCTGTAACATCTATATTAAGAAACTTTAAAATACTCCAAAAAACATATACATACAAAAAACTTAAGCCAAAGAAACATATAATGTATTATTGGATATAAAGACACAATATGATAAATATGTCAATTATTCTTACTCCAGATAAAATGTATAAATTTGATGTAATCATAAATTTCAAGGGAAAAATACTTCGTGAAACTTTAGAGCTAATTTTTGAAAATAATCTCTGTAAAATAGACATTTTTCTAAGTATGACATAAATTCCAGAGACTATAAAGGGGAAAACATGACAATTTTCATTTTTTAAAAATGAATTATGAAAAGGAAGACATTGTTCACAGAGAAGAAAATACAACTGACCCTTAACCATATGGAAAGATGTGCAGTCCCATTATAATGGGTTATGAAAATGAAAGCTATAAGTAGATAGCACTCCTTAAATACCAGATTGTCAGAAAGTAAAAAAGTTTAATAACACAAGGGTTTGACAAAGTCATTTGTGGAGGCAGCACTAGTTCATGTCTGCTCTATAAAGAGCAACTTGGAAATATCTATTGAATATAAAAATGTGCACACCAACAATTCCATTCTTTGGAATTTATCCACAGGTATTCTTGAACCTTAAAAAATGGTATATGTACACTATAGAATTATCTGTCATAGCAAAAGTTATGCAGCATCCTAAATTTCCATGAGTAGAGGACTAGTTAAGTAAATTACAGTATAGCTACTAATAATGAAATGATATGCCAGCAAAAGGAATGAGATATATCTTTATTTACAAACATGGAATAAATCTCCAAGATAAATTGTTAAATAATAAAAGCAAGGTGCAATATATATGCAGTAATACAGTTTGGTTCTGTGTGTGTGTCTGTGTATGTTCGAATATACATTTGAAAGCTCATAGGCTGTCTTAGGAGAAATGTACGAAACTAGTGACAGTGTGGATCTCTGGAGAGGAGAAAGAGGTGGCAGCTGGGGACAGAAGCAGGAACTGCCTTCTTTAACTCTATTACGTTTTGTATTAACTGGACAAAAAAATTGATATTTTTTAAACTATTGCCCCAGAAAATTAAGACCTGGCCAGGGAAAGCAAAATGGAAGGATTTTGTTTTATTTTGTTTTGTTTTAGCGGGGATGGAGGAAAGGGCTATTATAAACTCACTTCTGTATTACTTGATTTAACAAGTGTTATTTTTATCTTGGCTAAAAACTTCAAAATTTAGGCCAAAAATAATTTTAAATACGCTGTTCTATTTAAAATATCCTATCCCACTATTTGGCTGTTTGTGCCGATTTAGGGAGTAGAAAAATATGTCGCTGTATTTATAATAGAGACAGAATGTTCAACGTATTATGAGAACACAAAAAAGAGGATTAATTAATTAATTATTCAGGCAGATGGATGGTTACCAGGAAACTCAGAGATGCAAAGTGTAGGTTAAACTGGTCATTGAAAGATGTTAAGTTCACAAAACAGACACCTGGTGCAGAAGTCTTACAGCACAGGATACAGTGTGAGCACAGGATACACAGAACCTGTGATGTTTGGGTAGCCGCATGTGATCTGATTGGGCATAAAGGCAGGAATGGCACAGAAAGAATAACTAGAAAGAATCTGGAAAAAGGAAAGAGGATTGGAGGAACTATTACAAAGGGCCTTCACTGCCATTCTGTAAGACGCCTCTGTCCTTATTTAGTATATCAGTGGATCCTAAACCTGACTGGTTATCAGAATTACCTGGGGTAACTTTGTAAAAACCAAATTCCCAGACACTCACCACCCTGCCATACCAATTAACTCTGACTCTCTTGTGGATAGATCTGGGAATCTGTAATTTAAAATAAAAATCCCTCTGCTATAGACATAGACAAATCATCAGAATTCCAGTTATGGTGTTTGGGAGCACCACTCTGTGCAAGGATAGAGGGATGGAAAGAAATGTCCCCATCGGGAGGCTATTAAGAATTAATCTTATGTATAGGCTCACTCCTTGTACCTGTCAGGCTGAAAATTAAGATCTCTTTCCAGGGACATAAAGCTTTGAACTCATTTTTGCCTGAACCGTGCTGAAGGTGGGGCAGGAATTAGAAAAGAGAAATCACTGCTGTTCAATTTATTGCCTTTTCTCTGCTCCTCCCTTCAAGCATCCTCATTATGCTCATGCCATGAATATCTAGTGAGAAAATATATGGAGGACACAGAGCAATCAAGCACACTCGTGAAGGTTTTTTGTTGGAAGTAAAGACTTTTATTAAAAAGTCTTTTACTAAAACAGCAATAACCACCACTTATAACCAGTCCATGTCCTGGACAGCAGATTTTGTGTAATCTTTTTTTTTTTTTTTTTTTTTTTTTTTTTGAGACGGAGTCTCGCTCTGTCACCCAGGCTGGAGTGCAGTGGCCGGATCTCAGCTCACTGCAAGCTCCGCCTCCCGGGTTCACGCCATTCTCCTGCCTCAGCCTCCCGAGTAGCTGGGACTACAGGCGCCTGCCACCTCGCCCGGCTAAGTTTTTGTATTTTTAGTAGAGACGGGGTTTCACTGTGTTAGCCAGGATGGTCTCGATCTCCTGACCTCGTGATCCGCCCGTCTCGGCCTCCCAAAGTGCTGGGATTACAGGCTTGAGCCACCGCGCCCGGCCTGTGTAATCTTTTGAACAGCAGATTCAGTTGCTGCCATCAAATCCAAAGCTGATGTTAATTACCAAAATAATTTTTGTGAATAGTGCCGTATTCACTAGATTCTGTACAGCTCCATAAATTCCTGCAGTCTTTCTTCAGTAAAAGTTTTGCTTCATTGATTCAAAACATACCTGTTGAGTATGGAGATACGAAGACGCATTAGACATAGGTCCTGCCCTCAAAAACTTAACCCTTCTTTAGTGATCAAATAAATCTGCTGCTATTTCTTTATCCTAAACTAGTGTTATGTCAGTTCCTAGAAATAAAAAGCCACCATGAGGTGGTATCAGTCCAAAGCGTCTTCAACAGAAGAACAGTAGCATGTCTCACTCTTGAGCTGAGCAGAGAATATTAAATTTGAAAAGAACTTTCAATATTATTTTATCTAACTGCCTCAATTTATATATGAGAAAACTAAGATGTAAAACAATACACTGATTTACTCAAAGTTATACAGGAAGTGTATATTAGACATCTGATGTCCACTATTTTGTTGTTGTTGTTGTTATTTTTGAGACAGAGTCTCGCTCAGTTGCTCACTGCCCAGTGCAGTGGCACGATCTCGGCTCACTGCAAGCTCTGCCTCCCAGGTTCATTCCATTCTCCTGCCACAGCCTCCCAATGTAGCTGGGACTACAGGTGCCCACTACCACACCTGGCTAATTTTTTGTATTTTTAATAGAGACAGGGTTTCACCATATTAGCCAGGATGGTCTCGATCTCTGACCTCGTGATCCACCTGCCTCAGCCTCCCAAAATGCTGGGATTACAAGCATAAATCACCACTCCTGGCCCACTCTTTTTTTTTAACTTAGTTTCAAGGACACATTGGCAGATTTGTCTTATAGATAAATTGCATGTCGTGGGAGTTTGGGGTACATATTATCTTGTCACCCAGGTAATAAGCATAGTACCCAATAGGTAGTTTTTAAATCCTCACCACACTCCCACTCCCATCCTCAAGTAGGCCCTGGTGTCAATTGTTCCCTTCTTTGTGTCCATGTGTACTCAACGTTTAGCTCCCACTTACAAGTGAGAACATGTGGTGTTTGATTTTCTGTTCCTGCATTAATTTGCTTAAGATAATGGCCTCCAGCTTCATCGATGTTGCTGCAAAGGACATTATCTCACTCTTTTTTATGCATGCATAGTATTCCATGGTGTATCTGTACCACATTTTCTTTATGTAGTCTATTGTTGATTGACATTTAGGTTGATTCCACATCTATCTTTGCTATTGTGAATAGTACTAGTTTGTTGAGGGTTTTTAACATGAAGTGATACTGAATTTTATTAAAAACTTTTCTCCATCTATTGAGATAATCATGCAGTTTTTGTTTTTAGTTTTGTTTATGTGATGAATCACATTTATTGATTTGCACATGTTGAGTCAATCTGGTATACCAGAGATAAGGCCTACTTGATCATGGTAGATGAGCTTTTTGATGTTTATCTGATGAGTCACATTTGTTGATTTGCAATAAAAAGCCAAGTGACAGATTGACAACTGATATTTGATGTCCCAGATATCTTTGTTAGTTTTCTGTCTTGATGATCTGTCTAATACTGTCAGTGGGATGTTGAGGTCTCGTTTATCTAAGTCTCTTCATAGGTGGCCAAGAACTTGTTTAATGAATCTGAGTGCTCCTGTGTTAAATGCATATATATTTGGGATAGTTAAGTCTTCTTGATGAATTGAACCCTTTACCATAATATAATGCCCTTGTTTGTCCTCTGTGACCATTGATGGTTTAGAGTCTGTTTTGTCTGAAATTAGAATAGCAGTCCCTGCTTTTTAGTATGTTTTGTTTTGTTTTGTTTTCATTTGCTTGGTAGATACTTCATCCCTTTACTCTGAGCTTATGGGTGTCGTTACATGTAAGATGGGTCTCCTGAAGGCAACATATAGTTGGGTCACACTTCTTTATCCAACTTGCCACTCTGTGTCTTTTAACTGGGGCATTTAGCCTGTTTACATTAATGTTTAACATTGATATGTGTGGATTTGATCCTGTCACCATGTTAGCTGGATATTATGCAGACTTGATTGTGTAGTTGCTCTATAGTGTCAGTGGTCTATGTATTTAAGTGTATTGTTTTCCTCGTGGCCAGTAATAGCCTTTCATTTCCATATTTAGCACTCTGTTAAGGAAGTCTTGTAAGGCAGGTCTGGTAGTAACAAATTCCCTTAACATTTGCTTGTCTGAAAAGGGTCTTATTTCTTCTTCACTTACGAAGCTTAGCTTGTAAAAATTCTTGGTTGGAGTTTCTTTTCTTTAAGAATGCTGAATGTAGGTTTCCAATTGAAAGGTCTGCTGTTAGCCTAATGGGGTTCACTTTGTAGGTGACCTGCCCTGTCTCTCTAGCTGCCTTTAATACTTTTTCTTTCATGTTGACCTTGAAGAATCTGAAGACAAGTGTCTTGGGGATGGTCATCTTGTATAGTATCTTTCAGGGGTTCTCTGCATTTCCTGAATCTGAATGTTACCCTTTCCAGCAAGGTTGGGGAAATTTTCATGACAATATCTTCAAATATGTTTTCCAAGTTGCTTCTTTTCTCTCCTTCTCTTTCAGGGATGTCAACGAGACATAGATTTTGTCTCTTTACATAATCTCACATTTCTTGGAGACTTTGTTCATTCTTTTTCATTCCCTTTTCTTTATTTTTGCCTGACTTAGTGTGGAGAACCAGTCTTCAAGTTCTGAGACTCTCTCTTCAGCTTGGTCTATTCTTCTGTGAATACTTGTGATTGTATTATGAAATTCTTGAAGTGTATTTTTCAGCTCCATCAGATCAGTTTGGTTTGTTCTTAAAATGGACATTTTTGTCTTTCAGTTCCTGTATCATTTTATTGTAATCCTTAGATTTCTTATATTGGATTTCAAATTTCTCCTGATCTTGATGATCCTCATTCCTATCCATATTATGCATTATGTGTCTGTGGTTTCACCCATTTCAGCCTGATTAGTAACCATTTCTGGGGAACTAGTGCAGTCATTTAGAGGAAAGAAGACATTCTGGCCTTTTGAGTCACCAGATTTCTTGAGCTGATTCTTTCTCATCTGTGTGAACTGATGTTCCTTTAACTGTGGTGCAATTTGAGTCTAGTCATTTGATTTCGTTTCTGGGTGTTTTCAGAGGGCCAAGGCTTTGTGCTGTTTCTTTATTTGTAACTGAATCCTTGTCCTAGGTTTCACTGCAGGTATATTAGCAAAGTATTTTTGGTATTGAAATTTGGACTGTGGCCCAGTAGGTGGCATTAAGCGTAGTGGTCAGTAGATATGCTTCTTCTCAGCCATGTGGTGCCTATGTATTTCCTCACAATTGCAGTCATGCTCCTTCTCAGTGTTCTGAGGGTGTGAGCTCCTCTCCTACTCAAGTATTGACTGCAGATCTTGGCTTGCCACTCCTAGGCTACACATTACAGCCCTGGGACAAGTTCAGGCTTTGTGTTTTCTCTCCAGCTTGGGGTTATCAGTGGCAGGGACCTTGGCAGTGGCAAGTCCTTTCACTTGCCTCTTGGGGCTCCACTCTAGAGAAACACAGAACTGCTACCAGTTGGAGCAATCACCCTTATGGGGCATCTGCATTAGGGCCCAAGCCAGGGAGCCCTGCCTGGTAATAGTCAGAGGTCCAGGAGTCTCATGGGGAAGACAGACTGTCCTCTTCTCTTTAGGGCAGCTGTGGCATGCTGGAGGTATAGTAAAGCCCTCAAGGTCTTTGTTCCTTCCACAGTGCGAAGGCAGCAAGGGCAGTACCACCGCAGTGGCAGTGACACAGGAGCTTTCAGTTGCCTCTGGGGGCTCCACTCCAGAGAAAAGGAGAGCCTCAGTCAATGGGGAGACTCTGCTATGGGATTCAGTCACGGGGTTGGGCAACTGCACTGTGGCCTGTGCTGGGGGCACAGCTTGATGGAGAGCAAGGAGTCAGAGGCTCAAAGGGAAGAGAGACTGGGCTCCACTGTATTTGGCATCTGGCATGCTGGAAGCACAAGTAAAGCCTTCAGGCTCGTTGTTTCTTCTCCAGTCTGAGGGCAGCACAGTCAGAACCACTGCAGTGTCAGTGGCAGAGGGGCTGTCAGGTGCTTCTTGAAGCTCCATCCCAGGGAAACTCCAAGTCACTAGGAATGCACAGTTGTTATGGGGCATGTTAGAGGCGGGGGGTGGCTGCTCTGCAGCTACAATGAGAGGGGCTGTGGGTTGTCTCCGAGATTTCCTCGCCGGAGAATCCCAGAGCCACCACCAACTTAAGTGTTCAGGTCCAGGCATGGTGGTTGTGCTGGGAACCAAGGTCAAGAGGCTCTGCCCAGTAAGGAGTGACAAAGGCAAGCACTTGTGTGGAAAATGATCTAGGGGCCCACATTAATCCTTAACCACTTCACTTCCTCCCAAGCCTGAGGGCAGTAGGAGCAGGAGCTGCAGTGCCGCAAAAATGCCAGGTCTGCCTGCTCCCTCTGGAAGCTCCATCCCAGGGAAGTGCAGGGCTGCTACTGGGCCAAAAGCTAAAGTGGGGCCAGGTGGCCATGCTAAGGTCCCAGGCCAGTGGGCCTTGTTTAGCAAAGTGCAATGGAGGCAAGGCCTGAAGTCCATCCACTCCTCAGCCCCATGAAATCAACCCCTACCCCGGGGGCATGTGAGGGAGCCTAGCCTCTCTCGTTGCCAGAGCTAGTGCTGGGGTACCCAGGGATCCATGGCACCCAGGACTCCACGCGTGCCTGAGTGGTGGTTCCAATCACATTCCACATAGCTCTTCATGACAGTTTGGAGGCCCTGGTGAGAGGGGCACAGGAGATCCCCTAAGTCAAGGGTTGCAAATGTCCATGGCAGAAGTGTGTGTCTTTAGGGGCTCTCACTCACTCACCGCTTCCCTGTGGTGGAGAGCCTGCCCTGGCTCTGCACCAGTCCTCAGTGGGTGGCTGTCCTACTTTGCTCTTCTCTGTTCTCTGTGGATCATGTTCGTTCCTTGATGAATCCCAGCGTGTCCAACTGGATAATCCAGTTGAAGAACTAGTGTTCATTTGCCACTTTTTCTTCTCTCCATGAGAGCAGGACACACTAGCTGCTTCTAATCAGGTACCTTGGCCTCCTGAAGTCCACTCTTGACTTTGCAGGGTAAGTTATTATAATTTCAAGTCCCAATCCCATAACTAATCTTCCTGATTGGGACATGAGTGGGGATGGGCTTTGGATTTACCTCGTTTCTTAGAGAAGTTGAGAAAATTAGAGAACTTTAAATTACTGGGACAAGGAATATAATGACCCACAGAAGAGAGATCACATGACTTGATCTCTTATCTGCACAATTTCTGCAACAAATAGTTATTCAGTGTCTATGATAGATGATAACTAACACAGATAAAGACCCAGCTCTCTGACTTGAAGACCCCAAACTATCTCACCCAAGGCACATGATAGTGAGTGTGGCAAATTCATGCTTGTTCTTACCTCTGCTAGTTGCAAATCTATAGTCTTCCCATATTCCTTTCTTCCCTTCTCAAGCTTCAGTCTCCAAGCAGAAAGCAGAAATCACAAATACATGGCATGCGTCCCACCTCCTGTCTGTCCTCTATTCTTGACAAACATCACTAATCAATCACAGCACTCTTTTCCTTGTATTGTTAGGAAAACTTACAATCTTTTCCCATGCAGCTCTAGACAAGTACTGTCTATCTCAGATGGCATATGACTCTAAAGTGCATCCTTTTTAAAAAGTTTGTCTTCCCCTACCATCCCAGCTTAAATGATATCTAAAATAGAGTTGCTTGAAGGATTGATTAGAAGAGAAAAAGCAAGAAAAGTGTTCTAGTGAGTATACATATACCCACATATACACACATATACAAAAGACTGGTTATAAGAATGTCCAGCATCAATTCAAATAATTCACTAAATGTTTATTGAGTTCCATCACCATGCTGGAAAATATGTATGCAGACATGGATAATCATAATCTCGTCTTAAAAACTTTTCACACCAGATGAGAAGAAAGTCTTATGAGCAGATCAGTTTAAAACAATGTAGTGATTATTATAACTGGGCAAGCTTCATGCCCTCAAGCAGTGATCATGACTACATTTTTTATCATTTTGTACCTAGCAACCACCACCACACCTGGTACAGATGAGAAGCTTGGTAATATTTATTAAATGACCTGAAACAGAGATCAGAGTGCTTAATTTTTCTACAATAAATGGACAAACGCCTTAAGGAAAAAGTCAATGTTTTCCTGAATCTTGAAAAATCGGTGAGAGTTTTCCAGACGAAGAAGCATGCATAAGGAGAGGAACTCCCATTTATAACTTGACTTGGAATTATGTTGGAAGACAAAATAAGCTATTTGTCCTCCATTTGTTCATAGATCACATAACAGTTACCCACATCCCAAATGATTTAGAAGACTGCTTAATGAATGTATAATAAAGTAAAATGTATGACTATGTTTTCATCGAAGCTGCTGTAATCCATCTTTATTTGCTGTAGATACCCTGGAAACCCCAAATTCAACAGTGCTTACAGACTCCACCTGGGTACATGCTCTCAGAGTGATCTTTTATCTGGCTTCTTTAATGTAAAACTAATTAAAATCAATTAAAGTGACATGTCATTGACTGGCCTGGTTTTACCAGTGCCTCATAAAGAGACAGAAGAAAAGACTTGGAGGATAATAATGTGAAACTCGTTGTACTCCTTAAATTGCAGATGTCTATTTCTAGTGGGTAAACACTGAAATTTCAAGGCACTTACTTGAAGCATAGCCAAATGTCTCCCATCAAGCAGTTATATTAGAGATTTGATTAACATTCCTTTTTTAAAGGTGCTTGAAAGAATTTGTCCCTGTTGTTTTTCATGGAATGTATTCAATATTTCCTATCCTTGAACTTTGATAAGACTTATAGCCTCTAATCCTCCCCTTTTATACTTGATTATTTACTGTCTTGTGTTGTGCAATTTTATGTTTACTAAATCATGTGTCTCCAGCAAGCTTGTAGGTCTAAGGCAAAAAGATCTAGCCTTCTATTTCCTTTATGACACATGTAAAAGGAAAGAGAGAGAGCAAAAGAGAACAAGGAAGAAGAAAAGGAAAGAAAGAAAACACAGAGAGGAAAAAGAAAGGATAGACATGTGTACATATTGGACATCTATTATGCATGCATGGCACTGTGTACCTTTCTAGAACATATGCCACTTTATCTTGATAAGAATCCTGAAAAATGAATACCTTTTTCCCTTTTGGGGATAAAGTAACTGAAACACAAATTGGTCACCAGCTGAATGACAGAGGCAAAATGAAAACCCAGATATTTCCTTAATTTACTTCTACTTCTGCAGGAAGGTGCCCTACCAAAGCCACTTCTCAGGGGACAGCAATGAGTAGCCATGTTTTATACAATCAGACTTGACTCTTCTCTCTATCTTTTGGGTGCAAGTTATTGAATAGGATTTCGGCATCTAAGCCATGGCCACATCCTACATAAAAAGATTAATCAAGCCATTCATATTATTTTTATTATTTGACCTAACAAATAACTGAGAGACCGAGTTAGTCAGGTATGAGAAACAAAACAAAAAATAATGATTAAGAAATTCCTTTGTCAAGACAGAGGTTAGGATAAATATCTACAATACATATAACCAACAAAGAACTTACATCTGGATTGTATAAATAGTTCTTAGATATCAGTGAGAAAAAAGCAGACAACGCAATAGAAAAATGATCAACAGATTTGAAAAGGCACTTCACAAAGAAGCATGTGCTATGTAGGGTGATTATATAAGATATCATCTAAACTGGGACCACCTTTGAAAATGAAAGGAATCCGGCTCATAATTATTCCAGGACAACAACAGTAAGCCAGAACTGGCCCAGGAAAACTACAATGTGTGGACACCCTACCCAAATCACATTAAATATACGAAAAGATACTTAACCTTATTGGTTACCCAGGAAATGCAAATTAAAACTGCAATGAGATACTTCCACACACCCATCAGAATGACTAAAATGAAAAAGAATGGTGATACCAATTGTCTGTGAGGAGACAGAGTACCTAGAACTCTCATACACTGCTGAGAGACCTATACATTGTGGCAATCACTTATAAAAAACTCTTTAGGAGTATATGAAAGTGAACCATATATGTGTGACGCATCAATGTCTACTCTCAAGTATGTATACAACAAAAAATATGTACATAAGTGAGCCAAAAATATGAAAATTCACATAGCAATATTATGAATTGATAATGGCTAACAATAGTAGAATGGATAAATATATTGTGTATGGTACAGTCATACAAAGGATGACTGTGCCATAATTAAAATGAATGAGCCATTGCTACACAGAACAACATGAATGAATATCACAAATGTTGCACTGAGTGCTAGGAAGCAGCATAAAATGTATAAAGTACATAAAAATGTAACTGTGTGGTTACATTTTTATAAATGTCAAAACAGGAAAAACTAACCTGTAGTATTAGAAGCCATATCACTTTTTACCTTGGGGAAGGGGTAGGGACTGGGAAGTGGGAGGAGGGAACTCTGGAATGCTGGTAATGTCCCATTTCTACATGAGGGTGGTGGCAATTTGAGCATGTTCACTTTGGGAAAAATAATTAAACTCTACACTGAAAATGTGTGAATTATTTTGTATGTGTACTATAACTTCAATAAACAAATTTGGGGCAAGTGGCAGTGGCTTGTGCCTGTAATCCCAGCACTTTGGGAGGCCAAGGTGGGCAGATGGCTGGAGCCCAGAAGTTCAAGACCACCCTGGGCAAGATGGCAAACCCCATTCCTACTAAAATTAGCTGGGCATGATCATGCACGCCTGTAGTCCCAGCTACTCTGGAGGCTGAGGTGGGAGGATCACCTGAGCCTAAGAGGTAGAAGCTGCAGTGAGCCATAATCATGTCACTGCACTCCAGTCTGCATGACAGAACAATACCCTGTCTCATAAATAAATAAATAAATAAATAAAACAAATAAACAAGTTTATTAGTTTAAAAAAAAAAAACAGAACCAAAAAATGGAAAAATTTCCGAAGCAAAATAAGGCTCTAATGGTCAACATGCAAGCTAGAGTTACGAAGGAGCAAAACTGGAAGTGAACTAAGGAAGCCACTCAGTAGAGAGTAGAAGAGAGCAGATATGCAGGAAGAAGCCAAGGAGACCATAGAAGAAAGACAAATAGAATCTTTTATATCTTGCACTGCCTCTAATCCTGGTGGCTTTCAAACTCCTGACCCCATTTCTATGTGTCTATCTAATCACCCTTTTTCTTGAAGTAGTCTGAGTGGCTCTCTCTCCCATAAAAATAAACAATGCTAACTGAAATGACAACAGTGCTTTCTTCCTCAGACCCCCTAAAAGAACAATCTTGGCAGCTAGAGAGTTTATCTTTATCAAAGTTATTTTGTGGCATAAATAAAACAAAAGTGAATTCAGCAGATGATGAACCCTCATGCCTTCCATGCTAAACGTTGGATGATTTCCAAAATAGATTGCAAATAGAGAAGTATCATCCTATCTCAAAGCCACCGTCTTTCCTGGATGTATAGGCCGTTAAGTGGTGCGGCAATGACAGATCTTATGTTATTTCACCTTGGCAGATTGAGCCAGATGTGAGTTCTGGGGTTACTGAAGCAAACATGGCAGGACTTCTCCTTTTGTGGGACTCTTGGCCTCATCCGTTTTGTGTATTTTGTTTATTGCTGGCTTTCCAGCACCTGGAACAGTGCATAGAACATAGCAGTGCTCAATTAATAGTTTTGAATGAATTAGTGAATGAATAGGTAGTATCGGTACACAAATATTACCATGCCATGGAATATAGCAGTGTGTATATAACAGGCTTCAGTGATGTGGGGGAAGTCATTATTTTTCCATTGGGGGTGAGACAAGGCTACATAGAAAGAACTATAGAGTTCAACCCTGAAGAATTTTCTCCAGTTTATTGAGAGACAATGAAAGACATTCCAGGCAAAAAGAACACTAGGGGAAAAGCTATAGATTTCAGTGTGCACATAGTTTGTTCACTCTTCTCTCCCACAACCCAACCAATGAAAAGTGAGAATGTGTGGGTGACTCGCAGACCACAGAGTAAATACCTGGTGGGTCTTCTGAATCAGTTGGTCAATCCTGTTTATGCAGAGTAAAGAGGGATAAAGAATTGTCCAATGTTGCTGCATGCAACTAGAAAAAGGGTACACAAGTATTCACTACTCGACTTACTGATCTTCTGAGCTGGTTTTCAAGCTGAGTTTCACAGAGCCCTCGGGTTTCTCAGGGGCACCATCACATAAACCACCCTAGAGTAAAAGGAGGACTGAAAGTAGACAAGGGTCCAGGCCCTCCACCCTTGATTCAACCAAAACATCATCTCTTCTGTTTCCTGCATTAGAATTTTCTGTGAGATTTTACTGAAGTTATTATCTACATAACTGTCTTGTTTCTACTTTTTTTTTTTTTTTTTTTTTGAGATGGAGTTTTGCTCTTGTCACCTAGGCTGGAGTGCAATGGTGGCAATCTTAGCTCACTGCAACCTCCGCCTCCAGGTTCAAGTGATTCTCCTGCCTCAGCCTCCCTAGTAGCTGGTATTACAGGTGCCTGCCACCACACCCAGTTATTTTTTGTATTTGTATTTTTTTCGTGGAGACAGGGTTTCACCATGTTGGCCAGGCTGGTCTCGAACTCCTAACCTCAAGTGATCCGCCCACCTCAGCCTCCCAAAGTGCTGATATTACAGGCATGGGCCACTGTGCCCGGCCAATTTTTCTACTTAAAAAAACAAAATAAGTTTTTAAACCATTGATCTATAAAGCATCAATTTACAGAACAATTGTATAACCATTTACTGCACTTTGTGTTGACACAATTTCATCATAGTAAAAAGTAAGAAAACAACTATTTATTGATTTTTATTCTTTTGAAATTATGATCTTTCCTGACATTTCTAGTCTACAGAGGAGTCATACCTAGTTATGATTTTTGACAACATAAAAGAGAAGACCTCTGTCACAGTTGTCTCAGAGGTGAAGGAACTGTGGTTGTACTAATTTTCATTACCGCTCCCCATTCTCATATTCCGTTCAGTGTCCTTTTATTTGTAGACTTTTCACTGGGAATCCCAGGCCCCTTTGAACACGTCTCTCAGTTGCCATGCCGCTTTTGTAGCTGGGTGTGTGAAACAAAATATCATATTTATCTCAAACTCCTCTCTTGGAGTTCCATATTTGGTCTCAGTTCGTGACTTTATTTGCATGCATTTACATTCTTCATTTTCTTTATAAAATAAGTCAAAGGGTTTTATAGGTCTGTTTAATGTGCTAACATGCAGGATACCCATGCCATTTCCAGATATTTTATATATTCAAATGATTCATTTCCTTTATCCTCCTCCAACTCTCACAGTGTTATTTATTATTCCTCTTTTAGCATATTGAATTTTATAATTTTTCAAAGCAATTTTGTAAGTTCCCAAAGCAATGCATGTATATACATCATTGAAATTGATGAAATTGATCAAATACATATATATCTACATGTTTACATTTACAAATTTGTGTGTATCTGTATAATTTGACTATGTCTCCTCTATATAAGACAAAAATTGTCAATTTCTGCTCCCTCATCGTTAACTCTAAGATTTTGGCTCCTTCAACTGCAAAATAAGAGAAATAAGAGTGATTGTATCTAAACCTCACAGTTTATATGAGGATTTATCATATGTGTATAATAGGATAGCCATGCTACATGATCCTTGTTTCCTGCCATTGTTCTTCAAATGCATGGAATTTGAGCTTTGACCAAGAAGTAAAGAAACTGATTTTAATTAAATGTGGTCAGACTGTTACATCCAGGTGAGCCCTGTTTTTCCACGTGGCTGCCTTAGGAACCTGAAATTTATTTCGGTAATCTTTGTTCAACAAAGATTTATTGGCTACCACTGTCAGTCAGGCAGGCACTGAGCTTGGGATGGAGGCTGAAATATATAAAATACATGCTTTCTTGGAATTTACATCCTAAAGAAGACAAACATTAACTTTAAAAAATCACATTATTGGATATACAATGATAATATTGGCAAGTGCTGCGTGAGAAAGGAAAAAGGTCATATGAGGGCTTTTTAAGAGGAGCTGACCCAGCCTGAAGGTATCAAAAAAGACTTGCCAAAAAAAGGACCTCCCGATCTAGGATCAGAAGCATAAGCAGGAGTTAAGGAGGCACAATGAGTTGCAGGAGGGAAACCAGGAGGCAACAAGATTAGCAGGAGAAAAGTCCTAAGAAGGGATAGGTCTCATTAAAAATTAGGCAAATGATTTGAATACACATTTCTCAAAAGAAGACATACAAATGGCCAACAAGTATATGAAAATAGTCTCAATATCACTAATCATGAGAGAAATTCAAGTCAAAACCACAATGAGGTATCACCTTACCCCAGTTAGAATGGCTATTACCAAAAAGACAAAAAGTAACAAATGCTGGCAAGGATGCAGAGAAAAGAGAGCTCTTATACACTAAAAGTGGGAATGTAAATTAGTACAGCCATTATGAAAAACAGTACGGAAGTTTCCCAGAGAAAACTAAAAGCAGCACTGCTGTATGATCCAGCAATTTCACTTCTGGGTATTTCTTCAAAGGAAAGGAAATCGGTGTAACAAAAGAATGTCTGCATTCCTATTTTTATTGCAGCACTGTTCCCAACAGTAAAGAATGGATAAAGAAAATGTGGTATAGATACAAATGGAATACTGTTCAGTCATAAAAAAAGAAGGAAATTCTGTTATTTACAGCAACATGGATAGAACTGGACAAATTTATGTGAAGTGAAAAAAGCCAGGCATAAAAAGACGACTGTCACATGTTGTCACTCATATGTGGGAGCTAAAAAAATTGATCTCATGGAAGTAAAGAGTAGAGTGATGGTTATGAGAGACTGGGAAGAGTGTGTGGGTAGGGGAGGATGAAGAGATATTGGTTATATGGTACAAACATATAGTTACATAGAAGGAATAAGTTCTAGTGTTCAATAGCACAATAGGATGACTGGAGTTTACATATTTCAAAATAGCTAGGAGAGAAGATTTGAAATATTCCCAACACAAAGAAGAAGTAATAAATGTTCAAAGTGCTGGATATCCTAAATATTCTGATTTTTTATCACTACATACTATATGCATGTATCAAAATATCACATATATCCCATAAATATGTACAATTGTCATGCATCAATAAAATATTTTTTAAAGAGCTGAAAAAAAGATCATGAATAAGAAGCACAGATAGAGAGATGAGAGTGCAGAGGTATGATTGCCCAACAGTGACTAAATATCCCTGTGCAAGATACAACTCTCAGCACTCTGCCTGGATTAACTCATTTAGTCCTCACAACACCTCTACAAGGTAAGCACTATTACTTTCATTGCCCCTACTCTATAAATTGGTAAACGGAGGCCTTAAGATGTTAACCAACTGCCCAAGGCTATATCGCCTTGGCTATATATATCATGGATTGGGTGATACCCACCTACACTGCAGAGGGTCATCTGCTTTACTCAGTCCACCAATTAAAATGCTAATTTCTTCCTGAAACATCATCACAGACACACCCAGATATACCGTTCAACCAACTATCTGGACATCCCATAGCCCAGTCACGTTGACATATAAAATTAACCATCACAGGGTTTATGTTCTTATGAAAAGGAAGTCAATAGATAACAAACTTGTGACTGCTTACTATTTCAGATGGTGATGGGTGGAATGGATAAATAACAAATCAGGTTAAGAGATGATGGAAAGAACCAGAGGTTGGTTTTTTTGGGGGGTTTTTTGTTTTGGTTTTTGGTTTTTTTTGAGCAGGGGGGTGTGGAGGGTAAGAGGAGGATTAAATGATTAGAAATGACTCACTGAAAAGTGACCTACAGTTTAGAAATTTTAGTGGATCAAACTGAGGTGGGAGAAGTGTATTTAAAGAGAAATAAAATGATCAAAGTAATATTGAGGAGTTTAAATTAAACAGTAATTGCTAGTAAACTGGATATAGGAATGAGAGAGAGGGGGAATGGCAAGAATGGCTCATCAGTTTCTGGATTTTGCAACTGCCTTTCACTAAAGTAGAAACTATGAAAGGGAACCAAGACTGTGATAGTGGAAGCAAGGGAAAAATTATAAATTCAGCCTTGAACAGGTGGTGTTTGAGTTGCTTTTCAACTATCTAAGCAGGGATCTCATGGGCCTGGAGTTCAGAGAGGAATCTTATCTGGAGATATTAATTGGAAAAGGACATTGACATACAGTGGAAATCAAAGTTGTAATCTTTGATAAGATTGCCAAGGTAAAGCATTTGGAATGAGAAGAGGAAAGAGCCCAGGACCAAGCCTCAAGGAGTTCCAATATCTACCACCAGGTGGAGAAGGATGAGCCTAAAAATTAGACCAACAGAGATTGGCCAGAAAGGTAGGCAAGAAACAAGAGGAGGATTTTAAGGAGGAGAAAAAGGTCTTTTGGGGAGAGAATTCCTCCATGGGTCTCTCCCGTTTCTGCACACCTTATGGGCAAAGCACTAACTGCTCTATGTTCTGAACTATCTTTTCCAGCATGTTTTTATAATAAACAGTCTTGGAATGTAGAGTGTTGTCCCCCAGAGAACAGAGCAGAAATGCTTACTGTCCATTATACAAGATTCAGGTTCCCTAAATTCGGGGCTCCTCCCCTCTAATGCACCCCATTGTGTATACAGACATTCATGTGGCCCATGCACAGAGGTTTTACTTAAGGTGGAAAATGAAGGGAACAGGCCAAGAAGAGGCTACAGATAAGAAGGTGTCTGTTAAGAGCAAAACAGAAAAGCTTGACTGTAAGGAAAGAGTGGTTGAGTGGGTCAGGAGCAAGGAAATCAGAGAATTACAAGAAGATAGTCCCCTAAACTCTGTTAAGTGTACTCTTTTCTGCAAGGGACAGAATATCTCCTCGGAAATTTTATGTTTCATATTGAAAATATAATTTTACCTCCTGAAACTGACTATAAGTCCTTCCAGGGCAGAAACTATGTTTTAAAAAAATAATAATAATAAAGATCATTTTACTTATTCCCATTTAGCAGATGAAGAACCCAAGGCACCCTGAAGTTGTCATTTGGTCCTGGTCACAGAGCTAATTTGAAGCAGAGTTCAATCTAAATTCCAGGCCTACCTACCTCTAAAACCTGGATTTTACCATTTTATTAATGCCTCCTGTCCTGCTTATTCCAAGTGCTTAAGCTAGTGCTTGGAAGAATGAATAACTGGTAAGCATTTTTTCAGGTACTTAAAATATACACAAGTCTCCTCAGTTTTTGGATTTATGGCCTTTGTGTCAAAAAGCAGCAAGCTGGTGACCCAACCACCACCAATTCCTCCTTTGCAGGAAAATATTAAACACCTATTAGGTGCTCAGCATACTAAGCTGTTGATAATTAATTGGATATGGCATATGGCATTAATATATTGTCACCTTGTAATATTAACTTTTTAAGAAGATTTCCATTACACTATGCTACTGAGATGAGAGATTTATGAGGAAGCAAAATCTGTAGGTGGAGGCAGAGTTGATGTTCAAAATATTTAATAGTGGCCAGGTATAGTATTGACCCAATTAAAATTCTGACTGTTAACAGGAAAGACTCTTGCACTGATGACTACTAGGTAATCATCAGCCCCGAGAATTGGAAGGAAAGTCACATATTACCTAGTGAATATTGCTGAATGTTGCAAAGTAGAAGATAGAGGAGTTTCTTTATATGACCAATATTTATTGAGGGCTAACTACATCTTGGTTTCTCTTCTAGACACTAGCTTATCCAGGCAAAGATAATGCAAAAGCAGAAGAAAGAGAAAAGAAAACCCCACAAGGAACCATGGAAGCTGTATTAGTTTGTTCTTCATTGCTATAAAGAAATACCTGAGACTGAGTAATTTATTAAAAAAAAGGAAAGAGGTTTATTTTGGCTCATGGTTCTACAGACGGTACAAGAAGCATGGTGCTGACATCTGCTCTTGGTGACGCCTTGGGAAGCTTCTAATTATGGCAGAAAGTGAAGGGAGAGCAGGTGTATCACATGGTGAGCAAGAAAGCAAGAGAGAGAGAGAAAGAAGTGCCAATCTCTTTTAAGCAACCAGATTTCATGTGAACTCATAGAGCAAGGACTCACTCATTACCACAGAGAGGGCACCATGACATTTGATATGGTTTGGCTGTGTCCCCACCCAAATGTCATCTTGAATTCCCATGCATTATGAGAGGGACTCGGTGGGAGGTAATTGGATCATGGAGGCAAGTCTTTCCCATGCTGTTCTCTTGATAGTGAATAAGTCGCATGAGATCTGATGGTTTTAAAAAGAGGAATTCTGGGGAGTGGAGCAAGATGGCCGAATAGGAACAGCTCCAGTCTCCAACTCCCAGCGCGAGCGACACAGAAGACCGGTGATTTCTGCATTTTCAACTGAGGTACTGGGTTCATCTCACTGGGGAGTGCCGGACGATCGGTGCTGCTCAGCTGCTGCAGCCCGACCAGCAAGAGCTGAAGCAGGGCGAGGCATTGCCTCACCTGGGAAGTGCAAGGGGAAAGGGAATCCCTTTTCCTAGCCAGGGGAACTGAGACACACAACACCTGGAAAATCGGGTAACTCCCACCCCAATACTGCGCTTTAAGCAAACAGGCACACCAGGAGATTCTATCCCACACCTGGCCAGGAGGGTCCCACGCCCACGGAGCCTCCCTCATTGCTAGCACAGCAGTCTGCGATCTAACCGCAAGGCAGCAGCGAGGCTGGGGGAGGGGTGCCCGCCATTGCTGAGGCTTAAGTAGGTAAACAAAGCTGCTGGGAAGCTCGAACTAGGTGGAGCTCACAGCAGCTCAAGGAAACCTGCCTGTCTCTGTAGACTCCACCTCTGGGGACAGGGCACAGTAAACAACAACAAAAGCAGCAGAAACCTCTGCAGACGCAAACAACTCTGTCTGACAGCTTTGAAGAGAGCAGTGGATCTCCCAACACGGAGGTTGAGATCTGAGAACGGACAGACTGCCTGCTCAAGTGGGTCCCTAACCGCTGAGTAGCCTAACTGGGAGACATCCCCCACTAGGGGCAGTCTGACACCCCACACCTCACAGGGTGGAGTATACCCCTGGGAGGAAGCCTCCAAAGCAAGAATCAGACAGGTACACTCGCTGTTCAGCAATATTCTATCTTCTGCAGCCTCTGCTGCTGACACCCAGGCAAACAGGGTCTGCAGTGGACCTCAAGCAATCTCCAACAGACCTACAGCTGAGGGTCCTGACTGTTAGAAGGAAAACTATCAAAAAGGAAGGACACCTACACCAAAACCCCATCAATATGTCATCATCATCATCAAAGACCAGAGGCAGATAAAACCACAGAGATGGGGAAAAAGCAGGGCAGAAAAGCTGGAAATTCAAAAAATAAGAGCGCATCTCCCCCGGCAAAGGAGCGCAGCTCATCGCCAGCAATGGATCAAAGCTTGATGGAGAATGACTTTGACGAGATGAAAGAAGAAGGCTTCAGTCCATCAAACTTCTCAGAGCTAAAGGAGGAATTATGTACCCAGTGCAAAGAAACTAAAAATCTTGAAAAAAAAGTGGAAGAATTGATGGCTAGAGTAATTAATGCAGAGAAGGTCATAAACGAAATGAAAGAGATGAAAACCATGACACAAGAAATACGTGACAAATGCACAAGCTTCAGTAACTGACTCGATCAACTGGAAGAAAGAGTATCAGCGATTGAGGATCAAATGAACGAAATGAAGCGAGAAGAGAAACCAAAAGAAAAAGAAGAAAAAGAAATGAACAAAGCCTGCAAGAAGTATGGGATTATGTAAAAAGACCAAATCTACATCTGATTGGGGTGCCTGAAAGTGAGGGGGAAAATGGAACCAAGTTGGAAAACACTCTTCAGGTTATCATCCAGGAGAACTTCCCCAACCTAGTAGGGCAGGCCAACATTCAAATCCAGGAAATACAGAGAACGCCGCAAAGATACTCCTCAAGAAGAGCAACTCCAAGACACATAATTGCCAGATTCACCAAAGTTGAAATGAAGGAAAAAATCTTAAGGGCAGCCAGAGAGAAAGGTCGGGTTACCCACAAAGGGAAGCCCATCAGACTAACAGCAGATCTCTCGGCAGAAACTCTACAAGCCAGAAGAGAGTGGGGGCCAATATTCAACATTCTTAAAGAAAAGAATTTTCAACCCAGAATTTCATATCCAGCCAAACTAAGTTTCATAAGTGAAGGAGAAATAAAATCCTTTACAGATAAGCAAATGCTTAGAGATTTTGTCACCACTAGGCCTGCCTTACAAGAGACCCTGAAGGAAGCACTCAACATGGAAAGGAACAACCGGTACCAGCCATAGCAAAAACATGCCAAAATGTAAAGACCATTTAGGCTAGGAAGAAACTGCATCAACTAACGAGCAAAATAACCAGTTAATATCATAATGGCAAGATCAAGTTCACACATAACAATATTAACCTTAAATGTAAATGGACTAAATGCTCCAATTAAAAGACACAGACTGGCAAACTGGATAAAGAGTCAAGACCCATCAGTCTGCTGTATTCAGGAGACCCATCTCACAGGCAGAGACATACATAGGCTCAAAATAAAGGGATAGAGGAAGATTTACCAGGCAAATGGAGAACAAAAAAAAGCAGGGGTTGCAATACTAGTCTCTGATAAAACAGACTTTAAACCATCAAAGATCAAAAGAGACAAAGAAGGCCATTACATAATGGTAAAAGGATCAATTCAACAGGAAGAGCTAACTATCCTAAATATATATGCACCCAATACAGGAGCACCCAGATTCATAAAGCAAGTCCTTAGAGACTTACAAAGAGACTTAGACTCCCATACAATAATAATGGGAGACTTCAACACTCCACTGTCAACATTAGACAGATCAACGAGACAGAAAGTTAACAAGGATATCCAGGAACTGAACTCATCTCTGCAGCAAGCAGACCTAATAGACATCTATAGAACTCTCCACCCCAAATCAACAGAATATACATTCTTCTCAGCACCACATCACACTTATTCCAAAATTGACCACATAATTGGAAGTAAAGCACTCCTCAGTAAATGTACAAGAACAGAAATTATAACAAACTGTCTCTCAGGCCACAGTGCAATCAAACTAGAACTCAGGACTAAGAAACTCAATCAAAACCGCTCAACTACATGGAAACTGAACAACCTGCTACTGAATGACTACTGGGTACATAACAAAATGAAGGCAGAAATAAAGATGTTCTTTGAAACCAATGAGAACAAAAATACAACATACCAGAATCTCTGGGACACATTTAAAGCAGTATGTAGAGGGAAATTTATAGCACTAAATGCCCACAAGAGAAAGCAGGAAAGATCTAAAATTGACACTCTAACATCACAATTAAAAGAACTAGAGAAGCAAGAGCAAATGCATTCAAAAGCTAGCAGAAGGCAAGAAATAACTAAGATCAGAGCAGAACTGAAGGAGATAGAGACACAAAAAACCCTCCAAAAAATCAATGAATCCAGGAGTTGGTTTTCTGAAAAGATCAACAAAATTGACAGACTGCTAGCAAGACTAATAAAGAAGAAAAGAGAGAAGAATCAAATAGACGCAATAAAAAATGATAAAGGGGATATCACCACTGACCCCACAGAAATACACACTACCATCAGAGAATACTATAAACACCTCTATGCAAATAAACTAGAAAATCTAGAAGAAATGGATAATTTCCTGGACACTTACACTCTTCCAAGACTAAACCAGGAAGAAGTTGAATCCCTGAATAGACCAATAGCAGGCTCTGAAATTGAGGCAATAATTAATAGCCTACCAATGAAAAAAAGTCCAGGACCAGATGGATTCACAGCTGAATTATACCAGAGGTACAAGGAGGAGCTGGTACCATTCCTTCTGAAACTATTCTAATCAATAGAAAAAGAGGGAATCCTCCCTAACTCATTTTATGAGGCCAACATCATCCTGATACCAAAGCCTGGCAGAGACACAACAAAAAAAGAGAATTTTAGACCAATATCCCTGATGAACATCGATGCAAAAATCCTCAATAAAATACTGGCAAACCGGATTCAGCAGCACATCAAAAAGCTTATCCACCATGATTAAGTGGGCTTCATCCCTGGGATGCAAGGCTGGTTCAACATTCGCAAATCAATAAACATAATCCAGCATATAAACAGAACCAAAGACAGGAACCACATGATTATCTCAACAGATGCAGAAAAGGCTTTTGACAAAATTCAACAGCCCTTCATGCTAAAAACGCTCAATAAATTCGGTATTGATGGAACATACCTCAAAATAATAAGAGCTATTTATGACAAAACCACAGCCAATATCATAGTGAATGGGCAAAAACTGGAAAAATTCCCTTTGAAAACTGGCACAAGACAGGGATGCCCTCTCTCACCACTCCTATTCAACATAGTGTTGGAAGTTCTGGCTAGGGCAATCAGGCAAGAGAAAGAAATCAAGGGTATTCAGTTAGGAAAAGAAGAAGTCAAATTGTCCCTCTTTGCAGATGACATGATTGTATATTTAGAAAACCCCATTGTCTCAGCCCAAAATCTCCTTAAGCTGATAAGCAACTTCAGCAAAGTCTCAGGATACAAAATCAATGTGCAAAAATCACAAGCATTCTTATACACCAGTAACAGACAAACAGAGAGCCAAATCAGGAATGAACTTCCATTCACAATTGCTTCAAAGAGAATAAAATACCTAGGAATCCAACTTACAAGGGATGTAAAGGACCTCTTCAAGGAGAACTACAAACCACTGCTCAGTGAAATAAAAGAGGACACAAACAAATGGAAGAACATACCATGCTCATGGATAGGAAGAATCAATATCGTGAAAATGGCCATACTGCCCAAGGTTATTTATAGATTCAATGCCATCCCCATTAGGTTACCAATGAGTTTCTTCACAGAATTGGAAATAACTGCTTTAAAGTTCATATGGAACCAAAAAAGAGCCCGCATCTCCAAGACAATCCTAAGTCAAAAGAACAAAGCTGGAGGCATCACGCTACCTGACTTCAAACTATACTACAAGGCTACAGTAACCAAACCAGCATGGTACTGGTACCAAAACAGAGATATAGACCAATGGAACAGAACAGAGTCCTCAGAAATAATACCACACATCTACAGCCATCTGATCTTTGACAAACCTGAGAGAAACAAGAAATGGGGAAAGGATTCCCTATTTAATAAATGGTGCTGGGAAAATTGGCTAGCCATAAATAGAAAGCTGAAACTGGATCCTTTCCTTACTCCTTATACGAAAATTAATTCAAGATGGATTAGAGACTTAAATGTTAGACCTAATACCATTAAAACCCTAGAGGAAAACCTAGGTAGTACCATTCAGGACATAGGCATGGGCAAAGACTTCATGTCTAAAACACCAAAAGCAACGGCAGCAAAAGCCAAAATTGACAAATGGGATCTCATTAAACTAAAGAGCTTCTGCACAGCAAAAGAAACTACCATCAGAGTGAACAGGCAACCTACAGAATGGGAGAAAATTTTTGCAATCTACTCATCTGACAAAGGGCTAATATCCAGAACCTACAAAGAACTCAAACAAATTTACAAGAAAAAAACAAACAACCCCATCAAAAAGTGGGCAAAGGATATGAACAGACATTTCTCAAAAGAAGACATTCATACAGCCAACAGACACATGAAAAAATGCTCATCATCACTGGCCATCAGAGAAATGCAAATCAAAACCACAATGAGATACCATCTCACACCAGTTAGAATGGCGATCTTTAAAAAGTCAGGAAACAACAGGTGCTGGAGAGGATGTGGAGAAATAGGAACACTTTTACACTGTTGGTGGGATTGTAAACTAGTTCAACCATTATGGAAAACAGTATGGCGATTCCTCAAGGATCTAGAACTAGATGTACCATATGACCCAGCCATCCCATTACTGGGTATATACCCAAAGGATTATAAATCATGCTGCTATAAAGACACATGCACACGTATGTTTATTGCAGCACTATTCACAATAGCAAAGACTTGGAATCAACCCAAATGTCCATCAGTGACAGACTGGATTCAGAAAATGTGGCACATACACACCATGGAATACTATGCAGCCATAAAAAAGGATGAGTTTGTGTCCTTTGTAGGGACATGGATGCAGCTGGAAACCATCATTCTTAGCAAACTATCACAAGAACAGAAAACCAAACACCGCATGTTCTCACTCATAGGTGGGAACTGAACAATGAGATCACTTGGACTCGGGAAGGGGAACATCACACATCGGGGCCTATCATGGGGAGGGGGGAGGGGGAAGGGATTGCATTGGGAGTTATACCTGATGTAAATGACGAGTTGATGGGTGCTGACGAGTTGATGGGTGCAGCACAGCAACATGGCACAAGTATACATATGTAACAAACCTGCACGTTATGCACGTGTACCCTAGAACTTAAAGTATAATAATAATAAAAAATAAATTTAAAAAAAAAAGGGGAATTCCCCTGAACAGGCTCTCTCTCTTTGCCTCCTGCTATCTATGTAAGACATGACTTGCTCTTCATTGCCTTCTGCCATGATTGTGAGGCTTCCCCAGCCACGTGGAACTGTAAGACCAATTAAACCTCTTTCTTTTGTAAATTGCCCAGTCTCAGGTATGTCTTTATCAGCAGCACGAAAATGGACTAACACACCATTCACGAAGGGTCTGCTCCCATAACCCAAATACCTCCCACCAGGCCCCACCTCCCACATTGGTGTTCAAAATCCAACATGAGATTTGGAGAGAAAAAACATCCAAATCATATCATAAGCCTTCCAAAAGTACTGAGGCCAATAATGTAATTTCATTCTGCTAATGGAGTATGGGAGGTTAGCCAGCCAGTTGGCAAAGCCAGAGCAATCTCATTCATTTGGTAAATATCCTGGCCATTGCCTCTCCTTTTTCTAAAATGAAAAATCAGAATTCAAGGCATTTGCTTGCACCTGCAAAATGTCTCAGGGTATGAGCCAGTCCAGCCATCCAGTTACCCAGTTATTCTTTTCAGAAACTTTTAGAACATCCAATGACAGGTGGAATGAGCTGTTTCCAAGCCCTGAGGCACAGAACCATCTTCTGTGATCTACTGTCTTCTCTGTGGTTGCCCCTGTGGTCTTATGAAATTATAACTGCTCAAGTTGCAGTTCTACACACCAGCTCAAATGAGCTTTAGGGGAGCTCCTCCCACTTTCCTACAGGACATGTTCTCAGTTCAGTCCCAGTTAAGAGTCTGGAAAATTTAGAACAGAATAGAGGAGGTAATTGGAACTCCGGCCCTCCTGCATCCCCAAATCCACCTCTCAACCAGTTCGTGTATTTTTCTAGAAACTGAGCTCATCCCTGCTCCTCCTCCATAATTGCACCCTGAAAGAGTTCTGTTATATTTACAAAGGTCTTAATTGGTTCATATGAGCCAAGGCTAGGGAGTGACCAAGCAGTGTGAAATAGGGGAAGACCATGGGCTTTGGACTCAGACCTGAATGAGCATGGCTACTTGTGTTGAATTCTAGATCTACCACATGGTGGTTTCCTAGAGCAAGTTATTAACTCCTTTATAACTTGATTTATTCATCTACAAAATAGGGTAATAGTATGAATTCTAGTTTTGTAGGGTTATTGTGATTATTATATTGAGATATATATATATAATAGGTACATGATATAGATATATATTATACACCTAGTAGAGTCTCTACAGTTAGTAATTATTACTACTAGATGTTCTGGTTATCAATTGCATCCTTCTCACATGCAAACTGAACTTATCTCAAGATAGTTGCAACAGTATTTCCCATCGCACATGCTCTTCTGCAGTGTGAACTTGCCAGCCTCTCATCAAGAGAGAGGGTGTGTTGCTCCACCACCTTGGAGTTGGAAGAACACTGTGACAGCTTTGACCAATAAGATATGGTAGAAATAATCTTCTTTTAGCCCCAAGCATAGCTCTAACTGGCTTAAGCTGCTTCTTTCTTCTTTCTTCTATCTTGAAAGCTTCTTCTTTCTTCTATCTTGAAAGCTAGCCATAACATAAGTAGTGTGACTACTCTGAGTCCACTGTGCTATAAGAAGTCCAAACCAAGACCTTGGAGGATGAGAAGTGACATAGGAAAAGGTCAAAGAACCACAAGCCAGCACATATGTGAGTGAAAAGCCATCTCGGGCCTCTAGCTCAGCTGAGCCTTCAAATGACTGTAGCTCCCATTGCCATCTGACCACAAAATGTGAGAAACCTCAAGGAAGAAACCACCCAGCTCAGCTCAGCTAACCCACAGAACTGGGACATGTGATAATGCATTGCCGTTTTAAGGCCCTAAGTTCTAGAGTGGTTAATTAGCAATAAGAGATAACTGGAAGTGCTAGCTATATGATCCTGGTTAAGCTACTTAATCTATCAGAGCCTCAGTTTCCCCATGTGTTACAAAGGAGACACAAAATCAATATTAGCTCCTTTCCTATCTTTCATCCAAGGTTGTGGCAGAGTTGTTATGTTTGCTTTGCCATTCTCGTGCAACACCTTTAGAGGGAAAATTGCTGCCTCTTGGTTTGACAGGGAAGTAAGAAAGCAGAGGGATGCGCTGTTGATGCACCAGAACACTTCCCACCTCTTCTTTGCTGATGTCGACGTAAGTATCTCTCTGCTGTCACTTCTATATAAAGATAAAAGACCATATGCCTGAGCTCCAGCTTGCCTCTTTCATCCTAATGGATATCTCAGAAGGAAAGACACATTGAGTCCAAAAACCTTCCCTGGAACCCAGGGCCTTCACTCCTCTGAGCTTTACATATTTGTCTGCTTTTCAAAGACAGAACTTTTTCTAAACCATTACTAGAGTGAACATTGAAAAGAAAATGACAGACTGCTTTGGAAATCCAAAAACTATGCACGCCTAGGACTGTGACCATGATTAGCATCTAGTGTTCAGTGAATATTGAATGCATGCAGAAAAGGAGAGTGACTTACCTGATTTTCATTGGAAAATTATATTTCAAAACCCCTATTTCTTAAAGAATGTTTGTGGAATCATCACATCACAGTCACCAGAGGGCTTCTTTAAAATGCAGATTTCAAACACTTATTGAATCATAATCTCTTGGAATAAAGACCGGAAATTTGTATTTTTAACCAGTACTCATAGTGATTATTAAGAGCACTGATATTCAAGAACCACAACTCTAAAATCTCAGGTTTCTTTCCCTGTTTGATTTTGAGAACTGTGAAATGCCTAAGACTGGGAACAAAGAGATCACAGAAAAATTCAGAAGTTCCAGTGCCTTGCATACTTCTTCAGAGAATTAATTATGTCTATGAACTTCCGTACTTAAGGGTACAAACCACACAGATGGCTCACTGATTCTGTAAACTTGTTTTCTGCTTAATCTATCTAAATGTAAAATGAAAATGAGAACACCTTATTATAATGTCCAAGTCTTCCATGAAAATTTGTTTTAAAGGTACGGAGAGGACCTAATTGTAAACAGTAATTGCTTCTTTCCCAGGTAAAACAAATGAGAATACTTTACTGCTCCAAACAGGTTGGAGTTGACCAGATTCTCTAAGTAAAAGAGAATAGGATTTGGAGGATGACCTTGAGGAAATCAATTAACTTGACTGAACTCATTTTCTGCATCTGCTAAGAGAGTTTCTATGAAGATTCCATAGGGCCACCACATTGCACAACTCACATCATAGTTTGTGTGCGGTGCACACCTTGAATATCCGTACATGGAAGCACTTCGAGTGAACCAATGTGTATGAATATACTAGATGTGTGTGCCATATGCTATAAGGATAGTAAAGGATTGTTAGATGAGGTGGTGATAGGATGGAAAAATGAAGCTTTATTCAGATTTATAAAACAGCAACCTGAGAAAGACGTTGCCCAGATATAAGATTGTTTGATTAAAGGCACTGCTCAAGCTTAGTAAGATAGCTGATTAGTCCAAAAACATATATGTGTACACATGCAGACATACACAAACATACAAACACACACATTATAGATGATGCTTTGGATTCCTTGCTGGTATTCTGAATACATTCTCTTTTCCTCTGACAAATCTTTTGATTTCCATTTTTGGGCTTACTGCTCCTCCAACCTCAGGATTCATGGTCTGGATAGGAATCCACATTCAGCTACAAGAATGAAAGCATAACCCACACCTTAGTCAATCAACATATCATCTTTCCTTGGGAGATGAAGAGGAGTAAATGACCCCAAGCTGTATAATACAAAGTGAAGGTCAGGACTCCTACAAGGGCTCCTGGAAAAGGCTCTGGCATTTTTTCTGGTGGATTTCAACTGAATGGGATTAGACAGGGGCTGCTGCCACCATTTGTATTAGGAAAAATGAGCCTGCAACTTCTCAGGGATGAGGAGAGCAACTTGGAGTTTGAGAACTCGGTCCCACCATATCTGAGACAGACTTTTCAAGTATGCAGACCCATCAACTTCCCTTTGTGCCTTTGCTTATGCCAGTCTGAGTTGTTTCACCATGAATTGCAACATCACAAGATGAATTTCATGCACAATAACCAGACCCATTGTTTGACTAACTCCTACCATGGTTTTACTTTGCTTACTAGTTTGTAGTGCATTAATACCTCAGGTTTAACTAGGTTGATCACATGATTTATCATCCAAGCCAGAGCCCAGGGCATTTTGAGAGTCAAAGGAGCATAAATAGTTTTATGCTTATGTCAGGACAAAAGCATAGATCTCAGCAACTGAAATGTTATGTTCACCACAATTTTGAAAAATGGTCAGATTGTTGATGATTTGAAGATACAGAGTCAGTATTTTTTAAAGTGGTTTTGTTTACAAAGTTCACCACTGTATTGCTGACACCTAGAATGTCCAGCACAAAGTAGATACTCAATGTTTATTTAATAAATAAAGCATTTCAAAAACATTTTAGAATATTTATTCATGCATTTCTTCCACAAATGCTTGAGTACATTTTATATGACAATCATTGCTGTAGGCACTGAAGGTAGAGATGTCAGCAAGATCATTTAGGTCCCTGTTCCCTGGGAGGTTTCATTCTTGGGGAGTAGAATCAAACAATACATGAGTAAGTAAATAAGAACTTCCTGGTAGTCATATGTGCTATGGGAGAAATGAAACAGAGTGGTATCTGGGGAAAGAGAGACATTTTCAGGTGGTAAGATCTGAGAATGGCTCTCTGCAAAGTTGACATGTACACTGAAACTGAGTCAACCAGGCAAAGGGAAAGAGGGGCCCCCTTTGGCTAAGGTCGATTCTCACTCTGCTACTCTGCTCTGCTCTCCAGCTCACAATGTGACCCACAGGGTCGTACAGTGCTTGATGCTCTAGGAGCTGCCAGTGGACTAACCTACAGGAGGTGCCATATGGGCTGGGGAGAGAGAGTGTAAACCAGGCACAGAATGTGTGCTGTGCACATCTCAGGTTGGGAGAGGTTAGTGAGCCTGGGGTGGGGTGTGGATGTGGATGGACGTAGGGAGAGGCTTCACCAAGAGGGAAGAAATGAGACACAGCTTTAGAAATAGGGAGAAGAGAGCAGGGGTTCAAGGCTCTAGGATTGGGCTCTGGAATCAGGCCCGGCGTTTGCATCTTGGCTCCTCTGCTGATATGGTTTGGCTCTGTGTCCCCATCCAAACCTCATCTCGAATTGTAATCCCCACATGTCGAGGGAGGGACTTGGTAGCAGGTGATTAGATCATGGGCCAGATTTCACCCTTGCTGTTCCCATGATAGTGAGGGAGTTTTAGTGAAATCTGATGGTTTTAAAGCATGGCACTTTCCCCCTTGCTCTCTCTCTCTCCACTACCATGTAAGACACGCCGTTCTTCCCCTTCGTCTTCCGACATGATTGTAAGTTTCCTGAAGCCTCCCCAGCCATGTGGAACTGTGAGTCAACTAAGCCTCATTTGTTTATAAATTACTTAGTCTCATGTAGTATCTTTATAGCAGTGTGAGAACAGACTAATACATTTAATTACTACCTCTTTTTTTATTTTTATTTTATGTTTTTAGACAGAGGGTCTCGCTCTGTCACCCAGGCTGGAGTACTGTGTCTCAATTATAGCTCACTGTAGCCTTGAACTTCTGGGCTCAAGTGATTCTTTCACCACAGTGTCCCCAGTAGCCAGAACTATAAATGCATGCCACCATGCCCAGCTAACTTTTTTTTTGGAGTCTCACTATGTTACTCAGGTCTTGAACTCCCAGCCTCAAGTAATCCTCCTGCATCAGCCTCCCAAAGTGCTGGGATTCTAGGTGTGAGCCACAGTGCCTGGCCCCCATACTAGCTCTGTAATCTAGAGCAGATAATTTTTATGAGATTCACTATCTCATCTATAAGACTGGGATAATAATAGTAGTATCCCAATCTGAACTCAGAAGTTAGCACAGCATCTGAGAAACAGTGGGTGTTCAGTATTAACTATTATTAAATAGTGATGCGAGACAGTAACAATTTAAATATATTCAGAAACACAGAGAGAAATAGGATATTGGCCTTTCCTACTCAGGAATCTCATTACGAACTCAGTGTAATGAGAATTCCCAAACATGTGTTTCCTGAATGCCAGGTCTCTGAATACTTGACCCAGAAGGTCTGCCATGAAACCAAAAAAAAAAAAAAAAATTGCTCATTTTTTCAATTCTCAGGAAAAATAAATAATTTACTGCCATTTTTTTTATTTCAAGTTTTCTTCCCAGATATATTTTTATTAGATTTTAGACATCTGCTACCTAAAGTACTGGCAGATGAAAACATAAGTGAACAAGCCTAGAAATTTTACCAGGAAAACTCAGATGCAGCCGAACATGTTTAGACCAACAGCTTGTTCTTTTCATGGACTTGTGTACTCAGGACTGTGGTTTTTAAATTGTACACAAATTGTCATATTGTCTGGAAGTGAAACTGTTCCTATTGCATATCCTGGAATTAAGTATATCAGTGTTTAATGGTTTTCTTCAAAGAGCGTCATACCTTCCTGAGGCACTACCTTCCAAATAAGTTTGCGAATCACCTATACAAAAGTTTAAAGCCTTTAACAGATAGTTCCTAAATCATAATCTCATTTTTTCAGGTGCTGGGAAGTAGAACATTGGGGAAAATGCAAGAGTGGCAAAAATAAAAAATTAAAAGAGAAGAGAAGGAGATTGATACTGCTATCCTTTTGAAGAAGAAAGTTAAACCCAGGAGTTCAGCAGACAGTCAATGATTTGCCCAAGGTTACTCAGAAGTTGACAAAGGAACTAAGACCAAGAATGACATCTCAGGGAGTAATAGTTCATAGGGTCTTCACTGTGTGCCTGAAAATCACCAAGCTTCCCAAGGGCAATGATAATGAACAGTGTGATTTAAGAACTCTGACTGGAACATATGTTGAAGTTCCTAGTCCCAGAGGCACAGTAACTAAAAGGGTCTCAAAGCAGCAAGCAGAAAGTGTCTGGCCCTTTTAATGGATAACACTCCAGGTGGCCACTGATTCCCTCCTTGCACCCTGCATATCTGCCCAAGCCACTGTGTCTTTGATTACACCAGAAAGTCTCCTCTGTCAGTTATGCCTGTGCCCAGCTCATATGCTACTTATTCCATGGAGTCTTTGATTGGAATCTCTCAACTCCAGACATCTTTACTGATGGCTTTTACCTGCTTTCCAAAGGGCAAGATCCCTATGAGAAATACATTGGTATGGCTGGCATTCACTTTTTTATTTTTTATTTTTATTATTATACTTTAAGTTCTGAGATACATGTGCAGAATGCGCAGGTTTGTTACATAGGTTTGCTGCACCCACCAACACGTCATCTACATTACCTATTTCTCCTAATGCTATCACTCCTCTAGCCCCCCACCTGCAGACAGGCCCTGCTTCCATCACCACATCTCTTTTTCTGAACAAGGTCAGAAAGTGATCTCTGCTTTTAAGAACCCATGTGATTAGATTGACCCCAATAAAATGATCTCTCAACATGAGTGTCCTTAAATTAATCACATCTGCAATGTCCCTCTGCCATGTACGATAATAGTTCTCTGGTTCTAGGAATTAGGATAGAAACATCTCTGAGGACCCATTATTCAGCCTAACTACACTTTGCTTTTGGCTCAAAAGATTCACAACCATATGCAAAATGTATTCACCTAATCCCAAGATTCCCAAAAGCTTCAGCCCATTACAGTATCAACTCAAAGTTCAAAACCTCATCTAAATCAAATCCACTCTTGGATCTGTGAAACTCAAGAAGCAACTTGTCTGTTCCCAAAATACAATGCTGAGAAAGCCAACATAACATTTAAAAACATTACTGTTTATAAAAGTAGGGGAAAATGGAAGGGAAAAAGAAGTCAAGCAACTTTGAATTCCAGCCAGGCTAACTCCACCAGGTTTCAAAGCCTGTGAAGCCTCCTCTGAGACTTGTGGCTCCTCCCTGTGGGATCTTGGCTCTACCCCCTGCATTCAAGCCTGCCCCTCTGGGCTTCAAGCTCCATCTTCTCAGAGATCTTCAGTTTTCCATAAAAGAGAGCCCCTGCTTATAGCTGAATCGTTTTATCAGCTAGTTTCCAGCCAGTAGAATTTTGAAGGCCAACTGTCTTAGGTAGCACTCTATTTCAGTACAAGCTGGTGATGATTTTTGCTGATATAAAGTTCTCAAGAACTTTTTGGGTTTTTTGTGTCGTGACAGTTCACACACAAGGCCCATCTCTTCCCAAGTCCCCCAAAACTATCCTAAGTTTCAATTTCCTTTCCCCACCCCAATACAAATAGATTCAGCCCAGGAATGAGGCTCAAAGTCCTCTCGGAAATGTTCACCATTTTGCTTTTGGTGGGGGGGATATTCCTTGGGGTTGTTTATTATGGCTTTGGGGAGAAAATGTTTTTATACCATCCTACTTTCACAACCTGCTGTTATCTGTGGGATAAAATCTATGCTTTATAGATTAGCCATCTGGGCTGTTTGGCTTTCGATAATCAAAGATAGGGTTTTATCCTAGAAGAAAACTACAACTCCCTCCAAAAGCCTGACTTCCTCAACAGAAAGGCTTGACTTCTGAAACTATTATATCCAATAGGAGTTTTTAAAAGTCCATTCAGCTACTTGCCTGATTTCATCCTCCTAGTTAGTGTATAAGTGCTCATTGATTCCCGAATATGGAAAAACAGTGCTGAGCGAACAGTGCTGATTCCTGAATATGGAAGAACAGTGCTGAGCAAAGAGAGCATTACATCTGTTAATAATCAGATTATGCACTGAAATATGTTATGTGATTCAATACTTTTGGTAATTCTCAAGGTAAGAATTAGCATTTCCATTTTACTGCTGAAGAAATAGGCACATAAAGTGTGAACAATGTGCCCAAATCACAAAGCTTAATGAAGTGTGTAAGTGTATAATTCAAAATTCAGTCTGTCTAACTTCGAAACTGAACTATATTGAGGAATTCTTAGAAATATCCAAACCAGATAATCTTGCCAATCCTCAATTTCTACATTTGTCAAATGAAACCATGGCCTATAATCCTCTGTTCACAATTCCAGAATCCAGAAATCTCTGAAAACTAAGAGGTGTTGGTATTGTTGTGGTTTGCAAGTTTGGTGACAAAACTAATACGGTAACAAAACAAGATCTGAACTGACATTTGATGCCAGTTTTATCTCAGTACTTCTATGAGTTGCATGTGCCTTTGCTGCTAGCTGATGTTTTTGATGTATTGTGGAAGTTTTGCAGCTTTTAATTGCACTCTGAAAATGTCAAACAACAAAAGCCAAGATAACTCTACACATAATAGAGACCCAAAAAATGAAGAAATGTTATTTTTTGTAGACAGCAAAGAAAGGGGAGTTTTTGCAGAAGTAATGATGTGTATGTGAAGTATTCACTACAATACAATGCAGGAACCTCTACCATATACATTTTTTTAAAACTAAAAGACAATCTTTTGATGTTTCACAGCAACAGTGACAACCAAGAACTAGAGAAAAATTAGTGAAATCTTACAGTGGGGAAAATATGAAGATCTTGGTTTTGTGTTTATTAGATTTGAAAACAATTTTTAAAAAAAGATGTCTACCACTGAATTATTTACTAATCATGGAACCAGCTCCCTATTCCATGAGGGAGTGAACACTGAAGGTGAGTATAAATATTCAGAAAGTTGACTGCAGAAGCTTCACAAGTATCATGGTGTAAAATATTTGAAAATATGTGGTGAAAAGTCTTCTCCTGATCATGAAGCAGCTGAGAATTACATGTATAAATTTGCTAGGATCATATCTGGTAAAAACCTTAATCCTGAACAAATTTGCAAATCCTGATGAAACAGCTCTATATTGGTGCAATCAATGTTTCTAGGAAAACTTTAGCAATGACTGACAAGAGAATTTCAGCAAGTTTTAAGGACACAGAGCCAGGGTGAGTGTTTTCAGATGTGTCAATTCTACAGGAAAAATTAAGTTGACTGACTAGGAAGAGCAAACATTTGAGATACTTAAATGATATACAAAACTCACCTATTGTCGCTATGCAGACAAAAAAGTTTGAGTGAACAGACAAAAATTTTCTGACTGATTCAATACCTGCTTTTGCCCCATGGCTTAAGTTCATTGCAGGCAACCTGGACTGGAAAAAAAAAATGTAGTTTTATTGTCCCTGATCATTGCTTCACACATTCTCTTCATAAACTTATTGGGAAAAATAATGTTTCAGCATTTAGTGTGCCCCTCAATGTTATATCTGTGACACAGCCTTGTGGGCCAAGAAATTTTACACTCCATGGAGGGCAAGCATAGGCTACCCTCTACATTTTTTTCCTGTAGCTGTATGTTTGTTGTAATTAGCAGAAGCCTGGGAATCTCAGACATGCTAAAAGAGTCGAGGAGGCCATTTCTGTAGCAGCTAATGCTTGGCACAATATTAATACCTCAGCATTTACACACGCTTGTCACAGGCTTTGAACTACAGAGATGTTTGAGAAAGAACCTGCAGATAAAGAATTTGAAGATTTCATCAACAGTGAGTACAGGATCAAGCCAAACCGTGTCACCACATGGGTGACACTAAAATTTCATCAGCCACACATGTAAGTAAATTAGAAGTTGACACAGAAGTGCTGAACACTAACACCATTGTGCACCCCTGGAGTGATGGAAAAACATGGGAAATAATATTAAGCATGAACTCAGTAGAGATGACGATGCTGACATCATGAACATAGATTAAAAATTCACATAGATGACAGATTCACAATGATCCCAGAAATAAAGCTGTAACTCTGCAGGAAATGAAGACTCTCCCATACCTACGCTCCTGTTCTTCTCCACTGACTGTACGTTTCACTCTCAAATCTGATGACGTAGGATTTTATCATGTGTATAATTTGCAGAGTTAACTTAAATTCTGAATTATCTCTATTGACTCAACTTATTTCCATAACTTATCGAAAGCCTATACCCCATTGTATCTAGGAAGTAACTAATTTGCTTTTGATTTTACAGTCTCATAGGTGGAAGTGATTTGCCTTGTCTCAGATGAGACGTTGGACTGTGGACTTTGAGTTAATGCTGAAATGAGTTGAAGAAAGAAGCACCTGCAAAAATGGCATCAGAGGAGATGAGGAATAGAGTGAGAGGAAAATAGAATATAGACTAAATGACAGTAATAATGGAAACTGTCTCACTGGATGATTGTGATGAGTTAATATTTTTAAACCACTAAGGACAGTGCCTAGGACATAATAAACACTAGAGAAGCAATAACTAGTATTATTCTTCTTCCAAGAAGGTAGTATTAAGACAAGTGCTTCACACTTGGGAGAGACTTCAAAAATATTAATATAATAAATGATTAAATGAATGGCCTATATTTTACTCCAGACACTACCTATATCTATTAGTCTGTTTTCACACTGCTGGTAAAGACATACCTGAGACTGGGCAATTTACAAAAGAAAGAGGTTTAATTGGACTACAGTTTCACGTGGCTGGGAAAGCCTTGCAATCATAGCAGAAGGCAAGTCATGTATTATATGAATGGCAGCAGGCAGAGAGAGAGAGAGTTTGTGCAGGGAAACTACCATTTTTGAAACCGTCAGATCTCATGAGACTCATTCACTATCACAAGAACAGTGCGGGAAAGACCCATCCCCATAATTCAATCACCTCCCACCAGGTTCCTTCCATGACACATGGGAACTGTGGGAGTTACAATTCAATATGAGATTTGGGTGGGGGCACAGCCAAACCATCCTTCCACCCCGGCCCCTCCCAAATCTCATGTCCTGACATGACAAAAACAATCATGCTTTTCCAACAGTCCCCGCCAAAGTCTTAACTCATTTCAGCATTAACTCAAAGTCCACAGTCCAATGTCTCATCTGAGACAAGGTAAGTCCCTTCCACCTATGAGCCTGTAAAATCAAAAGCAAGTTAGTCACTTCCTGGATACAATGGGGTACACGCTTTGGGTAAATATAGCCATTACAAATGGGAGAAATTGACCAAAACAAAGGGGTTACAGGCCCCATGCTAGTATCCAGTAGGGCATGCGAAATCCAGTAGGGCAGTCAAATCTTAAAGCTCCAAAATGATCTCCTTTGACTCTATGTCTTGCATCCGGGTCACACTGATGCAAGAGGTGGGTTCCATGGTCTTGGGCAGCTCCACCCCTTGGATCTCCAGGGTACAGCCTCCCTCCCAGCTGCTTTCGTGGGCTGGTTTTGTCTGTGAAGCCACACGGTACAAGCTGTCAGTGGATCTACCATTCTGGGGTCTAGGGGATGGTGGCCCTCTTCTCACAGCTCCACTAGGCAGTGTTCCAGTAGGGACTCTGTGTGGGGTCTCTGACCCCACATTTCCCTTTTGCACTGCCCTAGCAGAGGTTCTCCATGAGAGCCCTGCCCCTGTGGCAAACTTCTGCCTGGGCATCCAGGCATTTCCATACATCTGAAATCTAGGTGGAGGTTCCCAAATCCCAGTTCTTGACCTCTGTGCACTCACAGGCTCAACACTACGTGGAAGCTGCCAAAATTTGGGCCTTACACCCTCTGAAGCCATGGCCTGAGCTCTACATTGGCCCCTTTTAGTCATTGCTGGAATGGCTGGGACACAGGGTGCCAAATCCCGAGATTGCACACAGCATAGAGCCCACAAAACAACTTTCTCCTCCTAGGCCTCCAGGTCCTGTGATGGGAGAGGCTGCCATAAAGACCTCTGACATGCCATGAGGACATTTTTCCCATTACTTCTCATTACCTATTCAAATGTCTGCAGTGGGCTTGGATTGCTCCTCAGAAAATGGGATTTTCTTTTCCGTCACATTGTCAGGCTGCAAATTTTCCAAATTTTTATGCTCTACTTCCCTTATAAAACTAAATGCCTTTAACAGCACCCAAGTCACCTCTTGAATGCTTTGCTGCTTAGAAGTTTCTTCCACCAGATCCCCTAAATTATCTTTCTCAAGTTCCAAATTCCACAAATCTCTAGGGCTGGGACAAAATGCCACCATTCTCTTTGCTAAAACATAACAAGAGTCACCTTTGCTTCAGTTCCCAACAAGTTCCTCATCTCCATCTGAGACCACCTTAGTCTGGATTTCATTCTTCCTATTATTATCAGCATTTTGGTCAAAGCAATTCAACAAGTCTCTAGGGAGTTCCAAATTTTCCCACATTTTCTTATCTTTTTCTGAGCCTTCCAACCTGTTCCAACCTCTGCCTGTTACCCAGTTCCAAAGTCGTTTCCACATTTTTGGGTATCTTTTCAGCAATACCCCACTCCTGGTACCCACATCTCTACTAGTCAGGGTTCTCTAGAGGGACAGAACTAATGGAATATATGTGTATGTGTGTGTATATATATATAAGTTTATTAAGTATTTACTCACATGATCACAAGGCCCCACAATAGGCCGTCTGCAGGCTGAGGAGCAAAGAGAGCCAGTCTGAGTTCCAAAACTGAAGAACTTGAAGTCTGATGTTTGAGGGCAGGAAGCATCCAGCGTGGGAGAAAGATGTAGGCTGGGAGGCTAGGCCAGTCTCCCTCTTCACATTTTTCTGCCTGCTTAAATTCTAGCCACACTGGCAGCTGATTAGACTGTGCCCATCCAGATTAAGGGTGAGTCTGCCTTTCCCAGCCCACTGACTCAAACGTTAATCTACTTCGGCAACACCCTCCTAGACACACCCAGGATCAACACTTTGTATCCTTCAGTCCGATCAAGTTGACACTCAGTATTAACTATCACAATATCCTTATATTCAATTATTACCAATGGCCAAGGTAGCCTTCTACTCAGTTTTTGCCTCTACACTTAACTTGTCCAAGTCAGCGATTGTGAACATGGCCCCACCAAAAAAACAGTTAACATGAAGGCATTTGAAAATGATAATATTCACAATTAATGCAAGTGTATAAAAGTGGTCACTCCAAAATATTGCTACTAAGAATGTAAATGAAGAATTGCTCATCGCTGCATTATTTTATCCCATAAAATAATCAGAGACATGTACAAGTATTATGCAAAATGACATTCACGTTTTGTTAGTGTTATAGGAGGTTAGCCCTGCTGAAGCCTGAGTTTCTCTTTATTAAATACCTATACATAACAAACAGAGTTGAAGATGCTGTGTTCACTGCATCATCAATATATCACAAAAGCTCTCCAAGGAAGGTTTCAGTTTCTCCATCATAAAGATAAACAAACCGGAATACACAGTTGTTGACTTTCTTTCCCATAGTCACCCGAGTGAAGTGAAAGAGGCTAAACTTGGATCCAGGTCTGTTTGACACTACAGTTGTGTTCATTCTAACGTGCCATTCCGCTCTGTGGCACAGCAAGCCTATGCTAATTACTGTTGCTTTCCCAACCCCATAAATTGCTGGTTCAATGCTTCTAGGACTATCCTGCTAATTTTCACAAATATCCCAGTCTCAACTGTGAGTTAACTCTTTAAAAAGCCCTCACAATAAGGACAAGCAGTTGTTAGGAGGCCCATGTGCCTGTTTTCTCAGTGCCAGTTCTTGCCCTTTCCTTCCTCTGCTCTGATCACTGCAAACCGCACTTCTTGGCATCCCTCACTCACTAGTTTATCCATAGTTTCACCCAGAGGAAAACACTGACTTGAAATCTGGAGGTTAGAGAAGGGAAGAAGTCAGGATATTTCTCCCACTCTCCACTTTGGGAGGTGATCCCCGCCCCACACCTGGCTGCAACTCCTCCATGGTCCAGCTTCCCCCAGACAGTGTCTCTGCCTTTGGTTCTAATTCTCCCTAGCTGGTTCCTCCTTCAAGATTACAGGTCCTGACAGGTGGCACAGCTCTCGGATTGCAGTCAGGAACTTTCCTCCCTTAGTCACGACCTTAGGAATAATGTGATTTCCTGCAATTGTGAATCTCTGAGTTGTCCCACTTCCCCCTTCCCACTCTGCACACCCTTCTCTGATTAGTTCCCCACGTTGAATTACCAGGCGTAGTCCTGTTTTCCTGCCTGGCTGTGGACTGACATAGAATGCTCAGAGCATGACATAAGTAGGTTTCTGGGCTTCTGGCAAAAATTTTCCTGGAAACTAAAGTATTAGTGACAAAAAAGGAAGAGCACGAGGGGAAGAATGTAGAGTCTGGGTTCGACTTCCAGAGCCTCACTAGTTGCTGTGCCTTTCATCATTTTCCCACTCTGAGTCTCAGTTTCCTCATGTAGAGAAATGGACTTATTGACACTTTCTAGTCCTACAAGGCTTGATTTCTTGTCCTGGCTCTGTAGTTCTCAAAGTCATCATTGCACCCTTGCAAAAAATACCTGCACTGACCTCATTAGCCCCTAGCACATGTGTAGCTTCTACACCCACCTGCAAGGCAATAGAACATGACGCCATGAGCTCCTGGAGTCTCCACAGCCAAAGCAGTCTTGCCCCTGCCATTCTCTTTCCACTCAAAGCAGAGGTCTCATGCCCTGTGCACCCCCTCGCACCCTGCCTACTATCATCAGTTGTCCTCAGGTCTGGTTCTCTCAGGTGAGATGTACCCTCTATTGCTGGGGATGTTCCCTGGTCTCTTCACTGTGGGTCATGAAACGACCATCACATGTCTTATAAGTTAGTAATTCTTTAACAGCCGGATCTAGTTATTTTACCCTGAAGATTTTTCAATCTGAATTCAACTAACTGGTTATGATAATTAGCAGAAATGTAGTTCTCCATTACTCACTTGGAGAAGACTAACTACAATATTATAGGCAGTTACTCCTACCCAATGCCATGCATGTGGAAATGCAGCAGACATCTATATTTACATACAGTTTCTGTTAGCTATATTAAAACCACAACTGTTAAGCCACATTTGAGTTCTACAGAATCTTCCATGAGCTCCTTAGACTAGATCCAGCAGCTGCAAAAAGGCCCAAGAGATGAACCTGCCCTTGGAAAAACTCCAGGAGAGCAGAGTCTGTGTATTTAAAACCATGCTTTTTTGTGTAAACATAAACTGCTTTTTCGTTCTTAAATTATGGAGTGGACAAAGCCAATTCTAAGATATTATCTGTTTCTTTATAAAGTCAAGCCAAAGTAATTATACGCTTTTTCAAACTTGGCTATCCCCATGTCCCAGGTACTACGATACACCTCCCCGAGGTAACCCATGCAAGTTGGGAATCATTGACTGGGAGGAAAGGGTCACATCAGATCTTTTCGCCTGAGAGATATATGTTCCATCCTCACAGCTTTCTCTGTTAGGATGCATAGATGAGCCATTGAACAGTAGAGGCAACTCTGGCCTTGATAGTGGACAGACTGGGTCCAAGTTCCAGCAGCTCTGCTCTTGAGGCCCAGTATCACCTAAGAAAAGTCTCACCACACTGACTCCAGTTTTCACATTTCAAGAAGACAACTGAAAAAAAAAATACTCAGTCAGTTTTATCTTGAGGATTAGATGAGATGTGATAAAAGAAAAACTTCAGCCGAGTTAAATGTAAAGGAGTTTAATTGAGCAATGAACAATACGCGAATCGGGCAGCCCCCAGATTCACAGCAGATTCACAGAGACTCCAGGGGTGCCTCGTGGTCAGAACAAATTTACAGACAAAAAAGGTAAAGTGATGTTCAGGAATCGGAGGTGAGGTACCAAAACGCGGTTTGAACATTCAGCAGTCTATGAGTGGTTGAAGTATGGCCGCCGGCTTTAGTCAACACTCAGCCATTGTTACAGGTGCATACTATTAATTTAGGTTTTCAGTTTTGTCTGACTATTAAGCTTGGTTACAGTTCATCCACAAGGACTCAAATATGAAACTACAGAATCCTTCTCAGGCCGTATTTAGTTTGCTTTAACAGATGTTTGAACTGACATGCGAGATAGATAACATATTGAGGCCGATCTACATGCAGACACTCTACCAAGTGTTTACAAGCTCGTTGACTCCTGGCAATAACCCTGGGAGGCAGAAACAGCTATCCTATACCACAGAAGGTAAAACTGAGGCTTCAAGAAGTTAAGTTCCAAGCCTAAAATTCTGCAGTTGTTAAATAACTAAGAAGGTACTTCAATCTAGATCTATTTGACCCCATGAGTGGTGCTTTTGATCACTGTGTCCTATGCCTCCCAATATATAAGTTAGTCCCCTTCTTTTTGACAGCAGTACTAACCACTTCCCCACTAAGACCCAGCCTATAGTGGTAGTTTCACAAGGCAGGAATACTGGATCTGCTCACTCTCCTACCCTGCATGTTCAGAACTAACTGCCACAGGGCTTTCACTCAGTTAATATTGGTTGAATGAATGAACATCTTAACAAGGAATGAATACAAATGCACTTGAATTTGAATTAATACAGGACACTGTTTCTAAACCTTTTCACCAGTAGGGATTCCTCTTATTAATTTCTTCCCATGGGCCTCATGCTTTGATAAATTTCATCTTCCAAGCTGAGACTAGTGACAAATTGGGTTTTCCTATGTTTAATTAATCAAAGACAGATAAATTGCTTACCAACACTTCTAAACAGCATGAAATACGTATCATAACAAGCCTGAGTTGTTTAATTCCAGGCTAAAACAAATACAAATACAATAACCTGTTAGCTTAGGTGCTCTCCCTTGCAAGCAAATGGACAATAACTCCCTACAATTTCAAAATCCCAAACTAGCTTATGAATCTGTAGAGATTTGGGGACCCAGGTTAGGAAATGCTTCCCACTGTGATTCACATCATACATTAGAGTTGTATCTTATAAGGCTTGGGCTTCAATGTTAGCAAGTAAGAAAACATCTGCATTTGTCCAAATTATCTTTGAAAACCCCTTAAATCTCCTAGATTCAAGGTTTTGTATATATAGTCTATACAATCTTCTTTTTTTTTTTTTAATTTATTTATTATTATTATACTTTAAGTTGTAGGGTACATGTGCATAACGTGCAGGTTTGTTACATATGTATACTTGTGCCATGGTGGTGTGCTGCACCCATCAACTCGTCATTTACATCAGGTATAACTCCCAATGCAATCCCTCCCCCCTCCCCCCTCCCCATGATAGGCCCCTGTGTGTGATGTTCCCCTTCCCGAGTCCAAGTGATCTCATTGTTCAGTTCCCACCTATGAGTGAGAACATGCGGTGTTTGGTTTTCTGTTCTTGTGATAGTTTGCTAAGAATGATGGTTTCCAGCTGCATCCATGTCCCTACAAAGGACACAAACTCATCCTTTTTGATGGCTGCATAGTATTCCATGGTGTATATGTGCCACATTTTCTTAATCCAATCTGTCACTGATGGACATTTGGGTTGATTCCAAGTCTTTGCTATTGTGAATAGTGCTGCAATAAACATACGTGTGCATGTGTCTTTATAGCAGCATAATTTATAATCCTTTGGGTATATACCCAGTAATGGGATGGCTGGGTCATATGGTACATCTAGTTCTAGATCCTTGAGGAATCGCCATACTGTTTTCCATAATGGTTGAACTAGTTTACAATCCCACCAACAGTGTAAAAGTGTTCCTATTTCTCCACATCCTCTCCAGCACCTGTTGTTTCCTGACTTTTTAATGATCGCCATTCTAACTGGTGTGAGATGGTATCTCATTGTGGTTTTGATTTGCATTTCTCTGATGGCCAGTGATGATGAGCATTTTTTCATGTGTCTGTTGGCTGTATGCATGTCTTCTTTTGAGAAATGTCTGTTCATATCCTTTGCCCACTTTTTGATGGGGTTGTTTGTTTTTTTCTTGTAAATTTGTTTGAGTTGTTTGTAGGTTCTGGATATTAGCCCTTTGTCAGATGAGTAGATTGCAAAAATTTTCTCCCATTCTGTAGGTTGCCTGTTCACTCTGATGGTAGTTTCTTTTGCTGTGCAGAAGCTCTTTAGTTTAATGAGATCCCATTTGTCAATTTTGGCTTTTGCTGCCGTTGCTTTTGGTGTTTTAGACATGAAGTCTTTGCCCATGCCTATGTCCTGAATGGTACTACCTAGGTTTTCCTCTAGGGTTTTTATGGTATTAGGTCTAACATTTAAGTCTCTAATCCATCTTGAATTAATTTTCATATAAGGAGTAAGGAAGGGATCCAGTTTCAGCTTTCTACTTATGGCTAGCCAATTTTCCCAGCACCATTTATTAAATAGGGAATCCTTTCCCCATTTCTTGTTTCTGTCAGGTTTGTCAAAGGTCAGATGGCTGTAGATGTGTGGTATTATTTCTGAGGACTCTGTTCTGTTCCATTGGTCTATATCTCTGTTTTGGTACCAGTACCATGCTGTTTTGGTTACTGTAGCCTTGTAGTATAGTTTGAAGTCAGGTAGCGTGATGCCTCCAGCTTTGTTCTTTTGACTTAGGATTGTCTTGGAGATGCGGGCTCTTTTTTGGTTCCATATGAACTTTAAAGCAGTTTTTTCCAATTCTGTGAAGAAACTCATTGGTAGCTTGATGGGGATGGCATTGAATCGGTAAATTACCTTGGGCAGTATGGCCATTTTCACGATATTGATTCTTCCTATCCATGAGCATGGTATGTTCTTCCATTTGTTTGTGTCCTCTTTGATTTCACTGAGCAGTGGTTTGTAGTTCTCCTTGAAGAGGTTCTTTACATCCCTTGTAAGTTGGATTCCTAGGTATTTGATTCTCTTTGAAGCAATTGTGAATGGAAGTTCATTCCTGATTTGGCTCTCTGTTTGTCTGTTACTGGTGTATAAGAATGCTTGTGATTTTTGCACATTGATTTTGTATCCTGAGACTTTGCTGAAGTTGCTTATCAGCTTAAGGAGATTTTGGGCTGAGACAATGGGGTTTTCTAAATATACAATCATGTCATCTGCAAACAGGGACAGTTTGACTTCTTCTTTTCCTAACTGAATACCCTTGATTTCTTTCTCTTGCCTAATTGCCCTAGCCAGAACTTCCAACACTATGTTGAATAGGAGTGGTGAGAGAGGGCATCCCTGTCTTGTGCCAGTTTTCAAAGGGAATTTTTCCAGTTTTTGCCCATTCAGTATGATATTGGCTGTGGGTTTGTCATAAATAGCTCTTATTATTTTGAGGTACGTTCCATCAATACCAAATTTATTGAGCGTTTTTAGCATGAAGGGCTGTTGAATTTTGTCAAAAGCCTTTTCTGCATCTATTGAGATAACCATGTGGTTCTTGTCTTTGGTTCTGTTTATATGCTGGATTATGTTTATTGATTTGCGAATGTTGAACCAGCCTTGCATCCCAGGGATGAAGCCCACTTGATCATGGTGGATAAGCTTTTTGATGTGTTGCTGAATCCGGTTTGCCAGTATTTTAATGAGGATTTTTGCATCGATGTTCATCAGGGATATTGGTCTAAAATTCTCTTTTTTTGTTGTGTCTCTGCCAGGCTTTGGTATCAGGATGATGTTGGCCTCATAAAATGAGTTAGGGAGGATTCCCTCTTTTTCTATTGATTAGAATAGTTTCAGAAGGAATGGTACCAGCTCCTCCTTGTACCTCTGGTAGAATTCAGCTGTGAATCCATCTGGTCCTGGACTTTTTTTGGTTGGTAGGCTATTAATTATTGCCTCAATTTCAGAGCCGGCTATTGGTCTATTCAGGGATTCAACTTCTTCCTGGTTTAGTCTTGGAAGAGTGTAAGTGTCCAGGAAATTATCCATTTCTTTTAGATTTTCCAGTTTATTTGCGTAGAGATGTTTATAGTATTCTCTGATGGTAGTTTGTATTTCCGTGGGGTCGGTGGTGATATCCCCTTTATCATTTTTAATTGCGTCGATTTGATTCTTCTCTCTTTTCTTCTTTATTAGTCTTGCTAGTGGTCTGTCAATTTTGTTGATCTTTTCAAAAAACCAACTCCTGGATTCATTGATTTTTTGGAGAGTTTTTTGTGTCTCTATCTCCTTCAGTTCTGCTCTGATCTTAGTTATTTCTTGCCTTCTGCTAGCTTTCGAATGTGTTTGCTCTTGCTTCTCTAGTTCTTTTAATTGCGATGTTAGAGTGTCAATTTTAGATCTTTCCTGCTTTCTCTTGTGGGCATTTAGTGCTATAAATTTCCCTCTACACACTGCTTTAAATGTGTCCCAGAGATTCTGGTATGTTGTATCTTTGTTCTCATTGGTTTCAAAGAACATCTTTATTTCTGCCTTCATTTCGTTATGTACCCAGTAGTCATTCAGGAGCAGGTTGTTCAGTTTCCATATAGTTGAGCGGTTTTGATTGAGTTTCTTAGTCCTGAGTTCTAGTTTGATTGCACTGTGGTCTGAGAGACAGTTTGTTATAATTTCTGTTCTTGTACATTTGCTGAGGAGTGCTTTACTTCCAATTACGTGGTCGATTTTGGAGTAAGTACGATGTGGTGCTGAGAAGAATGTATATTCTGTTGATTTGGGGTGGAGAGTTCTATAGATGTCTATTAGGTCTGCTTGCTGCAGAGATGAGTTCAATTCCTGGATATCCTTGTTAACTTTCTGTCTTGTTGATCTGTCTAATGTTGACAGTGGAGTGTTGAAGTCTCCCATTATTATTGTATGGGAGTCTAAGTCTCTTTGTAAGTCTCTAAGGACTTGCTTTATGAATCTGGGTGCTCCTGTATTGGGTGCATATATATTTAGGATAGTTAGCTCTTCTTGTTGAATTGATCCCTTTACCATTATGTAATGGCCTTCTTTGTCTCTTTTGATCTTTGATGGTTTAAAGTCTGTTTTATCAGAGACTAGGATTGCAACCCCTGCTTTTTTTTGTTCTCCATTTGCTTGGTAAATCTTCCTCCATCCCTTTATTTTGAGCCTATGTATGTCTCTGCGTGTGAGATAGGTCTCCTGAATACAGCAGACTGATGGGTCTTGACTCTTTATCCAGTTTGCCAGTCTGTGTCTTTTAATTGGACCATTTAGTCCATTTACATTTAAGGTTAATATTGTTATGTGTGAACTTGATCCTGCCATTGTGATATTAGCTGGTTATTTTGCTCGTTAGTTGATGCAGTTTCTTCCTAGCCTCGATGGTCTTTACATTTTGGCATGTTTTTGCAATGGCTGGTACCGGTTGTTCCTTTCCATATTGAGTGCTTCCTTCAGGGTCTCTTGTAAGGCAGGCCTAGTGGTGACAAAATCTCTAAGCATTTGCTTATCTGTAAAGGATTTTATTTCTCCTTCACTTATGAAACTTAGTTTGGCTGGATATGAAATTCTGGGTTGAAAATTCTTTTCTTTAAGAATGTTGAATATTGGCCCCCACTCTCTTCTGGCTTGGAGAGTTTCTGCCGAGAGATCTGCTGTTAGTCTGATGGGCTTCCCTTTGTGGGTAACCCGACCTTTCTCTCTGGCTGCCCTTAAGATTTTTTCCTTCATTTCAACTTTGGTGAATCTGGCAATTATGTGTCTTGGAGTTGCTCTTCTCGAGGAGTATCTTTGTGGCGTTCTCTGTATTTCCTGGATTTGAATGTTGGCCTGCCCTACTAGGTTGGGGAAGTTCTCCTGGATGATATCCTGAAGAGTGTTTTCCAACTTGGTTCCATTTTCCCCCTCACTTTCAGGCACCCCAATCAGACGTAGATTTGGTCTTTTTACATAATCCCATACTTCTTGCAGGCTTTGTTCATTTCTTTTTCTTCTTTTTTCTTTTGGTTTCTCTTCTCGCTTCATTTCATTCATTTGATCCTCAATCGCAGATACTCTTTCTCCCAGTTGATTGAGTCGGTTACTGAAGCTTGTGCATTTGTCACGTATTTCTCGTGTCATGGTTTTCATCTCTTTCATTTCGTTTATGACCTTCTCTGCATTAATTACTCTAGCCATCAATTCTTCCACTTTTTTTTCAAGATTTTTAGTTTCTTTGCGCTGGGTACATAATTCCTCCTTTAGCTCTGAGAAATTTGATGGACTGAAGCCTTCTTCTCTCATCTCGTCAAAGTCATTCTCCGTCCAGCTTTGATCCGTTGCTGGCGATGAGCTGCGCTCCTTTGCCGGGGGAGATGCGCTCTTATTTTTTGAATTTCCAGCTTTTCTGCCCTGCTTTTTCCCCATCTGTGTGGTTTTATCTGCCTCTGGTCTTTGATGATGGTGATATACTGATGGGGTTTTGGTGTAGGTGTCCTTCCTGTTTGATAGTTTTCCTTCTAACAGTCAGGACCCTCAGCTGTAGGTCTGTTGGAGATTGCTTGAGGTCCACTCCAGATCCTGTTTGCCTGGGTATCAGCAGCAGAGGCTGCAGAAGATAGAATATTTCTGAACAGCGAGTGTACCTGTCTGATTCTTGCTTTGGAAGCTTCCTCTCAGGGGTGTACTCCACCCTGTGAGGTGTGCGGTGTCAGACTGCCCCTAGTGGGGGATGTCTCCCAGTTAGGCTACTCAGGGGTCAGGGACCCACTTGAGCAGGGAGTCTGTCCCTTCTCAGATCTCCACCTCCGTGTTGGGAGATCCACTGCTCTCTTCAAAGCTGTCAGACAGAGTCGTCTGCGTCTGCAGAGGTTTCAGCTGTGTTTGTTATTGCCCTGTCCCCAGAGGTGGAGTCTACAGAGACAGGCAGGTTTCCTTGAGCTGCTGTGAGCTCCACCCAGCTCGAGCTTCCCAGCAGCTTTGTTTACCTACTTAAGCCTCAGCAATGGCGGGCGCCCCTCCCCCAGCCTCACTGCTGCCTTGCCGGTAGATCACAGACTGCTGTGCTAGCAATGAGGGAGGCTCCGTGGGTGTGGGACCCTCCCGGCCAGGTGTGGGATATGATCTCCTGGTGTGCCTGTTTGCTTAAAGCGCAGTATTGGTGTGGGAGTTACCCGATTTTCCAGGTGTTGTGTGTCTCAGTTCCCCTGGCTAGGAAAAGGGATTCCCTTCCCCCTTGTGCTTCCCAGGTGAGGCAATGCCTCGCCCTGCTTCAGCTCTCGCTGGTCGGGCTGCAGCAGCTGACCAGCACCGATCGTCCGGCACTCCCCAGTGAGAGGAACCCAGTACCTCAGTTGAAAATGCAGAAATCACCAGTCTTCTGTGTCGCTCGTGCTGGGAGTTGGAGACTGGAGCTGTTCCTATTTGGCCATCTTGCTCCGCCCCCCAGTCTATACAATCTTCTACAGTCATATGTCCATAAATCTGTAGCAAGAGGCAGTAATATGCAGCACATAATCAAGTGTATTTGCACAAACTATAGTTGAATATATGATATATATAATTGAATATTCAGTATACATGTATGATGGAATCTGCAAGTTAGATGTGCACAGGATTTGATGCCGTCATATTTTTCACATATATAGAATAATATATGATAAATATTTATGCTATAAAATTATCAAGTAAACAACATTGTAGTTTCAAATAACTTTAAGAAATTGGACTTTGCCAAGAGTTTTAAATTTCTGTGTTACCCTTCCTGCTAGCATTCCTCCATCTGGCCTACCCTAGGTTAACGCTAGCTTGCATTTGCTTTGCTTCTTGATTTTACCACATATGTCAGTATTACTAAACAATATATTGTTTAGTTTTGTTTGTGTTTTGAGCTTTATATAAATGGCATCATATGGAATGTATTTTTGTGTGAGTCACATTTTTTGCCCAACATATGTTTACAACTATGTGCATGTGGGTATGGTTCATTTACTTTTCGGTGCTCTACAGAAAGTAATTTTTCAACTCAAGGTATTCTTTTCCCAAAATTAATTACTTTTGTCTAACTTAGCCATGTAATACAAATGCATCCAGATAGATAATGAACATTAACTGCTGCAACAAACAACACCAAACCAGAGTGGCATTAAGTTTTATTTTCTGCTCACACCACAGTTGTATGCAAATGGGCAGCTCTGCTGGGCAGCTCTTCTCCAAGACATGACTCAGGGACCTCAACAACTTCCATTTTGTGATGCCAACATCTTCAAAGCTGGCTTTCTGGTAGTCATAGAAACAAAAGAAAGAACAGATCTTTCAGGGTTCAGAGGAGGCTGAGAAAGGCCTCTCATGTGCCCAGGAAAAGGAAACAGACTTGGTGAACATCTCTATGGTATTTGTCACCTGTAAAATGCTACGAAAGAGTTTACTGGGATTAGATTTACAGGATTGGCTTGAACAGAGTTTACTTGTTATCTAATCTCACTCCCTTTGTTTTATCATCCAGTAAATTTTTTCTTAGTACCAACTGTATGCCAGGCAATGATGAAGTGACATCCACAGAATCTGTAATGAGGAACTGCCTGCCTTGTGCTTGTACACTCTTCAAGCAGGGAAGCAAGCACAGCCTCAAGAAAGCAATTCCCACATTTGCACAGCTTGAACTGATTACTATTCATGATGCACACATCAGGCAGTTCCAAGTGATGACAAGAATAAGGGCGAGTGAGCTTGTGCACAACTGAGGACTCAAGATGACCCACAGGCCAGATTTGTTGAAGAGGTCATTGATGCCGAAGTCATCTATAATGATGACAGTAATTCCTTATTAGGAGCATAATATCCCTGAAGTCTTTCTTTTTTTCTCGTGTTCCAGCAAATTGTCATATAGTGTTTTCCAAAGTTTGGATGTATTAGATGTCTTCAAATCCCAAAATAGTGGAGCCAGCTGGGTTTTGCCTTTACCCAACTGTTTCCCAGTTTTTCTTGGTATTTTTTTCTCTCCTAGTCTCTCTCTCTCTCTCCTCTCTGTCTTTTTCTCTGTCCTCCCTCTCTCACACACAAACATGCACACACAGAGGCACATATACACCCATGCACACACACATATGTACATGCACAAACATACATGCTGAGACCAATACCTAGCAACCTAGCACAAACACACAATACCTCTAACACAGGCATTTCCAAGGGTTGGAAGTGTTTGATAATGTCAACAAACTCTATAGAGGACAGGGACTTTTATAGAAGCACAGGTGTCCATTTTAAAGCAGGACACGGCCGGGCGCGGTGGCTCAAGCCTGTAATCCCAGCACTTTGGGAGGCCGAGACGGGCGGATCACTAGGTCAGGAGATTGAGACCATCCTGGCTAACACGGCGAAACCCCGTCTCTACTAAAAACACAAAAAATTAGCCGGGCGAGGTGGCGGCGCCTGTGGTCCCAGCTACTCGGGAGGCTGAGGCAGGAGAATGGCGGGAACCCGGGAGGCGGAGTTTGCAGTGAGCTGAGATCTGGCCACTGCACTCCAGCCTGGGTGACAGAGCGAGACTCCGTCTCAAAAAAAAAAAAAATAAAAATAAAAAAAATAAAATAAAATAAAGCAGGACACACTTTTTCAAAAGGCACCAGCACAAATAAATCTCCTTCCCCCAAAACTGTGTTGAAACTTTCTCTTCACTCAGAAATGCTTCATACCAACTGAATCCAAACCCTGTTAGGATTATGTCTGCTATCGTCCTGTGAGTTTGGAGTTAGACTGTGAAATCCAATAACCATTTTGCTTCTGTATGTATATGTGGATAATACATGGAAAATTTTTAGGGTAACTAGCTTGAAGTCAGTTATACTAGTTATGTTTAGGCCAGAAATTGGAAAACATTTTCCTTAAAGAGCTAGATAGTAAAAATTGTAGGTTTTGAGGGCCATACACTCTCTGTTACAACCACTTCACTCTGCTGTTATGGAAAAAAAGTAGCTAGAAATGAATGGATGTAATGGTGTTTCAATAAATTTAATCTATAAAAATCAGCAGTGAGCCATATTTGGACTAAGAACCGTAGTTTCCTGATCCCTCGTGGTGACAAAAAAAAAAAAAAAGCCAAATTCTGTAAAACATTTAAGGAGGTATTTTATTCTAAGCCAAATATGAGTGACCATGGATGGGGGTACAGCCTCAAGAGGTCCTGAGAACATATACCCTAGGTGGTTGGGCTACAGCTTGGTTTTATACACTTTAGATAGAAGTTACAGGAAAAGACATGCATCAATACATGTAAGGTATACATCTGTTCGGCCTAGAAAGGCAAGACATCTGGTGGATGGAAGGGTGCTTATACGTCATAGGTGGATTTTCTGATTGGCAATTGGTTGAGTTAAACTTTGCCTAAAGAGTTGAAGTAAGTAGGAAGAAATGCTTAAGTTAGGATCAGGGAGGTTATGAAAACCCAAGTTCTTGTTATATGGCTGAAGCCTCTAAAATAGCAAGCTTGAGAGAGAAGAGGTGGTAAATGTCTCCTTTTGGACCTTAAGAAAGGTGTCATATTCATAGCTAAATCTCTCCAGAATCCAGAAAAGACATAGAGAGGGAAGGCCATTCTCTATGGAATGCAGATTTCCTCTACAAGAGATGGTTTTGCAAGATATATTTCAAAATATGTCAAAGAAATGTATTTTGGAGTAAAATACTTCGATCTCCTTCAAGGTCTGCTATCTGTCATGTGATGTTATACCAGAGACAGAGTGAAATTTCATATCTTATGGCTACAACGAGTCTGTTTTATCAGTCTCAGGATCTGTATGTTAATGTCACTGCTGGTCAGTTGTGCCAAAACTTCTAAGGGAGAGGGTATAATAAGGCATGCCCGACGTCCCTTCCCATCATGGCCTGAACTAGTTTTTCAGGTTTCTTTGGGACCCCCTTGGTTAGGAGAGGAGCTTGTTCAGTCAGTTGGTGAACTTAGAATTGTATTTTTGGTTTACCCTGGCTTAGCCATAAAGCATGCAACCATTGAGAAAGTCACAGTCACCCTTGAATTAGCTCAGACAGAGATAGAGACTCCCAGTGTCGGTCATCTGAGAAAAAGAAAGTGGAACTTGGAAGGTGGGCCTGAAACCAGCTGGAAGGGGCTCTCCTATCTTTCTTTGAGGTTCCCCTTGCTGGAGTCTCAATGCTACAGTAGGTAGTTAGTCATACACAAGCAGGGCAGGAGACGGCTCTAAAGCCACCTTTGCAAAAATTACATCAGTGAGAAAAATTATAACAGTAAACTGAGCTAACCTACCCCCCATCTTGCCTTTCCCTTAATTATTCCTGGGCTATTGGGCCAAGCTAACACTGAAAGACATTTAGGCTATAGTTTAAATGATAATAGGCCTTGTCCTAAAACTCAACTGATTTTTGTAAAGCTAATGGGAGGCCATCAGGCTGGAAGGAGAGGAGGCTGGGTCCTGCCGAGGCATGGGCATGAACAATTGTCAGCCGTTATTCCGGAGATTATAAGATATGCACCTTCCCCAATTATTCCTGCAGATAACACCACTATTGTGGACTGGCCTTTTGAGATATCTTTTCAGGAATTTTTGTATGTCTGACACCCATAGCTCTACCTAGTCCCGATGGTTTCACCTGCACCCACCAATCCCATTCCTGTGGCCTCAACCAGAAGCAATTCAGCCTATAGAAAGATAGCTTTGACCTCCTTCATCTCATCTCCACCCCAGAAAATCAACAGCAAGCACCTGTTCCCTGGCCCCTCCACCCCTTCCCCAAAACTGCCTTTGAAAAACCCTTAACCTGCAAGCTTTGAACAAGATGATTTGAGTATGGACTTTATCTCCCATGTAGCATGGTCAACCTCATGTCTATTAAATTCTTTCTTTACTACAATGTCATGGTTTTTCTTTATGCAGCAGGTGGGAAGAACTCCTTAGGCGATTATAGCTCTCCCCACCACCTCCACCAAACAAGAATGTCAGGTGACATTCTTGTCACCTGATGTCATGGTATCACAATCAGGTGTTGGTGAAGCAATTGTTACACTCTCTCTCTAAAATGATAATTGGTCACAGCTGGTGCCAGGGAACGGCATTCTCCCAATACATAGAAACACCTGAAACTGGTGATGAGCAGCTTCCCAGTAAGATCTCAGAAGCTGGACGAATGGCTCAAGCATGCTCACTAAGGGACAAAATGGCAGAGTTTAACTGGTATATGACCTTCCTCTAGGAACACTCAACTGGTAAGAGGAGAGTGCCTCAAGTAAGCAAGCATGTAACTTCAGTAAACACACTGTGCATGCAGCCCCTCCCTAGTGCTGGCAGGCCACTGGACATGCAACAGTCCACCCCAAAAGAAGGATCAGGGGAGAAGTAATGCAACCCCAAAAGCATGCCAACATATAAGACCCTAAGTCGAAGGTCACAACCATGCACTTGAATTTCAAGTCACCAGCTTAGCTCTTTTCCAAGTGTGCTTTACTCCCTTTCATTCTTGCTCTGTAATTGCTCTTTCTTGCGCATTCTTGCTCCTGTTCTAAAACTTGTCTCTGTCTCTCCCTCTGCCTTATGCCTCTTGGTTGAATTCTTTCTTCTGAGGAAGCAAATAATTGAGGCTACTGCAGACTCATATGGATTTACTGCTGCTAACATACTTCGGTGCCATGTGACTCAGATACATTCCCTAGCAGTAACATCAACTTTGAGGCTTGTAGACTTGCTGGCAGGCACCCCAAGGTAAGAGGAAAATGATGGCCTTTGCCATTTGCCACATGGAGACACCTGTAGATTTTGACAAAGAGAACTTTGAACTACCCTCCAAACTAAAAAAAGAGTGAACTCTATGATAGGAGCCACTTGATCTAGCAAATGCTACTCTGCCTTTATTTGCCGTTGCTATCCAGCACCCTTGACAACATCATCTTTCACTCTACTTGCTTACTGCTACCTGTGCTGCCTGGAGTAAATGAAACTTTAAGGAAAAGGGAGATCAGCAGCCCTGAAGACTGAATATTGGGAGTTATGGCCTCAGAGAACAAATGCTTCCCTGTACAGGCCCTAGGCTAAGCCACCATCCCTGACTCTTAGGTTTTCACTTTAGGAAATCAGGGCCTTCATTTGTGCTGCCTGGTGAAGCCTCTTCCACTCAGCTTTGCTCACTTGCAACTGCCCTGCTCCATCCTTCCCCACCACAGCACCCCCACATACTAGGTGAGTCCATATTGACTCTCCCACACCTGCTCCTCCTCCAGTCACCCCCATCTCAGCAACTGTCAATGCCATTTTTCCATGCCTCAAGTAAGAAAATCCTTGGAATCCTCCACTGACACCTTTTTCTGTCACTCTCATTAACTCCAGTCACAATTTACCCCCTTCTCACCACTGCTACCTCCACCATCCATCTCCAAGCTATCATCACCTCTCCTTGTATGTCCAATCCCCTGAAGATCTTCTCAAGTCTCATCATTTTAAACATCATCCTTCTATACATGACAACTTCCAAATGCACCTCCCACCCAGACCCTCCTCTGAGGCCCAGACTCTTCTTCTCCACTGTCTATTCAGCATCACTAGATGAAGGTTCACAGTTGTCTAAAACTTAGCAGGCACACATCTGAACTCCAAGTCTTCCTCTTCCACCCAGCTCTCCAGCAGTTTTCTCTATCTCCATAAATAGCAACTCTGTCCTTCTAGTGGCTCAGACCAAAATCTAGGATCATCTTTCTCTGTCTCCTTCTCTTTTCCACCTCTCCCCTTCTCCTTCTCTCTCCCCCTTCTTTTCTCTCTCTTTCTCTTCTTTCCTTTCCCCATATACAATCCATCAGCATATTCTGTTGCCTTTACCTTTAAAGGGGCTCCAAGCTCAAACAATCCTCACCCCCCCTACTACAGCTACATTAGCCTAATACTTTCTTAGACGGTTATAATAACTTTCTGCCTCCTGTTTCAAACTTTGTCTCCCTGCTGTCTGTTCTCAACACTGCAGGCAGAGTATCATTTTAAACCTCAAATCAGATGAAGTCACTCCTCTGCTCACAACTTCTTCCAAATTATTTTTCTGATAAGCCTTGACTACACAACTAATTATAAACTGAACAGGGAAGAAAATGGTGGACTCTGGTACTCAGCGATCATTAGGAAGTCCCAAGATGTTCATTCTAGTCTGGGGCTTAACCAGATCAAAAACGTGTTTATTTTTGCCTATAAAGTGTTCATCTGCTCTGATGACAGCCAAATGCTCTGCTCTTTTACTTTCTTTGACCAATTATCTTGGACGTACTACTTAATTAGTTGATCATTTAATGGTAATTCAAGATAATTTTAGGACGTAGCTCTCTACTTTCTAAATACTTAAAGACTACATACTTGCAATAAATGTTAATCTACCAAACTATCCATCTTGCTTAAAAATGCTCTCATTTATACACATTTTTGACTTCGCGATATTAGTAAAAATAGCATTGTTGAATGCTTACTATGGTTTTTGCTTGCAGTATAATCTCAACTAATAATCAAAATCCTCTTATGAAGTAGCTAGTATTTTTCGCATATTTTAGACTAGCCAGTTGAGGCCCAGAGAAGTAAAGTAACTTTCCTGAACACTCACAGAAGTGAAATTTGAATTCACACACCTACCTGTCTGGCTGTAAAGTCTGCCTCTCTTTGACCCCATCTGTAGTGTTACTGTAGGGGAAAAACTGTAGTGTTACTGTAGGGGAAAAACTGTAGTGTTACTGTAGGGGAAAAACTGTAGTGTTACCGTAGGGGAAAAACTGTAGCATAATGAAGTCAAATGCATGAGCTCTGGAGTCAGCTTAGCCCGTTTGAATTTTGCCTACCCTACCATGTGACTTTATAAAGTTATGTTGCCTCTCCAAGCCTCAGTTTCCTCATCTGAAAAATGGGGCAATTCATACCTGCAATAAGCCATTCTGAGGGTAGAGTGAGATAAAGCAGGCAAAATACTAAAACATCTTAATTATTATTATTTTAGATTTGACAGGTAAGGAAAGGAAGAAACCATAAAATGAGTTGACTTACTTGAAGCTAAATTGCTGTTAGTAGAAGAGTCAAGAAGAGCTTAAGTTTATGAAATTGCTGACATTTCATTTTAGGCCTCTAAAATGGAAATTTCACATGCTTCAATCTAATAGGTCTTCTGCTCCAAGTTCTGTGCTCAATTTACTGAACCACCGATTATGAGTATTTGAGAGCTAGTGTGGGCAGCTAGCTCTTCATAATCTTGATATAAAGATCTCTCTCAGTATTCTCTATTTGTCAGTTACAGTAGGAAAAGAGAATGGAGGCACTTTTAAATTCTAATATTACCACAAATTTATCAGCTTAAAATATCACATATTTATGATCTCACAATTTCTATGCAGTGGGAGTCTAGGCATGGCTTTACTGGGGTCTCTGTTTAGAGTCTCACGAGGATGTGATTTTGGTGTCAGCTGGGGCTGCCATGTCATCTGAGGCTCTACTGGAATAGACCTGTTTCCAAGCTCACACATGCTGTAGGCAGAATTCAGTTCCTCATGGTTGTAGCACTGAGACCCTCGGCTTTCACTGATTGTTGGCAGAGGTCACCCTCAGCTTCCAGATGCTGGGCGTAGTTCCTTGCCACATGAGGTTCCCAATATGGCTTCTTCAAAGCCAGCAAGAGGGACCAACAGGCTCTACAATCTTATATAACTAATCACATCATCATCCCCATTCAATCATGTCCATCCCATCATCTCAGCTAGAAGTAAGTCATAGGTCTTGCCCATACTCCAGGGGTAGAAACCACACAAAGGAGTCACCAGAAGATAAAGGTCTTGGGGACATCTTAAAAGTCTGTCCAGCATGCAGGAGGTGGTGACAGAAACCCATGAAGGAAAAGATGAGTGATGATGTGTAGTTGTAGCAATTAGTCAGGGGTATTAAAAAAGCCAGCCCACAGCTTGCCATAGGGTACCTACTTCTGTCATAAACTTGATAAACAGGTAAGTAAAATGACAGACTCAAGCCAAAGCATGAGAAGTTTTAAAGCTCTATAAGACTTGTGCACTTGAGGTATGTTACAATTCAGTAAAACAGCTCTGGAGTTTTTTACTATTTCTTACAGTTTCTCTTTAAGAAGCCACAGCTTATTTCTTCCTGTGAATGGTATGCTGGTGGTGTAACCTAATTTCTAACACTCTTAGAGGCCTGATTATTTTCCTTGTTTTAAATAACAAAAGAAATTCTAATTTAGTTCTTATTCAACCAAAACAAGACAAAAATCCCAATTTAAAAATATTGTTACCCCCTGAAGAGACTGGAAAAGTCAAGCGTGGTTGTTTCATTTTAATGCTTGATCTCCTAAATAAGCTGACAAAGAAATGATGTATTTTGATTGAATTTATCAAATGTTTATTATTTTTTGGTGCCAGTTATTTCAGGGCAATTATGGCTTTATAATTCCGTAAACATGTTCTGATGTAAACAACTGTGAGAACTGCATTTTTGAATGCTCCAACTGTGCCCACAACATAATCAGAAGCAATAATTTATTACTCAGACTAATAATTAGAAATAATTAACTACTCGAAGCAATTAGGAATGGTAATTTATTTCTTAACATAATGTAATGCGCTGCTTTTTCAATGTATGTTTGAATATTTAGTAACCAGTAATTACTTTTAGGGGAAAGAAAGAAATGTGCTTTTTAGTTAACAATCTCAGATGCCTAGCACAGTCTGGCCCATTGACATGAAGGTTTGGTGCGTCACTGGGTGGAATCCGGCTGAAAATGAGAGCTCTATGACATACTTGGAAAGAAATTGTTTCAGGAGTTCATATTTGTTTAATCACTAAATGAGTTTTTACTGCGTATGTACTTGGTCTTATGGCATCTGAGTATATACTTGGTCTTATGCTAAGCACTGGTGACATAAAAGTGAATGAGATGGACACACTCCTTCCCCAAAAGAGGTCACACCTAACAGGAAGATATAAACATCTGTGATAAACAGCAGGATGGAGAAGCAGAGGAAGTTACGGTGTTAAGGAGATTCAGCACAGAGTAAGATCTTTTTGTTTTGTTTCTAATACACCACTGACATTCTCTGACTGGCATGTAAACCTCGGTGTCAACTACATGAAGAAGAAGGAGAAGAGGCTTTACCACCAGCAAACACACAGATGAAAAGCCCCTGGGGTGGGACTGAGCTGGGCACTTCTGAAGAACTAAAGAAACACACCAGGGGCTGCAGCCAAGAGAACAGAAGGAGTTGGTGGCAGCATGGTCCCCGTGTACTTGGCCATCCCGGCCACATTGAGAATTGTAACCTTTACCTTAAAAAGAACACAGAATCGTTGAAGGGTTCTAACTAGAGAATGATGTCATAAGACTTGCCTTTTTAAAAGATTCTTCTGGCAGCTGTTTGAGGATAAAATAAGAAAGGCAAGAAAGCATCTTGGAAAGCCAACCAGCATTCCAAGGAGCCATTTAGTTGAAAGGTATGGTCACTCTAACCACACTGATGGCTGTAGGATGGAGAAACATACGTACACTGAATCATGAGTATTTAGCGGTAAAATTGGCAGAACTTAATAATGGATTAAATAAAATGACAGCAAAAAGAAAAAGGAAATGACTGGTACAACCAAATGGATGTGGGATCATAAACTGATCCAAGGAATTCGAGACTAGAATCAGGGTGCAGAGTTGGCTGGCATGTGTTTGGGGACCTATGACATTAAGACATGAAGAGCTGTTTGATCAGGCAGCATATGTGCCCATTCAGAGTTTGGACAACAAATCTCAACTGAAGAGATGTTTTTTGAGTGGCATCAACATAGAGAAGGGAATTTATTTGAAAGAAGGTATAGAACAGGGGTGTCCAAAAGCCTTCCCTGGGCTACACTGGAAGAAGAATTGCCTTGGGCCACACATAAAAAACACTGACACTAACAACAGCTGATGAGGAAAAAAAAAAAAAACACCTCAATAAAATCTCATAATGTTTTAAGAAAGTTTACAAATTTGTGTTGGACCACATTCAAAGCCAACCTGGGCCACATGCAGGCCATGGACCACAGGTTGGAAAAGGTTGATGTAGAATGAGGAGAAAATTCAGGTGAGAAATGAGCCTAAAGAATCTCCATCTGCACAATTTCAGCAGCCAACCACGCTATGTCACTCCCCAATTCTCCCCAGTCCTTGTGATGGTGGCAGCAACCCATCTGGAACAGCCGCTGTGAGGAAACCAGCTGCAGCAAGGGAGTTGTGTCCAGGGCTGCATGCTCATGGATCCTGCAACCTCTCTGGGGCTCTGCAGAAATTGGTGATCCCAGCAGGAGCCCCTGTGTGCCACTAAGTTGGTGGAGCAGGAGCCCCATGCTCCTGGGCACAGCTGCAGTTGCCCAACTGTGGATCCAGATCTGGGCATCTCTGCACTCTTGGGGGCCCAGGAAGTGCCCTGTCCCCACTAGCTCAGAAGTAGCTGCTCCTGCTCTTGGGCAGTGCCTGCTCCAGTGTGGCCAAGCCCAGGTGCTGTCACAGCCTGGCCAGATGTGCATGCACTTGGGGGTGCTGACACACCAGCCCCCTGCCACCTCAGCCCTCTCTGGACTTTGGGCACCAACGAGCATGGTAGGGAAGCCAGGGGACTAAGGCAGCTTGGCACAGGCCTGTGGGCACCCCTCAGCATGGACAACCTGGGTGTTGTGGATGGCATGTTGATGGCTGCGGGAAGCAGATAGGTTCCTAGGTGGGAAAGGGTGGGTCCCCTGTAAAAACTCACCTTCAAGCCAGGGACTCCTGACTGAAGCCTGGCACTCAGGCTGCCAGTTCTGGGTGGAGTCCACAACCTGGAGAGAGAATTTATGGTGCCTTTTCCAGGCCCATCCATGGCCACCCATGGACCAATCAGCATGCACTTCTTCCCTTCTGAGCTCATAAAAACCCCAGACTCAGCAGACTCAAACACTCTTCAGAACAACCTGCCCATGGATAAGAGCTACCCATTTCAGGTCTCCTCTACTATTTCAGGACAACGTGCCTGCAGATAGAAGCTACCTACTTCAGGTCTCCTGAGAGCTGTTCTGTCACTCAATAAAGCTCCTCTTCACCTTGCTCACCCTCCAGTTGTCTGTGTAACCTCATTCTTCATGGATGCAGTACAAGCACTTGGGACCCACTGAACAGGAAGAGTGAAAGGAGCTGTAATGCTTTGCTGGCTGGCTTGCCAAACTGCAGACAGTGACATGCTCCCAGGCTGTGGAGCAAAGAGTGGAGACCCTTCTGGGGGCCCAGACCTTGGGATTCTCCAAGGCAAAAGTATAACACTGCAGCACTCCTGCCCTCCACCGGCACCAGGTAGCTGCCCCACACAACAGGAAACAGTGGCTGGGCTGAGCCAGCCCAAGAGCCACAGGCTGGAGTGAGGCAGTGGGACTGAAAGAGCTGTAACACAAATGGACTGAAACATGCCACTCTGACACACACCCCCACAATTTGTCACACTGCAGGTGATGAGGAGAGAAGAGTTGTGGCCCTTCAGGGAGCCCAGACCTCAGGGCTCCCTGAACCAGGGCTGTGACATGCTGTAACAACCTCTTTGGGGCTCTGCGGTTCCTGGTGTCTCTGAGATTTCAAGCACCATCACGTTCCCCTTGTCCAGATAGGGGTGGCTGCAGCAGAAGCTGCTTGCAGTATATCTGGTCCAGCCACAGCCTTGTACGGAGCTGGCACCAGTGCCTGGCCCACCACAGCAGCCAGCATGCTGGACCCCACGCTAGTTTGCTCACACTCCCCTTCCCACTCTGAGCCTGTCTTGTCCTTGGCAGGTAGGGGATCCAGGCTGGTAGTACAAGTGAAGTGCAGTCTACTGGGCCAACTGCTGGGTGGAATGAGCCTAGTGGGTGTGAACAAAACTCAAGCAGAGGCACTGCCATCCATGGAAGTTTCTGGCTGGCAAAACAACACATGAAGGATTCTGTGACACTTGCTCTGGATTCCCAGTGGTGACTCAGCTGTGATATTTCTTTGCTGACTCGCCTTTTGGAGAAGGCAACTGCCAGTGCTGCTGGTATCCCGTATGAGAACTCACTGCAGCTTTTCTCCCTAGAACTACCTGTCGTTCCCAAACCCAAAGACTCCTGAGGTGACCTACAGCTTCCTCACTCTTCACTGTATTGATCCAGCCACACTAATTCTGATGCACTAATGAAAGTGTGCCCCTCTGCAACTCTGGGGAACATGATCTCTTCATCTGGATAACACATGGACTCTACCTAGGAATCAGGCAGAGCCCAAACAGCAGGCTTAGGAAATGGATGCCTGACTTGTCTTTGTAGTCTTGCTGTCTCTTCTGTCACCTGTCCTAAAACCATTTGCTCATGGGGCTTGTGCACAGAGAAACTTGGGGTGGGGCTGGGGTTAGACTGAGCAGTGCATTGGATAAAACCAGTCTCTGCAACCTAGTGGTGTTTTAGGCACACCATCCTTCTGAAAAAGTCAATGGTACTACTCTAGTCTGAAGCCAATACCAATTAAATTAACAGGAATTCCTGGAGTGTTTCAAGTTTATGAAATCAGCATACCTTATCTAATTTAATTTCCATAACAATTCTGTAAAGTAAATGTCATTACTCTCATGACACAGATGAGGAACCCAAAGACTCAGAGAGGTTAACTTAATTACCAGAATCACACAGTGCATGCTTGGTGAAACAGTAATTGAAAATTATATCTTATAACTCTAAATTTTGGACACTTCTTATTACACCAGGGTCTTCAAAGCTGCTCAAGCTGGAAGAATTATAATTGATCAAAAATTTCATAGGTCTCTGTGACCACAACTTGAGAAATCTGATAGGACTGCCCAAAACAAAATGAGTCTAAGAAAACTTTTGATCATATTGAGTTTTTTTTTTTTTTTAAGTTGCAAAATTCAGGAGCAGAATCATGACTCTGGGATGAACACGTTGGGAGAATTAAGAGATGATAAAGCGTTGTGAATTCAGAGACAAAACAGGAGCAAACACCAAATTAGCTAAATCTCCATTTAATATTGCATCATTAAGTAGAAAAAAATGTGAACCGTGTTTTCAAAGTGTAATCCATCACCAGAAACAGAATCACCTAGCCAGAAACAAATTACATAGGATATAATTAAAATGCAGATTCCCTGACCCTTCTCAAACCTAATGACTCAGAATTTTTGGAAATGAAACCAAGAAATATGAATTTCAAAAAATATGTTCAGTGATTCCTTTGCAGCCTAAAGTTAGAAAATTACTGAAATGGACCATTGCAGAACTGTTTATTAGCCTGTTAGCAGGAAATGAGGACAGCAGCTGCAAGCAGGACAAATCAAGTTTTCTTAGTATAACGATTTTTCATAGTATGCATAAGCCTTAAAGCCCTTGAAGAAGTTTTAATCAATAGAGGCAGATGTTGAAGAAAAGAAAACTGAGTTTGGCTGCAGAAATTTTAAACTTCTACTTTATCGGGTCATTTGAAAAAGGCACTTAAATTCTGAGCCCCAGTTTCCCATCCAAAAATGATGAATTCCTGCCTTCCAAGGTAATTTGAAGCATTAAATAGAATTCAGAGGGTGGCACATTGAGGAAAGTAAATCTTTATTTGGAGAAGAGCTATGTGCCTTGTGTCCACTGTATGTTTTTGTGAGTTCCCATACATTCATCACTACATTAGGATTCCAGCAAACAGCAAACATTAAAATCAAGTCCACAATTATGAAGTCTTGACAAGTGGAGTTCTCAATTCCTGGAGAAAGACAGAATTTAATTTTGTTGCAAAAGATGAATGACTGCAGGATATCAAGCTATTTGCTGCCAGGGAGAGGAAACGGTGAATATCATTCGCCAGTATCCCCATTGTATTTTATCCTGTTGGCTCCAAAGCTGGGTCCCAAGCTATACATACCCCTTCCCCAGTAAAAAACACAGATTATTCTCTGAAAAGCAAAAATTACCTTCATGTATTTTCTAATGATATGCTAAGCTATCATTTTCATGAAATGCTTTTTCATTATCTTGTCCTGAAACATTATATCATTGTAGTCTCTACTGGCCTCTTAAGCACATAACACAATGAAGTTGATTCTACTATTAGAACCCTCCCCCTTAATTAAATGAGAAATATTATTACTTCATCCATGCTTGGACTAGCATTCACTTCCTTTTCACCCACTGTGTTTCATCTCATCCTCAAAATATCTGTATGTGCATTTCATTTCTGTGGTCAGTCAATAAGCATTTATCCATAATGAATCTTGCTTCTGAGAGTCCATTAAATTATTCCCCCAAAGAATTTATTTATCTTTTCTCACTATCCTTTCTTGATACTAGGAAAGAGTTTAACTAATTCAACCAGGAAAATGTTTAACTAACTTCCTAAGGATACAAGTTAAAACATCCAGCATATGGTTATATGGCTCTTTAGAAGCAGAGTCTTGGAAAACTAAAAATAGGTGAGAAGGGGAAGAAGAAAGGAAAGAATTTGCTTGTGCCAAGCACCTTCCACATGAAAGGCTGTAGGCTGAAAACTTTAGACTCATTGATTCATTTAATCCAAATTCTCTTTCCCCTCTCAACTTTTAATCTTAATTTCTCCTAACAGGTCCCCACCCTGGCTGCACCTACAGTGGAAATTTTATCTTGCTGGAAAATCCATGCAAGAAATGACAGAGTGATATTTTTAACAATATGGACTGAATATCCCCATCATTCAACCCTTAAAAACCACCAACTCATCATTACTTACTGGCCCCTTTGCTCTAGTATCATTTAAAAATACCTTTTTTTTGCGGGGGGGGGATGTTTTAACTGTTGACTTTGCTATGATGGCTCTGCCTCCACTCGTAGTAAATAATAAAGCTGAAAGAAGCCTTATAGATCATCTAATCCAGTTCCCATTACCCCGCTTTAGAGAAAAGAACATTGAGGGCAGCCTGGCAGATAGCCATCCCCTATAACCTTTCTACTTTTCTGTGCATCCACAGGTACTTAAAGGGCTACAGAAATTCCCAAACCCACCCACCAAGGAAGGTTCACACAATCTGATTTTTCTAGGACTTCCATTTAACCTTCTATTCAAAGCTATTTTAATTATTTGTATTCGTTTACCTAGTTGCTTACACTGATTTTGAGGAGCCACTCAATACAATAGCCCTGGGCATAATTTGAAGATTCATCCATTCCACAGCAGCATTCCAGCAACCAAGGAGCAAAACTGGCATGTCCTGCCCCACCACTGAAACCGGAGTTTCAAGTGGATACAATGTTGGGGAGGGTCAAGCTAACTTCAAGGGATTGACCCTTCTCAACATTATATCCATTCTTTGGCATCACCATCAAATATCACTGTGAAGTGTTCATGGATACAAGACAGTGACGATTGTGGGGTGATCGACATTTTTATAATAGAGAAGTGGAAGTCTGATGACACCTAGAACCAGTAACAACATGGAACCAACCCCATCATTCTTGGGCTGGACAGTCTTAATTATGAGTCCAACTACATAATTCTTGGACCAAAGAAATGTCCCACAGTTTTCTTCATTGCAGAAGAGATGAGTCAATGCTTATTCAAGTCAAGTCAAAGGTCATTTCGTGTCGGGGAAAAGAAATGCACTGAAGCTATTTTAAAGCACCTGTGTTTTTTTGTTTGTGTGCTGGGGCAGGGAGAAGATGTAACAGGGAGCCTCACAGAAAACCCAAGACTTAAACTAACACAGATGTCACAGGGGTGGAGCCAGGAAGTTGGAGATTTTAGCTACTCTTTCTATCTTTCAGAAGCCATTTGGTCTCACTAACCTCTGCTTCTCTGTGGCATCAGCTCCATTCTCTCTTAGCTATCTCCTTTGGTCAGGACACAACCCAGTACCCAAGGCCCAAACTCCACAGGACTTCCAGATATTGGAAATTAAAAGTACTCTGCGTATTTTCCTTCACCTTCCAAGACATGATAATATGCCTTGAGTCACATGTTTTTCCCTTGTCCAGTCAGCTACGACTGGGGACAGGTTAGGAGGCTCAGAGGGCAACCACTTTCAGAGGTTGAGTATGAGAAGATCTAACTAAAAAGGGAAGGTGACTTTGCAAAGTAATCAGCCCATTTGATGCAACATTTAACTATCTGAGTGGATTTTCTGAGACCATTTATTCACAGTTTTCCCCTCCCATCTTGCCTCTACTTTTCTTCTTCCTGAAGAAAATATCACAGGATGAAAGAATCAGAGATAAGCTCAAAACAAGATTTGGGATTCCCTTAAATAAACAGTAGTTCGTGACTTGAATTCAGATAATGAAAAAATACCTGCATCTCTTCTCACGTGTGCACACACACATGTACCCACCACTCCTATCCCAAATATTTAGCACGTATAAACATATTGGCAGGCAACATATTTACTAAATGATGAATGAATGAATAAATGAGTAAAATGTGTATGTTTATATGGGTGTAAATTCCTATAGCTGGTAGTATTTCAAAATTTGGAAGGAATGTTTTGCCCATTTGTGATTAACTTATCTCCCTTTGTCTTTGGATTGCTACAACAAAATTATTTAACTAGGTAGCTTATGAACATATAATTTTTCTTTTTGTAGAGATGGAGTCTCACTACATCACCAGGGCTGGTCTTTAACCCTGGTCCCAAACAATCTTTCTGCCTCGGCCTCCCAAAGTGCTTGGATTATGGGCATGAGCCACAGTCCAGCCTTGAACAACAGAAATTTATTTCTCTGTTCTGGAGGCTGGGAAGTCCAAGATAAAGGTAACAGCAGATTTGGTGTCTAGTGAGGACCTGCTTTCTGATTCATAAATGGTGCCTTCTCACTATGTTCCTACATGCTGGAAGGGGTAAGATCACTTAGAATCTCTTTTATAAGGACACTAATCCTCATCATGAGGCCTCGTCCTTATGACCTAATTACCTCCCAAAGCCCCCATCTCCTAATACCACCTTAGGTATTAGAATTTTCAGCATATATCCATGCAGACTATTCGAAATAGCAAAGACATGGAATCAACCTAAATTCCCATCAATGATAGACTTGATAAAGAAAATGCGGTACATATACACCATGCAGCCATGCATCCACTAAAAGGAATGAGATCATGTCCTTTGCAGGGACATGAATGGAGCTGAAGGTCCTTATCTTTAGCAAACTAACACTGGGACAGAAAACCAAATACCACATGTTCTCATGTATAAGTGGGAGCTGAATGATAATAACTCATGGACACACGGAGAGAAAAAACACACACTGGGACCTATCAGAGGATGGAGGGTGGGAGGAGGGAGAGGATCAGAAAAAATAACCAGTGGGTACTAGGCTTAATACCTGGGTGATGAAATAATCTGTAGAAGAAATTAGATAAGCAAGTTTTTCCAACAATTCAGTGTAATTCAACAAATATTTATTTATATATATATATATACGCACACGCACATACACAACAGATATATATATATATACACACATGTGTGTGTGATGAATACATATATATCACACACATAGATACATGTACATGTGTGTTTATATACGTCTCTCAATAAATCAGGTAAATGAGACAACTACATAAGCAATTAACCCATAATTTTAATTTTTTAAAAATGCTACAGAAAAGTACCTATCAGTTAATAAGAAACAGAGATAAATAAGGAATTAATTCTACCTGGGAATTTTCTCATGTATGGTTTCAAAATTTCAACGGTTAGGAAAATTTGCCAGTTTGTACAAGAATTGAAGTCAAACTTGGACTGACAGGAGCCCACCCACAATATGAAGCAGGAGCAAAAGTCAAAATGGGAGTAGAAAGACCATTTTTAAGTTTGGGGGCATGATTTGGAATCAAATCACAGCCTTAGAGTCATAGGGCCTTGTCTGGGAGGTTCAGGTTGGGTTAGGCCCAAATAAAATAATGCATTCCTCTGCAATTAACCTCCTGGCTAGACCTTATCTTGGCTGAGACAAGCCCAACAGGTGGCTGGGTACCAAATCAATGAACAATACTTCCTGGCCAAGGGTAATAAGACAGCACTGCCCCTCTCCATCCCTCCCCCTGTCACAACTTCCCAAAGCCTTTTCTCATCCCATTTGTTCAGCAAATTCTAATGGCAGCCATTAGCTACCAAGAGATGTATTGGTTTTGGAGGTGATGCATGTGGAAAGGCCCTTTCTCCTTTCCTCGGGAATACAATAACATTGTCCTGCATCTCATCAAATTTAGCTGGGTTTGTTTGTTACTTTCTTTTTGCGACCATGGACGCCAGAAGAAATGATCCTCTATAGACTGTGCTCAAGCTATAGGTTGCCTTATGGAGTCCTGGGGAGATATTTGTGTAAATCCACCCGATCTTCCAGTGAACTCCCAAGGTCATTTCAGGATGGCTGCCCCTCACTCGGGATTGACCCACCATGGGCAGTCACCCCGAATATCCCCGTCTCAGTCTCTAAAGCTGTCTCCAGGTCTGAAAGAAAAAAAATTGTGATGTGTTTAAGAACCGCATATTTAAGTGTCTCCCTCCCATTTAATAGAGTCAGCACAGTAAATAAGTTGGCCTGAGGGTTTGATAACAATGTAAAAATTGTTACAAAGCCCAATTCAAAAATGAATATTCTACAATGAAAACAGCATGGCTTCTAGACATCAACACACCAGCTCTGCTAGTTACCACCTGTGTGGCCCTGGATGCATGGCTTAACAAATACTTGCCTCAAAGGACTAAAATGAAAACTCAGTTAGGCAATGTTTGTAATGTACCTAGCTCAGTAGGCGTTCCAAAGTTTGCCTCTTTCTCCTTGCCCTTCCTGCTATAAATAAAGTATTCAGTAGAAACTAAAGACTTGGAAAGTGAAAAAATGACTGGTGTGACCCAAGACAGATGTGGCAAATTTTTATTCACTATTCATTTAAAAGCTTGTTATTAAATTCTTACATGATGTGGTTTATAGGACCAAGTATTGGATGTGGTGAGACATACAAAATTGAGAAACTGACAGATTCTAACCTCAGGAAGATTTAAAGTCTAATACATGATAAAAGACATATATTCAAAATATTAAAGTGTATGTCAGGTCATAATTTGTGACCTAGAAGAGGTGCCAATAATTATTTTGGAATCTCAGATGATAAAAGATGATATAAAGTTGCTACCGATGAAGAAAGAATTGTGGGCTGGATATAACAACACACAGGTGGTATGACAAAGCCTGCTAACTGTCCTTGAAGGACTGAGTTAGGGTCACTACTAGGAGATTCCATCCAGAAGAAATGAATGAAAGTGTAGTTAAACTTTCAGGTTTTGAGAGCCTTCTATGAGTCAAATATTGTGATGAATACTTCAAACATTTTCTCATGAATTCTCATCCTAATACTGCAAGGAAGATATTATATCTCCCATTTACAGAAGAAGAAACTGCCTCTGAAAGATTAAATGGCTTGCTGGTGGTTACACCGTGAGAGCTGAAGCCACAATTTGGGCCTAAGTTATCTGACTTGTAAGCACTTGTTCTGAATCACTATGCTAAGAACAGAAGAAAATAAATACAGGACATGTATGGCAAACTGAATAGCCCAGCTTGGCTGGGGTTTAGAGTTTTTTAGCATGAACGATAAGAGACATATAGGAAAAAAGGCTGGGTCAAAATATGGGAAAGCCCCAAATGTTAGCTGAAGGGTTTTGGCCTTTGTATTGTATTTTAGACCTAATATACAATAAGAAGCTAAGATTAGGAGAGTCGACAATAAGAAGCTAAGATTAGGAGAATCGACAATAAGAAGATAAGATTAGGCCAGGCGCAGTGGCTCACGCCTGTAATCCCACACTTTTGGAGGCCAAGGCGGGTGGATCACGAGGTCAAGAGATTGAGGCCATTCTGGCCAAAATGGTGAAATCCCATCCTACTAGAAATACAAAAATTAGCTGGGTGTTGTGGCACACGCTTGTAGTGCCAGCTACTCAGCAGGCTGAGGCAGGAGAATCGCTTGAACTGGGAGGCGGAAGTTGCAGTGAGCTGAGATGATGTCACTGCACTCCAGCCTGGTGACAGAGCAATTTTCTGTCTCAAAAACCATAAAAAATAAAAAATAAGACTGTATGCTTTGCATTAAGGAAAGCACTAATCACAAAGACAAACATGAGAGATAAAGGTAGAGTAGGGTTTCCATAGCAAGAGCTTTCTCTTATATCAGCAAATGAGTCAATCAGGATAGGCTAGGTTATGCTCCAATTACCGAAACACCAAAGCATCAGTGGTTCAAAACATTACTCTTGCTCATGTTGCATCGTCTGACTGAGGGTTGGCAAGAAAGCTTTGCTCCACATCACCTGACCCCAGGAACTTGACTGATGAAGTGGCCACCAATGCCAACTCTGGCAGAAAGCAAGAGAGCTTTGGATAGTCTCGAATCTGCGTTGAAAACATCCAGCCCAGAAGTAACACACATCACTTCCATTCCAGTGGATGGGTCACCTGGCCACAAGGGGGTGCAATCCTTGATTATGTCCGGAAATAGAAAAACGAGAATCCTTAGCAAACAGCACTAATGACTATGCCAACAAAGAAATTGCCCAGGGTTTTGTGAAGATCTCATGTACTGTCATCTTTAGGAATGACTACCTGCTCTGGAGAAGAGGGTCAACAGCTGGTGATGGTGAAAGAAAATGTGACCTCACTCCACCCCTTAGATTTGAATTAATATAGGGAGTCTTTATTGCCTTTAGTATGGTAAATATTGAAGTCAGAGGGTAAACTGCTCAAATAGGAAACTAGAACTCACAAGGGGAACCTTAAGTAAAAGTGAGTACCAAAAGTGGGCCTCTGGTCTTGCATCTGGACTTTGGGACATGCTTAAATATGCCCTCTGGGTAGTAGGAGAGAAATGAGCTCAGCTAGGGAGCAGTCTGTAAGGGCATGTGTTCAAGATCATATGGATACAAGTTATAGTGTGTGAGTGTTTCCATTCTGTCACCCTTGTGCATTTAGTAGCATGTTGAATGTTTACACATAACAGTCTAGGCTCAGCTGAGTGGTCCTTTTGCTCATCTGGCTAGCAGTCATTCTTGTGATTGCATTCAGTTGACTTAGCTAGGGGCTGGCTTCAGCTGGAGATTTTGGGATAGCTAGGATTCTCTCTTACACCCTCTCCATATCGTCTCAAGGCCTCTTCTTTTTTATGTGGCTTCTCCATATTTCTTCCCCACATGCTCTCTCTAGTAATGTAATCTGAATGTCTACATGGTAGCTCAGGGGTCCCAAGAAAGCAAAAGCAGGAGATTTAAGGCTTTCTTAGGACTTAGACCCAGAACTTGCATGGCACCACTTCACTGTATTCCGTTGGTTAAAAAGGGTCACCAATCTATCCCTCTTTCAAGGGGAAGAGACCAGCCAAGAACATAAATACAAGAAAGCATGGATCAACAGTGGCCATTAATGTAGCAAACCATAACAATAGGCTTGAAATGTAACATTCCATAGTCATAGCTGTCCTACCTGCTAGAAGTTAAAATATTTAGAAAATACAGACAATAAGCTAGAGATGAGCCTTTATAAAGAGACACCATGACCACCCTGTAAGAGAACTTCACCCACCCATCTCATCCTCTACCAAAACACTATACAAAGTTCAGAGGAATCAACTTGTGTGCCCTCTCAGAGGACTAAGCTAGCTTTCTCCAGCAACAGCCTTGGAAGAGAGCCCACAGTCACTCCCCAGGAGCCAGGAGAAGGGGAACACTTTGTCACTCACTTGGGAAAACAACTTTCAGACACAAATGGTCAAAATGACTCAGTGCTGGCTTCATGCTCGAATCAGATAAGAACCAAAGTGAAGGGATGATAAGGAAACAGTAATGGGAATCCTGGAGCAGAAGCGGACACGACATTCTCTACTTCTAAAGGAGCCAACAGTTCACAGCTGCCACATCTGAAGCTGAATGACCAAACCAGATTAAAGAAGAGAGAAGCCACCTCCACCTCTACTCTGAATGTGGACATGACAACACAGGGGGGTAGAAACAGAGATATAAGAAAGCAGTTTGCTTTATTTCTTGTTTTACAAATAAGGCCAATTAAACATTTTATGGCATTGTCCTGATTCCCTCATTTTAGTAACCCTTTATCTTTTAACTTCAGCCTGTGAGATCCTAGTGACTTTCTGCTTTCCTATCTGAGGAATTAAGATTAAAAACCACTGTCAAGAACTGAAAAGTAACAAAAGTAACTTAAGGTTCACAAAAGTCTGAAATTGAGAGATCCTGCTGTATTTTTAATTTATTGTTTCAGATGCAGAGTGATTAGATAGATGGTCAGAAGCTGCATATTAGATGCATTAAAGTCCGTCCTCCTTCAGAGTAACACTCATTGTAACTCTAATATTTCCAAGATTAGAAGGCGAACCATGTATCCGCACCACATTTTGGTTTATCAACACTTACTAACCAACACAAGAGCCCTGTCTGCTCAAAGTTGAGAGCTCAAGCTTTGCCAACGGTAATGTGAGGACTTTGTAATAATCTCTGCATTAGTGTCCAGGTAGGAAATGGAATTCTACTCAAAAGGATTTAACAAAAGATAATTTATGACCATTGATAAAAATAAAGGAACTAATGATGTGGAGGCACTCTGAGACTAGCAATAGCAATAAGTCATTACCCTGCGAGGAAAGGACAGTGGGAGGAAATAATGTTACCGCAGTCTGGTGAGCACAGAAGGAGACAGAAGAAAACTGTGGGCAGGAATTCTAGTGTCAAAAGATGCCACCACTACCAAACTGCAATGCTGAAACAGGGAAGAGGCAGGAGTGTAAGTATCCCAAACCCTCTCTCCTCAAACCCTCCAAACACCCCAATCTCCAGATGATGTCTTCCATTGGCCAAGTCAAACCATAAACCAGGGAACCAACAAAGCCCTTAATATAGTCCAAACAGATCAGTCTCCAGTGAAACAAGAAAAGTTCCCTTGTCCCCCTAGCAGGACATGCGATGGGGGTGTGGCTCACTTCTTCAGTGTCCCGCTGCTCATACCTCTAGGGGAGCATACAGACGGCAGGCTGTGGGGTTCTGACCCCACATAAGTGTCTAGGGGTGAACATTTACAGCTGAAGCCCTGTGGGCATGTGTTACAGGGTGCTCTTTTAGTTTAGCCATCCATAGGCGGCTTGCCTGAGTCAGCTCCATGAGGCCCCTGTCTTATCACAAGGACAGAGGGATTTCTATATCCCAGTTCTTGCCTTGGTGTACCAGAAGAATCAGATCACACGTGGGCTTGGAGAATGACTGCAAGGTTTTACCGAGTGGAAGTAGCTCTCAGCAGATGGGGCAGACAGAAGGGAGATGGTTTTTCCCCAGAGTCAGGCCACTCAGCGGCCCGGGCTCTCCTCTGACCGCCCTGGCCAAATTCCGCATCATTCTGCTGGTAGATGGCCTACCAACATACCAGTGTGCTCCTAGGCCGGTGAGTTCCTCTCGACATCCAGCTGCCCACGTGTTCCTCTGCTGATGTGCTCCTGTCGACATCCAGCCGCCTGTATGTCTGCCTGCTAGGGTCTCGGGTTTTTTATAGGGACAGCATGGGGTGTGGTGGGCCAGGGTGGTCTTGGGAAATGCAACATTTGGTTACAAAGGCAGGAGTGTCTGTCCTCACCTAGGTCCACGGGGACAGGCCAGGGAGGAGTCCTCACCAGGGACCATGCTCTTCCTTTCCCACGACTTCCCTGCCCTACTTCCATATCACCAGCACAGAGAGCTGAGCAGGAAGCACAAAAGTAGAAAATGAATTAGCAGGCATGGGGGTAGGCATCAAATGGAGAATAAGCCAGCACAATTATGAAAAACAGGAGTGGAGGGTAGCAAGGTGGGAGAATTTCCCACGAGTTACCGCAATAGTAATGGGAGCATAATCAACTCTTTAAAACACTCAAAATTGTATTCAAAGACTCACAAAGGAAAAACACTGAAGGGTTTTATTCACTCTGTATTACACATTTGAGCAAGTCTGGAGAAGAAATAATGAGTGGAGCTTAAAAGTAATTATGGAACACTGCCTAAAGAATAAAAGATTCTAATTAGAGGGTCTAGCATCACCAACCTGTGAAAATTTCAGCATCACAAATAAGTATTAAAGTTTTATGGTTAATTGAAACAATTTGTACCTGCGAAAGCCCATTAGTTCATAATGATATCCCAAAAAATGAATTTTAACATAAAGTAATTTTAATGCAGGTGTAAAAATAAAAGAATGGAGAATATAATAAGGTATACTTAATTTTACTTCTTTTTAGGAAATTTAGATTACAGACATATATGCATATTTTGTTTCTTCTATTCAGTACAAGTCTATTTATAAAGCTTCAAATGTGCTAAGTCTCTTTGTAGGGAGAAAAAATGAATACAATGAACAGGTTGAGACAAATACTCCTAGAGAATATATACAGTAACCAAATATAAAAGCAACTTGAAATATGTTCCAAAGTTATAAATAAGGCTTACGTTCTTAAAGAGGATTGTTAACTATGCAAACTCATTTTCTCATCTCTAAGAACAAATGTTTGAAATTTAATTGAATACTATAAAATGCATATTGATGACATATATTTTAATAATGCAAATAGACCAAGTTAATATATCACAAAGGTCAATAGGTTATGCAACACAGGTTAAGTGACATATTACATATACATCATGACTTCTGTTTCTATCCATGAGGAAGTAAAAGAGTCTGAAATTACCTTCACACTATTTACCAAAAAAAAAAAAACAAGAAAACTGGAATATAAGAAACAACTCTTATTCAATAATATGCATAATGGATTGTAATCCCTGGAAAAGTAAAAACAAATAAGATGAGTCCTACCATCATCCAGGTATTTTTGCTTACAAGTAATTTCTAAAAATATGGCACAGGGGAGGAAAACGCGTACCTAACAGGAGAAATCTATGCAGAAAAGGAATTGCAGAAGTCCACCTAACACTTGAGTCCTCGGCTGAATACCAGTCTCCACATATGTAGGGTAAAACTTCATGAGGCCAGGCAAGGAACAACTTTCAAGGAAAAAATTGTTATTCAACAGCTGTAAGTCAAAAAATTCCAGGAGCTCACATAGGGCCAAGAATTATTAGAGATTCCACTAGCCAGTGGAGAGAGACCTCAGTGAATAGAAGAGGTAATCTATCTGTAGAGTTTTCAGAAGCTCATGCTTCAGAAGTGAGGATAAATTAGCCATAAAGTAATGGTTATTCTAGATGTACCCTAAACTACTTTTAAACAAATCTTGAAAGAATGAACTGATCTGCATGTAACTTAACTTTCTGAGAGAAGAAAACCTAAAATTCTTTAAATATAACAAAATTCATCCATCAAAAACATAAAATTTACAACATTCAGTACATTTTGTATTCAATCAAAAAATAATAGACCTACCAAAAAACAGAAAATTGTAATGCATAGACTGGAAAAATGTCAGCCAATTGAAACAGACACATAATAGCAGCAATGATAGACTCAGCAGACAGACATTAAGAACAGCTTTGTAAATATGTTTCTTCATATCCTCAAGGATGTCATTGAAAAACATGAGCATAAGAAGAACAAAAGTGGAAGATATAATAAAAATAACCAAATGGAACTTCTAGAGGTCAAAAACAAAATAATAAAACTAAATATTAAACTAGATGAAACTAATAGCATAGTAGATACTGGAGAAGAAAAGGTTAGTGAATGTAAAGATATAAAACTGAATCCCAGCATAATTAAAACTTCTGTTTTTTCAAATAAGAAAAGGCACACAGCAGACTGAGACAAAATATTCCCCACACAAATATTTCCAATATATATCTGAAAAAGCACTTGTATCCAAAATATATCTTAAGACTCCTGCAACTCTATAAGAAAACAGAAAGAAAGATACAGTTTTTTCAATAGGCAAAAAACGAAATAGACACTTTACCAGGAAAAATACATGAATGGGCAATGATCATATGAACAAGTGATCACCATCATTAATTATCAGGGAATTGCAGATTAAAGTTACAATGAGGAACCACTGAACACCAAATAGAACAGCTGAAATTTAAAAAGAAAAACTGACAAAGCCAAGGTTTTCACAAATGTGGAGCCACTAGAAACCTCTTATGCTGATGTTAGGAAAATAAAATGGTAAAACCACTTCAGAAATTTGTGTAGTTTCTTAAAATGTTAAATATACACTTACCATAGAACCCAGAAATTTCACTCCTTTGGTAAAGAAATATGAAAATGTATATTCACCCAGAGGTCTGTATGGTAATGTACATAGCAGCTTTATTTGCAGCCACCCAAAACTGCAAACATCCCATATGTTCATTGACTGATGAGTAGATAAACAAGTCATGTATCTGTTATTAATACAACTATTACTACTATGCCTCAGCAATAAAAGGTAATAAATTACTGATATACACAACATGAATTAATCTCAAAAATATTTTGCTGAGCAAAAGAATACAGATAGAAATGAATACATATTATATGACCTTGCTTATTCAAAACTCCAAAAAAGTAAATATTCAGATCAGTGGTTGCAGGGGTCAGGTCTGGGGTCATGGTGGGGTTTCACCAGCAAAAGGCATAAGGGAAATGTGTGTGATAATGGAAATATTCTGTGTATTGATTGAGATGTTGTTTACATAATGTAGTATTTATTTGTGAAAATTCATTACACTGTACATTTAAAATGGATGCATTGTTGTATATAAATTACATCTCAATAAAGTTTAATAGAGAAAAAATACAACAAAATAAAAAGTAAAGAAAAAGATGTACATCATTTTGTAAGGAAATACCAAATTGCAAATATGGAAGGGGTGCATCTAAAAAGCCTTATTAGCATAAGTGTATGTCTACGGGTCAGTGACATATATTTGAATGGCCTTGGGCAAGCCAGACGTTCTTGTGCTCTTGAGTGAGGATCAACTGACCTAAAACCTAGGTAGTGAAACCTTAAATAGTCCACAAAGATACTCTTTTTCTTTGGCATCTGGTAAGATTACTGCTTTCCTGTATTCCAAAATATTATCAACAAAGGTCCAGAGATACCCCAACGATGTGAATAAATAACCCTTAGAAAACATAAAACAAAATACAGATGGCCCCTGACTTACAATGCTTCAATTTAGGACTTTTCAACTTTACAATGGTCTGACTTAAGACCTTTTTTACTTTACGGTGGTGCAAAAGCAATACCATTCAGTAGAAACTGTACTTCAAGTACCCTTACAACCATTCTAGTTTTCACTTTCAGTACAGTACTCAATAAATTGCATGAGATATGTAACACTTTGTTATAAAAATAGGCATTGTGGGCCGGGCGCGGTGGCTCACGCCTGTAATCCCAGCACTTTGGGAGGCCGAGCAGGCGGATCACGAGGTCAGGAGATCGAGACCATCCTGGCTAATACGGTGAAACCCCGTCTCTACTAAAAATACAAAAAAAATTAGCCAGGCGAGGTGGCGGGCGCCTGTAGTCTCAGCTACTTGGGAGGCTGAGGCAGGAGAATAGCGTGAACCCGGGAGGCGGAGCTTGCAGTGAGCCGAGATCGGGCCACTGCACTCCAGCCTGGGCCACAGAGCGAGACTCCATCTCAAAAAACAAACAAACAAACAAACAAAATAGGCATTGTGTTAGATGATTTTGCCCAACTGTAGACTAATGTAAGTGTTTAGAGCACATTTAAGCTAGGCTAGGCTAAGCTATGATGTTTTGTAGGTTATATATATTAAATGCATTTTAACTTACAATATTTTCTACCTGCAGTGGGTTTATCAGGACATAATTCCATTGTAAGTTGAGGAGCAGCTGTATAAAGCTAACAAGAAAATCCATTGAAACTACAATGACAGATTAGAATTGGTTTGAATGTAGGTATAATAATATATTTTATAATTATTCTGTTTGTGTTTTGCCTGTAGTTTAATTTGTGTGCAGTGTTTAAAAGAATGTTACACTAAATTGGAAGTTGCAATCAATTATTTGAGAGAATTTAATTGATCAAAATTTAAATCAGTAATTTTAACAGTCATGAATTTTTTTCAAAGTTTAATTCTTAGATACATGAGCTTAATAAATTGCATGTGAAATAAATTATAAATGTTAGTGAATATGTACATCCATGTACAAAAAGCACTTCAGACATTAGTGTAAGTGAGAAAAACAAAGCCCGAAGAAGTCCCGTAATTTGTCTAGTGTCACAGGGATTCCTGACTTCTGGGGCCATCACTTTCCTAATACACTACGTTATCTCTTAGGACATAAAATTAAATATATTCTAGGAAGTGAAGAAAACATAAGAAATGATTGAGAAATGATCTTTCGTCGTAAATGAGCATGAAATGACATGGGACAGTATGGTGTGGCAGAAAACCATACATTAGATCAGAAGCAAGGGGAGCTGGATTCTTCCAACAGGGTGACCACTCAACAGCTATGTGAATCAGAACAAGTCACTTCACCTATCCAGATCATCGTTTCCTAATGAAGTGACTGGCTATAAAATTACCAGATATCTTCTGCCTAAAGATATCCATAATGAAAGTTGCATTATAGCCAATGATATCGTTGTCACCCACACATATAAAGCAATAAGTTTTAAAAAATAGAAATTTTCAAAAATCAAGGCAACAGCAAAATAGAGGAAGATGAGATCAAAAGAAAAACAAATGCCAAGAAATTCAAGTCAAAGTTAAATGTAAATGTAAAGTTCAATGATAAATTTGTCTCTGAACATCCTGGCAGCCAAAATAAAATGAGAAACAACTAGCTATGAGAAACAGCATTACACAGTGGTGAAGTGAGCAAATTATGAAGTCAGATTTCCTGTGTTCATATCCCAAATATGCTACTTCCTGGCTCTGTGTCTGGCTGCAGGTAGGTTTGCTTATTGGGAAAATAAAATGATGGCAATACATACTTCATAGGATTGTTTTAAGTATTTATATGAGTCAGTATTTGCTTGGCACAGTTAATTCATATACAAATAGTGGCTAGTATCTGGAAATTGGTCAGTGTTACTTTTTTAAAAATTTTATATTTTACATAAAATATAAGAATATTTTTTCAGTAATGGTATCACCAGCTAATTCCTATCTTTACAACACACTATAAAAATTGTATAATTATTTATGACCCTTGTGTATGTTCATCAATGACTTGTAATTATCAGAATGCACATAGCAATGAGTGGCAAAATGTTTTGAAAAACTGAATATTCCAAGAAGCCAGTACAGAGCCCAAACCATAGTAGGCTTCCATAAATGCTATTGAATGACAAGGTGAGTGCCTGCAATATTAACAAAATTAATAAAAACTAACATGTCCTTTTAACATCTTCCAAAGAGGTCTCTTAGTGTAATTTTTTTTCTTCTGAAATCTTTAAAGAGACTAGATCCAGAAGAAAGATAATGAGGATACAAACTATGCATCCCACGGCACACAAACCTTACTGGATGATAGGTCTTTTGTATCTGAGGTATCAATATTGCATGCATTTGGTGTCAAATGTTGTCATTCAACAAGCATTTATGAAGCACCTACAATATTTTAGATTCTTTACTAAATGCTGAGAATGCAAGAATAGGTAAGATATAAGGACCTAGGGGAGAAAACATCTCAATGTCAAAAACACTGAATACCAAAAACACTGAATACTCAATGTCAAAAACACTTCAAGGAGAATATGATCCAATAGAAAAGAGAAGACATACACCAATAAATGTGTAATACAAGACATATATAAGCACCTAAGAGCAATATAGGACTAAAAGTGCTACAAGAATCCAGAAAAGAGTGAGATTACATAAACAGAAATCCTTGCAACCATATAGTAAACGTAAATGTGCAGCAAATGTGCAGATGGAAAGCCCATTCCAGTTCTTCCATGCCTGAGTTTTGTGTTTTCCATTTCAAGATTACCATGAAATAGGTCAGCAAAAACAAACTCTGTAATAGACCCTAATGAAAGTCTCAGACAATTGATATATTTCTTTGGTGCTTGACACTTGTCCCAGGAAAACCCTGCTGTGTGTCAACTATGATAGAACACAATAGTCAATGTTTAAACATCTCATCTCCACAAGTTATCTTTCTGGAATGCAACCGATTCATCTTGTATGAGGGGAAAGACCCGGGCAGGTTTCTGAGTGATAAAATCATTCAGAAGGAATCCAGTTGCCACATGCAAGATATTACTACATTAATATTTGATTCAAGGGCGTGTGGAACTAGTTATCAATAATTCAGTCATCATTTAATATCAGAGACATGGAATGTACCCAATTGTTGTATTAGTTTACACATTAGAGTGACTAAGATGTAGCGTGTTATTGCCACTGTCACATTTCTTATGTTCCACGATGACAGCATGGTTTATAAAGACTGAGATGATATACCTATTCTTCCACCCAGATTCATAAAACACTTGGGAGCTGCTAGAGCAGCTCTACTGGGAGAAGCTGTGAAGAGAAAAGTTGACTAAGTGTCTGTTTCAGTTTGGATTCTTTCAAAAGAAGCAGTCCCTGAGATGGGCACGTGTAAATAATTAGTTTATCTGAGAGGTGAAATAAAGACTAGTCAGGGAATGGATGACACAAGGGAGAGCAGTCAGTCAATTAGGGGTTTATCTTTAATTGGCCAAATTTTAAGCCAGCTACCACTATGGTTGCCTGGAGTTTAATCCCATGCAGTCACTCTGAGTTATCACACCCAAGGGATGAGGAAGCTGAGTTACAACCATCCCCATTAGTCACTGGTTGAGAGCTGTCCTTGAAGAGGGCTAATTCTCTGACATGTCCAGCCTAGCACATGTCTCAGAGAGGAAATTCTTACACATAGAAATGCAGGAGTCCTTAGCTGGAAATGGGAATTTGCTACAGTGTTACAGCAGCTGGCTCTTCAGCCTGTCTCAGCCACCCAGACAGAAGCGAAGGGAGCCAACATTTATTAAGTACCTACTATATGCCAAACGCATTGCACGTGTTATAACATCTTACCTCTACAATAAAGAAAACATGTAGTCCATTTTCCAAGTGGATGAAGTCGATGTCAGAGAACTAAGGCACTTGCCCAAGCCAGCCCAGTATCAGCAAATCAGTGAGGACTTAGACTTAATTCTCTCCAGCCTTGAAACAGGCACCTTTTCAATAAAAGGCATTAGAATTCCTCCGTGCAGCCACGTTAGGCAATGCTGAGTCATTTAGACTCAATCAGCTAACCCAAATTTTGACTGATGGTTTCCAAACATTTCCAGTTTTGCCTGGTTTCTCCCCCTGCCTAGGATGCCCTTCTCCTTTCAAATTTGCTTATCTAAGCTGGACTTCTGGCGAATTTGAATCAAGGCTTGACTAAGAAGAAGAAGACTAAGACTTAACAAGCAGAACTGAGCGTAAAGAGTCTATCCTATTTGGTAGAATAGGATGATGGTGATGTTGGTATTTTTAACAAGCATTTAAAGTAATTCTCATGCATACCAGAGTTTGACAACCACATGTAAGGAAAAAACAAGAAAGGAGAATGTGCACGGGCTGCTCAGAAAAAGACCAGGGAGAATCCTGTGGCTGTAGCTCTGAAGGAAGCGTCTGGCAGGTGGGCAGAGGCCAGCACAAATGGCCTTCGAATGCCAGGCTACTAACTTTTATCCCCTCCTGGGAAGAATAAACCACTCTTGTGAATTTCTGAGCATGGAAAGTGTCATATACAAAATGGTATTTCAGGAAGATTAATCTGGCAGCCATGAACTAACTAGATTCAAAAAGAGGATTAAAACCAGGAACACAGTATCAAAATATAAGAAGCTTTTAGAAATTTCCCTTGGGTCCCTGGGGTTTAACTTTTTCATTTTTTCTCTTTCTATCCTAAATTAGAGACAAGCCAATCTAGCTTTGCTCGAATCTTGAGCTGGGTTTCGAGGACTTGCTGTTGGTAAAAGGCATTCAGAAAATTCCCTCTTCTGACTTCGTAAAGTGTAAAAATCCAACCAGTCTCATTTCTCTTACTTTTCACTTATTATTCTGCTTCATAAGAGACTTTTAAAAAGTCTTCTTCCCCTTACTATTGGAAAGTTAAATTATTTTTATTTGTATAGTGATAAGCTTTTGAGTTAAAGCTAAAACGTTCTGATGCCTGGAAAGCCAAAATGCTAAATGTGGAAACTCATTATCTCATCTTGCCAGATAGGTTGCAAAACCTTCCCAGGTATGGTGGTCCACAAAGCATGCTGTAGCTGATTAATGCACAGATACATGCACACATGAAGGTCTGGTTTCTGCCTCTGTCCATGCCCTGGATGACATGTCAGTCCTGCCCTTTATCCAGATAAGGGGTTTTGTTCTCAGTTCTGAAAACCATTAGGAGGACACCTCAGCACATGTTAAAAAACAGGGGCTCTGTTGTTACTCTGGGCCTTTCCAGACTTTTAAGAAATCCCGTGCCCATTTGGATGACGATTAATAGAACCACAGCCAATAGCCAACATGACCATTCACTCCTGATGTCCAGCTAGCTTTTTGCTAGCAGGTGATTGAAAGAGCCATTTATTGTGTGAGAAAAGTGACCATCAAATAAAGATTAAAGGTTATTTTGAGTTTATGGTCACTTCCAATTTTAGTCATTTTCAGTTTAGCCAAAACTATAAAGAGGACCCAAACTGAGATTGGAGAAGTCACTAGTGGCAAAGAAATTAAAACAACCTTGTTGGGAGTTTTCAGGGAGCACCCAACACCTCTCTTCTTCACCTAGTTCTGAACAAGTTAAACAGTCAGATACTGAAGAGCATGTAGAGGACTGAAATATAACCTCTCCCATCCTAACACATATATTAATTTGGGATCAAAGTCTGGATTCCAAATTCTCTTTCTTGCGTGCACTATGGAAATCAATAACTGTGCAGAGAAAAGAGAGGTGCTTAATAGAACTTTGATTCTCTGCTAAGCTGGGACTCTGTCTTCACTGATATCTTTGGTACAGCTTTTGAATAAATGCATTTTTGGTTAAAAGTAATAAATTGTCTTCTATTTGAGTGGCATCCAATTGAAAGTATGTCCAAGTATGTCCATACTTTTGGCAGGTATGTAAATGTGTATCCACATGGTCAAGAGGGGTGAGAAATAAGTCGAATACTATGACAAGATCAGATCCCTTAGTACAAGGCAGAAGATAGGAAGTGCAACAGGTTCTCATGCAAAGTGACCCATCCAGAGGGCATCTGTGGCTCCAGCAGGCTTCTGAAAGATGCAGAGAAGTCTCAAGCTCAGTGGACAGCAGAAGATATAGATATACTTCAAGCTTGCTTGTCACTGCCCTTTCAGTCATTTAGGCTTCAATGGTGACTTTGCCTAAATAATCAACCTTGGAAGATTTAAAATACAAAAGTGAATAATGCTGCAATTAATGTAGCCATGCATGTGTCTTTATAACAGAATGATTTATATTCCTTTGGGTACTGGTAATGGGATTGCTGGGTCGAATTTCTGTCTTTAGGTCTTTGAGGAATTGCCATACTGTCTTCCAGGAATCAACCTAAATTCTCATCAATGGTAGAACGGATAAAGAAAATGTGGTACATATACACCTTGGAATACTATACAACCATAAAAAAAGAATGAGATCTTGTCCTTTTCAGGCACATGGATGGAACTGGAGGCCCCTATCCTTAGCAAACTAACACAGGGACAGAAAACCAAATACCACATGTTCTCATTTATAAGTGGGAGTGAAATGATGATAATACATGGACACACAAACGGGAACAACACACACTAGGGCCTATCAGAGGCTGAAGGGCAGGAGGAGGGAGGGAATTAGGAAAAAATAACTAATGGGTACTAGGCTTAATACCTGAGTGTTGAAATAATCTGTACAACAAATCCCCATGATACAAGTTTACCTATGTAACAAACCTGCACATGTACCCCTGAACTTAAAAGTTAAGAAAATTTGTTTAGTGTTTATAAATTTAAAAAAACACACACAAAAAAAGTGTTTTGATCTATTTATTTGAAGATCAGACCCTTTTCCAGTCAATTGTAACACCCAACAGATGTGCACCAAGGATGGATTTGTTACCAGACTTCTCTTTACAGCCCTACAAGTGTATACTGCTAATTATATAACCACCTGCAGTTGTACAGATGGAAACATCTCAGCTCCAGTTGGAGCCAACACCAAGCCTGGAAGATGCTTGGCAGTAGCAGTCACAGGCTTTGGCAGCCAAGGACTGGAATGGCTTGGCCTGTCTTCTCTTTTATGTTCCAAACCACAGTTTGGGCAGACAGAGGTTATCCATACTTTAAAATATTTCTACAAGGGGCTAGACTGTCTAGCATGACTAGTATCTTTCAATCTTTCAGTCCTGGAGCCTTAGTTCTACTTCTTACCATTCAGTACATCACTGGATTTGACCAAAGGAAATGAATTTATTTTTATTTATTTATTCATTTTATTCCAGGTTATTGAGCCCTGAAAAATATAAAAAGATAATTATTTAAAAATAAGTGTACCATATATTAGTTATGTTAATAATAATGGCTTAATAGACTTATGCTTCTCTGAGAAAGAAGAAAATGGAGTCACAGGTATAGTTGACCAGAAAGAGCCTAGAGTTAAGTCCGGATATTATGTCTACCTGGGGCTTTTCCACCACATCCCAGTGCTTTCTGACACTCAAGAGCTTGCTTAGGACGCCTAGTGAATTTCGTATTTCACTTGCATCTGAGATTATTTTATGAAGTTGTGACTGCTACGACCAGTAATGTGGAGAAAAGTTTCATTTGACATAAAACTTGTGAAGATCCCAAAGACAAAGAAAGCCAAAAACAAAAACACACCAATTCAGGACAGTTTTTGGAGGGATAAACACCTGCAGAACTTATTCAACAGAATGTTAAAGAGGGGAAAATAAATCACATTTATTTTACCTGATCGGCATTTTAAATATGATATCCCACTTATTCTTTCAAGAATTCCTTAAAGCAATTATCAGAATTGGCATTTTACAGATGAGGAAACTGAGGCCATAGTGACTTATGCATGGTCCCAAAGCTAGTATAGTCATCTCTCAGTATCCTTGGGGGATTGGTTTTAGGACCATCCACACATACCACAATCCACACATACTCAAGTGTCACAGTAGGTCCTTCGGAACCTGCAGATATGAAAGGAACAGTCAGTCCTCTGTATCAGCAAGTTTCGAATCCTGTAAATGTGGAATCTTCCAGCCTCAGGTTTGGTTGCAGATACAGAGCCTGCCAATACCGAGGGCCAACTGCATTAATGGAAAATAATCTGTGTATAAGTGGACCCTCTCAGTTCAAACCCGTGTTTCTCAAGAGTCAAATGTAAAATAGAACCAGAATTCCAATTCCAGTGTGTTTGACTCCACTGTTTCCTACCTTTCAGAATTGTGTGTTAATTAAACCAAATTCTTGTTTATTAGTACCCATAAACCAAGGAGCAAGGTACCTGATAGACCATAAATGTTCTCCAGTAAGTATTGAATTATACTTACCCTATTTATTCCAGGCTCCAAAGTGTGATGCTTAAGAAGGCAAGACCATGAAATGGCTATGCCTTGCTGCTCACTATGCACAAATTCACTCTGTAAACACTGTTGCTCAAGGAGCACAGGACAGAAAAGCTACCCAGGGAAAAGGAAGCATGCCAGCTTGTGAGGATTTGCAGTTAGGACAACAAAGCCCTTTCAACAGAATACTTAGACCCTGGGTACATTGCAGAAGGGTCCTGTGAGGTTGCTACAACAACATCAAAAGAACAAAAGCAGAAAGTAGATCAAAACATAAAGGACACAAAGAAAGAAAGAAAACATAAGGGCCTAAAGAATCATTAACAGCCCCTGGCATAATTAAATTATAATACATAATCCAATTCTTTAGCAAATCTGTGTACACTTATCCAGTCACTTTTGTCCCAATTAAAGACTGAATGGGCACTAATTAGGATAGCAATAGAAATTACTGTCCAATCTTCTGGTGACAAAACAGGAATGAATTGAATGTTTCTGTATGCTGCTTACTAGGTGGAGAGGGGAGGCTGAAGAATTAGATAGCTAGTGGCTGAACTATGGTGGTTACTGGTTAATAACCACCAGTTGCCAACCAGTATGGTGGGAATCAGATGGTAACACGTACCAATGAATGTTTACATTGACAATAACAACCACTGATCTATACCAAACACTTTCCATGTGACCTACTGGCTGAGTCATTGATTTATTATTCACAGTCTTATGATATCCCACAATTATCCCCATGATGAAACTGAGAGTGCAACTCACCTGTGTAGAGTCACAGATCTAATAGGCAGAAAATTCAAAATTAGAATCAGGACTCGCCAACCTTAGAAGTGAAGCCTTTGGCTATAGCTCTACATACAACCTCTATGCCCCCAAACTGGTCTAACAGCACATCTTTCTGTGCCCCTTCTCCCAAAAAAACCTAGCAGAATCGTGGTTTATAAATAATCCAAATGTCTTTTTATGTTTCCGGCATTTCCTTAGGGGATCCGCTTTTAGAATATTCCAATTTCACTCTTGTAAAGTGCATTAGTCACTATGGCAACGGTTAATTCATTGATAAGAGGGAATATCTTTTATTAATAAGGATACAACAGTATATGTGATCCATAATTAGTAGTCGTACATAGAAAGGCATCCCAGAAAGAAAAAAAATGTTGCATTAGAGCACTGTAGCCTTGGTGCAACATACTGCAGAATGTAAATACAGGACAACCACTCATGGAGAGTCCATTTCACAAATCTCCTGAGGGTTATTAAGTACCAGTCTTTCCAGACCTCATTTCCCAAACCTGCCACTTACACACAGCGGCAGCAAGCTGCCTGCTGAGAACAAAGTGGTCTCCGTGCTCCCCACCACATCATCCCAGAGGGTTTTCAAGTGAGAGTGAAGTGGCCAAACAGTTACTGGCCCTAATTAGCTCCCCACCAACGGGAGCGCTCCCTCCCCAAACCCCATGGTCTTCCACACAAAAGCTGCAAATTGCTTTCCGACCTTTGAAGCCATCCCAGGAAGCCCTAAGGAAGAGCTTCCTAGCTGTGCCTTTAGCGCCTGGTGCCCTCTGATCAAAAGCCTGGGCAAAGGGCAGGAGAACCAGCCCCTGATGGGCAGTGGCTTTGGAGAAGGACTGAGGCCTGAAGCTAATCGGGGTCAGCTGCTGGGGAGACAAAGAGCTTCTGATGCCGCTGTGTGGATTTGCCCATTCAGACACAGTCAAAGCCAAAGCCAAAGCCAAAGCCCTGGGTCCTCCTCCTCCTCTACCTCCTTCCTTCCTTCCTCTCCCTCCTTGCGTTCCTCTTCCAGGAGTTGTTGGCTTTGCTTTCACGCCCAAGAGCAGCAAAATCAAGAACAAAGAGGCTTTCTGCATCTGGATCGCCCTCTCAGTCCTCATCTGCCACTCCTCCACTTTCAGACAGCCTGCACTGGGATTCCGACTCTACCACCTACCAGCAGCATGACTCTGGACTTGTTCCTTCACTCAGTTCCCTCATCAGACTACCCCAGATTGTATACCAGCTTCCTCACTTAGCAGCTGGGGTTCTTGGGAAAGTCACTTCTCTCTGCACCTTGGTGTTCTCATATGCCAAGTGAGAACAGTAATCGCAACGGTCACATAGGCAGGAGCTGGAGCCACAGACCTGCCAGTCTAGGATCATAATGGGAGAGGCTGGTGTTGGGAGCTGGAGCCATGAAAAAGACACAGCTACTGCTGGCGATAACCCTCTTCAACCTACACAAGAGCCAGTACGCCGAAGAGATTGCAGGCACTGGCACCGTGTGGGTGCTCAATCAATGCTTTCTGACAGTCAGGAGTCATGGTCGTAATAACTGTAGCAGTGACAGAAGTGGTATCAATAATTCAGACAGGTAATCCCCATAGCCATGTGTGGGTCCCTGTGTGTCCTGGACAACTTCGACAACCACTTTAATGCTGCCCTCCTGACACTACACTGCTGGGGCCACCTCCCTAGCTCCAGCTGAGCCCAGCAGCACACAAACCTAGACATGCCTCTCTCAGCCTTTTGTCTGCTCTTCTCCCCAGAGCCCAGAATACTACTAAAAAGCATCACAGAAACAGGCCAGCCAGATTCATACCAGGATGCTGGATGCTGCCCACAATTGCTATCAGTTCATGTCCCTAGAACACTCTCCTCAGTGTGTCCCTTCTCAGAAGAGCATCTCCCCTTCTCTTTTACTGAATCAAGATGACAAAAAAAAAAGAGATCTCATCTTCTCCCCCTCCAACTCGGCTATGAAGTGCAGGATCATAGTTAAGGGTACAGATTTGACTCTGAATTCAAGCTGTGCATGGACATTCTAAGTGTCCATGAACATGTCTCCTAACTTCATGGATCCTCAGTTTCCCCATCTGTGAAATGAATGGTTCTGAAGATTAAAAGAAGGAATTTATGAAAAGCAATTAGCACAATTTTCACACACTAAATGCTCAAAAAAATGTTAGTTAATATTTTCTATTATTGTATCTCTGCCCCTTATCTATCTATCTTTCTTTTACGCTTCTCTTAGGAGAAACTGTTCTCCTCCATCTTTACAAGTATAAACTCATCTCGTGTTCTCCAGGAACTTTTGGGGTTACTCTCCACCAATTATCTCAGCTTTTTTCAGTATTAGTATTTACCCTTCTTCTGCCTTCAAAGTTATTTCTCTTCATATTTGTGGGTAATTGATATAAGAACAATGTGAATAAGAAACACAGGAAATTTCTCTCTCTAATAATTATCGTGCTAAAACATTCTGAACAACCACTTTATATCTACTGAAACAATAAAATTATATCTATTAATTTATTCTTTTTTTCAAATGGCAAAACTCCATCAGGAAAGTTGAGGAAAAAATAGATATGATGGTGGCACTATAAAGTGGCACATCTTTGCAGAAAACAATTTAGCAAATGGTGAAAAGGGTCATAAAAGAATATATAGTCTTTGAGCCGGGCGCGTGACTCACGCCTGTAATCCCAGCACTTTGGGAAGCTGAGGCAGGCAGATCACCTGAGGTCAGGAGTTCGAGACCAGCCTGACCAACATGGAGAAACCCTGTCTCTACTAAAAATACAAAATTAGCCGGGCGTGGTGGCACATGTCTGTAATCCCAGCTGCTCAGGAGGCTGAGGCAGGAGAATCGCTTGAGCCTGGGAGAAGGAGGTTGCAGTGAGCCGAAATCACGCCACTGCACTCCAGCCTGGGAAACAAGAGGGAAACTCTGTGTCAAAATAAATAAATAAATAAAAAGAATATATACTCTTTGATCCAGAAATATCAATTTGGATAAATTACCCAAGATAAGAAGAAAGAAGGAAGTATTGTGCGTTATCACCACTGCCTCCAAGAACTGTACAGATTTGAAATGGACCACACAATGATGTGATGAAAAAGTAGAATTTAGAATCAAACAGCCATAAAAATAGCAAATCACAAAAAAAAAGTTTTAAAGTAGAATTTTGAAATAATTAGTGCTATAAATGTCTAAGTGTTCTTTGATCTTACTTCATTCAGCCAATAGCAAATTACTGCAGTCCTATTCGATGGGGCGGCAGGCTAAGAAACAGGGACACAGAGACAAAAGGCAATGGTCTTTGCCATCAAAAACTCAGAATTTAGATAGCTATCAAACAGTAAATCACTGCATGATATGACAAGATATTAGCAAAGAGGAAAGTGCAGTTTTCCTTGGGAGCACTTTCTTAGTCTGTTTGTGCTGCTCTAACAAAAAACCTGAGCCTAGGTACTTTATAAAGAACAGAAATCTACTTCTTCACCATTCTGGAGGCTGGGAAGTCCAAGACCAAGGCACCAGCATCTGGGGAGCACTTTCTTCTGGCATTAGCCCGTGGTGGAAGACAGAATGGCAGGAGAGAAAGGGCAAACTGGATCAAAGTTACCACACTTTTATAACAAACACACTCCTGCAATAACAAACCCATTTCCATGAAACAGCATTAAGTCCATTTATGAGAGCAAAGTCTTCACGGCTTAATCACCTCTTAAGGGTCTCACCTCTTAATACCATGAGTTTTGGAGGAAACAAACATTCAAAACATGGCAAGCTTTAAGATGGCTGAGGTCAGGAAAGGCTTTCTGAAGGAAGCAATATCTGTGCTAAGAGGAGAACTTTTCTAAGCAGAAAAGGAGTGAGAAAGAAAACTTCAGGCAGAGAGAACATTGCTGGAAGGCAGATAATTTGTGTAAAGGAGCATGATGCCTTCCAGTAGCGTCAGGTGATTTAATACCACTGGAGTGTGGTGTCCTACAGAGTGGATCCTGCATCCTACAGGGTGGATGAATATAAGGCTGGAGAAGGAAGCAGGCGCCAGGTCAAGTAGGGTCACCATGTTTGTTTGGTAATTTTTTTTTTTTTTGGTAAATGTAAAATCATATTTTATTTTACTTTTTTCTTTAAAAATTGTTTGTAACTGGCACATAATAATTGTATATATTTATGGGGTACATTCTACTTTTTACTTCTAAGACATCAACATTTTTAGTGTTTTGTATATTTTTACATTTCTTGTTTATTCTGGATATTAATCTCCTGTCGAATGAATAGTTTTTTATTGATACATAATAGATGTACATATTTTCTGATAAGTTTATACATCCATATAATTTGTAAAGATCAAATCAGGGGAACTGAGATATCCAATTTTTTATATTTAAATGAAATATTCATTTTTGCTTTATGCTAGGAACATTCAAATTATTCTCTTCTAGCTATTTTGAAATGCTCTATAGATTATTGCTAACTATAGTCACTCAACTGTTCTACCAAAAACTTGGTCTTTGGGGGTTTTTTTTGGTTTTGTTTGTTTGTTTGTTTGTTCATTTGTTTTTGAGATGGAGTCTCGCTCTGTGGCCCAGGCTACAGTGCAGTAGTGTGATCTTGGCTCACTGCAACCTCTGTCTCCTGGGTTGAAGCAATTCTCCTGCCTTAGCCTCCTGAGTAGCTGGGATTACAGGTGTGTGCCACCACACCCAGCTAATTTTTGTATTTTTACTAGAACTGGGGTTTCACCATGTTGGCCAGACTGGTCTCAAACTCCTGACCTCAAGCGATCCATCCACCTTGGCCTCCCAAAGTGCTGGGATTACAGGCATGAGCCACCGCAGCCAGCCATTATTTCTTCTATCTATCTATATATTGCTACTCCTTAATCAACCTCTCTTCATACTCTCCTCTCCCCTACGCTTCCTGGCCTCTGGTAACCACCGATCTTTCACTATCTTTATGAGATTCACTTTTTAAGTTCCCACACGTAAGTTAGAACAATGCAATATTTGTCTTTCTGTGCTTGACTTGTTTCACTTAACATAATGTCCTCTTGTTCCATCCATGCTACTGCCAATGACAGGGTTTCATTCTGTTATATGGCTACATAATATTCCATTGTGTATATATACCACATTTTCTTTATCTGTTCATCTGTTGTTGGACAGTTGGGTTGATTCCTATCTTGGCTATTGTGACTAATGCTGCAATAAACGTGGAGATCTAGATATCTCTTTGATATACTAATTTCCTTTGCTTTGGATAAATGCCCAGTAATGGGGTTGCTGGATCAAATGGTAGTTTTACATGTGTTTTTTTGAGGAACCTCCATACTGTTCTCTGTGCTAGTTTACATTCCCACCAACAGTATACAATTTCCTTTTCTCCACATTCTTGCCAGTATTTGTTTTTTGTTTTTGTTTTTGGTCTTTTTGATAATAGTAATTCTAAGGTGAACTGATATCTCATTGTGGTTTTGATTTGCATTTCCCTGATGATTAGTGATGTTGAATGTTTTTCATATACTTGTTGGAAATTTGTATGTCTTCTTTTGAAAAATGACTGTTCAGATTATTTGCCCATGTTTTTAAATTGAACTTTTTTTTTTTTTTTTTTTTTTTTTTTTGGCTGTTGAGATTTTTACATTTCTTGTTTATTCTGGATATTAATCTCCTGTCGAATGAATAGTTTCCAAATATTTTCTCCCATTCCGTAGGTTATATTTTCACTGTTGATTTCTTTATAGTGCAGAAATTTTTTAGCTTGATATAATCCTATTTGTTTAGTTTCGGTTTTGTTGCTTATATTTTTGAGTCTTATTCACAAAATCTTTCCCCACACTAATGTACTGAAGAGTTTCTCCTGTTTTTTTCTTCTAGTACTTTTATAGTTTCACATCTTACATTTAGGTCTTTAATCCATTTTGAGTGATTTTTGTATAAGGTGAGAGAGGTGGGGGCCTAATTTTATTCTTCTGTATATGAATATCCAGTTTTACTATCACCATCTATTAAAACAACTGTCCTGTCCCCAATGAATGTTCTTGGTGCCTTTGTCAAAAATTAGTTGGCTGTAGATATGTAGATTAATTTCTACATTCTCGGATCACCATGTTTTAAACTACAAACTGTACACAGAAGGTTCTGGAAGGTCCTGAAAGATTTGAAGAAGGAACGTGACATAACGACAGCTGTTGCAGATGAGGCAGTGAGTTGCTGATGTTCAGATGACCTTTTTACATAAGTTATTTTATAGAGTAAATATGTAATCAGGGAGACAAAATCTGTTCCAAAATGAGAATCCTTTCCTTCCCCTCTGCCCACTAACATTTTTAAGCCATGTATTTTCATCTTCAAACAAAAATAATACATTTATTCAATCCTGCTGTTTATTTTAGCTACCACTACCCAGTGTCTTGGACATGTGGCCAACATCTCCTGCTTCTATGTTCCCATCTCAGACTTTCTACTGAAACTTTTTCATTCACACTTCTGCCCCCATGGCCCTATAGAGCCAGTCATCTCAAACAAATTATTTATGGTTGTTATGAAGCAGGAACCACGTGAGGTTCAGAGATGGAAGGGAATAAGATAGTCATGGTCCTTACATTCCAGAAGCACATGGAACAGGGGCAAGAACAGATACAACCCAGAGATCAGCTGGGGCTTGTGTGCCCCGAGGAGAGCTAGATAAAATAGGCTCAAAACTCTCAATTCCATCAGTTCCATAGGTTCAAGTTCTCCCCACAAAATTTCTAAAAATGACACCAAAGATCTCACTCCAAAATTATTACCTCCTCTACTGCCTACTACTCCAGGATTTCTCTGTGCCTGTGTCAAGGGGGCCCCTCAGACCTGAAACTTAGCCCCTTTTAAGAGGCCCTCCCTTCCCTGCCTCCCCCAACCCCAGAAAATTTATCCAGCATTAAGAATAGATACATATATAAAATTAACTGCAAATTTATGGGACAGAGAGGAGAGACCAAGCACATGCAAGTGATCTAGCAAATTTAAAATGTAGCAGATACCACCAACTATGATGAATGAATGCAAAATGATGGGGCGTGAGTAATGCAGGAAGAAAGGGAATTCACTACCTTTCACCTCATCTACACGCTGTCTCCATCCCCTTTCTGACTTCTCTCTCAAACCATTATTCCTCCTTTTCTGGGAACTCCAAATTCTTCTCACTCCATTAATCAAAGTCATTCAGCATTCCACAGCATCCCCTTAAAAATGGAATATTCCTGGGATTTTAATCTTGTCTCTGCCATTTACTAACTCTGCAACTCAGGAAAGTCACTTAACTTCTCTGAACCTCAGATTCCTCTTCCATAAAATCAGAATAATTATCAGGCCAGGGATTGCTATCTTCATATTTTAAGCAATTAATGAGCTTTTCTCCTTTGCATTTCTGTGTACATAGTCTGTGTAATCAATCTGAATTACCTATTTGCTTTGCCTTGAGATGGAGAGAAAAAAATTACAATAGGTCTTCAAGGAGAAAGGAAAGAATTACTATTGCTGAATAAATATACAAAATAGGAAGTTGTAACCAGACAATACTATTGAAATGCAGATTTTGTCAAGAAAGAGACTTTTCTAAATTCCTTTATCTCCTTCCTTTACTATTATCAAGAGGTTGTCCTGGCATAATTGGTATTACCCTTTTGCATAAGGGCAGTCCCAATCCAATAAGAAGAAAAGAATGAGGGAAAACTTTCCTTTTCTGTCTCAGGGAAAGATGGGAAAAGATGGAAGGCAGAGATAAAGGAGGAAGGTCATTAGGAAACCTTCTATCAATCTCCTCTATCAAACTCTGTCTCCAAGTCAAAGTTCCCGAGTGGAGAAAAGGTGTTTCCAAAGTTGATGGAGATGCTGGGGAACCAGTTAGGATCTGGTCGCAATAATTTAGAAAAAGTTAATAGAGGCTTGGGCTTTGGTAACTGCCAATAGGGATTTAAAGAGAGAGATGGAATCTACACATATGAAGGAGGTAGAATCACTAAGACTTGATGAATGATCGGATGTCTTTTCAATTTACAAATCCAGTCTTTAATATCTTCACATTTGTTAGTTTTGAGATCATCTTCCTAAAATTCTTTCCTCCCTGGATTTCTGTGAGCTTATACAACGTGGACATTCTGTGCCTCTCTGAAATCTTATCCTCTGCCATGCTAAAAAGTTAGCTTACTTTTCATAGAATAAGTGATTAAAGAAGTTTGTAGAGTGGGAGAATGGCCTAGTTTATTTCAGGGCTATGCTAGTATTTGTAACCCAATGGACAACAAGTTGTACAAGATTTTCTTTAAGATGAAAATGGCTGCAAATTCTATCCAACCCTAGTAAAATAAGTATTATACAAGATGGTAGCTTAATCCAGAAAAATAAGCCAATTTAGAATTTACAGTTGACAATTCATCAATATTTGGTATAGAGTAGTGCTAAAAATGTTGTTAGCAACTATTACCTGACTCTAGCTTGGTAATAAACAAGGCTATCAACTGCTTTCTGTTTATTATTTTAGTCAGCTTAATGGTGATAGCAATCCTTGGCCTTTCTAGGAAAATATAGATGTTCAAAGCACTTTCTAATACTCATGTGCATCTCATGGTGTACAAGGAAGGCAGAGAGGTGTTTTGGTATCTGTATTTTACAGAAAAAGGAACTAAGGATCACAGAAGAATATGTGAATTGGGATGCAAAGAAGGAAGATAATAAAGAAACTCTTGCTATCCTTTTAGGAAATAGATTTCCATTTCCATTCAGCTGACCCCTCCCACATCCTCCACGATTCCTGAGAGATTGCTGCCAGAGAGAGCTGCTTCACACTGACGAGTACTCTTAAAGCCCTTGGATGGAAGTGTTCTGGGCTGAGACATTTGAACACTTTCAGTCTTTTCTTCGACTTTCCTTAATCTACTTGGGCTTCTATTTTCCTTGGTTACATAGAGGTCTCCAACATTTCCAGTTGATTGCCATTCATCTTGACAGACAGTATACTTGTTAGAAGAATTCTGGTTGTAAGTAACAGAAAGTAAACCCTAACTTGCCTCTGCAAAGGAAACAAGGAAGTTAAGTAACCAAGCGGAGAAGGTCATGGGTGTCACAGGGTCTGAGGAGCACTGGAGCTCACCTGGATCCTGGCTCCCCTCTCTGTGCTGCCTTTGCTTCTACCACCTGACACTGATCTTTATATTAATGGGAAACATGATCAGTGAATGGTCCCACATTTTCTATCATATGGAATTGGTCACCCAAAATTGACAGATCTATTTTTCCCCAATTCCAAACCTCCTGGCAAAGGATTCATTGTCCACGCCTGAGTGAAGAGTCCATTGCTAGACAAGTCAACTGGGCCAGGGAAGCAGGCTATGTTATAGTTTTATGACAACTCCCATGTAAATCATTTGGTCAAAGATATATAAAATTTCTAGAAAAGGGGGTTAAACAGAAAAGCTCAGGAGTTGGTCACAAAAAAAAAAAAAAAAAAAAAAAAAATTTGACAAAAGCAAACAAGTACTAGCACCTCTGTCTCCTTCTGCCATGTTCTTACCGTATTGCCTGACACAAACTGTGGGAACATGTGGGAATTCCTTATTATCTTTCCTACTCTACACATAGCTAAATTCCTCTTTTAATTTTTCTTAGCACCTTTACAAAGCCTCAGCTTACTCTCTCTGATGCATTAAGTTCATCTGTATCTTATACAATGAGAGGTACTCTTGCACACCGCCCAGAGATGGCGCCGTCTCCCTATTTGAAGTCATTGGTCAGAGGGGCATAACCATATTTCCTCCGAAATTTTTACAACATCCCTTAGCTTGGTGGTATTAATAAAAGGTGCTTTAACAAAATAAACCACCATATCTGTTCACTTTTTCCAAGAACCCTGAAGTGCCAGGCATGGGCTGCACCATAGATGGAAGGTAAGGAACAAGATACCCAGAGATGACTCCTAACATCTAGCAGGAGAGGCAGACAAGGGCACAAATTAAATCTGTCCAGTGTGTTAAGTACTGAAGGTGATCTAGCCATGGTGTTTGAGAGCCCTGAGAAAGAAGAAACTGGCTTGGGGGAGGGACTAAAAAGCGTTGAAGTCTCTGTACTGGTATTAAAATAATATATGGTTCCCCCTTTTTTATCTTGTCTCAGCGAGGAGACTGCCAGAGTCACAAGACCATAAAATCACTAACCTTGAATTAGAAGTGACCTGAAAGGTCATCCAACTTAATCTTCTACCCAGGGCACAAATTTCTCCTGCCAACCTGTCTCTGCCTGGCCTCCCATGATGTGGAGCTCACCGGGATCAGAGTGGAATAGGTTTGCATAATGGAGAAAGAAAAGGGCTTGAGGTCAGACAAACTGGGCTTTGAAATCCAACACATACTAGCTTTGTGATCACAGACTGCCAACAGCCTCTCTGGGCGATAGATGACTATTGGTTAAATGCTGTTGCATTACCTAGCACACAGGGTTGTTGTGGGTGACGGCCTGGACTATGTACCTCCTTGAGGCGGCCCATTCTTTTGTAGGACAAATAGAATTGATAGGAAGCTTGTTGTTGGTTTAAGAGAAAAACTGCTTCTCACACATTCCGTATACGTTGATCCTGATTTTGCACTCTGTACAGCCTTTTTGTTTCCCTACGGTACTCCAGGCTGGACTATGATAGTAAATTGATGCCCTTTTTCCATGACTCTCCTATCTCTGCTGTGGCCGTTTCTCCCAGCCTATTGCTAAATCTTTGTATTTTTTCAAATTCAGCCCTCAGAGATTCAAACTAGTAGCCCTCACAGTGTCCGCTTAGGACAATAAATAGGCTTTAAATTAAATCTTAGGTGCTGCAATTCTCTTTCAATAGGATCACATAAAATGGAAATGTCAAAAATGGACGAAAAGTATAACTGTTTGACAATTGAAGATAGAACCATGAGATAGAGGAATTCAAACTAGCTCATCGGTTCTCACAAAGGATGTTTCTATTGCAAGAAAAATGATATATAGGATCTCCTGCCGCTCCCAAATCAAATTCATTGTGTTCAGATAAGATGCCAAAAGGAATCCCATTGATAGATATAAAATATTCAAGCCACAGTCTCTGTGGCTGAATGTCAGGCTTTCAGCTCTCTTACTCACCATCTTTAGCAATGCAAAGCAAATAAAATGAGGTCTCTTTCATGAGAGAATGGCACGTTCCTTACTGACTCCTACATAATGCAAATTCCTCTGACCAATGGTGGACTAACAGTCCAATTATTTCAATGTATTTGCAAATTGCACACCAAAATGATATGCAATATTATATAGATAAAGTCCAATTTCACTTTCTGGCTGTATTTCCAAATAGGTTTTGTGGGAGTATGAAGGAAGGTAATCAGTTGGCACTCTTTAACATCATTTTTTAAAATTTTAGGGAAAATGTAGCAATTTGGAAATGACTGCAGACTTCAAAACTTTTTCATTTTGCTATTTAACTGCCATTGTATATCCCAGCAGGTAATGGAGTGACTAAATACCTTGTAATTAGATCAGGAGTCATGGAAGAGACCCCCTATAGCCAATTACATGGTATTTTTATTTAGAGATGCTTCTTTGAGAATTATATGTTCATTTGGCAATTCCTTTGGAAAATAATGGAGGGGATAAAACATTTTTCAAAGCTCTTGGGGGCAGCTAGTCAAAAACCAAAGTGCCACGCAGGCCTGCACAGAGGGAGAGTGGTCCTTTGTGGCTGAGTAGTACCCTGCGGTTTGTACCATATTCAGAGTCAGCCCACTGCAATGAAACAGTCTACAAACATAATTAAATGTTGTTTGAAAAGGTCTTTTTGAATTTGAGGAGACATTTGTAATATGAAATGCCATCAAAGGAAGGGGCTGGAACAGAGGTCATCAACAAGTGAGGTAATGTTGCATGCTGATGCAAATCAGACACCTAAGGGGAAATAACACACATGGGAAACCTCTGGAGGTAAAAGAGGCTTAAAAGCCAAGTGGTGGCAAAGAATTTATGGCTAAGTCTTCAAAAGCAATTGCAACAAAAACAGAAATTGACAAGTGGGACCTAATTAAACTAAAGAGCTTCTACAGAGCAAGAGAAACTATCAACAGAGTAAACAGACAACCGAAAGAATGGGAGAAAATATTCACATACAATGCATCCAATAAAGATCTGATATCCAGAATAGGAACTTAAACAAATCAACAAGCAAAAAACAAATAACCCCATTAAAAAGCAGTCAAAGGACACTTCCTCAAAGAAAGCATAGGAGCAGCCAATAAACATATGAAAAAATGTTCGTCATCACTAATCATCAGAAAAATGCAAATCAAAACCACAATGAGACACCATCTCACACCAGTCAGAATGGCTTTTATCAAAAAGTCAAATAATAATGGAGGCTGGCAGGGCTGCAGAGTAAAGGGAACACTTAGACACTGCTGGTGGAAATGTAAATTAGTTCGGCCGTTGTGGAAAGCAGTTTGGAAATTTCTCAAAAGAACTAAGAGTTGAACTACCATTCAACCCACCAATCGCATTACTGAATATGTACCCAAAGGAAAATAAATTGTTCTTCCAAAAAGACACATCCACTCATATGTTCATTGCATAATTATTCAAAATAGCAAAGACTTGGAATCAACCCAAGTGCCCACCGACAGTAGATTAGAAAAAGAAAATGTGATATGTATGTCAGAGCATTTGAACCAGAGCAACTCCATCTCGAATAGGGGCTGGGTAAAATAAGGCTGAGACCTGCTGGGCTGCATTCTCGAATGGTTAGGCATTCTAAGTCACAGAATGAAATAAGAGGTCAGCAAAAGACACAGGTTCATAAAGACCTTTCTGATAAAACAAGTTGCAGTAAAAAAGCAGGCCAAAAACTCACCAAAACCAAGATGGCAATGAGAGTGACCTCTGGTCATCCTCACTGCTACACTCCCACCAGTGCCATGACAGTTTACAAATGCCATGGCAATGTCAGGAATTTACCCTATATGGTCTAAAAAGGTGAGACATGAATAATCAACCCCTTGTTTAGCATATAGTCAAGAAATAACCATAAAAAGTGGGCAACCGGCCGGGCGCGGTGGCTCAAGCCTGTAATCCCAGCACTTTGGGAGGCCGAGACGGGTGGATCACGAGGTCAGGAGATCGAGACCATCCTGGCTAACACGGTGAAACCCCGTCTCTACTAAAAAAAAAATACAAAAAAATAGCCGGGCGAGGTGGTGGGTGCCTGTAGTCCCAGCTACTCGGGAGGCTGAGGCAGGAGAATGGCGTGAACCCGGGAGGCGGAGCTTGCAGTGAGCTGAGATCCGGCCACTGCACTCCAGCCTGGGCGACAGAGCGAGACTCCGTCTCAAAAAAATAAAAATAAAAAAAAAATAAGTGGGCAACCACCAGCCCTTGGGGCTGCTCTGTCTATGGAGTAGCCATTCTTTTATTCCTTTACTTTCTTAATAAACTAGTTTTCTCTTTACTGTCTGGACTCACCCCAAATTATTTCTTGCCCGAGATCCAAGAACCCTCTCTTGGGGTCTGGATCAGGACCCCTTTCCACTAACACATACATACCACGAAATACAAGACAGCCATAAAGAGAATGAAATCACATCCTTTGCAGCAACATGGATGCAACTGCAGGTAATAATCCTAAGCAAACTAATGCAGAAAAGGAAAACCAAATACTGCATGTTCTAACTTATAAATGAGAGCTGAACATTGGGTACACATGGGCATAAAGATGGGAACAATAGATGCTGGAGAATACAAGAGGAAGAAGAAAGGAGATGAGCAAGAATTCAAAAACCACCTACTGGGTACTATGCTCACTACCTGGGTGATGGGTTCAATCGCACTCCACACCTCAATATCATGCAATATACCTTGGTAACAAACCTGCACATGTACTCCCTGAATCTAAAGTAAAAGCTGAAAAAAAGAAGAATAAAAATAAAAGGCAAGTGGAAGGAAGACCTCCTGGATGGAGACAAAAAGCCTAGAGGAGCATTTACTCTGAAAGCTGAGGCACAGAAACAGAAGTGATTAAAGTATAGGCTCCATATCAGACTGCCTGAGCAAGCCAGTCTGTTAGCATCTAAGCACAAGTTTTGCATCTGTAAAACAGGATAATAGTAATATCTAGCTCACTATAAAACATTTAGCATAGAGCCTGGTACATGGGTAAAGCACAGTTATAATTAACTATTAGTGGAACAATATCAATTAATGTCCCTTGGACTAGGGCAAGGGGTATCACATCATTTAGGGTGTCCTCTTTGTAATTTTCTAAAGACATTTCTGGTGCCTAAAACGGGTCTTGGTCAAGAAATGCCATCAGGTGAGAGGTACACCAAGCCTGAACCAGAATGGTCTGTAGGCTCTGTTTCTCCCTTTTGGGTTGCTCTCCAACCCTCTATTCCCACCCTCAATATGTGGTTGAGCAGATGTCCCATGGAGCTCCAGGACTTCTATCAAATTGTCCAGGAGCCTTATGGCTAAACCCCAGATCCAGAAGAGTATCCTGGCATGGGTATTCCTCCTACTGTCCAGTGTAGTATTTCTTTTGCAGAAATTATGCAACATGTGCCCATGTCAGCATCAAAATGCTGACATGTTGATTTGGGATAACTAAAAAAAAAAAAAAAGTCTCCTTGGGCTCCTACATATTTTAGGAGCAGCCCTGGGAATGGACACTCACTTCATTAATTTACTTCCTCATTTATTTAACCAATATTTCAAAGAAAGAATGAAGGCTTGGCCTTCATAAGACATAGGTTCCAAGCCCAACTCCAGTTAAATCTTGACTATGAAATTTGTAAAATAATAAATGAAACACAGTGAAAGTGGCTGTCAATATACCTCGTAAAAATAGAAATAATATTTTTTTAAGAGACAAGACCTCACTTTGTCACCCAGGCTGAAGTACAGTGGTGCAATCGTAGCTCACTGCAACCTCAAACTCCTGGGCTAAGTGATCCTCCCGCCTCAGCTTCCCACAGGCACATGCCACCATGGCTAATTTTTTTTTTAATTTTTGGCAGTCATAGAGTCTCACTATGTTGCCTAGGCTGGTCTTGAATTCCTGATCTCAAGCAATCCTCCTGCCTCAGCCTCCCGAAGTGCTGGGAATACAGACATGAGCCATTGCACCCAGCTAGAAATACCAGTTTGACAAGGACAAATACTAATTACAAGGTAGGGTTTCCAGTCCTTTCTTCTCCTCCTGAAAGCTAAAGATAACATTTGCATTGTGCACATGGCTTCTCCCCATCCCCTATGCTGTTCTATCTTTTCTGGCCACTTCTGGGCTATTCTCTGTAGTGCAGAATAGGGAAATGAAAGCAAGGAACCACAGTAGCCAGAGGAAGAGGCAGGAGGGGAAAAGACCAAAGTCACTTGTCCTGGAGAAGAGAGAGAAAAGGGTCCGAGGAGGGGGAGGTATGGGACAGCTTTGGAGAATGAGGCCACGGGGGACAAGAAAGGAAAGCAGCATGTGGCTCTGCATTTTGAGATGGATTATTTTGTATTCTTCAAGAGAACTGGGTAAAGTCTGCAAGTGCTTTGTAAATACTTTTCCTTGTTGGAATGTGTTTCTTTGAGTGTGGCAGTGCATGAGAGAGGAATGATGTAGAGCCCTGGGATCTGACTACTGGTAATAGTGTAGTAAAAATAGTAGTTGTAACAGTGGCAGCCATGGGAGCAGAAACAGTACAGGTATCAACAATTGGGCAAGTCAGATTCACTTTCTGGGCCTCGGGTTTTTCATTTGCAAAATGAGGGCATTCAAAGCTTCTTCTAAGGTTTATTGTTCTGTGATGCTACTCATGTCTACAAAGTGCCCGGTCCTGAGTTAGATGATACAGGAGGGACACAGAATATATAACACATGATTCCAGCCCTGCAGGGTTTGAAAGAGAGAAGGGCCTTCTTGCTGTTCCTTTACGTAGCTGATTGCTGCCTTAGTGCGTTTGCACTTGCTCTTTCTTCTGCTTGGAATGTTCTTGCCCCAGATATTCACATGTGTTCTTCCCTCCATTCCTTCAAGTGTTTGCTCTTAATGAGGTCTTCCCTGACCACCTTCCTACACTCCCTCCCATTTGGCACTCTCTCTGCTTTTCCTGCTTAATTTTCCACTATACTTGTGGTCATCTAATATATTATATAATATATTGATTGTTTATCATCTGTTATTCCACATCAGAATTTATGCTTTACTATGACAGGGTTTTCTTTTCTCTTTCATTCATTGCTGTATGCCCAGCAACTAGAACAGTACCTGGCATGCAGCAGGGGCTTAACTAGTTCAACCATTGTGGAAAACAGTGTGGCGATTCCTCAAGGATCTAGAACTAGAAATACCATTTGACCCAGCCATTCCATTACTGGGGATATACACAAAGGATTACAAATCATGCTGCTATAAAGACACATGCACACATATGTTTATTTCAGCGCTATTCACAATAGCAAAGACTTGGAATCAACCCAAATGTCCATCAGTGACAGACTGGATTAAGAAAATGTGGCACATATACACCATGGAATACTATGCAGCCATAAAAAAGGATGAGTTCGTGTCCTTTGTAGGGACATGGATGCAGCTGGAAACCATCATTCTCAGCAAACTATCACAAGAACAGAAAACCAAACACTGCATGTTCTCACTCATAGGTGGGAATTGAACAATGAGATCACTTGGACACAGGAAGGGGAACATCACACACCAGGACCTATTGTGGGGAAGGGGAAGGGGGGAGGGATAGCATTAGGAGATTAACTAATGTAAATGACGAGTTAATGGGTGCAGCACACCAGCATGGCACATCTATACATATGTAACAAACCTGCACGTTGTGCACATGTACCCTCGAACTTGAAGTATAATAATAATAAAAATTTAAAAAACAATGAATGAATTAACAGGAGACAACATGACTTGTCAAGCAACAGAACAACAAGCCTGCATTTAATATGCATTATAAGTCAAAGTACAAGCACTTAAGGAATTCAGAGGAGGAAAAAAGGGTTATGAGCTGAAGCACTTAGGAAAAGGCTTGACAGATTGGGGAATATTACATAGTGTTTCCGTAGATGGGATGGCCCTCCTCTCTGACATTCCCTGAGGCGGTCGAGTAAAACATGAATATAAATTACTTTTTCTGTGAGGATTTTTTAGCTATTTGGATGGTGTATCCTTTAACATGAGCCCTTTCTGAGACTGGACTATGTTAAGTCCCTGTAATAATGAGGGTTGTAATTGAGAATATACCATCTTCTCCACTATCAACACCTACAATGTACAATTTCAGCTCTTGGAAACAATCGCAGCCTCTTGCATTCATTTAACCAAAATTTCTTGAACATCTATTGGATGTTGGGGATCTATTGAATCACAATTTGTGACAGCATAAGTAGTAGAACATTCTTGTATTCTCTCAGAGGCACCCGAAATCCAGTCTCCATGATCCATATTATTAAATTGACATTGTTGTTTTCAAATAAAGACTTAAAGACTTTGGGAATCTAGGGACTGTGTGTTACTTAGCAGTTGATGTAGCAAAACACCAAACTTGTATTCCTTATGACTCAAACTCTTCTCCTAAGCCCTCTCCCCTTTCCTCACAAAAGCATCTTGACTTGAACCTGCAGTGACAGTCTATCATGATGTGTAGACTTCAGCCTTGTCACATGCCCAGAAATAATAACCATTCTTTTAACCTATGGCTCGGGTACTGCACATTCTGAACCTACAGCAGCCTCACGTATAATCTCTACTCATTTGCAACCCATAAAGATCAACACTGAGAAACAAGAATTTCACAGAAACAAGTGCTCTGAAGATATTGCATCAGGCTTCCTCAAGTTGTCAGCAGGTTCACCCTCTGTAAAGAGACCTGCTGTGATTGCCTAGCGACTTTGAAGGGCTTGGTAAATATTAGAAAAAGCTTTTCCCAAGATCCCAAATGTAATTAGGCAGCATGGGGAGAAAAGTCAAAGTTGTACAGAGACATGACCTTCAAAGACGCAGAAGAAAATAGGTATCATAAGTGGGAAGGAATAGAACACCTCTAGGGTTAGTTCACAATTTAACACTTACATTTCTCATAATGCTGACATGTTTAGGGCCCCAGTCTCTCCAAGATCTTTGTTACCCTGACCAAGATGGGCAAATCACTTGATCTATGTAAGTCTCAGCATTGCTAACTGTAAAATATGAATGTTACCTTCGTGGGATTATTTAGAAAATTTAAAAAGGTTTTATATGTACAATGCCTAGAATAGTGTGTGATACATAGGATTATATAAATAAGGGTGTTTTTACATTCCCTTCTACAACATTGTTCAATGTTATAGTGCCTGACATAACAGGCATTTGCTTTCCAAAAGAGGCCTGGGGGCCAAGCCCAGTGGCTGATGCCTGTAATCCCAATACTTTGGGAGTCCAAGGCCGGTAGATCATAAGGTTAGGAGTTTGAGACCAGCCTGGTCAATATAGTGAAACCCCATCTCTACTAAAAATTCAAAATCATTAGCCAAGCGTGGTGGCACATGCCTGTAATCCCAGCTACTCGGGAGGTTGGGGCAGGAGAATTGCTTGAACCTGGGAGGTGGAGGTTGCAGTGAGCCGAGATCGCGCCACATCACTCTAGCCTGGGCGACAAAGCGAGACTCCGTCTCAAAAAACAAAAAACAAACGAACAAAAAAACGCCTGGAGAGAAGTACACAACAGAGGCCTAGGGACTGAGACCATGATTTTAACAACGGTCATTCAAATTTAAGTGTGGCTCAGTGAGGCAGAAAGGCTGGAGCTTAGCAGCTGGACTCCAGTTGACTGGAGTATGTGATTTAGTTTCCTCAAACTATAGATAGCATAGCACATCCTAACATAGGGTGCTGTTTGTATCAACATCCAGTAATGGAGTAGGCATGAAAGCTATTAGAAAATTCTGAATAGTTATTAAATGTAATGTCATTGTTATTATTGTCAGTGAAATGAATCATTGGGACTAGATAACTCCAAGCTCACACGTCAAGCTCTGACATTGTATGACCTTAGAGCCTTTAGCTCACTCCGGACCTTGAGCCAGTCACTTTGCCTCTCTTTTTTCCCTTGTCCCACCTCCCCACCACTGCCTGTCACCTGGTTACACACACACTAGTAAGAATATTTTAAATGCATGTAGCACATTTTTCTCCAGAACAGTGAAAGCACTTGGTTTTAGAGCTGTCCAATTTTATTTTACATCTGCATCACACAGTAATACAAAACAGAATCCCAGGTATCATTTTATTAGGTCAGACTGAGCTGTCTGCTCATTATTGACTTAGCACAAATCAAATTTTAGACCTGAGCAAACATTTCCAAGAGAAAATCCCAAGTTAAACTAGAATTGTCTTCCATTTTATTGTAGACCGATGAAAATTTGAATTTGAGTAGCTATGGTCCATTAAAGATGTTTGCAATATTATCCAGTTTTTAAAAAGGAAGGAAATTCTGACATCCTACAACATGGAGGAGCCTTGAAATCATTATGCTAAGTGAAATAAACCAGACACTAAAGGACAAATACTCTCATTGTTACCAGTGGCGGGTTGATGTCCAGGTTCTTGGCATTTTGAACAAAGAACTGGACAAAACACGCAAACAAAGCAAGGCAGAGAAAGCAGATAAGCAAAAGTATACTCCACAGGGTGGGAGCGGGCTCAAGCAAGAGTGCTGGTTACAGAGTTTTCTGTAGTTTAAATGCTCCTCTAGAGGTTTCTCACTGACCCCTGACCAGTTCAATTGGTTGTGAGAGGGGACCAATCAGAATGAAGAGTAGGCCTGTAACCAGTCCGATTGGTTGTGAGAGGGGACCAATCAGAATGAAGAATAGGCCTGTAACCAGTCTGATTGGTTGTGAGAGAGAACCAATCAGAGGTATTTTCATTTTTCAACTGCCACACAGAAAATGGAGAGGTTGCCACTTTCACACAGCAACTGCCATGCAGAAAAAGGAGTTGAGAAGGGAGTATCCTCTGATATCTAGTCAGCATGAATCAGCCTTAGGTTGCCTGCTTCCAGACCCTATTCTCCTGCCTCATTATGATTCCACTATAACGCATCTAGAGTAGTCAAACTTATAAAGACAGAAAGCAGAGCTGTGGCTGCTAGGTGGGTGGAAGGAGAGAGAAGGAGTTATTGTTTAATGAGTAGGAAATTTCAGTTTGGGAAGACGAAAAATGTTCTGAAGATAGATGGTAGTGATGGTCGTGCAACAATGTGAATGTACTTGATGCCACTTAAAAAGTGGCTAACAGTAAATTTTATGTGTATTTTATATATGTATATTTTTATTTTGTTATATGTATTTTATCACGATGTATTTTAAAAGGTGGCTGCAAATTATTCGCTATCTCTGTCATTGAGAAATGGAGTCTAATTATCCTGTCCTTGAAATCAGGCTAGGCTTTGAGGCTTTCTTGACTAATACAAAGTGGCAGAAATAAAGTTCTAGAATTTCCAAGTCTGGGTCGTAAGAAGTTTTGTAGGCTTCTTGGAAGCCTTGCTATGGGTTGTTAATGGGGAAGAGGGTGTGGAATTCGCACCCCCCAGGAAATATTTGGCAATGTCTGAGATTTTTGTTGTTGTTACTGTTGTTATAACTGGGGATGTCAGAGGGTGCTGCTGGTATCTAGTGGGTAGAGTCCAGGGATGCTGATAAACATTTTGTTACACAAGACACCTCAATCCCAACAAAGTATGGTCTGGCTCAAAATGTCAATAGTGCCAGGGCTGAGAAACTCAGCTCTGGGGAAAGCCAGCTGCCCTCAAATCATTATGTTATGAGGAAATCCATGCTTACTATGTGCACAGATCACACAGAAGGAGAGAAAATGCCTAAACAGCTCCAACTGTGGCAGCCATACCAGCCCAGATGCCAGACAGTGAATGAAGATGGGCATCCCATTCCCAGCAGAAGTGATGTGAAGAACCAACAAAACCCACAGACAGCCCTAGATATACACCTCCAGGTGACCAACCCAGACATCACCAACAGTTAGCACTGCTCCAGTTGAATACTCCCCAACAAAAAATCTATCCTTTCTATGTGTTGCCTGAATTCATTACCAACAAAGGTATGAACATAATAAAATGATTGCTATTTTACGTCACTTAATTTTAGAGTGGTTTGTTCATAGCAATAGATAACCAAAACAGCAGCCTGCTAATCTCATAGAAGAGATTAGAAACGTTCAGCATGGTTTCAGGAAGACTGAAACTAAGTAGACAGTGCAGGTTAATTCAAACTTAACCTGAGTGACCCCTCCTGAGAAATGGGGATCTAAGTTTCTATCCCATGAAATTGAGAAAATTTAATAAAATTAGGTATTTAAAAGCACTTAAGATAATACCTGGAAGAGTAGAGCTATTCAATAAATAACTTTAGATTGGATTTGATCTGGGTTGTCTTAATACAAAGCAAAAATGACCTTTATCATAGACTAGTTCTTTTTAAATATTAAGTAATTTAAATTAGCATGAAGTGATTTTGTCTCAGAAACTCTCTTTTCTCCCATCCACCTCATGTAAACATCTCTTGCAAATCTTTCTCAAACAGACTCAGGTTGGAGTTCCACTTCTAACCCTTACTGGCTGCATAACCATGAGTTATTAGCATCTGCTATGGTATGAATGTTTGTTTTCCCCCAAAAAATTATGTTTGAAATCCTAAGTAATTAGATCATGAAGGCAGAGACTTCATGAATGGGATTAATGCCCTTATAAAACAGGCCCCAGAAATCTGCCTTGCCCCTTTACCATGTGAGGACGTGGCAAGAAGGCACCACCCATGAACCAGGAAATGGGCCCTCACCAGGCACCAAATCGGTTAGCACCTTCATCTTGGACTTCACAGCCTCTAGAACTACAAAAAATAAATCTCTGTTGTTTATAAACTACCCTGTATATGATATTTTGTTATATCAGCAGGAACAGACTATGACACTGTCTCTAAGCCTCTTTCTTTTAGTGTAAAATAAAGATAATAATAATATATCTATCTTATAGAATGGTTGTGTTGATTAAATGAGATAAATGCATATGAAGTCCTTAACAACATTCCAAGCACAAACCAAACACTCAGTATCATTTTAGTATCCTGTAGGCCACCTGCCCCACCAACTTATCTGACATCTATCAATCCCAGAAGCAGGAGTTACTTGGACCCAAACTGGTCTCTTCATAGCAGAATTAAAATAAACTTTCTCCAACTTTGAACTGTGACTATAACTAGGAAAGAAAAGACTAATCCATTTCTCCTCCTCGGTAATAATGAAAGCATTCCATGCAGTTCAGGGACATTTTCAGAAAGTCAAAGAGGAAAATCTTGTGACTTCTTCCAAAGCAAAGATATGAGGAATCCTCTGCTGTGTAAAAACCCAGGAAGAAAACCAATTCCAGATGCACCTGCCTGGTACACCTCTCAATGGAACCCACATCTGCAATTTTATTTTTTGACTTCACTACCTAATGTTCCAACCAGCATAAAAGACTGTTCCGCAAAATCAAAAGATGTACCAACTTGAATTCAGGTTTTTCCCAGGCTTGAGTAAAAGCATTGTTAAAAAATAATAATAGGGGGCGGAGCAAGATGGCCGAATAGGAACAGCTCCAGTCTCCAACTCCCAGCGCGAGCGACACAGAAGACCGGTGATTTCTGCATTTTCAACTGAGGTACTGGGTTCATCTCACTGGGGAGTGCCGGACGATCGGTGCTGGTCAGCTGCTGCAGCCCGACCAGTGAGAGCTGAAGCAGGGCGAGGCATTGCCTCACCTGGGAAGCGCAAGGGGGAAGGGAATCCCTTTTCCTAGCCAGGGGAACTGAGACACACAACACCTGGAAAATCGGGTAACTCCTACCCCAATACTGCACTTTAAGCAAACAGGCACACCAGGAGATCATATCCCACACCTGGCCGGGAGGGTCCCACACCCACGGAGCCTCCCTCATTGCTAGCACAGCAGTCTGTGATCTACCGGCAAGGCAGCAGCGAGGCTGGGGGAGGGGCGCCCGCCATTGCTGAGGCTTAAGTAGGTAAACAAAGCTGCTGGGAAGCTCGAACTGGGTGGAGCTCACAGCAGCTCAAGGAAACCTGCCTGTCTCTGTAGACTCCACCTCTGGGGACAGGGCACAGTAAAGAATAACAAACGCAGCAGAAACCTCTGCAGACGCAGACGACTCTGTCTGACAGCTTTGAAGAGAGCAGTGGATCTCCCAACACGGAGGTTGAGATCTGAGAAGGGACAGACTCCCTGCTCAAGTGGGTCCCTGACCCCTGAGTAGCCTAACTGGGAGACATCCCCCACTAGGGGCAGTCTGACACCCCACACCTCACAGGGTGGAGTACACCCCTGAGAGGAAGCTTCCAAAGCAAGAATCAGACAGGTACACTCACTGTTCAGAAATATTCTATCTTCTGCAGCCTCTGCTGCTGATACCCAGGCAAACAGGGTCTGGAGTGGACCTCAAGCAATCTCCAACAGACCTACAGCTGAGGGTCCTGACTGTTAGAAGGAAAACTATCAAACAGGAAGGACACCAACACCAAAACCCCATCAGTACGTCACCATCATCAAAGACCAGAGGCAAATAAAACCACAAAGATGGGGAAAAAGCAGGGCAGAAAAGCTGGAAATTCAAAAAATAAGAGCGCATCTCCCCCGGCAAAAGAGCGCAGCTCATCGCCAGCAACAGATCAAAGCTGGACGGAGAATGACTTTGATGAGATGAGAGAAGAAGGCTTCAGTCCATCAAATTTCTCAGAGCTAAAGGAGGAATTACGTACCCAGCACAAAGAAACTAAAAATCTTGAAAAAAAAGTGGAAGAATTGATGGCTAGAGTAATTAATGCAGAGAAGGTCATAAACGAAATGAAAGAGATGAAAACCATGACACGAGAAATACGTGACAAATGCACAAGCTTCAGTAACCAACTCGATCAACTGGAAGAAAGAGTATCAGCGATTGAGGATCAAATGAATGAAATGAAGCGAGAAGAGAAACCAAAAGAAAAAAGAAGAAAAAGAAATGAACAAAGCCTGCAAGAAGTATGGGATTATGTAAAAAGACCAAATCTATGTCTGATTGGGGTGCCTGAAAGTGAGGGGGAAAATGGAACCAAGTTGGAAAACACTCTTCAGGATATCATCCAGGAGAACTTCCCCAACCTAGTAGGACAGGCCAACATTCAAATTCAGGAAATACAGAGAACGCCACAAAGATACTCCTCGAGAAGAGCAACTCCAAGACACATAATTGCCAGATTCACCAAAGTTGAAATGAAGGAAAAAATCTTAAGGGCAGCCAGAGAGAAAGGTCGGGTTACCCACAAAGGGAAGCCCATCAGACTAACAGCAGATCTCTCGGCAGAAACTCTACAAGCCAGAAGAGAGTGGGGGCCAATATTCAACATTCTTTTTTTTTTTTTTTTTTTTTTTTTTTTGAGACGGAGTCTCACTCTGTCGCCCAGGCTGGAGTGCAGTGGCTGGATCTCAGCTCACTGCAAGCTCCGCTTCCCAGGTTTACGCCATTCTCCTGCCTCAGCCTCCCGAGTAGCTGGGACTACAGGCACCCGCCACCTCGCCCGGCTAGTTTTTTTTGTATTTTTAGTAGAGACGGGGTTTCACCATGTTAGCCAGGATGGTCTCAATCTCCTGACCTTGTGATCCGCCCATCTCGGCCTCCCAAAGTGCTGGGATTACAGGCTTGAGCCACCGCACCCGGCCCAATATTCAACATTCTTAAAGAAAAGAATTTTAAACCCAGAATTTCATATCCAGCCAAACTAAGTTTCATAAGTGAAGGAGAAATAAAATCCTTTACAGATAAGCAAATGCTTAGAGATTTTGTCACCACTAGGCCTGCCTTACAAGAGACCCTGAAGGAAGCACTAAACATGGAAAGGAACAACCGGTACCAGCCATTGCAAAAACATGCCAAAATGTAAAGACCATCGAGGCTAGGAAGAAACTGCATCAACTAACGAGCAAAATAACCAGTTAATATCATAATGGCAGGATCAAGTTCACACATAACAATATTAACCTTAAATGTAAATGGACTAAGTGCTCCAATTAAAAGACACAGACTGGCAAACTGGATAAAGAGTCAAGACCCATCAGTCTGCTGTATTCAGGAGACCCATCTCACATGCAGAGACATACATAGGCTCAAAATAAAGGGATGGAGGAAGATTTACCAAGCAAATGGAGAACAAAAAAAAGCGGGGGTTGCAATACTAGTCTCTGATAAAACAGACTTTAAACCATCAAAGATCAAAAGAGACAAAGAAGGCCATTACATAATGGTAAAGGGATCAATTCAACAGGAAGAGCTAACTATCCTAAATATATATGCACCCAATACAGGAGCACCCAGATTCATAAAGCAAGTCCTTAGAGACTTACAAAGAGACTTAGACTCCCATACAATAATAATGGGAGACTTCAACACTCCACTGTCAACATTAGACAGATCAACGAGACAGAAAGTTAACAAGGATATCCAGGAATTGAACTCATCTCTGCAGCAAGCAGACCTAATAGACATCTATAGAACTCTCCACCCCAAATCAACAGAATATACATTCTTCTCAGCACCACATCGTAATTACTCCAAAATTGACCACGTAATTGGAAGTAAAGCACTCCTCAGCAAATGTACAAGAACAGAAATTATAACAAACTGTCTCTCAGACCACAGTGCAATCAAACTAGAACTCAGGACTAAGAAACTCAATCAAAACCGCTCAACTACATGGAAACTGAACAACCTGCTCCTGAATGACTACTGGGTACATAACGAAATGAAGGCAGAAATAAAGATGTTCTTTGAAACCAATGAGAACAAAGATACAACATACCAGAATCTCTGGGACACATTTAAAGCAGTGTGTAGAGGGAAATTTATAGCACTAAATGCCCACAAGAGAAAGCAGGAAAGATCTAAAATTGACACTCTAACATCGCAATTAAAAGAACTAGAGAAGCAAGAGCAAACACATTTGAAAGCTAGCAGAAGGCAAGAAATAACTAAGATCAGAGCAGAACTGAAGGAGATAGAGACACAAAAAACCCTCCAAAAAATCAATGAATCCAGGAGTTGGTTTTTTGAAAAGATCAACAAAATTGACAGACCACTAGCCAGACTAATAAAGAAGAAAAGAGAGAAGAATCAAATCGACGCAATAAAAAATGATAAAGGGGATATCACCACCGACCCCACAGAAATACAAACTACCATCAGAGAATACTATAAACCTCTCTACGCAAATAAACTGGAAAATCTAGAAGAAATGGATAATTTCCTGGACACTTACACTCTTCCAAGACTAAACCAGGAAGAAGTTGAATCCCAGAATAGACCAATAGCAGGCTCTGAAATTGAGGCAATAATTAATAGCCTACCAACCAAAAAAAGTCCAGGACCAGATGGATTCACAGCTGAATTCTACCAGAGGTACAAGGAGGAGTTGGTACCATTCCTTCTGAAACTATTCCAATCAATAGAAAAAGAGGGAATCCTCCCTAACTCATTTTATGAGGCCAACATCATCCTGATACCAAAGCCTGGCAGGGACACAACAAAAAAAGAGAATTTTAGACCAATATCCCTGATGAACATCGATGCAAAAATCCTCAATAAAATACTGGCAAACCGGATTCAGCAACACATCAAAAAGCTTATCCACCATGATCAAGTGGGCTTCATCCCTGGGATGCAAGGCTGGTTCAACATTCGCAAATCAATCAACATAATCCAGCATATAAACAGAACCAAAGACAAAAACCACATGATTATCTCAATAGATGCAGAAAAGGCTTTTGACAAAATTCAACAGCCCTTCATGCTAAAAACGCTCAATAAATTCGGTATTGATGGAACATACCTCAAAATAATAAGAGCTATTTATGACAAACCCACAGCCAATATCATACTGAATGGGCAAAAACTGGAAAAATTCCCTTTGAAAACTGGCACAAGACAGGGATGCCCTCTCTCACCACTCCTATTCAACATAGTGTTGGAAGTTCTGGCTAGGGCAATTAAGCAAGAGAAAGAAATCAAGGGTATTCAGTTAGGAAAAGAAGAAATCAAATTGTCCCTGTTTGCAGATGACATGATTGTATATTTAGAAAAACACATTGTCTCAGCCCAAAATCTCCTTAAGCTGATAAGCAACTTCAGCAAAGTCGCAGGATACAAAATCAATGTGCAAAAATCACAAGCATTCTTATACACCAGTAACAGACAAACAGAGAGCCAAATCATGAATGAACTTCCATTCACAATTGCTTCAAAGAGAATCAAATACCTAGGAATCCAACTTACAAGGGATGTAAAGGACCTCTTCAAGGAGAACTACAAACCACTGCTCAGTGAAATAAAAGAGGACACAAACAAATGGAAGAACATACCATGCTCATGGATAGGAAGAATCAATATCGTGAAAATGGCCATACTGCCCAAGGTTATTTATAGATTCAATGCCATCCCCATCAAGCTACCAATGAGTTTCTTCACAGAATTGGAAAAAACTGCTTTAAAGTTCATATGGAACCAAAAAAGAGCCCGCATCTCCAAGACAATCCTAAGTCAAAAGAACAAAGCTGGAGGCGTCACGCTACCTGACTTCAAACTATACTACAAGGCTACAGTAACCAAAACAGCATGGTACTGGTACCAAAACAGAGATATAGACCAATGGAACAGAACAGAGTCCTCAGAAATAATACCACACATCTACAACCATCTGATCTTTGACAAACCTGAGAGAAACAAGAAATGGGGAAAGGATTCCCTATTTAATAAATGGTGCTGGGAAAATTGGCTAGCCATAAGTAGAAAGCTGAAACTGGATCCTTTCCTTACTCCTTATACGAAAATTAATTCAAGATGGATTAGAGACTTAAATGTTAGACCTAATACCATAAAAATCCTAGAGGAAAATCTAGGTAGTACCATTCAGGACATAGGCATGGGCAAAGACTTCATGTCTAAAACACCAAAAGCAACGGCAGCAAAAGCCAAAATTGACAAATGGGATCTCATTAAACTAAAGAGCTTCTGCACAGCAAAAAAAACTACCATCAGAGTGAACAGGCAACCTACAGAATGGGAGAAAATCTTTGCAATCTACTCATCTGACAAAGGGCTAATATCCAGAACCTACAAAGAACTCAAACAAATTTACAAGAAAAAAACAAACAACCCCATCAAAAAGTGGGCAAAGGATATGAACAGACATTTCTCAAAAGAAGACATTCATACAGCCAACAGACACATGAAAAAATGCTCATCATCACTTGCCATCAGAGAAATGCAAATCAAAACCACAATGAGATACCATCTCACACCAGTTAGAATGGCGATCGTTAAAAAGTCAGGAAACAACAGGTGCTGGAGAGGATGTGGAGAAATAGGAATACTTTTACACTGTTGGTGGGATTATAAACTAGTACAACCATTATGGAAAACAGTATGGCGATTCCTCAAGGATCTAGAACTAGATGTACCATATGACCCAGCCATCCCATTACTGGGTATATACCCAAAGGATTATAAATTATGCTGCTATAAAGACACATGCACACGTATGTTTATTGCGGCACTATTCACAATAGCAAAGACTTGGAATCAACCCAAATGTCCATCAGTGACAGATTGGATTAAGAAAATGTGGCACATATACACCATGGAATACTATGCAGCCATAAAAAAGGATGAGTTTGTGTCCTTTGTAGGGACATGGATGCAGCTGGAAACCATCATTCTTAGCAAACTATCACAAGAACAGAAAACCAAACACCGCATGTTCTCACTCATAGGTGGGAACTGAACAATGAGATCACTTGGACTCAGGAAGGGGAACATCACACACCGGGGCCTATCATGGGGAGGGGGGAGGGGGGAGGGATTGCACTGGGAGTTATACCTGATGTAAATGACGAGTTGATGGGTGCAGCACACCAACATGGCACAAGTATACATATGTAACAAACTTGCACGTTATGCACATGTACCCTACAACTTAAAGTATAATAATAATAAATTAACTTTTTAAAAGAAGGCCAAAAAATAATAATAATAATAATAATAATAATAATAATAAAAGCTATTACAACATCTATCAGCAAGAAATCAGGCTGGTCATTGAGATGCAAGTCATGTTTCCTCTCCAGGCTGGTAGAATTAATTACGACCGGTGACCATGGCCTTTTGTCCTGAAGGTTGTGCTCAGGTCTTCCCGCAAGCCTCTTTTCTGTGAATCCTAGAAGCAAGAAGCCGCACTCTGGGCAAATCATACAAATGAAAACCCTCAACAGTGGGATTCTCCAATTCAAGAGGACTACTTGGTGCTCAGGAAAATAAACAAGAAATATGTGCAGACAAATTTGATTGGAATCCTTTGAGAATCAGGAAATGAGGAGGAAAGTTCCAAGAGCTTTGAACTTTGGAGACCCCTTCTGGGGTGTAGTGCCTATGGTTTAAAATAAGCCAGAATCTGTTCTAAGGAAGATTGCTGGATTCAATGGCGATGCTGTCAGTTCAGAGGGAATACCATATACACACACTCGTTAGCCACTCGATTAAAACACTGTTCTTTTTTTTTTTTTTTCCTAGGTATGACATCCATTTAGAGCCCTATTAATTCTATACACTCTCTGGTTTTACAAAATCTCCAAGATTCATAAGACTGTGCTATAAATGAAACAAAGTGATTTCCAGTATTTGGGGCAACAAGATCTCCTCACATATATGATGAGTGGTATCATTTAAACATGACAGCTTAAAGGGCAACCCACCCCCACATCAGCACACCACACCCACCCGTCCCCTGGTATTTTTCACTGTAGAGCTTACCACCCTCTGACAGATCATATTTGTGTTATGTATGTGTTCATTTTCTGTTTCGCCTGACAGAATGTAGGCTCCTTGAGGTGAGTGTTCTCCCTGTTTTGTGTACTGTTCTCTCCACAATGCCTAAAACAGTGGCTGGTCTATGAGAAGCCCTTCTGTAAATCAGGATCCAGTCAAGAGACAGAACCCATACTGGCAATTTAAACAAAAAGAATTTAAAAATACTAATCAGCCATAAAGTTATTGAATTGATAGCTCAAAGATTAAAAAGAGAACTCAAAGTAACTACTTAGGGAAAAAGTAGAAATTATTAAAACCTGAAAACTCGAATAAGGGGCTCCATGGAACTGGAACTCAGACCTCTGAGGAGGGGTCACGGACTGGCTAATGCTGCTGTCCCTGAGGTCGGAGGAAGCCCTCATGGTCCTGAGACCCCGATCTGAGAAGGGGTCACTGCCCCGCTGATGTCTTCAAGCTGGGATGTGGTGAGGCTCGCTCTGTAAGTGCTGGAAAAACTGCAAACTAGAGTTACCTGCTGCTACACAGGGAGCTGCTGCTTCCGGGGTGATGCCCACAGGAACTGTGAGCCAACAGGAAGTCCTGGGAAACAGATGGGAAGGAACAAGTCTCCTCTTCCTCCTCCAGGCTTGATGTGTGGTCTGCAAAGTCCCAGCCCCAGAATCACTAAGCTAAGTGTGGAAGGGAAGTTATGCTTATGCTTATGCTTTATGCTAAGAGGTAATGACTTTAAAAAGTTATCAGTAAAGACTTGTAGGAGAAAAAAAATGAAAGCAAAGAAAGAAGAAAAGAAGGAGAGAAGAAAAGCAAAAAGGAAGGACAGATATACAGACGGCTGGACATCATCGAAGATAAAGACCTCCATGGTATCTAGAGTAAGACTAATACTTAATAACAATGCCTACCAATTATTGAGCTCTTATACCGTGCTAAGCTCTTTACACATCTACTGTCTTGTCCTGACAATTCTATGATACAGGATTTATTATTCCCATTTTATAAATGAAAAAAAACTGAGAGAGATTTAAGTACGTGCCCAGGTCACAGAGTTAATAAATGCTGAGGCAGGGATTTAAGCCCAAGTCTCTTTAGTTCTAAAGCCCATGTTTTCTCATCCCATGGCCATTGGCTAGCGTGTGTTTGGAAAATTGATATTTCAAAAGTTAGGGTTAGAATGAGAAAAGAATCATGCTCCAGTAAAGTTAAAGTTAAAAAATATGAGCCCCAGGATTGATTTTCCAATGAACTGGCCCTATGCCCTCAAGTGAATTATTATCTTTGAGCTTGACTTGCCTGCAGAATGGAAATAATGAACCCTGTTCTGTGGTGTGGATAGCAGATGGTTCACTTACATGAACCCACATTACATCAAACAGTCAGAGTCACTCAGATGTGGTTTCCCCAAATAACTATCACCCACACTCTCTTCCTTGCTGAGCGAATCCCAGTTTTGCTTCAGGAATTAGGGTCCATGTGATTCATGGTTCCTCCTCAGCCCCAGTGTTGACTGGTTCAAGTCCATCATGTTAATTCTATCCTCCTTGCCAATGACTGGCTTAGAAATAGGCACATGCCACAGCTACAGTCCATGTGAGAAAAGAAGAAGCAAGCTGAAGGGATTCCGGACACACTTTTCTCACGCTTAAAAATAAGCAAGACAAGGACTGCTTATTTTGGGCTCTGAACATAGGTAGGTGAAAATGTGATGTCTGGAGCTCCTGCTGTCTTCTTGTAACCATGAGGAGAAGCCATCATCAAAATGCTACCAATCCTAAAATTATTGTACCTATTGTTTTCTGAGATAACAACTTCTTTACTGTTTAAGCCCATTTTAAGTGTTCAGTATTCTGATGTTTTAATTAAAAGCATTTGAATGGATCAAAAGCATTCTCTTTGGTATATCTTCATATGGCCTCCATTCCTCGCTCTCTTGCAGGTGACCTAGGCTGAAGAAGAGAGGGACAAAAATGTTTTACACTGGATAAGAACATAGGGTGTCAATGACTACACTAGACTGCACTGGAGTTATATTATTTCGTGGGACTATTCCGGAGTTATGCAAATTTTACTGGGCTGGGTTTTTTGACGTTAAAACAAAGGGGTTATTCATTCATTTTCTAATAGTGATTGAAAAAGCTAAGGAAACTGCCCATGATTTTATCCAGGGAGGGAGAAGGAGTAATCCAGAAAGTCAAGTTGAAAGAATATCGAGATACCTGTCCAATCGACTAGGTTATATGTGTATCAGCCATGCAAGGGCCAAGTCAGTGCCACCTTCACTGTGTCCGTGTAGCCTGTGCTGACACCCCTTCTGCCTGTCCTCCAACCTGATTTTTGGTCTGTGTCTCTGGCCTCTTCAGGAACTAGTCCACCATTTCAGAGCATCAGTTGAGACTCTGAACTCTCAAGACAGCCTCCCAGCTGGGAAGTGCTGGCTTCCCTCCATCTCTTCATTTGCCAAATGGGAATAATAACAGAAGCCACCTCCAAGGGCAGTTTTAAGCATTACATCACACGGTCAGCATTCACTCAACATTGGCTACCTCATTTTCTCACGCCTCTATTCAAATGCGTCCTTCTCACTGACACTGCACTTTTTCATGATGTCTAGGAACAGCTCTCTTAGCATGGTCTTGGGAGTCCCTCCTATGAACTTGTCAGAGATCCTCCATGCCTTCCTGACCACAGAACTCCAGACTCAGACCCTGATGGAGCTTGAACCAGACCTGGAAGAAAGGTGATGTGGACAGTCCCACGATGAGGAGGAAGACCAGCTACATTGAGCCCCCCGCACATGCCAGTGACTTTACAGTCATCATCTCATTCATTCCTTACTGCAGAATAGAAAGTAGATTCAGAAAGTCTGACTGGCATAAGTTCACGCAGCTCGCAAATAGTGAGGCTGAATTGAATCCTAGGTCTCTTTTTCATAAATCTAGGACTTTCCCAACTCAACGCACTGAAGAAAGTCCAGGGAGCCTGGCAGGAATGTAGGAGAGGTTAAGGCAAGCATGAGGGATTGAAATCCGGGTCTCTCATTTCACCAAATCCACGGCTCTTTCCAGAGACCACAGCGGTGTTCATTTTGGGGATGTAGTAACACATAGCAGTGGTCATGATTGAGGAGAGAGAGTGTGGAGTCAAGTACATTAAAATTTTAAAATCAGCTCCCATTTTTAGTGATTCTTTTTAAAGTGTCAGCAGATCCCAGTTGAGCCTATGTGGCACCTGGTTGTCCACCTGAGTTTATTACCGGCATTTGTTTGTTTGGCTTTTTGTTTTGTTTACTTGGCTGAATGGGCCAGGGGGCAGGGAAGAGGGGTGGAGACTCGGGCATCCAGAGGACAAAAGAGAGGGGAAAATGGAGGACAAACGGGAATAAGCCTCTGTGTAGCAGGAACCAGGTCAACCCTATGTCACACTTTGACACCCTGAGAGGCTTCAGGTGACCCCACCCAGGACGGCCAAGTTGTGCAGGCAGCAGGATACATTGTGCTTCCAGGAAGTGCCACCCTCCCACTGAGGGTGCCAGTAATGCTGGCCACAATGAGGTGCCCCAGGGAGCCTGGCAAGAGGAGGACACCATGAAAGAATGCCCCTGTAGGAGAGGAAGAACATGGCAGACCCACAGGGCAACTGACTTGTAAACACCTGTGAGACAGCTGGGGGGACTCCCAGGGACACCTGAGGAAGGAAGAGATGACCTTCACAGGGGACAATAGTCCACATGAGCATTTGGACTAGCCAGGGACTAGCCAGGCTTGGGGACATTGCGTTACTATTATGACCACCAACGGCTTTACCAAGGGAAAGAAAAAAATGAAGAACAGAAGAAAGAAAGGAAGAGGAGAGGGGAAAAAATGAGGGGGAGAGGGAGAGGAGGGGAGGAGGGAGAGAGGAGAGAGGAGGGAGAAAACCCCTCCTGTTTGTCACAGGTAGCCTTAGACACCGAGCCCCTCCCCGTGCAGATAAGTGCCTAAGAGATTCAACTTTTCTTCCTTTCAACCAGAGCAAAAGAAGCTATAATGAGGTTATTTATTCCTTCCAAGAAGCACTGTGGTAATAAGTCCCTCAGCTGACTGCTCTTGGGCTAAGCTTCCTCACAAATATATGAAATGCCCAAACCCAGCAATCAGTACAGCTAATTGAAATGCCAACCCGAAGTTCACTAGATGACTGCCGCTGGGGTCACAGTCATTACCAGCGATTAACTGTTATGTGAAAAGATCCAGGAAGAGACACCATTTTAGCAATAAGCTTTAACCTCACATCCACTGTGGGAAAACAAAAAGACAGACAAACGCTGGGCAAGAAAGCCAGACTGGAACCAGGACCAGGTTTGGCTCTGGGGAACGCAGACTGCAGCAGGAAGGATTTCGGCTAGATCCCAGGAAGCTGATGGCAAGAGCATGGATGGATTCAATGTTCTCAACTAAGGGGTCTCTTGATCAGAATGGGATGGCCAACCCAGAAACCACATCTGGCTTCACCTATTTTTTTCTCGCCTGTAAAACAAACAGAATAAAACCTGTATCTTGGAATTGCTCGAAGAATTAAGTAAGTCATTTACATACCGAGATGAATGTCTACCATACAGCAGTTACCCAATAGATAAATATTTCTACCACCAACCAGCCAGCAACAAATCAAAAAAAAATTCACTGTGAATTTATTACATCCAGGAACTCTTAAAAGGGTGCAAAGATGAATGTCACCCAGTTTCTGGCCTTAGCAGACTCCCAAGTTGAGATAAGTGAAGGGACATTTGTCCAGCACATATGAGGTCCCAGGGCCCATGGTAAGTATTCTATGTAAATTAGAACCTTCAGTCCTCAAGGATACCTGATAAAGACTGAGACTCAGCAATCACACAGCAGGAGTATAGACAGGCTGTGTTTCAAAGTCCAGTATGCCTGTCTCCCAAGACCACGTCATTTCCCTGCACCACTTGACCTCCTACAATGGAAACATGTAGAATGTTCAAAAACAAGAATGGGAACAGAGCCCACAGTAAATGAGATATTCCAGGGCAGCACATGGTCCCCAGACTGGTGACAACTCCACACTTTTGGAGGAAGGAGTGCCATTTTGGGTTGATCATGATTGTATGAGTTTCCTTGGGCCACCAGAACATATTACCACTTGGTGCTCTAGAACAACAGAAATGTACTCTGTCAGCACTCTGAAGTCTAGAAGTCCTAAACCAAGTTGTCAGCAGGGCTGTGCTCTCTCCAGAGGCTCTGGTGGCTCCCAGGAATTCTTGGCTTCTTTGAAAGCATCACTCAATCTCTGCCTCCACAGTTTAAGTTGTTCTTCATGTGTCTCTGGATCTTACAAATGCTTGTAGGTGCAGTAGCACAGGCCTGTGATCCAGCACTTTGAGAGGCAGAGGCAAGTGGCTCACTTGAACCCAGGAGTTCGAGACCAGCCTGAGCAGCATAGTGAGAACCCATCTCTACAAAAAATAAAACAATTAGCCAGGTGTGTCGCTATGCACCTGTAATCCCAGCTACTCGGGAGACTGAAGTGGGAAGATCACTTGAGCCCAGGAGGTCAAGGCTGCAGTAAGCCAAGATTGTACCACTGTACTCCAGTCTGGTCAACAGAGTGAGACCCTGTCTCAAATAAGCAAACAGAAAAAATGCTTGTTATTGGATTTAGGACCTAGTCAGGTAATCCAAGATGATCTCATCTCAAGATCTTTATACCTGCAAAGACTACTTTCCCACATAAGGTCACATTCAGAGAGTCTGGAAATTGGGATGTGGATATATTTGGGCAAGTACCATTCAACCTACTACAATGCCCTAACCTTCTACTCACCAATGTCAGGAATGTCCTCTCACTCATTATTCCCTCCATCTTTATCTTCCCATATCAGTCTCTCTCATTAGCCTGCCATACTCATGAGTAAGATTCTCTTTCTTTGAAATTCCCCTCATATGCTTCTTTTCATTCTGTAAACACCAAAACTCTTAAAGAATTGTCTCCAGAGCAACTCCACCTTCCTCACCACCCACCTGCATCTTCATACCTTGGCGCCTGGCTTCTGCCCTCGCTACTGGACTGGCAGTCCTCTCCCATGTCACCAACAATAGTACAGTGGTCTGTTCCCATAGCTTCTTTCCATGAGGCCTCATCTCTCCGGTGCCCCCTCCTCCACTCAGCCCTAGCCACACCAGACTTCATGTTGACTTGAAGGCTCATTTCCTATCTCAAGGGTTGCTGTTCTCTCTGCCCGGAATATTCTCCCACCCTGTATTAGTCAGGGTTCTCCTGAGACACAGAACCAATAGGATAAGCATGTACATGGAAAGAGATGTACTTAAAGAATTGTTACATGTGATTATGAAAGCTGACAAGTTCAAAATCTGCAGGGGGATTGTCAGGCTGGAGACCCAGGAGAGCTGGAATTCACTCTTGCTCAAAGGAGGTCAGTTTTTTGTTCTTTCTCGTCAGGCCTTCAACTGATTGAATGAGGCCCACCCACATCATGGAGGGCCATCTGCTTTACTCAAAGTCACTGATTTGAATGTTAATCTCTGGGACTTGGGAAGGAAGGGTGGAAGGAGGGTGAGGGATAAAAGACTACACATTGGGTACAGTGTACACTGATCAGGTGATGAGTGCACCAAATCTCAGAAATCACCACTGAAGAACTTATCCATGTAACCCAACACCTCCTGTTCCCCAAAAACCTATTGAAATAAAAAAAAATTAGGTGGAAGAACAAAGTATTGGCTATAAAACTTAAAAATTTGCTAATGCCTGTCTTTATTTCCTTCAATAAAGTGTATAAAATGGTCAAGAATATAAAAAAAAAAGTTGCAGCTATCACAAGTAATGGTGGTTGGAGCATTTTTGTCAATGATTTTGGACTCATCACTCTCAAGTGCTACTTGACAGAAATCAGCACTCATTTCTGTCAAGTAGATTGTTAGAAGGGGGCATATCTTTCATTGTCATGAATAATGCCAAACTTTTTCCAAAATAATGACACTAGTTCATGCTCCTATAGCAGCATATGTGACTAGTCATTTCTCCAAATCTTTGTGGACTCTTAGTTTTATCTCTTTGTAAAATTTCCACCACTCGGGTTAGTCTTTCATTTGGACAGACTTTTACTTAAAATTTTTAACAAAAATGCACAAATAAATAATAAAATAAATGTTAATCACATCCAAAAACACCCTCACAAAAACATCCAGAACATACGCCACACATCTGGGCACTGTGGCCCAGTCAAGTTGACAAGACAAAATTAACCATCACACACCCTGACTCTATTGCTTGCATAGTTGCCTCTTCAACTTTCTGGTCTCAAGTCAAATATGACTATGTCAATGACCCTCCCTTACAACCAATCTAAAGTAGCCTGCCTTTTTTATTTCATTTGTGTGTATGTGGCAAGTTTCACTGTTTAAAATTAGCACATTTTGGTTTACCTATTTATTCCCTGTCATCTCTGCCTCCTTCAGTGCCAGCTGTGTGATGCTAAAGATGTTTGTCTTGGTCACCACTACACTACCCAGTGGCACAGGATTTTCTTCTCAATCACTTTGCAAGCTGGGACCTCCAACTGGTGAGACCTGAGCCTTGCTCAGCCATGCTACCCGCTATAGAAGACAGCCCACCCACTCAGCCTTCCTGGGCCAAGTCTGGCTTGTGCACCAGTTCCCAAGTTCTTGTCCCCCACCCAAGAAGAATGAGGATGCACTGACAATCAAAGAGTGAGCAAGGCAGGGAGTTTTATTGAGTGATGAAACAGCTTTCAGCAGACAGGGAACATGGGGGTGGTCTCCCTACCCAAAGGTGGGAAAGTCTCCCTGATATGGCTGAGTCCAGGGCTTTTATGGACTCAGAATCAGAGAGGGACAGGCCATAGGTAGTACTGGAAAAGGCAACATTCAATTGGTTAAAAGGCATTATTAAGAAAGAGCCAATCAGGGCTGGGCATGGTGGCTCATGCCTGTAATCCCAGCACTTTGGGAGGCTGAGGTGGGTGGATCACAAGTTCAGGAGATCGAGACTATCCTGGCTAACACGGTGAAACCCTGTCTCTACTAAAAATACAAAAAAAAAAAAAAAAAAAATAGCTGGGTGTGGTGGTGGGCACCTGTAGTCCCAGCTACTCAGGAGGCTGAGGCAGGAGAATGGCGTGAACCCGGGAGGCGGAGCTTGCAGTGAGCCAAGACTGCACCCCTGCACTCCAGCCTGGGTGACAGAGTGAGACTCCGTCTCAAAAAAAAAAAAAAAAGAACCAATCAGAAAGGGTGAGCAAACAGGAACAGTAGTTCTCACTCTGAATAGTGGGTTTTATCTGGGACCAGCAGTCTGGTCTTGCAGCCTTCAGGCTGTTTTTGGCTTGAAGGTGGGGTTTTACCAGGGACCACCCCATCTGCCTAGGCATTTGGCTGCCTCCTGTCACTATCACGAGGGCATAATGTAAGGCATGGCACTCCTTAGGCACTGTGTTTGTTTGTGTTAGTTTGGATCATGGAGGAAGCCAATGCCACGATACAGGTAAAAGGGCAAGAGAGGTATGGGTGCCACCTATGAAAGATAAAGGGATCTTAATGAGCTCTGAGAGCTGAGCAGGAAGAGGGGAAGGAAGAGGGCTGAGTAGGCAGAGTCTTAGACTGCAGCACAGTTCTAGGGAAGTCTCAGGCTGCCCACTGCAGGATCCAGTAGAGGAGTCCCACACACCTCAAGAATAGAGAGCCGTATTCAACCACTGGCAGGGAAACATGCCCCAGGAGAAACGTGCCCTGGCACAATGCATGAGCCATTCAGAAGGTCAGAGTCTGGCCTGCCAGTCACACTCCACTCTGATGGACAGCTGGGTGGAGCGTTTTCATGTCCATTCCAGGCACTTAGTAACTATTGAGTGATTGAATGGGTGATTGAATGAGTGAATGTTCTCGTTCAACATCCTGCTGTATCTCTCCTTAGCACAGGACATGGATGACAGCCACGTTCCTCCCTCACCAATCCTGAAACTGTCCCTTGGCCTCTGTGTGCTTGCATTGCATCCTCCTGGTTTCCCTCCTACCTCTCTAGCCCTGCTATTTCCTTTTCTGTTCCCTCTTCTTCATCTTCACCCTGATATAAGGGTGTCCCCCAAACTTCCGCCAGCCCTCTTTCTTCCACCGCTCTGTCCTGTAGGCCTGGAATATGAGAGAGGTGCAGGAAGCCACTGTCTTGGTGAGATCAGTAATAGCTATGGTTTATTGAGTGCTCACTGTGTGCAAGGCCCTTGACTGGAGTTGTCATTTGCACTATGTTGGTTATCCTCACTTAGACCCTAAAGAGGCATTAGCATCCCATTTTAGAGATGGGGAAGCTGAAGCTTAGCGGGACTTAGCACAAGGTCACATGGCTTATAAATTGCCAGAATTCAAACCCAGGTCTACGTGACTCCAAAGTCCCTATTTTCACTAGACTGGAGGTCCTTGAGGTTGAAGCCACATTTTACAATATCTTGTATCCCATGGCACCTAGCCAGCTGAACACACAGTAGGTGCTTAGTGACTGCTGAGCACCTAGTGGGTCCCCACCCTGATACACATTCCCTGCTGAGCCCCTGTCAACAGCAAAGGGGTTAACTGCTCTGTCGGAAGGAGCCTGGCTTTGGGCAACCAACCTCTTTTAAATAATGAGCCTCCGGTATTCTTGCTAATGACATTCTCTTCTCACTGCTTCAGGTTTTACTCACAGGAGTAATGAATTAGTTAGTGAATATGGGTGAGAAGCTCTTTGAAGTTGTAAAAAGCCCAGAGTACAAATACTAAGAAAAGGGACCAAACAGACTGCATCAGATGCCCTGTCAGTGCAGAACAGCTCCGTGTGGCTGAGCCACCTGCCCTCTGGGGACAAGCACAGACAGAACACAGAAAGGAAAAGGGGGGCACCCAGGGACACCGAGAGCACACCCAAACACACAGGCCATCCGTCCCAGGCTCCCCATTCCCTCTGCAGGCCTGGCAAACAGTTTATTTATTTGCAGGCCTGGCAAACAGTCTGTTCACTCACAGAATAATAGTGACTGCCTGGATTGCTGTGCAGGAATAGAATCTGGGGCCATCCTGAGGCTCAGCAAGAAAGCGTGCCATGTTATCAGTGTCTGCTGCTTCCAGGAGCTTACAACAGCCATCATGTACACTTGCAATCTTTAGGTCAACTGAGGGCGGGCTGATGGAGAATGAGTTTGGCTGGTGTGGCTCAGGTCTGCAGGCCTCTCTCCTTCCCCTACTGGGATCAGCTGTTAGCTCAAACACGTTCCCCTTATGGTAATGGCAGAGGTGCAAGGAAGTGGACAAGCCCAGTCACTCAAGTGCATCCCAAGCTTCCATCTGTGCTCACTCATTAACAAGCCATTGGACAAAACAAGCCCTAAGAATGAGACAAGCCCAGAGACAAGAAGTGAGGAAGCGTGGCTGACCACAGTGGAAGGACATTGCAAAATTACATGAAAAAGAGCTGGATATAGAGAAAGGTAAAGAATTGATGGTATTAATTCTTCTAAATATCAGGGAGGAGGAGGAAGAGCAATTAAGCTAGGTATTTTGCACACATGTCCAACAATCCAAATTCTTTACCTTGCTGTTTCTGCAAGGCCACAGGCTGGAGCAGAACAGTGCCTGCCTTCCTTTAAATAGGGTATGGATCTCTGGTTCATCAGCCCCAAACAGGTCTGCTTCCTTCACACATAGGAGGCCCTCCAGGGTCCGTCTAGCTCCTGAGGGCATTGGAGGCTAATACCACCATCATAAAATACTCTTAACCTTGCAGGTAGCACGCATACATGACAGTACCCAAACCAAGGAGTCTGCTACCAAGTAAAAGAAGTATTGCTAATTCAGCTGTCTTATGAGATAAATAGCTAAATAACAACGTGGCCATTGTTTGAACCTTCTAAACTCGGTGAAGTATAAACATGAAACATTTACTCTAATTGTTGCCTTCAGTGTGGCTATGTTAAGCCTCCTTCTCAGCCCTCAGTAACATCCAATAATTTTTCAGTCACTTTTAGATATTAAAATACAGCCCAGTCCACCTGAAGACACAGTGTCCTGTTTAATTTGGCCTTCACGTTGCCCCCTCCTCTCAGTATCTTGTCCTGAAGAAATTGGAGACAGGAGAGGCTGCTACATTCTGTCCTTCCCTCCCGTCTCCAGGGAAGGGAGACGGCTTCTCCAGGCAGGAAGGAGAAAGTTCTTTTACTTGACGGATGATTGTAGGCCACCTATGAGCTCGGAGTAGTTGGTACTCAAATGCTGGCTGTCCCACGGGTACACATAGGAAGCGCTCCGGGGTCTCTTACTGCACCATTTCCTAAAGTGAGAGATGCAATCTAAAATATCTCCCAGTTCCTCCATAGACACACTCACGTCTCTCACCCTGGCAACCCACCTCATGGGCTGCGCACCAGCAACACGATGTGTCAGACACCTTTGATCCCCATCTCTCATCCTCTCAGTCACCACTGTGCTCCAGCCATTGTCATAGCAACTAGTGATAGCGCCCTGCCTCTGCTGCAGGCATCTCTTGCTTTCTGCCTGGGGCCTCTCACTTTATGAGCTGCAATGCTGGAGTCTGGTCAGTCATTCTGGTGCATGTGCAAACCAGAAGTGCAAGCACCATCGCACCTCCAGGACCCCACATGATCAGTGAAAACCAAAACACAGTTTACTACGTCTTCCATGAACAATTCCACGGCAGCATCCCGACTGTTGCCCATAGCAGTAACACAACTGCCCGCAGCAGTGACCGGCTCAAGAATGCACCCATGGGACTGGCTTTCCCTCCTTCCATATCACTTTTCCCATCCCTCTAATCCTGATCTATTCCAGAATGCGTATGACGATTCAGTAAGTTAAAATAAATGAATGCTTAGCATGGATCTTGGCACATGATGATCAATAAGTATTAAGGATCACTGTAACATTCTATTGGATGTGTTTCCTCAAATAACCACAGAACTTTCAAAATATTGCATAAAAATGTAACATATATATAGCACCCATTTGTTATATATATTACACATGTAACATAAATGATAGCCACTGTCTATATGTAGCTTTTGAGCATTTGTTGGTGCCACATGTTAAAATGTTTTCCATGTATGGGGGTACATAAAATATATTATTAAAATTAATTTCATGCGTTTTTTTCATTTTATTAATATAAACATTTTATGTTAATGTTAACAGACATGTTATGTTATATTAATAGTGGTAATTTACAATGTTCATGTTTAAAACAAAAATGTTTCAACTACGTACGTAGCTCACATTATATTTTTATTGGACAGCACTGCTGTATAAGGTGCTTAACACAGTACCTAGAACAGAGTAAATTTTCAATAAAATCATTTTTTTACTCAAAGTTATCTCATCTAATCCTATGAGGTAGGTGCTATTACCCATTTTACAGATAAAGAAACTGATGCTTAACCAAGCAAGTAAATAACCTGTAGGCAGCTCCAGTGCCAGACAGTGGTAGTAGAGCTGGGACTCTGATCCTGTCCCTGCATTTCCAGAGCTTATGCTCTCTCTCCTAGGAGATGTTCACTGTTTTGAAGACATCGGTTATCTGATTCTCCTGAGTGACCCACTGCAAAATCCTGAAACTCAAAGTTCCTGGGCTTTGTCCCAGTGGGGAGCAAGGACACACAGTTTGGTTTGACCATGGCAGGTTCTTCAGCTGGGCTTGAGGGGAGAAATTTCCCGCAGAGCAGGGACCTGGAAGATGGGAACAGCTCCTGAAGGGGAGAGAGGCTGATGAGCTTCAGAAACCAATGCCAAAAACGGCAGGGACCCTGAGTACTGGACCCTAGGTGAGAATCACTTCCTGATTTGATCACAGGTGTTCACATGACTTTGGTTTTTTCGGCAGCTCCACCCTTATTAATACGTGTCTAAGAGGAAGTGACATTGATTGTTGCTGATGGGCAACACTGTGGTCTACGCCATCAAGAGTCCACCCCTCATGTTGTGGCAGGACATAGAGACTGCCTGCTGGCGCCCGCTCCTGGGGAGAAACAGCTAAAACACATCAGTGGTTTCCTCAGTGACACCCAAGCCCTCAACCCCACCCAAATCTAGGGTGGCATGAGGACTTTTGGCCACAGCCTGAAGTCTGACCCTTCCAATTGTAGGTGAAGAATCAGACCCGAAAGTTCAAATAATGAGGAGATGCTCTAACAGACAAGGAGTAAAAGGCACTTGAGGATATGGGGTTCTGTGGTATGAAGTAGGAAATGGTCTCGGGAGTCATGGTCAAGGCCAAACACAGTTTCTCCAAGGCCCTCAGCTGGCTTGATCTCAGGTGTAACCTGCACCATCCATAGTCCTGGAAACAAACCCTCAGACCCCTGTCATCCTCATGCCCTGAAATGGTCTGGAGGCTCCCAACCTCTCTCCCATGGCCCTGAACTGAGGCCATTGTTACTGAGACAAAACAGATCAGTTTGTTGAGACTTGAAAAGCACTGGACCAGATTGAAACCTGGGTTGGCAGGGCTTGGAAGGGACAGGGGTGATTAATAGTCAGGACCCACAAAGAGATCCCTTCGGCCAAAAGTTTGCATTCAAAGCTTCAAAAGCAGGCCAATTTGGATCTCCCAGAACTTGAAGCACTTTGTAATAACAGCAAGGACTCAATAGCACCACCTTCTGGCAAAAAGAAAAACTATAAATTGCAGAATTTGAAACCAACATTCAAAGAAGCAGTTCTAATCAAAGGGACCTGCGGAAATCATTTCCTGAGTCAAACCTCTCATTTTACGAAGGGAGAAACTGAGGCCCTGAGAAATAGGAGACTTTCGAAAGACCAAACAGACTGTTGAAGGTAAGCTTGAATTTGAGACTCCCGACTTTCAGATAAAGGCGTTTCACGCAAGGCTGTAGGAAATAGGGGTGGAGCTTAATGGCCATTGCCACCAAGCTGTTGTGCCAAGCAGCATGCTAATTGAGGTTAGTATTGTCCCCACTTTACAAAGGAGGCTCCTTAATGGGGCTCAGGTCTCAGAACCCGTGTCCAGGACTGTTGGTGCCACAGCTAGAGTTTTCTGACCACAACATTGCTCTGCCTCTGGTGAACTAAAAACTAAAACCCTAGAGATCTCTACGGCAGGTCCTCCCCTCCAGTCACATCACCTAATGTCTTCAACAATAGGAGGGAAAGGAAGCCATCAGGTGCTCCATAAAGAAAAATTATTAGCAGCATCACTATCTGCTCACTTTTACCAGCTATAGAGAAAATTCAAATAACATCTCCAAAGGCAGGTGTAGAACTTGTATATGTTTCATGATTTTTTCAAAGATTCCTGGATTGCACACAGTTGAACTTTTGGGCTGTGTAAGGCCAAATAGCATCTAATCTTTCCTGAACTGTGCCCAGTACACAAGTCCACAAGGACCATCTGCACAGGCCCATGCCTGATGGTTTATTTAGAAGTGGAGCAGGTCCTCTTCCCAACACATGGAAATGCTTGATGACGATCTCACAAATCAGACAACTCCATTCCCAGAAGGGACATTTTTTAAACAGCCACTGGTACTCAAGAAAAGGGTTGTTCCTAAGTAAATGAGTGTTGAATGAATGACACGAAGCCCAGAGAGAGCATGTCCTGATGTCCATCAGGTTCCCTGTGATAGAATTCACACTTGACCTCTTTTGCTCATTTTTCCCAGGCTTCTGACTCCCAAAAACTCAGACATCCCTGGATTTGTCACTTGTCACTCTATATGTATTTCATTGATGACTTCCACTTCCATCTAAGCACTGATGTTCCCCAAACCCTAATCTTTAGCCCTATCTTCTCTGGGGGACTAGATTTAACAGTGTCATGACCTTCTTATATCAGTTAGGAATCCATTCACTCAGTTTATCAGAAAGTCTGATGTACAGTTCTGAATTAAATAAGCAGAGCTTTATCTTTTTCGCATAACAGGTTGTCTGGAGGTAAGTGATTGCTAGCATTCATTCAATAGCTCAATGATGTCAAGGCCAGAATCAAGGCTGTTCTCTTGATTTTCTATCTGGCTTATTGCTTCAAAGTTTTATGCAGCTACTGCATATGAGGCAGACTGCTGTCTGTTTCCATTTCATCAGGAAAAGCATGATGCACCCCAGAGCACCTGGAGGATTCAGAACCCAGTAATAGAGTGGTCCTTACTGCAAGACGCACCATGCATATTCGACGTGCTGTTAGCTGGGAAGATAGGATGGTAGCAGGCCTTAATATTGTCACAGAGGTTAGCAATGTCTGCCCTGAAATCCATCATTCTCCTGAGACCGCATCCTCACCCTCAACCCCATCATCCAATTAGTTACCACATTCTGCACTTCCTGGTCAGAAGTCCCCCTCAAATCAAGTATTTCCTTCCTGTCTCCTCCGTGAGGATCTTAGTCAAATCTGTATCATTCCTCATCTGATTAACAATATTGAAACGTCCCTCTGTATCTGGCCCCCATTTTGCTCTCTCTTCTCTTGTCTTTACTGAAACCATTCTTTATGTGCACACACAGACACACACAAACATGCACATATACACTCCCCTCTGCTCTGCCCACCTTGACTACAGTCCTTCCCAGTCCCATCCTGTCTTCACCAAATCCCCACTCTTACTCCAGTATATTTGTTCTCTTTTTGTTCTTCTGGAAAGACTTCCTCAACTCCTGTGTATATTAGGGGCCCCTCCTCTGTGCTCCCACAATACCTAGTATTATGACTTCCACTTCAATCTAAACACTGATGTCTCCCAAACCCCAATCTTCAAGCCTATTCTCTCTGGAGGCCGAGCTTTAATGGTGTCATGACCTGCCTGTATCAGTTAGGAACCTATTCACTCAATTTCTCAGAAAGCCTGATGTACAGTCCTGAATTAAATAAAGCAGTCCTTTATCTAGCTCACATATCAAGCAATCTGAAGGTAAGTGGTTGCTGGCGTTAGTTCAATGGCTTGATAACATGAAGGCCAGCATCAAGGCTGTTCTCTTAACTCTTTGAGGAGGTGCAATAATTATACCTCCCTCCCCTGCCCACTTCTGAATTCACTGAGAAATAAGACAAAAGAGTCAACTTGTGAAGAACAAATACATCATCTGTTTACTGACTAAAAACTGGTATTGAAGAATGCCCAGAATTAGACTTATTCATTCAGCTTCAGGAAACTGGGGTGTGCCTGGGGCAGAGCAGGGGCACATGCCAGGGGTGTTTCTCAAAGGCAGCGCCCTCCATGTGGAGGGGAGTATCAGGCAGGGGAAGGAACATTCCCCTCCACTCCCAAACCTAACTTCAACTCTCACCACATTATTCTGGTGTCGTGTTTCTGGGCCTGTTTCCATCACACTCCACGTGCCGTGAACCTTGCTCTGTGCTGTAGCTCGAGAGATCACATGAACTTGCCCCTCTGCCCCTTCTCATCCTAGCAATCAGAATGGTCTTCCTAAAGACCCATAGCGAATCGTGTCACTCCTTTCCCCTACCTGCCTGGAAGAAAAAGTGCCTTGTGGCTTAGCATGGTATACAGATCCACCCCAGTCTGGTGCCTCCCACCTCACCTCCAGCCACTCTTGTCCTTGCATCCAGGGTTCCAGCCATACCAGACTCCCAGCCTTCCCTGGACAGACCACATCTTTTCCTGCCTCTTCTTCTTTGCACCTCTGCAAAGCATCCCCTTTTTATTCTGGCCTCCAGATAAAATTCTGTTTATTATTTACGACTAAGCAAAGTTTCTCTTCTCTGTGAAGCCTTCTCTTAACACTTGCCCCAAGGCCAGTCGTAAACATTTGGATCTCCAATAGTTATCTGGTATGTAACAGGACCTCAGTAAGAGCTTGTAGAATGAAGGCTTTATTGAATAAACATGAAAAGGAAGGAGTGAATGAATTAACATATCTTCCCAATTTGATTGAACATTTCTTACAGGCAGGAACCATGCCTTAAATTTTTGGAGTCTACATGTGAATCCCTCTCAGTCATTACCTAAAATATAACAAGAGTTTAATAAAAGCTTGCAGAGCGAGGCATTATTCACTCTGCAATGAATATGTGAATGTGAGTGAATACGTGGATGAATCTACCCAAATAGAATGTAAATTTCTTGCAGGCAGGAGTACTGCCTTATCCTCTCGCATACCTCACCACAAACGAAAATGACAATAACGGTGACAACTCCATTGACAATGATAATGACCATGACTGAATCAGCAGGCCTCTTATCATCCTTTCTCTTCCTCCCAAACGTACAGTGCATCGGAGGACACTCTCCGATCTCACTGAGCTGTTGAAAGGAATAAATGATAACATGTCACAGCAACATTTTGCAGATATAAAACGCTCTCCAAATGGTTTTACCCCCAGGGCAGTCCCTGGCTTTGAAGGAAAGTAGCTGTCTAACCACTTTAGCAAAGACTTGTGTCCTGGGATACACCCGGGGCAATATCGTGCATCTGCTAAAAGGTTTCAGAGCAAGAAAACATCTTGTCTGAGCAGAAATATGGGCAGTTTCAAAATTGCTGGCAGTGGTAAAGCTCTGACTGAGGCTGTCTCCCTGAATTTGGTGTCTGGTTGAACCTTATCCTCCCCTTTTCTTCTGAACAGGATATAAGGACATTTTTACTGCAAGACAATAAGACCTTTTGTCTCTGTGGCCAGGGTGCTGGTCTTCCTGTGGGCTGCACCTGCCAGGAGGGGCTCTGTGGCAGCAATTGGGGTCTGCCCCCAGGACTTCAGATTAAACCCCAGCCAGCTATATTATATGATCCTGAGCAAATAATTCATCTCTCCAAGCCTCAGTTGCCCTTTTAGTCTGTAAGTCTCCAGAGGGCAAGGAATATGTTTTCTTCATCTTTCAAATCAATGCAATAAAATTTATATCTTTGATTTGCTTACTCAGCTCCAGCCACAGTGGTCTTGTGCCATTTCTGAGACATGCCAAGACACATGCCAGCTCTGGGACTTTTACACTAGCTTTTCCTCCCCCCGGATAGCAACATGGCTCTCTCCTCACCACTGTTTAGTCTTTGCAGACAATTCTACCTGTAATTACAACCCCGTCCACACTTCCTATCTCACCCTGCCCTGATTAATTTTTTTCCATTGGCCAGGCATGGTGTCTCATGCATGTAATCCCAGTACTTTGGGAGGCCGAGGAGGGCAGATCACTTGAGGTCAGGAGTTCAAGACCAGCCCAGCCAACATGGTGAAACCCCATCTCTACTAAAAATACAAAAATTAGCCAGGCATGGTGGTGTGCACCTGTAGTCCCAGCTACTTGGGAGGCTGAGGCAGGAGAATCCCTTGAACCCAGGAGGCAGAGGCTGCAGTGAGCTGAGATCACACCACTGCACTCCAGCCTGGGCGACAAAGCGAGACTCCATCTCAAAGAAAAAAAAAAATCTCCATAGCATTCACTGCCTTCTAACATTCTATATAATTTGCTCACATATTTGGTTTCTCATCTATCACCCACCTCCTACCCCATTATATAGAAAGCTCTAGGATGACAGAAATTTGTGTCTTTTTTTCACTGTATAGAATAGTGCCTGGTACATAGTTTGGGCTTAAAAATATCTGTTGAATGAATAAATTAATTTGACACATCTGTTAAGCACTTACTATACAACAGACTCTGGAATATGGAAATAAATAAGATAGCCCTCAAGATGCTAGGCATCTAGCAGGAGAAAGAGATGAGGGCAAATAGATTCATTGATTCATTTTACCAATGAAATGTCATCAGAAACGGAAAATGATGGGTCAGGGCAACCCATTGGAAGAACTAATTCTCTTGGAAGGAGAGGAGAGTCAGGTGTCCTAAGGGATTGACTCCTGCCCTTAGCTTACAGGGAAAATAGAATTTCCTAGGGTTTAGGGAGCTGGAAAGGCTGTTTCAAGGCAGAAGACTTGATTTAGAAAGCACCAAAGACAAGACTCTGCCATTTGCTGAAAAATGTTTATTATTAGCAGAGATGTGTAGCTCCAAGATTGTTTAATAAATGTATATTTTTGTTTAAAAAGAGACAATCTCATGTAACTTCTAGCTCTACTCCTCTATATGTCTGTGGTTCTGTGGGACCTTATAGGTTGAATATCCCAAATATGAAAATCTAAAATCCAAAATGCTCCAAAATTTGAAACTATTTGAGTGCCAACATGGCTCTTGAAGGAAGTGCTCACTGGAGCATTTCTGATTTTTGGATTTTCAGATTTGAGATGCTCAACGAACGAATATAATGCAAACATTCCAAAATCCAAAACGCTTCTGGTCCCAAGCATTTTAGATCAGATACTCAACCTGTGCCAAAACCCTCTTCCAGACAAAAGAATGTCCCAACAAAAACTTGGGGAGGGAATGACTTTCCGTCTACCTCTGAGGTTCAAAACCTGGGTCTATAAAACAAACAAGAGACAGATTAACAGGAAAATAGATACACAAATTTATTGTGTGTATGAAAACATCACAGGAAAATAAAACAAATACCCCCCAAAATCAGTGAGATTTGGTAGCTTATATACCCTCTTCACACAAGAGAGTGGAATGGAGATATAGAAACTTAGGGGAGCGTAAACAATTTTAAGGAAAGGTAAATGGGCTCTTAGGAGAACAAATGGGAGATAGGAAAGTTGTGACAAGATCTGCCTGGGTGGGGAGGTTGACTTCTAGACTCCCCTCTTGTGATACAAGTTAATCTTCCCTGGCTGATGAAACTCCTGGGAAGCAGATTGATGACAACTGAGGTTTTTTTGGACCATCTGTCTTTAGGCAGTTAAGGAGAGATCAGAAAAAGCTTCTCCCTATGCTTGTTGCTTCCCGAGTTTCTTCAGGTCAGTCATCAATATTCCAAAGTGGCATATTTTAGAGTGACACCTCGAACTCCTTCAATTCCCCACCACCACCAAAAAAATTATAACATTTTTTGAGAAAGAAATTCTCACCAGTTAAAATGCACATTTTCAGAGGAAGCTGATATGAGTCTTGAGTTACCAGAAGAGACTGTTTTATTAAACATTTTCATTGACACCTGGAAGTAAGTAGGATGCTTGGAGAATGAGAGACAAAGTAGGGAAATTTTGATGGAGATGGCAACAGTGTAGATCAGGGATGAGCAAAATATGGCATGTGCCAAATCAGCCCATTCTTGTTCGGGTATGACACACAAGATAAGCCTGATTTTCACATTTTTAAATCAGTAAGGAAAAAAATCAAAATAAGAATACTAATTTGTGACACATGAAAATTTTATAAAATTCAAATATCCAAATAAGGTTCCAATAAGGTTCTACTGGAACACAGCATGCTCATTGGCTTGCATGGATGCTTTTCTACAAAAGGACAGAGTTGAGTAGTTGCAACACACTGTACAGCCTGTAAGGCCAAAGTACTTACCATCTGCCTTTTACAGAAAGTTTGCAGAAATAGAATAGCGGGTCTCAACTCCATCTGCACATTAGAATCACTTAGGTGCATTTTAAAATATCTCAATGCCTGAGCTCAACTCCCAAAGATTCTGATTTAATGGGTTTAAAGTAGGACCTAAATACCAGTGTTTTTTAAAAGCTAACCAAAGTAGATACCATTAGTGGTCTAAGGTAGGCCGTAGCCAGCCTTAGTAAAGTCCACGACACATTAGAAAAGCCCATCAGAAGTACACTGGACAATTCTCAGATTGAGGAAGCACAGCACCACCAGGCAGTGGCTTCCTTCCTTTTCTGACAAAGCCTAGAGCCCCAGACTTTAATCTCCTCATAAAGTAGGATAAGGATTGTGAAGCCTAAATAGGGAAGCAACCTAGTATCATGGGGAAGAGGGAAAAGTGTCTGCTTGGCTAATTAAAAGTTGCATAGTCTTGGGCAAATCACAAGTTACCAGAACCTTGGGTTTTTCAACTGAAAATCAAAATTATAACATACACAGAGTCATGGTGAAGATTCAATTAGATCCTGACTGCATTGGGGCATGTATTTTATTCCACCACCTGGATGCTGTAAACTGATAGCTTACACCTGGATACTGGAAGCCAATTTAGAAATGCACAACTATTAGGCTCTTTTCAGTAAATAATAATAGCTCAGAAATTATCAAAGGTTAAAGATAAAGGCAGATTAAGCTACTTCCTTACACATTCACCACCAGGATATATGAAAGCAGGACTCAGATTAGATAGTTCTTGTGATGACTCATGTTATGAGTCAGCTTGGTTAGGCCACGGGATCCATATATTGGGTCAAACACCAGTCTGGATTTTGGTGCGAAGATATTTTTAGATGAGATTAACATTTAAATCAGCAGACTTTGGCAAAAGCACATTTTTCTTCATAGTGTGAGTGGGCTACATCCAAACAGTTGAAGGCCTTAAGAGAAAACAGACTAAGGTCCCCCTACAAAGAAGGAATTCTGTCAAGAGACTGTCTTTAAACTACAGCTGCAGCATCAACTCTTCCCTGGGACTCCAGCCTGCCATCCTGCCCCAGAGATTTCAGACTTGATGGCTTCCACAGTTCTACTAACCAATTCCTTAAAATAAATCCATAGATAAAAAGATAGGTAGGTGGATAGATAGATAGACAGATAGAGCAAGCAAGAGAGTTATAATTTAAATGTTTTGTCCCTTCCAAAATTCATGCTGAAATTTAACCTAATGTACCAGTATTGGGAAGAACGACCTTTAGGAAGTGATTGAGTCACCTCAGGTGAATAAGATTACATGCCCTTACAAGAGGGTATGATGAAGAGAGTTCACCAGATTTTGCCCTTCTGCCTTCCACCATGTGAGGATACAGCAAGAAGGTCCTCACCAGACACCAGAGGCCAATACCTTGATTTAGGACTTCCCAGCCTCCAGAACTGTGAGAAATTGAATTCTTTCTTTATACATTACCCAGTCTCAGATATTTTGTTATAGCAGTACAAACAAACAAAGATAGATAGATGGATGAATAGATAGATAGACACATACATACATACACATATACATACTTACATGCATACATACACAGACACACATACTATTGGTTGTGTTTCCCTGGAGAGTCCACATTAATAAAGTGCTACACATACGGTGATGTATTAAACAAGCATTTATTAGTAAGATGGCAAAAACTGTTCATCCAACTGGTTTTATAAGTTCAATGAAGATCCCTGCTCTCTGTCCATTACGTGAACCATTTTGCATGCCAAAACAATCTACAAGTCAGAATTAGGTTTCCCTTCTATTAGTATCAGGCAACCAGAAACATCAACCTAGCTGTAGGAGGACCCTTTAAAGATCAAGCAAGAGGCACCAGTTCAAAAACACAGGTTCCAGGGCTTGCTAAATTTTCAGGCTTGGTCCTTACAAGTTTGGAGAGTTTTCTCTAAAATATTTAGATAATCCACATACCGTGAGTAGAGTAGAGTAATTTTGCCAATAAAAGTCTTTTTCTAACATCTATTATACTAATTAGTAAGCCACATATAATACCAATGAAAACTCATTTCTAAACTCATTGCACTAATTAGCATATTCCCTGTTATTGATAAAGGAAAAAGGTAACAACAGAGATTGTCATAGCCATTTCCATAAGATGAGCTTTCTGAATTAGATTACTTGCTGGCCACTCCTGGGAGGTGAATTCCTGATTTATGGTAACTGACTGCATCTGGGGTGTGGTTTAAACTAATTGGCACGTGTAATAAATCACACTGTGATACTAAAGTATCTAAAAGTAAATTGAAGATATTGTAAGGATGAGGAATAAGAAATGTCACATTGCTAAATCAAATTTTAATCTGCTTTAAGCAACTATCCCACTGAGTGGCAGGGACTTCAATTGCAGTCCCCAGGGGGATCCTCTTCCCATACCCGCCCTTTTAAGTCACAGGAGGGTCCCAGGAGTCTTATGTCCCTAGCATCCAAGAAATCCTCACTGGTCTCTCCTCCAGGTGCTTCTTCTGATGTGCTCACCATTCAAGATCAGCTTAAGCCTGGCTTCAGGGACCTTTGCTAAGGTTGGAAGCCCAGGTTCTCAGTCCAGTCTCTACACACAGCTGCACCTCTCTGCAGGACTTGGACACAGAGCCCCACCCATCATGAAACCTCCAAACTCCCACCAACCCCTTTCCTCTTCCCATTTTCTGGGAAACTCTCTACCTTGAACACCCCTCCATCTTTAGAGGAGAAAACCCCAAAGGACCACTAGAGTGTGGCAGCTACAAAGCAGTAGAAAAACAGGTTGAATCCTGAGCCTTGGGGCAGGAAAAAGAGATGAAAAAAGAGGGCAGGCCAAGGCTTGAACCCAGAAAGGGTCACGTGGGATTTTCCAGAAGGTGTGACATGAAGGAAGGCTTCTCAGAACAGGTGACTCTGAGCAGGGCTGAAGTGGGGATGCGCAAAGATCTGTGGAGAGGAGGGGAAGACCACTGCAGGATGATGAGATCAGGGATCAGAAATAAATTTTTGGAGACTGATCCCTGGCTAGAGTCGCTTTCCTACAGTTTAATGGTTTTCTCACCTTGCTCCCAGTGGGATAACCCAACTGAGAAGACAAGTAGCTATTGGGGGCCAGGTGAGGTGCTATAGCTCATGCCTGTAATCCTAGCACTTTGGGAGGATGAGGCAAAAGGATTGTTTGACATCAGGAGTTTGAGGTTATAGTGAGCTATGTTTGCACCATTGAATTCTAGCCTGGGCAACAGAGCAAGACCCTCTTTTTTAAAAAAAAAAAAAAGTAACTATAGAATTATCCTTGCAATGCTGAGCTCTCCAGATGCCATGAGATATCCAGCCTGCTGGAGGGATGGGCTGATGATGTTTTGCTCGCAAAGGCTATCACAAACTGACGGCCCCCCATCACAGACTCTGGTGCCTTCCCAGCTGTCTCTCCATGTTCCACAGCAGTTGGGTTAGATCAGTGGGTCTGTGAAAAAATCTCAGGCTGTTGACCTGAGTGAAAGTATCTAGATCTTCACCGACCCCCCTTGACCTTGGAAATCACCTCTTTGCTCCCTGCCAACCCAAGCACCCAATTGCACATCAGCTCTGGGTGTGACAGTGTCAAGCCCCATTTCAAGAATTTCTCTAATTGGCAGTGAAAAGGCCTGTTGGCATCTGAAGCTGCAATTTGGCCTCTTCCTAACCATCCAATGGTGCTGTGCTCCCCACAGCCACAAAGACAGATCCCACAGTCACCGTTCTCACAATGACTCCCACCAAGAGAAAACAGAAGTCAGATGAGATTGGAGAGAACAACCAACTCACCCCCACCTCCAAGGCCCCCACACCCCACTCTTCCCAGGGCTCTGCAGAGGTGCCTTGAATGTCCCCCCCAACTCTGCATTTCTACTGCCCCTCTACTCCAAGTCTGACTGTGCTCCTGCTCTGTGAGAGACCGCCAAGCCTCCATGATAGTTAATTCTATATACCAACCTTGCTAGACCATGGTATCCAGAATTTTGGTCAAACACAAGTATGAATGTTGCTGTAAAGTTATTTTTAGATGAAATGAACATTTAAGTCAGTAGACTCCAGCACATTACCCTTTATCATGTGAGTGGGCCAATCAGTGGGAGGCCTTAAAAGAAAACAGACTGAGGATTCTCCCGAGAAAGAGAGGGTTTTACCTTCAGGCTGCCTTCAGACTTCAGCTACAACCTCAGTGCTTCCGTGGATCTCCAGCCTGCTCATTTATTCTGCAGATTTTGAACTTGCTAGCTTTTATAGTTGCATGAACCAGTCCTTAAAATATATCTTTCACTTTCACACACACACACACACACCCTAATGGTTCTGTTTCTGTAGAGAATATTGAATAACAACAGCTTCCAAGAGGAAATTTTTTAGCATGCATTGATCCATACTTCTCTCCTCTCATAAGAGCAGTTATTGCACTTTGTGTAATTCATAGGTAGAAGAGGAAGAACAGAGAGTGAAAAAATGGAGTAAAGGCAAGGACTTTTAAAAAGAGAAAAAAAGGAAAAGAAAAAGGAAGAAAATGGGTGGCTGCTAAGAGAGGCCCTATGTCAGTTCAGGTCCTCCAGGAAGGAGATACCAAAACAGAGTTAATTGTGTGAGAGACTTATTGGAGGGAAAAGTAGCATGAGTTAAAGCGTAGAAAGAGCAGGTGTAGGTAGAAGAAGACTTCAGCCCATGCCTCAGGTGTGACATCTGTTAAGACAGAGAGGAGAAGAAAGAAAATCAGGTAAGAAGATCCTCAAACTGCAGTGCATCTGTGAGAAGGTGCACTCAGCCCAGTGCCCTAGAACAAAGATGGCCTGGAAAGGAAACCAGCACTGGGTAGAAACGGCCATCCCCTAGGGATCACTCCATGCTCATTCTTGGCTGCTGCTCCAACACTGCAGTGCATTCCGAGGACCCATGGTGGTCAGCTGGCTGCACTCCTCCCTGAAGGTTCTCTCCTGCAGGATATATATATGTAACAAACCTGCACATTGCGCACATGTACCCTAGAACATAAAGTATAATAATAATTTTTTTAAAAAAGTTAAAAGAAAAAAAACAAGTAGAGTCACCTGGTGTCTCAAACCCTCACGGGCTTCCTCCACTTGGATGGATAACTGGGGAGGTAGCAGGGAATGGGCACTGAATTCACACTTTGATGTTCTTTTTTTAATGGGTTCCAATGCTTGTCTAACTCAATACTGAACTGTTAATTTACTTTTAGAGAAGACACTTGCAACAAAACTATTGCCCTGTTATGTTAGCAATATCTGATATGATCATCCTAGTGGGCAGATGTTGTGGTCACCCCAGTAGCTCCTTGGAGGGCCACCTCTCCATCACATTGGGCCAAGTTGTTCTGGTGGCACTACCCTCATCCCTAGGCTTCAGAAAGCAGGTCACCTAGCTGTGGCCAACCGGGACATTTCCATCTCAGGCTAAGTGATGGGTTGAGAGATAAGCTTATAACTTGAACCAAGTAATCAAAGCCTGGTGAGAAAAATAATCAGGAAACAAGTGTTCTGCAATCATCGGCTGTGAAGACAATGCAAGTTTGCAGACATCTTTGCCAGCATGTGCAGAGAGAATGAGAATAAAAGAAGACAGGTGCAGATCTGAGGCCGAGCTAAAGACGTTTTTAAAAGGGAGGAATCTGAAAGAATTTATCATTAACAGATTTTCACTGAAAAAAATTGCTAACATATGTGTTTCCTCTAGAAGGAAATTAAAATCAAAATGGTCTAGAGAGAATAGAAAACAGGGAAATTGATCTTTTAAAAAGCTGGCACATCCAATCCAGCATTTGCAAGTCAATAATAAATCAATTAATCAATTAAACCCTGTTGATTAATTTGAAATAAAAACCAGGTCGAAAGTAAATAGTAGACAACAATAACACATGAGACAAAAGGAGAGAAACCCAGGGTTAAAGTAGCTCAAGGTCCTTGCATTTTTCAGGAGGAGTTCAGACATATAGCATAAAAGTATATGTTTAGTTAAGATGCATGTTAAAATTAAGGGTAAACACTAAAATATTAAAAACATAAAATAACTTCCAAATGGTTAGAAGAGAAAGGGAAGACTAAAGAAAAGGCAATCAAACTAAAAGTCAGGGAAAGGGGTTAAGAAAAAAAGCATAACAATGCAAATAGAAAAGTGAAGTGATAGGACTAAATCCAAATAGATCGGAACCCAAAGTAAATCTGGACTAAATTCTCCAGTTAAAGACAAAATGGTTATCAGGTTTGGGGAAAGAAATACAGATGAGCCTGGAACACATTATACCATAAAGCAAAAATGTTATCAAAGATTGCAGGGGTCACATCAAAAGGATTCAGGATCCCACCTGAAGAGGCTTCCACTGGCCAAAGTTGGGACAATTTGAAAATGCATCAGTAAGGATGACTGCAATGGATGGAAACATAGAAAATACATTTGCAATATCAAAATGTAAACTCTATTAGCAAACATGTGAGCAAATAAGTGCAATTAAGTGACATCTCAAATGTTTCATAATGGTAATGGTATTTATTTTTAAATAAGATAAAATTAATTTTTTATTTTACTTTAAATAAAATAAAATTATTTATTTTCATAATAAAAATATGTTGCCCAGGCTGGTCTCAAACTCCTGGCCTCAAGCAATCTTCGCACCTCAGCCTCCCAAACCCCTGAGATTATAGCGTGAGCCAGCATGCCTGGTCCTATAATGGTAATTTTAAATGGTCATATTTGACCAGGTGCAGTGGCTCAAACCTGTAATCCCAGCACTCTGGGAGGCCAAAGCAGGCAGATTACTTGAGGCCAGGAGTTTGAGACCAGCCTGGCCAACAAGGTGAAACCCCATCTCTAATAAAAATATAAAAAATTTGCTGGGCTTGATGGCATACATCTGTAATCCCAGCTACTCAGGTGGCTGAGGCAGGAGGACTGATTGAACCTGGGAGGTGGAGGTTGCAGTGAGCTGAGATGGTGCCACTGCATTGTAGCCTGGGTGACAGAGTCAGACTCTGTCTCAAAAAAAAAAAAAAGGTTATACTTTAAGGAAATCTTCTTCTTCTTCTTCTTCTTCTTCTTCTTCTTCTTCTTCTTCTTCTTCTTCTTCTTCTTCTTCTTCTTCTTCTTCTTCCTCTTCTTCTTCTTCTTCTTTTTTTTTTTTTTTTTTTGTATTTTTAGTATAGACGGGGTTTTGCCATGTTGGCCAGGCTGGTCTCGAACTCCTGACCGCAGGTGATCCACCTGTCTCAGCCTCCCAAACTGTTGGGATTACAGGCATGAGCCACTGAGCCCAACCATCAACTTCTATTTTTAGAAAACTAGTAAGAGAAAGGAAAAACTCAAGCATCTATCCTGCCTTTCTCGTGCAAACAATACCTAAGGGTAACCAAATAATTAATGGGGAAAAATATTATTATTAAGCGGCCCCATCTATTAAATGAAGAAAGGTTATAGAACTGGAATATAGAAGGAATATAGAATCACCATTTTTCAACCCTGCTACAATGACAGATCCAGTCCAAGAATTGACAAGGTTTTTGTTAAAGGCCAGATAGTATTTTAGGCTTCACAGGCCTAAATGGTCTTAGTGACAACTACTCACCTCTGCTCAAAAGCAGCCATAAACAACACACAAATGAATAGGCATGGCTGCATTCCAATACAGCTTTAGTTACAAAAACAGGCAGTGGTCAGGATTTGGCTAATAGGCCACCACAGTTTGCTAACCTCTGATCTGGATGGTGATCATCAATGTTTGCTAACATCTCAAAAAGAGAGATAATCCTACTGACCAAGCACTCTCAAGCACGATGCAGCTCACTTAAAAACAATAGCAAAAGAAAATCATATTCCGAAATGTTTAGTTACACTTCTAAAGATTTCAAAGCTCAAAGAATAAATCGAAATGTAAATCAGAAAATGTTTAGAACAAAATGACAACAAAAACACTGCATCCAGCTTGCAGAATTCACCTAAAGTGGTACTTAGAGGGAAACTGTAGCCTTTAATATTATATCAGAAAACAGGAAAGATTGAAAATTAATGAGATAAGCTTGCAAACATTTAGGGAAATAACAACAAAATAAACCCACAGAAGTAGAAAAAAATACATACTAAAGACAAGAGGAAAAGTTAGTAAATTAGAAACAAACATACAAAACAGAGAAAAAAAGAGAGCCAAAAGCTGATTATTTGAAAACAACAATAAAACAGACACAGCAGGTAAACCAGCTAACATTCACACTTCAAACAGTCAGGATAGAAAGGAACCAAGAAATTTCACATTAAAAATGCTGCAAATGACAGATTGGAAAGACTAGAAAGGAAGGCAATATTTTGTTAACTAATGATTGCAAACAACAAGGATTTATTCCAGGGGTTCTCAATCTTTTACCTAGGAACATATAATTCTTCGTGTTTTATTCAGAATCCACTATTTTATACTTGATTCTGCCTCTTCATTTCTCCTACTCCACTGAACTTCCCTACTCACCCGCAGCTGATTGACAACTTCACCTCAAGGTCATTGAGGAAATAGAAACCATGGGTGGCAGTCCCCAAACTCCTCTCACTTCCCTAAATTTACTAACCCACCTGCCCTGGACCCATTTTTTTACAAGCTCAAACCCTTACAGTCACATTTGCAGATGCCTTTTCCTGGCCTCCCTTTTTGTAACTGGTGTTTGAAGATTTTCTTCCCAATGTTGTGCTCAGCAGGTCTTCTCCATCCCACTAACAATGTCATTAACACACAAGTGAACAGGTGCAGCCGCCTCTTACCCTGGCTCCCTGACTTCTGTCATTTTCCCCCAAATCACTCTGGCAAACACAGACAATCTAATTTCTATCTTTAAAAAATTAAATGCAAAAAAAAAAAAAAAAGAACGAATCATGCTCTTCGGCTCCAAAGCCATCCACAACTCCCTCCTGCCCCTCATGTGAAGACTAAACTTGGTGTTGGCCATGCAAGCCTCCAGCTTCCTCCCAGCCCTGTCCTCCACTGCACTCCTGCCTTTCCAGGATATCCTTTCCCTGCAGACTTGCTCATTGAAGGACTCCCTCCTAGGAACTGCCTACTTCTCCTCCCTCTCTCCCAAACTCCCATGAACTTCATCTGTATAAAGGATTTGGGGGCCTCACTTATTGTATTAGTCCGTTTTCATGCTGCTGATAAAGACATACCCAAGACTGGGAGCAATTTACAAAAGAAAGAGGTTTAATAGGACTCACACTTCCACATGGCTGGGGAAGCCTCACAACCATGGCAGAAGGCAAGGAAGAGCAAGTCACATCTTACATGGATGGCAGCAGGAAAAGAGACAGAGCTTGTGCAGGGGAACTCCTCTTTTTAAAACTATCACATCTCATGAGACTTATTCACTATCATGAGAACAGCACGGAAAAGACCTGTCCCCATGATTCCATTACCTCCCACCAGGTCCCTCCCAAAACAAGTGGAAATTCAAGATAAGATTTGAGTAGGGACAAAGCCAAACCACATCACTCTGCCCCTGGTCCTGCCCAAATCTCATGTCCTCACATTTCAAAATCAATCATGCCTTCCCATCAGTTCCCCTAAGTCTTAATTCATTTCAACATTAACTCAAAAGTCCACAGCCCAAAAATATCATCCAAGACAAGGTAAGTCCCTTCCACCTATGATCCTGTAAAATTGAAAGCAAGTTAGTTACTTCCTAGATACAATGGGGATACAGGCATTGGGTAAATACAGCCATTCCAAATGGGAGAAATTGGCCAAAACAAAGGGGCTACAGGGCCCATGCAAGTCTGAAGTCCAGCAGGGCAGTCTAATCTTAGAACTCTGAAATGATCTCCTTTGACTCCGGGTCTCACATCCAGGTCACACTGATGCAAGAGGTGGGTTCACATGGTCTTGGGCAGCTCCACCCATGTGGCTTTTCAGGGTACAGCCTCCCTCCTGGCTGCTTTCACAGGCTGGCATTAAGTGTCTGCAGCTTTTCCAGGCACATGGTACAAGCTGTCAGTGGATCTACCATTCTGGGGTCTGAAGGACCTCTTCTCACAGCTCCACTAGGCAGTGCCCCAGTAGGGACACTGTGTGGGGGCTCTGACCCCACATTTTCTTTCTGTACTGTCCTAGCAGAGGTTGTCCATGAGAGCCCTGCCCCTGCAGCAAACTTCTGCCTGGACATCCAGGCATTTCCATACGTCTTCTGAAACCTAAGCAGAGGTTCACAAACCTCAATTCTTGACTTCTGTGTACTCACAGGCTTAATACCACATGGAAGCTGCCAAGATTTGAGGCTTGCACTCTCTGAAACCACAGCCCAAGCTCTACATTGGCCCCTTTCAGCCACAGCTGAAGCAGGTGGGACACAGGGCACCAAATTCCTAGGCTGCACACAGAGCAGGGACCCTGGACCCAGCCCCAGAAACCACTTTTTCCTCCCAGACCTTTGGGCCTGTGATAGGAGAGGCTGCCATGAAGAACTCTGACATGCTCTAGAGGCATTTTTCCCATTGTCTTGGGGATTAACATTCAGTTCCTCATTACTTATGCAAGTTTCTACAGCCAGTTTAGATTTCTCCTCAGAAAATTAGATTTTCTTTGTCAGGCTGCAAATTTTCCAAACTTTTATGCTCTGCTTTCCATATAAAATGGATTGCCTTTAACAGCACCCAAGTCACCTCTTGAATGCTTTGCTGTTTAGAAATTTCTTTCTGTAAATACCCTAAATCATCTCTCTCAAGTTCAAAGTTCCACAAATTTCTAGGGCAGAGGCAAAATGCCACCAGTCTCTTTGCTAAAACATAGCAAGAATCACCTTTACTCCAGTTCCAAACAAGTTCCTCATCTCCATCTGAGACCACCTCAGCCTGGACTTTATTGTCCATATTACTATCAGCATTTTAGGTAAAGCCATTCAACAAATCTCTAGGAAGTTCCAAACTTTCCCACATTTTCCTGTCTTCTTCTGAGCTCTCCAAACTGTTCTAACCTCTGCCTGTTACCCAGTTCCAAAGTTGCTTCCACATTTTCAAGTATCTTTTCAGCAGCACCCCACTCTACTGGTAACAATTTACTGTATTAGTCTGTTTTCATGCTGCTGATAAAGACATATCCAAGACTGGGAAATTTACAAAAGAAAGAGGTTTATTGAACTTACAGTTCCAAGTGGCTGGAGAAGCCTCACAATATGGCAGGAGGCAAGGAAGAGCAAGTCATGTCTTACATGGATGGCAGCAGACAAAGAGAGAGAGAGCGCTTGTGCAGGAGAACTCCTCTTTTTAAAACTACCAGATCTTGTAAGACATATTCACTATTATGAGAACAGCACAGGAAAGACCTGCTCTCGTGATTCAGTTACCTCCCTCCAGGTCCCTCCCACAACACATGAAAATTCAAGATGAGATTTGGATGGGGACACAGCCAAATCATTATCACTTATAAAACACTTTATGAGTGATTTCTTTAAGCAGAAAATCATTATTCTTCTGTGGATTTTCTTCTGCCCATGCCATCCCAAGACAGCAAGACCAACACATCCTCTTCCTCCTCCTCTTCCTCCTCAACCTACTCAATGTGAAGACAAGGATGAAGACTTCCATGATGTTCCACCTCCACTTAATGAATGGAAATATGTGTTCTCTTCCTTATGATTTTCTTAGTAACATTTTCTCTAGCTTACTTTATTGTAATAATACAGTATATAATATATATATATAAAACATATAAAACTAAGTGTTACTCAACCGTTTATGTTATTGGTAAGGCTTTCAGTCATCCACAGGCTACGAGTAGTTAAATTTTGGGAAAGTCAAAAGTTCTATGAAGATTTTTGACTGCACAAGGGGCCAGTGCCCTCAGCTCCTACATTGTTCAATGGTCAACTGTAGGTAGGTAGATACATCTATGTAATATACATATATCAGCCCTATTCATAATAACCAGAAATTGGAAACAACCCAAATGAGTAGAATGGACAAATATATTATAATTTATATATAGAATTAAATACTCTACTGTAGAAAAAATAAACAAGCAAACATAATATAGAATGTATATATCATTTTATCCATACAAAGTTTGAAAAAAGCAACACTAATCTATGGGGTTAAAGGTCAGGATACTGGTTACCATTGGCAGGATAAGGAGAGGAGTTGGTGACTGGAGTAGGGCTTTATGGAGGCTTCTAAAATAATAGCTGTTCTTCTTTATCTGGGTACTGGTTACGGGGTGTGTTCTTTTGTAAAAATTCATTAAGCTGTATACTTACGATCTGTGCACTTTTCTGCGTTCATCAAACTTCGACAAAATATCCACTTAAAAAATGCAGCAAGTATCCACTATGTGCCAGGCACAGGGTTAGAGCCACTGGGAACACAAAGAAAAAGGTCCCTGCAGGGCCAGAAGCCAGGTGCAGAAGGCAAGCGAGCAACCTCCATTACAGCACAGCGAGAGAGCAGTGACTGAGGTGAGTGCAGAGTGCAACCCACTTCAACTCATTCAACCTCAGTTTCCCCATCTGTAAAATAGAATCCTATTTCCTCCTTCATTGGGCTGCATACAGATTCTCTTAGTCCATTTTGTGTTGTTACAGAAAATTACCTGGGGCTGGATAAGATACAGAGAAAAAAGGTTTATTTGGCCCACAATTTTGATGACTGGAAAGTTGAGAGAAAGCAAGAGAGAGGGTGGGATGGAAATATCAGGCTCTTTTTAGCAACCAGTTTTCACAGAGACTAATAGAGCAAGAGCTCACTCACCCCGAGGGAGGGCATTAATTGGTTCATGAGGGATCCACTCCCATGACCCAAACACCTCCCACAAGGGCCCAACTCCAACACTGTGGAGCAGATTTCAACCTGAAGTTTGGAAAAGACAAACATTCAAACTATATCAAGGATCCAGAAAAAATCCAAAATATAATATAGATGAGCATGCCCCACAGAGTGCCTGGAGCATAGTAGGTGCCCAACAAAGGTTACTGTCTCTGTATCCAGCTCTCAACAGGGGTATTTCTGGAAAGCTCTAAAGGTAATTAATGGCTTCTTATGCTTGGCTTCCATCCCCATTCACACATAGGCACACACACTCAGACACACATAAACACACATATACAGACACTACTAGTCGTGGCCTCTCGGATTAAGACACTAGTAGAAAATATATACTAAACTTCAAAGATCTTCTTGGTCCTTTTCTCTCATTTCTGAAAATTCCTGGGTTTTCATAATCACTTGCCTGCAAAGTCCTGAACTGATCCCAGTCAGAAGGCACACTGATTTCCCCTGTTGCTCAGTGGACAGGCCAAAAGGGCTACCAAGAAGTCCCATCAGAGGCATTGGTAAGGCTGTAGGTCATCCACAGGATGCTAGTAGTTAAATTTGCGGGAAGTCAAAAGTTATATATGCAGAGTTTTGACTGCACTAGGAGCCAGTACCCTAACCCCCTACATTGTTCAAGAGCCAAGTGTACACAGGTTGACCTACCTACAGTTGGAATACCTATGTAGAAATATCTACATAGCCCAAGCCATGTTGTGTCTGGCTAAGAAACAGATGGTTTCTTCTCCACACCCTCTCTTTTCTCCAGGACAGGAGAGCTTTGCAACCTGATGAAAACAGCTGTGTGAAATTTGTTCATGTTTAGGAATGAATTAAACATAGATGGGCTGCACCAGGTTTAGAGGCTGTGGCTCCAACTGGTTTCATCTGACAGCAGTCCATGATCCCCAGTGACTGACGCAGACAGTGACCTCAGTCAGCAGACTATAGAGTCACTGCATGATCATAAACAGGTCCCCAAAGCTGTGGGGAGGATGCAGGACACTCCCATCTGAAACCATTTGGGAGGTGTGAGTATGATAAATTGAGCCATGGATGGAAAGGAAAGTCACCACACTTGTCAGAAGCCTGCATCTCTGTGCCAGGAGACAGGGAAGCACCTTCACCCTTGTGGTTCCTTCTCCTATAGCTCTCAAGCCCCACCCTTTTTTTGCATCTCCTTTCCCAATACCCAAGCCCTCATCATCTCTCAGCTGTACTTCTAAAATTACCTCCTCTTCTGTATTCCTTATTCCCTCCTTGCCCTACAAGCTCCAGCCCTCAAACCACCAAGCTCTTTCCACACTTGGCAGTTTGCCCTGCCTGGAATATTCCATGCCTCTCCCCACCTGGCAAAATCCATTCATCCCTCAGATCTCTGTTTCAACATCACATTTCCAGAGTCTTTAATGACCCCATCCCCTGTCTAAATTAGATTCCTATGCTGTCATTTCTCCCCAATAATCATCACAATTTGCAAGTACCTATTGCTCTGCATATTTGTTTGCATTTATGACTCCTTTACTGCTAGACTGTAGACTCCATGGGTTAAAAATGTGTCTCTTACTCACCACTCTGTCCTCAGGGGCTAACACGCTCCCTCAAACACAGTACATGGTAAATATTATTTCACAGATCGGATGATTGATTAATTGATGGTTCTCTGCAAAGGAAACATTGCCAAACAACTTTGAGTTATAAAATAGAAAGGCATTTTCCTTCATTGGTAAAAGAGGTTTGGGAGGCAATGAAAGAATTATGCTGCTTCTGTAGCTCAAAGTTATAGGTGCTGTGCGGCATGAGCCCAGCACCAGACAAACTTGTTCCTGCCATGCACAAGCTGTGTGACCTTCTGAAAGTGACTTTGCCTCTCTGAACCTTAGTTTCTTTCAGACAATGGGAAAAATAATGTAGTTTTGAGTTGTTGATAGAATCAGATACAATAAAGGATATGGAAGTATTTAAAGACTCTTACAGCACTGGAGAGTTCATGGAGCTTAAGTTAAGGCAGTAATAGGGGAGGCAGAGAGTACTGGAAGTCTACCAAGCTCAACGTATGCACTATGCTGTATTGAATAGGGTCCCCCCATAATTCATGTACACCTAGAACCTGTGAATGTGACCTTATTTGAAAATAGGGTCTTTGCAGATATAATCAAGTTAAGATGAAGTCATGCTGGATTAAGATGAGTCTTAATCCAATGATTGATGTACTTATAAGAAGATAAAAATTTGAACACAGAGACACAGAGGAGATGGCCATGTGAAGATGGAGGCAGAGATTGGAGTTCTGGGTCTACAAGCCAAGGAACACCAAGGATCTCCAGCCACCACAGGAAGCTAATAAGAGGCAAGAAGAATTCGCTAGAGTGCTCAGAAAGATCACGGCCCTGCCAACACCTTGACTTTGCTGTTTTAAGCCACTCAGTTTTTGGTAACTTGCTGGCAGCCCTAGACATTATATATAATATGCATACTCTTGCAATTTGCCATTGTGAATACCTACAGGTGCCACCTGCACCCCACCTTTGCCCTAGTAAGTAAGCCTTTGTAACCAAGGAAACAGCTCTAGTGCTTGGCCTTAAAAAGCTACCATGAAGATCTCTCTGCAAAAGATAAAGAACAAAGATGAATTGTTTCTCTGGAACTGCCTGCTCCTTGGATGATGCTTGTCAATCTTCATGCCCTAGTTCCCTGCGTACATAGAATGCCAACCAAGGCTGTGGTGCTAGCAGCCGATGCCAGCTTTCTCTGTCGCCTGAGGTCTAATCAACTGCTGGTGTCCTCCCGTCTGCTACTTACTGCAAACCACTGGTGGGGAAATTCCATCACAGGTTCAAACTGACTGAGGAATAACTGGCCAGGAATTATTTCTGTTTGCAGCTGAGGTATGTGCTTCTATACAAATGACCTTAAGGAGAAACTAGCCAGAACATCTTTGATCACCTTCCCAGCAGAACACCAGACTGTGACTTCCTTTTCTTGATTGCATGTTAGAGATCAAAGATCAGAACTGCTGTCAACACTCAGCAGTGACAGAAGGGAACCCCCAACTAATCCCCCCAAGCCCACAACTGGGTTTGTACCATCCTCTGATGTGGTAAAGGGGAATGCACCTTCCCTACATCTTCTGTCATGAGATGCAATTTTTCCCCAAATATTTCTGGCTTCTTGCCTCTTACCCTCCCCATAGAGGTGGAATGGATTTCCCAGTCCCTGTGCAACAGTCATTGGTTCATATTTCTCAATAGGGAGGAGACAATTCATCAAAGGTGGTGAGTGAGGGTCACTGGTCCCTTTGTCTTTCCCTCTCCACCCAGACCTGTAGGCAGCAGTGACTTGGGGAAGTGTGGTCTGCTCTGCAGAACAAAATTTACCTTTGGAGACAAGACTATGGATGGGAAATATGCAAGCCATTTGGGCTCTATGCTGCAGCCTCCACTGATCGTCAATATAAAAGGTGGCATTTGGTCTCCATATCTCAGTCAATCAGTTCAGAACCTGGGTGATAAAAAAGAGTGCTCTTTCTTGGGCCCCTCAATGATCCTGAGATACAGTTGATTCTCTTTCTTCATGATAGTTATGTTCTATAAAGTTGTGGCAAACACTGAATTTGCAAACACTGAACCATCACCCCCAAGAGAAATGCATGTTTGTGTGTGTAAATACACACAATACACACACACATACATCTATATCTATAGGTAGGTATACACACAACACACACACACACACATCTATACCTATAGGTAGGTATACACACAGACGTCTCTCTCATAGATTATAACCTTAGCTCCTAAAAACAACTCATCCTGGTAGATTCTATTTTCTTTATTTTACAAAAGAGGACTGAGGTGCAGAAGTGTTAAGTGACTTGCTTGAGGCTGCCGCACTATCGAGGGCCAGAGTGAGGACTCAAACCTGATGCAACTGGTCCAGCATTGGAGCTTCTGGCACCATGCGGCACAGCCCTCTGCATCTCCACGCTCTGCCTGTGTCTGTATGAAAGCTGAAACAAGGAGGCAGAGCGTTGCCTTGTTCGACCTCAGCTAGGAATGTGCACATTTGAAAACTTAAATTTTTCACCACGGCCGGGCGCGGTGGCTCAAGCCTGTAATCCCAGCACTTTGGGAGGCCGAGACGGGCGGATCACGAGGTCAGGAGATCAAGACCATCCTGGCTAACACGGTGAAACCCCATCTCTACTAAAAAATACAAAAAAAAACTAGCCGGGCGAGGTGGCGGGCGCCTGTAGTCCCAGCTACTCGGGAGGCTGAGGCAGGAGAATGGCGTGAACCCGGGAGGCGGAGCTTGCAGTGAGCTGAGATCCGGCCACTGCACTCCAGCCTGGGCGACAGAGCCAGACTCCCTCTCAAAAAAAAAAAAAAAAAAAAAAAATTTTCACCACTCTGCTCGTGTCTGCAAATGACCATGAAAACACATGAGTATTGATTTGGGAATTACAAAATCAATTTTAGCAAGTAGGAAAATTCACAAATACGGAATCCATGAATAACGAGAGTTGACTGTGCATTGCATTGCTGCTCCTCATTAGTCACTGTCCTCGCAGTTGGAGGATTCTACATCTGTCCACTGCTATGTGACTTGCAGTTCCTCCCTGGGGGAAGAAGGATACTTCTCTGTCCATTGTCATCAGGCCTGGCCATGTGACTTGCAGTAAAATGCAAGTAGCAGTGACATAAGCCAATCCCAGGAGAACCTCTAAGAATCATCTCATGGTTTTACGCACTTTCTTGTTCTTTTTCCTCTGCCACAGGAACAGCAAGTTCCAGATGGGGCTGTTCCTTCAGCCCAGATCCTAGAATGAAGATGCATGGATCAGAGTTGTCATGTGGTATAACTGAGAAACATAGCTTTGAGCTCATAAGTCATTGAGATTTTGAGGTTGGAACTGCAGCATAACCAAGCAGAAGATATACACCCCAGCTGTGATGAATACACACTCTTGCTGTAACCTGTATCCTGTGGGCTAGATAATAAATCCTCTTTTGTTTTAGTAGTGGTTGGTTGGAACTTTACTTTTTGCTTTCTACAAACCAATAAAGAGGAAAAGTCAACCAATATGGTATCAAAGACAAATAATGGGTCAAAAACAAAGAGCAGAAATTCATCCCACAGTAGCCTGGTGTGCCAGTCCAAGAGACGGGATAATTGTGAATCATTACCAATGAAGGATAAAGGGAGACAGTGCAGAGAAGGCTGGGAGAGACTTCAGCCAGTGATGCTTTTCTCACATCTGTGAAAGAAGAGAGCAAAGGAAAGACTAGGGAGGAAGAGGCTCAGGCAGCAGTTCAGAGAAAGTTTCAACCACATGAATGGGGAGTCCCAGAGCCAAATGAGAGCCAATGAGAGCCAAAGCTGCTCACTGGGGTATCCTGAATTGAGCAGGAGCCCCTACCAAGCTGTCATTGACTCAGAGCAACCTGCAGAAAACACACCCTTGGCTAATGGGGCTGCCACTGGGGCTGCTGACCCACTATGTTCCCTGCAGCACACTCTCTTGAAGGAAATCTGAGCCGTGCATCTCAACAGGCCTCACACCTGGGAAGAGTTAGAAGAGGAGGCTTGCGCTTTAAAATGAAGACCTGTCAGTGGGGCCCAAATTGATATGAAGAATGGGTCAGACAGAGGTAGAAGGTGGGATGCAACTCTGGAGGTGGGTACTCAAACTTTGGACCAGACTGAAGACTAGCTGAAACAGGGAAGATGCAAAAGCCCCTCTCCATGAGACACACCCATCAGTGCCATATCAGTTTACCAATGCCATGGCAACACCCAGAAGTTACCACCTTTTTTCTAGAAATTTCTGCATAATCTGCCCCTTAATTTGCTTGTTACTAAAAGTGGGTATAACTGTGACTACAGAACTGCCCCTGAGCTGCTTCTCTTGACACACTGCCTGTGAGGTAGCCCTGCCTGTGAGGTAGCCCTGCCTGTGAGGTAGCCCTGCTTGCAGGAGTAGGCACAGAGCTATAATTCCACTGCCTCGACAAAACTGTTGTCTTCTACCACTGACTTACTCTTGAATTCTTTCCCAAGTAAAGCCAAGAACCTTCCTGGGCTAAGCCCCAGTTTGGGGGCTTGCCTGCCCTGCAACAAGATGAGGAATATATTAGAGATAAAATCCAAATGACATGTCTCCCATGGCCCTTTACTTGCTATCTCTAACACAAGAAATAGACTCAATACCTAGAATACGTTTCTATTTCTACAATGCCCTTGAGAATCATGTCATACTATTACCCCTACTAGCAAAAATGAAGAGGCAGTTGCTCCTTCAAAGAGGAGGAACAGTCAGGTTTAGCCACTCATTCCAATTATGCGGCGAGTCCCGGCAGAAGCAGAATGTAGTTGATGATCATGTAACCCCTAGACGGCCTCTACTTTCTTCGCAGAAGACTTGTGCAGATTCTCCAACCAAAAAAGCATGAACTTGACCGCTCCTGCCGAGGCTCATGCTTCTCCTCTTGACTTGGAGGATGTATCCATGTAGAATCCATACAGGGTCACAACAGCCCCTCCCAGCTTCGCGTTTCACATAGAAAACAAATGACACTCTGACTCAGAGAAGGTGACGCCCAGGACCACATCATCAAATGGAAACAAGACCCCAGAAACTCCAAGTCTATCCAGGATTACAGAGAGGAAACTGAGGCCTGGATTTCAAAACTCTGCATGTGCTGTGGTGTTCATTCATTCACCTGACACACGTTTATTGGGCATCTACTAGGATGAATGCCTTAGGCCCTGGGAATATGGGTAAAAACAGGCACTGGAGACCCTGCCTTCCTAGAATTTACCTTTTCAAAGTCTTCCCAGGTGTGGCTCAGAAGTGCACCTCCAGGATCCCCTGGTTTGGTTCTAAATCTACTGGTGTAAAAGCACAGCCTTTCCCTGCTGTGTGTGAGCTTGTGATTTTTTTCCTGCATCAGTGAGGTCAATTACACTCCCACAGTTTTGCAGCAAAGTTTTTGAGACTCTCCAGTCACCGCTCTTATTAATTACTGTATCAGCTGTTTTACATACCTTAATTATTTCCCCATGGCACAGACAATGCCCTTTTTTGAGATTTTTTTTCCTTACTTTTTCTGGTAAAAATAGAAAATATGAATATGTATGTATTTTTTAAGGTTTTTCAGAATTTAAATACGACATGAGCGCCACCTGCTGGTTAAAATGAGACATATCTGCACTGATTCCTGTGATCTCAACTTTAAATATCCTACTATCAGGTTGGTGCAAAAGTAATTGCAGTATCCCCATTACTTTCATTTATTTTTAAATAATATTTTAGGATCCCATTTAAGCACCTACTGTATTCCTCTGCTAAGTTCCTTAATCCTCATAGTATAATTAATAACTCTAAAATAGTCATCATAAATATCATAGCTGATACTTGGTAAGAACTTATTTTATACTTTATCTCATAAAATCTTCACAATGACCCTGTTTTTAAAGTCCTGTTTCTAACTGAATTTCAAAGATTTGGAAATAGACACAGAGAGAGGAAGTGACTTGCCCAGGAAGTAGGTGGCACAGCCAAGATTGGAACTCCCGTAGGTCTACCTTCTATTCTGCCCTGGTATTATATAATAAGCTTAGCAAAATCAGGTACAGGAGTATTGAAAGTTCACAGGACCCTCCCTCTATTCTTCCTGTATTAACTTTTGCACCTTCCACACCTACCCGTTCTTCACTGGGGAGAGGAACTACTCGACTCCTGGCTACAGGCAGCCACCCTCTTCCGACACCAGAGTACTGGCTGGCCCTACCATTAGCTTTTCTTGCAACTCCAAGAATAGTAGGCATCACATTGCTAATCCTTCTTGGTGTCTCCCAAACAGCGTTTTGCACACATCACTGGTAACTCACTGATGTCAAAGGATTAAGATTAAGAACAGAGGAATCCCAAGACCAGAGTCATTCAGAGTCAGGCAGGTAGAGTTGGGCACAACTCCACCCTTTACAGAAAGTTATTAAGCCTCTTTAAACTTCAGTTTTCGACTGGGCACGGTGACTCACACTTGTAGTCCCAGCACTTTGGGAGGCCAAGGCAGGTGGATTATTTAAGGTCAGGAGTTCAAGACCAGCCTGGCCAACATGGCGAAACTCTGTCTCTACTAAAAATACAAAAATCAGCTGGGTGTGGTAGCATGTGCCTGTAATCCCAGCTATTCGGGAGGCTGAGGCAGGAGAATTGCTTGAACCCAGGAGGTGGAGGTTGCAGTGAGCTGAGATCACGCCACTGCACTCAAGCCTGGGTGACAGAGCGAGACTCTGTCTTAAAAAATAATAATAAAAATAAATAAATAATAAATTTCAGATTTCTCATCTCTAAAATGAGGATAATAATCCCAAGCTCTGTACTATAGTTTGGATGTCTGTCCCACCAAACCTTAGGTTAAAATTTGATCCCCATTGTTGAAGGTGGGGCCTAAGGAGAGGTGTTTGGGTCATGAGAGCAGATGCCTCATGAATAGATTAATGCCCTCCCTCGGGGATGAGTGAGTTCTCATTCCTGCGGTGGCTGGTCATTAAAAAGAGCTGGGCACTTCCCTGCCCTCCATCGCTTCCTCTGTCACCATGTGATATCTGCACACATGGACTCCTCTTTACCTCCCACCATAAGTGGAAGCAGCCTGAGGCCCTCACAAGATGCCCAGTCTTGAACCTTCCAGCCAGCAGAATTAGTAGCTACATAAACCTATTTTCTTTATACGTTACCCAGCCTCAGGTATTTCCTGATAGTAACACTAAATGCACTGAGACACTGTGAAATGATAAGTGATGATTAAAGGGGAATCACCGGAAAAGTGCTGCATCCAGTATTCCCTTTGCGTTTGCCAAGGAAAGACCTTCAACTGTATGGCTTTATGAACCATAAGTTTCTCCGTAAACTCTGAAGCTAATGGAAACCAGAGATGTAAACACTTACTGTAACATGCTATAGGAATATACACTGCTATCATTATTAGACAAAAATAAAAAAAATTGAGATTCCACAATGATTTTTCAGTTTCACTATTTATTGAGTAGTCTTGCGATCCAGGCAACCTGTTGGGGGCAGTGGAGGGCAGGATATTCAGAATGCACCATGGCCTTGTGCCTGAGTCACTTATTACTCAGCAGAAAGACTGTACTCCTTTCATTTCTCTCAAGCTGACACAACTAGGACCAATGGATAGTTGGAAAGAAACCAATTTCAGCTCAGTCTGAGAAGTGAGGGTGCAGCATCAAAACACCTCTCTGTTCTTCTGTCTGCTTTTACCCTGTGTGTCCTTCAGGCTACTTACCCTGTCTTCCACATGAGTATCAGCCCAGATAACAAATATAAAAAAGGATTTGTAAAGTGCTAAGCAAATATTGTAGCAAAGACTGCTATTTTTCTTCAATTTCATATTCCCCTCCCTCAACAGCTGGAAACACGGCTGTTCAGAATAAAGACTACATTTCCCAGACTTCCTTGCAGATCAGGAGTGGTCATATGACTAAGTTCTGCCAATGGGATGTAAACAAAGTATCATGTGGAATATTCCCTTTGCTTCTGGAAACCTTCTTTAGAGGGAGCTGGCCCACTCACTGGGCCCCCTTCTTCCCACCTTCCTCTATCTGTGTTTGGAAAGTGAATGTCACTCCTGAAGCTCTATCTTGGGTCATGAGTACAGTGGCTAAACCCTGGGAGGAGTGAGTAGAAGGTCTAATGGTGCAGGTCCCTGAGAACTTTGTGGAGCAGAACCTTCATGGCAGTCCTGGATTAGACTAACTGTGGATATTTACATGAGAGAGAAATAAATAGCTATTTAAACCACTGTCATTTTGAGTTTTTTATCACTCACAACTGGTACTAATTCTAACCCATATAAATGTGGTTTGCTATCATTACTAATGGCATGCCAAAATGCCCTTTCTTACAGGCATATTGTTCAACAGAATGGGATGGACAATGTCAACTCCCAGTAAAAACAACATTATAGGAGAGACTGTGCAAGCTTCCTTTAAGGTTATTACAGAACAGAATCTTCCTTCAGCTAGAATCCAAAGACCAGCAACCAGTGGGCATGCAACCTATGTGCAGAGTAGGATCCATGACAGAAGTCAAACCATATCATGAATAATTCATGGAAAATATATTCCCAAAGCACCTACTATGTGTCAGATGCTCAGGCTGCGTGAGAGCTGAGATATGGTCCTGCCCTCAAGTGGCTTACAGTCTGGTGGGAGACACATAATGGCAACCCCATGGCATCTATGCACTAACAAAGACATTTCAGGTGCTATAGAAACGTGACAGTGGAAAGACGCTGGCATTCTGGTAAGGAACCAAGCAGAGAATCAGGAAAGATTTCTTAGAGGGGCATTTAAGTTTGGTCTTGACCAGACACGGTGGCTAACGCCTGTAATCCCAGCATTTTGGGAGGCCAAGGCAGGTGGATCACCTGAGGTCAGGAGGTCAAGAGTTTGACACCAACCTGACCAACATGGTGAAACCCCATCTCTACTAAAAAATACAAAAAGTATCCAGGTGTGGTGGTGCATGCCTGTAATCCCACTACTTAGGAAGCTGAGGCAGGAGAATTGCTTGAACCCAGGAGGCAGAGGTTGCAGTGAGCCAAGATCATGCCATTGCACTCCAGACTGGGCAACAAGAGTGAAACTCTGTGTCCAAAAAAAAAAAAAAAAAAAGAAAGAAAGAAAGACATTTCAGCTTGGTCTTAATGGAAAAAATGAGAGTTACCCAGAAAGAGAAGAGAGGAGAAAACATCCCGGTCAGAGCACAGAGCACAGAGGCAAGAAAATGTTGGTTGGAAACCCAGAGCAGAGGCCACAGTGCCACAGATCACAGAGCAGCCCCGGAGGGAGTGGCCAGCTCAGGTGAACCCCACGAGCCTTCCCAGGTTTCACTTGCCGGGGTGACTCAGAGGATGATGTGGAACTGCTGTGGGCTCCCCAGTGGTTTTTTCACAGGAGCAGCTTCTGCATTTCAGGTCACTGCAGTGAGTAAGGACACAGACAGGCTTTATAGATAGAAAGTGAGACTATATCAAAGTGCTCAAAGCAGGAAGAGAGAGATGTGGGGCAAGCAAAAGAGAGAAGAGCATCATTGATTCCATTTTCAGAGACAACACAAAAGGCAGGCCCACTACCTCCTTGCCTGTTCTGCTCAGTGAAGACAGAATCTCAGTCCCCAGCTACGTGTCACCAAAGTGTCAAACGGGATCATCACAGAGCCTCCCCGGGTGACTTGGCCTTGTCTTTTACACAGAACTGTAGCATCCCCTGCCGCGGAGTATTTGGACAAGGCTTTGCGACTTCTGAGAGCCATTTCCCACCCTACCCTGCCATCCTGGGAGCATGCCTACCAGAAATCCAGGACACAGTTCACGTCTTCTCGGACCTGCACACACTCAGCCCCTGGCCCAGCTGGAACTCAGCTGAGCCCCTGTGTGGATGGTCCAAGAAGGACAATGCCTGGCAGAATGAAACCTCACTTCCTCGTGTGTAACCTGACATGAGGGCTTCCCCCACAACCCTTCATGGAAGCACAGGTTTCCACACTGCTTAGATGAGAAACAGAGTTTGAAGTAATTGTGCCAAAGCTCAGGCCAAGTCAGTGACGCTCTTGTCCCTGTGCTGTGGCTGCTAGGAGGAGACGGTATCTGTTCCTGACCCAAAAAGTCCCATTTTCACATGGTATATATGACTAAAGACGATCACTCTCAGTCCTCCGGCTTAAGGACAGGGGCATCTAACATAAATCATCTACTAGACACTAACATAAATCATTTCATTTCAGCCTTACCATGACTACGATGAGGTCAGAATCATGACACCAACTGTACAGACATTGGGGGAGCTAAAAGTGATTCATCAAAGATCCAAGAACCAGTGACAGAAGATGGCGTCCCAAAACCTACGCTCTTTATACTACAATAGAGAGTACCATTGTGAACAATGCAGGTTCCTGGGCTCCACCCCAGACCAGCTGGATCAGAATCTCTGAGGGTGGAACCCACCAATGTGCTCTTAAAAAGTCATTTCTGGCTGATCCCAGTGGCTCATGCCTGTTATCCCAGCACTTTGGGAGGCGGAAGCAGGAGCACCACTTGTGGCCAGGAGTTGGAGGTCCAGCGAGTCAGGGAGCTATTATTGCACCATGGCACTCCAGCCTGGGCAACAGGATAAGACCCTGTCTCTAAAAAAATAAAAAATAATAATAAGGAAATAAAAAGTCATTTCTCTCCATGATTTGTATGAGTGGTGTAAGAAGAGTGACTTATGCCACATTTTTATGAAAGTGTAAGAAGAGTGATTTATGCCACAAAAGTCCAGCAATACTAGGCAATGGCCCAGGATTCATCACTAGAGCACGTGGCCTGGGAGGCTGATTCACACAGGTTAAGAACATGGTATCTGGAGCCGGGTTGCTTGGGTTTGAAACCTGGCTCTGCCACATACTAGCTACGTCACCTGGAGCAAGTCACGTATTCTCACTGGGCCTCAGTTTCTTCCTCTGAAAAATTGGTGTCAAAATAGTACATACCTGTATGGTTGTCTGGGAGACTGAATGAGTTAAGTGTGTCAAGAGCTTAGAAGAGTGTCTGCCAGAGAGTAAACACCCAAGATGTTGTCATTACTGTTATATGATTAATTGTCAAAAATGGCACAGGAAAGAGCAGAATTCTTGATGCTGTCCCTGAAGGAGGAGGTCAAAAGGCAGAGTTTCAAAGTATTCAGCTGAATAAAGAGAAAAGAGATGAAACAACTAGCTCTTTCTTTAGTTTCTAGGCTGGTTCTTACGACACTGTTTGTTATTCCTTGGGAAATGTCACCAGGAGCAAGTCACTGCAGTTGAGACGGGTCATGAATCATTCTGCAGGGCTGAATCACAGCCGAAGCGTGGCTCAGGACAGTCAGGTGAGCCCTGTGACGACGGTTCCTGTTGCTTAAGCGCTGACTCCTTTCCCAAAAACTGAGCTGTGTTTGCTTTTGTTGGCCACCAGGGGGAAACAAATAGGACTTAATTGACCTTACAAAGAATGGTCTTTTTTTTTTTTTTTTTTCAACTTTTACGTTGAGGGGTACAAGCACAGGTTTGTTATATAGGTAAACCTGTGTGATGGGTTTTTTGTTTGTTTGTTTGTTTTTGTTTTTGTTTTTTGAGATGGAGTCTTGCTCTGTCACCCAGGCTGGAGTGAGGCGGCGCGATCTCGGCTCACTGCAAGCTCTGCCTCCCGGGTTCACGCCATTCTCCTGCCTCAGCCTCCCAAGTAGCTGGGACTACAGGCCCCCGCCACCACGCCCGGCTAATTTTTTGTATTTTTAGTAGAGACGGGGTTTCACTGTGTTAGCCAGGATGGTCTCGATCTCCTGACCTCACGATCCGCCCGTCTCGGCCTCCCAAAGTGCTGGGATTACAGGCGTGAGCCACCGCGCCCGGCCGTGATGGGGGTTTTAAGCCCAGTACCCATTAGTTATTTTTCCTGATCCTCTCCCTCCTCCCACCCTTCAATAGGCCCCAGAGTGCATTGTTCCCCCACTATGTGTCCATGTGTTCTCATCATTTAGCTCCCACTTATAAGTGAGAACATGTAGTATTTGGTTTTCTGTTCCTGTGTTAGTTTCCTAAGGATAACAGCCTCCAGCTCCATCCATGGTCTCAGAAGTTCTTCTTAAACTCCTTTATAATTTGGACTATTTCTGCAGCTTTGTTTTCACTTATGTTATTTCTTCAAACGGCCCTACTTTCCACTGCTAGCTTGTTGTCAAGCTCCCAGCTGAATACTTCATGGTAAAACTAACTCAAGCCAGATACTGTGCTGAGGGCCATGGAGATAAGAAGAAATACAAGGCATTGTCCTTCCCTGGAGGGTGAGGGGGCATAAGCAATGCCTGCTCTGCACCAGACACTGCTGGATGCCTAACATAAATTCTCTCATTTAATCCTTGCAACCACTACAATGGGGAAGGCCTTATGTATTCATTGGTCGAGGCTTGGTTCCACAGGAATAATATTCATGGCACCATTATTAAGTGCCAGGCACTGCACTGAGCCCCTTGGGTGGATTTTCTTATTAACTTCTCGGAATTACCCAATGAGCAGGTGCTACAATTATCTTCATTTTAAGCAGAAGAGACTGAGACTTAAAGAAACTAAATAACTTACCCTCACCCAAGAACACAGAGGTAATAAGAGATGGAATTCAGATATGAACCCGCGGAGCCTCGTCATAGAACAAAAGCCCCCATCCTGGCCGCCTCACTGGTCCTGCCACAGAGCCTTTGACCCCTGCCCACGCTGCGTTCTTTCTACTCTGAATTCCAGTTGCATTTATAGCTTAGCTACTAGGGATTTGTATTTATTTCTTCTTTCACACACGCAGGTAAATTTCACTCTCTGATTTTACTTCACTTGCCGGCCCCTTTCAGGAAAGGGATAAGTTCCCTGAAGACAGTGACCCTATCTCATTCTTTCTATGTAGCTACCTTTCATCGAGCACCTACTGTGTCTGGCATTATAAAGGGCACTTTCATTGTTTAGATTTGTTCCCAGTGACACTGGGAAGTACGTGTTATTATTCATATTTTATAGATGGAAGATTAAGGCTCAGATGTTAGGTGACTCTAGGCCAATGTCACATAGGTTGCAACTAGAAAATGCAAGACCCCTAAGCCTATGCTCTCCCCATTGCCCTAAGCTACTGTGCTCCCCTGTGCTTTGCACAGAACTGCTCTGAGTGAAGGGAGGCCTCTGAACATGAACTTGAAGACATCAGCTAGAGTCCTTGGTCAGTGATTGACTAGTTATGAGACTTCAGCAGGTCACTTCACCTCCCTGAGACTCAAGTCAAACACATAATCTGTCAATTCCTGTCCTAGTACAGTTCCCAGGCTTGGGCCATCTGCTGTCCTCAGTCCTGTCCCACTGCTTCTTGGAATCTCATGTTTGAGTGCCACTAATCTAAGACCTCCTTTAGGATAAGAGCCTGGTCGTATTAAGCACAGAGCCCAGCACACAGTGAATGCAATATATGCTTCATGAATAAATGAACCAATAAACAAACCAGGAAACTGGCACATGAAGTCCCCAATGCACTCTGGGGACTGGCTTGACCACTTCCCACCAGCGTTCTGCCCTCAATCCCATCGTGCAAATTTGAACAATAAGAAAGCACTTTGTGAATTTTTAACAGGCTCGAAATATAGTAGATATCATGTTGCCTCTCTCTTTTCTGCTCTCACTCTTTTTTCTTCCCAACAATTAGCCCTGACTATTTGAGGAGAATTCCACTAGTATTAGGATATCCCACAGCACCTTCCCCTTTGTGATAATACTCGATCTCTCCCTTCAGTCTACGACACTGGTGAGGGCCTAAGAGATGGTCTGTCTGGAACTCTGATGCTGGCTCAAAGATGCAGGAAGGATGGAGATGTTTTTCACTGTAGGGATGATGTCTGGAGTCCAGCACCAGCTGTAGTCAGAGCTGTGATCCGCAGAGCTGGTGGAAATATTCTAGCAGTACTTCTGATGCTGACTTTGAGGCTGGCCTCGGCTGTGCTTGCTGCTACCCGGCCACCTTGGATTTCCAGCTGGTGCTCCAGCCTGCTGCCAATTCTAAAAGGCACCCAGTACACTTCCAGTGAATTTGAAATGTAGGCAGAGTCCATTTCTGCAGCTTGCAAAGTGGCAAAAGCTAGCTAGATGCTTCCCAGCCTCATTTCCTGTTCTGCCTAGACACACAAGACAGCATTTCTTTTTCCTTGCAGCCAGGGTAGTGGCATCCTGACCAATGGGGTGATCATAAGACATCCTGAGCTATCACCACATTCTCTTCCCCTTTCACAGTGACTTTGGAGGCCGCTTGGTTAAGAAGACAATGTCACAAAATGGAAAGCACTAGATCCCCATATCACCATTTGGAGAAGAGACACCCTAAATGGGCACACGACCAGCACTGAACCATGAAATAAACCTTTAACCATTAAGGCCCTGAGGTTCAACGGTATTTGTAACAGGATCTAGAGTTCCTCACTCAGACTAACAGACCACCAACAACCTGACTAATTAATCACCATTATCACTGGTGTTGCCATTATTAGCATGGCTATTCATATAGTGGGTGTTCAATAGGTGCTCTATTGCTAGAAAATAGGTCTTGAGTTCCTACGAGGCACCCACATTTTACTAAGTATTGGAGAGCCCAGTGTCTAAGGTGAGACAACTGAAAAAAGATATGGGTGTGATTTTTGTAACACCCAGCACATAGTAAGTGAGAGTATTTTATTGTTAGGATGCAGTAGAACACAGTGGTAAAGAATATGGGCCAGGCACAGTGGCTCACACCTGTAATCCCAGCACTTTGGGAGGCCAAGGTGGGCAGATCATCCGAGGTCAGGGACCAGCCTGGCCAACATAGTGAAATTCTGTCTCTACTAAGAATACAAAAATTAGCCTGGCATGGTAGCAGGTGCCTATAATCCCAACTACTCCAGAGACGGAGGCAGGAGAATCGCTTGAACCTGGGAGGTTGCAGTGAGCTGAGATCACACCATGCTTTAAATTCCAGCACTAAGAGTTAGCACAGTTCTCCAAATGCAAGCTTGCTGCCCTGACTTGGGCGCCCTTCCAGCTTGTCTAGGGATGCGCTAACCCTGAACGCCTGGCCTCGGACAGCTGGTACAATGTAAAGTGCTCGGCTGATGAACTCCACATGCCCAGGTCTGCCTCTTGGCCCCACCACTTGCCAAGTCACTCACCCTCTTTCACCTTCAGTTTCCTTATCTGTAAAATGGGCTTAATCACACCTTCCTCGATGTGAGGATTAGGATGAGGCCTGTGTCTAGCAATCTAAAGAGTAGCTCTCTGTCGCTTCTCTTCTGCCTTTCCCTGACATGAGGCCAAAAGAGTGACCACCCAGTGGAACACCCAACCAATCAGCAGTTCTCATTGTTGTTGTTTGTCTTAGGCCCAGACAGGGATTGGGGGTGTGGGAAACAGCTGCGTCACAGCTTCACGATATGGAAATGCCCTGAGGCCTTTGTTACAAACACAGATCCTTGGACTCCACCCACAGAGAATCCATAGCTCTGGATTTTTAACCAGCTTCTAGAGAATAGTGGCCCCGGTGGTCACCAGGCCACCCTCTAAGGCATACTGCCCTTCAGTCATTGATTCCAACATCACAATATCCACCATATCTTCAAACTATCTCATTATTTTTAACTCAGAATTTATACATCCTTTTTATTCCAATCAACATGCTTTTGTAACTTTAAATAATCTATTTTTAAATATCCTTTACACCAGTACCATAAATGCAAATAGATTGAAAGGAAATATGACAGGGTGTTTAACAGGAACATGAGCCCTGGAGCCAAAATTGGCTGACAGAAACCCCATCTCTGCTGTTTGCCAGCTATGTAAATTTAGACAGTTTGTAAGACTCCTTAAAATTTCTGTGTGTCAACATCCCCATGTGTACAAAGGGGATAATAAGAATATCTAATGATAAGGCTGTTGTGATGATTAAATGCTTTGCTGTAAAGCACTTACAGCAGTACCCAGGACACAGTAAATGTGAGTTATTCTTTTTTTTTTTTTTTTTTTTTTTTGAGACAGAGTTTCGCTCTGTCACCCAGGCTGGAGAGCAGTGGCACGATCTCAGCTCACTGCAACCTCCGCCTCCTGAGTTCAAGCGATTCTCCTGCCTCAGCCTCCCAAGTAGCTGGGACTGCAGGTATGTGTCACCACGCCCAGCTAATTTTTGTATTTTTAGAAGAGATGGTGTTTCAACATGTTGGCCAGTATGGTCTCTATCTCTTGACCTCATGATCCATCTGCCTCAGTCTCCCAAAGTGCTGGGATTACAGGCATGAGCCACCATACCCAGCCCAAATGTGAGTTATTCTTGTTGTGACAATGAATTAAAAAGAAAAAAACAGTATCACTTACTACAGGTAGAAAATAACCACCAAAAAGTGCATAACTGTGAGAAGTTGTTAAAAGTTCATCCACGCGCCATCTAAAGTCACCTGTGTGTCATCGGTAGTAGACATTCCACACTCAGGCAAACACTGTTGCAGAAAGTGCCAAGAAACTCTACCAAGTGGGGCTGTCACCGGGCAAGCTAACTTGGCAGTTATTTTGGTGTTGCTTTAGACCTGATTCTGAGCTTCCCGTTAACCTGAGAGCTGCATGTGTCCACGGAAAATTCTCTTTGGAATCTACTGTTTCGGTTCATCCAAAAGCAGCTGGAAAACATCTGTGCCCAGGGATTAGGAACTGATTCCTCCTCTGTGGGAAAGAAAGTCAAAGAAAGTCATCTCTCAAAGCAAGTTGCTCAGCAACGGGCTCATTAGCACTTTGTACTTTTTGAGGTTTGTTTATCTACAGATCTCAACATGCCTCAAAACATTCATTAATGCTCACAACACCGGGTCAACCGAGAATCACAGTCCCCATTCTGCAGATGGGAAAATTGATAGAAAGGGCTATTAAGTGACTGCACTCTTAAGTGACTGAGCCATTAAGGCACTGTTGAGCAAATGAAGAGTTGTGGCAAGAAGAAAAGTGATGACTTCTGAGGATCCGGGCCTGCAGTACCACCCCACTAATCAAGCATTCACCCTGGGATAGAGACACGCAGATGGCAGCAGGCCACACGGTTCCCTTTATTGTTCCCATGACAGTGTGGGAACAGGATGGCATCTTTGGAGAGAATTCCAGAAGTGCCAGGCACTGGGCATTTCATACATTTTTACTGGATGAATATGCAGAGGGAATTTTCACGAAGGAGTCCAATTTCTCCTTCCCATCCAATTTCCCACAAGAGAAGTGAAGATAATTCCAGCAGGACCTAGAGCTAAGCCAGATTTGGTTGGGAAATTTATAGCCCAGAATAACAAACAGGTGTGTAGATAGTGTCAGGAAAGGAGGCCAAGAACATGAAGGCATCGCATCCAGGGAGCAAGATGAAGAATAGAACCAGAAAGCAGGACTATAGCTTGAAACTGTGGAAGAGGTTCAAAACAAGTTGTGAAGATGAGATGTACAAAGAATCTTCAAAATGTTCATTTCTTTTAACTCAAAAAAAATAAAATAAAAACTAAAGTTCAAGAATCTCTTCAGAGCAAATATTAGGAAAATTATATGAAGGTTCCTAAACAATTGTATAAAAATATCTGTAAATATATTGTTTTAAAAGTGTAATCTAGAGCCAGACACAGTGGCTCACGCCTCTAATCCCAGCACTTTGGGAGGCCAAGGTGGACAGATCACAAGTTCAGGAGTTCGAGACCAGCCTGGCCAACATAGTGAAACCCCATGTCTACTAAAAATACAAAAATTAGCTAGGCATGGTGGCACACACCTGTAATCCCAGCTACTTGGGAGACTGAGGCAGGAGACTCACTTGAACCCAAGAGGTGGAGGTTGTGGTGAGCCGAGATGGCACCACTGCACTCTAGCCTGGGCAACAGAGCAAGACTCCAGCTCAACACACACACACACACAAAAGTAATCTATACTAACAAAAGTTAGAAATATGCCGGCTACAGTGGCTCACGCCTATAAGCAAGGACTTTGTAGGGGTCAAGGCAGAAGCATCACTTGAGCCCAGGAGTTTGAGACTAGCCTGAACAATATAGTGAGAATTTGTCTCTACAAAAAAAAAAAAAAATATATATATATATATATACACACACACACACACATATACACACACACATATGTATATACATATACATATATATGTTTATATATAATCTAAATATTCAGAATTAGGGATCAATTTAAGAGGTTATGTTACACCAATACTACAAAGCCATTAAAAATATTTTTAAGAAAACTTAATTATGTAAAAAAGATCATCATAAACAAGTGAAACTTCAGGATACAAAATAATTAACACAATCATAAAAATATCAGAATTTTACACTAAAGGTAAAACTGGAAGAATACAGCATTAAAGTATGTAAATAATTTGGTTGGTGGAATTGTGTGCTTTAAATGCATATATGTGTATTTACTAAAATGCCAACAATAAGCATGTATTATTGTAATTTAAAACATTAAACTTTTACTGTGAATATTATTGAGACTTTACTTAGGGACTTGTTCTAACCAAGTGAAGGCTATGAAGTTCTAAAACAGATCCACAGACTTAGAGAGACAGATTGTACCTCTTGCCTGGCTACTCCATAGTGTCCGAATGGCCAAGGTGCTCCCAGCCCTCTACATTTATGAAAGGCATTACAGAGCATGAGAATGAACCCTGGATTCAGAGTCAAGAGATCTCACTGGGAGTCCCAAGTAACTCGCTTACCCACTCCATGGCCTTGAGCAAGGCACTTCATTTCAGATTTCTCATCTAAAATGGAAATGGCAATGCAAGTACTGACAACTTCCCAGTGGCATAGTTTGTAGAAAGCACATTCAAGTGGGAGTTGCATCCCCATAGGAATGAGAGAAACAGCATCCTAGACCTTGTCCCAAAGAACAACTTCAGAGCTCATCCTTGATCAGGTCTGCCCATCCATCTGCATCCTCTCCCTCTATAGGCCACACAATGAGAATAGATGTCCACAATTGTGACCTTGGAGTCAGGTCTAGCTCCCAGAGGACTTTCAGACTCATCTAAGAAAAACTAAATCAGGAATGGGATTCTTAAAAATTTATAGGCCTGGCACAGTGGCTCACACCTGTAATCCCAGCACTTTGGGAGGCCGAAGTGAGTGGATCACCTGAGGTCAGGAGTTTGAGACCAGCCTGGCCAACATGGTGAAACCTTGTCTCTACTAAAATACAAAAATTAGCCAGGTGTGGTGGTGGGCACCTGTAATCCCAGCTACTTGGGAGTCTGAGGCAGGAGAATTGCTTGAACCCAGGAGGCAGAGGTGGCAGTGAGCCGAGATCGCACCACTGCACTCCAGCCTGGGAGACAGAGCCAGACTCCAGCTCAAAAAACAAAACAAACAAACAAAAAAAAACAAAAAAAAATAACATGTATAAACATCTGTGTTCACCATGGTGACTTGGTGAGTCAGGATGTTTTAATTAGCTGAAACATCCCATTTCCTGACTCAACTAGATTAATATGTGCTATAGGTTGAAAGAGTCCCCAAAGTCTATGTGTTGAAAAATTAATTCTTAATGCACCAGTGTTGAGAGATAGGATCTTTAAGAGATGGTTAAGTCATGAAGGCTCTGCCCTCATGAATGAATTAATGTTGTATGTCTCCCAGAAGTGGGTTCTTGATAAAAGAATGACTTTGACCCTCTTCTTTCTCTCTCTCTCTCTGTCTCACACACACACACAGACACACATATGCTCTCTTACCTTTCCGCCTTCTGCCATGGGATGACACAGGAAAAAAGTGAACCCCTTTTTTTTCACCAGATGTGAACCCCTCAACCTTGGACTTCCCTGCCTCCAGAACCGTAAGAAATAAATCTCTGTTCTGTATAAATTACTCACTGTTAGGTATTCTCCTATAGCAACTCAAAATGGACTAGGACAATATGAGAGAACCACTGGTAACAAGTAGTGGAGCATATTGGTTGCTTTAAAGAACATTACTCGTAGTCAACTGTTAGCACACATCTGTGCAGTACAAGGAGCTTCATTTTCCAGGGAGTCCTTCCTCAGAGAAGTCCCACTGGCTTGCACTTTTTATATTGTATGATTTCTTGTAATAAAGTGGCCAGTGTATTTCTGACTACATGGAATACACACTGATGCATCAGTGTTGCCTGATAGTCTGCATGTATCTATGTCTCTAAGCTAATAGCTTCTTTAAAAATGAATGGTGGAACACCAGCTACAAAGAATGATACTTACAAGAAAAAGATGGTCCTCACATCATTTTGGGAAATGAACTTCAGAAGGCAGTATACTGAAAAGGGTCACTGTGATGACCATGGAAGCTTTTTTCATTACCCAGGATCTGGGAACACATTTTGGTCAACATTGCTTTGAGGCCCTGTGATGTCTAATGGCACCCAGCTAGCTTTGTCTTCAGAAAGCTCTCCTCTAATTTGTAACTACCTAGCAAATATTCTTCAAGACACTGTCTTCACAAAATACTCTGAATTAAGCATAGATATGGTCAAACCCTGGAGAATGCCCAGGGAATTCCTTTATCCACCTTTATCCCCAGGGACCTATGATTCTATGGCATCTTCAGTAATTAATTCACTGACAACCCACCACCACCAGCAGTACTACACATGCACACAGTGGTACCTGCTCATGGAAAAAAATGCTTTTGAGTGGTATTTTCTTACCTTGTACAATTGTCTTGCTCACTGAAATGTATGTATTAGCAACTTCAGTCTCCACAGAAGCATCAAACCATGAAATAATCACTGGATAAAAAGTCAAGACCTCAGGGCCATGACTTTGGAGAAATGGCTTAACTTCTCTGGCTTCAGATTCCTTATAGAGGAGGAGGTTAGACTTCCTTAACTTTCTTTAACTTTCTTCAAACTTAGACTCTATCCAATTTCACTGAACAAGATACAACAAATCCTCAGAGCTAGGGTTAATAGAAAGGGGGCTTAAGCCATGTGCAGGGTCTATGCCAGATGCTTCATATATGTGCCTACAGGTAATGTTCTCAACATATCATGCCTATTTCACAGGTAGGAAACTGAGGCTAAGAGCAATCATTGGCCCAAAGTTACAAAACAGAAGTAGCAGAACTGAAACAAGAACTCAGATCTGACAGCTACAGTATGCTGATCATGCTAAAGACCTGAGGTGCAGCGCATGCCCACAAGCCCTCCCTGTGTGATCCACATTGCAGCTACTGCTCTGTCTGTGTGCACACCACTCAGGCTGCTTTCTTTATCCACCTGTTTTAGGAGCTTTATAAGGTTCTCACACTTGGGGATGCCTCATCTCATTGAGATGAAAATATTAGGACACCAAGAGAAGGACACCAGTCAGATATTTCACATACCCTTTGGCTCCCTCTGGAGTGCATAATGTTTCCCACACTGATTTCCCCACACTGATTTCAGACCTCTTGCTAAAGAAATCTTCAATGTCTTCAGTACCTGGTTCCTAAGCCCCAGAGATTCCCTGGTTCTTGGGTTGCCCCAGGGATGGGAGTCAGGTTAGCTGACAACCTACATAGGAGGACGTACAAAAATTATTGGGCATCCTTAGCAAAGATGCATGGTGGGGTTAAGGAGATGGAGGGAACAGACATCACTATTCTGCAGTAAACATTGTGGACCCATGGAAAATCCAATCACAATTTTCTTTTGCCTCACTTGGAAAACAACGGAACACTTTTCCTTCATTCTTAAATGGAAACATTCATGGCAAAAGGGAATGAACCAGCAGGTGGGCTTCCTAAAGAGAAGTCCCTTCAGCAAGGACACCTTGTCTGGTGTTTGTTGACCTCTGTGCAAATGCAGAGCCCATCTTCAGGAAATGGGGCTATAGGCTTGTCATACCTGGTTTAAGAACAGTGGCCATGACCTTTCATCTCATCTGGGATCCCACAGAAAGGAAAAAACCATTCCAGGGCATTGCCAGAGACCTCAGGCTCCACCTATTTGAAGATGTTTCCATGGATCTAAAAAGGATAAACATCTCTTCTTTATCATTGTTCATCATTTGGCCAAGAAGGGAAACCAATGGGCCTCCAAAATGCCCTAAACCAACGTGGACTCAACCAGTGGTCCCAAAAACTGACTGTTTCACTAAACAGTCAGTTTAAGACAATTACCTGTTACTGTATCTCTGATTAGAGATTTAACTTCCTACTGTTTTGTGGACTCATGATTTTTTTTAAGGATATCGGGTTGTGTTATGAGTCGGTCTGTTTGTGCTCTAGAATTGCTCAGTCCACCTCTGAGCTCACTGTTTAAAGCCATGTTTACACTTAGTCAGTCTCCGGCCCCAGTTCTGGAGCCCAGGGAGACAGAGACACACCCAAGCTATGGCTGCGAGGCTGTCCTTGGGCTCCTGATTCTTAACTCCACTTCTAAGAGCATTTCTTCTGAGTGGGGCATCCAACACCAAAAGGGGATGGAAAAGGGAAATATGACCTTTTAAATTCTTGTTGCAAAAGCCTGAGTCCCTGGTTGTTTTATACTTGTTGTTGTTGTTGTTGTTGCTGCTGCTGCTGGTATTATTGTTATTGTTTTGCAAGACAAGTTTTCACAAAGTAAAGTGTCTATATTCAAGGAAAGCTACCGGAGACTTCAACCAGCCCCTCAAGCACCCATGAATTTAGATCCACTGCATGCATCCAACACCTGTGAGTTGGTGTAGCATATATGTACCAAGGGGAACCCTTAAACCCCCAAATCAACTTTAGACTTGTGGTCTTCAGTTACCTCAACAGTGGAAAGAGATTCCAAGCCCTCTTAATAAATCACACCCATACCTCTAAGGTAAGCCAGGGAAGGAAGTCAGTCTCTGAGAACTCAAGTTAAGGCTAAAAAAAACCAGCACCAGCCGGGTGTGGGGGCTCACGCCTGTAATTCCAGCACTTTGGGAGGCCGAGACGGGCAGATCACGAGGTTAGGAGATCGAGAAGATCCTGGCTAACGTGGTGAAACCCCGTCTCTACTAAAAATACAAAAACAAAAAAAGAAAAAAATAGCCGGGCGTGGTGGCGGGCACCTGTAGTCCCAGCTACTCGGGAGGCTGAGGCAGGAGAATGGCGTGAACCCAGGGGATGGAGCTTGCAGTGAGCCGAGATCGCGCCAGCACCTCCACCGCCATGAAGATTCCCCTCTCATTGCCAACGCTGAGGGTCCTGGGTTCAGCTTTTTAAAAGGATTTGGAGACTTTTCAAGTGAATTCTAGCTTGCCTCTCCTTTCCCTTTTCTCTCCCTAGCCCACCTCTTCCCCAAGCCCCTAAACAGATCTTTGGAGTAGGCAAGGGGGATTATTGAGAATGAGAGATTATTAGAGCCCTGGAGAACTTGAGAAACAAGTTGATCCCAAAAAAAGGAGCCTCAGGGCCTTTGAGTCCCGGCTCTAAAGCTCACCAGCTGCATGATGAGGGTGAACATGGCCTTCCTAACCTCAGTTTCCTTGTTAGTAATGTGAGGGTACTAACACGTACCTACAGGATTAGTAAACATAAAACCTGCGTGGAAAACACGAACATCCTGCATGTGACATTCTTCAGTTATTCAGCAAGTGATAAGAACTAACAATTCTTGGGTGCTGACTATGTGCTGGGCAAGATTCTAAGAGCTTCATATATATTCATTCATTTCATTCCCACAGACTCATGGTACAAGTACTGTATTATCTATACTTTTACAGATAAAGAAACTGATACAGAGAGAAGTTAAAAAGTGTCCAAGGTCAGGAAGGTAATACATATTGGACCTGGGATTTGAACTTAGGTGACCTGGCTCTAGCATACACTCTTAAGTGCCACACTTTATGGCTTCTACACATATTTACTAAATATCTACCATGTGTTAGGCCTGGGAGTTACAAAGACTAAGACCTAGTGCCTTCTCTCAGGGACCTAAAAGTTTCATAGAAAAGAAAGGCATGTCATCATTAACAGCAACACACAATAAGGGGTATAGGAGAATAAATATGATGTGTTATGGGATCACATAAGAGACACCTTTGGGAGGCTGAGACAGGCAGATCACGAGGTCAAGAGATCGAGACCATCCTGGCCAACATGGTGAAAACCCATCTCTACTAAAAATACAAAAATTAGCCAGGCATGGTGGTGGGCACCTGTAGTCCCAGCTACTCGGGAAGCTGAGGCAGGAGAATCGCTTGAACCTGGGAGGCAGAGGTTGCAGTGAGCCGAGACCACATCGCTGCACTCCAGCCTGGGCGACAGAGCGAGACTCTATCTCAAAGAAACAAAACAAAACAAAACGAAAAAGAAAGAAAAAGAGAGAGAGAGAGACACCTAACCCAAACAGGATGGGTCAGGGAATGCTTCCTGGAGAAAGAGGCACTTGAGCTGGAAGAACAGAAGGAACAGAGTATGCAAAGAGAGATGATGTGGTACCTTCAGGAAACTGCAGAGGCTCAGCATGGCCAGAGCGTAAAGGCAACATGGGAACAAGAAGAATGATGCTAAAGAGGCAGGAGGGTTGCACAGGGCTGTTATAGAAGCCTCAAGTGCCAGGCAGGGCTAAGCAGCCTGGATTTCCTCTGAGGCAGTAAGGAGTCCTGGAGAAATGCAAAGCAACGGAGGAAAGTCGTAGGATTTAGGAGTTGAGTGTAATAAGGAGAAAGAACACAAAGGATCGAGACTGGAAGCAAAGAGATCAGAGAGGAGGCTATTGCGGCAATCCAGAAATCAGTGATGAGGACCTGGACCACAAGAGTAGCCATGGGGAAGAGGGAAAGAAGATGATTTAAAGCATGAATACAAAGACGTCAGCAAGAGGACTCGAAGCAGATGGGATAGGAGTTGTGTAGAAAGCAGGAGAAGCAGAAGCCAGGCTTTGACATGGAGTTTCTCTGAGATGTTGGCACCACTCACAGAGTAGGATTCATGAGTTCAGGCTTCAGTGAGTTGCCTTGGAAGAGGAGATATTCAGTTAGCAGTGAGATATACAGGCTGGGCACACAGTAGAGAATTGTGAGCTTGAACTACAGATTTAGGAATCACGGGAATTCCCTGATTTTAAAGCCATCAGGGTGCATGAGGCTGCTCAGGAAAATTGACCCAACAGACTGTGTAGAATGAGCAGAATGATAGCCCAGACCTTAACCTTGAGAAATACCAGAGTCTAGGGCGGTGCGCAGAGAGGGTGAATCCAGAAATAAACACTGAGAAAGCAAAGAGAGGAGGAGTTAATGTGGTATCACAGAAGTAAAGAAGGAAGAGGGTTTCTAGGAAAGGGCAATCGATGGCACCTATCTGAACTGAACAGTGCCCCCACCTAAATTCATATGCTGAAGCCCTAACTCTCTCTCTCTCTCTCTCTCTCTCTCTCACACACACACACACACACACACACACACACACACACACACAGAAGATAAGCTATGTGAGGATATAACAAAGAAGAGAGCCCTCATCAGAAACCAAATCAAGGCTGGGTGCAGTGGCTCACACCTGTAATCCCAGTGCTTTGGGAGGCCAAGGCAGGTGGATCACTTGAAGTCAGAAGTTCGAGATCAGCCTAGCCAATATGGTGAAAACTCGTCTTTACTAAAAATACAAAAATTAGCTGGGCATAGTGGCATGCACCTATAATCCCAGCTACTTGGGCTGGGGTGGGAGGATCGCTGGAACCTGGGAGGCAGAGGCTGCAGTGAGCCGAGATCATACCACTGCTCTCCAGCCTGGGTGACAGAGCAAGACTCTGAGAAAGAAAGAAAGGAAGGAAGGAAGGAAGGAAGGAAGGAAGGAAGGAAGGAAGGAAGGAAGGAAGGAAGGAAGGAAGGAAGGAAAGAAAGGGAAAGAAGGGAGGGAGGGAGGGAGGGAGGGAAGGAAGGAAGGAAACCAAATCAGCCAGCACTTTGATCTTTGACTTCCCAGCTTCCTGAACTGTGAGAAATATATGCCTGTTGTGTAAGCCACCCCGTCTATGGTATTTTGTTATGGAAGCCCAAGCCAACTAAGTACCCAATAATTCAGAGATGTCAAACGCTTGCATCAGTTGGTGTGCTTGTCTAGAAATTCCAACTCAAATTGACTCACTGTCACACACAACTAAAAAGACCAGCAGTAGGATGACCTTCAAGTAAGGCTTGATAAGGGCTCTGGCTCCCCTTCTCTACAATGGTTCCAGAGCTGTTCTCCTCCGTATGGCATTCTTCCTGGTAGAACAATGTTTACACAGGTTGAGCATCCCTAATCTGAAAATCTGAAATTCAAAATGCCCCAAAATCCAAAACTTTTTGAGGGCCACCATGATGCCACAAGTGGAAAATTTCGCACCTGACCTTATCTGACAGAATGTCATCAAAAGTCAGGCACATAACACACAGATTATTCAGTTTACCAAATGGAAAAAGGGCCCTCCCAGCCCCCTTCAGCTGTGACGTAGCTTTCCTGCACACACCCAGATATTCCAGCACAAGCACACCCACAAAGCGTAATAAAATAAAAACTTGGGTTCATGCAGAAAATTATTTAAGATGTTGTATAAAATTACCTACCTGAGGCTGTGTAAATAAGGTGTATATGAAAAACACAAATGAGTTTCACATTAGACTTAGGTCCCACCCCCAAGATATCTCATTTTTTGTAAGCAAATACTTCAAATTTCCAAAAAATCCCTAATAGAAACTCTTCTACTCCCAAGCATTTCAAATAAGGGATACTCAACCCGCAGTACTATTGGGGTTTCCCATTCACATACCGTGTTATCCAGTCCAAGAGAGGCTGAGTGTTTTTGGATAAATTTTATAACATCCCTGAGCCTCGGTTTTGTCATCTGTAAAATGAGTATAGTTGAATCTATCTCTCATAGTTGTGAGGGTTAAGCGAATCAATTAATGTATTAGTGTCTGAGACTTAACAAATGGACCCTGCCCCTCACAGGTGTCCTCCAACCAGCTGGGAAGAAAGGAGAGAGTGGGCATTGGCAATGGAAAGAAGGGCTTAAAAATAAAGATAGATTAAATCAATCATGTCACTCCCTCTCTCAAATACTGTTGATGCCTCCCCATTGCCTGAATCTTAGGCATGGAATTCAGGGCTCTCCACCTTCAAGCCCCAAACCACTTTCAGCCTTATTTCCCATTGACTTTTACCTTACCCCCTAAAAATACTGGCCTACTTCGCTATTTTCAAAATACTTTGAACTTCATCCCTCCTCTCCTATGATCTTCAGTTCAAATCAACATACGCACATATTTATATGAAATGCTTTTCTCCCATCTTTTAGGCCCGTGTTCTGGCCTACCAGAGTTTATTTGTGTCCTGAATCTGTCAGTCAAAATACTCAGCCTGTTATTTCTCTGTGGCACAAACTTAAAAAGTGTCTCTGTTGTCTCTGAAACCATTGTTTAAAGTGTTCAATGACACCAAACATGGCATGTGTTCTTAATATCCTCTCTTTTTTTTTCTATTTTTTTTCTTTTTCAGATGAAGTTTCGCTCTTGTTGCCCAGGCTGGAGTACAATGGCACGATCTCAGCTCACCACAACCTCCAACTCCCAGGTTCAAGTGATTCTCCTGCCTCAGCCTCCCAAGTAGCTTGTATTACAGGCATGCACCACCGCACCTGGCTAATTTTGTATTTTTTGTAGAGACGGGGTTTCTCCATGTTGGTCAGGCTGGTCTCAAACTCCCAACCTCAGGTGATCCACCCACCTCGACCTCCCAAAGTGTTGGGATTACAGGCGTAAGCCACTACACCAGGCCAATATCCTCTCTTAAGGTTCATGTTTATTTGCTAATCCTCCATTTTAGGGTAGATCCTTACTCAAGTAACTTAGATGTTTTATTATCCATCACCCAGGACCCCAATTTGTCCAGAGAATACCCCAACTTGTTCATGAAAGATCCTCTTGAAAGCCGTGCTGGAATCAGACACTCCGCTCATGAGGCTATCATGGTACAACTGGCCTAATCACCATATTCAAAAGAAAATGTGCTTAGCCTTAAGTGAAGTGGCTGATCCATTCCTCAGGATGGGGTAGACTGCTGCAGTAACTGATCAGTCAGGAAATCTCTGTGGCTTAACGTAATACAACTTTATTTTTCATGCACACAAAGTTCAGGATGAGTGCAAAGTTTCACTCTTGTATTTTATCATCTGGGATAGAGTCCTCCAAGGCTACCACAACAACAACAACAACAAAGGAGAGGGCTGGGGAAGCGAACTAGCAAATAATTCTGTAGCGCCAACCTGACTCCGAGGGCATCTATGACATGTCAGGGAGAAAATGAATATTTGGTGGCATTAGTCATCTCCGTCCTCATTGGGTATGTTTCTCTGTGTGATCTCATGACCATTTTTTTCCCTCTGCCATATTTAGAAACCCTGATCATCCACCGTAGCATACTCAGCATTTATGGAATCCTCCACACTGAAGTCTTTGGACAGATTCCATTAGCATCAACCACTAGAGTCATAAATGCCAGTACAATAACCTAGATGTTCCCAAATATTGCTTAAGAAGTCCCTTTCATGTCTTTGGAAAAAAAAAAAAATCTAATCCTCTGACCATCGCAGGATAAGAACACTCAGTTCCAAACTACATGTTTGACTAAGTCTGATTAATGAATTTCTGAAGTTATTTTTGTTGATCCTCCCACCCTTGACGCCATAATTTGCCTGTGGCAACATGTGTGTAGATTAATGAGGCTTTCAGCAGCTAGTGGAAAAGTGTTCATTACCTTAATTATCCACACCTTCAGATCGAGGGTAACGCGGGACTGTCAGGACACAGCAGGGCATCTGCGCTGGGGAAGAGCGCTTGCAGGGTGCGGCCCAGCCAGGCCGTCATCTCTGGAGAAGCAAGGCAAGGACCTAGGTGAAAGAAGTAGATGCACAGAAGACAAAATTACAAGAGAAGAATAAGTGTGATTACCTAATTACATGCTGAATTTGCATGCACTCATTAAGCACCTAGCATAGGTCAACCCTCAGTAGCCTGCTTATTCCTCATACAATTCAGGAACCAATCTGTCTGAAGTCAATGGGAATGGAATGGAAGAATCTTCATCAGGATCAAACAACAAAGCCCAAGTCTATCCTCCTCCTGGACTTGTCTGATTTTATATCTCAGTTCTGGTTGGTTCCCACTTGAACTTAGGTCTCAATGACACAGAGCCTGACAGTGTGCCTGGGTGCTGTGCGTTGCCTCTGATGGCCCCCATCCAGCTCCCCCAAGGACTAATCCTACTTCTGATCCTAGTTGTGTGAGGATCAAGCAGGCTACTGAGCCCCAGGCCCAAGGGGGACATTTCTTCTCCTTCTTCATGTACTCATCTCATGCCACGATCTCAGCCTGATGCCTCTCCTCATCTCCTGGTTGCTGTGCTCTGCCCACTGGGACCAGCTTTTGCTCATCATCCCAATTGTGGAGCTTTCACCTTGGCCGTCACCACCCATTGCTCTTCAGTGGCTTATAGAACTCCCTGCTAGACCGTGTCAGGGACAGAGATGATCCTACAGGAGTTCATGGCACATAGGAGAGAAGACTGTTCCCCAGAGAAAAATCATTAGAGGAAAGATGGCTTCAACACCTTCTAAATCAGTCTTTCTCAAATTCACTTGATAGTAAGAATCACTGGAGACCTTCCAAAGATACAAATTACAAAGCCCCACCAAGAAAATCTGAAGTGAGACCCACACATTTTCAACAAGCACCCAGGAGATGGTTATTATGCGGCAAGTTTAGAAAGCACCAGGAAACAACAACGTGACAGTTGCAGTGACAATTGATTGAACTTCCAGAGGCTAGTCAAGGTCCTAAGACAGTTACATCTATCAACTCATTGAATTATCTTATCCAACCTTTCCAGAGAAGTGCTAAATTCTCATTCTCATCCAGATCCACTGACTAAGTGTTCAAAATCATACATCTAGTAAATAGCAGAACTAGGATTCAAATCTTCATCTCCCTGGCTCCTAACTCACATCAACCTATTACTGAAGGCTAAACCCTAAGGAAAGAGAATAGGCCAGTGCTCTCTGAGCTTTTTATAATCTGGCCCTATATCAATAACAAAATTTCAAGCATGCACCTCCAATATATGCCTGTGGATTTTTAATTTATATGTAGATACTATTACTCTATTATTCTAATATATATCATAAAATTACATAACAGTAAGTTTTAAATGTTGAAGTTGAGATGAACTAAATAATTTTAGTAATTTTATTTTATTTAGTAACACCTAATCAACTTTTTTGCTTTCCTATAAAAAAATTATAAGAATAAAAATTATTTCAGTGAGCACAGTGTGATTTTGTACGTGTGTTCCTTTTTTTTCAATCTTGGTTTAATCTTTATGACATAGTAATTGATGGTTTGGTCCTAAATTTGATTTGTTCTGATACCTGCTTTTAATGACTGTCATAGCTGGAAAGGATATCTCAAAAAGATACACAGATCCAAATGAAAGAAATACAGCATTTTTGCCTTATTCAGTCATAATACTTATTTTTTTAATTCCATCTACCAGTTAGGCAAAGGTCTTGGTGAAATTTGGGGCTAGTAAATTTCCAGCCTCCTTGGTGGCAATCCATTTTTCTCACAATTTATTGAAATGTTTTAAAAATACTTAAATATGCACTGGAACATTTCATTTGGAAATTTAAAACAGGCTAGATTATTCTATTTCAATCTTTTCAGAAATAGAGATGTGGTTTATACACATTATGTTTAACAATGTTAACATAGAAACTGCTTCAAATCATCACTGCGCAAACCCTGTCTTCACAGAACAAGTGACTTTTTTCTTTTTATTCAAGAAAATGCACACAGAAAAGTGTACATGTAAGTAGACAGATCAACATGAACATGCCTTGTTTAGGAAACAGATTAAAACACAAAACATTGTCTGCACCCCTAGGAGCCTCTTTCTATGCTCTTGCCAGTTCTTTTCCACCCAAGGACAACCACCATCCTAACTTTCAATTAATTTTGCCTGACTTTTCTTTTTAACCTCTCATAAGTGGAATCACCCAGACAAAACCTTTTGTTTGTGTGTCTCCTTTTTCTCAAAATCTCATTTGTGAGATGTGTCCATATCACCAAGTATTGTTGTGGATCATTCATTCGTGGAGTATTCTCTTGTGTGAATACACAACAAAAAGTTTATCTATTTTACATTTGATGGGCACTTGGGCCATTTCCAGTGTTAGAGTATGAGGAATGGTGCTGCTATGAACATTTTGGTGTCTGTCTTTTGGTGAACATTTGTATGCCTTCTGTTGGTATATACCTAGAATTAAATTGCTGGGTCATTGGGTTTGCTTATGTTCTGCCTTCCTAAATACTGCCAAACAGTTGCCTGAACTGGTTTTATGAATTGACACTTCCACTGCTGTGGGATTTCTAATTGTTCCACATTCTTGCCAACTCTTGGTATTATCTTTTTCATTTTAGCCATTTTGGTGCATACATAATGGCATCTCACTGTGGTTTACAAGTTTCTTCTGAAAATCAGTTACTATTTCACTCATTACTAACTCATGACATTTACCTTGATAGGGTAATTTAAATGTATGTTTGTGTTTTTTCAAATGTACCTGCTATGCCTTACTCTTCACAGTCCCTTATCCTTGAAAAGATCAAGTAATTTGGAACCCATAATTTTATGTTCACTTACCGTTTCAAATACTTTGCCAAAATAGAATGAGGGAATCTCTGCATGCACAAATATTTCAGGTTTATTTCCTAATTATAAAGCATTGCTAAGATTCTGCTATATTTTAAACATCTTGCCTCTATATATTGGTCCACATCAATGACATCCTATTGTGCTCTATTCACTTGCGACTTTAACTTACTTGCTTAAATAGCTTGATGTAAAGAATGCAGTAAATAAATTTCACATGGGTGCTAGCTCAGGAAACCTGCCTAGTTTTTTCATCCTGGTCAATACAAATATCAAAAACATTGCTTTTGTTAAGAAACTGATTGACTATTGAGAATATTTCTTTCTGGTACATTTTTTTCTTTAATGGCTCACAAGAAAGGGCCTTCCAATGTATTCCATTATTGAAAAGAAGAATCCAGCAATGACATAAGCTGAAATATGTCAGTAACATCTGTACTTTTGAGCAACTGCATTGCAAACCTCTCACACTAAACTATTTGTTTTAATATTTGTTTCTTCAGCTCTTTGGCAACAAGTTTGATGCATCTTCCAACAGTATTTAACGACTAAGGAATGTAGTCATTAGGTATTTCTTCAACCATTTTCACTTATCTTTTCAAAGATAAGTGACTGTCAAGAGTCACAAGGACAAGTGACTGTCAAGAGCAATAATGTTTGACCAATGGAATATGGCTATTCACTTTCACTATTAATACATGAAAATTATCAAATTTAATCCAAATGTGTAAAGATCTGGAGTGAGTGTCTCATGGCTTTGAACAGTTGAAAAACCTTAGGTTTTTAATGCTGGTCAATTGCAATGGCAATTCTCCTTAGCTTTATCAAGACACAATATTCACTCAGGAGAGCATCATCGTGAATGTGAAAGGCCATATTTCAAATAGTCTTCTTAATAATTTTTGTCTTCTGACCAATTTTGTGATTGATGTCATTAGACTGCCATTAATTTTACCCTGTAATTAACTGAAACACAGCAAGCACCAGGAGTTGCAGGGGTGTCAGTTCAGTCATTCTCCTGCTGCTTCCTTAGCCTCACATCATTAATATTATCTTCAGCTTGCAGTTTCTTCACAGGAATCATTTAAATCACTTGTCCATTTTGTGAGGATTAGCTCAATTGAAATGAGATCTCATGAGCTGCAAATCTACTTAACCAGGCACATAGGCCTGCAATATATCACAAATAGGCTAAATACTTACAGGAGGCACAAAAATTTCCATTTCAAAAAGACTCTCTTCACACCGAAGGATTTCTTTGAATAAGTGCTCCCCTGCCTTTCACCATGGGACTCTCTCACATCAGCACTCTCAGAACTTCTAGAAAGCCTCTTGTCAGCTTCCTCATTTGACAGATAAGGAACCAGAGACTCCCAGAAGAAGAGTGGAGGCTGTTTAGAGTGTGGTTTAGTATACAGGCTCTAGCAGTAGAGAACATAGGTTCATAATCCTGACCTCAGCTATTTCTTCTCTGTACATGCTTGAAAAAGTTGTTTTATCTCTCTAAACCAGTTTCCTCAGCTATATATCTAAACAGGACAAATGCTACCGTATGTAAATTTTAATTTAATAAACTCATCTTTAGAGGGAAGGGAAGGGAAGGGAAGGGAAGGGAAACCAGTCAGAGGTAGGGTCTCTGTCTTATCTCTGTATCCCTGATGTGCTTAGTAGAGTGCAAGACAGAATAGACGTTTTAAAGTTTAAGTTATTACTGATTATAGTGGGTTGAATGGTGACCCTAAAAAGATACATCCCAATCCCTGGAACCGTGACTATTGACTACTGGTACATTTTTCTTTTCATGGCTCACAAGAAAGATTCTGCTATATGACTGATAGAGCTTGGATATTTGTCCCCACCAAATCTCATGTTGAATTGTAATTTCCAGTGCTGGAGGTGGGGCCTGGTGGGAGGTGTTCGGACCATGAGGGTAAATCCCTCATGGCTTGATGCTGTCTTCGTGACAGTGAGTTCTCACAAGATCTGGTCATTTAAAAATGTGGAACACCTCCCCTGCTCCCCCAACACCTCCCATGCACCTGTTCTCTCCATGTAATGTGCCTGCTCCCCCTTTGCCTTCTGCCATGATTGGAAGCTTCCTGAGGCCTCCCCAGGAGCAGAGGCCATTAGGCTGCCTGTGCAGCCTGCAGAACCATGAGCCAATTAAACCTCTTTTCTTCATAAGTTATCCAGTCTCAGGTATTTCTTTATAGCAACGCAAGAACAGCCTAATACAATGACTTTATTTAGAAAAAGGGCCTTTGCTCATGTCATTGAGTTAAGGATCTCAAAATGAGAACATCCTGGATCATCCAGGTGGACCCTAAATCCAATGACAAGTGTCCTTGTAAGAAACAGAAGAGAAGAAGCCATACATAGCAACACAGAGGAGAAAATGTATGAAGATGGAGGCAGACATTGACGTGATGCAGCCACAATACAAGAAGTGTCAAGGATCGCCAGCGTCACTGGAAGCCTCAGAAGAGGCAAGGGAGGATTCTTCCTTAGAGCCTTCAGAATGAGCACAGCGCTGCCCATACTTTGATTTCAAACTTCTGGCCTCCAGAACTACAAGAGTATAAATTTCTGTTGTTTCCAACCAACTAATTTATGGTAATTTGTTACAGGACCCCTAGGATAATATTACTGGTCCTTTTGGCTTCTCCTAATCATAAAAGATTTGATCTTTCTTCAAGATAGACTATATGATAGCCCACAAAACAAGCCTCAATAAATTTAAGAAAATCAAAATTATATAAAGCACTCTCAGACTATAGTGGAATAAAACTAGAAATCAACTCCAAAAGGAGCCTTCAAAACCATGCAAATACATGGAAATTAAATAATCTGCTCCTGAATGAACATTGGGTCAAAAATGAAATCAAGAGGGAAATTTAAAAATTCCTCAAACTTAACGACAATAATGACACAACCTCCCAAAACCTCTTGGATATAGCAAAGGCAGTGCTAATATGAAAGTTCATAGTCCTAAATGCCTACATCAAAAAGACTGAAAGAGCACAAACTGACATTGTAAGGTCACACATCAAGGAACTAGAGAAACAAGAACAAACCAAACTCAAACCCAGCAGAAGAAAGAAAATAACCAAGATCACAGCAGAACAAAATGAAATTGAAACAACAACAACAACAAAAATACAAACGATAAATGAAATGAAAAGCTGGTTATTTGAAAGATAAATAAAATTGATAGACCATTAGCAAGATTAACCAAGAAAAGAAGAGAGAAAATCCAAATAACCTCACTAAGAAATGAAACAGGAAATATTACAACTGATATCAAAGAAATACAAAAGATCATTCAAGGCTACTGTGAATACCTTTATGCACATAAACTAGAAAACCTAGAAGAGATGGATAAATTCCTGGAAAAATATAACCCTCCTAGCTTAAATCAGGAAGAATTAGATACCCCGAATAGATCAATAAAAAGCAGCAAGATTGAAAGGTAACTACAAGATTACCAACAAAAAAACCTCCAGGTCCAGACAGATTCACAGCAGAATTCTACCAGACAGTCAAAGAAAAATTGGTACCAATCCTTTTGACACTATTCCACAAGATAGAGAAAAAAGGAACCCTCTCTAATATAGTCTATGAAGCCAGAATCACCCTAATACCAATATCAGGAAAGGACATAACCAAAAAAGAAAACTACAGACCAATATCCTTGATGAACATAGATGCTAAAATTCTTAACGAAATACTAGCTAACCGAATACAACAACATATCAAAAAGATAATCCGACATGATCAAGTGGGTTTCATACCAGGGATGCAGGGATGGTTTAACATATGCAAGTCAATAAATGTAATACACCACATAAACAGAATTAAAACCAGAAATCACATAATCATCTCAATAGATGCAGAAAAAGCATTCGACAAAATCCAGCACCAATTTGTGATTAAAACCCCTCAGCAAAATCAGCATACAAAGGACATACCTTAATGTAATAAAAGCCATCTATGACAAACCTACATCCAACATAATAATGAAAGAGGAAAAGTTGAAAGCATTCCCTCTGAGAATGGGAACAAGACAAGGATGCCCCCTCTCACCACTCCTCTTCAACATAGTACTGGAAGTCCTAGCCAGAGCAATCAGACGAGAAAAAAATAAAGGGCATCCAAATTGGTAAAGAGGAAGCCAAACTGTCACTGTTTGCTGACAATATGATCGTTTACCTTGAAAACCCTAAAGACTCCAGGAAGCTCCTAGAACTGTTAAAAGAATTCAGCAAAGTTTTCAGATGCAAGATTAATATACACAAATCAGTAGCTCTTCTATACACCAACAGCAACCAAGTAGAGAATCAAATTAAGAACTCAATCCCTTTTACAATAGCTGCAAAAATAAAACAAAACACTTAGAAATATATCTAACCAAGGAGTTGAAAGACCTCTACAAGGAAAACTACAAAACACTACTGAAAGAAATCATAGACAACACAAACAAATGGAAACACATCTCATGCTCATGGATGGGTAGAATCAATATTGTGAAAACGACCATACTGCCAAAAGCGATCTATATATTCAATGCAATCTCCATCAAAATACCACCATCATTCTTCACAAAAATGTTTTTTAAGAATTCTCAAATTCATATGGAACCAAAAAAAACCTGCAAAGCCAAAGCAAGACTAAGTAGAAAGAACAAATCCAGAGTCATCACACTACCTGATTCCAAACTATACTACAAGGCCACAGTCACCCGAACAGTGTGATACTGGTATAAAAATAGGCACACAGACTCATGGAACAGAGAGAACCCAGAAACAAACCCAAATGCTTACAGCCAACTGATTTTTGACAAAGCAAACAAAAACACAAAGTGGGGAAAGGACACCCTTTTCAACAAATGGTGCTGGGATAATTGGCTAGCCACATGTAAGAGAATGAAGCTGGATCCTCCTCTCTCACCTTTATACAAAAATCAACTCAAGATGGATTAAGGACTTAAATCTAAGACCTGAAACTATAAAAATTCTAGAAGCTAACATTGGAAAAACCCTTCTAGACATTGACTTAAGCAAGGATTTTATGACCAAGAGCCCAAAAGCAAATGCAATAAAAACAAAGGTAAATAGCTAGGACCTAATTAAACCAAAGAGCTTTTGCACAGCAAAAGGAACAGTTAGCAGAGTAAACAAACAACCCACAGAGTGGGAGAAAATCTTCACAATCTATACATATGACAAAGGACTAATATCCAGAATCTACAATGAACTCAAACAAATAAGCAAGAACAAAACAAATAATCCCATCAAAAAGTGGGCTAAGGACATGAACAGACAATTCTCAATAAAAGATACACAAATGGCCAACAAATATATGAAAAAAATGCTCAACATCACCAATGACCAGTGAAATGCAAATCAAAACCGTAGTGTGATACTACCTTACTTCTGTAAGAATGACCATAATCAAAAAATCAAAAACCAGTAGATGTTGGCATGGATGTGGTAATCAGGGAACACTTCTACACTGCTGGTGGAATGTAAACTAGTACAGCCACTGTGGAAAACAGTGTGGAGATTCCTTAAATAAGTCAAAGTAGAACTACCATTTGATCCAGCAATCCCACTACTGGTATCTACCCAGAGGAAAAAAGTCATCATACGCAAAAGATACTTGCACACACATGTTTATAGCAGCACAATTCACAATTGCGAAATCATGGAACAAACCCAAATGACCATCAATCAACGAGTGGATAAAGAAACTGTGAGATATATATGTATATATGTGTGTGTATGTGTGTGTGTATATATATGTGTGTGTATGTGTGTGTGTGTGTGTATGTATATGATGGAATACTACTCAGCCATAGAAAGGAACAAATGAACAGCATTTGCAATGACCTGGATGAGATTGGAGACTATTATTTTAAGTGAAGCTAACTCAAGAATGGAAAACCAAATATCGTATATTCTCACTGATACATGGGAGCTAAGCTATGAGGACACAAAGGCATAAGAATGATACAATGGATTTTGGGGACTTGGAAGAGTGGGAGGGGGTAAGGGATAAAAGACTACAAATATGGTGCAGTGTATACTGCTCGGGTGATGGGTGCACCAGGATCTCACAAATCACCACTAAAGAACTTACTCATGTAACCAAATACCACCTAAATGAGTTAATATTTTTAAAAGATTTGATAGTATTTAATCCAAGGATTTTCAAAGTTAACTTCTACAGAGGTTATAGAAACCTCGAATGTAGAAACAGGTATGGTACCTATTTTGTATTTGGAGGTTAAAGTGTTCTGTTAAAAAAAAAACAAAAACTATATTAAAAAATTTAACCAATGAACCCTAAATCTTATTCAACTCTAAATGTTAACATTGAAGGGCAGTTACACAATCTGTCCAAGTTCTCTTGCAAGCAAGAGACAGAGCCATAGTTGGCCATCCCCCCATCTTCTCACTGCCTATGCAGGGCTCTGCCTGGACACCAAAGAACCTCCAGTAAAGAAATGTGCTTGTATGCCAAGCGCGGTGGCTCGTGCTTGTAATCCCAGTACTTTGGGAGATGGAGGTGGGCAGATCACTTGAGGCCAGCAGTTCAAGACCAGCCTGGGCAACATGGCAAAGCCCCATCTCTACTGAAAATACAAGTTAGCCAGGCGTGGTGGCAGGTGCCTGTAATCCCAGCTACTCAAGAGGTTGAGACATGAGAATCACTTGAAGAGGTTGCAGTGAGCTAAGATCGCACTGCTGCACTCCAGCCTGGGCAACAGAGTGAGACCCTATCTCCAGAAAAACAAGAAAAAAGAGAAAAACAAATGCCCTTGGAAAAGAAGGAACATCAGTAGCACTCCCATTACAGTCAAAGATAAGACAAAGATGCTCTTTAATATCAATACTGTCATTCAGCATTTTCTTCTAAGATAAAGAAAATGGAAAAAGAAAAAGAAAGGATAATTCAAGGGTTTGAGTTTTGAGGGGTGGGCAGAAGCTTGGGGAAAATGCCCACAGGTCCTACACCTGCAAAGGCAGAACATCCTTCCTCCATGGACTGACCGGTCAGCTCAGTCTGCTGTCACTTTGCAGTTCAACAAAAGTGGATTTCAACTGTAGCCCTGTTACTTCTAGCTGTGTGACCCTCTCTGAGCCTCAGTATCCTGAGTACATGGGAACAAAGCTACCTTGCTGGGTTGAGGTAAGACTTAAATAAAGGTGGTGAGACTTAAATGGGATGGCAAAGTCTAGCCATTCTGAGCCCGAATTCTGGAGCCAAGCTAGTTGATTTCTGCCTCCGTGATGCACTAGCTGTGGACCTGGGGCAATTTACTTTACCGCTCTGTGCCTCAGTTTCCTCATCTGTAAAACAAGCATAATACCACCTGCCTCAAAGGGTTTCTATGACGGTTAGAATGAGCTAATATTCACAAAGTACTTAGAATGGTGGCTGACAGAAGAGTGCTATATGAGCATTTGTTCAATTAAAAATTAACATGAAAATATTCCTTTAGAGGGGACTTGTGATTCAAAATTTGGTTTTAAAAAACCTGAATTTTTTGCATCGTAATTCATCCAAGTCAGTTTTAGCAAAAGTTTGTTTTTCTGACAGACCTCCATTCTGAAGATTTGGAAACTCTAAAAATCTTCTTTGCCTAACGCAGTATGGACAGAAAGTTTCATGTGGAAAGTAAAACCCTGAGGGTTTCTATGACTGGCTGACAGTCAGAGGGTTTCCTTTCTCTGATGAATTTTTCCAGCATTATGAGCCTAAGTGAGGGGTGTGCATCTGTCAATCCCCTGGCACTGAAGAAGTGTTGAGTAATTTTCTTCCTGTTTCCGCAAGCTTCCCTCTGAAGGGATTAGGATTATTCCAGGCCTAGGACCAGACATCCTCAGGCTATGGGCACATATCTCCCTGACTTGCATGTGATTCCTGTAAAACTAATCTGCAGGCCTCCAGCTCACAGCAGCTAATCTTGGAGTTCTCTCATTCCTACAAAATAAGAAGTACCAAGCATGTGTCAGGCTCTCTGCTGCTAAGTGCCAGAAACACAGAGATGAACTCACGGGGAAATGAGATTAACAAACAGAACATTGCAAGTACTGTTAGGTGGGAGCACAAAGGAGGCAATTCAGCTTAATGGCGGTGGGGCGGGGGGCAAGTATACGACAATCACACGGCACTCGCTATAGGTTAAGCACAACTCCACGCATCTCCACTTATGAACACATTCACCCCTTATATCCACTCTATGAGGTAGGTGCTTGTATTAGTCTGTTCTCGCATTACTATAAAGAAATGCCTGAGACTGGATAATTTATTTTAGTTTAGTTTAGTTTTTGAGACAGAGTTTTGCTCTTGTTGCCCAGGCTGGAGTGCAATGGCACGATCTCTGCTCACTGCAACCTCTGCCTCCCGGGTTCAAGCAATTCTCCTGCCTCAGCCTCCCAAGTAGCTAGGATTATAGGCATGAGCCACCACACCCGGCTAATTTTTCTGTATTTTTCTTAGAGATGGGGTTTCTCCATGTTGGTCAGGCTGGTCTCAAACTCCCGACCTCAGGTGATCCGCCTGCCTCAGCTTCCCAGGTAGCTGGGATTACAGGCATGAGCCACCGCGTCTGGCCTAATTAATTAAAAAAAAAAAAAAAAAAAAAAAAAGAAAGAGGTTTAATTGGCCCCCAGTTCCTCAGGCTGTACAGGAAGCATGATTCTAGCATCTGCTTGGCTTCTGGGGAGTCTGCAGGAAACTTTCAATCATAGCGGAAGGTTAAGGAGAGCAGGCAGAAGAGACAGAGTGGGGAAGTGCTACACCCTTTTAAACAACCAGATCTCACAAGCACTCATTCACTAGCATGAGTGCAGCACCGAGGGGATCTCAGCCCCCGTTACCTCCCACCAGGTCCCACCTCCAACACGGAGGATTACAATCGAACATGAGATTTCGGCAGGGAAACAGATCCAAACCGTATCAGTGGTATATCCCCAATTTATAGTCGAAAAACATGAAGAACAGAGAGATTAAATAACTTGCCCGAAGCCACACTACAGGTAGGGGAGAGAATCAGTGTGCCTCCAGGCAGTGGGGCCCCAGACCCCATGCTGTCGGTCATCACACTGCCTCTTACTTGGGGCTGAGGTGTCAGTCGCTTGGTGGCCCATTGCATTTCACCTTTGTATCCCCTGTTCCTTCAACAATAGGCCAATGGATCTGCCCAGAAGGCCAGTGCTGTATTCCTGTCAAGAAAGAGGAGCTGGCTGGGTACGGTGGCTCACATCTGTAATCCCAGCACTTTTGGGAGGCCAAGGCTAGTGGATCACTTGATGCCAGGAGTTCCAAACCAGCCTGGCCAACATGTGAAACTCCATCTCTACTAAAAAATGCAAAAATTAGCCAGGCATGGTGGTGCACAACTGTAATCCCAACTACTAGGAAGACTGAGGCACAAGAATTACTTGAACGTGGGAGGTGGAGGTTATAGTGAGCCAAGTTTGTGCCGATGCAGTCCAGCCCGGGTGACAGAACAAGACTCTGTCTCAAAAAAAAAAAAAAAAGAAAGAAAGAAAGAAAAGAAAAGAAAAAGAAAGAGGTGCTAATCTTGCTCTTAGAGGGCTCTGTCGCTCAAGGTTATTGCTATATGTGGGGTGAAACTCCGAGGGACAAGCATCAATGGTGCTGATGTAAGTCACATTCTAACTGGATCAGTTTCAGTCCAATTCAGTGTATCTAGGCCCAGTATGGTTATCTTATGCCTGACATCACATTCCATATTCACACCAACTCTGGAGATGGGTGTTCAGGTCTTCATTTCACAGGTAAGGGAAGGAGAGGATTCGAGAAGCCACACACTCTGCTTAAATCAAACAACAAATAAGATAACTCTAAATCTCATGCCTTTTTCACTGTGCACATTGGACCTGGAATTTCACTAGAAAAAAAAAAAATCCTAGCAGCCAGAAAATTCAGGGCTTCTATTACATAAAAGAACCAAAAACTGAGGGCAAGGAATAATAAATAATAACGATGAATATATATATCCAAATATATATAATGTATATGTATGTGTATAAAATATATATATAAATATATAGTACATATATGTATTTGGATATATATCTATATATATACACACACACATATCAGGCATGGTGACGCCCATCTGTAGCCTTAACTATTCTGGAGGCTGAGGCAGGAGGGTCAAGAAATAATAATAACCAGTATAATATTGGCGACTAATGTATACTAAGCTCTTAGCATGTTGCAAGCACTATGCTAAGCATATTATTTCATTTAATCCTCTTGACATCACTGTGACATAGATTCTTTTTTATCCCTATTTTATAAATGAGGAAAATAAAGCTCAGCTGGTAAATAATTTCCCCAGTTTGTATACGGTGGTGCAGCAGAAATTCAAACCCATGCAAGTTTGACTCCACAGCCCATACTCTCAATTCCTCCTGCCCTTGAAGCCAGAGATAAGACATCCAAACAGCCCCAGCTTCCGCATGGCTGGATGCCCTTGAACAGCATACTTAACCTATCTGAGATTTGACTTCAATCGCAAAGGTGGAACCCATAATACCTGCCTTCTGAAGTGGCAGCAAGGAGGAACCGAATCAAGATCCTCAGGGTCAGGAGCTGGACATTAGAGTTGCAAAACATACCCAGGTGATTCAAATAAGCAGTCAGTGTTGGGCTCCATCCCATCAGGCCCTTGTAGGTGGAAAGGCTTCTCATGTTTTAAGGTGATGTGGATCACCTGGGATCTTGTTAAACCACAACTTCTGATTGAGCAAACCTGGAGTGGGGCTTGAGATTCCACATTTCTAATGAAGCCTGCTTCCTCCTCCATTCCTCCCCGCCTCCAAGGCTGGTGGACCACACTCTGAATATCAAGTAGGTCATGGTGGTGAGATGAATTTTCTTTTATGTCCCAAAGGATGTGCCTCCCCCATGGAGAGTTATGCTCTGTTCTATTGCCTACAAGAATCAGTCTGGCTGCTCTGTAAAGAGTAAAACTCCAGCCTGGCTTATATGGTGAAACCCTCTCTCTACTAAAAATACAAAAATTAGGCAGGCGTGGTGGCGCGCACCTGTAGTCCCAGCTACTCAGAAGGCGGAAGCAGAAGAATCTCTTGAACTCGGGCGGCAGAGGTTGCAGCGAGCTGAGATCATGCCACTGCACTCCTGCCTGGGTGAAAGAGCAAGACTCCGTCTCAAAAAAATAAACATAAATAAAAGTAAAGCTTTGGGGAGCAGAGGGGTGGGGGACTACGGTAAAGTGGGGAACCCACTATCTGTCCTGGCCTGGAGACTACATGAAAAGACTCCTAGGCTCTCTTCCTAACGGAAATGTATGCAGGGAACCAAGCATAGTGTCCGGCATAGGAGGCCAGAAACAGATAGGGGTGGTTGTCATTGTCAAGGCTGAGAGTGGGCAAAGGGTGGGTGCGCCAGGGGCCAGAGGCAAGGTCCTTCCTGCTGCTTCCCACCTCGTCCACCTCAACAGGAGGAAGTTTTCTTGGGGTGCTGGATAGAGAGCACCCTCTCCCCAGCTGTGACTGGACACAGTGGAGAATGGAACAAGAAGACCCAGCCGGGCAGGTTGGAGAACAGAGCACGCATTTTCCTGAATTCTGCAAGGCTGCCTATACCTAGCCCTGAGCCTGGCACCATCTGGCTGGCCCTTCTGAAAGGCCCCATGCACCTCTGGCCTTCCACACCCTTCTTTTGGTTGCTCAGAGAGAGTTGGGAGGAAAAGGATTTCACCTCCAAAGGAGGGGCTGAGAGCATGTAACAAAAGACTCATCTCACCAGGCTCTGTTACCCTCTTGGCCAGGTGAGTCATGCAGCTAGAAAATAACAAACATGGGTAAATAAGATAATAGGAATGACACAGGTGACTCAGCGGACACCAATACACATTGACCAGGGCTCAGCAGCCCGCAGCACGCAAGAGGCTGCTTTCGGAAAAGGAGGATGATTGTGAATAAGAAATCCACTCAAGATAGGGTTTCGTGGTTTTTTCTCATCCTAGTTTCAGACAGCATTTCACAAGGTGTTTTTTCCCCCAGGAGCTGCCTGAATCTGGCAGGCCCTGGCATTAGTCATAGGGGAGGGAGGCCTGGGGCTGGAGTCAGGGCCCAGGGAAAGAGGGATGTGTGTGTGCAAACCTGCCTTGACGGTTGCAGAAAATGCAGCACCCTCCCTCATCACAGCCACCCATTCTGCCCCAGAGAACTAACCTAGGCTGAGAGTTTTCTCCCTCAAACCCTTCATCAAAATAAATTTGGACCCTAGAGTATTTATGTGTAAAGTAACAGGATGTCATATATGTATATATCTCACCTGTCTCCCAGGGTGGAGTGCAGAGGTGCGATCTCAGCTCACTGCAGCCTCCGCATCCTGGGTTCAAGCGACTCTCCTGCCTCAGCCTCCCGAGTAGCTGGGATTACACCACCACCCCTGGCTAATTTTTGTATAGTTTTAGTAGAGATGGGTTTTCACTATGTTGGTCAGGCTGGTCTCAAACTCCTAACCTCAAGTGATCTGCCCACCTCGGCCTCCCAAAGTGCTGGGATTACAGGCGTGAGCCACTGCCCCCGGCCTGGGATACGTTTTTTAAACTCTGCTCCCCATCCTAAAATTGGGAGGTAATAGATGAAATTAGATTGCCAAAATTTTGATAACTGTTGAAACTGGCTGACAGGTACGAGTACGTGGGGTTCATTAAACTTCATGTTCTCTCTTTTTTTAGGTGTCCTTGAATTTTCCTAATAAAAATGCTTTGTTCTTGTTACTTTTTTTTTTTTTTTTTTTTTTAGAAAGAGTCTTACTTTGTCACTCAGGCTGGAGTGTAGTGATGCAATATTGGCTTATTACACCCTTGACCTCTCGAGCTGAAATGATCCTCCTGCCTCAGCCCCCTGAGTAGCTGGGACTACAGGCATGTGCCCATGCCAGGCTAATTTTTGTTTTTTGTTTTTTGTTTTGTAGAGATGCGGTTTCACCATGTTGCCCAGGCTGGTCTCAAACTCCTGAGCTCAAGAAATCTGTCCACCTCGGCCTCCCAAATTTTGTCACTTTGAAAAGCTGTTTTTCAGGCACCTCTCACCTCCTACAGTACCCAGACCTTGCTGGAAAGTTTGAACACGTTCCTTTCCCTCATGAGCCTCAGTGTCCCCAGAAGCCTGGCCATCACCTGGCAAAAAAGGGTGTCAGCTCTAATGCTCTCTGGGCATCCCAGCCCCACAAACCTGTGTTTCTGTGGCAAGCTTGGGTGGCATGCAGAGTACAGTGGGACAAGCAGGGATTCTGGAGCCGCAGTACCTAGATTTGAATGTGGGTCACCAGTTAGGTGACCTTGGACAATTTCTTTCTTTTTCTTTCTTTTTTTTTTTTTTTTTTTTTTGAGACAGAGTCTCACTCTACCATCCAGGCTGAGGTACAATAGCATGATCTCAGCTCACTGCAACCTCAGTCTCCCAGGTTCCGGTGATTTCTCCTGCCTTAGCTTCCAGAATAGCTGGGATTACAGGTGCCCACCACCACGCCCGGCTAATTTCTGTATATTTTTAGTAGAGATGGGGTTTCACCACGTTAGCCAGGATGGTCTCAAACTCCTGACCTTAAGTGATCCACCCACCTTGGCCTCCCAAGGTGCTGGAATTATGGACATGAGCCATCGCACCCAGCTGACATTTCTTTAACATTTCTGAACCTCAATTTCCTGATCCAAAAAAACGGGGAAAAGTTGTTACCAGGATTCAATAACTGTGTATTTATAAAATACATAAAACAGCGCTTGGCATATGGAGTTCCAGAAGTAATGTTAACTAAAGAAAAGGGAAAGACTTCAGAAGAGAGGCACAGCCAGCTGACTGACACTCTAGGTCTGGACTGGCAAACTTTTTCTCCAACATGCCAGATAGTAAATATTATTGGTTTCCTGGGTCATATGGCATTTGTCACAACTACTCAATTCTGCCATAGTAACATAAAAGCCACAAATAGATTACATGTAAGCAAACGGGCATGGCTGTGTTTCCAATAAAACTTTATTTCTAAAAAGAAGCAGTGGGCTGGATTTGGCTTGTGAGCTGTTTTTGCTCATCCCGGCTCTATGATACAACAGAAAGGAGCACTGGACCAGGAGCCAGGAGATCTGGGTTCCTGTTTGCTCGGGCAAGTCCCTCCTGCATCATGCTTTTTATACCCCACATCTCCTTTGAGCCTCACAGCAACCCTGAGAACTATTAGTATTATTATTCCATTTCCTAATAAGAGCTAGCAATCGTTCAGTGCTCACAAAGAACGAGACGATATACTAAATGGTACAAGTCAATTGTCTTTTTAACCTTCTGAAGGATCCTGTGAGATAAGTACTATTGTTATCTATATTTTATAGATGATAATCTTAGACCCAGAGAGCTAAAGTAACTTGCCCATAGTCGCACAAGTGGTAACTCTGGCGTTCAATAGCAGATGATCCAACTTGAGAACCAAGCCTTGAATCTGAATTCTGGTTCAGGGATAAGTCTTGGCCTTGGGACAAAGCTTGGCCTTGTAAATACAGAGTTGAGTTCTGGAGGAGAAGCAGGCATTAGCCGGGTGATGAAGAATGTGGCTAACACAGAATAGGGAGGAGCATGCCAGGCACAAGTCATTCCTCAATTAGATGCATTGAAGTGTCACTTTCAGGTTAAATGAGGGGAAGAGGAGTAAGAGACTGGGTAAGACTGCAGCTGAGGCCGGGCGCGGTGGCTCAAGCCTGTAATCCCAGCACTTTGGGAGGCCGAGACGGGCGGATCACGAGGTCAGGAGATCGAGACCATCCTGGCTAACACAGTGAAACCCCGTCTCTACTAAAAAATACAAAAAACTAGCCGGGCGAGGTGGCGGGCGCCTGTAGTCCCAGCTACTGGGGAGGCTGAGGCAGGAGAATGGCGGGAACCCGGGAGGCGGAGCTTGCAGTGAGCCGAGATCTGGCCACTGCACTCCAGCCTGGGCAACAGAGCGAGACTCCGCCTCAAAAAAAAAAAAAAAAAAAAAAAAAAGACTGCAGCTGAGAAAGGTAGAGACCATGCAGCAACGTGGAAAGGCACATGACAAAGAAGCTGGATTTTATACCAATACCACGGAGAACTACTGAGGATCCTAGTTCATGACTGGGCTAGTGCTCACCAAATATATTCATCCATGACTCTGCACATCCATGACTCTGCTGGAAACTGATCGCCTGTTCCCTTGTAGTTATGCTGGGACCAGGTGATCCAGTTCTGATGGATTATGAGTGGCAGTGACATTCACTACATCCAGGCTGAGGCAACTCAAAGCTAATGTGCCTCTTCCCCTCATCTCTCTGCCTGCCACAGCAGCCCCAGAGGCTATGTGTTCCACATGGCGTCGCTACAAAATTAAAGAGAACTCAATCTTCACTGCATTTTAGCACAATGAGAGGTAAACTATCGTTGGCGAAACTGCTGAAATGCCTGTGACTTGTTACTGCACCACGGCTTAGCCTAGCCCAACTAATACATAATTAGTAACCCTTGGGACCACAAAGAATAAAGTTATCTCTCTTTCCCATATTCATTCCAAGTTATGAAAATTTTTGATTTTTGTTTTTGTTTTCATATACCATGGCAAATTCCCTCACCATGCCAACTGACATCTGCGTAACACCTTCCAGTTTGTGTAGGACCTTCTCTAAGTCACTGCCTAAAGCTCACCATGATCCCCCAGATGGGCCTGACTTGCAGTGGAATGCCAGCAACCCCTTCCAGTTCCACTTTCAGGACTACACCACAGGGCCACATCAGGCATGCTTGGAGCCGGGAGGTCAGATCCTACTGTTGATGCAAACCAAGTTTCCTATGAATCAAATTCTAAGTATATATCACAGGTGCCTCTGCTAAGCGCATCTTCTCATACAGTTTTTTTATAATCGACTTTTAATGAAGACCAAGAGGTCTTGTTACATTTCCTCCTAGGCCACCATGCCAGCCTCAGGACAGCTATCGCCCAGCTAAAGAGAACAGGTCAGACTGGGAGGAACAGTAAGAAAGTACTGCAAAGTGACTACAGTCTGGCGTTTCTTGCTCCTGATGGTCCCAGGCTTTTGGGGGATGGGAATGTGTGGAGAAGGGAAGGTTCCATGTGAGCTATACTTATGGTGACTGTTTCTTCCGAGCTGAAAATTGAGATACAGATCAGATCGAAATATTGTGCCATTTTGGAGAGGGAGGGATTCATTTGGATGCTCACATTAGAGAATTTTAGGAATATAGAGGGATCCTTTGGGTCAAGAAGAAAGAATTCTCGGCCACTGGGGTTGTCCGGACAATCTGGAGGATATGATTACAGCAGATGCTGTTGTCTGGAGACCTCAGAGAAGGAGGGGCTCTAAACCGCTACCATGAAGGTTGGAAGAGAGAGGAAAGATCCAGCAGAGTGCTAGTCACAGGTAGAAAGCAAGGAAATTGGGCTTCAGGACCAAGAAAGCCTGCATTCAAATCCTGGCTCTACCATTTATCTACCCTACGAACCTTGGCCATGTCCCTAAACTTCTCCAAGCTATAGTTTCCTCAGTCGAATCTTATTTAAATGGCAGCACCCACCTTGAGGAACTGCTGTGAAAGCTGAAGGGTGAAGGTCAATAGACGCCATGCTCTTAGAAAGTGTTGGAGCTGGGAGTGCCATTGCTCACTCCTTCTTCTTTCACTAGGTCCTAGGTAATTCTCCCACTATGTACTTAACTCCCACTAGATAATGGATAAAAAGAACTGTCTGTAAAGAGAAAAATATTCACTTTAGTCAAAATATTTCATAATAGTTTTTAGAACTGGAAATTGCCTTGGGACAATGGTACATATTGTATATTAGAATCACTGGGGAGCTTTTTGAAAAAAACTCCTAATGCCTCGGCCCACCTCCAGGGATTGTGTTTCATGCAGGCTGGGTGACTACAGTGTGCAGCTGGGCTTGAGGACCTCAAGTTCCAGCACCTCCTACCTCCAGAGGGAGTCCACCCACACAGCCCACACAGGTCAAGGTGCTGGAGACTGAGCGGCCTCCCACCCCACATGCATCCTGCCTTGAAGTGCCTGCCTGGAAGGCCGAGCATCTTGGCTGCCAGCCATGCGAAATTCCATCCTTCCCTTGAGAAAAATAGGGAATGGACCAACTCTATCTAGGAGAACACGGAACCCAAGGCTGGGCTCCTGCTTTCCCAAGAGACAATTTATGGATGTTACAACAGAGAGTAGGAAATGGAAGATAAAGCATTATTCAGAGTCTTCATATCTTGCTGTAAATCATGAGATCTTTTCCACATTTGCTACTTTGTAATAAATCTATTAGAGGTTAGAGGAGATCGAGCTCCCAGGGTCCCAAATGAGAAGAAATAGCAATTGAATGTCACTGTTGCCAATTAGCTCAAGCGTAAAAGAAGGAGGCAGGTCGCCTTGTCCCCAGGCAAGCAGTGACCAGCTTATGTTCCAGGAGCTGAACCATGAAGGGACCTCTCTGTCTTCCTCCAATAAGGGTGGGAGTGGGCAGGAATGGAAGAAGAGGGGAAGGATCTTCACTGTTCAGAATTATTTGACACTATCCCAGGAAAGAAATTTCTCCAGCAGAGAGATGTGAAGGCAAGGTCAATAACACCTGATTGTATTTCAGTATTATCTTGAGGAGACAATAAAAAGAGTCGTGTTGGAAAATTTATTTGCTGGTATTCTTGGATTTCTAAACCTTTCACACCCTACCTGATTACAATTTTTTGGTTTTAGTTAATTAAGAGGCTGGCAAAACATGAATCACTTCTGTTCTTTGGCCAAAAATTTTCCTACAACATCATCGGGCGGAGGGGGAGGGCATTAAATCATGAAAAGTGAAAGTGCAAGGAACCAGGTCAGATTCCAGGCGGGTCCAGAAGGAAAAAGGAGACATGAAGGCTCAAAATATTAACTCTGCTTAATAGACCAAGGTGTACCAGAGATCATCAGTCCTTCCAGCCTCCCCAGTACACCAACATTTCTGCACTTCCCATGAGGAAATATGATGAGTACAGTGGTAGAGTGAGAGAGAAGGCCTGTCCCTAGCACTTCTCATAGAGAACAAATATGCACATGCGATTTCACACCTCTGTGAGCCAAAGAAGGAAAGCAAGGTGTGTTTGTGGAATATTCCAGAAATCACGCCAGCCCCATAAACCCAAGGGTGAACCTTATCTTCTTATCATTCTTCCTCTGCTCCCTTGATATTTATTCATGCAACCAGCATTGATATGTTTCAGGCACACAGAACCAGAAATTGGCAGAAATAGGAACTGACTTCCACTGGAACTTTAAAAATTGCTCAGACATCATGGTGATGTCCTATCAACAGAAAACCAGAGCCGGCTGCCAAGAAACAAGGCTGTTCTCTCTTTCAAATCACCTTCTTCGGGTTTCAGGCAACCAGGGTCTCCACTCCAGCACTGCACATGCCCCACGCAACTTCCAGTTTGTGCTGTGATGTGAGCGAGTCATTGACTGTCTGTGCCTCAGTTTCCTTGTCAATTCAGATGAGAGCAGTTGCTCTGCCTGCCTGCTGGGGCTGCTGTGTGTGTCAAAGCAGTACAGTGACCTATGAGGCCACACGTGCAGACTGGGTCTCTAGAGAATGGCGGGGGAGGTGAGAAAGTGGTCATGCATCCTGCATCCCACCCAAATGGCAGTGAGGAGGAGGAGGAGGAGGAAGAATAGAAGGCTGCTGCTGCTGCTGCTACTAATCATGACAAGGACGACCACAGTCATGACAAAGACCCTTGTAATCTCATGGTACAGATTCTATACATGGGCTGACCAGCAACCAGTAGAAAAGGGAAAGACTGATTGGCAGATCGCATTGTCTCTTCTCCCTGGGAGGGCACCATGATTTAAGGCATTATCCTAGACAAGAAGACTCATATTATTTAATTTGTTTCTTGAAAAATCACCTTCAACATTCTCTTTTTGTTCACATTAAGGAAATGTCACTTAGAAGACATCAAAGAAATGATCCGATTAGAATGGGTGGCAACAACTGTTGCGATAACCAAGACTCTACACAATAGCGCTTATATTCCACCTCTCTCCCTGGGCACTCAGCAAGCCAATGCAGACGGGATCTTGCTCATGCACTCAGCACTCCCTCTGGGCCCATGGGAAAAGTGAGGCTTCCCTCCCTCAGGGATGCTCTCCCAAGGTGTTGCGGCAATCTTCCTGAGCCAGAAACCAGAAGGAGGAGGAGAGCAGCTAATGTTTATTGAGTGTTAACTAGGTACTTTACTTAATCCTCCAATTATCCTATGCAATAAAAAACATTGCCCCCATTTTATAGATGAGGCAACTCAAGGTCTCAGAGATAAAGTGACTTGACCAAGATCACAGAACTAATAAGCAATGGAACCCAGAGCTTGAAGGGAGGCCTGGCTCAAAGCACCATATGCTATGGTGCTGTGGGAAATGTAGAGATAAATATTCCAGAATAAATACACCTTTAAGGAGCTTTCAGTCCAGTCAGTGAGATGAACAGGTACAAGTACCATAAAATACAAAGTAGAATGTGATAAATGGTAACGTACAAGTAATGAACTCCAGGTGCCCACAGGAATAATTCATTTGACCCTGGGATCCAGGAGGTCTTCAAAGAACAGACGGCATTTGAATGGACTCATGAAAGATGGTGCCACAGTAGGAGGAGGAAAGGGAGAGGGGGAATAAGGAAGAACAAAGAAAGGCCAGCCCTGGCAGAGACCTTGGAGTCCAAGAGCACCTGACAGGTTGCCAAGTCAGGAGGGCAGGGGCCACATCACCACCCGGCTTATGGTTTCTTTTCTCTCAGGATAGAATCCAGATCTCCTAACAAGGCTCACCAGGGCATTCAGGAACTGGGCTTCTTCCCAAGCCATAAATTGCCACAGTTGTGTTAGTTCACGACTCCTCATACTGACTCTCACATCTAAGTCCTTCTTGCTGGGACGCTCAGGCCGTGTTTTCCACTCCCCGCTCCCACCCCTGACTCATTGTCAGGCAACATCCTATTTATTCATCCTTAAGTGCTGGACATCTTGCCCTCGCCCCAGGCAGATGCAGCCTCCCTTCCAGTGGGCTTTTAGAGCCCCTCCACGTCCCTCAGCACCACACTGATCAAGCTGCCTGTGCTTGCTCACTTATGTCTTGTGTCTCCCAAGAGGCTGTGAGCTTCATGGGGATTGGGGGACACGATTTTGTTCCCCAGAGTTTAATGCAGCACCTGGAATATAGGAGGTGAGAAGCAATGATTGACTGAATAAGTGACCCAACAATGGGAAGAGGTGAGACGTGAGGGAAGAGAGGAAACTTGGGTCCAGATTTTGAGTTGGGAGTTGGGAGCAAAGGAGGAGGACTTTGGATTTAATGTGCTTGATTTTCATTCTGTGGACAATAAGGGGACTCCCTGATGAGTTTGAGGAAGAAATATATCCTGCTTATCAGGTCGCAGTGCATGAACATGGGGAGACAGCAAGGCTGGAGACAAGGAAATATGTTAAAAGGCTTTCATGATGGTGCAGACAAGAAATGGGAAAGCAAGCATACTACTCACTTAAACAACCCTTTTAAAAACTGAAAGCAGATGTTCAAAAGTATGTCTTGGCTGAAGACTGGCAGCATTCCATGAGGCCAGACTTGACTGCTGTGGACCAGTCTGGGAAGGGCTGGGAAACTGTTCATAGGAGCTCTTAAGGAATCGACATGAATCAGTGGAAGCCCTGGCAAAAGCACCCCTGGGAAACCGCCTATTATATGACTAAGGCTTTGAGAAATCTCTGATGATGGCCTGGCAGAATGTTCGGCAGCTGAATCTGTCATTGAAAACCTGAGAGGGCTTCTGGGAGCATGTGTATTATGGGCTATGGGAATCCTGGGTCATAAAACTTTCGCCCAGCCGCTGGAGTGCCTGGCCGGGCAATTAAGGAGGATTCTTTCAAGCAGATCAAAAGGCTCTGGCGAGGTGATCTCAGGAAGCTTCCTGCCCTCCCTGTGAGGAAGGTAGGAGTCGGGCCTCATTATCCTCATTTTACAGATGAGAAAAGTAGGTTCCCTGGTGACTAAGTCCCTTGCCTGAAGTCAAACAGCCAGCAAAGGGTGGCACCCAAAATGAGCATATCAGTCACCTGACTCACAGGACATCATTGCTCCAGAGCTTCCCATCCCACAGAAGATGGCCTGTTCTTGGGAAGTCTGAGCCACATTTGGAATGTTAGGGCACGAGGTGGTCTGCAGGGGCTATCTCAACCACTTGACACACACGGATAGTTCCACACACACCCAGAGACTTGGCATCAGCTCTGTGCAACATCAAATGTCTTGACAGTCTTCTCACATTAGCCATTTTATGAAACCAAAGACCTCAACTTAAAAATAACAATGCAGTTCATCCTTTGGCCCACCTATAGGCAAAGCATTTCAGAGGGTATACACAATTGTAGCAGTCATCTTATGGAACTTTTCCCCAAGTTCACAGAGTTGTACCTGGCTTCAAATGGCTGTTCTACCCCTCACTCTTCCCGGGACGTGTGCAAGTTACTTAACCTCTCTGAGTCTCAGATCCCACATACGTGAATTGGAAATATGTAGGATACCTCTCTTACTGTGTTGTTGGAAGGATTCAATGAGGTCTGGAATGTAAAGTATATGGTACAGTGCCTAACATGGAGTCATCAGTAAAAAACATTAGCAATTATTAATCACACCGATTATACAAGTGACCCAAGTAAAAAATGTAATTCTATGTTTTCTCTCTGTTCACAGTCTGGCTACTAAGGAATTAAGTCAAATCATAATATTTAACCAGTTCCCTCTCTTCCAGGCCAAGGAAATTTATTTTTACTCTTAATCTCAACCACCTGCCATGTTTTACAGAAGAGGTAATTACTCTTAGTGCAAAGGATACTTGTTACAGGCAGACTCTAAGAGTCTCAGAGATGGGTCTAGCTTGTGATGGCATCAGAATCTCCTCTGGAGCCCTGCCTGGGGCCTCCCTAGTCTTGTCACTGCTGCCTGGTCATCAATGGGTCCAGCATCCAACCAACTAAAGGTAGCCAACAAAGAGAGGCCAAAGGGTGGTTCCCAGATGCAAGGTGGCATATATGTCTTTGGTTCTGACTCCAACAGCATCCTTGAGTTGCACAGTGTCTCCTGACCTGGAAGGCCATCCCTCCAAATGAGGCCTGGTCATCCAATGTGCTTGAAAAAGCATGTCCTATTACAGGCTTTTTGAATATTAAGGATGCACTACACGCACATCACTGTTCTGCGCTTATCCCATTAGCACATCCCACAGGTCACCTGCAGTTGGGTGACAGCTCCTGTACACTCCTCCACCTTCTTACTCTAAGTTCCTACATCTCTTGGACTGAGGTCTTTATCTTCCACAGGAATGCACTTGGCCCTGTCTCAGGACAGGCCAGGGAGATAATGCTTCCAATTAATAAAGAACAAGCATTAGTAGATAAATGCCGTAGTGGCCTCAGCCCCAAGTGGACAATTCTGAGATATGTCCCATTCTGTTTCTCCATGGAGTTCTCAGCACAGTTGAGTCCCAGGTGAGTGCAGCAGCAGCTACTCAGTCATGCACCCTTTACTGGCGGCTACCTGCCTTCCTTGGCTCCCTTCCTCACTCCCCTACCAGAGCCTCCTAGGATCACCTCCAAATTAACTGCTGGCACCCAAGTCCTGGCCTGGGATCTGCTTTTGGAAAAGCCCAAACCAAAAAAAAAATTTCAATAAAAATAGCCTTTCTTTAAAAAGAGCATAAATAATTTAACTAATACAACTATATTCAATAGACATTGGCACTGAAATACGATATGGAACAAAACCGAGAAGCATGAAACCTCTCATTACAGCATGATGCTCTCTCTCAACAGAACAACTAGCACTGAAATCTTCTAGGACTTTTTCCAGTCACACCCCAAACTCCCACATTCCCATAATCCCCCAGACATTGAAGACTTCCACCTTATTCTTAGGTTTTCCAAGGGTTTTATTGCCTGTTAAGGGCCAGGATTATGATGAGACCAATGAAGTCAGGTTGTCCAAATCCAAGGCTAGAGCTAGTCTTTATTTAAAATTTTGACAATTTGTTCATCATCATTTGGCAGTGATTTTGATTTTTTAAATCATTATTTTAAAATTTAATTTATCTTGATTACTGAGGTTTTTGCATCCCTTAAATTTAGCACCCAAAGTCAGTGCCTCACTCACCTCATATTATCCCCAGCCATAAATATGAAGTGAGTCCTACAAGAGCCCATAGCCAGCTAGTGTGAAGCTCTTCAAAACCAATTAATTAGACTCCTCAGAGCCAAGATGGAGTTGTTCATTGGTTCATTCAATGTCAACTTCCTACTATACTCTTTGATCCTTTTCCTTCCAGGTACCAAACTTAAAGGCAAAAAATAAATCAGAGTACTCTGTAAATTTTTTCCTGCATGATCCTCAGAAAATCTTTGCTTAGCTGAGGCAAGGCATGTTCTCAATAACTTGTTCAATGAGTGTCCTCCTCATCCTAGATGTACACCTCATCTCCATCAAAAAGGATGCCCTTTATTTAGCTCTGCAGATGTTACATGTTTAAAACACTGGCTAAGAGGGCTCTGGTAAGCCTATTTTCCACTAAGACTTTTAAAATTTAACTTTGGGAGTTTTGTCCTGAAAAATTTATAAGTATTTGGAATCTATAAAAATGGTTTGTTGTTGTTGCTGTCGTTGTTGTTTTAGACAGTCTCATTGTTGCCCAGGCTGGAGTGCAGTGGCGCAATCTTGGGTCACTGCAACCTCTGCCTCCCAGATTCAAGTGATTCTCCTGTCTCAGCCTCCTGAGTAGCTGAGAGTACAGGCACCTGCCACCACGTCTGGCTAATTTTTTGTATTATTAGTAGAGATGGGGTTTCATCATGTTGGCCAGGTTGGTTTCAAACTCCTGACCTCAGGTGATCTACCCGCCTCAGCCTCCCAAAGCTCTGGGATTACAGGCATGAGTCACCACGCCCAGCCCAAAAACAATTTTTAAACAAAATTATTTCACCTAATGTGCTGTATCTTGAGTGTTTTTTTTAATTTTCACATGTGCCTTATAGTGGATGTATTCGTTTTTTTGGTTTTTGATTTTGGGGTTTTTTCTATTGCCGTGTAACACATTGCCACAAACGTAGCCGTTTAAAACAACAGACATTTATTTTCTCACAATTCCTGTGGGTTAGGAGTTTAGGCATGGCTTAAGTGGGTTTTCCAATTAGGGTCTCATCTGGCTATGGTTCAAGTGTCAGGTGGGCTGCATCCTCATCTGGAAACTCAACTGGGGAAAAATCAACTTCCAAGCTCATTCAGGTTGTTGGCAGAATCCATTTCCTTGTAGCTCTCTTACTGAAGGTCCTGGCTTTTTTCTGACTGTTGGCTAGAAGCCATCCTCAGGTCCTAGAGACCCCCACAGTTCCCCATCATGCAGGCCTCCCCAACATGGTTGCTTGCTTCATCCAGCCCACAAGGAGAGTCTTTGATACAGAATCTGATATAACATAACTTAATCACAGAAGGGACATTCTATCCCCCTTGCCATATTCCATGGGTTAGGAGCAAGTCACAGTTCCTTAGGCAATTGACAGAAGGAGATTATACAACAGCCTGAACACCAGGAGGTAAGGATCATGGGGGCCACCCTGAAGTAGGTGCCACAGTAAGAGTCTCTACTTAAATTTTAGCAACTGTCACATTCTCTGCTAGAATACCCTCATCTCATACCCTCCCATTCCACCACTAGAAGGCACAAATACACCTCACCCCCACCAAGTATACAACTTCTTTGCAGTCACGTATTTTTACCTTAGAAATTTTTGTGACATTTGCATTTGCATTTATTCTACAATGTATCCCAATATACTTTTATATAAGAATTTGTTTAATATTTGCTAGTTAAATAGCTTAACTCTTCATCCTTCACCCCCAATGTCTTCAAATGGAAACAAAGCTTAGGAAGATGTGCCATGTTTTTTCATATGGAACTGTGTACCTCTGTTGAAGGACAGTTTAAACTGTGTTTATCCTAGTTTTCAAATTCCTTAAAGTTTGCCTGGAGGATCTATAGAGTGGACCTATAAGAATCTATTTGCATAAGTCATTAAGAAGCCTCCTGGGGAGAAATGCATTCTAAGGAAAAGTTACCCAAACTTTGTTCATTTTTTCACACTCTACCACATGTATGATATGTTCTGCATTTGAAAGCCACCTGTATGTAATACTTTTAATTAACTCCTTTTTTAAAATGTACCCTCTTCTTTAACAAAAACAATAACTTACATTTTTCCTACTGCGCTTTAAAATAAGAGGTTAATGACTAAATGTTTTGTTTTTTTGTTTTTGTTTTTGTTTTTGAGACAGGGTCTCGCTCTATCGCTCAAGCTGGAGTGCAGTGGTGCGATCATGGCTCACTGCAGCCTTGATCTTTCAGGCTCAAACAATCCTCCTGCCTCTGCCTCCCAAGTGGCTGGGATTACTGGTGCATGCCACCAAGCCTGGCTAATTTTTTTTATATTATTTTATGTAGAGACAGGGTCTCACTGTGTTGCCCAGGCTTATCTTGAACTCCTGGTCTCAAATGACCCTCTTGCGTCAGCCTCCCAAAGTGCTGGGATTACAGGTGTGAGCCACCACGCCCAACCTCACTAAATGTTTTAATCATAATTTGCTTAACATCAAAATTCATTTCACCCCCACCCCAGCCACCTGTGGTAAGCAGCCTCTGAGATGATCCCCAAAGATTCCTGCCCCCTTGTTATTCACGGCCTTGTGTAACCTGCTTCAGAGTGTGAGCCGGACCTAGTTACTAGTTTCTAATTAATAGATTTTGGCACAAGGGATGATACATCACTTCCAAGAATAGGTTATAAAAGACTGTGACTGTGTCTTGTTTGCATTCTGCCTCGCCCTATCACTTGCTCATTACAACAAAGCCAGCGCCATATTGGGAGATACTCTATGGAGAGATCCATGTGGAAAGGAACTGAGGAAATCTTCCAGCCAGTAGCTCCTCAGGCACTAATAAAGTGCCTCAGCACAACAGCCAGCAAGAAACTGAGTCCTACCCCCACCAACCCCAGTAAGCTGGAAAGCAGCCCCTGCCCTATGCAGCCTTGCCATGACCACAGCTTTGGAAAAGGCCCAGAGCCCAGGGACCCAGTTAAGCCTCCCCTGCATTGCTGACCTTAAAACTGTGGGACACTAAATGATTCTATTTTAAGCTGCTAAGTGTTGGGGTAATTTGTTACATGGCAATAGATAACTAACACAGCTTCGATCAACGGTCTGTGCCCCACACTTTAGAGAACACCATCCTAAAGGGACCGTGTTCCAGTGGGACACTATTCCACTGTGGTAAGTGGAGCAATCATGGAAAGTAGAGGAGCAAGTTGAGTGCAATGGCTCAGACGTGTCCAGATATGCTTCTTTACCTCTGCCTTGGAGTTTGTTCCAGAACCTGTGAGGGTGAATGCTGAAACAGAAAAAATATATAGATATACATATAATTAAAATCTCCTTGAGTTACTGGAAGGCAACATGGCCCTGCTTTGGGGCAAATGTAGGTAGACAAGATGCAAAAAGGCAGAGGCGTCGGATCAGGATGGATCACAAAGCGACACTGGATGAACTTGGGATCCCCAGTGCAGACACCAGTCACACCAACCTTGGCAAGAGCCTCCAAAGCTTGAGTGCAGACATCAGAGGAGAAAGCTGGAGCCAGAAAACAGAAGAGTAAACACTACATGAGAGACAGGGGGATGGAGTTCACATGGACACATGAGCTGTTCCCTGGGACTTCCAGAAATAATTAAAGTGAGACCCTTAGCAGTGGATCCCAGAGAGTACGATAAGAGACTGACAGAAAGTAAACAAAGTAAATACAAATACATATTGACAATCAATAAAATAAAAGGTGTAATGGATATTGTGACCCTGATCCTCCCCAAAAGCTAGGGTCCCCAGGGATTTAAGAATATGAAATACTCTCTTCCTAACAATATTGTAAGCCCCACAGTACAGGGTTCCGCCTAGCCTTCTAGAGTGAGGCAGCACACTAGACATTCAGTGCGAAATGCGGAAACAGAGAAATACCATGACTTTTCCGATCTAAAGACTATAATATAAATGGGCTTATGTGTACCCCCTTGGCCTGGCCCCATAACTGGAAGCTGCTTTTTTTTTTTTTTTTTTTTTAATACAGGATTTGCTGGGACAGAAACCGGCTTATTCAGTGCTGCACAGTGCAAACACCAGTCAACCACCTCCTCCTCATCACACCACAGCCAAACTGCTCTGAAATGCAACCTCGATGCCCTCTCAGGCTGAGCCCACTCCTCAATTTCTGGGTGCACAATCAGCCCTGAACACAGGAGATAGAAGAAAGCATCAGTGCATTGTGGAACATTTCCAACATAACAATGATGCTACTTTAAACAGCTCAGTGTTGGCGTATTTGTTACACAGCAATAGATAACTAATACATCCTTGACTTATGGTTTGTGCCACACTGTGGAAAACACTGTCCTGAAGGAACAGCATTAAGGCACTATTCTGGTGGGATGGATTAAAGGGACAACCTGGAGAAGAAAACTAGATGAGGAATCAAAAGCCTTGGGTTCTGGTTACAAGTCTATCAAGACCCACCAGCTGAGTGAGCTGAGTGAAATCATTTCCTCTTCTGTAAAGAGGAATTAATGATAAATGCCTTTCTTACATCATGCAGTTATTAGCAGACTCAAATTACAGAACCTGAGTGAAAGCTCTGTAATATGTGAGGTTGTACACCGAGCGAGGAGTTATAATCATCAACATTATCATCATCTTTATTGTTACAAGGTAAAACCAATAAAAGTTTAATGCCGCAGTCAAAGTCCAACCAAGTAAACAGAAACCACTCTAGGTATTTGAAACCAGGGGAAATTAATATGGAGAATGGGTTACCTAAGTGAAGAGCTGGAAGGAGAACCAGAAAATAGTGTCTTTCAATTCAGAGATGAATAATAGCAGGAAGCCACTATCACTCCTAAGCCGGTAGAACAACGGGAAGAGGCAGGATCGCAGCATCCCAAGGCTTAGGCTTACCCTATAAGAAACTGGAACCGTGGCAGGAGCTAGAACCAAGGAAGAAATGCAACCTCTCTGCCAGAGACACCTCTGAAGGCGGAGGGGAGGAGAAACACCCTGGTCTTTCCTTTCCTGATCCCCTTTGATCTTCCGCCAGTGCCTCCCTCTGGCTGGACCCAGCCAGAAACCAGCTGACACAAGAGTGACAAATGCATCGGGAGCCCACAAGTCCTGGGCCAAAGAAGCATTCTATTTAGTAAGAAATGCAACAATGTGCTGGAAATGAAAACAACCCAACAAAGACACCCGAGGTCCCAAAGGCAGAGCCCAAAGGAGCGTGGAGTTCATCTGATCCAAGTCCTGGTTCTATAGGGGAGAGTCCAAAGAGGAAAACGATGTGACTTGCCCAAAACAATGACACAGCTGGCTCTGGGCAGCCTGGAACCCGGGCATCAGCTTCCCAGTTCATAGCTCTTTTCACAACATTAACTTTACAATCATAAACAGCAGATATGTTCCACTAGTTGATTTCTAGGGCAATTATCTGGACTTCAAAATTCGTTTTTCTATGAAAACAAGGTTTTCCGGGCTGACTGTGGTCCCAGACTGGCTACCAAATACCTATTGAGCCCACTACATGGAAAAGAAAAGAACCTTAGTGCTCCAAATTAATAAGAAATCAAAAGGCTGATCAGCGTCTTTCTTCTAGGGTGGACCAGAAGAGAGAATGATCTCCACCATTTCTCCTCCCTCCACCTCGCAGGCCAAGGTTTCCCCCCTGCTTTGACATGAATGGGGCAGAGCACCTTGCCATCCAACTGGTGACAGTATACTTCTCCATCCCCACTATCCTTTCCCACAGTGGTCGTTTCCAAAGGGCAGTCTGTGATTGCAAAGGCAGCAACGAAGGGGCCCGGAGCTCCTGGAGGCCTGGAAGCCATCTCTCATCGTTGTTTTCTCGTCATTGCTGTTGCTGGTGTTGGTTTTGCTCTTTACATCTTTGTGCCCTCAGCATCCTTCTAGTAACTGACACAGTCCCATCTGAGATTGTCACTTAGTACTATACCCTGCCCAGAAAGGTCTGAATTTGGTAATAGTATACCATAATTTTATATTTGGGAAATGAAAACAATCCCTTTTGTTTTCTGCTATCAGTTAAAGAAAGTAAAAATTTCACACATGCAAAAGCAGTATTCTTGGTTAATGGAGATATTTAGGAAGAACCAAGAGAGCTGAGCGTGTACTGAGGAAACATCTCCACATGGTGCCATCTTCGGTGGCAGAGATGGTCATGAGACGGGCGCTTCCCTCTCTGGGCCGCCATCAGTTTCCCTCTGGTTCTGGCAGAGAATTCCCTAAATGGCTGCAAGGTTGCCCACGCTTGATCTTCTGGTTTTAGACACCCGCCTACAGTTGTTAAGCTCTAATTTCAAGAACCAACTACACTAGAAAGAGAAACTACCCATCTACCCAAAAATGAGAATAAGAGTAAGATTCCTGGGAATGTAAAAGAAATGCAACTTAGTAGCTAGTGCAAGAAATGGAAACAAATACATTTCCTGCCTTGCAGGTCCAAACACAGGGAAGTATTTCCTCAAACCTTGACCACTATCTCCCAGGTGAAGAGAACAGGAAATTAAGGTTTTCGCAGCTTTGGCAGCATTCACACTCCAGTGCCCTTTGCTGTGAAGACTCCCTGCCCTGCAGGGCAGAAGTGTTTGTTCTTATCCCTTGCCTCCTTGCCCCTGACCCATGCTCCCATCCCATTCGATCAGGGACACCATATACAGTCACACAGTCAGTGCACTGCACAAGTCAGGAGGCGCCATTTCCACCAGCTGTATTGTGACTGGGCTCCCTGGAGTTGTATGGTGCTTCCATCAGGATGTGTTTTGTGGCTTGCCTTGTATCATAACTGACACCTTCAAGGCCATAGACTCCTAACTGACCTGTAGTCACTGCAGTGTCCCTGGCACCTACCACAGTGCCTGGTACCTAGATAAACCTTAACATAAACTCCTAGGGATTTAAGAAGCAATTAGTTTGAAAAGAGAATCAGCACCACTCTAAGACAAGAAATAAGTAGTTATTTTAGGCCAGGCACAGTGGCTCACACCTGTAATCCCAGCACTTAGGAGGCCGAGGTGGGAGGATCACCCAAGGTAGGGAGTTCAAGACCAGCCTGGGCAACATGGTGAAACCCTGTCTCTCCTAAAAATACAAAAATTAGCCAGGTGTGGTGGCTGATGCCTGTAATCCCAGCTACTTGGGAGGCTGAGGCAGGAAAATCACTTGAACCCAGGAGGCAGAGGTTGCAGTGAGCCAAGATCCACTGTACTCCAGCCTGGGCAACAGAGCAAGACTCTGTCTCAAAAAAAAAAAAAAAAAAAGTCGTTATTTTAAATAGGAGCAAAATTCTTTTAGAGTATGGATACTTCTTGAATTAACCTTAGATACTTTAAAGAGTAAATTTAACATAACAGTTAAGATCTCTGGCCCTGGAGTCAGAAGGATCTGGGTTTTAATCCCAGCTTTACAACTAATTGAGCCATGCTGGGCATGTTCTTAGGCCTCCCTAAGCCTTAGTGTCCTCATCTGTGAGGGTAACTGAGATAAATCCTTAGCATGGTGCTTGCCACACAGTCACGCTCAATGCATCTTCGTTGTAATTATGAAGTACATTGTTAGTGTCAATTAATCCGGGCAATAACATGAAAAGAAAATGTTAGCTATCCATATTTATATCCCACAAAGAGGAATATGCTCAAGATCTATTAAGTGCCCAATTAATGTTTGCTGAGTGAATAAATGAGAGAGAAGAGGAGGAGGAAGGAAGGAAGGAGGAGGAGGAGGAGAAGGGAAGGAGGAGGAAGAAGAAGAAAGATGAAAGGGAGAGAGGAGAAGGGGTACTGAACTAGGAGTCAGGAGGGATACAGCTTCATATATGCCATCACTAACTTTGTGACTTGAAGTAAGTTCCTTTCTTGGTCTCAATTTGCTCCGTTTAAAGATGAAAGGTGACTGGTTGATGCCTCAGGTTCCTCCCTCATGGTCTCCTCTTGGGGCTCCAGCAAAGAGCCGAGTTCCCACTCCTGATCTTTTTTGCCGTGTTCCCTCAGAGCCTGCAGGTGGTGCTGCTGAGCTAGGAAGAAAACCTGTTTTTCTGCAACTTGGTTCTTAGCTGCCAAGTCTCTGTATTAATAGCAGACCAGAATTAGGGAAATCACTTACTTGTTGCTGAAAATGCCTGGGGCGGTAAATGAGTCACTGTGCTTCCTCTCTTGCCTACCTGGCCTCTCCCGTTGCCATGAAAGTGCCGCGGGTATGGAGTGGCAGCTAGCCCTGATTCTAGTTCCATTCCTGTTTCCGGCTGGTGACCTTGGGCAAAGATACTTGCCCTCTTGGGACCTCTATTGTAGTCTGCGAACTGACGATAATAACTCTGGCGTCCCAGGAGTGTTGAGAAGATTAATTAAATAATGCACATCAATTGAAGATCACAGTGCCTGGCACCTAGTAGGTATTCAAGAAGTGTTGGTTTCCTTCCTTCTCTGCTTTTTTATTCACTGTGCATTGTGGTTAGCACTTCAGAAGAAATGAACAGAGCACAGTGACAGACAGATGAGGAGGTGGGCTTCCCAAGGAGAATGCACTGAGGAGGGGACAGGCCCTCTGAGGCCGGAAGGATGTGGAGGAGGAACAGCATCCCAAGCAGAGAGTCAGCAAGTGCAAAGGCACAGTCCATCTCACCCAGCTCCTCTGGCCCCTGCCATTACAAACCCATCTGCAATCCCTGACTGGGTCTGACTTCTGAGCCCCAGGGTCTAACTTGTTCATACCTCTACGACGACAGTCATTCGCTTCTATTATACATTTTGCAGACATGCACGCCCCTTCGAGGACCAGGAATGCATTTTATTCATATCTGTCTCCCCAGAACCTGGTGCAACAAAAGCCTTAATGAATAAATGAGCCAATGACTGCATCATACTGGGACCCATTCAGTCTCTTATTAGCTGTCTTGATATAAATGCACCCTGACCTTTTGGTGGCCTCCCATCTTGGCATACTCAGCACCTGGTACATAGTAAGTGCTCAACAAATGCCTGCCGCTGAACTTCAGTTTGATTGTCATGTATCGAGCACCCACTGTGTGGCAGGAACTCTACTAAACACCAGAGACCCAAAGATGTATCAGGGTTAAGCCAGGGTGTGAAGGACTCACGTTTAGAAAAATAAAAGAACCAGGAGCACGTATGCAGCAATTGACGTGTTCACTTCTCAAGTGCTTTATATGCATCCCTCTACTTAATCCTCACGAAAACCTGTGAGGTAGGTACTATGATTAGCGCCAGTTCGTAGTTGGGAAAATTGAGGCTGGGGTGGAGAGACTCACACCGGGTGGCAGAGCCAGGCTAAAAGCCAGGGGTCTGGCACTAAAACCCTCGCCATTTATCACTTTGTCATAAATGTGTGCACACAGAAATAACGTAGATGTGTGCCCGGTGTAGGGGAGCTGAGAAATGGAGGTGGCAGTTGGGATCTTCCAGAGGAGAGTTCATGTGAATTGACCTTGAAGAACAAAAAGAGTGTTTCCTGGAGGATCACGGTGGCAGTGCAGAATGGCAGCAGAGAGGGAAAGGAATAGTCAGGCAGAGCGATGAGGTCCCGCAGCCTGCAGAGATGACGGTAATGAGGATGCAACACAGAGCCTGGCCACAGGCTCTGCCTGGAGACACAGGCTGTTCCCTGCTTCAGGAAGGTCAAGTGCTGGATCTAGAGCAGGCCAGCTCAGGAGAGGATACACAACAATGGAGACATACCTGGAAACGTTTTGTAGAGATAAGTTTAACAAATAGAAACTTGCCCTTTTTAGTAAATGATCTGTGGGAATTCCCTGCCTTTAGTCTTGGCAATCAAAACACATAAAAGCCTAAAGCACTGATTCAACATTCACTGAACTCCTACTCTGTGCCAGGCACTTACAATTAAATACCACTCTGTGCCGTGACAGTCATACTTTGAGAGGCAGTGGAATTAATTGCGGTATGAATTTCTCTGGGCTTGAATCTCAATTATGTTACTCATTAAATACATCACTTTGCACAAGTTACTTCACCCCTCTGTGCCTCGGTTTCCTCATCTGTAAAATGAGAATACTGGTAATAGCTATCTCATAGGATTATTTTATTAAATGAATTAATACATATCAAGGGCTTAGAACATAGCCTGGCAGACAGTAAGTGACCCATAAATGCTAGATACTGTCCATGTGTGCTACCATTGGATCTATACTCTTTATGGGACACTTACTAAGAGCCAGGTGTTGGGCTAGAAGCTGAAGGTTTGGAGATGTGTGAGACCATGGCCCCTGGACTCCAGTAGGTCAGTCTAGTAAGAGTGAGGCTTATAAAAGAAGTTATCACAATTAAATGATATAAGAGCTGTATTAATGATCATCATAATCCTAAAGAAGAGGTAGGGTCTGTTGGGTGATTTATGAATACTGGCCACTCTGTAAAACTTGGTGTATATTTGGTCTGCACCACAAAGCTTTAAGGGAGATGCTATCATTGTTCTTGTATTCTATTTGAGTAAACGCAAGGTTCCTCAGCAAGGCATGCAGCTGGGGTGCAGAACGGAGGTCGTGTCGCTAAGAAGAATGCATTCAGCTGTGGGAGCACAAGGAAGGAGGCACTGAGCCTTCCAGTGGATGAGTTGCAGCTGGGGCACACAAAGCAGGTAGCATCTGGGCTGTCTTCATGGGTTCTGAGACAGAAGGAATTCCAGGCAGAGGAAAGAGCGCATGACGCAAAGACCTGGAGTTGGGAATGATACGGTCAATTGCAGAGAGAGTCAAAAGTTGTCCTGGCTGAAGCGGAGGCGAAGTGGGAGACCTGTGCCTGCACAGAGGCCTTGCATGTGGCACCGTGGAGCTCAGACTTGCTCCTGGAGAAGACAGGGAATCGCTACAGTTTCCAATCAGGCAATGCTGAGCAAAAGGAAATAGCTCCCCCTCCACTCTTCTCCACGCACCCCTAGCCCCCAGGAATCTGGGCCAAGGCAGGATCCGCAGGCTTCTTATTAACGAGCCCATCAAGGAGCCTGTCCAGCCTCCCAATGGCGCATAAATAATTTACACTGACGGGGCCTGTTGATGTGGGACGGCAGCCAGCTGCTCGCTTCTTCAGCCTCACTGCTTCCTCTCGCTCCACTGGCCAACCAGGTCCCGAGGACCTGCAGGAGGACTCTGTCCTGAGTGACAGAGGCCCGGGAGCACCCAGATGCCCTCCACACCACCGTCCCAGTGGGAGGCAGGGAGTTCACAGTCCCAGAAGACTGCCGAGCCCCTTGGCCGTGGCTCCCTGGGAGGTCACGTTTAACCCCATGAAGGCCTGAAGGGGCCTTTTGTGTTTTCAGCACATTTCTCAGAAACAAGGCAGAAAGGGTTGACGTAGCCTAGGGGACAAGGCCAAGGCTGGACACAGACATAAGGGGCGGAGTGGCAAAGGGCTGTTGAGCTTGGCCTCCTGCCTCAGCCTGCAGGGGCTCCAGGCCTGGCCAGCCACTTCCTGGCTGCCTCACCTCGCCAGATCCTGTGCCTCAGTTCCCTTGACCACACAGAGGAATCCCGAAGGAGACCTCCACAAAGCCTCCACACCATCTCTTCCTCTATGGCAGAAATTAAATCCATCTGCCAAATGCATGAATTAACCAATACAAATGCAGTGAAACCAAAATCATCACCCATTCAAAATTATCCTGTGATCCATACTGAAGTCACATTCAGCTACGTTGTGACACTAGCTCTGTGAGATGTAAGCTCGTGCCTAAACCAAGTTGGTGAGATGTGAATTCCAGTGGCTGTGGAAGCTAAAGCAAAACCTTCCGAATGAGGAGAAAAGCGTCTTGCTCAAACCTTGGTGGGAGAAGGGATGGTGAAATTGGATAAAATCTACTACAGTTAGGATGAGTGAGGAACCTTCTGAAGCTTACCTAGATGTCTGGATTTTATTCAGCTCTTGCTGTAGTTGTGAATTACCTTGTTAAATACACTAACCTGTGATACTGTTACAGCAAAGAGGTCCCAATCCAGACCCCAAGAGAGGATTCTTGGATCTCACACAAGAAAGAATTCAGGACGAGTCCAAAGAGTAAAGTGAATCAAGTTTATTGGGAAAGTAAAGGAACAAAATAATGACTACTCCATAGACAGCTGGTTGCCCATTTTTATGGTTATTTCTTGATAATATGCTAAACAAGGGGTGGGTATTCATGTCTCCCCTTTTCAGACCATATAGGGTAATTTCCTGACACTGCCATGGCATTTGTAAACTGTCATGGCGCTGGTGGGAGTGTAGCAATGAGGATGACCAGAGGTCACTTTCGTGGGCATCTTGGTTTTGGTGGGTTTTAGCCGGCTTCTTTACTGCAAACTGTTTTATCATCAAGGTCTTTATGACCTGTATTTGGTTCCAACCTCCTATCTCATCCTGTGCCTTAGAATGCCTTCACCGTCTGGGAATGCAGCCCAGTAGGTCTCAGACTTATTTTACCCAGCTCCTATTCAAGATGGAATTGCTCTGGTTCAAATGCCTCTGACAATACTAAGCAGTGGACACACTCGGTGTATATGTACACATTTACACACATACATGCCTGTACACACAAAGACACATATACAGTCAGCCCTCATTATCTGTGGCAGTTATGTTCCATGAAGTCGTCGTGAACATTGAATTAGAGGATAGTGAATCATTCTTCCTAGAGGAAGTCAAGCATTATGTCCCTGTGAGCCTCTGGTCAGAACATTTTCATCAAGTAATCAAACACAACCTTGTTTCATGTGTGTTTTTGCTTAGACACCTTATTTAATAGATGTTGTTGATTAATTAACACTGAGCTCTTAGCCAACAGCACTATAGCTTATGCCTCAATGAAGCTTCTCTAACACATGTATTTTCTTCATAAGACACATCACAGCCTTCTGGCATTTAGGAATAATAGACAGCACTTCAGCTCTACACTTGGGGGCCATTTAAAACTTCAAAATCACCCAAAAAAGCACAAAAGTCCCCCAAACATGATACTAACTAGGCCTCAAAAAGGAGACTTATTTCCAGTATGAGCTGAAAAAGAAGGCAAAGCACCACCTTGTTCCACCTCGACTGGGAACATGGGTGTTGAGTGAGTCCATTTTTCTGCTGCTCTGCACACGTTCATGGATGACTGAGAAAGTGCCGTGAGTATGGATTTGGAGGTTGCGAGCAAATATTAGCAAGTAGGCAAATTCACAAGTACAGAATCTGCAGACAAGGAAGATTAACTTTGTGTGTGGGTGTGTTTGTGTGTGTACACATTTATCTCTATGTATTTGTGTGTGGATATGTGTGTGTGCACTCTATTTACAAAAAAAACTTGAAGGTGGCCCACCTGCTCCTGCCCACTCTTCCCAGGCTCTCTAAGGAGAGAGGCACTGCAGCTGTACTCAGCTGGAGGGCAGAGCCCGAAGATCATTCTGAGCAGCACCGAAGCCACAGCTCACGCAACGAGCCCTTGGCCCAGCAGTCCTCTGAGGGCCACGTTCCAAACAGCCAACACCGCCCTCTCCCCAGAAATCGCCCTACACGCATCTTGCTGTCTAAGGACAACCGAGACCCAAAGGCTCACCCTACAGGCTCACCCCGACACCCTCCTCCCTGAAGCCCTGCCTGCCTCCTGCACAAGGCGCTGACCACTCCTGCCTTAGCACTTCCCCCGTGGGCCTTGTGTGACAATGCCATTCGCTCACCCGTCTGTTTCCACGTTGACAGGCCCGAAAGGCAGAAACCTCTTCTATTTTGTATTCCCAGTCCCTGGCTCAGCGCACAATGGCCGGGAGCTCTTGAATATTTTGAATCACTGAACGGCAGAACAGGAAGGAGCGTTAAAGATCATCCGCCAAGGCTACTCAAGGGAGGTCAATAAAGGGCAGCATCTGCCTCACGCGGGAGCCCCTCCCCAGACTTCCTGATCAGAATTCCTGGAGCGGGGACCCAGCAATCCACACTGTAACACGTTTTCCAGAACATTCATGTGCCTGTTAAATTTCAGAAGCTCTCGGTCTATTTTACTCCACTCATGCCCATACTTTTACAGATCTGAACTGGTGACTTGGTGAAGGAACCTGTTTCCCCAAAGCCACACAGGTGGCTAAGGGCAGGGGCAGAACCAGAACCCATCTCCTAACTCAAGGTCCCGTATGCTCCGGAGCATCTCACAATGAGGAGGCCAACAGGTGCCCCCACTGGAAACAGCCCTTCCCAGTCTTTCTCCGCAAGACAAGCATGGTTTTCGCTTCTCTCCTCTCCTCCCCGTTCCTCTCCTCCCCTCCCCTCCTCACCTCTCCCACCCCCTTCTTTCTCCTTCTTCCTCCTCCTCCTCCTTCTTTTTCTCTCTCTCCTTTCTTCTTCTGCCCCCTCATCTTGGACAAATAGCTTCAGCCATCTGACAGCCCATTTCCTTTGAGGGTCAAATGGGAACCATCTTATCTCCCCTGGCTGGCTCAGTTGAATGCGAAGAGAATATGTGTTGCCTCCAAGCGGATGTGTTTGTAACGGCTTGAATACAACAATTTAGAGAAAAGGACTTGCGAAATTAAAACAGTTCACTCACAGAGCAGGAGTCATTTTCAAACTCTTCCTCCATTAAATGGTCACCCCATCCCTATTCCCATTCCACCACGAGCCCTCACTGCCCCCACCACCCCCTCCTTCAGTCGTGACAACAGGATTTGTTTTCCTCTGCAGTGGGCTCCGGGTTATGCATAGGAGCAACTAGGTGAATGTTCTGAGGCTGTCAGGGTTTCTCAGAATGAGTCATTTTTTCAAAAATAACAAAACCTCTCGACATCACTTGATTTCGGCATTCTCACAGGCTCTTGTAACCTCTTTTGCAATTGCATTCCAAGCACGCCTGACTTCTTTCTCAGGCCTGATGGTAAGTCCCTCTCCCAGGAGAAGGGCTTTACTAATAGAAACCAAGCCTAAGATCTATAGGTCCTCATCCAGAATGCAGTTAGGTTTCAGGTGATGGAAGGGAAATGAATGGAGGCTAAGAGGGCAGTGGGTGAAAGAGGCATAAAATCAGAGACTGGCCTGGTTTCCTACCCACAGAACCCACTGGATTTTGACAACGGCCCTGCCACCTTGCCTTTCATATGCTAATGAGGACTGGCTAAAAATCCCAAAAATGATTTGCTCAACGTGTCGCAGTTTTACAAAGCACATTTCACTTCCATCACCTCATTGTATGGTGAGAGCATTCAAAGCTCTCAGAAGGTTGAAGAGGTTGACTGTCTCGCCCAAGCCCTTACACTTGGTGATGCTAGTCCTCGGTTATTGACCCGGGCCCTGTACCAGTGTTATCTTGTTTACTCTTTATTCATCAATGCTGATAGGTGGGTTATCATTCTCCTTTATCTAGATAGGAAAACCGAAGTTCAGAGAGGTTAAGAAACTTGTTCAAGGTTCCACAGTGAGTGGTAGAGCTGGAATCAAAACCCAGGAGTCCGGCCTCAGACCTGTGTTATTTCCAACACACCACTTGCAAATACTGATTTCAAAGCACTTCGCACATTACTCCAGTTGCACTGCGTGTAATTAACACTTTATGTACCTGTGTCCTTAAAGCAAGGAGAGTGGTTTATTTCTCTCTATATCCTCAGCCTACAGCTTACTAACGGACATATACACAGGCAACTATTGTTGGATGAAATCAGCGATGGACTTCAACCCTGGCCCTCAGACTACAGACCTCTAGGCCTGGCCTCTGCACACACCGCTGCTCCCATTCTGAAGTCCCTGGAGCCTGTGTTACACAAGGAGCCCCCAGATCTCAACCTGACTTCTATACTTCCTGGCCTTGGTAAAGATCCCTCACCTCTCTAGGTTCCAGATTTTTTTTATCTGTGCAAGGTTGGACAGGACATATTCGGGGGCCCTCTAGGCTCTCACAGTTGATGGTGCTCAAGAGAACAGTGTTCTCAAGAGAACAGACCCTAGCACATTTGTTGGTTGAATTCTATTTGTTGACAAAAAGGGTGGAGCAAAAGTCACTAACAAAGTTCACAACATTGGCCCAATGGTATTCTTTGCGTTTACTTTTGTCTCTATAAGATCCTTGCACAAAAGGAGAAATGAAAGCTTACAAGTCTTAATTTTGGGTGCATAAAACTGTGTGTGAATAATATATATACATATAGACTCAATGTAATTATTATTTCCCCCCTGCCCCCATTGAAGATCCATGCCAGATGTCACTTTCCTACAACTCCCACTCTCTTCCTGTCACCCCCAGCCCCAGGCAGGGTCTGTGACCTGCCACCATGCTTACCTTGGGGCACTCATCATTTCCCCATTGAAACTGCTGGATCATTTACCTATTTCCCGGGAGACTGTCAACCCATGTTTCTTTATTTCCCACCAGTCTCTGTGTCTGGTGGTTCTCTATATCTCCAGCCCTTTCCAGAATGCAGCTCAGAGATACCATGCAAGAAATCGTTGATGATGACACCAATTCACTAATCCCATGCTTTTGCAGAATCCTTTGCTCTTCTCAGGGCACGTTCACATGATAACCCCGCGAAGTAAGGTTTGTCTCCTCATGCCCATTTTACAGATGAAGGAGTGAAGACAGAATGCTGACCGACTTCTCTAACACTACATAACCAGGATACAGAAATGCCCATACTCCAATTATAAAACCAATGAGATTTAGGGGAGACCTTGAAGGTCACCTAAAACAAAACTCTTCAAACGTGCTCTTAGCAAATATATATATATTTATATATATATAATTCATATATTTTTATACATTTATGTAAAATATTTATTTATATATATTTATATATATATACATATACACAGAGAGAGAGAGAGAGATTTTCTTCTCTTCCCAATGGAATCTTACTCAAACTCACAATTTAAAAGGTGGGGGAAGGACCTGCTCTTGAGAAAGGAAAAATAGAAAAACTAAACATCCATCAGATGAGGCCCTCGACCTACCCTCAGGAGGAAGGGAGAGAGTTCCTGCAGCCCAGCCACCTGCAGCTTCATGACCACCAGCGGAGAGCCACTGATTCGAACAGACATTCTAGAACTCTTACGTCGGCATTCTAATCCGCATTCCTTCAGCTGTCGCATGCCACCTCTCTGCGGTTGCTTTCCTCATTCAAAAACTTTCTTGGCCACCACCGTGTGCTCAATGCTGTCAATCATGCCAAATATATTGGGTATGGGGTCCAATGATCCACTTTGATCCCCATTTCCACTGTTTCCTGGCTAGGGACTTTGGGAAAGTCACTTAATCTCTCCTTAATCCATGGCTGCCTCATCTGCAAAAGGTCCTGAAGACTTGGATTAAATCAGAATCAGCTGCTGCATGCACATCAACATGCTGCACATGGATCTCAACACCTATACATGCTCCCCAGGCACTGACTGCATCCGCTCTTCCAGGGCTTTCCAACGTGTGGTACATACACCACTGGAAGGACATGAAGTGATCAGTCTCCCTTATTTAGATAGGAAAACCAAAGTTCAGAGAGGTTAAGAAATTTGTTCAAGGTTATACAGTGAGTGGGAGAGCTGGAATCAAAACCCAGACGTCCAGCCTCAAAGCCTGTGTCTTTTCCAACACATCACCTGCAAATACTGATTTCAAAGCACTTTGCACATTACTCCAGTTGCACTGTGTGTAATTAACACTATATGTATCTGTGTCCTTAAATTTCTTTAGGATGCACACAATTTTTTATTTTCATAATCACATATTTATACCTACAGTAACTTGTTGTTACTCACAAGGGAGTTGGGCTTACAGTTACAACAGAGAAGTTTCTGTTAAATATAGAGAGGGCGTGGGTGGTCTTGCTCTGTCACTCAGGCTGGAGTGCAGTTGTGTGATCATGGCTCACCGCAGCCTCCACTTCCTGGGGTCAGGTGATCCTCCCACCTCAGCCTCCTTGAGTACAGGGACCACAGGTGTGCACCACCATGCCTGACTAATTTTTTAAATTTTTTGTACAGATGGGGGTCTTCCTATGTTGCCCAGATTGATTTTGAACTTCTGAACCCAAGTGATTCTCCCACTTCAGCCTCCCAAAGTGCTGGGATTATAGGCATGAGCCACCATGCCAAGCCAAAGATACATATTTAAGAATGAAAACGTGGGTTGACTTCAAATATCTGGGAAGCAATCTTACAGATGGGAGACAGGTTAGCCAGCGTCGTGAGAGAGCACCTGAATGACACAGTTCAGGAAACTCCAAGAATCAGAGAGTTACAGGCACAGAGGAGCACAGTGAGGGGAGGGCAGGTGGGGCAGCAGCCTTGTATGCATCTTGTTTTCCACCTCCAGTCTGTTGTCTCTCTGGAGGTGATGACAGGTGCCCAGGCAACACAAATTATTCTATCAGGTAGCGCTGTATAAGTTGGAAGCCACCCAGATCCCCTGCAGTCCTCTAATAAAAAAAAGAGAGAGAGAGAGAGAGAGAGACAAAGAATCAGGCAAGAAGCCTCCAGGAGCAGCTTTTCCTCTCTGCCTCTTGTATCTTCATCTCAATCTGCAAGATGGCAGCTTGCTGGCAGTGCTGGACTCTGCGGGAGCCTCCAGGTTCCAGCTTTGAAGCTGCTGTTATTTTGAACAGGAATAATAATCCTCCAACATGAGTTTTGCCAACCGAGTCATTTCACCAATTGCTTCACTGCCTTTTTAAATCCTGGGCCTTATAAAAGAAGAAGCCTGGGCAGCAGCTGTCAGTCCTCCTTTTCAGATGAGAAAACTGAGGCTCATAGTTGCTAGGACCATTTCGCCCATAGGTAGCTGCATCTGGACTGGAATCTGGGGGTCTCGACTCCAAGTCTGACCTTCCTCCTAAAACCCTTTCCTTCTAGAAACACTCAGTAACCTGAGTGCTGTGGGGGGTTGTGGGGGAGGGATGCAGTGCTCCTTGCCTCACAGATGGCACTGGTCAGCCAAAGCGCTTCTGGCTGGCATGTGGCCTCACTGCATGACGACATTGCCCAGGGCATCAGAATATTCAGGCCCAGCCAGAAGCACCCTTGCAAAGTCTTGGCCAGGCGTACTGGGCTCTGGACAATACACCAAAGTCTCTTTCCTTCCCTCTGCAGGAGAGTCACCCAGGGCAGTTCCCTCAGGACAACCCCTGCCTTTTCCTTTCTCTTAGTCCTGCAACCAAGGTGATATGGTTTTGCTGTGTCCCCGCCCAAATCTCATCTTGAATTCCCACATGTTGTGGGAGGGACGTGGTAGAAGGTAATTGAATCATGGGAGCAGTCTTTCCCTTGTTGTTCTTGTGATAGTGAATAAATCCCCTGAGACCTGGTCATTTTAAAAAGAGGCATTTCCCTGTAAAAGTTCTCTCTTTCCCTGCAGTCATCCATGTAAGATGTGACTTGCTCTTCCTTGCCTTCCGCCATGATTTTTAGGCTCCCCCAGAAATCTAAGTCCATTTAAACCTCTTTCTCTTGTAAATTGCCCAGTCTTGGGTATGTCTTTATTAGCAGTGTGAAAACAGACTAATAGACGAGGCTAAGCTCAGAGGTCTGGAGGCAGGAGTGGAAGGGACCTCATGTGATGGTTCAAAGTGATGTGAGGCTGGGATTCAGTGCTACCTAGGAAGCTTGTTCAAAATGCACACACCCACCACGCTTTCCTGCAGGTGCACCACAATTCCTAAGAGAGCTGGGCTTGTATTTAGCTAATTCACTCTTGCTTCACTGCAGAACCTAGGGCCAAAGAAGTCACTTCATCTTACAGAGAGGAAAACTAAGTACTACAGAGGAGAAGTTTCTAGTCAGGGCTGTTAGTGCATGTGTGCATGCATGCACTTTAGTTCTTAGTTTAGGGCATGACAGTATCAGAGGAAAGGGAGGCTCTGTGACTCTGTGGCCCAGGGATTCTCTCTCAGCCTCAGTTTTCACACCAGGACAATGTGACCTTAAGTCCCTTCCAGTTGATGATCTGCTTCTGTGAGGTTTATCTCCAGCCTCAGCCTCCTAGAGGCCAGAGTCTCAGAGGGAAGAGGCAGGGCCCCCAAAGGAACAATTCTTTGGAGGTTTTCTTTTTTGGGGGAGGAGGACAGGAACTCACTCTATCACCCAGGCTGGAATGCAGTGGCACCATCATGGCTCACTGAAGCCTCAGCGCCCCCAGCTCAAGCGATCCTCCCACCTCAGCTTCTCTAGTAGCTGGGATCACAGGCATGCACCAGCATGGCCAGATAATTTTTGTATTTTTTGTAGAGACAGGGTTTCACCATGTTGCCCAGGCTGTTCTCAAATTCCTGGACTCAAGTGATCCTCCTGCCTTGGTCTCCCAAAGTGTTGGGATTACAGGCGTGAGCCACCACGCCTGGCAGTAGAGTTTTTCTCGAACAGAACAAAGAACAAGCTTTCACATGCCCAGCCCAAAGCCCAGCTTAACATTCTTCGTTATTAAAACAGGCATAGTGGGCAGGGGAGATGAAAAAGATGATGAAGGAAGTGGGTAATGATGAGTAGCTCCTCAGGACCTTCCTCTGTTCTCCCTTGCTGCTAATTTCCATCATGAGGTTCAGGGAAAGCTAATCCACCCCTATTCAGCTCCAGGAGTGTGGCCTTGGCTAAGTTAATCATTGAGTTCCACCTAGTCTCAGACAGTGATTGGTCCACGAGTAGTCATGTCATCTAAACTGGTCCAATCAGAGTGAATTTCAGGATGTTTGCCAGAAACAAAAGAGAAAAATCATCTGTTTTTATCTGGCTAGGAATGAAGAGACACATAACCAAGGAGCTTCCAGCAGCTGTCTCGCAACCATGGAAGGCAAAGAGAAAGAAATAGAAAAAAAACAAAAACAGTTCATCAGAAGCATCTTTATGTGGCTGAACCAAGCGCTGCCTAAAGCACACACTCTAGACTTTTATTTACATAAGCCAGTGAAGTCACTTCATTATGTAAGTTAGTTTGAACCAGGCTTTCTTTAGGTTTTATTTTATTTTCAATTGACACAATATTGTAAAAATTTATGGGTGACTGTGATGTTTTAATACTTGTAAACATGTGTAACGATCAAATCAAGGCATTTAACTTATCCGTTACTTCAAACACTTATCATTTCTTTGCAGGGAGAATATTCAAAATGCTCTATTCTAATTATTTTGAAATATACAATATCATATTATTATCTATAGTGATCCTTTTATGCAATAGAACACCAGAACGTATTCCTCCTATCTGTAATTTAGTACCCCCTGACCAATCTCTCCCCATTCCCTTCACCCCTTATCCTTCCCAGTTTCAGGTAACCACTATTCTACTGTGTACTTAAATGAGATCAGCTTTTTTTATATTCCAGAAATGAGTGAAATCATGTGGTATTTGTCTTTCTGTGCCTGTGTTTTTTCACTTAACATAATGTCCTCCAGGTTAATCCATGTTGTCACAAATTACAGGATTTCCTTCTTCTTTATAGCTAAATAGTATTTCATTGTGTATATATACCACTTTTTTTTATCCACTCGTCCATTGATAGGCACTTAGGTTGATTCCATATCTAAGTTGAAAATAGTCCTGCAGTAAACATGGGAATGCAAGTATCTCTTTGACATACTGATTTCATTTCCTTTGAATAAATACGCAGTAGTGGGATTGCTGGATCACGTGGTAGTTCTATTTTTAATCTTTTGAGGAACCTCCACATTGTTTTCCATAATGGCCGTACCAATTTACATTCCCACCTTCAACGGACAAGGGTTCCCTTTTCTCCACATTCATGGCATCATTGGTTATTTTTTGTCTTTTTAATAATAGTCATTCTAATTGGAGTGAGGCAATATCTCATTGCGGTTTTGATTTGCATTTCCCTAATGATTAGTGATGTTGAGCATTTTTTCATATACCTGTTGGCCATTTGTATGTCTTCTTTTGATAATGTCTATTCAAGTCTTTTGCCCATTTTTTAATCAGATTATTTGTTTTTTGTTATTGAGTTGTTTGAGTTTCTTATACATTCTGGATATTAACCCCTTGTCAGATGCATAGTAGTTTGCAAATATTTTTCTCAAATTGTGTAGATTGTCTCTTTACTCTGTTGATTATTTCCTTTGTTGTACAGAAGCTTCCTAGTTTGATATAATCCCATTTTCTATTTTTGCTTTTATTGCCTGTGCTTTTGGGTTCTTATCCAAAAAAATGTTTGCCCAGACCTATGCCATGAAGGATTTTCTCTATGTTTTCTTCTAGTGGTTTTAGAGTTTTGGATGTTATATTTAAGTCTTTAATTCATTTTGAGTTGATTTTTGTATATGGTAAAAGATAGGGGACTGGTTTCATTCTTCTGCATGTGAATATCCAGTTTTCCCAGCACCATTTATTGAAGAGACTGTCTTTTCCCCCAATGTGTACTGTTAGCATCTTTGTAGCAAATCAGTTGGCTATAAGTGAGTGGATTTGTTTCTGGGTTCTCTCTTTTGTCTCACTGGTCTGTGCCTATTTTAATGCCAACATTATGCTGTTCAGATTACTATAGTTTTGTAGTATACATATTTTGAAGTCAGGTAGTGTGATGCCTCTAGTTTTGTTTTTCTTGCTCAAGATTGCTTTAGCTATTCTGAGTCTTCTACAGTTCCATAAAAATTTTAGGATTTCTTTCTATTTTATGAAAAATGACATTGGTATTTTGATTGAGATTGCATTGAATTGTACATCTCATTATGTAGTATGAACATTGTAATAATGTCAGTTCTTCCAATCCATGAACACAGAATGTCTTTCCATTTATTTGTATCCTCTTCAACTTCTTTCATCAATGTTTTATGGTTTTTACTGTAAAGATCTTTCACCTTTTTGGATAAATTTACTCCTATGTATTTTTTGTAGCTTTTGTACATAGGATTGTTGTGTTGATTTCTTTGTTAGCTAGTTTGCTATTGGTCTATAGAAACACTACTGATTTTTGCATGTTGATTTTGTACACCACAACTTTACTGAGTTCATATATTAGTTCTAAGAGATTTCAGTTAAGACTTTGGAATTTTCAATAAGATCACATTACCTGCAAACAGAGACAATTTGACTTACTCCTTTCATATTTGGGTACCCTTTATCTTGTCTTATTGCTGTGGCTAGCACCTTTAACACTAGTTTGAATAAAAATGTTGAAAATGGGCATCCTTGTATTGTTCTAGATTTTAAAGAAAAATCTTTCAACTTTTCCCCATTCAGTATGATGTTTGCTGTGATTTGTTATATATGGTCTTTATTGTGTTAAGGATATACCTTCTATGCCTAGTTTTTTGAGAGTTTTTAATCATAAAGAGATATTGAATTTTATCAAATGCTCCTTCTGTGTCTACTGAAATGATATGGTTTTTGTCCTTGATTCTGTTGACCGGATATATCACATTTGTTGATTTGCATATGTTGAACCATCCTTGCATCCCTGAGATGAATCCTACCTGATCATGGTGAACTATCTTTTTAATGTGCTGTTCAATTCAGTTTTGCTAGTGTTTTGTTAAGGATGAACTAAGCTTGTATTACTTTCAACCAACTGATACTGTTCTGACAGTGCCCCTCTGTGAAATACAATATAATAGCTTACCTGTTTATGCCATAAAGCAATTTCATCTGAGTGTTTCAGCTGAGATATCAGCCATATAAGTGTTGTTAATCTCATTAAAATCAGTGCAAAATAGGAATGAGACTTTACTTCATCTTCTCTACTGCTCATATCCACCCCCACCTGACTCATTGCCTGCCACATGATAGCAACTTGCTGCAAAAGGTGTGTTGGTTTTAAAACATGGTTTTAAAACAAATTTCCATCTTTTGATGGGGGGAGTATCTAACCAGCCTAGGACGCAGGAAGAGCTTCTTCTGAGCCATTAACCCATTCCCCAGTTCCAGCAGTGTGACCTTAGCTCAGCCAATGGAACTTGTCTCATCAAACGATAGAGTATAATTCTCCTCCTCTTGAATGTGGTCCAAGCTTGGTGACTCATTTTTAGTAAATACAATGAAGTAGAAGCAACACTATCTAATTTCTGGAGCTAGGTTATCTTACTGCTTCTACCTGGTGCTCTCTCAGGTTCCTCCTGGGAGCAACAACCCTGTTGTTCAGGGAGCCACATGAAGAGGCCAGGCGAGATGCTCTACAGTCTCAGCTAAGGTCCTAGCTAACAGCCAGCAGCAACTACTAGGCCTAGGAATAAAAAGCTTTCGGATGACTCCAGCTTCCGCCTTTAAGCTGCCACAGCTGAAAGTGAGTAGAGCAGAGATGAGCAGTTCCCTGCCAAGCTCTGCCCAAATCGTAGACTCGGAAGCAAAACAAAAGTTGTTTTACACAACTAAGTTCTGGGGTCTTTTTTATGCAGCAATGGGTAACCAGAACAAAGAGTTAAACACAAAATAGTTATGAAGCATGTGTATGTTTTTATGTTATTTGATTTATTCCCTATTACAACTTTGTGATGACATTGGTATTAATAACCCCACTTTATAGACAAGAAAACTGAGATTTAGAGAAGAGGCCAGCCCAAGATTCCCTCAAATAACAAGTTATAAAGCTAAGAGTGAACACACATCTTCCATTCTTTCAGGAACTCCATCCTTTTGACAATAAGAGCTTCAGGAGGCACTTTCTCACTTAGCCTAGGGCTTGCAGGGAGGAGCGAGCAGATGGAGACAATGTGGCCTGAAGGCTACTCCTGTTTTACAGAGAATGCGTATTTGTCAGGTCACCTCCTCCAGCCATCACAAAGGTCACAGTGACTATGCCTGTCTTCCCCCATCCTGGCTCAACTTTGTCCACCTGTTAATCTTCATCTCCCATCCTTCTCTCCAGTCAAGTCATATGTCAACCATAAACAACTTAGAGATTCCCCAGATCCACTGCACACCCTCTCACCTGGCATGCTGTCCATGTCCTTCCATCTGCCTGGAAGGCTCTTCCTCCCCTCTATCTGGTAAGCTTGCACACTTCCTGAGGACTCAGCTCCAATATCACTTCTGCAGGAAGTGATCCCTGCAATCCTGGGCTGGTTAGGTGCTGCTTCCCCTCTGGTCTCCCAGAGTATGTGTATGCATGTGTACACGTGCATGTGTATGTGTGTGTGTGTGTAATGGGGAAGCAAAGCAAAAAGTATTTTCAAGTGAGGACATGAATTCTAGCTCCTAGCTGTGTCATCGCGGGCATTTTACTTGACCTTTCTAAACCTCAATTTCCCATTTGCAAAATGGGAATAGAAAAGTTTCTCATAGGATCACTGGTAAGATTAAATAAAATAATCTATATAAAATGTTTGGCCCACATATTACTGTTTTTTTAAATTATCACCTTTTTTTTTTTTTTTTTTTGAGATGGAGTTTTGCTCTTGTTTCCTAGGCTGGAGTACAGTGGTGCGATCTTGGCTCACTGCAAGCTCTGCCTCCCAGGTTCGTCAGAGTTCTCACTGCCTGGATCCTAGGGGGCACTCAATAAATAAGCACTAAAGACATAAACAGAGCAAAGTGGAACTGGGCTTTGTATTCAGATTAAAACATGAACACTAACTGGAGACACCTGATTTCAGTGATCAAGAAGGCTTTGACCACTGGGATGACTTTGAGGCCTAGAACTGCCAGCATAAGGGCCCAGTTAGCTGAACATCATACCTACTAGTCCCCAAGACCCTCCTTCTCCTGGCTTAAGCGATTTCCCATTATCTCACCATAATCTTTTCCTGTTATAAGAATATCCAGGAAAGCATTTTAATGACCAATAACTTCTACTGATTCCATGGTCTGTGGCCTCTCAGAGGTCCAGGCTCTGCTCCCTGAAAAGCCTAGGATGCTCCCATCTTGATAAAGGAAAATCATAATGTCCCTAGAGACAAGGCCAATATGGGACCTTGAGTGGAAGTTCTATTCTGGGATTTCTTGGGAAGCTGGAAGGAGGAGGAGGAGGAGAAAATCTGAGGGAGCCAAAAGGATTTGTCTCCCTTCCTTAGAAGATGTCCTTTTCCTAGAGAAAAGGATGATGGGTGGAGAAACAAAGGATAAAAGGAGGAGGAGGGAAGAATTGAGATTAATCTAAGAAGGCATTTTCAAAGTATTAACTATGTCCACAATATACAGACTGCTGAAACAGTGGTAAGCTTCCCGTCCCTGGAAGTATTCCAGCAGAGGCTGAGAGGTCCTGTATCAAACATTTTGAGTAGGGCATAATAGCAGATGCTGAGTCTGTGTGCTACGTTCTCTATAGACAGGGTCTCATTCACTTCTGATGACAATCAAGTGTGAGATACTCTGTATATTATTCTGGCATATGACTTCCTGCCTGCTTCAATTCTGCAAGGTCTTCGCTTTCAGCCTTTTACCTCAATTCCGTGTCTGTCTAGTGTCTTCCTTGGACAATAACAGCAGCATTACAACTAGTCTCTCTACCTCCAACCCATTATGCTGAGGCCAGCCTCAGAGTGACCTGTGAGAAACGTAAATCCAACCATGCCTCTCACTGCCCTGCTAACACCCTCCATGGCTCCCCAGTGCCTCAACATAAACTCCCAGTCTTCACATAATATAGTGAAGTGATTCCATTAAATCATTAAAGTCCTCAAATGGAAATTGTCCTGCCTACGTCACAGAGACCGTGACCTCTTCTTTCCAGGCCACAGCTCATTGGACCAGGAGAGGACATCTGACTAAAGGGCAGCCAAGCCAATGCATTCCTGGAAAGGGGCCAATGAGGTGTCCCTGTCAAGAGCACATTGCCGAGTAGAGATGAGGGTGACCAGCGAGATCCCTCAGATTCATAGCAGGGAGTGTTCACGATTATCAAATACTCTGTGTGATTTCCTCTTTCCCAGCTCCTTTGCAATTAGGTAGCGCCATGTAGCTACTTCTGATGAATGGAATGCAAAGATAAGAATTAAAAATATTAAGGACTTGTGTGCTTCCTGGGTCCCTATCTTCTCTTGCCATGGGGAACTTTGAGGACACATGTTTCAGGTGGCACTTTGTGTAATGATGTAAAGCCCTGATGGTTTTAGAGTTATCTGTTATCACAGCAGAGCTGATTTCATCCTAATACACATTCTGGAGGATGTAAGCTGAGGATATACACAGAGAATCGAATACAAAAGGGTTTCATGTTAATAGCCGACCTTTAGAGTAGGAACCAATGAGTTTTTGCTACTGAGAGGAAGACAGTATAAGTCAATTACTGGAACTAGGTTTGATTCTGAACAGATTCATGTTGCCAGAGTACATTCCAACCTCTATAAGGTCTGACTGTTCTGAGGTTTTCATTCACTCTGTGGTGTTGGTTGTGGTGTAGTCCCAGTTCCCAAGAATCTTTGCCCTAATTCTAGAACCTCCTTTGTTCCCATATGCATCTTCACAATGACCTCATTACTCGAGCTCACCTGGATGCCTCTGTTCTCTGCAATCCAAAGAGGCTGCCAGGGTACTGACCCTTCATGATCTGGCCCCTGCCAACTATTCCAAACCTCCTACCCTCACGTGCTTCCCAAGTTCTCTAGGCCCCAGCCCTGAGCACCAGCCACACTTTCCAAACTCACCCAGCCTTCCAGCATTAGCAGCTCTTGCTTCAGCTGGAATGTTCTGTCCACCACCTACTGCCTTTCTCAAAAGCCTGTTCATCCTTCAAAACTCAGCTTAAAACCACCCATTTCATGAAGCTCTCACAGTTTTAATTAATCACTTTATTCTCTTATTAGGTTGGTATAAAAGCAATTGTGGTTTTTGCCTTTAAAGTAATTGAAAGAAATGGCAAAAACCACAACTGCTTTTGCACCAACCTAATAATTTCCACAGTACTTAAACTCTGAGATTTTTTTAACCTTTAAGATGGGGATAAAAATAATTCTTACTTTATAGGATATCTGGGACAGTCAAAGGAAAACATTGTGAGGAAACTTAAAAATGTGACAGACTACGTCTATATGAACTTGTATTGTGACCGTCCTCCTGCCAGAATATATTTTATTCTGGATGGTGTTGTGGTTTGCTTTGTATTATCATAATACTATTTTCCTTCCCTTATGTCAATTAAGGTTTCTTAGTTGCAAACAGAAACTCTGCCTACCTCAAGCACACACCCTGTTTATAAAAGTGCAAAGAAAGTGTGCAGATCATGTATCAGTGAAGAGGTGAGTTTGGCCACAAGTAACAGAAATCACTATGGAGTTCTTCAGCAAGGAGCCCAAAGGGAAGTCCGTGCCTGCCTGACGTCACTAAGCAGTGTCAGGTTGGTGCCTGCAATTCTCTTAAGCTTTCCCTCATGCTCATAAGGTATCTGCCACAGCTACAATCATCAGGTCCACATTCCAATAGGAAGGAGAAAGGGGATAGACAGCCCCAGCAGACTTACACTTGCATCTCGCTGGTCAAGTATCATGGCCACACCTAGCTGCAAGGACGTCTGGGAAAGTGAGCTTTGAGCCTTCCACGTTCTAGAGTAGAGAAATCACAGCTTGATGGAAAATGGAATGGGTGCTGAGTGAACCAACTTACAGTAGCTGCCACAAGGAAGCTCCCAGAAAGAAGGAAAGCTGAATGGCCAGATGGCAGGAACAAATGGGCAGCTATCTTCAGGGTGCTGCTAGCCAGGTTAATCAACTGTAGCCATTTTCGGATTAGGGGGGCATCATTTACTTTCCTATAGTCTGATTTTCCAATATGAGTCAAGCATTCACCCCTTGGCCAGAGGAGTGCTGGGATTTGGACTGGCAAACCTTCCAGCTGGCGTGCGAACTGGGAAGGGGAGATCCCAATATGAAATGAAGAAGATGGGCAGACGAAAAACAAGGTAGTCCTTACACCTCCCTCATAAGGACATGAGCACCTCTGAGACAGAATCCCTGACGTTCTCAGCTGTGAATCTGCCTCTGTACCAGCAAAATGATGTGTTCCACATCTTCACTATGACTTGAGTGAGTGAGTGCATTCTTTAGCCTGTAGGCTGAGGTTGTTTCATCTGTTTTGATTTGTTTCATTATTTTCATCCTCATAGAGAGATTGGGTCTTGAAGCTGAACAGACCAGGGTTGGAATTCCAGCTCTACTTTGTCCTCTCGGTGTGGCTGTGGACAACATTCTTTGTTTCCATGCCTCAATTTTCTTATCTGCAAAATAGAAGAATAAAACCAATCTCATGAGGTTGCTGTAAACATGGAACAATAGTGTATGTATAAAGCATGCACCTAGGGCCTGACAGAGAGAAGATGCTCCATCACCAGGGATCTGTTATTATTTTTATGCGAGAATTTTAAGCAGTAAGAGTGCAACAGCCCGAGCGCGGTGGCTCATGCCTGTAATCCCAGCACTTTGGGGGGCTGAGGAGGGTGGATCATGAGGTCAGGAGTTCAAGACCAGCCTGGCCAACATGGTGAAACCCTGTCTCTACTAAAAACACGAAAATTAGCTGGGCACGGTGGCAGGTGCCTGTAATCCCAGCTATTTGGAAGGCTGAGGCAGGAGAATCTCTTGAACCCAGGGCAGTTGAGGTTTCAGCGAACCGAGATCATGCCACTGCGCTCCAGCCTGGGCAACAGAGTGAGACTCCGTCTCAAAAAACTAATAATAAAATAAAAATAAAAAAGAGTACAACAAACACCTCCCTACCTCTGATTCTTCAATAACTCCTCTCTGGATTTCCACAGGTTGGAGGTTTGCTATTTGAGAAGAGAACAAAGTTCTAATCTTTCTAGTTCACCCTAAAAATAGTTAGTTCTTCCCTGTACATTCTGTCAGCTCAGCAAGTCCCATCTAGAGAACTGGGAGATTGTGAAAGGCAATCTTTCTAAACAGGGGTCAAATATTCTTTACCCGAGAGGAACTCACGCAGGATACACATGAAGATAGAGAGTTGGCCCAATAGCATGGGGGTCTATTGAAAGCTACCAGCTCACAATCTGGCAATAATTAAGATGCAGAAATAATTAAGTGTGCCTACCCTTAGAGTTCTCATGGCAAACTGTTTGCTGAAATCCTCCTGTATTCCAGAATAGTAGTAGTAATGATAATAATAGCTAACATTTAATGGTCAATTATTAGGTGTCATCCATTGTTCTAAAGCTTTATATATATCATTCACTTATAATTCTTACCTTAACCTCATAAATTAAGTACTTTGTCCCCCTTCTGCTGATTAAAAAAAAAAAATGAGTTACCAAAAGTTAAATGACTTACCTAGGCTGTTTAGAAACTCTACACCTAAAGATTTCCATTACTGTCAGACGTTAGGAGAGGATCTAACATAGGAAAGGTCACCAGTTGTCATAGAAAAAGCCAGAGAACTTAGATCTAGTGCCACTTTGCCACCGACAAACTAATAATACCCTCTAGACATCCTCAAGTCCTTCTCCTTGCTCAGGAAGTTTCTTCTACCAGGTCTTTTCTACCAACTTCTCTGTATAACTACATCTTACTCATCTTTCAAAGCCTGCCTCAGTTGCCCCTTCCATCAAGAAAACTTTCCAGACCAAACTATCCCAGCACATGGTTATGATCTCTCAAACCTCTGTGTTTCTCCATCCCTGTTGACCGTTAAATTCTGCCACAAGTTCAGATCGACTCTCTATTTGGCTTATTCGTGTCTATTCCATTGAGTTCTCCTCCAAAGCAGAGATCATGCTTCACTCATCTCGGTATCTCCAGGACCTTATGAATGAATTAATGTGTGAATTATAATGATTACTAAAGCCACAGTGCCTGACTCAAAGCAAGACCATAGTAGGTGCGTGGTAATCATGAACAGAGTAGAATTGAACATGGAAATTAACCAAATGATACTCAGCAAGGAGAAAAACCTTGCATGCCAGAGTTAAAGTAGGCTGAGAATATATCTGCAGGGGCTGTAAGCAAGAAAACCAGCAGGTCAGACAACCAAGGCTTTTAAAGATTTAACAATTAGACTGCACCTCCCCACAACTTAACTAGTTCTGTCTTCTCAACAGGCTGCTGGATTCCCCAACTGCCACCCAGAGGAGAAGAAAAGCAGAAGTCACATTATTCCTTTGAGCAACTTTTGGGGAAAACCCACAGCTTTTATCCTATGGTTTCCACGCCCTGTTCTGTCCTTCTGTACCCATCCAACTTTTTCTTCCTGTCCATAGGAGAAAATCCAAATGTGGCTTGCTTTAAAAGCCTATTTCATGAAAATTTAGATTTACCAAAAGTATAAATCAGTTAGGAATAGTGATTTGCTTTAACAGAAATCATCTACTTTAGGAAGAATTCTCTAAGTGGCAAATTACCAATTGGGTACACTGAAAGTTTGCACTGTACTTTCTGGAAACTCAGTACATAAGCTTGTTATTCCCTGAATGCATGCCAGGTGCACAGCAGGGCCAGCACAGTCATTAGTGGGGCAATGATGGGATATTTGGAGGACAATTGGAATGGAGGAGTGAGAACTAAACAGAAACTGGAGCTATGACTCCTTCCTCTAAAAATCTTCCCACCTAGAATGCCTCTACAGCCAATTTTCACAAAACATATGCCCTGAGATGATCCACCACAAATAGAGTCCCCATGGTCAAATGAGCTCAACGCATGTGCCTGCTCCATCCTGCTCATGAAGATCCTGATAACCATCTGGTTCTTCAAGAATCCAGGAGGCCGGGCACAGTGGCTCATGCCTGGAATCCCAGCACTTTGGGAGGCTGAGGTGCGCAGATCACTTGAGGTCAGGAGTTCAAGACCAGCCTGGCCAACATGCCAAAACCCTGTCTCTACAAAAATACAAAAATAAGCCAGACGTGGTGGTGCACACCTGCAGTCCCAGCTACCTGGGAGACTGAGGCAAGAGAATCATTTGAACCTGGGAGGTGGAGTTTGCAGTGAGCTGAGATCATGCCACTGCACTCCAACCTGGGCAACAAAGTGAGACTCCCTCTCAAATTAAAAAAAAAAAAAAAGAGTCCAGGAGTAGAGAAACTTTAGTTTTATTTATTTAACCTTGCTTATACAAACTTATTCAACCATGGAACCCTTTCATTACAGAGTCTCTAAAAACATTTCATAGAATTACTATGCAGAAGAGGCTATCTTGAAAAAGACAGTAAAGTGAAGTGAGGAGAAGCCTGGTGTCTGTGGGCGGACAGCCTGGGTTTGAATCCCAGGAATGCCTCGTCACGTTCTCTGTGTGACACGGGCACATTATCCCAGCCATGCTCCATGCTTCTATTTCCTCATCTGCAGAATGCGATGATAGGAAGGCCTAACTCATCAGACAGGGTGGGTGTGAGAAGTGAAAGTGTTAACACACGTCAAGTTCTTTTTTTTTTTTCCATAATTTCAAATTTTATTTTAGGAGGCCTATGCCTTATCCATTAGGCAACTGAGACTTCTTCAAATTTTATTTTAGATTCAGGGAGTCCATGTGCAGGTTTGTTACATGGGTATACGGTGTGATACTGAAGTATGGGATATGGACCCTTTCACCCAGGTAGTGAGCATAGTACCCAATAGGCAGTTTTTTCAATCCACATTCCCCTCCCTCCCCACCCCCTGCAGTAGTCCCCAGTGGCTATTGTTTCCATCTTTATGTCCATCACACACATAAAGTTCTAAGGATGGACCCAGTGTATAATAAGTACTCAACAAACATCAGCTATGATTGTAATCACTTAGAGTATGGGACCCACATATCATCCAACAATATGAAGACATGAGTATTAAGCATCTCTGAATATTCTTCCAGCTCAGCTCTGGATTTCCAGGAAACACAAAAGTGTGACCTGACGATACTAGGAAAATAGAGTTAAAGCCAAGACAAGATGGGTGTAAGCAAGACATGATCAGCCCTTGCTGATGACTCAGGATAACCCAAAGGATGGAGGAGTGAACATGGAAATGGTCCAATGCTCTTGGTTATTAGCATGGTCTGTGGAGGACAACTGCTGAGGGTGAAGCCCAGCCATGTCACGTTCATGTTGTGTGACTGAGGCCAGACACCTCACCTCTCTGTGCCCAGGAATAAGAGCAGCACTTACCTTTTAGGGGATTCAGTGAGCTGTTAAATGAACAGGGTCTGGTTTCCAGCCAGTAAAGGTTAGCTCTTATTTTTCTAAGGTAGTGATGTCAATCCTTTTGCTTTTAGTTTTGTTTTTGTTTGGGGGTTGGTTTTTCTTCTTGGAAACACACGGACCCACAGAATCTTAGAGCTAAAGGATGTCTGAGAGGTTGTCCAGAGCACATCTTTATTTTGCTGACACGGAAAAGGGACTCAAACAGAAAAGTCATTTAGCTCAGGTCACATGGCAAGTGAGAGGTGAAAGAAAAAAAAAAAAAAAACCTTCCTTGATGACACAAAGAAAAAGCGGGCAACCTTTCCCTGGGTGTGCAGCTAGAGAGGTGTGACAATGGCAGAACACAGCTCGAGAGGACCCAAAGCTGGTGATTCCTGACTCGAAGCCCTGATCCAGGGAACCACACCATCTATACCCCATGGCTCACGCTCCTCTCCCTCCATTTTCAAAGCCCACAATGGCCAGGTGAGTCTTTCTCTCTGACTCTTCTTCTCTTGACATCTCTCCCTCTGACCACGGCCAGGGAGGGTCTCCACTTGTAAGGACTCCAGTGATTCAGTCGAGCCCATCAGGATAATCTTCTCACTTCAAGATCCATAACCTTAATTACATCTGCAAAGTCCTTTCTGCTACATATGATAACACATTCACAGGTTCCAAGCCTTCAGGTGTGGACATCTTTTGGGCGGGGGAGGTCTCCATCCTGCCAGACACTTTGCCTAGGACCACATTGATAGCAAGCCCAGAAGCCCCAGCCTCCTTCCAGACTCACCTGATTCCAATCAGTCATTCTTTCGCTAACCTGTTCTCCCCATGGTTCCAAGTCAGTGCCATTTATTCAGCCAAATAAATTAATTAGTCATCTAATTAATTAATTATTCCATGCATGCATATTCCATGACCAAGCTGGACATGGAATAGAAGAATAAACAGAAGATTCGTGGAGGGAGCACACACCTAAGTTATCAAGTCCTAGATTCAAACCCTGATTCTGCCCTTCACTAGGGACATGACCTTGGGCAAATTATTTAACCTTTCTAAACTTCCGTTTCCTCACCTGTAGCAAGCAGATGAGCATGATATTAATCTCATAGGGTTGCTCTGGGGATTAAATGGGGTAACATATATAAGGTGCTTTGCATAGTGTCTGACTCAAGAAACTACGGAATCAATTGCCATTATTATAGTGTCTTTTCATCTCCACGATGCTCTCTGTGAGGAACAGAGCACAGTGAAGGCGAATCTGTCCCTCTTGATGTAATTAACTGATTTCAGAGCCAACAGGATAGAATTATGAGCTTGTTGTGGTCAAAGAAGTAGGACTCTGGGCTTTCCTTGATCACTGGGAGTAAGAACCTAGAATCTACTGAACTAGAAGAAAAGGATCTTCAGCTCACCTTAGCCACAAAGGAACATAAAACACAGACATGAAACATCTCTGTTAGCCCCAGATTTGGAGGCATTCCTTTCTGATAGGCCTGAATGTTTAGAATCAGATGGGCAAGGTATGGCCTCAGTTAAGTGGAGCCTCAGTTTCCTCATCCCTAAAATGGGAATCATAGTTATCGTATTCACTTTCTGTGAGCGTTACATACCTAAGCAGCATAAATCCCCACAGCAGCCCTAAAAGGTAGATATTATTACCCTCATCTCATTGATGAAGAACCTGAACCTTGGAAAGAAAAAGTAACTTCCGCAAGTTCACACGTTGCTGGAGTGATGACAATGCTATCAATTACGAGAACAGCAACCAACACTTCGTGTGGACCCTGCATTATGTCATGCTGTGCTGAAGATATGCTGGTGCCGGCAGGGGTGGCAGGTCTTCCTGTCCTTGGGACGGTCCCTTTCTGGTTTTCTGCTTCTGCTCTTGCCCACCCGCTACCTCCTCCACACAACAGACAGAGTGATCCTGAAATCTTTATTACTTCTCTATTTCTGCAAAGGCCTCCATTTCACTCAGAATAAATTCCAAAGTGATCCCCATGCTTGTGAGGCCTTACAAGGTCTGTTCTGTGCCTTCAGGATCTCATGACCTGCCACTGCCTCCCTCATCCTCCCTCTGGTCACTCTTCCTGGAATACCCCCACAGGTTCCCACCTCAAGGCCTCTGCACCTGCGGCCTGCTCTGCCCGGTGCACTCTCTCTCAGACATCTGTGGGCCCCTCCCTCGCTTCTCCCAGTCTCTGCTCAAATGTCACCTTCTCCACAGGCCCTCCAAGACCACCCTGTATGAAACAGCTCACATACCCCACGCCAGCATCGTTTATCTCCTTAACCTGTTTCTTTTTTCTTTTTCTTTTTTTGAGACAGAGTCTCACTCTGTTGCCCAGGCTGGAGTGCAGTGGCATGATCTTGGCTCACTGCAACCTCCACCTCCCGGGTTCAAGCGATTCTCCTGCCTCAGCCTCCTGAGTAGCTGGGATTACAGGTGCCCACTCCACACCTGGCTAATTTTTGTATTTTTAGTAGAGATGGGGTTTCACCATGTTGGCCAGGCTGGTCTTGAACTCCTGACCTCAGCTGATCCCCCCACCTCGGCCTCCCAAAGTGCTGGGATCACAGGCGTGAGCTACCGTGCCCGGCTGCCTATTTCATTTTTCATCTAAGCGTGCACCACCACCTGATCTATTAGGATCATGTATTTCTTTGTTTATCGTCTCTCTCTTCCCAACAGAGTACAAGCTCCATGAAGGCAGGGCCACTGCTGGCCATGCTCACTGCTGGATCCTCAGTGTTCAGAGCAGGGCCAGGCACAGAGCAAGTGCTCTACACATATCTACTGCATAACACAATGAACTAGAAGACTCCTTTTGGCCCTCTGGCAGTCGGTGGTTGGGGGGGTGTCAAGGGGATGATGCAGAAAGCAGCTGAGGAAAGGGGGAGGAGGCTGGGGGAGGCAGAGCAGTTCTGAAGGAGGAACTGCCGGGGCTGTTGACAGCTGCCCGCAGGTGCCCCTGGAAGGGCACAGCTGGATGCAGATACTGATCTTCCCCCTCCTCCTCCCCAAAGTGAAGAGCATTCTGGAACCACCAAGAGCAGAGCCCCCACCCCAGAGCAGGCAAGAGAACAGAAAGCCAAATCTAGAATTTTCAGAATTAAAGCAAACCTCAGAGTCTCCAGTCTGTTGATTTGCTGCTTTTACAGCAAAAAAGAAAGGAGGGGAGGAGAGGGGAGGGGAGGGGAGGAGAGGGGAGGGGAGGGGAGGGGAGGGGAATAGAGGGAAGGGAAGGGAAGGGAGGGGAGGGGAGGGGAGGGGAGGGGAATAGAGGGAAGGGAAGGGAGGGGAGGGGAGGGGAGGGGAATAGTGGGAAGGGAAGGGAGGGGAGGGGAGGGAAGGGAAGGGGAGGGAAGGGAAGGGAGGGGAGGGGAGGGGAGGGGAATAGAGGGAAGGGAAGGGAGGGGAGGGAAGGGAAGGGAGGGAAGGGGAGGGGAGGGGAATAGAGGGAAGGGAGGGGAGGGGAGGGGAGGGGAGGGGAATAGAGGGAAGGGAGGGGAGGGGAGGGGAGGGGAGGGGAGGGGAGGGGAGGGGAGGGGAGGGGAGGGGAGGGGAGGGGAGGGGAGGGAAGGGAAGGGAAGGGAAGGGAAGGGAAGGGAAGGGAAGGGAAGGGAAGGGAAGGGAAGGGAAGGGAAGGGAAGGGAAGGGAAGGGAAGGGAAGGGAAACAAAGAGGAGGCTGGGAATTCATCCCAAGAAAGACACTCAAGCCTAATTGAACAACCAACAACCTAATTGAACAACCACCTAGCACATTGCTAGGTGTGTCCGTAAGGATGCAGCAGAAAAGGGAATTCACCCCAGACTGTGCAAATGAAGATCATGTCATGAAAGAACCATTCTGGATGCTGGGGCTCCCAGAACTAGCAAGTGGGGGCCCCTCACTCAGCTGAAGGAGCAAGGGGAGGAGATGGTGTTACTGGAGACTCGAAAGAGGGGCAGGAACCACACTTGTGGAGGGGCCCAGCTGCTGCCCAAGATGCGAATCTCCCTCTCCCTTTGCCCTTTGGTCTCCTGCCAGAGCCCTCTACAGACCGAACTCAACCAGAAGACAGTGACAGGGAGCCTGGGGGTGCAGCTGGCAGGGTCGGCCTCCAGGGCTCCAAGCAGGGCTAGGAGTGGAGCCAGGCGGGCCACAGAGAAGAACCGCAAAGAAGGTGCGCAAGAACCAGCGATGTCCCCACTGCATGGCGCAAAACCCAGCACAGATTAGACCCCAAATATGTATTTGCTGAATGACTGAATGAATAAATGCTTGTCAGGCATCCCCTAACGCCTCCTAGCGTGCACGCTCTGCAAACTGTTCCATCCTCAACACTCGGCACAAGCAAGCACCAAAGTGCCTAAAAGCCGTCGCATACACACTCACAAGCAGCCCCCTCTCACACCTAACTCTCTCTCACACACACACACTCACACGCAGCCTCTCACACCTAACTTTCACACACTCACATGCATGCACTCTTACACACTCACACGCAGCCTCTCACACCTCTCACACACACACATTCACACGCAGCCCCTCACACCTCTCACACACACACTCACATGCATGCACTCTTACACACACATACTGACACGCAGCCCCTCACACCTCTCACACACACACTCACATGCATGCACTCTTACACACACATACTGACACGCAGCCCCTCACACCTCTCACACACACACGCAGCCCCCTCACACTTGACCCTCACACACACACACAGCCCCCACACTTCTCACACACACACTCACACTCAGCCCCCTCTCACACCTGACCCTCACACACACTTGCACACTCACAAGCGCCCCTCACACCCGACTCTTAAACACACACTCTCACACGCAGACCCTCACACCTAACTCACACACACTTGCACACTCACACACAGACACCTATGCCACCCACACAACTCTCATACACACACACGACTCTCCCTCACACATACACGCAAACCACACATGCTTAACTCACACACACTTACATACACACACACTCGCACATACACCACATACACTCAACTCTCTCATACTCACATATTATTCACTTATGCTCAACCCAACATGTAGACACCTACATTCACACACATATGCATACACACACCCAACACATGCACAGCCTCTCACAGATACCTGTACTCACATTCACATACACCACACTCAACTCTGTCACACACATATTTACACACCCATGCTCAGACACACACATCCACTCACACACTTATGCTCACACCACTCAACACATACACATCCTCACAAACACACACACACACATCTGAAAGTGAGTTAGGAATCTCTTCCTTGTTTTCCCAAAACACCTCATGTTTACCTCCCCAGAGACTGTGAGAACGCCGACAGGGACCGTGTCATCAGATTTTTGGCATGCACCTGTGTGAACACAGTCTGGTCATATAGTTACTGTGGTCATGAACACAGCATGCATGGAGACTCCTCCGGAGCTCTTACTGTGCGCTGAGCATGCCTCGAGCACTTTACAATCATGGTATCACTTACTCCCTATGAGGTGAGCATGGCTCCTATTTTTCAGATACGGAAACCGAGGCTGAGGAAGGTGAATAGCTTTCTCAAAGTGACACAACTGGTGAGGGGAGAGCCAGGGCTCCCCAGGGTGTCGGGGGAGGTCTAACTCAGAGGCCATTCCCGCAGCCATCCTGTTGTTCATCCCTGAGCCTTGCAAAGGGTCTGCCAGGCAGCGGGAGGTTAATGGCCATTGGCCAAAGCCAGCTTTTCCTGCAGGATCGACGCAAGTGGAAGATTATGAGCCCAGATCTGAACGTCAGCTGTCTCCCATGCAAAAATCACTAAGAATAAAATGGAATTTCTTTCCACTGGTTTGGAATGGCCACCACAAGTTCGCATGGAGGCAGAGGAATGGAGTGCATGACTTATGTCCTGGGTCACTCTGCCTCTGGCATGACTGGGGAAGCCCTTGCCTCCCTCCTCATTCCCTACAGATTGATCATCAGGGAACCCTTCGATGCCAGCACAGGCCCTGCACAAACCGATCCACTGAAAGTTTCAACTCCTGTGGCTAGAGTTTGGGGAAGCTGGTGATCCGGGAGCAGAATGCTGCATTTGTAGAAACCAACCTCTTCTAAAGTCAGAGAACGAACCCAGAAGAATGCTGCATTGATGGTGCAACTCTTGTTTGCCTCCCATTTGACTTCTAGCAGGAAGTGTTTTTAAAGGGTATTTTTCTCCCTTGCTAGTCAGTTCCTCATTGAGAAATTCTCTTTTGTGACACTTGGACATCTCAGCTCCCAAAATGATGATGGGACTTTTTTAAAAATATCCACTTCCAGCTTTGGATTCACTTCTTCATTCATCTGGAAGAGTAGAAAGGATTTCCAAATGCTTACCAAACTTCTCCTCTGAGCCCATCACTGGCCTTATCCCTAGACCCTCACACATACACACAAACCACACATGCTCTCCCTAGACCCTGACTATCACCTCTTGGAGTCATGCAGCACAGGATAGGATGTCCCCATCTCCTCTTCCTCTCCCCCATCCCCTACTCATGCACTCAATATGGTTTATCAACCTCCTCTGTGTCCCACCATACGTTATGAAGCAACATGATAAAATCTTCTGTTAGGTTTGGTAAGAAATAGAATGTAACCCGATGGTGAAACCTTAGTGGGCTTCAGAATTGAACAGACCCATATTAATGCTGGAAACTTCTTTAAACTCTGCCTTCCTGGAGGCCAAGAAAGCAGAAACCATCACCTGTTATGGTGACTCATGGCCAGGGTCACTGAAATGTCTTACATCCAGCATCTACTCTGCCTCCCATCTGCCAGGTCCCTCTGTGCTTCAATCCTTTGGATGACGATGTGGTCTACACTCCTGCTTACTCTGCTGGCTTTACCTTTCCCTTAACTCAGACTCCCTGCGCAGCAACACCAAGCTCCTGGCACACCATGCACAGGCTGAGCTGTTTCCTCACCCCACCTTTGCTCATGCTGCTTCCTCCATCTGGGATGCCTTTTCCCCTCTGTCTTTATCTGGCAGACTCCTACTTATGCTAGAAGACTCGGCTCAAACTCATCCTGAACGTCATTTCCTGAGCCCAAAGCTAAGCTGTGCTTCCCTGGAGCCCTGGGTTTGCTCTGCTGCTACACTCTCCATCTTGTGTTGAAAACATCCATTTGCAGGTGCACCTCCTGCAGCAAACTCTGAGTTCTGTGAAGAAAGAGAAACACGGCTGGCTCATCCCTAATTCCCAGAGCCCAGAACAGGGCCTGGCACATCATAGGTGCTCAGAGGAGCACTTTCTTAAATCCAGCTCAAAACCTTCCATTTTTCCTCATCATTAAATGGGCATGTGGATGGGCTCAGTCTCAGCCCAGAGAAACAGGAACTTAGAGATATGCACAAAGTGACCAGATCTCCTCAGCCCACAGGCTCTGCCACCATTTGCAGTGGGTTGTGAAACAGAGAGAGAGAGCAGCCCAGAGTGGGGGCCCCAAGAAGCTGTTGGTGGTGGAAGTCTCCGGGGTGAGATAATTCCAGAAGGGAAGCAGGTGGTCTCCACGAGATATAGGGTTCATGGGTATATATGACTGATGCCCAAAACCATCCATCCCACTAGAAATTCAGCAGTAGAGCAATCAGCAAAGGAGGGTGATAAAACTTCCTTTAGCTGAAATCTCCCACCCTGATTAAAACAGAAAGCCTCATGGCAAGTATTTCTAAGCTGTCTTTATCTCTGCAGCATTCTTTTATAATTGTAAAGTGGTATACCAGAACCTCTGCTCATCATCTCATTTAATTTCATAACAACTCTGTGAGATCAATGTCATTTTCCCCGTTTTATGAATGAGGAAGCTTAGGTACAGAGAAACTAAGTAAGTTACCCAAAATCATCTGTCTCAGAAATGGTAGAGCTGGAATGTGAAATCATCTATCTCAGAAACGGTAGAGCTGGAATGTGAACCCAGCTCTGTCTGGCCCCAGTGTCCTCCTCTCTCTTATCCAAAAGGTTAAATTGTCCACTGGGACAAGGAAAAAAGTGTCCCCGAACAGGAATCAGGAGACCTGCCACATGACCTTGGCCTGATCACAATCATTCTGACCTTTGATTTCCTCATCATTTCCCTCTGAGCCCAAGTCTACACATGGCTTAAGACACATTTAGCATCACTTCCTCTACAGAGCCTCTCCCAACGCATGTCATAGTCAGTGGACAGCAACAAATCCTTCCTTTGTGCCCTCACCTGCCCTTTATTCCAGGACCTATGCATCAGTCAGCTAGCGCTGTGTAACAAGCTGCTCCACAACTGAATACCTTTAAACCAGGGGCAAGCAAACATTTTCTTAAAAGGTAGTATTTTAGGCTCTGCAGATTACAGGATATCTGTTGCAACTACTCAGGTCTGCCTTTGTAACTCAAAGGGAGTCATGGACAATGCATAAATAAATGACATGACTAAGTTCTAATAAAATTTTTTATACAAAAATAGGTGGCTAGTCAGCCCATAGGCTGTAGTTTGGCAATCCCTGCTTGGAGCAATAAGCATTTATTGTTGCTTACAAATCTATGGGCTGGCTGAATTCATCTGCTTACTGGGGCCAGGCATGGCTGATCTTGATTGAGCTCACTCATGCATCTGCAGTCAGGTGGCCAGATACCCAGGGTTAACTAGTCTAAGATGTTTATTTTGCATATCTGGTATTTGGCCTGCTCTCAGGTAGAGGGACAGAGATGACTGGGCCATGTGTCTCTCATCATCAAGAAGGCTTGCCTGGATTTGTTCTCCTAGAAACTCTGCAAGGTTTGTAGACATGGTAGAAGCACACAAAGTCAACTGAGGCCTGGGCTCAAAACCGACATACATCACTTCTACCAAATTTTATCAACAGAAGTACATCATAAGACCAGGCCTCATCCAAGGGATAGAGAAATAGCCCCAGTCTCTTGATGGAAGAGCTAGGAAGTCACATTGTAAAGGGTGTGGGTACAGCACAGACCAAAATATTGTGGCCATTTCTACAATCATCCATCACGGCCAGTTGTATCTGTACATATGTGTCTGTTACACGTGTGCCTCCTCTTTTTAGACTGTAAGCCCCTTGAAGATGGGTTTCTATATGCTATTCATCTTTGTATCTCCAGTTCCTAAGTACCTGGAACAGGAAACAGTCTATTTATCTCCTGAAGAGCTCACAAATCCATCTATGTCCAGCACCGCCACCTCTACCTTGGTCCCAGGTATTGGCAGCTCTTGCCCGGCCCACATCTATAGCCTTCTGACTTGTCTCTTTGCCACCACTCTAACCTTCTTCCAATCCAGTCTCAACTCAACAGCCAGAGGGATCATTTACAAATATAAACTAAATAATATGAATACCTCCTCCCTACCCCCTCAAATTAAAATTCTCTAGCAGATTCCCTGCTCCCCTATCATTGAACCCCGTTCTCCTAAAATGACCCCTGGCCCCTCTAACCCCATCCCACATGTCCTTCCCCCTTGCCTTCTGCATGCTCACCCAACTAAAATGTCAGTTCCTCCGTGGGGCCTTTGCACTCACTGTTCCCATTGCCTGGAATGCTGTTCCATCCTCACTTCACTAGCTCACTCTCACTGCCTTTTAGATAGCAACTCAAACATCACTTTTGAGCGGCTTGAGGAAGCCTTCCCTGACTCCCAAGTTGAGATCATTTTTTCTTTATTACTCAGTCTCCCCAAAGCTGGATTTGTTTCCTTCAGATAACTTATCTCAGTATGTAGCTGCACAATCATGACTGTGACTCTGATTACTATCAGACTTCCCTGCTGGACTCCAAACGCTAGGAGCCCCTGGGCTGTGTCTGCTTGGACTCACCATTGTCTCCCCAGCAGCTGGCACAGCAGGAGCACTCAGAACGAGTACCCAGTAAGTATACAGGGAATCCAGAATAAATCTATCAATGGGGAATATTGATCATCCCAATGCTTGTGGAATCCTATGGGGGCTCTAGTGCTTTGTCAGCCCCCCAGATCCCCCTTGCTGAGGCGGTGATTAATTACCACATCTTGGAAATAAGTTCACATAAATCAGAGCAGAAAAATAAGTCAGATGCAGAAGAGCACCCAGCACATTGCAGGGCAGGTTGGAGCCTCCACCAATAAAGGAAAATTGGGCAAAAAGGGAAGCCTAGGGACACCGACACTCGTGTCATGATTCTGCTCAGTGTCGGTCCCAGGCAGCATCTAACAAGACACCTGGGGGTCAACAATAGCAAGAAAGTCCAGGAATTTTGGCATACAGAACCAATATGGCATAGCCATGTCTGGAGCAATCCACAATTGGCATCTGTAGCCCTGGTTCACCCTCCAGCTCTGCTTCTTTACTGGATTTGGGAAAAATAACCTCTCTGTGCCTTGTTTCATCATCTGTAAAATAAAAACAAAAATAAATCCCTCTCAGCATAAATATAAAACCCTAAATGAGTTTACATGAGAGGATGTTGCAATAAGAGCTAACACTCAGGGTGTGCCTGAAGTGGCTCTAAACATTTCATAGGCTTTAGCTCATTGAATTCCCACTGCATCTTTATAAGGCAGGTCCTACTACTATCCCCATTTCACAGATGAGGAAACCAAGGCTCAGAAATCTCAGAAACTTTCCCAAGGTCATGCTGCTAGGAGGATCTGGATCATGCTCCTTTGCTCCAGAGCCTGTGCTTGTTAGCACTCAAGGACACTCAACAAACCCCAAGGTGATGTTATGGTTAAGGCTCTCAGCCCTCCCCAGGGTCAGGCATGCCTCCCCCTTCCTTCTTGTTGCACTTGCCTAGCTAAATGGCAAAACAGAGGCCTGTGTCCTGAGCTTGGCTCCGCCATTTCCTGTCCACCTGACCTTGAGCTAGCAAGGCCACCTTTCTGAAACCCAGGGTACTCCTTTCCATAAGATGGATCTACTAATCCATATGACCTTCACAGGATCACCATGGGGAATAACAGACACGGTCGTAATAGCACATCGTAAGTTGCCAAGCAACACTGAACTTGAAGGGGCTCCAGGGCAGGGCACTGCCAGGCTTGAAGAATGTGGACACTAAAGGGCCCAAGTGCCCGTGGGGGAAGAGCTCTTACAGAACAGGCTGCCCCCGCCCAGAGGCCACCTTGTTTACGCAATGATCAACTCATTCTGAAACCCAAGAGCCTGCCATCTGCCCTCAGAGCAGGCCCAGACGCTGCTTTCCTGTTTGCTTCATTGGCTTCAGATCGGGATTCTTTTTTTATTTGAAAAAAAAAAAAAAAAAAAGATTTTGGCAAGAGATATTGTCCCTAAAATTTTAAGTGGCTTGTTTTTCTTTTTTCCCTGCTCCCCCCGCCCAAAGCCTACCCCTGATTTTTTTCCTCCTTTGATTGCATGTAACCTCAAACAATGGTGTCATTTACAGACTCCAAGCAGCCTCCTGCCATGGGTCCCACGCTGAGCTCTGCTTTCTAAATCATTGGCTGCTGTCACCCTGACTCTGAAACCGCAGCTCTCCTTTGAGGTTGGGTCATGTGGCATCTGAGGGCTCCGTAGCCTTGGAGTGCCAGTGTAAGTTGACCAGGATTCTGATTTCGTATTTTAAATTCAACCATTGTTATTAAATGCTGGTAGCACATCTTCCCCTCTCTTCCCAATATGTCTCCAAGGTTCTCAGCATTCCACTCAATGGGTCTAACCCTCACACTCCTGACTGCATTTCCTGGGAGACTTGATAAGTAGGGCTGGCCAATGTCTGCTGCACTTAGACTTGTAGAGAACCAGGGTCAAGGAAGATATTGACATGTAGAGCATGTGGTTTCTGCCCTCCTGAATTCCCCAGACTAATCAGGACACTTCATGTTAAGAAGACAATAATTTTGGAGAAGCACATTAGAGTCTATCAGTCATTTACACTAGAGTATGAATTGGCCTTTTTGGCAAATCCAAAAGCATTTGTTGTTAGATGGTGAAGAGGAAGATAAAACTTTGCAAGACAAAACACCACAGAAAGTGAAAGGGGGGATAGAAATAGAGGGTGGGCACACACTGAAAATGAACTTCACCTTTGTCCTGAAGTTACCTTGTGCTAGAACCATGCCAATGCTTTACTCCAAAAGGAGGTTAACTTCTAAGAGACTATCACACTGTTTATGAGATTTATTCCTGATTTACTTTATTTAACACATTTTATATAGTGCTTCTATGTATTTAGGGATTATTCAAATACAGACTAATTTAATCCTCATAACATCATTAGATAAGTTTTATTAGAATCTTATCTTAAAGGAAACTGAGGCACAGAAAAATAGTTTGCCCACAGTCACACAGCTTCTGAGTGACAGAGTTGGAACTCACATACAGACAGTCTGGCTCCAAAATCCATGCTATTAATTTCTATATTGTAACAGCAAAAGAATACAAAGCCATTTGTATAATTTTCTCCTTTTTGGAGCAGTAAATGAATAAACTCCTGTGATGAGTAAGCCATTTTCAACACTCAACTTAAAGAACACTCAACTTAAAAAGCATTACCAAGACTGTCAGAACCAGTAATCTGAGACTGACTTATGAACTTGATGACAACATTCTTTAATTCACCTTTTTGACTCATTCAATAAGTATTACATGAAGTACCCTCTACGCCTGGGGCCAGTCACTGAGGATACAATTGTTCACAAGACAGACCTGCTCCTTCTGGCCTGGAGCTCACCAACTTCCTGATTTACTTTATTTATTTATTTATTCCTGATTTACTTTATTTAACACATTTAAATAAATGTGCTTCTGTGTATTTAGGGATTATTCAAATACAGACTAATTTAATCCTCACAACATCATTAGATAAGTTTTCTTAGAATCTTATCTTAAAGATGAGGAAGCTGAGGCACAGAAAAATAGTTTGTCCAAAGTCACACAGCTTCTGAGTAACAGAGTTGGAACTCACACGCAGAAAGTCTGAACAGCAATTGGAGGCCCAGCAGGGGTTGCTGGTGCATTCAGGAGGCAGGTGGCAGGTGTGGGCCAATTCCTGTGGGAGGACAAGATGCACCCGACTCAGACCAGGGAACTGGGGGAAGGTTCAGAGCAGTGACATCTAAGCTGAGGCCTGCCTGACAAAGGAGGAAGATTCAGTCAGATGCTAAGGCAGGGGCAGAGTGAACCAGGAAGTGGAAAGAGCACGTGCAAAGTCCCAGAGGTGCCGAACAGACTGGGCTGCAAGAAAAACAGAAAGTTGAGTGAGGCTGATGTGCAGATTGTGGGCAGGTGATCAGTGGAGGCTAAAGACGGCCTGACATTAGGGCTGGATGCCATTAGTCCATGTGAACGCCAATACAGATATTAGATTTTTGCTGGGGTCAAAGAGAAGTGGGTCGGGGGAGCCAGAGACTCTGATATAACATCATGTGACAGGTAACAGTCCCTAAAGGAAATGAAAGTATTTTACCTCCAAATATATTTCTTTGACATATTTTGAAATGACCCTGCAAAGTCACCTCTTGTGGGGAAAATTTACATTCTGCAGAGAATCCTCTTCTCTTTCTAAGTCTTTTCCTGATACAGGAGAGATTTAACTAAGTGTCTGACACCTTTTAAGGTCTGATAAAAGACATTTCATCTGTTCTCTCTGAAGTCTGCTACCTGGAGGCTTCATCTCACAACCCCCCTTATCTTAACCCCAAGCATTTCTTCTGCTAACAAACTCTTTAGGCAAAGCTTAACACTTTCAACCAATTGCCAGTCAGGAAATCTTTGAATCCACCTGTGACCTGGAAGCACCCACTTCAAGATGTCCTGCCTTTCTGGGTCAAACCAACATATAACTTACACATATTGATTTATGTTTTTCACTGTAGCTTCTGTCTCCCTAAAATGTATAAAATCAAAGTATAACGCAAACATCTTGGGCACACGTTCTCAGGACCTCCTGAGGCTGTGTCATGGGCCATGGTCCTCACACTTGGCTCTGAATAAACTTCTTCAAGTATTTCAGAGTTTGGCTTTTTTATTCAACAGCATGAACTGTGTGCCCCCCAAATTTATCTGCTGAAGCCCTAACCTCCAACATGATGATATTAGGAGGTGAGCCTGTGGGGAGTAATTAGGTTTAGAGGAGGCCCTGAGGGTACAGTCCCAGTGATGGGATTAATGCCCTTAGAAGAAGAGAAAGAGACAAAAAATCTCTCACTCCACCATGTGAGGACACAGCAAGAAGGCAGCCATCCACAAGCCAGGAAGAGAGTTCTCACCAGGAGCCAAATCTGCCGACACCTTGATCTTGGACTTCCCAGCCTCCAGAACAGCGAGATATAAATGTCTGTTGTTTAAAACCCCAGTCTATGGTATTTTATTATGGCAGCCTGAGCTGATTAAGATGACCTCAAGTTAAATCTAAAACTTTGCCTCAGATGTCAACACCCAGGAAGCTACCATTTCTTCTTGAAACAATACATATGCAAAGAATATGCAAAGAGAACACTCACAAAAGAAATAATCTCCAGTGATGAGGAAAGTCAACTGAAGACTCTTTAAAGTGACAGACCCAAAAATATTTGTTTCTGGTTAACTTTCATTTCCTCAGGCCCTATCAGTACAGCTGGGACACATAACAGAAACTAAGGGTTGCCCGTGGCTTGCCCAAACCTGCCGAAGATATACTGAAACCTCAGCTCTTCCTTTCATATTCAAGGAGGTCTTGGAGAGTCTCCTATGCACAAGATAGTTCTTCTTCATTCTGAGGTGCCCATTCGCTTTCCCTCTGCCACTCAACTTGTGCTTCCGGTCATTTCCCCGGGGCGCTGTCATCATTCTCTAAGGCTGCTCATCCTGCCAACATTTCTGAGGCTCATTCCTCCTGGCCACGGATAGAGACCTGTTTCCTAGCTGCTCTTTCTTCCACACTGTAAGTCATCTGGTATTAGAAATGCTTTGATGCAGTCATGGAGCTGAGTGAACACACTGTCTTAGACCATGCAAACCTTCAGACACAGCTCCTTCATTCCCCAACAAATTTATTCTGAGTGCTTACCCAGTGCCAGGCACTGGGGAGACAGGGATGAAGGAAATCTAGTCCCAGCCCTCAAAGAGAGGGTAAACTCATGAAGAAAAAGGCTCTTATGTTGGTTTGTCCCTTTGAAAAGCTTCTTAAAGCCTGTCCCACCAGGCATTGGCACAAGGAGCATGTCACCAAGTGAAGGTCTGCAGGACAGCGTTCCAAGAAGAAAGCAAATGCAGGGTATGGACTTTTGGTCTGGGCTGCCACAGGGCAAATCTCCTGCTGCAGTGACCTAGTATCGCCCTCCACCTTGAGTTGAGAGACAGCGGCAATAACAGCAGGAGTAATTGTAACTAGAAATGGCTAGCATCACACAGCCCTTACAATATTACCCACAAGCTCTGCCTAGGAGAATTATCTGTGATGATGGAAATGTTCTGTATCTGTGCTGTCCAATATAGAAGCCACTGAGAACTTGAAATGCAGCTGGTGCAATGGAAGAATCTCAATTTTAATTTTAGTTCATTCTGGTTATTTTAAATAGTCACCTGTGACTAGTGGCCACCATATCAGACAGCACAAGACAAGATATTGTGCTAAGTACTTTATGGGTAATATATTAATTTTAACAATAAGCCATGAGATAAGCATGATTTTTGTCTCCGTTTTACAGATGTAGAAACTGAGTCCCAGAGAGGTTAAATAATTTGGCCAAGTCACTCATTTACTAAGGGTGGAGCCAAGACTTAAACCCCAGCGATCTGACCCCAGAAAGAAGTGAATCCTGCATCATACATTCATTCATCCATTCCAGAACCACACATTTGTTGTACCTATCATGAGTCAAGCAACGTTCTAGATGATGGGGATATAGAGATACATGGGAAGGGGTCCCTGGACTCAGGAAGCAGATACTTTATGAGGGAGACAGTCAAACTAAAGGATGCCTCAACACCAAGGAACAACAGCCATGTTAAGCTCAGCTTGTGGTGCTGGGGAGTCCTCCGCTAAGGCCATTAAACACTGCATAGGGATGCTGGGGGTTGGGAGGTGCCTTGAAGATGGTCAGGACTCCCTAGTTTATAAGTCATTCCTTCTTCCTGAGCCCTGGCCAGGCCCCCCAGCTTTCCCCTAAAGGTGTTCCCCAACCCCCAACTATGACAAGAAGTGTCTGTGGGGGGTATGGGTGGTCAGTCCCAGGGAGGGAGATCAAGTCCCCTCTCTCTCACCGGGCTCAGGGGACACTCAACAACTTGAAACCTCCCCTGACATGCCCTGAACTGTCTGAATGGAATACTAGCAAACCACTTGGACCACAGCTTCCAGAACTTTCCTACTTTAGCATGCCCCAGAGCCTAAGAACAGGCTTGCAACAAAGCCATGGTGCTTTAGAGTCCACTCAACCGTGGTTCAGGACCCAGCTTCATCTCACACCACCCCAGCGACCTCAGGCATGCTTTTTAACCTTTCTGCACCTCCGTTTCCTCGTCTGAAAAAAATAGGAATAATAATATTTACTTTCCAGGACTGTTATGAGGATTTAAGTGTGTGTGAAGTCCCTGATACACTGTAGACATTTAACTCATGGCTGCTCTTCTTCTTAATATTTATTATCAATTAAAACTAAAAGAAGGCCATGTCCCCTTGCTCCTCTACCCTTCCCACCAGGGCACTAAGGCAAAAGAAGGCAAGCAGAGATGTGGAATGTGTGTGTGACTGAGTGTTGGGAGGCCTGGGATCTCATCCAATGCTGGGTCGCTCACATGTGTAAAGTTGGGTAAGTCACATCCCCAGCTTACTCATCTGTAAAAGGAGAGTGTTGGGCTAGACTTGGCAATCTTACATGCAAATGCCTGTTGGGATGGGGCAAGGAAAGAAAATGACCTACTGTAGGGGCACCTGCCATTATATTGTTGTTGATGGTTGCCACATGGGAATGCAAGCTACTGTTCTCGGATATTCTGTGTCCACCAGAAGCTGGACATCTGGATTTTTTGTAAGAAATCTTTAATTATAAAAAGAGGGTACATATGCCTATAGTCCCAGCTACTCAGGAGGCTGAGACAGGAGAATCGCTTGAACCCGGGAGGCGGAGGTTGCAATGAGACAAGATCATGCCACTGCACTCCAGCCTGGGCGACAGAGCAAGACTCCATCTCAAAAAAAAAAAGTGAGGGTAACTATTTGCATCTTTTTATCATATCAAACACTGTAAAGTTAAACAAAGGAGATCTTCGGGCCAAGTCCAGTCCAGCTACTGCCATTCTGGCATCCAAGGGCCAGATGATCTCTCAGGGCCTCCCGGCCCCGAGAGCCAGCAATTCTGATCCTCAGAGTCTCCGAAACACTGTTCCTCTACCCCTGCTGCCTCTTGGGCCTGTTACTGAGAAAACATATCTTTCAGGTCCCCTTTTCAGTTCCTTACCCCACACGCGTCACAGAGTTTTAGGGCCACAAAGGTTGCCCCCTTCAGCAGCAGGCCTACCGGAACCCTGCTGAAATGCTTTCTGGCAAGTTCTCCTTGCATTTCCAGGAGCCTCTGCACCTCTCAGTTCCCAGTTCTAGCTGACGAAGATTGATTTTCTACACTGACCTCACTCCCCACCGTGCCCAACCAAAAGGGTTGATGAAATAATCATTTCAGCCACTCTGTGGGAGAGCAGGTGTGAAAACCAAGGCTGAGCTGACAGCCAGAGTTGCTGAAGTGCCATTCACATGCAGGGTACTGTCCAAAGCATGCTGTAGATATTTACCTACTTAGTCTCTGAGGCAATCTTCTAAGGTAGGTACTATTACCATCATCATTTTGCAGATGAGAACACTGAGGTTCCGAGAGGCCAAGTAACCTGCCAAGGGTCACCCAGCTAGGAAGTGGCCCTGCTGAGTTCCAATGGTCTGGCTCTAGGCTCCCCATGTTTATAAGCTGCATTCCCTTGGGGCCTCCCCAGCTCTGCTCTCCAGTCACATATTTCACTTGCCTCAGGGAATTGTTTGTGCCTCTGTGCCTTTGCAAATGCTGATCCCTCTGCTGGGATGCTCTTCCCTCCGTTCTCTGATTGCTGGACATCACAGCTGGCCCTTCCAAGCTCTCCTCAGTGAAGTCATTTGGACAATGGACTATTCCCTCCCCAGGCCTGTGTCTGTGCTGTGTGTGTTTCATCACCGCATGATTCACACAACAAGCATTCCTCACTGTAAGTCCATCTCCCTCGTGGGATCAAGGGCTCCTTGAGGGTAGGGGGAGGGTGCACCCATTCAGCCCTGACTGCAAAACAGGCTCAATGCATGTTGTTCGAGATTATCTACACTGAGCCCCTCCCCTTGCCTCCCGTACTCCTTGGCTAGTCTGACCCCACAGGAACCAGGGTACTGTGGCTGGAGGACACTGCAGTTGGGTCAGCTTATGGTGTTACCTTGCATTGGTTTGCTAACGCTGTCAGAACCAAGTACCACAGACTGAGCATCTTAAAAGAACACAGATTTATTTCCTCACCATTGTAGAGGCCAGAAGTCCAAGGTTAAAGTGTCAGCAGGTTTGGTGTCTTCCAAGGCCATTCCCCTGGGCTTGAAGATGCCCGTCTCTTCCAGGTGTCTTCATGTGTCCTTCCTCTGTGGGTGTCTGTGACCTACCATCCTCTTCTTACAAGGACATCAGTCATATTGGATTAGGGCCCACCCCAATGACTCATTAAACCTTCGTTACCTGTTAAAGACCCTTCCCAAATACAGTCACATTTGAAGATACTGAAGGTTCAGACTTCAACACAGGAATTTTGAATATATAAATTCAGCCCATAACATATCCCAATTTCCCTCCTCCCTTCTGCTCCCCAAGATAATACATATGCAGCTAGAGTTATTAAAGAATATGCTGGGAGAGCCCTTCATGAGCATCCAGCCCAATCTTTGCATTTCACAAATGGAGAAACTGAGGCCCATAGAGGGGAAGTGAGTTGCCTTGAGTCAAAGTCCCTGCCTGCTAGTCCCGGGGTCTTCTTGTGAACCCCTTATCCATTTGCAAACCTTATCCTGGATATTCTTTGCCACCTCCCACCACACTCTTCAAGGCAGAGCTGAAAGGAGGCTGGTACAAGTCAGAGGAGCAGATTTCCTGCCAGGAAGCCTTGTCCCTTGCCCTGCCTGACGAAGGCCAGGCCCATACTCATGGCCCACCTGAAGTTTGGACCTCTAGAGCTATTCAGTGGCCCCTGTGGCCAGATGTCCCGGACACCTGCAGGGTTTCTGAAAGCTGCGCTCCTTAGCCCCGCTCAGCCACAGAGCTCCCAGAAGGGGAGGCTGATTTGCCAGTATCCCACGTGAATTAACACGGAAACAGAAAACCAAACACTGCATGTTATCCCTTACAAGTGGGAGCTAAAGCCTGAGTACACCCAGACAGAAAGATGGGAACAAAGACACTGGGTATGCCAAAAGGAGGAAGGGAGGGAGGCAAGGGCTGAAAAGCCTCCTGTTGGGTACTATGTTCACTATCTGGGTGAAAAGATCAATAGAGGCCCAAACCTCAGCATCACACCATATACCCATGTCACAAACCTGCACATGGACCCACCAGATCTAAAATTTAGATGAAAACAAAGAAAGAAACACCAAGCAATTGATGTTCTCCATCTACTCCATAGCATTGATTTAAAAAGAAACCTGTCACCATCTGTCCTGCTCTGCTTGGGTCAACACATCCTTTCTAGCAGTGTAACCTTGGATAAGTTACTTAACCTTCTGTGCCTCAGTTTTATACTCTGTAAAATGGGGACAATAACAGTACCTTTCTTATAGGATGGTTATGTATATTAAATTAGTTCATATGGGTACAGCATGTAGAACAGTGCCTAGAATATACTAAGCTCTATGTAAATGTTTGTTAAATAAATACATACATGACCCCCCACCCTACCCAATACATCCAATACATCCACAATAAGCTTTCCTAAGAATCCACAATGTACAAAGCACAGTTCTTTGCAGAGAAGGGCTTATGGACGCACATGTATCTGATACAGACCTTGAAGGGCAGGGAGAAATTCCCCAGCAGGGTGGGAGGCCAAGGGGGAAGGGAAGCCATCCAGGCAAAGGGACGAGCATGGCCTGAGTCACAGTGGCTTGAGAGCACAGAATGTGTTTGGGGCAGGACAGATGCTGGTGGGGCTGGAACTCTGAGTCAGAGGAGAGGTTTAGGAGCTGAAGCTAAAAAGATGAGAGAGACCAAATCTGGGAGAAACTGGATGCTGGAGTGAGGGACCTTGGATGTGTGGCCCACTTGTCAATCCAGGAACGCACCAGGCCACCATGCATGTGCCCCGCTCTGGGTCTGGCTCAGCCTGGCCCTGCCCCTACCCCTTCTGCCATGCAATGAACACTGAGTTTCAACTGTGTTCCAGCTCAGTGCTGTGCCCAGAATCTAAAACTGAATAGGGTGTGTGTAGTCTCTGCCCTAAAAAGAAGCACAAAGTCAAAAAGGAGAAAGAGGTGGCTACGTAGACACTTCCAGGATGGTGGAAAAGAGGAACGGGACCCTAGACAAGGAGCAGCTCCAGCTGAACTTGAGATGAGCGGGGGGAAAGGTAAAGAAAGGATGCTCTAGTCTGTTAGAAGGCACCAGAGCGGGACACTGCAGGGCCCTTCAGAGAACTGCTATGGCCTGGCATGGCTGGAGCAAGGGTCACACAGGGGGCGCCGAGGGCACGGGACAGAGCAGCAGGGAGGAGGTGACCAGAGGCAGCAGCCAGACCAAGGGATCACATCATCACCCAGGAGTCTGTGGGCTCCAGAGGGATTTTTGGAGGGGAAGGACCCAAATAGAACTACATTTTAGCTCCCCAGTGCCAGAGCCTGAGAGCAGAACATTTGTGGAGGTGGCTTATCTGAGAGGTGATTCCAGGAAGCAGCAGTGACAGTGAAAAGAATGAGACAGGGGTGGGAGAAAAGATTGGAAAGGGTATGTGGTTGAGCTGGTTACCTCTGTGGGCAGCCAGAGCCCAGTCCTGCTGGCACCCTCCGAGAAACCATGAATGAACTTCGTATGGTCACCAACTTTCATCTCCTGTTGATTGAGGGCTGCCTGTAGAAGGCATCAACTCTCCCCTAGGACTCAATAGGAAATCTTTTCAGCCCTTGCCTCTCTCCCCACTCCCTTCTTTTGGAGTCCTCATTTCTATTCCAGGCTGTGCCTGGGCAGGGGCTGACTGGCCTTCTGTGGCTTTGAACAAACCCTACATGTTTGAAAAGGACACCGACAGCACACACAGAGCTGCCCTCACAGCTGTGCTCAACTCAGTGGTCCAAAGGGGCACACGGGGCCCAGAAACACCTGCAACAATCCCCGTGGGTACAAGACACATCAGTTAGAATTATGTGTAACTAAAAATAACAAAGAAACAAAAAATAACAGTGGCTTAAACAAATGAGACCTTTATTTCACTCTTTCATTGAAGAAGTTCAGAGATAGTGACTTATGGCTGATATACTTCTTACAGTTCATCCTTTCAGCTGTGGAAGGTGATAACCCACATAGTCCAAAGAACTTGCTAGAGCTCGGGCCATCATCCATGTTCCAGGCAGCAGATAGAGCTAGGAGAAAGAAGAATGCACCCTTTCCATTTTAAGGAGACTTCCCAGCACTTCCACAAGTCATTTCTGCTTATATCCTCTTTGTTTTTTGTTTTGTTTTGCTTTGTTTTGTTTTTTGAGACAGTCTTACTTTGTCACCCAGGCTGGAGTACAGTGGCCCAATCTTGGCTCACTGCAACCTCCACCTCCCGGGTTCAAGTGATTCTCCTACCTCAACCTCCCAAGTAGCTGGGATTGTAGATACACGCCGCCATGCCAACCTAATTTTTGTATTTTTAGTAGAGATGGGGTTTCACCATGTTGGCCAGGCTGATCTCAAACTCCTGACTTCAAGTGATAAGCCCACGTTGGCCTCCCAAAGTGCTGGGATTACAGGCATGAGCTACCGCACCTAGCCTATATAGAACTTAGTCATTTGGTCAATTCTAGCCACAAGAAAGTCTGGCAAATATTGTCTTTTAGATCATTGATCACATACTTAACTGAAAATTGGGTATAACTAAGGAACGGAGAGAGAATGATGGACCTTAAGAGACAACCAGCATCTTAAAAGAACTCCCAGCAGCCCCTGCCATAGGATGTGAGATGGGAATTGGGAGGTTAATCGGGAAGCGATTGTGGTGATCCAGAGCGGCGCAGATGAGAACTTAAGCAAAGGCACCAGGAGTGAGGATGGGAGGGAGGGATACATCTGTCCATCTCTGGGTATGGACTGGACAGGACTTGGCGATGGATATGGAGAGTAAAGGAGGAAGAGGAGCAGGAATGGGTACCAGCTGTGGACTCAGGTGACAAGGAGAATGGCCATTCACGCAGACAGAGAACACATGAGATAAACAGCCTGGGGAAAGACCATGAGTTCTGTTGGCAGGTTTGGTTTGTGACACCTGAGGGACAGCCGCAGGGGTCCAGTGAGTAGAGAGTTGGGTGTTCAGGTAGATGGTCAGGAGAGGAGTCTGGGCCAGAGCTAGCAACTCGGGGGGCATCAGCCATTGCAGTAGAGAAGAGTCCTCGGCGGGGGAATGTGAGCAGGAAGGAGGGGTGCTTAGACCCAGCATCCAATCTCAGAGGAAAGAACACAGCTGTGAGTCACATCACCATGGGGCAGAGTCAATTCTGGTGTTTACATCCCTTGTTGGCCATGTCCCCAGGCTGAAGGACTCAGCTCCAAACAGGAACCCCCCTTGTAACTTCACTCTCTGGGTTCTGAAAGCCACTTGATCTTCAGGCCTAGGGCTGCTAATGGATCCCTAATATGGGCAGTCCTGGAGTGCTCAGTCCTGGAGTGCTGCACTCTCTCTTGTTAGATTTCCTGAATCCTGCCACAGTTTTATAAACAGCACTTTCTTTAAATTCTCCTTAAGTACAAAGATAGATAGAGAAAATAAATGAATGGGTGGGTAGGCGGATGGATGGATGGATGGATGGATGGATGGATGGATGGATGGATGGATGGATGGACGGATGGATGAATGGATGGATAGGTGAGTGGATCAAGGGATAAGAGGATGAATGGATGGGTGGGTGGATGGAAAAATGATAGGTAATAGAGAAAGATGAGCTCACAAGGGAAACTGAGGAGGAACATAACACCCAGGGAGGCAAGAGGAGAACCAGAAGTCCAGGGAGAAGTGAGCTACAGCGTCAAATGTGATCCCCACATTAGTTAAGAGCAGAACTGTGATGCGCTCTTTGGGTTGACCACAGAAGGTCACTGATGACCTTGACAAGAGTAGTTCCATGTGTAAGAGAAGCTAGACTGTAGTTGGTAGAGGTGGAGACATGAGGTGGAGATGAGGAAGTGGGGACAACAACTTTCTTCCTCATCTCCTCCTAAAAAGCCTGGCTTACATATTGCCTCTTCCACAAACTTTCTCTGAATCTCTCTCCTTCCTCTGTGGTCCCTGAGCATCCAACTGGCCACCTGCCATTGATGGTGAGCTCTCAGGGCAGGGGTCCATGTCTCAGGGCAGACATGATGTCATGGAAAGACCACTGGACTCTTTGGAGCAACGGAACCCACTGTCTGTCAGTTCCCTAGAAGGAAGCACATCCTGACTGACTTGGCCATGTGCAGGCTCTGGGGCCCCTGCCCAGTGTCTACTGTCCCATATGACGGGATTGGGGGTATTCCCCCAGCTTCCATCCAGCTGTGGCCTCCTAGCTGGTCAGCATCCACTAAAAGACTCCCACCTGTTCTGCTGTGGTCCTCATCTGCTCCCTCAGCCATGACAAAATGTAGGAGCATCCCATTTCCCTGCGGCCTGGTGGTCACAGACATCCTTTTTCCAACCTTCTCTGGAACTGGCCAAGACCAAAGGCAATCTCTTTTACAAACTAATGCCCAAGCTATTCCTTGGGGTTCAGTAAGGACCCGGCCGCCCCTGCCCAACCAGCTTTGCTCATCACTACCCAGACCTGTCACTGCAGGGTGAGTCACCTTGGCCCTGATCACTCAGGCCAAGGCACCAGCCAGGTCTGCATCACCAGCAGAATGAAGAACTATATATAGCCAGCCATGAAGCTGACATTTATGGGGCACTTCCTGGTACTCATATCAACTCAATTAGCCTCGCAACAACTTTATGAGATATATGCTATTCTTACCCCATTTCATAAAGTAGGAACCTAGGAAAGATCAATCTTTGTAATAATTTGACATCTTCAGATCCAACTCTCTTTTCTCGGCAAAATCATGAGGAAATGAGCCTGAATGGAGAAGGCAATTAACACTTTCGCTGGGTGCCTTATACATGCCAAGAGTGGTATCTTATTTGATCCTTACAGCAGCTCCAGGAGGGAGCCGTACTTTACCACTGATCAGCCTGAAGCCCAGGAGGGGTAGGATTAGCCAGAGGGTTAGTGATGGAACACAGGGCTATGGTTTAAAGCTGGGATGTCTTGGCTGGGCATAGTGGCTCACGCCTGTAATCTCAGCACTTTGGGAGGCCAAGGCAGGCAGATCACTTGAGGCCAAGAGTTCAAGACCAGTCTGGCCAACACGGTGAAACCCAGTCTCTACTAAAAATACAAAAATTAGCTGGACATGGTGGCAGGCAGGTGTAGTTCCAGCTTCTTGGGAGGCTAAGGCACAAGAATTGCTTGAACCTGGGAGGCGGAGATTGCAGTGAGCCGAGATCACGCCACTGCACTCCAGCCTGGGTGACAGAGCAAGACTCCATCTCAAAAAAATAAAATAAATAAATAAATAAATAAAAATAAAGCCAGGCTGCCTCATGACAGATCCTACCCTCCTAGCACTCTTCTATTTAATCTGCTTGATAATTCACAACTCTGAGAAGTGGGTAATGTTATTCCCACTACACAGAAGAGAAAAACTAAGGCTCAAGCAGGTTGCAATGACCTGTCCAAGGTTGCTCTGTAAGTATGAGATCCAAGGGCTGAGAGGTGGACTGGGGAGGTGGGAATGAAGGGGAAGAGCTGAGATTGGAACCCAGATGTCTGACTTTGAAGCCTATCCACACCAAGCAGGAAAGATGAGATTGGGGAACAAAAAGCTTGTCTGCCCCTCAGATTGTACCATGGCTTCTGTGGCTTTTATACACACACACACACCCCCCATTCTGTACCACAGGCACAGTGATCTGCCCCACGCCAGCCTCGGTACCCAGCTGTGACCTTGTGACATGTGGATGGGGTGGGGAGGGTCAGGGATGTGTGACGGGCTCTTACTCAGTCTAATGCACTAAGCTCCATGCTCCCTACGGAGATGGGGAAGACGGAGTGTGACGCAGTTGTCACTGGCTCCTCACCTTCCCTGCTCTGCTCCACCCTGGCCAGGCCACTCTGAGCCTGCAGGAGGAACCAGAGAACGGCCTGGCTTCTGGGAAAGGTGACTCACTCACAGTACACGGAAAAGAAGTTGACTTTCTCGTTTTCTGGGCCCAATTAGAGGTCATCCTTGCGCAATCCTGCCCTTTGAATCTCCTGGGTGAGACCTGGTCTGGAAATCTGTGCTTCTTAGACCTCAAGACCTGTCCACCCTCCCTGACTAGTTGCAAAACAATCACCTGTTCAGGGCCATCACCTGAGATACTGCCTGCAGAGGGACGACTTCCAGCTCCTGCTTAGGTTCCTGAGAAGGATATCCATTTCCCACTGGGAATGACAGTGGCCTGTGCCCGATGCCTTTGACCTCACCACATGTTGCTGCCCCTTCCTTCTCAAACACTGAGAGTGCCTGTTCCTAGGAAAGGGACGGCCCCTGCCTCACCTAGGGGAAAGATCTGGTTAACCACTCCAGAAAAAATCTAAATCAACCGAAATGCTTTGGGACACCCATCTTGCCCCAAGTCAACTGTAGTGGGGCGGTGGTAGAGTCAGTCATACAGCCATGGGTTCAAATCCTGGCACCACCAAATTGCCATGTGACTTTGGGGACCTTCATCTCTCTGAGCCTCAGTTTTCTAACCTGTAAAATGACTTGGTTATTATGAATGTTGACACAATAATATCTCTTAGGATTCCATGTAAACTAAAGAAAATAGTATGTGAGAAAATGTCTCGCACTGTGTAATCCCCACTCTCCATTCACTGCTACCACTTTCAAATCTGTGATCCTACAGTCTCCTACAAGCCCCACGTCCAGGCTCAGCCTGGACCCAGTAGTCCATGACTCTCACCTGGTACTATGGACACAGGCCTTTCCAACCTTCCATTGTTGGCAATTTACTGCTCTCCTGCTTGGGACAAATTCCTTTCTCCACTACATCCAATTCCTTTTCAGGATCACAAGCCTCAGAGAAAGAATTTCAGCTCATGTGTCAAAGTCAGCAAGGCCTGGGGAGGCTCTCTGGCCCGTACAGAGTCACACAGCAAGTCAGCAGCAAGTCAGCCTGGACCCAGGCCTCACAACCTGGGCTCCTTCTGCACTGCTGAACCCCTTGACCTATACAGAGTCTGCCTTTCAACGACGGGAGAGTTCTGGGTACCTGATTCAGAAAGAAGGCCTGGCTGGCACCCCAGTCTGCATGCAGGTCCCTTAGGGGTCTATCAGATGCCAGCTGGAACTCTAAACAGTTACGAACTTTCATTTCTATCTCTAATTCTTTGTACGCTTGAGAAATTCTAGCAAAGACAAGCAACACCTCACAACCCCCTTGACTGATGGTCATGGAGTCCACAGAGCTCTTCTGCCTCCTACATCTGGTCTGCAAATGTAAAACATGGAGGATGCCTGCTCAACAAAGTGGCGAGACGAAGTGCAGAGAAGGCGGCCAACTTACTTAGGTCACAGGGGTAGTGCAAAGGAAGCCAGGGTGAACTTCCTCTCCGTTCCATCTGCTTTGATGGGCAAGGCTGGACCTGCAGAGATGAGATAAGAAGAGGAAATGCTTTGAGTTCTTGGACCCCCCAAGCAACCCTCCTAGAAGAGACCACGTTACCAAGGAGCCTTTTCTGTCCCCTCACTGAACCCTAGAGACCAGAGAAATCAAGGACTTATGTTCTACCTTACATTCAATCATATGTTTGATTTCACAAACACTGAGACCCTCCAACATCAGAATAACCAGAGGACCCTTTTTAACAGGCAGATCCTGGCCCCACCCCAGATCCACAGGCTCAGAATTTTCCCAGGGGTGGAGTTCCAAGTATGTCTATTCCTGAGAAGGGTGGTTCTAATGCCGAGCCAGGGCTGGAAACCACCAAATCTAAAATTAATCATAGGAAATGAATACCGAACACATTCTAGGTGCCAAGCAATGCCACCATGGTTAGCCTTGCCACACCCAGCAAAGTGGGTTTTCTCGGCTCCATTTTATCATGAGGAAGGGGGAAAGGAGCATATCACAAGGAGGCTAAGGGGTTTCCTGAGCCACAGTGGAACCCGCATATAAATCTGGGTCTTTCTGACTTCAAAGCCCAGCCTTTCCTGTACCTCTCTCTGCCCACTCTCACATGAGACATCCTGTGCTAACAGACCCTAAAGATATGAGACAAGTTAGACTCATGCCTGGGCCAGGAACTGACACCCAAATGGGGGCATCTGACACATAGACAGTTAACTCTACCACAGAGCTGCCTGAGAGGCGCCAAGGGTTATGAATCCAGCAGTGGTATGCTGGTAGTCCAGTGGAAGGGCGAAGGAAAGCTTCTCAAAGAGGTGATCTTTGAGTTGGGTCTTGAAAGATACCATGGCATGTCCACCTGTCGCCTGACCATCCGTGTATCCGGCCTATGTACCTATGCCATGTCATGCACTGGATTTCGTCTTAGGGATATGAAGGCAAACAGGACATGGCCCCTGCCCTCAGCATGTTCAGAGTCTAGTGTTCTGAGTCCTCCAGACCTTTCATCCCTCCCCCTTCCTCAGGTTCTTCCTCCTCCACCTCCTCCTCTCTTCAGCCCTGCCCCCACCACCCCTCTGCTTCCTGTGGTGTGGTTAGCTCCCATAGACCCACAGTTCAGAGCACCCTGTATAGTGAGCCAAGCCTTCTTGGTCACCCAGGAAGTGAGGGTGCTCCAGGCACAGTGCTCAAGGAGGAGGGAGTCACATGGGCCCCACCCAGGCTGGACGAAGGGATGAGCTCCAGAGGTGCAGTGTGAGTCACAGAACATAGGCACCTGAGAAATGGGGATAATCAGACTGACTTCCCTGGGAAGTCAGAAAGAGAGATGAGATAAGAATAGAAAGTGCTTTGAGCTCCTCAGAAGAAAGACGCTATCAACAGATCCAGGGTATTATTAGCACCGCCATTACCTGCCTCCATTAAAGGGACATACATCTGACTACATGAGAAATCATTAACTTGTCCTGCAACCCACACATTGTTGTATTTTTCACATAATTTCATTTTTATTATTAACAGATAAGCCTGTGAAACACTCCTCGAGCCATTCGAGCATGTTAATACCCCTGTTCAGGCTGGGTAGGGTCTCTTCCTTCCCATACAGCTAGGAAAGAGCGTAGCTCAGGGAAAAGAGGCTGGGCCTCCCACGACTCCCCCAGCTCCCTCGTCCAGCTTCCCCCTCAGTGCTCCAGAACCACATCTTGGCCCCTGATTTCACTGTCCAAATTCTCCCTTTCCTGGGTCCTTCATACCTTTCCTTGCTTCACCTGCCAGCACACATCTGCCTTATCTATCCTTCGATTACATGCAAGAATAATTTAGTGAACGCCTGCTGGGTGCCAGACATTGGGGAAACAAAGATGAAGTTGGACACAGTCCTCACCTTCAAGCAGACAAGTACACAGGCTATTCTTTCATTCACCCAACAAGCTCTGAGCATTTTATTACGCGTGGGACTCCATGCTGAGAATGCAGAGCAGTGAGATGAACACACGTCCCTACCCACAGGAAACTCACACCTATGTGTGGAGACTGACCCCAAAACAACCACAGAAACACACACTGAGGTGTACTAGAATAAAGGAACACCCCTGAGTCCTGGGGAAACGTGAAACAGAAGGGGAATCATTCCTTAGCCTTAGAGTGGGGATGGTAGGTCATGATAACTGACTAGGGGAGGTTTCCCAGAGAAAATAGGACATGAGCCAGGTCTTAAGGTGCTAGGGAAGAAAGGGCATTGCAGGCAGAGGGAAGAGCATGAGCAAATGTGGAGGAAAGAAAAAATAGGTGTACTCAGGTCATGGGGAGGAGCCTAACATGGCTGGGGAGTTCAGGGAGTTGGGAAGAGGCATAGACATGAGGCTGAGTACAGAGTGAGCAGCAGATTGTTTAGAGCCTCGTATTCCGTAACTATAATTACAGGTCGCATCTATAGAACTAACCACGAGCAGTCAGGTGTGAAATGTTTTCCTTGTAGTAACATGTAAATCTCACCACAGCCCTAGGAGGCAGCACAGTTATGATCCTCTTTATAGATGGAGATGCTGAGATCTAGAGCCTTCAGATGCCCAGCTAGTAAGAGGAGCAGCAGGCTCAGAGGAGCCCTGGCTCTCAGGGGTTTGTTTGCAAACGGAAGTAGAGGGTTTTAGGCAGAGGAGGATGAAGAGCAGGTTTCTCCTGGTAAATAGAGGTATTGGAGGTGACGACGTGATGAGGGTAGGGGGCACTTCAAGTGGCACTTCAAGTGAGAGTAAGAAGGTGCAATTTCTGAGCGGAGGCTAGAAAACAGGAAGGCTCCCCGAGGGGGCCTCAACCTCCTCCGCAAACATCAGGGGTCAGCACAGAGTGCAGCTGCAAAGGAAAGAGCTGGAAACAACCTTACAGAAAGTCCTCTGTTGGGTACGACATCTCTTACTTACATATTCATCCCTTCATCTGATAACAGCAAGGTGGTTCTCCATAAAGCAGCACCATCCTCCTCCACCCCATTCTAATCTACAGTGTTTGAAAGGGCTGACCCTGCCTGCTCTCCCACCCTTCATAACCCCTGGCCACTATGGGCACATGACTAAAGTCTGGCCAATCAGAACCTTCTACCCACCCGTGGGCACACGACCAACTCCTGGCCAATCAGAACCTTCCACCCACCTGTGGGCACATGACCAAGGCCTAGCCAATCAGAAACCTCTACCTATCTGAAGCCTGCCAGACTCAATTCTGGGACTTTAGCTAGGAGAGGGAAGACACTTGAAATCCCTGAATCCAACGAGAACTGAAGCTGTCTTGTCCCGGAACTTCACAGTTACAAGAACCAATAATGCCCCTTTCCTGAAGACACTTATTTGTGTTTCTGACACTAGCAACCAATATAATCCTGACTCTATTTCCCACGTGGGCTGGCTGGAACCCATGAGTGATTGGAACATGAATGATTTGCTCAGACCACACAGAGGGTCCTCTTGATACAGTGCTTCCTCCACTAATGCAATGAGTCGTCTAGGGCCACTGAGAGTGAAAGATAAAGTCCCCACTTCAATCTGGGACCTTGGATCTTTCCTGCTCTATCTGCAAACATGGCCTCCCTCAAACTCCAATATTCTGGAGGGCCCTGTATTTTATTTGCCTTATCCAGCTACCACCTGTACCATCGTTTACTAATATGTCTTTAAATCAACCCAGTTTTTTTAATGTAAATGGACTTGTTTCAAATTAAATTTTGTATCACTATCAAGGAGAAATGCAGTATCATTTACCATGAAAATGCAGGGGCAATCAAAACAGCCACAGTGTTGATTCAGTTAAGGCTAGATAGATTCCATTGTCTCAGACTCACCCTCTCTTTGTTAGAAAGAGAGATTTGTGAGTGTTTAAAGATGTGCTAGCACCAAAGTGTTGGGGCCCCACCCAAGATGTCCTTGCAGTCCCAGCCAACACACCCACCCCCAAGCTGCTGTGAGCAATGCACCCTTCTCCAGAGTATTACCTTTGTGGATAGTCAGGAGCCGTCTCACAGGGAAATGCCTAGGAGTCACACACCCCCAACTAACTGGAAGTAGAATACCCAGTCCCTCAGCCACAAGGAGGGACCAGCTCTGCAGGGCCATTCATGCTTCAGACTGCCCATGGGATCAGACTGAGGCTGTTCTCCAGCTGAAACCATATCTGTGCTGAACCCCTTCCATTGCCTTCTCCAGCCTTCCGCACTTACATACAGGGTTCTCCTACATCCCTTATGTAATAAATCAATTACACAAGAAGCTCCACTCAGATGCTATCTCTAGGGTGAAAGCAGACGCAAAAAAATAGCCCAGATCTAGGCCCACAATGATGGGGGCTTCAACCAGAGTGGTAGCAGTGCAGGGGGTGACAACTGGCGAGTAAGTCATGCTTCATAAGCACTACTCATTCAATCCTCAATATAGACAGACATTGGAGGTACTGTTATTAGTCCCAGAGGTACTAATATTCACTTTAGAAATAGAGAAACTAAAGCTTAGGGAAGTTGATAACTTGCCCAACGTCACAAATATCAGAGCCGGAATTTGAACCCAGAACTGTCTGACTCTAGAGCTAGAGTTCTTGCCTATCAAACTCTCCTACACTGTCTGTGTCATGTCACTTATGGAAAGATGTGTGCCAGTAGGAGGCCTCATACAACATGGACAAACATGTTAGTCTGGGACTCAGAACTGGGTTCCAGCTCTGCCTCTGCTTTTAAACACTATGTCAACTCAGGGAAGTTTCTTCACTTCTCTGAGCCTCAGTTTCTGCTTCTGAAAAACATGAGGAAATGAGTTCAAGTACTTTTTGACTCTTCTCCCAGGGTACTTTGTCTATGCTTCCAGAAAGTGTAAAATTTTATCTTGCATGTCTGCCTCCCTAGCGGTCATGTTAACCCCATGAGCCTGTGCTGGGTACAGGGCAGGCACACAGAAAATACTGGTTGAGGCTGGGCGTAGTGGCTCACGTCTGTAATCCCAGCACTCTGGGAGGCCAAGGCGGGCGGATCAAGAGATCAAGAGATTGAGACCATCCTGGCCAACACGGTGAAACCCTGTCTCTACCAAAAATACAAAAATTAGCCAGGCGTGCTGTGTGCACCTGTAGTCCCAGCTACTCAGGAGGCTGAGGCAGGAGAATCACCTGAACCCAGGAGGTGGAGGTTACAGTGAGCCGAGATTGTGCCACTGCACTCCAGCCTGGAGACGGAACAAGATTCCATCTCAAAAAAAAGAAAGAAAGAAAAGAAAAGAAGAGAGAAAATACTGGTCGAGTTGAACAAAATGAATGGGATGAAATGGAATGGAATAATTTCTATCATTCCAACAGACCTTCCAATGAACCTTCATACATTGGGAGTTGTGCTTGCCTAGTGATATAGTTTGGATCTGTGTCCCCTTCGAATGACATGTTGAAATATGATCCCCAGTGTTGGAGGTGGAGCCTAGTGGGAAGTGTTGGGGTCATAATGGGGTGGATCCCTCATGAATGGCTTGGTGCCCTCCCTACAGTAATGGATGAGTTCTGGTGCTGTTAATTCACAAGAGAGCTGGTTGTTTAAAGGAGCCTGGAACCTCTTCCTGTGTGTCTCTCTCTTGATCCATCTTTCACCATGACATGCCGGCTCCCCTTCACATTCTACCATGAGTAAAAGCTTCCTGAGGTCTCACCAGAAGTCAAGTAGGTGCTTGTGCAATGCTTGCACAGCCTGCAGAACTGTGAGCCAAATAAACCTCTTTTCTTTGTAAATTACCCAGTCTCAGGTATTTCTTTATAGCAAAGAAAAATGGACAGATACACCTTGGAATAGATACTTGGCAGCCACCCTCTCTTCTCACAGCTAACCAGGGCTGGTGACAATAAAAGATCATTCATGGAACATATTCCAGAGGCTAAGGCCCAGGAAAGGGAAAAGCAGAAAGAAAAAGAGAATATCTTATCAGGGGTTCCAGATGAGATCTTCAATATCCCATGCAGGAATCTCATAAACCCTCCAACCCACCTTTGCAAAACTGTGTCATCCCCTAATACCTGTCCCCATTCTGTGCTCTTTACCTCAGTAAACAGAAGCTCCACCTGACCAGTTACTTAAGCAAGGAGCCCTAGACTCATTCTCAATGCTTCCCTCTCCCTTCACTCCCCACCCTAGAGATTCCTGCCCTGAATATTTCACAGGGCTGCTGCATCTTTACACTGCTTGCACCCGCTTTCAAGTCAACAGCGTTACTTGCTTGGCTTACCTTAGAAGAAGTTCAAAATCCTTATCGTGGCCCAAAAGGTTCTGTGTGACCTCTGCCTGACCTTATCCACCCCCTACTCCTCACCTTCCCACCCCCACCTTGTTCACTCACTCTTCCCTCCACCCCACTGCCCTTCCCTAGACTTCCTACACTCTGGCCACGCAGGACTTCAAGTGACTTTTGAGAGTCTAGCTCATTCCTATCCCTGGAACTTCATGCTTGGAACGCTTCTTGCTATTTCCCCAATGCCTCGTGTCACATTTCCAGGCTGCCCCCCTTATCCTTCAGCCCTTATTAGCCCTACTTCTGCCCCTAGCTATTCAATGCCCTTAAGACACTCAGTGCTTTTCTAGTTAATGCTTTGCTCACTTGTAATATTTGTTTGTTATCTTTATAAACTTTATGGACTAGACATGCCCACAGCTCTGTCCCTAAAGCCTGGAACAGTGCCTGGCATGCAGCAGGGCTCATTAAGTATTTTTGGGTAGATGAATGAGTAAACAAGAGGAAGAAAGAGCAAACCAATGTGTGCGCCTGGCACTGTCCCTTTGCTTGCACCATTCCTTTGGCCTAAACCAGTCTCTTCTCTTCCTTCTCACAAGGCCACCCCTTAATCTCACTTGCTCCAAGGATGCCTCCCTGGTAGCTCCTCTTAATGGAAGAGATAAATACTCCTTTTACTGGCTGTCACAGGACCAACGTGTTGTCTAAACTCACCACGCTTCAGTGAACCCACTGTAGCCTGTGACCACACGCTGCTCTGTATGTGTAAATCTTGCCTCCCTGCTAGAAGACAGCTCACCGAAGCCTGATGCTGTTCCACATGGTAACGGGTGCCAGATAAAGGAGTAGAGGGGGTCACATGCCTGAAAGTGAGCTCAGCAACCAGAAGGTGCTAACTCGTGGTAAAAGGTTTGAACGTGACAGCATGTGATATAAATGTAGCCTAAGTTCCTTTCCTTTCAGGCACTTAGTGAACACTGTCTATGCGTAAGGCTCTGAGTTAGAGTGGAACAGAAGAGGGAAAATAAGCATGAGCCCTGATCCCTACCTGCTGAAAGTTTATGGTCTAGTTACAACATAAGACTTGATTGTAAGTAATCACCATATAAGGCTATCGGCTCAGTGCCCAGGAGAACCCCACCTCCGGAAGTCCATTTCTTTATCACTAAACAATCCCAAAGTCTGGCCCCATGCCCATGAGGCACCTGGTGTTGGGTTCCCCTTCTCTTACTGGGCGCTGTTCTCCTCCACAACATCATCTTCACTAGAGCTCCTATTTCCATCTTCCTGTTTTATCTTCTCCAGTGGGATATGTGTGTGCGTGTGTATATGTGTCTGTGTGCGTGCACGTAGTAGAGGTAGCTTGCCCCAGATGAAGTGCATGTTGCTAAAACCATTCCTAAGCTGTCTGCGGAATCAGCTGTCCCCGTTCCCTGGGAATTGTTTACAAGCGCTTGAACTTAATGACCTGCCTCTAGCAAATGCATCCAGTTGGGCAATGTGGTCAGTTGGGTAAATGCTAGACCCTGGAGTCCAACGGTCCCAGTGAGAACTTGGAGTCTCTAAGCACGCTTTCAAGATCCTTTCATGGTAAAAGCAAAGGTGATTTAGATTTATTGAGTGAGAGATGTCCCTGATACCAAGAAAAATAGATGAGTTGGGAAAGGTGACTCTGTTGGCACTCTTCAGGGATTGAGACGGGAGTTGCCAAAGTTTCTCAAATACCACCACCCCCACCTTGAGCGGCTGGGATGATGAAATACTCTGAAGAGTTTGATTGCCTGTACTGATGAGCTGGACTGAAGCCCAGCAATCCAGCCTACCTCCTAGTGGCCACTAAGGACTCCAGGTTGGACTTGCCATGTCCCTACAAACACTTTATGGACCAGAGCACAGCTCCCCATAAAGCACAGTTTCCATGTTGCCAGTAGCAAGATGAGTTACTTCACCTATTAGCTGGCAAATGAAATGCCAGGTGGAAGCAAAGTGTTGAAACACCGAAATAGATGCATCCCCACCCTGAGGGGTGATGAAAGACTTGGAAGAGGCCTTCACAGGCACTTGGCACATGCACGGGAGAGCTGGTAGGTGGGTGCTGGGACTGGGGATGCCTGGCTGCAAGAACTTGACTTGAACCTGAGCATGCCATGCCTGATGGTGGGGAGGGGACTCTGGAGATTATGCAGCTGCATGTGGGAAAGAACCTAGGCAGAATTTGGCAAACAGATTCAGCTTTTGGTAGCCTTGGAGGGAGTCTTTACTTTCTGGTTGAAAATTCCAACCTGAGAGGCCGGGTGCGGTGGCTCAAGCCTGTAATCCTAGCACTTTGGGAGGCTGAGACGGGCGGATCACGAGGTCAGGAGATCGAGACCATCCTGGCTAACACGGTGAAACCCCGTCTCTACTAAAAAATACAAAAAACTAGCCGGGCAAGGTGGCGGGTGCCTGTAGTCCCAGCTACTCGGGAGGCTGAGGCAGGAGAATGGCGTAAACCCGGGAGGCAGAGCTTGCAGTGAGCTGAGATCCAGCCACTGCACTCCAGCCTGGGATACAGAGCGAGACTCCGTCTCAAAAAAAAAAAAGAAAATTCCAGCCTGAGTCTGATAGTCCTGATAATTCCCTAAGATTTTGTAGCTAGGCTAGGCACGGTGGCTCACGCCTGTAACTCCCACACTTTGGGAGGCCAAGGTGGGTGAATTGCTTTGAACTCAGGAGTTCAAGACCAGCCTGAGCAACATGGTGAAACTCCATCTTTACAAAAAGAATACAAAAAAGTAGCCAGGCATGGTGGTTCACACCTGTTGTCCCAGCTACTCAGGAGGCTGAGGCTGGAGGATCACCTGAGCCCGGGAAGCAGAGGTTACAGTGAGCCAAGATCGCACCACTACACTCCAACCTGGGCGACAGAGTGAGACTTTGTCTTAAAAAACAAACAAAAAATTATTGGCTAGAAAGAGGAAGAGAAGTCTGGTTTCAAAATGGGGAGAGAAAGAAGAAAAAGGAGGACTAAGGGAAGAAATGGGGAGGGAGAAAGGAAGGAAGGCGGAAGGAAGAGAGAGAAGGAGAGATAGAGGGAGGGAGGGAACTACAGAGAATGAAATCTTTGAGATTATGTCTGATAATATTGCTTATCTGAAATATGCCAAAAGTTTTAAAACAATTTTCCCCAATAAATGGTATAGTGTGTATGAAAATGTGTGCAAGTGCATGTGTGTTTGTGAATATGTGTTAGAATAGTGTATGTGGTATGCGTCTGTGAGCATATTTGTGCACGTGTATTTGTGTGTGAGCATTAGTGTGTGAAAATGTGTGTGTTTGCACAATGTGTGTGTACACGTGCCTGTGTGTGCTTATTTATGTACATATGCAGGTGTGTGCACGAGTGTGGATGTGTTTGGGTGTATCTACATATGTATGCATATATGTGCGTCTATGTCTATCCAGCACCTGGAATGAAAACAATGTTGGAATAAACCCCAGGAGAGGTGGGATTGTATGCATATTGGCCACACAGCAGCTGTGTGACCTTGACCAAGTCCTGTCACCACCTTGGACCTCAGTTTCTCATATGTTCTAGTTCCTAGAACAATAGCTAGCACATAGTAATCACTCAACAAAATATTTACTGAATGAGCAACTGTTATTCAGGGGTAATATTGGCTACTTCTTAGGATTGAGGAGATGACAAAATGAGAAAACACATGCAAAACTATTCTCTGTGTGCTTGGCACATAATACAAGCCCCAAAACGGTCAGCACCTCCCTTCTGCAACTTCAGTTTTTTCCCTTTGGTAGGAGGTCAATGAAGGAAGTGACACACAAGGCCAAATATCTCTTGCAACCCCCTTCCTTAGGCAGAGTACCACGGGACCAGTCCTTAGCCAATTTCCAGGGGCTTCTGAGTCCCCATTATGTTATATATTAGCCAGGCTTCTTCCTGCTCTCAGTCAAAGGTTGACAGCAATTCATTTGCAAAAATTAAATGCAAGATTGAATTTTAACAACTCGGAAATTTGAGGTCATGCTTGCTTTTTAGTGACCTATAGGGGCAGAGAGCCTGGTGAGTGAGCTGATTCCCTGACCTTCCATCTGTAAAACACACCTGTGGGTCACAATCCTGCAAAGTAAGAATTCATATCCTCATTACGCAGTTGAAGGAATTAAAGCTTAGAGAGATTGTGACTGGTCCAAGGTCATCCTGCTTATTCCAGGCTGCCAGAGCTGCCTCCAAGTCCAATAAGTGTTATTCAGAAGCTTTGAGGAGGTAAAATCTCCTCACCCGAGCAGACATTAAGGAGGTTTCTACGTTTGAACCCACAAACATCTCAAAATCTCTGACCAGTCAGCCCCGGTTGAGTATTGGCAGATAGAGCCAGGGCCATGTGGCAATCAGAAAACTAGTCAGGTGGCACTGGAACAGTGCCTCTGAGGTATTCCACAAACATGGGGAACAAACACATTTGGTGTTGCAATCCTGGCCACCCGGAGCTGCCGCGTTGGCTGTTTTTTGAGAACGAACTGCGGATAAGGAGTTTGAGGGCTGATAGCGCTGGGATGCCCAGACGGGTGGCCATCTTGGAGACTGTGTCAGCAGTCAGGAGACAGAGAGCTCTTTCGGCCCCGAAACCCCTTATAGTTATAGCCAGAGAGACCCACTCCTCCCCAAGCGGCCAAAAGCTGTATCCCAAACCCCTTAGTGAGGCATTCAAGGCTTTCCATGGCCCAGAAGTCACCTACAGTTTCATCTCTTCCCACAACTCCCCTTGATAGACTCACAACCCAGGCCAACAACCTCTGACTGGATCCCGGATGTACCTCGTTCTTCACCACCTCCCTGCCCAGGAAACAGACTATCTCCTCCCCTCAGAAGAACCATTCATCCTACAATCCTTAAGACACAAGTTAATTAGGACCATATCTCACTTTGGATTTCACAATGCCCTCTGGGATGATTAGTATAACCGGTATGAACTGCTCCATAAACTCAGAGCACAAATATCATCACATTATGCTTCTTTTTCCAAAACATCTCTTAAGCAGTCACCTACATTAAAAGCAGGAAGTCCAGAATTTTCCTCTGGAAGTTTCCTCTGCTCCCAACAAATTGTCCCAAAACCCTGGGGAGGCCAAGTGTAAACAAAAATGAGTCCTCTTCAGACATCAGGCACAGAGGAACTGGTGTCTGCTCAATTTGCAAGTGCCACGGACCTGTCACAGGTTCTCGCTGTGGAGGCTTACATATACATAATTTCTTGGATACATGCAAATGGCAAGACCAAATCCCTGACCTACAGCCAGGGGCCCCATGTTGAGCTCTGAAAGTATATTTCCAATCCTTTTCTCATACTCAGCTATTTCTCAGGATACAAGAGAACATCAAGAACACTAAATCAGAACTTGGTCTACCTTCCACCACTCACAAATCCCTTTTTACCCACCGTATGACTACTGTAGCAAACACCTTCTCTTTTTGAAATCTCCAGAAAGGGAATTTTTTTTTTTTTTTTTAAAGAGTCTTACTCTGTCACCCAGGCTGGAATGCAGTGGCGCAATCTCGGCTCACTGCAACTTCTGCCTCCCAGGTACAAGCAATTCTCCTGCCTCAGTCTCCCAAGTAGCTGAGACTACAGACATGCACCACCACACCCGGCTAATTTTTGTGTTTTTAGTAGAGACGGGATTTCGTCACGTTGGCCAGGCTGGTCTCAAACTCCTGACCTCAAGGGATCCGCCCGCCTCTGCCTCCCAAAATGCTGGGATTACAGGTATGAGCCACTGCGCCCAGTCAGGAAATATCTTGTAATACCTTTCCCTCAAGAGAATGAGGGCTGCCTGCACTGCACCTGCCCTTCTCATGGAAATTGGCCTTAGTACCTTTCTTTTCCTGCCTGTACCTTGCTGTAACTGGCAACTTCCTCACTAAAATAAAAGAACAAAAGCTCAAGTTAAATCTCCACCAGGGCACCTCCTATGAGGGTACCTGCAACAATTGCAGTACATTTCAGGACCACATAATTGCTCCCAGGCACAGCCAGAGGAGAGTAATTATCTTTGGGAAAGGCCTACTGTCTACCAGACATTTTGACACAAATTATTCTGTTTAATCCCAACAACAATGACAGCAAAGTGGCGTGAGCTGCATTTTACTAAGGAACATGAGGCTTAGGGTGGAAAGGGGCTGAAAGCTATACAACTGTGAGATGCTTGACCAAAGTCTGTCTCCTGCCCTGGAGAGAGTCACAGCTTGCTCCTCCCACCCCCAGTAGTTCACTGCTAGTGAGATCAAAGTAAAAGAAACATCCCAAGCAGCCTTAAAGAGATAAAGGGATCATAAAAGGGCAGCCTAAAGACTTAGCACATAGTAAGTGCTCTATTAACAGTTGTAAATGGCAGAGTGGATACTTCTCCTGTTTTGTGCCCAGACATGGGACAGATCAATGAGGCATAAGGACTGATTCTAGCACAAAACCTCACCTCTGAGTTTACCACGAAGGAGAAGATTCACTTCTCAACTATTCTCAATCAACACTGGAATGGAAATACACTATCAAAAAAAAAAAAAATACAGAGAAAGGGTGAGAAGAAAACCCAGGAGAAGAAAATGCTAACTTCCTTTTTTTTTTTTTGTAAAGAGACAGGGTCTCACTATGTTGCCCAGGCTGACCTCAAACACCTGGCCTCAAGCAGTTCTCCTGCCTCTGGAACCACCACGCCCAGCTCCAAGAATGCTAACTTCCAAAATTCCACCTGGAGGAGCTTGGGAGACTTCCCAGAGAAGGGACATTTTAGCTGGGCCTTTGCATGTACATAATAATAACAACAACCATAATCTACTAACTATAATTAACCACTTGCTCTGTGCCAGGCACAATATAAGCCTTTCCCATAAATATTGCCTCATTTGACTCTTCCAAGAACTCTCTAAGGTATATGCTATTGCTTTTCCCATCATACAGATGAGGACACCAAGATACAATAAAGATACAGTAACAACAAACCAGGAATTGTTAAAGAAGGGATTCAATCTCAATTCATCTGTCTAGTCAGAAGTGAGCCTGTGACAGGGAGAAAAAGGCATTTCCTCTTTTAATGGCACACTCCCCTTTGGTGAACTCCCCCAGGAAGGCAGGAAGAAGGCAAAAGCCAGGCAAGGGGGATGGTGAAATCTGTCCCTGCCTGAGGGTGACTCTCCCTGCCCACTATTAAACAGCAGCACAGTAAATCACATACTCTATCTAGCCAATTAGATAAGATACTCATTGCTTGCAGAAGAACAATTAAAGAGAGACTTTGGGATCCTTTGCTCCAAAGTTCGCCAAGGGTGAGCATGGAAAGAGAGTAAATGGCCAAAGGACCCATTTTCCTAACAAAAAGAGCTATCACTTACCATGAGCAATACATGTACTAGGCTTTTGCAAGCATTATCTCATTTTAATTTTCACCAACATACTCTAATAACTGTAGATAACATCCACTGATTGTGAATCCTGTGGCAGGCATTCTTCTAGATGTTTCTACAAACTCATTGGATCTTCACAACACTGTACACTATGATTATTGTGATATTACATATGTTTATTAAATATATGTACATTATATATTATAATAATATAATATTATTGTTGTAATATTATTATGTAATATTATTAGTTTCATGCAAAAGTAATTGCAGTTTTTGTCATTCCTTTCAAATTAGGTTGCACCAATCTAAATTATATTATTAGTATTATTGTCTCCATGTTACAGAATCAGAAACTGATGCATTTAAGGGCAATTAAGTATTTTTTTCCAAGTTAATGCAGGTGATTACTGGGAAAGCTAGGTTTTGAACTCAGGCAGTCTGGTTCCGGATCTCATACTATTCACCAGGATCTATGTCGCCCTATAAAGTAGGTACGATTATCCACATTAAAAAAACAAGGAGGCAGAATTCCACAGGATTCTATTAATTGCCTAGTCTTTTTGGTGACAAAATCAACATTTGAACCTAACAGCCATGCTCTCAGCTACTTGGCAATAGCAGCCCTGGTCCTGCACAGCCTTGCGATGTGCTATGCACATCATTTCTCTCCATGCCTTTTCCAGGTGTCATAACCTAGAAAAGAAGAATTTGAAAGTTGATAGTTCCCAGTGATCTGGTCAGCTCAGACTCCCCAGGACGCACTGGAGAAGTTTAACACTCCAGGTATCTATCACTTGAGTAGGAAACCAGTTACTTTCTGGCAGGCAAACCACAGCCTAATCCATTGCTCCTTGTTTGCCTGAGGATAATTTGGGGTTTCTGCCACCACTCCTCTTATACCTTTGTGACAGTCTCCAATATTGCCACCAACACTTTCTCCCATCTTTCTACATACATCTGCTCCTCACAACAAGAGGTAAAGTCTGTCTTTCCCTCCGCTTGAATCTGGTAGGGCCTTGCAATTTACTTTGCCCACATAAATGTGGTAGAAATAATGTTCTAGAATTTCTAAGCCTGGCTTCAAGAGTTTGGGAAGCTTTCTCTTCTTGCCTCTTGGAATCCAGCTGTCGGACTGTAAAGAACCTTCAACTACATTACGAACATGAGAGACCACATGAGGAAGAGAGGGCCTGAGGATGGGAAGCCATCTTGGATGTCCCAGCCTCGGGCAGCTCCCAGCTTAGAGCAGCTACTTGGCTAACATTGGCTATACAACATAAGAGCAGAAAACTGCTCAACTGTTGGGAGAAAGAATAAATCGTTGTTGTTTTAAGACATTACACTTGAGAGTGGTTTGTTACACAGTAATTGAAAGAACTCCATTTCCTCCACCTTATCTTTTTTTTCCACCACAAAAGATTACTCCATAGCTTACTGGTGTCAATGTCCATTGGATTACAGCATTTAAGTGTGCTCATGCCTTCATGACTAACGACAACTTCTGACCTAAGACAAAGGGCAACCGTGTGGGTCTATTCACTCAGTGTGAGCATCTTTCTGTGCCAGGAATATGCTGGAGCCCAGAGAACCAGAGATAACTAAGACACAGCCCATGCCTTCAGAAAGCCATGTTTGGGGAAGAGCTAGGAGTGATGGGATCAATTTGTTCATTCATTCAACAGCATCTATTGAGCGCCTACTATGTGTCAGGCACTCTGCTAGTCATTTGGGCTATCATCAATGAACAGGCAAAGGCCCACATCTTCATCTAGCTTACATTTTAAAGGGCTTTCATTCCAATAGTGGCAGAAGTACAAGTGAAGCTCTGTCCAAGAAGCTCTGTACAAATGAGCTGACCAGGCCACTGATACAAGTGGAGTGGGAACACAGAGGAATTAAATGCTGATGTGGCCAAGATAACAGGTTCTATCCTTATCTTACAGATGAAGATTCTGAAATCCAGAGAGACCTCAGACTTAATCCATCACTTACTAGCTGTGTTATCCTAGGCAAGTTACTTAACATTTCTGTCCTTCATTTTCCTCATCTAAAAAATAGCTTTCATAATAATACCTATGTTGGTGATTATTATAAAGGTTAAATGATTTATTATTTGTAAAGCACATGAAATAGTTCGAGACACTTATTTTAAAAGTATATTAATCTTCAGCCAGGCACGGTGGCTCAAGTCTGTAATCCTAGTACTTTGGGAGGCTGAGACGGGTAGATCACCTGAGGTCAGGAGTTTAAGACCAGCCTGACCAACATGGCAAAACCCCGTCTCTACTAAAAATACAAAAAAAAAAAAAAAAAAATTAGCCGGGCATGGTGGCACACATCTATAAATCCCAGCTACTCGCAAGGCTGAGGCATGAGAATCACTTGAACCCAGGAGGCAGAGGCTGCAGTGAGCTGAGATTGCACCACTGCACTCCAGACTGGGTGGCAGAGTGAGACTCTGTCTCAAAAAAAAAAAAAAAAGTACATTAATCTTTGTTAAATGAATTTCAGAAATAAAACACAAAATAAAATGACATGATTAGCTCGAGTTCACAGAACGGGGTGGGTATCAAAATTGGAATTGACTCCTGATCCAGTGCTCTTTCCACACCTTTCTATTCTGCTTCTCAACTAAATTTGTGCTTCCGTTTTTAGTGAGAGATGTAAATCATCTGCATGTTCCCTTTAGGCCATATGTATCTCAGGGATACCCCTGCATGCCTTCTAGCCAAAATATCCAGCAGGGAAGGACTCCCAAGACCCAAATCCCAGGCTCCCTCTGGGATCATGTGCAGGGTGGAGTCTGTTGAAATGACTCAGGTTGAGGCTAATTTACAGATGTGAAAAAAGTCATGCTCAAGCCCCAGGTGTGTTAAGTAGGACTTGAAGGGTTAAAATGCACCATCCTGCAGGTAGGGACTACCTGGGACTGTGACTTCACAGATATTTCCACCTTCTATTGTCTGGTCATCCTGGGGTTCACCTCCGTGACTCTCATCTGATGAAACTCAGTCCATTCAAGGCAGATAGTACCCAGGCTCTCTGCAGTTGACATCGTCCTTCCCTTGGAGTAGAAAGCAAGGGTGATGGGAAGACTAATCTCATTTGCAGCCTGGCTTCCATCCATGTACCAACAATGACACAACTCCCTCCTCCGATGAGCACTTTCCAATCTCCACTGAGATCTGTTGGATGAGAAGCTAGTTTCCATCACAGCCACGCACAGGCAGCTATGAGTGGGGGTGTGGTTATAGCTCTCTTCACCCCAAGATCTGGGAAGAGAGAGCTCATCTGTTCACCAGCCAGAAACCCGGCCAAGCATAACAGGGCTGCTGTTAGGGTCTTTGAGGAACCAAAGGGGAAATGACCCAACGGACAGAACTGTGAAAGCCACGGTCATAAGAGAAGCATGCTCCTCTAGCCCTGCTGATGGAATTGTCCCAAAGGGAAAGATTTAACTTGTTTTAGGAACTAGTCAGAGCCTGGCTCAGGCATGCCGCCAGTGTATTACGAGAACAATCTCTGGGAAATGAGGAATGAATGTATTGCCAAGCAGATTGTAGCCCTGGAGCCTAACAATCAATGGCCCCTGACATTCAGCCAGCCCCCAATTCCTTAGGACCTCCCTGACCACTACCAGCGCCAGACAAGCTAATCCCTGATTCTCATTCACTTGACATATGCTGAGACCCTGTTATGGTCAGGCACCATCCTAGGAGTTGGGGAAAGAGGTGTGATGACACAGCCTCTGCCTCGAGGACTTCATCTGGAGCCCACAGATAATTACAATACAATATGATTGGATGCCCCACTGTGTACTGCTTCCGGAAGCCCAGAGGGAGGAGTGACTAGTCCTGTCTGGGCAATTCCAGGAGGATTCAGAAGAGGTGAAACATGAGCCTGGTCTTGAAGCACGATCCCTGTTCAACTAATATTTGTGAAGCACCCTGGGTACCAGGCAGAAGACCAAGACTGGCCAGGGAGAGTGGGGTGTAGCGGGGTTCCAACACAGCTGCTCCCCAGCCTTCCTGCCAAGTAAAGCCCTTCCTGCCTTCCTTTTACAGGCCAGTGCAAAAGTATCTCCCCTGCAGAAATCATTTTCCGGTTAATTCAACATCTCTCAAATAAATCATGGACTTGGTCAGCCTCTTCATGTACCAACCCAAAGACATTGTCAGAGCCCAGAAGAGTAGCTTAGAACCCTTAGGAGAGGTTCCAGCTTGTGTTAGCCTTCAAGAAGAGAACAACCATTCCTGTCCTCAAGCAGAGAGTAGACAATCTGCGGAGGAAAACCAAAGACCAATGGGGTCCCAAACTGAAAGATCATATTTAGAAGTCCGTAGAAAATTAGCAATAAAATTGGAAATGAAGACAGCTTTTGCCCTCCTTGAGACCACCGGTTGAAAGGTTCCTGGACCATTTCAGGTGGGAATATATGTTCCAACCCCAAGAAGCTGCAAGCCCGTTGAGAGCAGAGGTTTCTGTTTTCTTTGTCTCAGTAGTCATCTCTCTTCTTCCCCACCCTCATACTTAACTTCTTAGCAGAGACACCTGCAGTCCCAGTGCAGAATGTATTCAAATAAGCCATCGTGAATGGGGAAGTAGACACCCCAACAGAGCCGAATCTCACCTTGCCAGTCAAGAAGGGTCCTCCTAGCTGGGTCTGGGGAAGAATCTAAGGGATTGAGATCAGGAGGCTAGATATGCCATCCTGATAGGAAGGGAGGAAGGGAGGGAGGGAATGAGGGAGGGAGGGAGGGAGGGAATGAGGGAGGGAGGGAGGGAGGGAGGGAGGGAAGGAAGGAAGGAAGGAAGGAAGGAAGGAAGGAAGGAAGGAAGGAAGGAAGGAAGGAAGGAAGGAAGTTGTTATATTTCCTTTTGCATATTTCCTTTCCACTTCCAAACTACCCTGTGAGAGAGGTTTCATTGACCCTACTTTGCAGATAGGAAACTGAGGCTAAGGGAATTTAAGTAACTCGCTGAAGGTCAAAACTCTAGTAAACAGGGATTCAATCCAAAATCTGAGGACTCCGAAGCCTGTGCTTTTTCTAGACAGCCTGGATAAAAATAACTGTCGTGTATCAAGAATCTGCCACTTGCCAAGACCTGGGAAGGCCCTTTACAAACACAGATTGCATGACTTTCACTGAGCAGATTCTCCTAGCAGGAGGCCCCCTGGCCAGCTTCTCCTCCTGCACAGATGGGATACCAGGGTGGGCACAGCATTTAGCACCCAAACAAGTATGGTTTGAAGAGTGACCAGGGGGCACTGTTAATGATTGTGGTGAGTAGCAGGTACAAATAGGACTGTACCATGTGGTCACCCTAGTTGTAGCCCACCTTCCAACCACCCATGCATCCCTTAAGCAAATATGTCATGAGAGGCTTGAATCTAACCCTCCTTGAGTCCCTCCTCACTTTTCCCAACAGGGGGCCATCCAGCCATCCCAGGACTTTGCAGACACTGGCCACACTAGTCCACACAGTGTGGAATGTAAAAGAAATTAAAGCCATGTATTTTATTGTTTATTATTTTATTGTTTTATTGTTTAACTTTTCCATAAAGCTAAAACTTTACCAAAGAATTATCCTGTGTCTTGAAAGCACTTACTTTCTTAGGGTTAAAAGTCTCATTTCTGTGGATGGCATAATGGTTACGACAGATTGCAGTTTGGTTTTTGATACCTTTAATGGACAGAACTAAAAGTTGGCAAAGTTATGATGTAGTCTGCTTAAGTTAATTTTCTTTTTACCATTTTAGCCATTTTGAAGTGTATGGTTCAGTGTCATTAAGTACATTCACAGTGTTGTAGTGTTGTACAACTATCACTACAATTCACCTCCAGAACCTTTTTACCGTCTCATCTGAAACTCTGTTCTCACTAAACAGCAGCTCATTTCCCCTCTCTTCCCAGTCCCTGGCAACCACAATTTTACTTTCTGATATTTGAATTGAAGCTACCTCTTATCAATGGACTCATACAGCATTTGTTCTTTTGTATCTGGCTTGTTTCGCTTAGCATAATGCCCTCAAGGCTTACCTACATTGTAGCATATATCAGAATATTCTTCCTTTTAAAGTCGAATAATATTCCATTGTATGTGTATACCAAGTTTTGCTTATCCATTCATCCATCAATGGTGCTTAGTTTAATTTTACAGGTCACCATGATCCAAAAGCCTGGGAACCACTGATCCAGCCTGTGCATATGCTTCAGTGATGGGCACTCACTCCTCTTCCCATGCAGGCATTCCTTTATATTTTATATTTAATCCTAGAGGACAACAGAGTGTGGATCTAACCGAGGAGGAGCATGGTGGGAAGGTAGAGAATGATTTTCAGGTCTCAACAGTCTCACTACACTTCAAGATTTGTTCCCCACCTTTGTGGATCTAGAAGCCCATTGGTCTACTTTCCTAGGAATGATCAGATCCTGGAAAAAAGGACTCCAACCACCTACATTTCCAGCTACCTTTTCTTATGAGGGAATATTATCAATGCATATCATTCCCTCATTTACTGAGATGTACTCTGAACTCAGATACTCGGGCCCAAAATTTTGGAGTCATTTCAACTCCTCTCTTTTCCTCACACCTCACATCCAAACCATCAGTAAATCTTCTCATCAGTAACTTCAGAATATAACCCAAATCCAACCCTTTTGCACTGCACCATTATCTCCTATTCCAAGCTATCAAATCTTGTGCCTGGACTATGGCAATAGAGTCCTAAATGGTCTCCTGTTAGGAGATCATCCTCCTTGTAATCCCCTCTCTTCCTACCACCTAAAATGACCCTCTAAAATGTAAATATGGCCATGCAATTTTTATAAAATATATCAGAAACCCTCCCTGTTTAGCACAATAAAAATCACAAATAAAGTCTTTTTAAAACCATATTCCTTTTGAATGGCTGAGCTAGCAAAAGAGAAAAGGAATCCCTTAAATGCCGGAAACAATAAAAAAGCTTGAATCTGTAGGGTAGACCAACAATGGAGCTAATGGTGTATGTGTTCTACAGGGGCAAAAAGACAAAGTCGTCACAGACCTTGTGCACTGGGTGGTTGTTGGGAAGAGTAGAAAACAAGGCCTGAGGCCCTAGCAAGGTTGGAGGTCAGACTGAAAATTCTCATAATAAGTTAGAACTCCCAAGAAGGACACACCTCAGTGAATAAATGAGGAACATTCATTCCACAGATTGAAAGGTGCTGGTCTGGGCTTTGGCTCTTGGTGGAGAAGAAACAAAGAAAAAAAATTTTTTTCCTTTTAAGAATTCCTGATTACAAGCCCACATTCACAGTGTGTTTGGGGCCACTATTCACATGTCCTGTGCGGCCTGAAGAATCCAAATAGACCTGGGTATTTAGCAGAAGCAAGCCACATATATTCCCTGAAGGTGTATACTTTAAAACTAAGCTTCAGTGAATTACCACAGATATTGTTCATAGGAGCATAAGTCACAATCATAAAACACTAACACACAGATAAACAGATCCTTATAAGGGAGAGTCAGCAGAATCAACCAAAGATGGTGCCCCCTCCACAAGGACTGCAGATGCTGGAATTAATAGATACAATCCCTAAAGCAGTCAAACTTGATGTATTTAATGAAATCAAAGAGGAAATGAGCTGAACGTGGTGGCTCACGCCTGTAATCCCAGCACATTGGGAGGCCAAGGCATGCGGATCACTTGAGGCCGGGAGTTCAAGACTAGCCTGGCCAACATGGAGAAACCCCATCTCTACTAAAAATATAAGAATTAGCCAGGTGTGGTGGTACATGCCTGTAATCCCAGCTACTTGGGAGGCTGAGGCACAAGAATTGCTTGAACCTAGGAGGCAGAGGTTGCAGTGAGCTGAGATCACACCACTGCACTCCAGCCTGGGCAAGAGAACAAGACCCTGTCTCAAAAATAAATAAATAAATAAATAAATAAGAAGAAGAGGGAATGAGTGCATGATGAAGGAATAAGAAACCAATCAGGCTGTTTGAAAATGAACCAAAAATCTTTGAAAAATGAGATGGTATAATAATGAAAATTAGAAACCCAGTGTACTGCTTAAACAAAATATTAACACATCTGAAGGGAAAATTAGTGGGAACAAATCTAAAGAAATTATCCACACTGCACTGCAGAGAGAGAGAGAGAAAAAAAAAACAGCAAATAGAATGACAGCATCTAATATATATCTAAGTGAGTGATCAGAAAAAGAAAACAGAACAGGTAGGCAGCTGGATTTGAACACAGCAGTCCCCTGCTCAGTCTCTCATACCTTCCCCCTCATTCATACTGCTCTAGGATGTATCCAGAGGAGCATTCTTAGGGGAAATTTTAAAGTCTCTATAATCAAACATAATCTGGCTCCTGACTACTTCTCTTTGCTGGCCTTCTGTTTCCAGAATGTGCCAAGCACACCTCCATAGCAGGGCCTCTTCCAGGAGCACTCTCCCGCTTTGAACCTGGCATACCTCACTCTCTTGCTTCATTCCAGTTCTTGCTTCAACAGTATCTCCTCTGAAAGGCCACTCTTGACCACTCACTCTAACATTGCCCCCAAACCCACCCTTTCCCTGCTTTATTTGGTGTCATAGCTTTTATTATTACCTAACATTATATTATACATTTTGCATTGTTTCTCTCCCTGATGTGAAGACATATAACTTGCTCCAAGCAGATGCTCAGTAAATATTTTTTGAAAGAACAAATGAATTAAATGAAACATATAGGTACCTACTATGTGGTCGGTGCTGCCAGGGATATAGAGATGAGTGAGGCAGAGACTGAGTTGCCTGCCATTGCCCACTCTCCCTTCCTCCCTTAATAACACAATCTTGATTTCGTAGAGGAAGCAATGAGTCCAACTGAAAACATGTATTTCCCAGGCACCCTTTTACAGAGCTGTGACCATTTGGCTATATTCTGGCCAATGTGGTATAGGCATTCTTTGTTGGGTGGAACTTCCAAAAAAAGGAGAGGAATAGACTCAGCTGGGGGCCTTATAACTCTTTCTCCCACCTCTTTCTTGCTACCTGGAATGTGGACATAGGAGTGCCATTTTATACCCATAAGTCAACCTTGTGGATGGAAGCCATGAGCTAATGATGGTAAAGAAAACAGGTCAAAGGAGTCTGTGACATCAAAGATGTCACACAGCTGTCACTCCAGGCCTGTCTTCTTACCCTAGACCTCCTTTAGCAGAGAAAGAATAAATCCCTCTCTTTTTTCAGCCACAACCTGCTGCAGGTACTTCTCAACTGATACCATGAATAAGATTCAGTCTCTGCCTTCAGAAACTTGCAGTCAACGTGGGGCTCAGAGGTACACAGTGACCCCCAGGGCAACGTGCTGGCCAGGAACTCAGCAGGGTCAAGTGTCTTGCCCAGCATGGGACTTGGTGGGCAGAAGGAGAGGACTGGTATCTCCCCAAGGAAGGATTGGGTCATTAGCTTGGCCTTTCACACTCCCAAGTTGTTAGGTTAGGCAAGGACTGGCAGTGTTAGGGGTCAGACCACAGCAATTTCTCCTCCTTCTGAAGTGAACCAGTGGGGGAAATGTCATATATGCTCATGAGGTGTCACTGGTCAATAGGCAAGCATTGACTCAGTACTGTCTCTGTGCCTAGCATTGTGCTAGGTGCTATGAGAAAGGCACAAGGAGGAGATATGTCTCCTGTCTTCAAGGAGCTTATACTCACAGTAACTCAGTAACTCTCATGTCTGAAAGGAACCTTGGATGAGAACCTTGGTTTCCTGGCCTCCTGTTTCCATGAGGTGGGACCTTATCCAGGGTAACACTTCCTGTCTTGCTTCCTCACTAGGCTCCTTCCTCATCAGAGGTGGATTCACTTACCTGATCAATGAGTTCAGGAGAAAAAACAAATAAGTCTGCTCTTTTTAGGAATTGCTTTAGGATATATCTATAAGAGCATGACCATAAGAAGGAACTCTGGAAATGTACAGAGTTGCCAATGATGGGATGGACGAGTCTGTCTAACTCCAGGGAGCAGTATTATGAAGGCCATTGTTGTGGCCACACCTGTGTACATTCTCCAACCCAACTTTTATCCTTAAAAACATCATTTATTTCTATCTTCATTTCTATCTTCATTTCTCTGTAAGTTCTGAACCCAGGAAAAGGAATGAGTGTTGTTTTTGGCCCCTCAGGATAATTATTGCTGACAGCTGTTACAAACAACCCCAAAATCTCAGAGTCTTAACACTAGAAAAACTGTATTTCTCGTCTCATGCCTCTTGTTTCTGGTGAAGAGGATCTGCTGGAAAAGGGTGACCCAGGGACCTAGTTTGCTTGGTGCTGTGTCTCCCAGGGACCTAGTTTGCTTGGTGCTGTGTCTCCCATTATGTGACTTCAAAGTCAACTTGGAATCATCTAGCCACAAGAAATGGGGAAAGCCTGGAAGATTGTGCCCAGGGAATGAGAATCAGGGGTATTTTCTGGTCTGCACAGCCAGGCCTGGAAATGAGGGAAATCACATCTACCCACACTCCACTGGGCAAAGGAAAACTACAGAAGGCGTTGAACCCAGGTGAGGCATCTACTCTGCATCAGAGAGTAGTGAGTTCCCTGTCACTAGGAGAGGCAAACAGGGGCTGATCATTTGGTGGAGATATTAAGAATCAAGTCTTCCATCAGACAGCTGGACCACAGCAATGATTCCCACACTTTTTATTCTCCAGGGCCCTTTCATAATTTTTCCCTTTGGACCTCATGTTTTGAAAGATCATGTCTAACAAACAAACTGCACTAGTTGAGTAATAACAAATATATTTCCCCACTTCTTATTCACCAAGGCTGTGTGTGTGTGTGTGTGTGTGTGTGTGTGTGTGTGTGTGTTGTCTACAACTGGACATCTCATTTTGGGCACCAAGGCTGTGTGTGTGTGTGTGTGTGTGTGTGTGTGTGTGTGTGTGTGTGGTGTCTACAACTGGACATGCTCATTTTGGGCACCATGACTGCCATGGTTTTGATTTGCTAATCATATTCCAGGAATGCCTAGGATGTCATCAACTGCCAGTCTAAGTTTCTGACCAGCACTTGATGATTTAATTCCAGCCAAAGCAAGGAAGCTAAGAGTTTAGTTAAAATAAGTTATCTGGCTGGGCTCGGTGGCTCACGCGTGCAATCCCAACATTTTGGGAGGCCGAGGCAGGAGAATCACTTGAGGTCAGGAGTTTGAGACCAGCCTGACCAACAAGTAGAAACCCTATGTCTACTAAAAATACAAAATGAGCCAGGCATAATCCCAGCTACTTGGGAGGCTGAGGCAGGAAAATTGCTTGAACCCAGGGAGTGGAGGTTGCAGTGAGCCAAGATCGCGCCATTGCACTCCAGCCTGGGCAACAATCCGTCTCAAAAATAATAATAATAATAATAATAATAATAATTTGTCCTTCATGGGGTAAATTAAAGCCCTTTTATCTTTTGTAGCAGGGCCTTGCTCATAGCAATCATCACACAACCCTCCAAATTTGGAATGGGGTTCAGATGCTGGCAGCTGAAATTCATGTGTCCTCTGCAAGGGCAAATGAAAAATTCAGGAACGGAACTCAGGTATTGGCATTCAGTGCAATTCCTTTTCTATACCCTTTTCCTCCTATTAATTTTAGAGCAGAGTCATTTTTTAAAACTATTCCATTTCTAGGAATTTCTCCTAGAGATACTCAAATATGAAAGCAAAATGAAATACAACAGTGTTCACTGTAGCGAATGTTGTTACCAGTAAAAAGCAACAAAGAGGCAGGGTGCGGTGGCTCACACCTGTAATCCCAGTACTTTGGGAGGCCAAGGTAGGCAGATTGGATTGCTTGAATCCAGGAGTTCAAGATCAGCCTGGGCAACATGGTGAAAACCCTTTCTATAAAAAATTAGCTGGGCGTGGTGATGCCTGTCTGTAGTCCCAGCCACACAGAAGGCTGAGATGAGAGGAGCACATAAGCCTTGAAGGTCGAGGCTGCAGTGACCCATGATCGTGCCACTGAACTCCAGCCTGGGCAACAGAGTGAGACGTTGTCTTAAAAAAAAAAAAGCAACAAAGAAAGTTTAGAAACAATGAAAAGCCCATTCATGAGAGTCAACTAATCTAAAAATGGCACCATTCCTACAATTGAATACCATGTGACTACTTTTAAAAAGTACACCAGTTTTATTGATGTGGAAAGACATCCAAGACAGGTAAGTGTAAAAGTTAGGCTGCAGAACAATGTTACAGTATGCTGCCATTTGTGATAGTGTGTGGATTAGATACACGGGAAATTAGGAAAATGACACATAAAAAAACTATTGAAGGTAATTACTTGTGGGAAGTAGAATTGGGGTGTGAAATGGAAAAACATTACTCTTCATTGGCATGTCCTTTGCTTTTGAAGTTTTACCATGTGCATGTGTTCTTTCCATAATAAAAAATTAGGCTGGGCATGGTAGCTCAAACCTGTAATTCCAGCTCTTTGGGAGGCTGAGGCAGGAGAATCACTCAATGTCAAGAGCTCAAGACCAGCCTAGACAACATAGCAAGACCCCATCTCTACAAAAAAAATTAAAAATAAAAAAATCAGTCCAGCATGGTGGGGCACAAGGATAGTCCTAGCAGCTCGGGAGGCTGAGGTAGGAGGATAGCCTGAGCCCAGGAGTTTGAGGCTGCAGTGAGCTATAATGGTACCACCGAACTCCAGCCTAGGCAACAGTGCGAGAACCTGCCTATTAAAAAATTAATTTACAGGTTTATTCACCAATAACTTAGCTCTATTAATGAATTTTAATACAATTTGTGTCATAAATATTAAGTCCACTTATTAATAATTCAACTAACCATGAATAAGGGGTTCTCATGCCCCAAGCAAGTGCCAGGTGCTGGGATTATGTATGTCCACAAAAGAAAATAAGACGAGACTTACCTTCCGATAGCCCATCACCAAGTGGAAGAGTCAGCCAAATAAATGTTCACAACAGCAAAAATGAGTGCCAGGCAGGAGAATCGCTTGAACCCAGGAGGTGGAGGTTGTAGTGAACCAAGATGCACCACTATACTCCAGCCTGGGTGACAGAGCAAGATTCCATCTCAGGGGGAAAAAAAAATTAGTGCCATGATTGAGGAAAGCCCTGAAAACTGTGGAACCATGAAGGAAGGTACTTAATATAGATCATAGATTGAAGGAGGCTTTTGAACGGAAGTGTTATCTGCAGTGGGTTTTGAGGGATGAATAGAAGTTAATCACCAACAAGGAAGCAAAAGAGATTAGGTGGCATAAAGAACAAAACACATCAAGCACTTGGGACAATATGGAAAGGTAGATAGTAGTTTAAGTATAAGGAAACACATACCTTGAATACTTATTATTTAATATGCTTTCCTAATGAAATACTACACAACCACTATAAAGGAAAAAGTGGATCTATCTGAACCAAGAGTCATTTTGCCAAAGTGGTTAGGATTGTGAGTTTTGGAGTCAGATGTTAGATCTGGTTCAGATCCTGTCTTCACCACTAACTAGCTGCCTCATGTTCCTTATCTATGCCTAATATCCTCGCCCATAAAACAAGAATAATGAAAGCACATTCTTCATAGGGTTCTAGTGAGTATTGGAATGAAATGATGAAAGAAAAGTCCTTATCCCAGTGTCTGCCACAAATGAAACATTCAGTGGTGATAGTTACACTCACAAGGACTGATATCAAGGTATATTAAGAAAAGGAGGGGAAACTGCTTTTAATATTTATCATAGGATCTCATTTCAGCAAGCAGGGGCTCTGCTGTCTTGTTCTCCAGTATGTACCCCTCAGTACATAGTTGGCATCCAATAAATAACTGTTGAATAAAATAATTCCTGTAAAAGAAAATTACATATGTAATTTGCTAATTAGGATATACATAGGTGAAGAAACTGAAATGATATATATGAAGCTGTTAAGAGGTAGTATCTCTGGAATGGCAAGATTATAAAGAATTCATCCTTCCTAAAGCATGCTTTTCTCTAACAAACTTTTTACAGGAAGGCTGATTTTCTTAAAATCTGGAGAAAGCAATAAAATTTGAATGTAAAACATGAAAAAAGTGAACATTTTAATTGATTATCGTGACCATGACAGTCAATTCATGGATATTTTAAAGAATTTGTCTCCAGTCAACAGGTTGAGAAAATGTAGTCATTAACTACATAACTTGGTATTTTCTTAATTGAAAATCATGTCATAGAATAACTTCAGTCATTGCCCTAATCTGTTCGCCTCTCTTTGGTGGTACCTTCCCAATACTCTCTGGGCTTGGCCCTATGACTTGTTTTGGCCAATGGAAAAGCCACAAACAAGACCAAATTATGGGCTTGGAGAACACATGACCATTGGGGGTCTCGGAACCCTGCCACCATGTGAACAGCCCAGGTTAGCCTGCTGGATGATAAGAAACATGTGATCTACTCCCACCAAGAGCCAACAACCGGCCAATCTCCAGACATGCGAGTAAGGCCATCTGAGATCAGACACCCCTGAGCCAACTGCAGACACATGAGCAGTCCCAGCCAAGATCATCCAAGCCCAGCATAGACCAGAGAGCTGTCCGGCAGAATCAAGGACTAAAGAGGTAGCTGTTATTTCAGGCCACTAAGTTTTAGGTAGTTTATGGTTCATTACACAACAATAGTTAACAAATACAAATTATATTAGTCACATGGCTCCTAAACAAAGTGCTCAACTGTGATATGATTTTTCAAATGGAAAAATAAAAAGGTAAAAATCCTGCAGAAAAATCACAACTAACGATTTGCAAAGGACCATTTTTTAAAATGAAAAGTAGATCAGAATTGAGGGCTGATTGTTGAGAAGGACGGCAGACACTAATAAGAACATTATAAGGGCTTTAGCTTTCTCTCCACAGGAACGGCCAAAGCTCACCCTGGCACAATACATATTGGACTTCCTTATGAGATGATAAAACATGTAGTAATAAGTGATTGATTAAATGTCTTGAAGCATTCATATATCTTGACAATGAAGCCACGCCTTAAAAATCACCCTGAACTTTTCTTTTTGGACATTCCTAAGGCATGAAGAGGCAGCATCAATGCACTACCAGAAACACTCCTCTCCCAGGTGTGCCCCCACATTCACCCACATCACCTCATTTGTCCTCACCAAAGTCCTGAAGGTAGTTGTGGTTATTGCAACTTAAAACAGAGGCAATGAAGCACAGAGAAGTTAAGGGACTTGCCTAAAGTCACACAGTTCATAAGTGGCAGAGCTGGACTGTAAGCCCAGGTCTTTTGTATCCTTACCTCTCACCTGTATCTCTTCACTGCACAATCTCTGATAGACTTTTAAGTTGGTGAAGTTAGATGGTTTTACACTGAGCATTTACTCTCTCCGGCTCAGTCCTCTGATTTTAAGACCAAATAATAATAGCTAACATTCACATAACATCTGCTGAACACCAGGTACTGTTCTAAGCACTTTATATATAGAAATCCACTTAATTCTTAACACAAGCCTAAGCGGTAGATACTTTTATTATCCCCATTTGACTAATGAATGAACTAGGGCATATAGAGATTAAGTGAGGTGACCAAGATTGCAGACCAAGTAAGTGACAGAGCCATGATTCAAACCTGGGAGAGGGAACTCCAAAATCAAGTCTCCTAAATAAATTAAGCTACACTGCATCAAGACCTATATCCTGATTGGCCCAAGATACAGGACTTTCAGCGCTAAAGCCAGGACAGTCCCAGACAAACTGAAACAGTTGGTCACCCTGGCTGGACAGACATTACAAACCAGCAAGTCTTGGGCCACATCCAGCTTTCTGTTTAGACCACACTGTATTTTGAAAAAAAAATGGAGCCAACATTTTAAAATCAGAAGGCATCAAGCTAACAGCTGTATTTTTGGCATTTCTTGAAAAGTTGGGTGATCTGGTCCTTGGGTGTGTGTGCATGCAGGCACGGGGACAATCAGCGGCAGCTCAGTAGCCACTGGTCTCTGTCATCCTGGCAACAGTCCTCCATCCTCTGCAGCCCCCTCCCTTCATACCATGTGTTCACATGCACTGACCCCAGCCTGTTTGGCTCATCTCTGCACCTGACCGGACACTGTGTGCATTTGAGTGTGGAACCCAGAACATCAACATCATCCTGACTCACTAGGGCAAGCCTTCCCCACCTTTCCTGCACCTTTGAATCACCTGGGAAGCTTTGAAGGTGCCTGGGACACACCTCAGCCCAGTGAAATCAGAATCTTTGGGAGTGGGTCTCAGACATCACAATGTTTTAAAACTCCCCAGATTACAATGTGCAGCCGAGTTTGCAGGGCTTCTTCAACTTCAGTGTGCACAGGAATCATCCACACATCTTGTTAGAATGCAGATTCTGATTCAGTGGGTCAGGGTGCGGCCCGAGATTCTGATTTCTAACAAGCTCCAAGCCGACGCCTGTGCTACCCTTCCCAGGACCACACATCAAGAGGCAAGGGGCCAAAAGACAGCTCCTCACCAGCATGTGCTCTTCCCAGCCTCACTGGCTGGCCTGGACCGCGCCTGTGTCCTTGGAAACTCGTCAACGCTTCTAGTAGCAGAGGCCCAGAGAGGAACAGAAGCAGCCCAAGGTCACACAGAGCCAGGAAAGGCACCCACATCTCTGTTTCTTTCTGCTGCACAGCACTGCCTCCCCTAATGAGCAATTTCACCCACCCATCCAAATCCCAGCACATCCTGGCTCTGTTTGTGAGACGAGGCCAGGACGAATGTCTCCGTGAAAAAGTCAGCCCTTGCAGAATCGGCATCTGGACGTGGGTGGGTGGTAGTGCTCTGTGGAAAGGGGTCCAGGGGAAAGTGGGGGAGGCAGCAAAAAGCTCAGACTGTGAAGTGCAGAGGCTGAGGAGGAGGGGGAGGCCAAAGGAGGGGCACCGGGACAGCCTCCTCCCCTTCCCCTCCCCGAGGAGGCCGCTCCACGGTGCCTGAGTCAGAGGCCTGTGAGCTCAGCCCCAGGGTGCTGGGTTGGGAGGTGAGTCAGAGGGTGTGTGATGGAGTGAATTTCTCCCCGGCCAAATATGGGGCTCTGCTCTGCTCGGTCTTGCCATGCGTGCTGCGAGAGGCTGAAAGCTATGTCTACTCCACATGACAGCGAGGTCCCTGATGAAAAGGGGAAACGATTCCATCCTCTGCTTGCCCCTCTCCTTCTCCCTGGCCAGTGGGTGGCACTTTGTGTGGCACCGAGTACCTTGTAAACTCCTCCACGGCCCATCTGTTCACCCCAAGTCATTCAACAGAGCACAAAATAGAGAAGTAATAAGAACGTATTTTGAAATGGAAGTTTGATCCCAACGGGGTCCTGCTGGGCTGCCCCGCACCCGCAGCCCTGAGAAGAAAAGAGACAGCATCCCACTCTTCTCTGGATCCCCCAGTGCCACACGCAAAGTGTGGGACATAGTTGACGTGATTAGCTAATAATTGTGGCTGGATGCGGTGGCTCATGCCTGTAATCCTAGCACTTTGAGAGGCTGAGGGGGGCAGATCACTTGAGGTCAGAGGTTTGAGCCCAGCCTGGCCAACATGGTGAAACCCAGTCTCTCTTTTTTTTTTTTTTTTTTTTTTTTTTTTTTTTTCGTGAAACCCTGTCTCTACTAAAAATACAACAGAGCAAGACTCCATCTTTAAAAAAAAACAAAAGTCTTTAAAAGATAGTAATAATAATAACTGTGTCATTGGGTGTGTGTTATGTCTTTATCTAACAGTAGACTTTTAATTCCTTGAAGAAATAACAACTTATATAGCACACCCTATATGCCAGGCACTATTCTAAAAATCTTCTCATATTAGCTCTTTTACTATGAGGATTAACTCATTTATACTCCAACAGAACAGCCCTGTGAGGACAGTGCTATTATTATTATTCCCATTTTACAGATGAGGAAACTGAGTCCCAGAGAGGTTAAGTCACTTGCCCAGGGTCATATAGGCAGTAAATGGTAGAATCAGGATTCTACTCCCGACAGCTCAGCCTCAAATCCTGCGCTCTTAACAGTATTTGCTTCATGTCTGTGTCTCTGATCCCTGGCACATGGCCTGGCCCATGCTAGGTAGTGATAACTATTTGCTGACTAAATGAGTAGAATTATTAACATGCTAGTTATTGTGTGTGTTTATACGTGTTTGTCTCTCCCACTAGACCTTGAACTTCTTGAAGAAATTATTGATCTTGCCAATGCCTCCCAACGCATTTAATAAATGCTTTAAGAGAGAATATGTTAAAGAATGGATGTTTCCAAACCCTAGTTGTTTGCGTGTGAACCAAACTACCTACATCGTTGAATGAGGTGTTTGGAGTTTATTCAGATGTCCAGAAAGAGACGGTGTGACCAAGTGTAGGGCCAGCTTCATGGCTTTGTGACCTGGTCAGTTGCACAGAATCCCTGCTTAGAAAGGCCTCACGCTTGGTTTAACGTTCTGCTATAACCATCTTGAATTTCTTAGTGATTTTTTAACAAGAGGCCTCACATTTTCATTTTGCACTGGGCCCCGCAAAGGACGAAGCTTGTCCTTCCCAGAGTGAAGACAGTTCCTAAGGAAGGGACACCAAGAGCCCTGTGTCCGTGGCCCCCAGGAATGAAGCCTTGGCCGTGGATAACATTCGGACAGTGTGCCCCAGGCTCAGTGACCCCAGCCCAGATGTGGCTCCTGAGAGGTCATTTGGATCTCATCACCCCTGACCCAGGAGCTGTCCCTGAGGCACCGCGGGACTTCCCAGACTCCAATGGCTTCAGACTCTCACCCAGGCCAGCCCCTTGGGCCAGCCCAGGCTCTACACAGATGATGCCTTCCGTGGTAGGACTTGGACCACAGCTGAGTGCTGGGCTGAGCACTTTATTTCACTTGATGCTCATAACCACTGCCCTCTGAGATAGGTTTTATTGGCCCAGTTTTAGGCATCTGGGGTTCCAAGAGGCCCAAGGTCACAAATGAATAAGAGGCAAGAAGAAGTGCAAATAAATGATTCCAAGACCCTTGTTCCTCACCACGGGCCCCTACTGCCCCCTCACTGTTTTAGGCAGGCCTTCTTTCTCTCTGCTTAGAAAGTGCTTCACCCTCTTCTCAAATCCTGTCTTCCTCACTTACCTCTTTTCCAGCCATACAGCCGGGAGTGGGAAAATCAGGGTTCCAAGTCAGCCTTGGGTTATCTGCTCTTAACCATATTTATTTGCTATACTTGTTTGAGCATGGCTTGGATATCTCAACTCACAGAAAGATGGACCACAAAGGAACTTTAGCCTCCAATTCTTCATCTGTAAAATGGGATCAATAAAAAGACCCACAGCACAGACTTACCTGGATTAAATGTAGTAACAGATGTCGAAGTGCTTTGGAAACCTCCAGAGGTCTAAACACGTTGGCCCATCACAGGTCAGCAGAGAATTGAACCAAGATGCACCCCTGTGAATCACAGGGATTTCTCCTGCATTGTCTTCAGATCCTGAATCTCTCACTTCTCAGCTGTGTGAATTTGGGCAAATGACTTAGCTTTCTGAGTCTTAGATTTCTCGTCTGCAAATTGGGAAGTGGGGTTGATGACAGTAGTCATTCAGCAGTGTGGTTATTGGGTACTTGGCAGGGTGGTCATGAACTGGTGAATGGTATTAATTACAGAAAAACTCTAGCACACACCAGATTTCCTTTAAAGCAGCAAGCCCCTGATCAGCATTTTACCCTTAAAGCACCTTCCTTGGATGTTCTCTCCCCACTCAAGACGCACCACATTTCCAGAACATGACCAAGTACTGTACTAGTAAGTCCTAAGTTAGCCAATTCTCTAAATCAGCTTTGAAAATCTCTCAGTTTGAAATGCAAATTAAAACCACAATGTGATACCATCTTATACCGTCAGAATACCTATTATTTAAAAGTCTAAAAATATCAGATGTTGGCAAGGATGAAGAAAAAAAGGGGAATGCTTGTATACTATTGGTGAGAATGTAAATTAGTATAACCTTCATGGAAAACAGTATGAGATTTCTCAAAGAACTAAAAATAGAACTACGATTCCATCCAACAATCCCACTACTATGTACCCAAAGGGAAAAAAAGCAATATATCAAAAAGACACCTGCACCTGCATGTTTATCACAGCACTATTCACAATAGCAAAGATACGGAATCACCCTAAGTGTGCATCAGGAGAACTGGATAAAGAAATGGTGGTGTATATATACCATGGAATACTATTCAGCCATAAAAAAGAATGAGATCAGCATGGATGGAACTGGAGGCTATTATCTTACATGAAATAACTCAGAAACAGAAAGTCAAATACCACATTGTTCTCACTTATAAGTGGGAGCTAAACAATGGGTACACACGTGGACATAAAGTAGAATAATAGACATTGGAGACTCCAAAAGGTAGGAGGGTAGGAGAGGGGGAAGGACTGAAAAATTGTCTATTGGCTACAATATTCACTTTTCAGGTGATTGGTACAGTAAAAGCCCAGACTTCACCATCACTCAATATATGCATGTAAGAAACCTGCACTCGTACCTCCCAAATACATAAAAATAAAAACTAAAATAAAATCTCTAAGCTTGCCCAAGCCCTGGAATGCAGTCGCGCAATCTCATCTCACTGCAATCTCCACCTCCTGGGTTCAAGCGATTCTCCTGACTCAGCCTCCTAAGTAGCTGGGATTACAGGTGTGCACCACCATGCCCGGCTAATTTTTTGTATTTTTAGTAGAGACGAGGTTTCACCATTTTGGCCAGGCTGGTCTCGAACTCCTGACCTCCAGTGATCCATCCGCCTCAGCTTCCCAAAGTGCTGGGATTACAGGTGTGAGCCACCACTCCCAGCCTCCAATGTCTTCTTCTCCCTTTGTCTTTGCTTCCCATCAGGCTGGCTGGCCTGGGTGTAACTCACTGGTGGTGGCCGTATAACTCCACTCCTGCCCCCACTTCTTCTTTACCCCTATAATCAAGCTGGAACTTTTTCTTCTGGCTTTTTTAATCTTTGCAAAAGAAGGAGCAGACTGAGGGGCTAACAGAATGCAGTGGAGAGTCCATTTAGAGTTGAAAGTTCCCTGTTCCCTGCTCAACTCTCTCCCTCAACCATATTTTTTCAAAGGAAGGAAGAGGTGCACCCATCCAAAACACACATACCAGCTCCACATGTGCTAACTCTGTGACCTTGGGCAAGATACAGAAGGTCTCTAAAGTACAGATGACTGGGAACAATCAAAGTGCCTATCTCGTAGGGCTATAGTGAGGATTAAATGTGATAATCCAGGCAAGAGTCTAGTCCAGTTTCTGGCACATAGTAAATAACAAATGTAACCATGTTTGTTACATGAAATCAGTTCCAAATTGAGAAATGTACATCACTGTTTTATTTGATCCATGATGTTGCTAATCTACTTTTTCATCACTGTAACAAATAAAAACTATGAGCACATCAACATAAGTCAACTGATGATGACATTTCAACAGGCCAGGGTGCTGCCCACTAATCATTCCACCATATGGTTGGTTGTTTTTGTTTTGTTTTGTTTTGTTTTGTTTTTCTCGAGACGGAGTCTTGCTCTGTCACTCAGTCTGGAGTGCAGTGACCCAATCTTGGCTCACTGCAACCTCTGCCTCCCAAGTTCAAGCAATTCTCCTGCCTCAGCCTCTCCTGAATAGCTAGGATTGCAGGTGCCCACCACCACACCCGGCTAATTTTTGTATTTTTAGTAGAGACGAGGTTTCACCATGTTGGCCAGGCTGGTCTCGAACTCCTGACCTCATGATCCACCTGTCTCAGCCTCCTAAAACGCTGGGATTACAGGCGTGAGCCACCATGCCCGGCCATGTTTTTTTGTTTTGTTTTGTTTGTTTGTTTGTTTTTAATTCCCATCAGCACTTTGCCTCTTTCACTAAAATTTTTAAAAATTAAAAAACTTACTCTCTATAGGCTTTTGATGTCTTAAGTATGTTAAACTGTGGTTTCTTTCATGATACCTGTAATTATTTAAAAGCCTGTGTAATCATTCTTCACAAAATTTGCTGAGAGCTCACACATCAAGCCAAATGGTAGGACAGATAATGTTGGTATTAAATGACAGAAAACTTCATCACTACAGATAATACATGAGGGGACATCTGGGATCAATATGAGACAGGATACAAGGCTATGTCAGCTTAAGACCCTGAACATGATTTGAAATTCAGACCATAAGAAATAGCTACACTGTATCAACCAAAATACGCCTTCAAAGTACACAAAGTTCAGGGCTCATTTACAAAGTGTAAAGATTCCGGATGACAGACTTTTGAAGGCTGGAGTTCAGTAGCATTCTGTTTTCAGATTCATTGTGTTGCCAGGAAAACTGGGCAGTGGGAAAGAGGACTTTCTAATTCTATTAGGAAAAAACACTGAAATTTTTAAGAAAATATGAGAGAAATAATATTGCAATTACAGACTTAGAAGTGATTTCTAGTGAAACTACTGGGGGGAAAGTATCACCTACTCAGCCAAAATAAGATGAAGGAAATAGAACAGATTTTTTTTTAAAAAAAGAGTAGTTTAAAACAGGGACCAGGCTGGGCACAGTGGCTCTTACCTATAATCCCAGCACTTTGGGAGGCCAAGGCAGAAGGATCGCTTGAGCCCAGGAGTTCAGGACCAGCCTGGGCAACATAGCAAGATCTAGACTCTACAAAATAAAAAAAAAAATAAAATAAACTAGTCAGTGGCAGGCACACACCTGTGGTGCCAGTTACTCAGGAGGACAAGGTGGGAGGATCGCTTGAACCCAGGAGGTGAGGCATCAGTGAGCCATGATTGCACCCGTGCACTCCAGCGTGGGCAACAGAACAAGATCCTGTCTCAGAAAATAATAATAAATAAAAATGAAACAAGAGACAAATTTTGACCCACAGGCTACACTGGCCAACTACTTGTTTTTGTAAATAAAGTTTTATTGTCACACAACCATGCTCACTCATTTATGTATTGTCTCTGACTGCTTTTGCATTACTTTCAATGGTAGAGGTGAGTACTTATGACAGAGACTTTGTGGCCCACAAAAGCTGCAATATTTGCTATCTGGTACTTTACAGAAAACTGTTGTGAGCCCTTGGTTTAATACATGAATCTGTTTTCTGGAAACCAAAACAATATTTAGAAGTATGTTTAAAATTAGAGTGGACAACGAAACAAGAGAAAAACTTCATCTGTTCATTCCACAAATATTTAATGAGAACCTACTGCATGCCGGGGACCGTATAGCTGTGCAAAAGTAAACAGACAAAAGTATGGGTCCTCACAGAACCTACTCAGACTGAGGAGTTTACTAGTTGATCACTATAAAAGAACACATATTTTAAAAGTGTTTTAAAATATGGGCACGGTGGCTCATGCCTATAATCCCAGCACTTTGGGAAGCCGAGGCAGGTGGATCACCTGAGGTCAGGAGTTTGAGGCCTGACTGGCCAGCATAGTGAAACCCCATCTTTACTGAAAATACAAAAATTAACTGGGTGTGGTGGCGGGCACCTGTAATCTCAGCGACTCAGGAGGCTGAGGCAGGAGAATCACTTGAACCCAGGAGGTGGAGGTTGCAGTGAGCCGGGATTGCTCCACCGCACTCCAGCCTGGGCGACAGAGTGAGACTCTGTCTCAAAAAAAAAAAAAAAAAAAAAAAAGTGAAATCTTTAAGTGAACAATGAAGAATGAAATGTTTCAAGGCGTAAAGAATGAGATCAGTGTTTCCTCAGCTTAGTCAATAATATGTGATGAGCCAACCGACAATAAAAGAACACTTGTCGACTTGTGCAAAAGAGATCCAAGAAGACCTCAAAGCACAGCATAAACAAAGAAAGACTGAAAGGTTTCTCAACAAGGTTGAAGGAAAAACCAGGACCACTTGGCACAGGGTTGCAGCATGGAATTGATTTCAATCAAATTATTGGCCAGGTCTATCATAATGTTGCTAACCAGAGTAGAAAGCTTACCGCATTTGCAGTGAAGCTGATGAAAGGAGAGCTAACCATTTCATACACTCTCAATATTATCAATCCATGCATTGGAGAAAGGGCTGATGGTGTTTTAAAACATTCTATGCAGAGCGAAGATCAGCACACAAGAAGCTGTGTTGCTTGTTGAAAATGTCTTTGAGCTATCGATGATGTGTCCACTTGGGTTTAATGCTCTGATACGGTTAGGCTTTGTGTCCCCATGCAAATCTCGTCTTGAATTGTAATCCCTATAATCCCCACATGTCCAAGGAGAGACCTGGTGGGAGGTACTATATCATGTGGGGGGCGGTTTCCCCCATACTGTTGTCATGATAGTGAGTTCTCACAAGGTCTGATGGTTTTGTAAGTGTCTGACAGTTCCTTCACGCACTTGCTCTCTCTTGCCTGTCGCCACGTAAGACGGTGCCTCTTCCCCTTCCGCCATGATTGTAGTTTTCCCCAGGCCTCCCCCGCCATGCAGAACCATGAGCCCTGCAGAACGCTTTCCTTTATAAACTACCCAGTCTTGGGCAGTTCTTTGTAGCAGTGTGAGAATGAACTAATACACTCCCTTGTAAAGATCAGTGAAGATAGAAAATGGTATGAAATAATGCTTAAAAGATCAAGTGTCTATGTATTGAGCAGAGTACTGAGTCTAATTTCCAAATTTGAATTTATCCTGTGTTTAAAATGTGTCACATATTAAGAATTTCAGGAATTCTTTCAAATGAGCTTCAAAATGAATTATCTATATTCACCACCTTTTTTTCTTTCTTCGTTATTTATCATCTGAGTAAAATGATAAACATTTCAAAACTATTTAGGACAGAATAGAAGACTCATGCCAAAAAATAATCACTGAAGGTTTCATAGTTAAGAAATCATACTAGGCCGGGCGCGGTGGCTCACGCCTGTAATCCCAGCACTTTGGGAGGCCGAGGCGGGCGGATCACAAGGTCAGGAGATCGAGACCACGGTGAAACCCCGTCTCTACTAAAAATACAAAAAAAAATTAGCCGGGCGCGGTTGTGGGCGCCTGTAGTCCCAGCTACTCGGGAGGCTGAGGCAGGAGAATGGCGTGAACCCGGGAGGCGGAGCTTGCAATGAGCCGAGATCGCGCCACTGCACTCCAGCCTGGGCGACAGAGCGAGACTCCGTCTCAAAAAAAAAAAAGAAATCATACTTGCAAATGAATACCTAAAAATCATGGGGAAAAAAAACAAATCTTAGGGGCTTAGATAGCCTTTCTTTTTCTTTCAGAAAACAATATAACAAGTAATGTTAATTACTAAGGGTTGGATTCTTAGTTACTGAAATTCAATCATATTTTAAGAGCATGAGCACAAAAAAATACAAATTCTGAGATTTTGTATGTGTATATACATAGATATGTACGTATATGAAACACACCAGTGAGTGAAACAACAAGCAAATATTTTCAAAAATATTGGCTGGGCGCGGTGACCCAGGCCTGTAATCCCAGCACTTCGGGAGGCCAAGGTGGGCAGATCACTTGAGGTCAGGAGTTTGAGGCCAACCTGGCCAACATGGTGAGACTCCGTCTCTACCAAAAATACAAAAATTAGCCAGTTGTGGTGGCAGATGCCTATAATCCCAGCTACTTGGGAGGCTGAGACAGGAGAATTGCTTGAACCCAGGAGACGGAGGTTGAAGTGAGCTGAGATTGTGCCACTGCACTCCAGTCTCCACAGAGCAAAATTCCATCTCAAAAAAAAAAAAAGAGTATAGATGGCCATATGGTGTAATATGGCCCCATAACTTCATAAGAATTATGCAAAGTGTAGTTCCCTTACAACCACATCAATGTAACCAACATGGCATTATTCCACATGGTCTTCACAAAAGTGCTGCTGATATCTTGAGTCACTGCATTTTGCTTCAATTCTGCCAATTGCTAGAGCTAGCAGGAATGTTTATTCCTATTCTGTAGCATCTAAAAACATACTGTGCAGTGCACTTGCCCGTGATGGCTGTTAAGAATGACCTGATAACCAAACGGATAGACCTTGAAGGAAGGCACCAGTGGCATTTGAAGAAGTTGACCATGCAAGATGAGAGACAGGTGGTGTTTTATTGATCCATCCTTACCGATAAGAATGACCTACTCTTGTTGATAGATTGTCATGGCTGATATTCCAAATCCGAACTCTAAGTCCTAAGGCATGCTACCCTGATAACAATTGGACACTGTTTCTGGGAGAGAATGGTGACATAATGGAAATTATCATGTTGTTTTTATAAACATATCCTGCATATTCTGAGATTTTTTTCCAACCCCCATTTGAAAGCTGTTGCTCTAAACCTCCTTACTTGTTTAGTCAAGGTCCCCTCATACGGAAATCTGCCAATAACAAGATTAAGGAATCTGGGTCCCCAGCAAACATCCTATCAGGCACCACCTTTGCTGTGCATGAAGACTTATTACAAAATCCCATTTTGTAGGTGATGAAACTGAAGTTCAGAAAGGCTGAGTCACTGCACCTCTGGTTTCCCAAGTCACCCTCAGGGAATGGCCTCAGTAGGTATCTTTGTCACTCAAAGTGCAGAGATTTATGCAAGGTGTTGTTTATTTACACAAAGGCCATCGGCCTTCTGAGCAGGCCCACGTGTGACTAGCATGTTTACAGGCCCTGGAGTTCTCGGGAACGCGGGGTAATACCGGACTGTATCTTCACAGGGTGGCTAGAGGATGCCACCTCCCAAACCATGGCACCTGCCTGTCTCCTCCTCCACTCTGGACTGCCCCACATCCCTTCCAGCCAACATGAGTTCCTCACAGTTCCTGAAACCATCCGTGCTCTCTCTTACCATCAGCTCCTTCTGATTCCATTCCATTGCCCAGACCTCTCCTCCCAACCTCTCCTCGGCCTGGGGATGCCACTTCTCACCCTTCAGGCTTCAGCATAGTCTCATTTCTTCCAGAAGGTCCTCCTTGTACCCATTCCTCAACACCTGGATTGGGAACTCACTGTTTTCGCTCTTATAGCATCCTGTGCTTCCTCCAGTAGAACTGTACTGAATTATAATTGATTTGGTTGGAAGACAAGGTGGTATAGCACAGTGATTAAAGGCTTGGGCTGTGCAGCCAGTTTGCCTGGGTTTAAATCTTGGCTCTGTCTCTTACTAGCTCTGTGACCTAGAGCAAGTTGCTTAATCTCTCTGTGCCCCTGTCTCTCCCTCTATAAAATAATAATACAACCAACCTTTATTGTGATGATGAAAGACACTTAAAGCAATGCCTAACACATAGCAAGTGTTTGATTTTTATTATTACCATCATCGGCTATTCTCTTGTCCCTTCCTTCACTAGACTAAGTTTGTGATTGCAGAGATCCCGTCTTAATTATCTCTTAGCACAGCATCTGGCAGACAGTGAGTGCACTGTAAATATTTGTGGAATGCATGAACGAGCAACAGAAGCCACAGTCTCTGTTAAACCCCCTGCCTACAGCTGGTTTTCTCTAGCAGCCGCCTAGATTTCCATAGACTTGGGGTCCTGCAGCTGAGCTGATTTGCTCAGAGAAGATACTCATGAGGCAGAAAAGCCTGGCCTGTGCTGTTCCCAGTGCTGAGCTCTCCCTCCAAACACAACAGTTCATCCCATCAGAGTTGTGCAACTCTAGGCAACGCAGCTTTGCAGGGACGACTCCTTGTCTGGCTGGGATGTTGACCTGTTTTCATGGAACTGCAGTTCCCTCACTGAAAGGTCCAGGAGTGGAGGTTTAGCTGATGGCTCACTGGCTGCTGTATGAGCAGTGAAACCTCCCCTCATCATGGTCTGGCTGTGCCCCACAGCCCAGTGCTGGCTGCCCCTGCTCTCCACCTGCTATGGCCAGCTCTGCCTTCATCTCAATCTCAAAGGCCACCCCTCCAGAGCTTATACAGATTACTCCCAAGTGGAAATCATTTCTCTCCACTCTGAACTCACCCAGCCCTTTATCCACCCTTGTCTCTTCACCTCTTGGAGTCTTAGTCTCCTTATCTGTGAAATAGATACCAGTGCCTCCTTCAAAGAGAGGTTGTGAAAACCGAGTGACTCAAGCAATGCTTCATATCATAAGTATTTGCTCATTTACTACTTTGGAAGTTCTTAAAGCCAGAGATTCTCTATTTCATCACTATATGCCCCTCGTTCTTAGCATGGCCCCTGAATCATCACAGGCATTCAATAAACACTTGCTCAATAGAGCAGTCAATCAAAAAACCAGTCAAGAAACCAATAAATGATGGCAACATGGCAATATCCTACAGTTGTAACACAGAAAGTAACTGTCTTTGGGGATGTTCATTCTTTGTTTTGTTTTCTTTTTTCTTTCTGATTGTTTTTAAACTAGTAATGGCCAAACCAAGTCAATTATCTCTTTCCTAGGAGGTGAATTCACAGCACATAGTAAATTCAACATTTCATTTATTAGCCAGAGAACTTGGATTTGGGTAAAGAAACCCACACGTGTACTCTGAAAATCATCCTGGCAGTGATTTTCAGAAATAAGTGGGGGCTAATTATTCTCCCCGACTTGTAATATAGGACTTGGCTACCATCAACCGCCTCCTTCAACCTCTGACCTCATCCTGGGCCCTTCCTGCCCTAACATCCACATGTCACCACCTGTACCCAAGGTCACCAAACTAAGTGATCGTCACTTACTCTTAACAAATGAAACCTCGTTTTCCCACAGAATCCTCTAGAAAACCAAGGGGCAAGCCTAGAGAATTCCATGCTTGGGAGGTGGGGGGCAAGGGTCACTGCCTGATTTCGTATAAGCCCTTGGCACAGGGAAACAGGAGGATGTGCCTACTATGGCGTGTCAGTGGTATTCAGGGAGGCCTGGTACTTTCACTGGATCCAAGTCCCCACCCTTCATTCTCTTGCCCATTCCCTGAGCCCTGGGGGAGAAGCCCAAATTCCCTACAAGGTGGTGCTGGCTAGAAATTGCCCCATCCTCCTTATCAGGCCTACTTGGCTGCCCAATCCAGACCTGTCCCTTGTACAGTCACAGGCGAGGCTCTGCCCAGGCAGTTGCAACTTGCTCAGGTGAAGCAAACTGACTCACCTGAAAGGTGAGGGTGAGCCAAGACCATGACACCCAGGAAAGCCCAGAGCATGTCAGTTTGGAAGCAGAATGCTGAGGAGGGACCATGGCAAGCCTGGGCTGCCCAATCAATGACCCACTCTGCAGGATGGCCCTGCAGTCAGCTCCAAGCAGGAACTTCAGCCTCTCTTTCTTCTCCGCCCACCTCTGACTCTTCTCCCACGGCACTCACCACAGTGGGCTGGCTGCTCAGACAACGCCTCATGACAGATAGATATGCACAGCACCATCATTCATCCATCTAAGATGCTGGTGATTGTAAAATGCAGCATTATTTTACGCATCTCTAAGAAAGAAAAACATGCTACCTACCCAATTGTGACACATGGATTTTGATTACATAGAATGTGTATTTCGCACTTACTGAAAGCTTTTTTAGTTTTATTTAGAATGGGTTTTTACTCTATATCAGCTTCATGCATGCATGGAAAGGAAAATAGAAGTGAGGTAAGTTGTTTAAGGTATTCCTAAAACTTAGTCACATTCAGAATCCAGCTCCTCTGAGTCACTTTTTGACTCAGAGCTGTCTATATGCAACGTTTTCCCCACAACACCACCCTCTGAGCCATCTGGACCCGGGGATGATCACAGGAAGGATGCAGTACTTCTCCCCAGAGTGTTTTGCTCTTGCTCTTGTCTTGGGGGTTTTCTTCCAAGCTACTGACATCATTCTGCCAGATTAATTGCACAGACAATGAAAACTCCATCATGGATGCCTGCTTCCCAAAAGTGACTATTAGATGCATCCCATTTTCAGAGATGATAGAAAGAAAATGAATGTGCATTTAACTTGATAAGATATGGCATAATAGTGACAGCTAACAGGTATTGAACAGCTAAAACATCCCAGGAACTGTGCTAAGTACACACCCTATGTATGTTATCTTATCCCATCTGCTCTCTGAGGTAGATAATAACATGAGCTAACCTTATGCCATGCTTACTGTTTGCCAGACACTATTTAAGTGCCCTGTATGTGTTAACTCATTTAATCTTCCTGATGGTCCTATAAAGTAAATAATATTATTATTTCTATTTTGCAGATGACGATGATGACAATAAGCTCCTTGCACAAGGTTAACACAGTCAGTAGAAAACTGGGATTTGAATTCAGAAGTTCAGTACTAGAGTCTACACTTAACCACCACACCATTTGTGCTGGTAATGTGTCCATTATACAGATAAGGGAAGTAAGGCTTACAAGAAATAAATCCTTGCCCAAGGATACACGGCACAAGGGCCAATAGCCAAATCAACATCTGATTTGAAAATCCATATTGTCTCCCATTTTACTATGCCGTGTAGAGGAGACAAAAGGGCAAATATCAAATTCAGATATTTAGATTTCATTCTGTAATTCAGAATCCCATGTGGCATCATACTGAAAAAAATTAACTCCCTTTTTTTCTTGCAAAGATGCAGGTAGTACAATTTTCTTGTAGGGATCTGAAGGATGTCTCATTCATCTGTTCATTTATTCACTGAATAACTATTTTTGAAATGCCTATCATGAGTGAGGCCCTGATCTAGGTACTTCAAGGAGCATACAACGTAGCTGAAATAATAGACTTTGGACAAGTGATTATAGTGTGACCAAGGGGGAAATACTATTTATGACTGCAAATGACTGGAACCCCACTGCCACGGAGGAAGATGGTTTAGGAAGGAAGCAGAGATGCAGAAAGTGGGGGGAAGATGGCAGCCAAGCCACTTGTTGGACAGTTGGAGAGTCTCAAAAACAATGATGTTTAACCAACTCAAAATTAATGTGTTTGCATTCTCATCATATAACTCCCTCCTTCTCCATAAACCTTTCATAAGTTTGCTACACATACAAAGACCTTGAGTAAAGGCTTTTAGTAGAAATCGAGAAAAGAAGTTGAGGTCCTCATCTGTGTGAATATGGGGGTGGGAAAGAGTGTATATGAGAAGGACCAAGCATAATTTGGGGGATCAGAGAAGCCTGCTGCATTCGCATAAACATTCTGACTTTGCTGACCTGCTAACCCCCACTTGTCCACAGTTCTGAAATCCTCGTCTGTCCTGGTCCTTGCTGTAAACCCAGCGCCTTGAATGATGTCAGACACATAACAGGTGCTCAGTAAATATTTTTTGATTGCCTGACTACATGAATGATCTCAGCAGCCCTTCAAAATCTCTCCCATGTGTGTTTCTCTAACACTCCCCAATGTACCCTCAGAGCCCAGCACACAGTAAGTGTCAATAAAGAGCCTTTGACTGACAAAAACCTTTCTCCACAGTTTAGATAATCTCCCTGAACTGTCTTCCAGTGAAATTACTAGATCAAAGAGAACGGAGACATGGAAGGCCTTGGATGTGATATCAAACTCCTCTTCAAAAGGAGTGCAGAGGGCATCCTGGTCATAGCATCATAGGAGAGCATCTAGAACAATTTCTAATGTTCTTGCCAATACCTTCTCCACTTGCCCTCCACAAGGAGCTAGGGCAGCTAAGACCCACTCACCTCGAGCTCACCCTTGACCACAGTCCCTTGCTTTAGACATCGCACCTGGACCACTGCCAGAGCCTCCAGACTGAACTCCTTGTGCCTGCTCTGATCTCTCTTGGTAACCAGCATGTTCTTTGCGAAGAGCAAAATTTGAACACATATCCTTCTGTAGCTATTTCTTTCTCCCAAACCGCTCCTATCACTGGGCTGGGTCCTCCTGACTTCTTCATCAACTCTTCCAGTCCATTTCCTCTTCTTCTTCCCTATTCCACTCCCAACCCCAAATGCAGCTCTAAATATGGCTCAGGTCTATCTGACTCCAAAACTTACTGACTGTTAGCTAACATTAATGAACCTTTTATGTCCCCTATAAATTAAATCATGTTAATGATTCATTGGGTGTATTTTTATTGGACTACCATGGTGCACAGGATTTCCAGAATCCAGATGGCACAGGTATTTCTTAAGCATGTACTATGTGCTAGGCATTGACTGGACTGCTCACATTCACATATTGCCTCATTTCATCCTCATCGAAGCCCTACAAGGCTGACGAGGACACAGAGGCTCAGAGAGTGAAATAAAGAAGAGAAATGTCCCCAGTGGGAATGAAGGACAAATAAGAGCTTTTGGCCCAACTCTCCAGACTCCCAGTCTTGTGTGTCCAGTACTTATTGAACACCTAAACTTAAGTATTATACCACGGATCAAGATAAAAGGCAACTGTACTATCTCCTTTTGGCCTTACAGCGTTGTATGTTGGAAAGTTCTTTCAGGTGACTAATCTAAATTCCTCTTGCTGCAACTCAAACCCATTCCCACCCTTTCATCCCCACCCCCATCCTTAGATAAGTACAAAAACAACAATTGCAGATGAGATTGCCAAGCTTCTCCTCTTCTCATGGCTTCTGTCTTCAGTTGCCACCCAGTCCTGAGATAAGCCCCACAGAACAGGCTTCCTATCTCCCTGAGTGTTACCTCCACCCAGCGTCACTCCTCAGCCCCTGGCCAGAACCAGAGAAGACCAATCGCTTCAGGGGAGTCTTTTCTGAGGGGGAAGGGAAGAAAGATGCAGAAAGCTGAAAGCTTCTCCCAGCTGACCACTTCTTGGGAGGTGGCCACAGGTGACATCTTGTGGGAAAACGTGTTTCCCAGATTAGGAGAGGCTCCCCAGATTAGGAAACAGTAATGACGGGCCAATGAACTTGCCCTTGCCCCCCATAGTTCCCCAGAAGGCCCCACTAGATAGATACACAGCATTCTTCTTCAGTGGTTTATCAGACGAGACAAGGTCAGCCACAGCCCTCCTACGGAACTTGAAGATGATTTCATCTAGGTCCCCTGGAATACAGAATAGCCTCAGTAAATGTTTGATGACTAAATGATTTTTTTAAATGATTGCAAGAGTGAGAGAAAGCATAAATGAAATAGCATGTGATGAAATGGATCAATTTAGTGAGTGAATAAATAGAAAGGGATGAATCAGAGTTAGTAAACAGATGAGTTTATAAAAGAATAAACTTCTAAGTGACTAAATGAATGAATAAATGAGAGGAAAGAGTAACAAAATTATTAAATGGGTACATGATTGAACACGTGATAAAAATTAATGCATGAATATGTGAGTCAATTAAATGAGTGTGTGGACAATGGATGGATGGATGGATGATGAATACATTCACAACTTCTTAGAGAAAGACTAGAGAGCTAAGTTATGGACTCTAGAGAGACCAATAACTAGGTCTGTTTTAGTCCTTGCATTATGCCCATATCCTAGTACAGTGTCCTACACATGTTAAGAATTCTGATAGGTATGTGCTAATGAATAAACAGATGGATAAATAGACATCCTCCTGGTTGCAATACACAATACATGGTAGTAAAATCTTCACTGGAGTGCAGTGGCACAACCACAGCTCACTTCAGCCTTGACCTCCTGGGTTCAAAGTATCCTCAAACCTCACCCTCCTAAGTAGCTGGGACTACAGGCACATGCCACCATGTCTGGAGAATTTTTAAACTTTTCATAGAGACAGTGTTTTGCCATGTTAACCAGGCTGGTCTCGAACTTCCAGGCTCAAGTGATCTGCCTGCCTCAGCCTCCCAAAGTGCTGGGATTATCGAGATGCACATAGTCTCCAGGTGCCTTTGTGCAATATTCAAACTGTACCACCAGACACAGAGTCCCAGGAGACAGATGGGGTGATAATAGAGACAGACAAGGAGGAAACACTCACTTCACATTTCAGACTCAGCCTGGATGTCATTCCACACCTTTGTCTTATGGAGTCAAACAGATGTGGATTCAAATTCAAGCTTCATCGTCCACCCCATGATTCCTGTCTTTCTCTTTCTCGTGACTCTTTGCAGAGGAAACTGACTTCCACACCACAATCCTGATCAAAGCATCTCCTGCCATCTTGACAGAATCATAGCTGTCATCAAAGATGTTCCTGTGACCCAGGAAGGGGAACATCACACACCGGGGCCTGTCGTGGGGTGGGGGGAGGGGGGAGGGATAGCACCAGGAGAAATACCTAATGTAAATGAGGAGTTGATGGGTGCAGCACACCAACATGGCACATGTATGCATATGTAACAAACCTGCACGTTGTGCACATGTACCATAGAACATAAAGTATAATTAAAAAAAAAAAAAAAAAAAGATGTTCCTATGTCCTTCTGTTGGCCAGGCTTGGGCTGTTTCCAAGTGAAGCAGGCTTTCAGGCCTAAGCCTCTGCCATCAAGGAGCTGGGTGCTGAGAAGGGATTCCCTGGAGGCACCGTTTACAGCAAACAGCCCACACTTCCTTTGGAGAGAGGTCAGAGGGTTCACCTGCTCTGCCCATTTGTTGTGTGGCCTTGGGGAAGTCACTTAACCCTGCTGGGCCTCCAGGCTGTAGAAGTATTAGGACCAACCAGATGGTCTTTCTGGTCTGATGGGGAGAACACAGGACTGAGAATCAGAACATCCACACAGATTCCTTGTTAGTTTTGTGATCATGGGTCCAGTTCTGATTCCCTGAGCCTCAGTTTTCTTACCTGTAAAATGAGAATAATAATTTTCCCTCCCCTGGGTGATAGAGAAGCAAAGGGGTACAGAGGAACTTTAAGAGGCCTCTAAGGTATACAGAGGTCAGGCTGGATTGTCGTGGTCTGAGATGCCTGTCATCAGTGGAACCTTCTGCTTGGCTTTGGTCTCTGGAACTTAAAACCCACATAGTGCATCAAGATGGTTACTCGGTCTTGGGTTGCTTTTGCTTTGAGGGCTTTTTTCTTGTTTGAATAAACTTTTTGTTGAAGTTAGAACCATTTTTTTTTTTATTTAATTGTCTTCAACTGAAGAACATTTATTGAACACCTAGCACATGCCAGGCCCTGCTCAGGGCATGAGAAAAACAAAGATTGTCATAACATGTAGCTTTACTTGAAGGCATTTGCCATACAGCAGGTGAGACTATGAATATTTTATAGGCAGGAGGTCACATCATCCTCATAACACCCAATAAGGGAGGCATTCTTATTATACCCATTTGTCAGATGATAAAACCGAGGTAAGAAAGATATCATGGTTTTTTGGTCAATGATGTATCAGTCTGTCATATGTCAGTAATGAAGTTCCATGGATGTTAAGAACAGGTAGTGGGGATAACAAGAGGATATTTTTTTTCACCGCTACCTATTAACACATACATCTTCCCCTCTAGATGTTAATCTGGAGTAACATATTAACCCTGATATGCCATGTCTTAAGTTGTTTAATTCTTATAATAACTCATTGAAATTGGATAATTTTCCCTCTTTTTACAACTGAAGAAACTGAGGCTCAATAAGATTAGGTGGCTTGCACAAGGCCACGTGGCTGTATGAAGAGTCTCATTTGGGCCAGATCTGCTTGACCTCAAAGTTGATGGCTGTGGCACCACATCTCACCCTTTCCTGCATCCACATGTCTAATAAGCAGCAGGGTGGGGTGGCAGAGATTGACACAGTCCAATGTCCATTCTGTCCTTCCTTAATAAAAATGGAAATTATGGCTGGTCACATGGTAATTTGAAATAAAGACTACATTCCCCAGACTTCCCTTACAGGTGGGTATGGCTTTGAAACTAAATTCTGGCCAGAAAGATACTAGCAGAGGTGCATATAGCAACCTTCAAGAACCTTCTGTAAGACAGGGGTCCCCAACTTACAGAAGGGTCTGTGGCCTGTTAGGAACCAGGCTGCACAGCAGGAGGTGAGTGGCAGAGAAAAGGAGTGAAGCTTCATCTGTATTTACAGCCACTCCCCATCACTCACATTATTGCCTGAGCTCCACTTCCTGTCAGATCAGCAGTGGCATTAGATTCTCATAGGAGCATGAACTCTATTGTGAACTGCACATGTGAGGGATCTAGGTTGCAAGCTCCTTATGAGAATCTAGGCCAGGCACAGTGGCTCACGCCTGTAATCCCAGCACTTTGGGAGGCCAAGGCAGGCAGATCACGAGGTCAAGAGATCGAGACCATCCTGGCCAACATGGTGAAACTTCATCTCTACTAAAAACACAAAAATTAGCTGGGCATGGTGGCACATGGCTATAGTCCCAGCTACTCAGGAGGCTGAGGCAGGAGAATCATTTGAACCCATAAGGCAGAGGTTACAGTGAGTCAAGATCACACTACTGCACTCCAGCCTGGGAAACAGAGCAAGACTCTGTCTCTCAAAAAAAAAAGAGAGAGAGAATCTAATGCCTGATGATCTGTCATTGTCTCCCATAACCCCTAGATGAGACCATCTAGTTGCAAGAAGAAAAGCTCAGGGCTCCCAATGATTCTACATTTTTGGGAGTTGTATAATTATTTCAATATCTATTACAATGTAACTGATATGATTTAGCTGTATCCCCACCCAAATCTCATCTTGAATTATAGCTTCCACAATTCCCAAGTGCTGTGGAAGGGACCCACTGGGAAGTAATTGAGTCATGGGGGCAGGTCTTTCTCATGCTGTTCTTGTGATAGTGAATAAATCTCAGGAGATCTGATGGTTTTATAAGGGGGAGTTTCCCTGCACAAGCTCTCACTTTGCCTGCTGCCACCCATCTGAGACATGACTTGCTCCTCTATCCCTTCCACCATGATTGTCAGACCTCCCTAGCCATGTGGAACTGTAAGTCCATTAAACCTCTTTCTTGTATAAATTACCCAGTCTCAGGTATGTCTTTATTAGCAGCATGAAAATAGACTAATACAGTAACAGTAATAAAGTACACAACGGATGTAATGAGCTTGAATCATTTGAAAACATCCCCTTCCCTAGTCCATGGAAAAATTGTCTTCCACAAAACCAGTGCCTGGTGCCAAAAATGTTGGGGACTGCTGCTCTAAGAGGCAGCTGACTCAAGTCCCTACTCTTTCTTCCATCTGCTGTGATGCATAGAGGTGCTGGCTGGAACACCACCTTGCCCCATGAGGGGACCACGCATGCCAGGCAGAGCAACAAGATAGAAAGAGCCTGGGTACCTAGGGATTTCAGAGATCAGAGATGCCCTGCCTGGCCTGAACTACCTATATCCAGACTAACATGAGAGAGAAATTTCCATATTGTGTAAGCCACTGTTCCTGGAGTTTTACCTTTATTCACAGATGAATTAATCACAACTGAGAGTGAGTGTGAAGTGTTGAGTTTGGTTTTCTATGCTTCATGCCTCCCTGTTAATAGAATTCTACAAACTCTTGCCCTGTGTCTTACAATACCTCCCACTAGAGTTGGTGGAATGTATCTCCCTGGTCTACTGATGATGGACGTGGTGATGTGAAGAGCTTTGGGAAATGAAATAATAGCAGATTGGATTAGACCAGGGCCTTTAATGTCTCTGCATGATTTTGCTTTACTTTTACCTCTTGCACTTCTATAATCTACCATGAGATGATAATGTCCCAGGCAGCCCCTGCTTCTTCAGCTTAAGCTCAGAATAAAGACATAAAAGGAGAAAGAAATTCAGCTAGAGGCCTGAGTCCAGCCTGCCTGGCCAAGACAAAGCTAGATCAGCTGAACTACAGCCAATCCACGGAGCCCCGCAAATGGGAAAAAGAAATGTGTGTTATTGTAATGCCACTGAAATTTTGAAGGATTGTTTTTTTCTACAGTATTGTTTTATAGTTAATATAGCAGTTAATCAATACCTTATTCATTGAGTGCCTATGATATACAAGCATGGTGCAAGGCACTATGGATACCATGGTGACTATGGATGTTCCTGCCCTTATGGAAGACACTGTGGAGTCATGATCAAAACAACATGGGCAGAACTGGCTTCAGATCCCAACTTCACCACTTCCCAGCTGGTGACCTCCAGTGACTGATTTAACCTCAGTCTCTGGCCTCCCGGGGTTGTCATGAGGATTAAATGAGATCAAACGTGTAAAGCTCCAGTAAACAGCATGTCACACAATAAGAACTCAGTAAGGGGTAATATTAGTAATAACCAATAGCTTTGCTCAAAGAGAATAGCCACTTATACATGCAGGGAAATCAGACCTACTTTAACACATTCCTCCTCTCCATCAACACAATGATAGCCATGCCTACCAGGTTTTCGAAGGCAGTCCCAATGATACCACTCTTTTCCATCATTCTCAAGAGTCTGGCTGAACTCTCCATGACTGTGCCCCTTATAGAGATGCCATCCTTAATGGGCTTGCCCCAGGCCACACAAGCACCAGTCACTTTTTCTTCCTCATTAGTCCCCTGACCTGTGGGTCAGCACTCTGTTGCCTGAACTTCTGGGCAGCAAATAGACCCAGGGAGAAACAGCTTATTCACCCAAGGTCACCTCACAAGGCAACCTCAAAACAAGGACTACAAAACTATTAAGAGAGGAAAGGAGGGAAAGTGAGGAAGCTATGAGAGATGGTGCCTGAATCACCCGGCATTTGGTCAATTGCTCTATAGAAGTGATTTCTGCAGAATTAGATTAGTCATGCAGAAACCTGTCTCCTTCAGGAACAACTGCAAATATGAAATCACTTTTTTAAGTCAACACATGTGATATGTATAATTTAGTGCACACGTGTATCTATGGACCCAGAGAAAGACAGCAGAGTTAGACAAAGAGAAAAAAGCAAGAAGATAACAAGGTTTCAATTTGGTGGGCTGCATCAGAAAATATAAATAATACCCTCTTCCTCCAAAAATGACTTATGAAAGTAGCAGTCCAGTTATTTGAAAATTGGGGTCATGCTCTTTTCTGAAAAATCCAATGACCTTTTTATTTCACTTTTGTGCAAATAACTTTTTTCCTTTCTGAAAATTTCTATTGCTATTTTGCCTATATAGCAAAAATGTTAGACAGTCACCTATATTTTTTTTATTTTTTCTCATTCATATTTGTTCTCTCTCACTCTTTTCTTTTGATTAATCTATTTTGTTTTTTATTGTATATCTTTAAGGTGCAATGATCACCTCTCAGTGGCCAAATTTTTCAACCCCTCCTCAGGCCTTTCCCTTCTCGGCCTCTGCTATGTCAGGCCCTGCTGGGCACCATCTCTCCTGCAACAACCACCCCCATGCTCACTTCTCTTGGCTTCACTCTCTCCGGGGTCATCTGCCACCTCTCTGACCACTCTCTCTCTCACTCTGTCTTCTTGATGATTCTTTTCCACACTCACCTGAAATGTTGTTCCTCTTGGTTCCTCTCCTGACTTTGCTTCCATCCGTCCCACAACTCTGTGCTTGTGCTGCTGCCTCCCACTCTCTCCCCACTGGAATGTCAAATCTGTTCAGGACTTGACTTGGCTTACACTCTCACCACTCTAGAAATGATTCCCAAGTTTTTATCCAACACCAAGTGACTCTTCTGAGCTATGCACACAGCTCCCACGGTTCCATCTCCGAACTCAGGGGTCAGCACATTTTTTTTCTATACAGAAACAAATCATACATTTCTAGGTTTTGTGGACCATCAGTGCCAATCACAATTGTTCCACTCTGCCATTGGGGCACAAAAGCAGCCACAGACATTAGTAACTGAATGAGCATGCCTGCATCCCCATAAAACATCAGTTGCAAAAACAAACGGTGGCCAGATGTGGCCTGTTCTAATTCTGCCTCCAAAGAATTGACTGCTGTGATCAGTGAGTATTCCCCCAGCTGAATAAAGATGATCCCACTGGTCCTCTAACTTGTTCTCTGCACATTGGAGCCACCTGAGGAAACGGTAACACTCCCAATACCCAAGCTGTATCCTAAACCAATGAACTCAGAATCACTGAAGCTTCACAAGTGATTCTGACATGCAGTGAAGGTTGAGAACCACATACTATCCCAACACTGCAGTGAAGGTTGAGAACCACATACTATCCCACCATTGGCAGCTTGATGAATCCCAGCCCCGGCACCATTCACGGATTTAACAGGTGGCCTCTATTTATTTAAACTTACATCATCACGTAGGAAAAGTGTCAAGAAGTACCCTAAAGACCCTTTCCTCAGAAGAAATTATGTGTCTATTTTGTTTCTTTTTAATATTCTGCCTAAAGACAATGTGATAAAGTGGAAAGAGTACTAGACAAAGAGTACATTTTTAGGTTTTGTGGACACAAAAAAGTAATGGGAACACTTGCCTTCTGTTTACAATTCTGGCACTCTCTGAATGACTCTGAGTGCACCATTTCACCATTTGCAAAATGAGGAGGTTGTAGCAGGTGGTTTCTGAAGTCTAGGTAGCTCTGATGAGCTATGATTTGTCTTCTCTGCCAATAGTTGTATTTATTACTGAAATGTTAAACAGCATCATTAATATTATAGGTAATAGATGATTCATAATACAAAAATAACTAATGTTTACCTAGAGCTTTGGAATATTCAAAGCTGCTGTTTTCACATACATCGTCATGTTTTATCCCCACAACAACCCTTTAAGGTAGCTATTATTATGCCCTGTGGGAGGCAGTCTCTAAGGTGGTCTCCAGTGATCCTGGCATCCTGGTATTCATGCCCTTGTGTAATTCCCTCCTGTTGACTGTTGGCCTGGTGACTTGTTTCTAACAAACAGAACAGGGCAAAAGTTATGAGACGTCATTTCTGAAATCAAGTCTGTATTAGTCTGTTTCCATGCTGCTGATAAAGACATACCCAAGACTGTGAAATTTACAAAAAAAAAAAAAAAAGAGAGAGAGAGAGAGATTTAATTGTACTCACAGTTTCATGTGGCTGGGGAGGCCTCGCAATCACAGTGGAAGGCAAGGAGGAGCAAGTCACATCTTACGTGGATGGCAGCAGGCAAAAAGAGAGCTTGTGCAGGGAAACGCCTGTTTTTGTTTGTTTGCTTGTTTGTTTGTTTGTTTTGAGACAGAGTCTCGCTCTGTCGTCCAGGCTGGAGTGCCGTGGCTGGATCTCAGCTCACTGCAAGCTCCGCCTCCTGGGTTTACACCATTCTCCTGCCTCAGCCTCCTGAGTAGCTGGGACTACAGGCGCCCGCCACCTCGCCCGGCTAGTTTTTTGTATTTTTTAGTAGAGACGGGGTTTCACCGTGTTAGCCAGGATGGTCTCGATCTCCTGACCTCGTGATCCGCCCGTCTTGGCCTCCCAAAGTGCTGGGACTACAGGCTTGAGCCACCGCGCCCAGCCGAAACACCTGTTTTTAAAAACCATCAGATCTCATGAGACCCATTCACTATCGCAAGAATAGCGTGGGAAAGACCTGCCCACATGATTCAGTCATCTCCCACTGGGTCCCTCCCACAACACATGGGAATTATGGGAGCTACAGGTAAGATTTGAGTGGGGGCACAGAGCCAAACCATATCAAAGTCATGAAGGATGATGCTTTCCATCTTGTTCACACAGCCTCACTTGCCTTTAACTCGTGCATTCTGCCATACGGTGAGCTACCCTCCTTGGGTATGGAGATGCTCACTGCACAAGGAAAGGAAGGAGGCCTCTGCCCAAAAGCCAGCATGGAAGTGAAGTCCTCACCTCCATATAATAATCCAAAAGGAAATGGACCTTTCCAACAGCCACATTAGTGAGCTTGGAAGTGAATCCTTCCCCAGCGGATAACCAGCCAACATCTTAGCTGCAGCTATCATGAGAGCCCTGGAACCAGAGGACCTACCTAAGCTCCACCCAGATTCCTGACCCACAGAAACAGTGAGACAAGAATTTTTGTTCATTTGTTTTAGGACACTAGGCATTGGGGTAATTTGTTATGCAGCAATAGATAACTAATACATCCCTATTTGACACATGGGGAAGGGGAGCAGGAACTCAGTGTGCCCGTAGATTATGACCTTGATGGATAGTGGTTTTATTAAGAAACACATACAGATAACATCCCAACTCCATTTTGCTAAACCTTGTGTGTGACAGAGTAGAGTCCTTCTTACTGTCTGTGCTCTAGAGAGGTATTTGGTCTTTGTCCCTAGTTCCTGGCACAGAGCTCCTAAAACCCTTGGAATTTCCTGAGTGATAAGGGTAATGGGAGCCTCTTTTGTTCTAATGAAGCCACTCTTGGCGGGCCCCTAGATAGCTTCCAGATGGGAACTAGTTGCCAGAAAGACTAAGTCTTGATTCAAAACTTGAAATTTTCAGCCTCTTCAACCTCCAGGGAGGAGAGAAGGAATACAGAGTGAGTTCATCACCAAAGGTGAATGATTTAGTCAATTGTGTTCATGTAATGAAATCTCCATTAAAAACCTCTAAACAACAGGACTGGGTGAGCTGAATCGGCAGCTCATTCCAGCTCCACAGGGACAGAAGCTCCTGTACTCAGGACCCTTGCAGATCTTGCCCTCAGTCCCTCTTCATCTGGCTGTTCATTTGCTTCCTTTATAATAAAGCAAAACTGGTACGTGAAGTGTTTTCTGGAGTTTTGTGAGCCATTCTAACCAATCCCCAAACCTGAAACGGGCAGGTGGTTGTGTGAACCTTCCAGGCTTTGTAGGGAAGTTGGACAGCAGTGTGATCACCTGAGGAACTGGTGCTGTGACTGGCATCTGAAGCGAGGGCAGTCTCGTGGGACTGAGTCCCCAAGCCTGCGGCGTTAGTGTCCAAATTGAATTGAAATGTAGGACGCCCAGTGGGTATCCAGAGAGTTGGAGAGTTAGTTGGTGTGAGAAGAAAACCCACACATTTGGTGTCAGAAGTGTTGTGAGTAAAAACAGCTCCCACCCCTAACAAATCCATGAGCGCAGGGCCTAGTGGGAGATAAGAAAAATGTTGCCTCAAATTGGCAAACTCCCAAGTCTATGGGGAAGACGAGGAGAGAGGGAGGCTGACAACCAGCTTTGACCTTCGGGAAAACTTCCCATGAGTCATCTCCAGAAACTATGGGCTTTGGAGCTCCCCCACAGTCATAGGGGTCAGAGGTCGCCACCCCATCTCCACCAGAGCATCTTCCTGAAGTGAGGAGAAAGCCATGGGCTAGCCACTGAGTTAGCATCTATCTTCTCTTTCATTTGAACTCCACCTTGTGCTTTCTCATGAAGTGCCCTGAAAGAGCTGGCATCCTTACCCACTTGACCGGTGAGAGAGTCCTTGGCACCACTTAGCCTTCTGAGGCTTATAGAGGTCTTGCTGGCTACTCAAGGTCATGCAATCAGAGGCAGTAGCAGAACTAGAAAGCGGGTTTCCTGTCTCACGGTGGCCCAGTGTATTTCTCCTAACACCAGCTGTGTGTTCACTCCCAAGAGCTAAAGAGCAGAGGCAGAGAGCAATAAATGAAGACTATGCAACCTGAGGCACTGATGCATTCTGGGGCAGAGATATTTTGAGATTATAAGGTTGTACTGTGCTACTCAAGCCAGGGAACCTCATGCACGCCCTCCTTATCCTGTGCTTAAGCATGTCCCAGACTCTTCAGAAATCAGTGGAATTGTAGGTCATTTTCCTCCCCCAGAACCTGGGAGGGGAAGGAGGATGACATCAACCCTTAAATATCCTAGAGACTTTGGTATAAAAACACATCACAACCAGGGACTGGGGGCAGAGAAGAATGGATGATATTGTTTCATGGTACAGAGTTTCCATTTGGGATGATGAAAATGTTCTCAGATGGATCACAGTGATGGTTACACAATAATGTGAATGTACTTGATGCCACTGAACCGATACTTGAAAATAGTTAAAATGGTAAGTTTTATATTATGTATATTTTACTACAGTAAAAAGAGCAAGAGAGAGAGAACCAAAAATAAAATGAAATTACAAGTTCCCTCTCGAGCCAGTGGGAGGGCTCTGAAAAAGATGCTATGTCCTCTGTGGTGTGAGGATTCTCGGAGACCTTCTCAAACCCAGAGACCATGGAGGAAGCTGTGCCTTTACCCCAGCAAGACTGGCCTGAGCTGCTACCATTTGGGCCCTCCCAGCTCCACAGTGCAAGAGAGATAAGCAAATAAACAACTGCACAAAGCAAGCATGAGGTCAGAATTTCCAAGATGGCGACTATGAGCCACCATAGTCTTCTTCCCCAGGGGGCTGGGACTTCTGCACCCACGAAGAAGGAAGATGGGTCTGGGGCACACAGAGCCAGGTGGTCTTCTCCTTTTTTTTGAAATGGAGTCTCACTCTGTCACCCAGGCTGGAGTGCAGTGGTACGATCTCAGCTCACTGCCACCTCTACCTCATGGGTTCAAGCAATTCTCCTGCCTCAGCCCCCTGAGTATCTGGGATTACAGGCATGTGCCACCACACCCGGCTTTTTTTTTTTTTTTTTTTTTTAGTAGAGACAGGGTTTCACCATATTGGTCAGGCTGGTCTCGAACTCCTGACCTTGTGATCCACCGCCTCAGCCTCCCAAAGTGCTGGGATTACAGGCGTGAGCCACCATCCCCAGCCCACCAGGTGGTCTTCTAAGGGTTTTGCCACCATCATCCATTCAAATCTCACCCCAACTGAATGACTGAGGGAATGACACCTTCATTTTGTAACCGAGGAGGCTGAGATGGGGAGGCTGGGAAGCCTGACCAGCCTCCTAAAGCCAGGAAACAGTTGACACAACTTCAACTCAGAGTCCCCAGGAAGAGGAGCCAAAACTGGGTTTGTGTTTGGATCCCAGCTCTATACCAGGGCCAAACAACCATGGGCGGGTCACTTCAATTCCTAGACTCAATTTCCTCACCTGGAAAGGGACATTGATAACATGGGCCCCGCCTGGCAGGTGAGAGGATTCTCGTGGGATTCTCACTCGAAAGCACCTGGCAGACAGGCTCAGGAAATGACCGTGGCTCTTTCTTTCCTCGAGGGGTCACCCCAACACTTCCGCATGCCCCCAGCCAGGAGCCCCGCTCGGGCACGGGTTTGTTGACACCACATCCGGGCCCGCGTGGTGTTGTCACCCGCATTGCACCACCACACCTCACCAGTGACATAACCCCTCCAGTCTCTCCCCCCACCCAGGCTGGTGTAACCCAGGCTCTGCTGACACATCCTTGTTGAAATTCGAAACCAGATGCTCTGTTTGCTTGCCGGTTTGTTGGAGAGCAAAGCCAAGTCCAGCCTCCTTTTCTCTTCTCTCTTTTTCTTTCTTTGCCTTAGAAGCCTGGGAAGACTGCTGGGAGCCAGGAGCTAGGAGGGGACACACATGTAGCAGAGCCAGGCCCAGCCCATCTGGCACATCCCATGGGTTCCCAAGGCGAGATGGCATGAGGTGCAAGGTGCATGCAGTAAGGTAGTGGCGTGGGTAAACAGGCCTGCCAGTTGAAAACCATTTCTCAGTCATGAGAGCCCAAGAAGGCTGGACAAATAGAGACGGAGCCAGCCTGCATTCCTAAGAGCAAGTCTCTATTCACTGACACATGCCAACCTATTTTTTTAGCACTATGTGCTAGGGTCATTGGCTGGGGATACTGTCATGATTAAGGCCAGATCAGAAGTTTCAGCCTCACGGCCGCACATTCTAATAAATCACACAGACAATAGCCAGCTAAACTTACAATCAAACGAGAGCGCTTCTGATTGTGAAAGGTGTTTTTGCAGAAACAAAAGTGCTGATATGATTGTCACGGAGGCAGAGGAATGCTGAGGGGGGTGCTGAGGAGGTGACAATGAGCTGAGCTCCAGAAGATGAGAAGAAGCCAGCAGTGCAAAGAGCTGGGGTGGAATCTCCCAGAAAAGGATCACCAATGCGAAGTCCACAAGGTAGTGAGAAAGGCAGGCTGGCTGGCTTGCTTAAAGATTAAGAAGGGGCTGGACTGGCTGGCGCACGCAGGGTGAGGAGGAGGGGTGAGGCCTGAGACGCCTCCAGGTGCCAGGTCATGCTGGACATGGCAGGAGTTAGGACTTGATTTGGAGGGAGACTTTAAACACATTGGAGGATCCTTCCCGTCCTGGAGCCTTGGGTCCCAAATGCCTGGGGGACAAGGGTAACCAACACAACTCTCGCTCACAGGCACAGGAAGGAACCACAGAGTCTGTCCAGATCAATGCCCTTCCACTTAGTAGATGGGGAACAGCCCAGAGATGGGAAGGGATGTGCTCAAGATGGGAATGTGCGTGCCCATGATTGCACCATGTGGCATGGCAGAGCAGGAACTGGAACGCAGGCAGCTGGAAGTGAAAGTAGAGCTCACGCTTTTTAGCAGTTACTATGTGTGATTTCCTTTTCATCGTCACATCAACCCCATTTGTTTTTCAGATGAGAAAGGGAAAGTGACCTCCTAAGGTTCCACAGTGAGAGGTGCTGGGGGAGCCAGGCTCCATATCAAGGTCAGCACCAAAACTCTTTCCACTGGGCTGCCTTGGATTTACACAGATATCCCTACGGTCCCAAGCTGCTAAGTCCAGACCTGGCACTTACTGAAAGCTGCTGGCAGTTTCTCTGGGAAACACCATGAGTTCCAAGCGGATGAAACAAATAAGCCAGTTGCCCTCACGCATCAGTCCATTAAGAAACAAATGGAAATACCTTTTTAAAAAAGTAATAAAAAGGCAGGGTGTGGTGGCTCATGTCTGTAATCCCACCACTTTGGGAGGCTGAGACAGGAGGATCACTTGAGACCAGGAGTTCAAGACCAACCTGGACAACATAGTAAGACCCTGTCTCAATAAAAACTTTTTAAAAAAGTATTTATAAAAAGAAATAAATGAACCCCCTTTAAAAAACAGATCAAGGAAACCATTTATAAATAGATACTACTACATGTATACTTCCCATAATCAAACATAGCTCTGAGAATATATATTGAAATTGGCCTAGGGCAGAATTTTTCTGTGTAAGTCATCTGCTAGATCTTCCTCCCTGTGGTGCTGTGGACCTCAGACTTTAGCCGCATCAAATTGGGAAGGTTGGTTAAATCACAGATCTCTGGATCTTATACTCAGAGTTTCTAATTCAGTAGGTCAGGGGTGGAGCCTGAGACTTTGCATTTTCTAGAGAGTTCCCAGGTGATGGTGATGCTGCTGGTTTGAGTACCACACTTTGAGAACCACTGCTGTAGTGGATGCTGTGGTGCCCGACCCAGATGAATCTCCCACAGGGACAAAGGCTGGCTCAGCTCCCAGGAGTGTTGGCTGCTAACGGCTCAGAGCGCAGTCCCTCCCCAGGAAGCAGCCTTCACTGAAGGGCATTGTATCACCCAAAGTCATTTCCCCTCACTGGCAACCCACCACTAGCAATGGAGAAGCTCAGAGGCCTCCATCTGAGAGAATTCTGCAGGATCATCTCAGCTTCAGGGTCCACCATGCAATCGACGGAGGCCTCTTCTGCGACTGCATCAGAGAGTTGAACTCTGCCTCAGAGTTCTGTCTCAGATCTAGATTTATGTCTCAAAGTTTATTTCTTGCGATACAAGATTTAAGACAGTTGGTATCAGAAGTGGGGTGGTCTAAGGAGCAGACTAAATGGGACTTTATAACTGGATCATCCACTCAGTGGCTGGCGGACATCACTGAGGTGACAGGATGGTGGTAGGTGGAGTATGAACAGCCCTTGGGGTGATAGAGTGGCATAAATGTGAAGTCTTTCACTGGTGGTAAATTGGGATGGACTACTTGGGGAAGAGAATGAACCAACGGGTGCAATATCTCAGGCTTTTGAGAGGTTTGGATGAAGTACTAACTATAATGACAACAAAATTGGATGGCTTGCTGAGTGCTACTAACGTGCTACAGAAAGACGTGCTACAGAAAGACAATGGAAATTGCCAGGGTAAGGCAAAACATCACAGTCAGAGGGCCTCTTTGGTAGCATGTACAGAGTTCCCCTCTCCTGCATCCAAAGGACAGAAAAGACCCAGAAGCAGGCCCAGGTCTTAATTATGAGGGTAACAGAGCACCAGAAAATTCTCCACCTGGGCAATTCTGTCATGCCAAGGTTAGGGTTTTGATTAGAAAGAAGTGGAGCCCTAAGCTGTTGGATAGGGACAGTAGGGTTCATGCCCTCAAGAATCTTTAAACTTCCAGATACTCAGGACTCTCTGAGCCTGCAGAAGTGTCCTGGGACTCCTAGTAAATACTAGCACTCCCTTCTAGTTTAAAACTGATACAGAAGCTTCTATGTTACATGAAAATAAACACCCCCTTCACCTCTCAGTTTAGACCCCACTTTACCTCCTGACTGCCAAACCCATAACTAGAGCCAAGTTATAACATTATCCAGCCAGAAAATACTGGGCCTGGTAGACTTCTGTGATAGCAAGGGGGATGATAGGATCCCAAAATAATAGATGCCAGATGGCACTTAACCATCAGAGGCAAGGTGATTGCAAATACTGTAATGAGCAGCCAAGTCACCAAAGCAGCTGGGGGCCTGACCCCCAGACAGCTATGGAGATGATTAATAGAACACGACATTCCTGAAGGCTAGCTAGGCAGGCAGCTAAGAAGGGAATTGCTCAATCTATGCAGTCAAAATAAACCAAGACTCAGGATCCCATGCCAAGCTTCTAGACCTGAACCTATTTTCAGACATGAAACCCACTGACTGAAGAAAAGACCAAACCTCCAGGTAGAAAGACTCCGCACAACCATGTCAAAGTATCCCCCAGCTTTTTTCTGTTCATAGCCAGAAATGTTGAGGACTGTGGATACAGGGTCTGAGTTGATTTATGGAGATCTAAAATATTATTTTGGCCCTTGTTAGAATGGAAGTGTATGGAGGCCAGGTATTAAATGAAGTCCAGGCTCCAGTCCAGGTCACAGCCAGGTCCATGGACTCACCCAGTAGTCTTTCCTCTGTCCCTGGTATACAACTGAAATAAACATACTAGATAATTGGCAAAACCCCCATGGCTTTATGAGACAAGAGCTATTAAAGTGGAGAGGGTGGGTTCCGAAGGTGAAACTTGGGAAACTGCCTCAACCCAACCCCCACTAACAAAGATAGTATTAGATTGGTGCAAAAGTAATTGTAGTTTTTGCATTGAAAGCAATAGCAAAAACCGCAAGTACTTTTGCACCAACCTAATAAATCAAAATCAGTACTGCATCATGAGGGAATGGTAAACATCAGTGCCACCCTGGAATGACCGACCACCTGGACATTCCACAAAACATTGCATTGGTCAGCTTTATTAATTTGACCCTATTGATCAGTAAGTAATGAGTAAGAAGTGGCAAGTACCTTGGAAGTTATGAGTAAGTAATGAATAAGAAGTGACAAGTACCCTGGAGGTTTTATTTATTTATTTATTTATTTGTTTGTTTGTTTGTTTATCTATTTTGAGATGGAGTTTTGCTCTTGTTGCCCAGGCTGGAGTGCAATGGCATGATCTCAGCTCACTGCAACCTCTGCCTCCCAGGTTCAAGCGATTCTCCTGCCTTAGCCTCCAGAGTAGCTGGGATTACAGGCACGCGCCACCACGCCCAGCTAATTTTGTATTTTTTGTAGAAATGGGGTTTCTCCATGTTAGTCGGGCTGGTCTCGAACTCCTGACCTCAGGTGATCTGCCCACCTCAGCCTCCCAAAGTGCTGGGATTACAGGCATGAGCCACTGTACCCAGCTTTCCCTAGAGGTCTTGACAAGACATAAGCACTCCAGAAGATGAGAGTGAAGATTCAGGGTCCTGCCACATCAGCTTTAATTGATTCTTGGAAAGGCCAGGATATCCCCTCCAAAGTAAAGGTCAGATTATTATATCTTGCACCTCCCACCACAAAGGAAAAAGCACAATACCTGGTAAGCTTCTTTGAGTTCTGGATTTAGCATATTTCACACACTGTAATAATGCTCCATGCCAATTACCAAGTGGTACAGAAGATTGCCAGCTTTGAATGGAACCCAGTGCAGAAAAAGTTATGCAGTAGATCCTCATTATGGTACAAATACCCCCAGTACTGGAGCCATAAGCCCTGTTAAAAACCCACGATCTTACAGGTCAGTCTGAAGGGGGAAAGATACTGTGAGGAGTTTATGGCAAGCCTCAGCAGGAGAATCACAGTATGCACTCATGGGGTTTTGGCATAAAGCCATGATATCTGCAGGTCCTGGTGTGCCACTGGACCCTAATAGAAATAGAGCTCTTGACTAAAGAATATCACATGACTATGTAGCTGGAAGTGCCCATCATGAGCTGGGACCTTAGACATGATTTAATCCATCCCACTGGTTTGATAGATCAGGTATCTGAGATTGTGCAAGAGGAAGCAATTTACTTTTAGGAAGGCTTTTGGCTGCAAGTAACAGAACTCAATCAACAAAGACTTAAATGAGAGTATGTTTTTTTCATATAAGAAGTCCAAAGGTAGGTGGTTGCTGCACTGACCCAGCTGCTTATAGATGCTGTCAGAACCCTGCGTCGTTCTACCTTTCTGCTCTGCCAAGCTTAATATGGACGGGACCATCATGCCTGTTGCCTCATGGTCATAAGATGGTCATTGTATCTGGTGGAAAACAGGGATGCCAGCTTCCTCTATCTCTTTTATCAAAAATCAAAGCACCCTGTATGAGATGTCTATTGCTACATAACAAATTGCCCCAAACTTAGTGCTCTGAAACACTTTTTTTTTTTTTTTTTTTTTTTTTTTGAGACAAAGTTTCACTCCTAACTCCCAGGCTGGAGCACAGTGGCACAATCTCATCTCACTGCAACCTCCGCCTCCTGGGCTCAAGCAATTCTCCTGCCTCAGCCTCCCGAGTACACACCACCACACCTAGCTAATTTTGGGATTTTTTGTAGAGATGGGGTTTTGCCATGTTGCCCAGGCTGGCCTCAAACTCCTGAGCTCAAGTGATCCACCTGCCTCAGCCTTCAAAGTGCTGGAATTACAGGCATGAGCCATGGTGCCTGGCCGGTCTGAAATACTTTCCATCTCAGTTTCTGTGGGTCAGGATCTAGCTATGGCTTACCTGAGTCCTCTGGGTCAAGGTCTCTTACAAAGCTACAATCAAGATGTCGGCTGAGACCACAGCCATCTTAAGGTTCAACTGGGGCAGGATCCACTTCCAAACTTTCTCAGTGGTTGTTGACAGGATTCAGCTCCTCACTGGCTGTCGGCCAGAGGCTTTCCTCAGTTCCTTGCCAGTTGGGCCTCTCCATGAGACAAGTTTACAACATGGAGGCCTCCTTCATCAAAGTGATCCAGGGAAGGAGTGTGAGAGTGCTGGCAAGATGGAGGTCCTCTGTGACACAATCATGACTGTGACATTTCCCCAAAGGAAGCTGGGAAATCACACACCTAGCAAAGGGAACAGGAAAGCCATGCTGGACTTAGACCAGTCATTCTCTTCAGCTGGATTCTCTCGGCAACTCAACTTTTATCAGATTACCAACTAGAGGTGCCCATCACACAAGGTTTTCTTCCAGAGCACAAGGATTGACCAAGACAGATTCTTCTCCCTCAGCCTTGCCCCCAGCCCTGTACCTCCAGAGGAGAGAAGTTTCAGGGCAAGGCAACTAAGCTACAGTTTGGAATTTCCACACACCACAGATCCATGCAAGAAGGGAGGACACTGAGTTTTCCAAACCAAGACAACTTAGGCTTCTGCAGAAAAAACAAAGGGCAGAGTTATGGAAAAGATCCACAATTCCTATTCTGACTGGAAACACTTTGGCAAGGACCCTGCTGGCACCCTCATTCAGCCCATTCTGAGCCAGAACTTCAGGGATGAAAGCAGTGGGGATCCTTTTCCTGGGCAGCCCTTGGCAAGGCACATGAACAAGTCACAAGCAGAATTGGCCCTAAAATGAATAAGACCATATAGACATGGGTTCGAGCCAAAATCAGGCTGAGAAGGATTCATGGAATGCCTGAGCTAGAGGGAGACCTGAGAGAAGCTTACTCAGTGGTTCTCAAAATGTGTTTCATGGCACCTTAGGGGTACCTATCCCTCTTCAACCAGCTAAGATCAGCCTTCTCATGTTTCATCTATAAGATTTCTATGAAATGTGTCATCTGAATGAAATACATTCTGGAAGAGGAAGGGAGGAAAGGAAGGAAGGGAGGGAGGGAAGGAGGGAGGGAGGAAGAGAGGCAGGGAGGGAGGGAGGGAGGAAGGGAGGAACATGCAGTTATAATCTTTAATCAAAAAGATCCCATACTCAGCGTTCACAAGGAGGTATTATGAGTAAATCTTCCTGATACAGGCTAAATGATATCCTCCCAGAAGATATTGGAGATCTATCCCCAGTACCTGTGACTGTGAAATAGGGAAATTTGGGTCTTTGTTGATAATTCAGTTAAGATGAGGTCATTGGCATGGGCCCCAGCGTACTTATAAAAGGGGGCCAAGTGAACACAGGGAAGATACCAGGAGGGCACCATGTGAAGATGAGGGCAGAGAGGATGATGCGTCCACAAGCCAGGGATCCCAAAGATTTCTAGCAAACCACCAGGAACTAGGAGAGAGGCACTCTCAGACTTCTTGCCTCCAGAACCGTGAGAGAATGCATGGCTGTTTAAGCCACCCAGCTGTGATCCTCTGCAGCCCTAACCACCTCCCTAACCACCTCCCTACCGCAAGGCCTGGCACTAAGACATCATGTGACAAGCACAGACCCCCTCCTCCTTCCCTCTTCAGGCAAAGCTGGCAATAGAGAATCTGATGGGGGTGACAGTTAGAAATCTACAATGGCAGGTGGTATCATGGAGGTTGTGATCAGATGCCAAGACCTCATGTGGGTTCAGAGATGTGGGTTTAAGGATGATATTCAACCAATATGCACCTGTAAAGGTGATAAAATAATGACATACTCTCATACCTAAGTGGCTAGTTGCCACTGTCCAAAGCCTGGCAAAGGCATCATCTATCCCAGCCACTTTGTCCCCTCCCCAGCACCCCCAGACCACGCACCTCTGGCATTCAAAGGGCCAGTGCGTACCCCAGAAGGGGAACTCCAGGATTTGGCCAGTGTTCATTTTAATTGGTCACTACCTGTGCCAAATGGCTTGTTTAATATTCGAATAGGACTCTGGCCCCAAATGGGAGTGGAAGAACAAGGCAAGACCAAGGTGCTCAGAGGAGCAGAGAACAACAGGATCCCAGTGCCAGAGCTCAGGATAGCCAGGGCCAGAATAGCAGCAAGGATGACAGGGCCAAGTCCCCGAAGACAGCCCTGAGGGCTTCAGTCCCCAGAATGGGACCCAGCTCAGCCTGCAGATTTGAGGAGAAGGGAGAAGATGAAGGCTATGTGCCAGGCTGGGGCTGTCCAGGAAAGTCCTTCCCCTCTCTGGGCCTCAGTTTCCCCAACTATAAAATCAGCAGTCTCTTGACTGCTCTGTGACCCTCAACTTGAAAATGCAGAGAAAGAGCAGAGGCACCATCTCTTCTCCCCTCCTCTCCTCTCTCCTTCCCTCCCCTCCCTCCCTCCCTCTCTTCTCCTCTCCTCTCCTCCCTCCTCCTGTGGCTCTTGTTACAAGCACCCACCCTGAAGTTTAAGAAACACATCAATGTGTTTGTACTTCAAGAATATGTATACATAGGCCAGGTGTGGTGGCTCGCCCCTGTAATCCCAGCACTTTGGGAGGCTGAGGCAGGTATATCACCTGAGGTTCCGAGTTCGAGACCAGCCTGACCAACTTGGAGAAACCCCATCTCTACTAAAAATACAAAAATTAACTGGGCATGGTGGTGCATGCCTGTAGTCCCAGCTACTCTGGAGGCTGAGGCAGGAGAATTGCTTGAACCCGGGAGGTGGAGGTTGCAGTGAGCCGAGATCATGCCACTGCACTCCAGCCTGGGCGACAAGAGTGAAACTCCGTCTCAAAAAAAAAAAAAAAAAGAATAGATATACATGCATAAAGACATGCTAAAATAATGAGAGTCAATGCTGCCTGGCAGTTTGGCTAAACTCCCACCTGGGGCAGGTGTGGGGATGCTGGCCCAGAATTCCCAGGAGCCTGACAAGGTGTCCCCATCATACCTCATCCTACCACACTGCTCAGTGAGGGCTGTCCAGACAGGACATTCTGGGGAAAGCACTGCAAATCCAGCCCACTGGTTTCTGCTGCAGCCTCCTTGGGAGGCAGATGAGGCAGCTAGCGGGTGGGAATGGAGTGCAGTCAGGAAGGGTGAGGGCATGGCCATTTGTCAAAGTGACTTTGCTTCCACAGAAGAAACTATTCTGTTTCAAGAGGATTCCCAGTGCATCCTAGGCACTTCATAAAATGTTACTTATTGTTGGGGAGGTTGGAGCAGTACAGCCTAGAAGAGTGGTTTTCAAACCACTTTTGGCCATGAAATGTATTTTACATTGTGACAGAGAACACACTTTATATATGTGCATGTATGTGCATATATATATGCATGTGTGTGCAAATATATGAATCCAGGGTGTGTGTGTGTGTGCATGCAAATATATGAATCCAGAATATGTGTGTGTGTGTGTGTGTGCATACATGAACCAAATTTTTCAGAAACCAATCTTTAGGGTTTGCCATAAGTAATGCACTATTTTCTTTTCTAGTCTTTTTTTTTTTTTCTTTTGAGATGGAGTCTCGCTCTGCTGCCAGGCTGGAGTGCAATGACACAGTCTCAGCTCACTGCAACCTCCACCTCCCGGATTCAAGCAATTCTCCTACCTCAGCCTCCTGAGTAGCTGGGATTACAAACATGCGCCACCAAGCCCAGCTAATTTTTATATTTTTAGTGGAGACGAAGTTTTGCCATGTTGGTAAGGCTGGTCTTAAACTCCTAACCTCAGGTGACCCAGCCACCTCGGCCTCCCAATATTCTATTTTCTTTTCTTTTCTTTTTGAGATGAAGTCTCTCTCTGTCACCCAGGCTGGACTGCAGTGGCACAGTCTCAGCTCACTGCAACCTCCGCCTCCCAGGTTCAAACAATTCTTGTGCCTCAGCCTTCCCAGTAGCTGGGATTACAGGTGCATGCCACCAAGCCCAACTAATTTTTGTATTTTTAGTAGAAATGGGGTTTCAACATGTTGGCCAGGCTGGTCTCAAACTCCTGACCTCAAGCTATCCGCCCGCCTCGGCCTCTCAAAGTGCTAGGATTACAGGCATGAGCCGCTGCACCCAGCCTCTATTCACTTTAAAATGATGATCATGATCTACGAATTGCTTTCATAACCCAATAGTTAACAATCTCCAGTATGAAAAATAGGGGCATAGAAATCCACTTGGGTTTGAATTCAGATTCTGCTGCGTCCAAGCTGAGTGCCTTTAAGCAGGGCCCTCAGCCTCTGATTCTCAGTCTGTAACCTAGAGGTTTTAATCCCACCTGCTGGAGAAGGTGGATGTGAGGATTAAACATATACAAAGCCCAAAGCACCACAGCTGGGCACAGTGAGCATTCAGTAAAAGGCAGAGGTTGATATGACGTCACATGAGAAACTGAAGCTCTCAGCAGAAGGAATGAGGACCCCTTGTCTAAACCTCTAATACCCTCATCGTCTCCACCCCTAACCCATCACACATGTATCCTTTCCTGCCAATGGCTGACAGCAACTCGGAGCTCACTACCTTACAAAGTAGCCAGGGCAGCTGGGTCAGGTGCTGAGTCACATGCTTTAGAAAAGATGTCCATGAATTGGGCATTAATCCTGCCCTGGAGGAGCTTAGATTCCAGAAATGAGTCATAAATCCAATTAGTATATAAATGAGTTGTGCCCTACACAGAGCAAAGACAACAGAACTAGAGTCCAAAGATGAAAGCTGTTCCTCCTAATTGTGGAGATCAAGGTAGTGCCCGAGGGCAGGATGCAAGGCTACCTTGCTCAACAAAGGAGCCCCAGGGCTCACTATAGCCCTGGGCATGCAAGAAGTGCCTTATAAATACATACGGATTAAATCATTGAGTACATCAAAAAGAAGATGGCCTGGGGAGAATCCACACATGCAGGAAGGGACAGAGGGAGGACATTCTAGGCAAGGAATTCCATAAACAGTCATTTTCAGGGAGATCCAGAATGACATTTAACTTTATGAATCCAAACCCATCCCAGGGAAATCTGAATTAATTACCCTACCACCCCCTTATCCCCATAGTCCTGCATTGGCCAAGAAAAACTGAAGATGGAAAATAGGAGTCCAGATGTTGGAACTTGGATCCCAGCCCTGGGTCTTTCCCAAACAATCCCGGTGACTTTGGGCAAGTTATTCCCCTCAGTCCTCAAAAGAAGGATTTGGACAAGAGAATCTCTAAAATCATTTTCAAGTCTATAGGCCCTTTTTTCCATGATATCCTTTTTCTTGCCCTCTCTCTCTTCCCACTACCCAGGGACAGCCCATTCTGAATTGCTGTTATCATTTGTTTGGCCCATAAATATGAGCTACCAAGAGCTGGCTGGATCCAAGGTATTCTGGTTACTATTGCTATGAAATAAATTATTCCAACATTTAATGGTGTAAAACAACCAACTACCATTCTATTTTGCTCATGAATGTGTGGGTCAATAATTCAGAAAGGGCATGATGGGCAGCCCTTTCTTGGGAGCTTCTCACAAAGTTGGATCAATGCCAGTCGGAGCTGGTACTCTCATCTGAAGCCTCAGTTGGGCTGAACATCTCGATTTGCTCAGTCACATGAAATCTCAGTCCAAGATGGCTGGCAGCTGAGGCTGGCTCTTGGCTAGGTACTCAAATGTGCCTCTCCAGCATGGTAGTCTTGGGGTTACTGAACTCCATGCGAGCTGGCTGGCTTCCTCCAGAGTGAGTGACCCTAGAGAATCAAGCAGCAGCTCCGTGGGCTTTTATGACCCAGACTAGAGATCGTGGAGCAAAACCTCTGCTGATTCTATTGCTCATGAGAGAGTCACTAAGGCCAACTCAGATTCAAGGGGAGGAGACATAGATCTCACCTGTCAATGGGAGAAGTGTCAATGAATTTGCAGATTTGTCTTAAGACTGCCACACCAGGCCTCAGTAGAATATGACAGAGCCATCTGCAGCCTTGGCCTTCCCTGCCAGCCCCATCTCCATGACCTCAGTGCCCTCATGCTATCCTGAGATACAGTGGTCCCAGATCTTATCCTATTAGTTTCCTCTTCTCTTCAATCAAACTTTGCCTGCCCCATGCCCTATTCCTTCAAGATCTCAGTCTGCGCAAGATCCTCAGGGATCCTAATAGATAACAGAACACCTGAACCTTGTTTAATAGGCTCATCTCTGGAAGACCTCTCAGTGAGTGACCCAAATAAGGCAATTACAGACACTGTGGCAGGTAAGGAGATGCGACACATATTTTGAATTCTGCTGGGTTTCTGGTATCCACTGACCTTGAATTTGGAGTATATAATGAAACAAAATCTATGAAATCAATGGGGCTACACATGAGGAAATATATCTGAAATGACTAGTTTCTAATTTCTCTCTAAACCTGCACATGGTTTTAACACATGGTTGTCAGGGAGAACGCCCATCCAGATTTGAGCTGAGCCAAACTGAGACAGCACTATTTCCATCAGCAATACTCCGAATTAGCATTTATTGTATCTCCACCTCTTACCCAATATTAGGCCAGTAATGCAGTTGGCTAAGCCAAGTCCAAAGAAACTAGTTAGGACTGGAATTGGGTGGATGACATTTATAGGATACATTGTAATGGGTAACGTGGAGTAGAATGGCGTGCACTGGAAGGGAATGTGCTCTGCATTCACTCCTTAGGGTCTTGATAGTTGTTTCCCTTTCTGGAATGTTCTACCTCACATATCTATATGGTGGGTCCTTCACTTCATTCAAGTCTCTGGTCAAATATCACCTTCCCTGACAACTCATCACTCTCACATCCCCTTCCCTGATTTATTTTTCTGATCTCTACCATGAATATTCATATATGTATATATGACTTCTTTTCTGTCTTCCCCACATAAGAACATAAGTTTCGGCTGGGTGCACTGGCTCACTCCTGTAATCCCAGCACTTTGGGAGGCTGAGGTGGGTGGATCACTTGAGGTCAAGAGTTTGAGCCCAGCCTGGCCAACATGGTGAAACACTGTCTCTGCTAAAAATATAAAAATTAGCCAGGCATGGTGGTGAGTGCCTGTAGTCCCAGCTACTTAGGAGGCCGAGGCAGAAGAATTGCTTGAACTCAGGAGGCAGAAGCTGTGGTGATCTGAGATCATGCCACTGCACTCCAGCCTGGGTGACAGAGCGAGACTCCATCTCAGAAAAAACAGAACATAAGTTTCATGAAAGCAGGGCCTTTGTCTTTTCCTGTTTACTACTGTATCTGCCCTTTCTAGACCAGTTTCTGGTATACAGTAGGCCTTCAACAAATACTTTTTGAATGACTGAATCACTCAACAAAAGGAAAAGATAGAATGGAATCAGCTAGGTTGGGGTGGGATGGGGAGGGGCAGATAGTTCAAGATAAAAGGAAGCAAAAAATAAAAATAAAAAAACTCTGTTCAGAGAAGAAGACTGGAACCATCTGGGGAGCTTTTATGCCACATAATGCTCAGGTCTACCCATAGACATTCAGATTCGATTGGCCTGGGGTGGGGCCCAAGCACCATTATTTTTAAAAGCTTTCTATGTGATTCACATTTGCAGCCAGGAGTGAGAAGCATGGTATTACCACATCCTGCTTATAGAAATAGGTTAACTTTAAGCTCAGCTGTAAGGCTTATGCATAGAAGAGATGCATAGAAGAGATTCAGCCAGAAGCTAGAATCCCAACAGCCTGTCTATAAGGGAGAAGGTTCACCAACAGCAGCAGCCACAGAAAATCTCTTGAGTTTTTAGCCGTTACCCAACAGAGCATGTAGTTCTGAGCAGTGTGTGTGTGGAAACTCTCATGTCTCAGCTTCAATACCTGATGCTGCCATGGGTCCAGGCTCTCTGCTGGTGCATCTTCCGTGTCCTCTCTGCACATTATGAATTGGGCAATCCTCAAGGTCATTCCATCTTTCCAGAGAGATAAATAGGACTACTGGGAACCTCAGTCTTCTCCAAGACAGACTGTCCCCCTTGTCTTTCTCCTGCTGTCCAGCTAATCACAAAATCTCCCTCTGCTTTGGGCCAAACTAAGCAAAATTATGAAGAAGACCCAAAGTCTGATGTCAACAGTGACTTCAGGTTTTCCTCTTTCGAATGCCCTTTGAGGCCCCCAAGCTTTTATCCAAATCTACTTCAGCTCTCTAGAAAAACTAATAACAAGGATGGATGATGATGATGATGATGACGGCAACTACATTTTCCTGAGCTCTGACTGTAATAAATCTACCATATCTTGCTATGATGCTCACTTCACATAACAATAGCTAGCACTTACCAAACATGCATGATGCACCAGGCACTCTTCCTTTAATTTTGCATCTATTCATTTATTAATCAACCCTATGAGAAGGCACCGATTTATGCCTCTGATTTATGCTCAAATCTCTATGAGAAGGCAGAGATTTTGTTAAATGAGAAGGCACTCCTCAGTTAGAGGAGGAAACTGGGGCACAGAACAGTTCAGCGACCTGCCCAAGAACACACAGCTTAGGGCCCCTGGCTGCAGAGCGGGGGTACTTTGCATTACATCTGGCTGCCTCGGGTAACCCTCATGTGTTTAGATATTATATCCTGATTTGACAAGTAAGAAAACTGAGGCTCAGCTATGTCCTAGGACTTTTTCCAAGCTGTGGTTTTGGTTTGGGGCCTCAAATCCAATACTGCCCAATTCTAATGCCTGACGACTCCCAACCACCCTTCCACTCTCCCCCTTAGTTCTTTCTCATGCCGCTGAGCTTGGGGGCACAAGGGAGGCCTCCCCTACCCCTAGCAGGTGTCATTTGAGCCTTCTCCTCGTGGTCAGGAATTTCTCATACGGGTAACCCAGAGAAGGGGTGGCCTCTGGATTTCTGTATTCAGACCCGGTGTGCCACCACTTGAAAGCAGCTACACTAGGCTGCGCCCACCCTAACTTTCTTCCTGGACCCCAGGAAGTGCAAGTGATTGCTCCACACTGATGGAGTGTCAGGAGGTTCCAGGTGGCAGGCTCAGGTGGGTGAGGGAGGATATTTGAGTCACTGAGAAAACCAAAGACTTGGGTCCCTGCAGCCCCCGCTCCCAGGCCCAGGCGACCGCACCCCAATACTTTGGAAATGTGTAATTCACACCCTCATCCTCCTCCCACAGACCTGGGGTTCAGGCTCTGCTGATTCATTTTGAGAAGCTCCACTTTCCACGGCAACATGAGGAAGGGCTGTCCCCCGCCAGAGCCATGTGTGTTTGCTATGATTCATCAGATCGTCTGCAATCTCCTCAAAAATAGCCCTTACGCAATCCAGGAGCTGCTGGGAGCCTCGCAGCGCAGGGGCTTCCCCTCTGAGTCACCCTCTGGGCCTCGGTCCATTTCCACGCGGCCACGGGAACACGGAGGGACAGGAACATGCCCGAAAGAGGAACTTGGGGAATTAGCAAACGGGGTGAAGGCAGCCCCTCAGTATTGGCAACGGCGATGAGGCAAGATCACAGCTGCGAGGATCCTGTAGAAGTGAAATATGCACCATAAACAAAATCTCCCAGGGCCCAGGGTTACCCCTGCCTCTTGCCCTCTGGCTGCAGAGGTCTGTAGGAAGGAAGAAGGGGACAGGGCTGATTTGCTCTCTCTGCAGAATCGTGTGTTTGGTGTGGGACAGGCTACAGGCTGACACTGCTAGAAGCCTAGGCAAGAGGCAGATACAGACGGAGAGGATAGAGACGTTGGTGCCACCCCTGCTGCCCTTCAGACCTTCCCATTCCTCCAGTGTTTCACTTCCCACTGCTCACAGAGTCAACACGGCGGGGGCCTGGAACACACACAATGCTCAGGCCCCAGCTTCAGAGTTTCTGATTGAAGTCACTGGAGTGGGGTCTGGGCATGGGTATTTTTTAAAGCAGATATTGTAGGGGTAAGAACTACTAGTCCAGCCTCTCACTTGCCTATGAAGAAACTACACCCAGAGAGGGGAAGGGATGTACCCCAGGTCACACAGCAGCTAATGACAAAGACTAGACTTGAACTTTACATTGGCCGCAAAGCTCTGCACGATCTCACCTCTCCATCACCTCTCTGGACTCTTTGACTTGATATTCTCTCTCTCTCTCTCTCTTCCCCCCTCCCTCTCTTCTTCTCTTCCTCTTCTCTCTCTCTCTTCCTCTCTCTGCCTCTTCTCTCTCTATCTCCCTCTCTCTCCTTCACTCCCTGTCTCTCCTTCTCTTTCTCCCTCCCTCCCTCTCTATCTCCCTCTCTCTCTCACTTTCCTCTCTCTTCTTTCTCTCCCCTCCCTCTGTCTCTCTCCTTCTCTGTCTCTCTCCCTCTCTGCCCCTCTCTCTCCCTCTCCCTCACCTTCCTCCACCACTCTAGCCACCTTGCTCAAACACTGAGCACCCTCCCCCCTCAGGGCATTTGCACTATCACCTCTGCCTTTACCCCTAACGGTGATTCACCTCTCCCATCATCCCAGGCTCTGTCCCAATATCAGCTCCTCACACCACCTTCCTTGGCCACTCTTCCAAGTCAGTGGCCCTTCCATCACTCTCCATTTTCCCACCTGGCTTTATTTTCTTTCATGGCACAGCCTGACCTTATATCTTTATTTGTCTATTGCCTTGTCCCCAATGGGATGTGAGCCTCAGCAAGGTCAGACTGTGTCTCCTGCTGCATCCCAGCACTGGCTCAGGGCCTGGCACATGGCACCTGCTCAGTACACATTTGTGAGATGCATGGATGACACCCTGCGGTGTTCACAGGAATCCCAATGCCCCTGCCCCACACCCCACCAGCCTAAGTGTGCCAGCTCTTGGACCAGCCCAGTGTGCCAGCTCTTGGTTCATCCCCAGGGTCACATGTTTCTCTTCAGGGACCAGCTCACGAATGCCATGAAACAAGACCAGAACCCCAGTCCTTTCTCAGCACAAACAGTATCTCTAAAACACACCCATGAAGGACCAAGGATTGCTTCGTAAGCAGCATATGGGGGTAATCACAGTCAGAAAACTGTCGTCCCAGCCCAGGAACCTTTTGGGGAGGCCCTTCTAATGATGCTACCACTAACCAAAATGTGTTCAGACTCCCACGGGGCCTGGCTTTCACAATCGACTGACCCCCACCTCTTTAGTTTGCAGCCACCATCTTGTTTTCAACCAGTCATAGCTCATGTATGTACTGCTGTTTATCCATCATAAAATGATTTCACAAATATGCTCGATTCCCACAGTAAACCAGGGAGCTAGATGTTACTGCCCTTCATTCTACAGACAAAGCCCCTGGGGCCTAGAAAAGTCACCTCACCGGCCCCAGACCCCAGAGATAAGGATGTGACCAACATCACACCTGAAGCCAAGCCTTGGCCAAATCTAGCGCTTCACTCTGGCCTCCAGTCCAGCTGTCGCTGCACATGGAATGTGATTTACCACCCAAGCTTGATGCCAAGCTTTGTTCTGGATGGCGTCTGGCTACTGGCAGGAATCAGTCTCCTCCAGGAAGATGGAAGGGCGGCTGTGTTTGAAGAGCTACAAAAGATCAGGCTTCAGCTTCTGAAAGACAGTCCATAAGAGGAACTGGTGATGCTCCAAGCAATCCCACCTATTTCAGCTTTTGTTCCCCAAAAGCAGAGCCTGAGACAAGGACTAGGGTTCAAGCCATTTATTTAGGAGATGACCCAAAGAAGCAGGAGTGAGAGCTGGGGGCGGTGAGTTGGGGAAGAGGGAAGTCAATGTAAGTGTGCATTTCTTTTTTTTTTTAGATGGAGCCTCGCTCTGTTGCCCAGGCTGGAGTGCAGTGCTGCAATCTCGGCTCACTGCAGCCTCTGCCTCCGAAGTTCAAGCAATTCTCCTGCCTCAGCCTCCTGAGTAGCTGGGATTACAGGCACACACCACCATGCCCAGCTAATTTTTGTATTTTTAGTGAAGACAGGGTTTCACCATGTTGGCCAGGCTGGTCTCAAACTCCTGACCTCGAGTGATCCTCCAGCCTCAGCCTCCTAAAGTGCTGGGATTACAGGCATGAGCCACCGCACCTGGCCCTAAGTGTACACTTTTGAAGTCAGCCTTTTAGGCACGGAGCTAGATTCTCTGGGAACCTCTGAGTTCCCGGCTGTGCTTGCACTAGGCTGAGCAAGCTCCCAAGCCCAGCCTGAGGCAGAAAATCAGAGAGTCACGCATCTCCAGCACCTTAGGTGGGAGGCTGTGAGCAGACGTCTGAACTCATAAGGAACCATCCACCCACCTCAGATGCAGCTAAAAACCAGAGACAGGCCGAGAGGATGTGCCGCAGAGCGTCAAACGCATCTCCTAGAGCAACAGCGTTGGAATAAAGACTGTCCACAGTCTCCCCTGGTGACAACTTTAAAAGTAGTCTAAGTATGTTTGCTTAAAAGGAAAAGCTGATCACACTTCGCATCCAGTTATGACCATCAAAGAGTCACGATTATATATGTCAACAATTTCTCAGCAACTTCCTGTGACTAATAGCTGGAGCAAGGGGCCTTCCACCAGCCTACAGCAGCCCTGAGGGCTCCTGGGTCCCCTTTCTGTGGTCTCCAGCCCCTCATTCTAAAGCTCTATCAGGTACCCAGTCTTCCCCGATGAACCCAGGCTCTGTCTCCATCAGGCCTTTCTTTCCATAAGGGGTCTTCCCCAAGCCCTTGTTGCTCAGGCTCTGTGACTGGGAAAGCTGGAAAGGCCTGTGCCTTTCACCCAGACTCCTGGGGAAGTGTCAGGCCAAGGCCTTCCACGAGGTAGAGGCATCTGGTCTGGTAGGCTTCTGTGTGTAGACCCAGGACTAGCCACATAATTTGTAGGGCCTTGTGAAAAAAAAAAAAAAAAACAAAAAACTGCAAGGCCCCTTGTTCAAAAATCATTAGGAATTTCAGGATGAAGACAGCAGAACCAATTAAACCAAGTAGGTGGTCCTTCTGAGTGTGGGACCCTGTGCGATCACACAGGTCACATGCCCACGAAGCTGACCTTTGTAGACCCCAGCTCTCTCAAAGAAATTCCAAAGAGGCAGGGTGGGCTGCTTCAAAAGCGACAGCTTTCAAGCCAAATGATCCTGGTTAACATCCTGACTTCTTTTTCTTTCACATGCTCTGAAACTCTGATCGGAATTGCTTCATCCCCCTGGGCTTTAGTTTCTTCCTCTGTAGAGTAGGGATGAGACAGCAAACTGCATGTAAAGTAGATGGCACGTGAAAAGCACTCAGCAAATGTGAACTCATTGTTGTCCCTCCCCTCCTCCATATCAATTTCTTCCCTTTTAGGCTCAAACCAGGACACACACCACCACCACCATCACCACCATCTTGGCCAAAGTCTCAGCCACAAAGTAACAGCTGGAGACATTTGCAGGGGACAGTGTCCCAGCAATGCCACTTAGGGTTGGTGTCCAGTGTGGAAGGGGCCTTGGACCCCATGTACTCATTTGTATCTACCCCTACCCAAGGCCAGGCTTTGTCAGGCTGGAACCATCAAGTCTGACTGCACCTTTCCCTCTCCAAGGAAGGGCCAGAGGTTCCCAGGGTTGCAGCTCTTTTTTACCCTCCAGAACAAAGGCACAACAAGCTTGCATTGGGCCTCCACTGACTCATCATGGCACCGTAGGCAGGTCACAAATGGTGTCGCTGGGCCTCAGCTTTCCTATCTCTAAAATGGGGCTAATGATGCCTGCCAGTGACCTCGGTGACAGGATGTTGGGAGAGCACTCATTAGAGTTGCTGTTGCTGCTGTCGTGTGCTTTAGCTAATAATATGCTGCCCTGGTGAGGCCCCAGAGGGCCCTGGGAGCTTTGGGGAAAACATCCTCCTCCATCTTCAAAGCATCTCTAGAAGCAGGTGGGAGGCAAGTTGTACGTTTTGGGGAGGGAGAAAAGGTAGCTCAAGAGGCAAGCGCCTGTGTGGCAAAGAGAGGGCTGGGAACGCATGCCTGGGGACTACAGAGGGGAAGGTAGTGGAAGGTATTTAACCTTAGGTGGTAGACACAACTGAATTCAAATCTCTCCTCTGCTGGGAATAAGTCAGCAACTTCCTGTGACTCTTTGATGGTCATAACTGGATGTGGGGTGTGATCAGCTTTTCCTTTTAAGTAAACATACTTGGACTACTTTTAAAGTTGTCACCTCGCCAAGCTTCATCCTGAAGTGGGAAGAGCGATGCCCACTTCTCAGAGTCATGGTGATGATAAAATGAAAGCACATGAGTGCAAATGCCAGTACCTAGTAGGTGCTCAGTAAATGTGTGCCCTGGACTGTCCTGCTTCCTCCCTAAGGAGTAAGGAGTACCATGTGCCGGACTACCTCAACTCAATGTCCACACTGGATACTTTCTGTAAAAGTGGTTTATTGAATCATCTCATCTTCATAATTGCATTTGATATCTTTGTTAGGCCACACGACATACAACTTTGGATTCAGAAAGTGTGGTGATTGTGGTTGACTAGGTTTTCATGGTCCTTCTGGGAACACCTGGCTCTGACCTCCCTGCCCAGAAGAAATGCCAAGAGGTGGTAGGGAGGAGAGGGAGACCCGCACTCCTGTCACAAGCAAAGCCTGGTGGAAACGTTTATTAATAACAGACGTTTATTAAGTGTCTGTTCAGTTCCCTCAGCCCTGTGCAAAGGCCTCACATACCCATCTGATTGACTCCTCTCACTTGAGAAAATGTTGGCCCAGAGAAGTTAAGTGACTTGCCCGAGGTCACACAGTTATTAAGAGGCAGAGCCAGGATCTCTTGGTGTCCAATAAGCCCATGACAATGTGACACCTGAGGCCAGAAACCTGGCTTGAGTTGGCAGCAGGTTGAGAGACTGTCTTTCCCAATCTTTCAGCTTAAGGCTGAAGAAGCAGGTGCTTAGAGCAGACAGTGAAACAGTCTGGGGTGACTAAAATCAAGCCAGGGCCTGCGCAAGGGCCTTTTCTTCCCCTTTGGTTGGGGTGGGCTGGGGAGGTAAGTGGGTGGGGCCTCTGGGACACTAACCACAGACACACACCGGCTTCTGGTTCAGGGACCCGGAGCAGCGGGATCCCCGTGCATGGGAATGGGGGTGCCTCCTTCAGTCCTAGCAAATGTTCTTTAGTCAGTCATCAGCCCGCTAAGCGCCGACTGTCTGCCAGGCCTTGGGGATGCCAACAAGAAAAGCACACAGCTCTGTCCTCCAGGTGGGTGGAGCTGGGGAGACAGAAGCTTGGGAGCTGACTGGTCCAAGGCCACACTGCTTGGTGGCAGAGCCGGGACAATAATCCAGAGCAAACCTTGTGTTTTTGCCTCTACACTGGGTGTCACTGGGCCAACGGAAGAACTCCAGCAATTAAGAGAAGAATGGCAACGAAGTCATCTGTTGTCCAGACTGGTATACTTTTTAGAATGAAAAGCAGTGTTATTAACAATGACAATGAGACAACGAGCACAAACCAGGCTGTCCCTGGGCCACTGGGACTCATGGTCACACGAACCATGAGGTTGTGATGTGCCCAACACAGTGACAAGAGCTTTCTCCTCACTGAATGGTCATACCAACCCTGAAAAGGAGATGTTGGTATTCTATCTCCATCTGACAGATTCAGAGCCATGATAAAACCTGCTCAAGGCCTGGGCACGGTGGCTCATGCCTGTAATCCCAGCACTTTGGGAGGCCAAGGCGGGTGGATCACCTGAGGTCAGGAGTTCGAGAACAGCCTGATCTATATGGTGAAACCCCATGTCTACTAAAAATACAAAAATTAGCCAGCCGTGGTGGTGGGCACCTGTAGCTCCAGCTACTCAGGAGGCTGAGACAAGAGAATTGCCCGGGAGACGGAGGTTGCAGTGAGCTGAGATTGCACCACTGCACTCCAACCTGGGCCACAGAGCAAGACTCTATCAAAAAAAAGCAAACAAACCTGCTCTAACAGGCAACTGCAAGAGACAGGTGAGCGGATAGACTCCGTGTCCTGAGGGAAGAACGGGAAAAGCAGAGTGAACTGTCAACTGGTCCAGTTCACCTTAGAAAGGAGTTGATGGCTGCTGTCTGTTCATTGCATTGGAGCAGTGCCCGTGGCAAGCTGGTTATGAGATATTTTAAGAATTGCCCTCGCTAGAAAGGGAGCCCGGGGCAGCCCAGGAGAGCAGAGGGCTCCATGGGATCGGGGCAGAAAGGGTCCTGCATAGCCAGGAAGGCCTCTCATTCCTGGAGCTACAAGGGAGCTAGAAGGAGCCACTCTGTGTGGCTTGGCCCCCTTGGGTGATGGCCTCTCTGAGAAGGAAGTCCTTGGCTTCCTTCCTTTTTTTTTTTTTCTAAACTGGCTCGAAAGCAGCCACTGTGGGGTCTAAAGACCAGCAGGGCACTAAGAGAGGCAGCAACCCCAGCCGCAGTGGACAGAAGGCAGTGCCCAGAGTCAGGACCAGGAGAAGCACAGGAAAGAGGTCTGCAGGCCAACTCTCGCAGGTCCAGCCAGACCCGCCACGGGAGGTCATGCCAGCCCTCTGCCTATGGGAATGGAGGGGGGATCTGGGGTCTGCCGAGGCTCCGCCACAGTCCCCTGCAGTTTAGGGTCCAGGGTGCACGGCCGCCCCCCACCCCCACCTCCCAGCCGTTTGCTTTCTAATAGGAAGTTCCTTCCTCTTTCTATGTTTCCCCCCTTGGCTGTACCCAGCTATGCTCAGCCCAGAGCTTGGGGTGACTTTCAGGAACCTGTCATTGTGAAAAACTCAAACCACTCCCAACTGGCTATCTCTAACCACCTGGGGTGAGAGAGGCCCAGTGAATCCGGGCAGCAGGGCCACCGAGCTGTCAGGATGGCCCCTGACTTCCAAGGAACAAGAGCCATGGTCCTTGCAGCCTTCTCCCCTGCCCCTCTGAAACCCCATACACACATTACACACAAGCAGTGGAGGGAGCCCTGGGGCAGAGCCTGGTAGGAGACCCAGGGTGCATCAACTAGGATGTCAGCTGTAGAAATGAAGAGGGTGGACAACGGTGCCAACAGGACATGGGGATGGGCTATGTGCAGATGTAGAATAGGTCTCTGGCTGGCCCTGGACTGACCGACTTCTCCTCCCTTTCTTGCTTATATTTCTCAAGAATTACTAGAAAAACTAGGTGGGAGGAAGAAGTTCTAGGGTTCTGTATCCCTGTAAGGTGAATATGGTTAACAATAGTAGAGTGTACATTTCTAAAAAGCTAGAAGAAAGGATTTTTACCGTTCACAAGACTGAAAAAATGATCAGTGTTGCAGGTGATAGACATGCTAAGTACCCTGATTTGATCATTATACTTGTATTCCATAAATATCACTCTGCATCCCATAAATATATACAATTATCACATGGCAACAAAAAATAAAAGGGGAGGCCAGTGGCTCATGCCTGTAATCCTAGCACTTTGGAAGGCCAAGGCGGGTAGATCATGAGGTCAGGAGCTCAAGACCAGCCTGACCAACATGGTGAAAACCCGTCTCTACTAGAAATACAAAAATTAGCTAGGCATGGTGGTGCACGCCTGTAATCCCAGCTACTCAGGAGGCTGAGACAGGAGAATCACTCGAACCCGGGAGGCAGAGGCTGCAGTGAGCCGAGATCACGCCGCTGCACTCCAGCCTGGGTGACAGAGCAAGACTCCATCTCAAAAAAAAATAAATAAATACATAAAACAATATAAAATAAAATAAGAAAAAAGAATAACTGATAACCGTAGGATGTGCTGAGAACGCAGTCTCTCTTCCACACACATGCCTCCCCCGCCCGCTCCCTTTGATAATAAGCGGAAGATGAAATTCTGGGCCTGGAAACGTCCAGAGAAGAAAGGGGTGGGGACTTCCAGGGAAGCTTTCTTTGCTGATGAATGGACATTCCTGTGAAGAGACAATCCCTCGTCCTCTGCTGGCCACTGTCATGCCTGCATGTGACACCTGAATTAGCAGAAGCCCTTCTGTGGCCGTGAGAGGACATGGCCAAGGCCAAGTCTGCGGGCTGAGGGTGGCAGTGCAGAGGGAAAGAAACTGAATCCCTGGCTGGGCGAGGTGGCTCACACCTGTAATCCCAGCACTTTGAGAGGCCAAGGCAGGTAAATCACTTGAGGTCAGGAGTTCAAGACCAGCCTGGCCAACATGGTGAAGCCCCATCTCTACTGAAAAAAAAAAATACAAAAATTAGCCAGGCACGTGGCGGGACCTCATAGCGCTCTTAGAGGTCTCTACCTGCCACTTTGCCAGCTTCTGAGAGTCCCTACTTCCAACTGTATTCTTTTTCTAGCATTGCTGTGACAAATTACCACAAACTTAGCAGCTTAAAACAACACAAACTTATTTTATGACAAATCCGGAGGTCAGAAGTCCAAAATGAATTTCACTGAGCTAAAATCACAGTGTCAGCAGGACTGTGTTCCTTCCCAGAGGCTCTAGGGGAGAATCTGTCCTTTTGCCTTTTCCAGCTTCTAGAGGCCACCTGCCATTCTTGGCTCATGGCTCCTTCCTCCGTCTTCAAAGCCAACAATCACATCAGTCCATCCTCTGCTTCTACCACCACGTCTCCTCCTCCGACTCCAACTCTCCTGCCTCACTCTTATAAGGACCCTTGTGATTAGAGCCACCCAGAAAACCCAGGATCATCTCCCCATCTCCAGATCCTCAACTTAATCACATCTGCAAAATCCTTTGTACCTTATGAGGTAGCATATTCACGGGTTCCAGGGATTAGGATATGAACATCGGGAAGCGGGGAATTATTCTGCCCACTACACCAACTAAAACCCTCAGTTCAACAATCAGAAATTCACTAGAAGAACAGGCCAAGTGCAGTGGCTCACACCCGTAATCCCAGCACTTTGAGAGGCCGAGGCAGGCAGATCACTTGAGACCAGGAATTCGAGACCAGCCTTGCCAACATGGTGAAACCTCATCTCTACTAAAAATACAAAAAATTAGCCAGGCATGGTGGCAGGCAGCTGTAATCCCAGCTACGGGAGAGGCTGAGGCACAAGAATCCCTCGAACCCGGTCGGCGGAGCTTGCAGTGAGCCGAGACCACGCCACTACACTTCAGCCTGAGTGACAGACCCTTGACTCCAAAATAATAATAATAATAATAATAGTGAAAGAAAGAAAGAGAGAGAGACAGAAAGGGAGGGAGGGAAGGTGGGTGGAAGGGAGGGAGGGAGGGAGGAAGGGAGGGAGGGAGGGAGGGAAGGAGGGAGGGAGGGAGGGAGGGAGGGAGGGAGGGAGGGAGGAAGGAAGGAAGGAAGGAAGGAAGGAAGGAAGGAAGGAAGGAAGGAAGGAAGGAAGGAAGGAAGGAAGGAAAGAAATTAAACAGCATCATCAAGATTAGGACAGAGTCTCAGGGTCAACCCAAGCTCCTGAATATTACAACACAAATTTCCAGCTTGGCATTTCTCAGAATTTAGCCAAGCGGAGTCCATTAGCTTGGGTCATAAAATATTTGGACCCAGAGTTGGGACAAATAAAACAAATGCCAAGTTACGGCAGTTAAGGGATAGGGAGAACTGATGCTAAGTTCCTGATGCTTAGACTTAAAGATCTTAGATCTGTCTTCTCCAGGACCGGTCCTAATACTAGGGCTGGGTTAAAGCGGCCCCAGGAGAAGGAAGAGCAAAGACGTGGAGGATGGAAACTCAGTAGGACCTATGGCATTCAACACTTATCTGTTCTGCATTGCATGGCCCCAAGCCTTGCTTTTTGCTATCAAATAAGTAAGTCCACCATGAGTGTCAGTAGCTAGTGACAAATTGTTCTATTATTCATACCTTGGTAGAAGTTTTCCAGTAAATAAGAGCCTTAGCCCAAAGGAAAAAGCCTCATGTGGTAAAAATAGAGGTGGCATGTCAAGCTGATGGAGAGCTATCTGGCTGCCCGAGGACAGTGCATACAGCGTCAAAGCTCCCCACTCAGCTATGCTGGTCAGACCTAAGGCTGGTCCCCTCGAGCAGTCAAAGCCACATCCAGGCCTTGGGACTCCCAAGGCTGTGTGCTCCACAGACATGATCACGATCACCCCTGAATGGGCCCCAGCCCAGCAGGGGACAGCTCTTCTGCACCCTGAGAATGCCTCTTCCTTCATTAAAAAGCAAGGGAGAGAGAGAGACAGTAAACAGAGCTTTACAAAACTTAAAAGTGGTTACGATCCAATAATCAAAGGCAAAACACGTTGCCTCCAACTCCCCTTTGAAGCTATTTCACAAACTAAATTCCTTTCCTTTGACCAACTTTCCCAATCCTCACATATTTACCTTGCGGGGGAGGCTGGTAACATACTCAGAGCCCCGCCCCCTGTGGCAGGGCTCCACTAAACGCACACCCCTGGGGGCCACCCCCAGCTCTACCCCAGAGCCAGCCACCCTCCAGGGGGACACAGGTTCCAATCAAGGAGCTGAAATTCTCACAGTCACCCTCTCAGCAGGGCATGAGGCTCCCATTGTACAGGTGAGAAAACTGAGGTTCCGAAAAATTTTATCCGAAAAATTTTAAAACTTGCCCAAGTTTCACAACCAGCTAGTGATGAACAGGGCTGGAAGTGGGAGTCTGGGCTAGTCCTCCTCCACACCCAGGCCTCTGTCTACCATGTGAGCAGCTCTCTAGCTTTTGCTCTTCACACTCTTAAATATGGCGGCCTGCAACGGGCTCTATCTTTATGGATTATATCTATTGATATTTGATGTATTCAAATTTTAAAATAAGAAGTTTTTAATCTTTATTCATTCATTTAAAACAACAATGACAAATCCATTCCACATAAATAGAAGCAATATCTTTTCCTTAAAAAAAATAAAGGCTGGGAGCAGTGGCTCACACCTATAATCCTAGCATTTTGGGAGACCAAGGCGGCTGGATCACCTGAGGTTAGGAGCTCGAGACCAGCCTGGCCAACATGGTGAAACCTCGTCTTTACTAAAAATATAAAAATTAGCCAGGCACAGTGGTGCATGCCTGTAGTCCCAGCTACTTGGGAGGCTGACGCAGGAGAATAGCTTGAACCCGGGAGGCAGAGGTTGTATTGAGCCGAGATCACACCACTGCACTCCAGCCTGGGCAATAGAGTGAGACTTTGTCTCAAAAAAATAAAAATAAAAATAAATAAATTTTTTTTTTTAATTTCCAAAACGAAACAAAACTAAGTGAGACAGGTGGCATTGTTTTACCTTTTGCAAACCTCCTGAATCTTGGGCTTAAGAGAAAACAGCTGGACTTTCATATCTGCTTCTGTATTCAATATGTTGCCATACTCTGTTTGCATTAAAGTATGTGAAGAAAATCCTAGGAGCTCACCTTATGAAAGGGTCCCTAAACCAGACTGTGAGAGGCACTGCACTACATCATACTACTTCATTTCTGACGCTCAAAACCGAAGTTCCTAAAACTCTGCTTACACAAAGTAGATGCTTAACATGTTTGCTGAATGAATAATTGAGCAAGGCTCACCAAAGCTGGGTGAGGGGAAAAAAGCTCAAGTCTTAAGGTCTAAAAGCAAGTTTGAGCTTTATCTGTGGATTTCAATTATCCAGAAGTGTCCTTGCCATGAGATGGAAGGGGAATAGGAAAGTCAGTAGAACTTTCTAGATGAGGGCTACTGGGAATGGTTGTGCAGGTTGCAGACTCTGCAAAAACATCTCAGATGGTGCCAACCCATGTTCTGGTCAGCATGCCTACGCCCTGGAGCAGGGCTGAAGAAGGGACCACTTTTCTGATTTGCACAATGCCGCTGGGTGTGCCAGCAGCTGCCAAGGCCTTACCCCATAGATGTGAGTCTCCCAAACACATCTGGGTGTGGCAAGGGACAGGCAAGTCCCAAATTCTTGGAGAGGGTGCCAGGAGACGCTGCAGAACCCCCTGGGCTGAGCCAGCAGATAGAGCTTCAGAGCCTGGACATGAATCCACATTTCAGACCCTCTGGGGTTTTTGTTTGTTTGTTTGTTTGTTTGTTTTGTTTTGTTAAGACATGGTCCTGCTCTGTGGACTAGGCTGGAGTAGAGTAGCTCATTCTCAGCTCAATTCAACCACCGCCTCCCAGGTTCAAGTGTTTCCCCTGCCTCAGCCTCCCAAGTAGCTGGTCTACAGACACGTGCCACCACGCCCAGCTAACTTTTGTATTTTAGTAGCAATGGGGTTTCACCATGTTGGCCAGGCTGGTCTCGAACTCCTGACCTCAAGTGATCCACCTGCCTCGGCATCCCAAAGTGCTGGGATTACAGACGCGAGCCACCATACCTGACCAAGATCTTCTTAAATAGCCTGGGCTACCTCTGGACCAACTACAGACCTAGCCAGGGAGGGCAGGCAACCACATGGGTTGGCACCCACTATATGCACAGCCAGTGTATGCCCTGGAAAAGGACACCTAAGAAACAAGCAGCATGGCCTGCTGTTCATGGCTGTATTGCAGTGGTTCTTAACATAGAGGCATTTTGTTCTCTGGGAACATTTGCCAATGTATGGAGACATGTTTGGTTGTCACAACCTCGGATGTGGGGCAGCAGGGAGGCTATTGGCATCCAGGGGATAAGAAACCGGGGATGCTGCTAACATCCTGCAAGGAACAGGACAGGCCCCTCCCCCCTGCAGCAAAAATTATCCAGCCCAAAATGTGAATATTGCTGAGGCTGAGAAACCCTAGTGCAATGAAAAGAATATGGGTTCTAATCTCAGTGGGACTGGGTTCAACTCCCAGCTGTGCCACTTTCTAATTCTGTACCTATAGACAGGTCACTTACTTTGCTTCCCTTTTCTGTGAAATGCAGAGAATAATACCTACACTGCAAGACTGTCATAGAGATCAAATGACGAGGCTATGCCTACACTTGCCAAATGAAGAAAGCAGCCCCGCCGACTCAACAAGCTGGTAGCAGTAGCAATAATCACAATAACCCATGCCCAGTGTCTGCCATCGGCTGGCACTCTGCTAGCTGCCGGGGGAATGACATCTGTCTCTATTTCCTTTCCGGAAGTTCACAGCCCAGCAGCCAAGCAAAAGTTCCACGATCGCAGCTATTTAAGTCAACATGCATGTGAACAGAGGATGGAATGTTCAAAAATAAGAGGGCTTATGGGTGGAAAAGTGGTTTTTTTTTTCTCTCTCTCTCTTATTTCCAAAAAAAGAAATCTTTCATGTTATTTTTATGTTGTTTTTCCCATCAAAAGAAGAAAAGAGGGAGGAAAAGTGAACGCAACTTGTTTCCAAAAAAGCATGTAAATGATTGAATACAAACGTAAGTGCTCCTCATCTTAGGCCCTAATAGTGATCTTGATGTAAATCTAATTTTCACGTCTCAAATCATTTTCTAATGCATGATTGATATTTAGCAAAGGCAAATACTGGACCTTTGGGTAAAGTGAAGAACAGCCCCTTCATTCATCCGCTATGAGCATCTGCACTTTGCTATTTTGTAAAGCTGGACCCACCTGCAGAACCCAAGTTCCCTCTAAGTGCCAACTGGTAGCAGGTCTGTGCAGTGAGTGGAAGCAATCAAAGAAGGCTTCCAAGTGGAAGCAAGGTTTGTGCCACATTTTTGAAAGCGGAGATTCATGAGAAGGAGGCAAGGCCACCTCAAGGCTGAAATGACACAAAGGCTCAGAGACAGCAGCTACAGGGAGGCCAGCCCTGGGGAGGCCTTCGAAGTCACCTTCTGAGCAAGCGTTCCCAGCAATACTCAGACCCCAGAACTCGCAGAGGGAAAAGTTGGTGGGTCAGGTAGAAATGAGTCACAAAGGGCCGGGTGCAGTGACTCATGCCTATAATCCCAGCACTTTGGGAGGCTGAGGCGGGTGGGTCACCTGAGGTCAGGAGTTCAAGACCAGCCTGGCCAACATGGAAAATCCTATCTCTACCAAAAATACAAAAATTAGCTGGGCGTGGTGGCACACACCTGTAATCCCAGCTATTCGGGAGGCTGAGGCAGAAGAACTGCTTGAACCCAGGAGGCGGAGGTTGTAGTCAGCAAAGATCATGCCACTGCACTTCAGCCTGGACAATAGAGTGAGACCCTGCCACAAAAAAAAAAAAAAAAAAAGAAAAAAGAAATGAGCCACAGAGTCGTAATCTCTGCAGTGTCCTTCAGAGGACACAAAGGCAGGGCCACTGCTGTCACCTCAGTCTCCTCAAGGCCCCTGCTTCTCAAAGCTGGGAGCCTCCTGTCCCACCCTCCTGGTCTCTGTGCCTGGCCCACGCTGGAGGCCCCCCACCTTGCTGACTCTCCACCCCCAGCAAGCCCTGGGCTCTCCTCTGTGCTCCCAAATCCCACACTCAGAAAGCTGGGGCATCCTGGGTAACTCACTCTCCCTCTCTGAGCCTTGGCTTCCTGGTTTTTTGGGTGAGGTTGACGACAGATTGACCTTCTAGGTCTGTTGGAGGAACCCCGAGATCCTAAGGAAAGTGAACCTGCCTGGTACCCACTGGTTCTTAAGGAAAGGTGCATGCGGCTCACCAGCTCCCCACTCCCATGCCCCCACCCCTTCCGGCTGCCTCTCCCACACTCAGAGGCCAAACGCCACTACCTCCCTCACAACAAGCACTTTGGGGAGTCCCTGCCTTAAACACAAAGACAGAGGGACCCAGGGCTTTACAGCGTGTACAGATCAAGCTTTAATCAAGGTAGATGGGCGGATGAGCACGGTGGCTCACGTCTGTAATCCCAGCACTTTGCAAGGCCAAGGCGGGTGGATCGCTTGAAGACGGGAGTTCCAGACCTGCATGGACAGCATGGCAAAACCCTATCTCTGTTTTAAAAAATACAAAAATTAGCCGGGCATGGTGGTGTTTGCCTGTAATCCCAGCTACTCAGGAGGCTGAGGCAGGAGAATTGTTTGAAGCTAGGAGGCGGAGGTTGCAGTGAGCCAAGATTGCGCCCCAGTGTGGGTGACAGAGCGAGACTCTGTCTCGGAAAAAAAAAAAACAGACGGAGGGAGCCTGACTTTAAACACCCCTCCCTCCTTGCTAAACCCACCCACAATCCCCCACATACATTCACACAAAGAATAACAATAATATCCATTGCTGTGTGTCTACTAAGTAGTGGGCTAAGCATTGCACACACCAGCACATCTGCCCTGCGAGGAAGGCACAGACATGCATGGAGATCAAAGTTTAGAAAAGGTGAGTTACTTGCCGAGGACTGGTGGCTGGCAGAGTTAGAGGCATGATGTCTGTTTCTTCTGCTAGACCACCTTTCTAACCTTCTCACCTGCCTGCAACCCTCCCCCACATGCACTTCAATCTCCCCTTCAGGGCAGCACTGGAGTTTGGCCCATCCATGCCCTGCCCACCCCCAATCTCCTTCTCCCATGTCCTCCTCTATTAGAAAGGCTAGAAAATGAACTATTCAGCTTTCCCCTATCCCTTGCAGTGAAGGGTCACCGTGCGGCCCAGGCGTGACCAGTGAAATCTAAGCAGGAGTCTGCTGGGAAGAGGCATCTGGGAAAGTTTATGACTTTCCCAATAAAAGTAAACAACCCCAGCTGGTGTGATGTACTGCTCCTTCCTCCTGCCTCGCCTATGGCCGCGATGCCTGGAGGTACAGCAGCCCCTTCCGGGAAAGATGAAAGTCAGCACTCCACGATGGGACAGGGAAGATGAAACGAGCCTGGGTCTCAATGCCATGGTTGAGTTTCTGCACCAGCTCTTGCCTGTCTATCTCCAAATTTCTTGTTTTGTGAGAAAAACAATCCCCTAATTATTTAAGCTGCTGGGGGCTGAGTTTTCTACTGCTTGCTGCTGAATGCACTTTTTTTTTTTTTTTTTTTCTGGAGACAGGGTGTCACTCTGCTACCCAGGCTGGAGTGCAGTGACATGATCACATCTCACCACAGCCTCTACCTCCCCAGGTTCAAGCAATCCTCCCACCTTAGCCTCCCGAGTAGCTGGGACCACAGGTGCATGCCACCACGCCCAGCTATTTTTGTTTTGGACCTTTTTTTTGGAGACACAGGGTTTTGCCACGTTGCCTAGGCTGGTGTCGAACTTCTGGATTCAAGCAACCTGCCTGCCTTGGCCTCCCAAAGTGCTGGAGTTACAGGCTATGCCACCACACCTGGCCTGAATGCACTCTTAATACACTATTCAGATCCTAATCCTACACCCCAAACAAAACACACATACACCCCAAGTCCCACCTGAGCGCCACTGTGTAATACCATTGCCCCCATAACACTCTCCCACTCCCTACGCCCTCAAGAACAACCCGCCCTGATGCCAGCATCCACTGTGTGCACCCACCCCTAATCCCAATGCTGACTGAAGCATTTATTCTATTATCCACTGCCCTTTTACAAGTCCTCTCCATTCAGGACGCAGTAGCCTCTTCCCTCGCCCTCTCCACTTCATAAACTGAGCTTCAGAAACCACTTCCACCACCATGCAATTAATTTGGGAAGAGAACTGACTTCTCCCGAAGGCCACTGAGAATCTAGTCACACTTCTCCTTTCTGAGTTAGGACACATTTCTCTACCTGAGATCACACACCCCTCTCATAATGTAAAGAAATTCTGCTGTATGGGAAAAACACAGAAAACAAAACAACCACCCCCCTCCCAAAAAAAAATTGCCTTTGCCTTCTCTTTAAAAACTTCATTTCAAAACACTGGACCATGTGGATCATTTGGCAAACATGGTGTTAGGCAATGCCTCCAGGGGCCAAGAGAGACACTCAGGGAACATCCTCCGTCCAGGGTGAGCTAACCAGGGTGAAGTGGCTGAGCCAGGCTTCCTCACTTAGATGGGTGCAAGGGAACTGGAGAAAGTGTCCAGACACTCAGACCCAGCGCCCTTCTTTCTAAGGCCCAGTCCCTCATAACTAACTAACAGCCTGCCCTGAAGACAGCGTGAGTTGCCAATGCCCTCAGGTGGAACGGGTGAAAGGCTTGGAGCAGCCCCTCCCATCACTCTACAGCACAATGTCTCACCACCAGTCACTCTGCCCTTTGCATCCAGATCCTGGCCTTCCATCTGTCTACAGAGCAATTTCATTACCTGTTACCCAGGGAGGAACCTACTCCATACACAGCTCCACACACTGCTGATGGAGAACTGGCCGCTGGGCGCAGACCCAGACCAGGAAGCCTTGAAGAGAGGGGAGGAAGACCGGAGCAGACCAGGGCAGACTTGCATGACCTTTGGCAAGGTACTTTGAAGGGATTATAAACCCCTTGATAGCTACTCAGGAGGCAAGATGAGACTGGGAGGGGACCTGGAGGGTCTACAGTAATCAGGGAGGAGCTGTGCAGTGGGAGGGAAAGGAAAAAGCCCAGAAAACCTTCAGGAACATCTCCCAAAGTTTGAAGTTCCTGGGGATTTATGACATACAAGAGACCAAAGAAGGATCTATGAGGTTGCACGTGGAAGGAAAGAAAAAAAAAAAATCCTGGGAGAGTTTTGTAGCGTCACGAGCAAAGAAACGGAGGATTTGGACCGGGTATGGTGGTTCGCGCCTGTAAGCCTAGCACTTCAGGAGGTCGAGGTGGGTGGATCACCTGAGGTCAGGAGTTCAAGACCAGCCTGGCCAACATGGTGAAACCCAGTCTCTACTAAAAATAAAAATTAGCCGGGCATGGTGGCAGGCGCCTGTAATCCCAGCTACTTGGGAGGCTGAGGCAGGAGAGTCGCCTGAACCCAGGAGGCAGAGGCCACAGTGAGCCAAGATTGCGCCACTGCACTCCAGCCTGGGTGACATGGCAAGATTCCGTCTCAAAAAAAAAAAAAAAAAAAGAGAGAGAGAAATGGAGGATTTGTGAGATTGATTGTAAGGAACAAAAGCATCATTTGATGGTGGGAGAAACGGAGGCAGTATCAAAGCGGCTAAGGAGGCAGTCACAGAGGTGGCTGGGCAGGGGCCATGAGGATTCTCTTGAGCTGGGACCGTCACACTTTGCTTAACCACAGTCCATGGTCAGAAACACTTTTCCTGCAGTGCCCCAATATCCACACGTAGAGGGTGACCTGTGTACACACACGTGCGTTTCTACATATAAAAGAAATAAAATAGAGGAAATGGATTGGAGTTGGGGTTTGGGGTGTTGGTGGCAACTTCATCTGGCCCTTAAGGGGCAGGATGACTCCCCACGACATCAGGGTTCCACGTGCAAGAACACAAAGAACATGCTCAGAACACCCCGCCGGGCGCAGTGTCTGTGTCTTTGTTCCTGTGGGTCATGCAACTGTATCCGGGAGCCTAGGAGTCCTCCTGCCCGTGTGTCTGTGTATCTGTCACTGTTTGCCCCTGTAGGCCACGGAGAAAGAAACACAAACTCCTAGTGTGAACGTTTTCACAGTTCTTTCTCCATATGTCTGGGGCCCTCTGTGTCATGGGGCTAAGCGGAGCCTGGGCAGAATTCTGGCTTTGCTCTGGAATCAGAAAACCTTAGAACGAAAAAGACCTTGGAAACACCTTGACCCAAATACCCCCTTTTAGAAATGGAGAAAAGATGATACATATCATGGAAGAGCAGAGAAGCTTTGAGGATGGAGAAAAATATCTAGAATTGTGCAGGAACGTTTTTACACTGTTGGTGGGACTGTAAACTAGTTTAGCCATTGTGGAAGACAGTGTGGCGATTCCTCAAGGATCTAGAACCAGAAATACCATTTGACCCAGCCATCCCATTACTGGATATATACCCAAAGGATTATAAATCATGCTGCTATAAAGACACATGCACACGTATGTTTATTGCAGCACTATTTACAATAACAAAGACTTGGAACCAACCCAAATGTCCATCAATGATAGAATGGATTAAGAAAATGTGGCACATATACACCATGGAATACTATGCAGTCATAAAAAAGGATGAGTTCATATCCTTTGTAGTGACATGGATGAAGCTGGAAACCATCATTCTGAGCAAACTATCGCAAGGACAGAAAACCAAACACCGCATGTTCTCACTCATAGTTGGGAACTGAACAGTAAGAACACTTGGACACAGGGTGGGGGACATCACACACCGGGTCCTGTCGTGGGGTGGGGGGATGGGGGAGGGATAGCATTAGGAGATATACCTAATGTGAATGACGAGTTATCAGGTGCAGCACACCAACATGGCACATGTATACATATGTAACAAACCTGCACTTTGTGCACATGTACCCTAGAACTTAAAGTATAAGAAGAAAAAAAAAACTCTGGAATTGTGTCTTCCAACACAGCAGCCACTAGCCACCTATGGTTGCTGAGCACTTAAAATTGCTTAGTCCAGACTGAGATGTACTATAAGTACAAAATACACCCCAGACTTCGAAGACTTTGTATGAAAAAAGTATGTAAAATTGCTCGATAATTTTTACATTGATTGCATGTTGAAATGATAATATTTTCGATCTATTAGGTTAAAATATGTTATTGAAATTAATTTTACTCTTTAATTATGACTACCAGAGAATGTCATCTTATGTATGCGGCTGTCATTTCCGGCACTTTCTATCTCTATGGGACACACTGACCGAGAGTCTTGTGTCAGACATTTAACGTCTCTGAGTCTCGATTTCACCAGGCATAAAATGGGTGTCATGATGCTTATCTCTTAGAGTTGTTGTGAGGATTAATTGAGAAACCATGTGAAAGAGGCTTTAAATCTTAAGAAGCTGTTCAGATAAAGAGGTGGATATGGTGGTGATGATGGTGATGGTGGTGGTGGTGGTGGTGACGGTGGTTTCAACTCAGATATTGGCCAAGAGGGAAGGGGTGAAAGGATAAAGGATTTAATAGTTTGACCTTCAGGAAAATACCCATAGGGGCCAGCCATATGCATGTGGTCACCCACGCACTCTAATTTTGGTGCTGGAGAAACAATGACCATTCCCAAACTCATAGAACCATTACCCAGACTAAGCCTTTCAAAAGCCCAAGTCACCATGTTCTTGCTCAGCAACCATACCACACCATCCTCTGCCTCTGCAGGTCCCTAGTCACCCCTCCAGCCTCCTCTGACACAGGAGGCTGTCTCCTCTCAGGGTAGCATGAAGCCCTTCTCCCCAGGGCACCCTTCCTTACGAGGACAACTCCACGTCTGAGTGGGATTTCCCAACAATGCTTTTTCTCTGTTCTTTGCCAGAGGCCCAGGGTCCCAGAGGGCTCCAGAAAGAAGGAGATAGCCCCAAATCTGGCCTGAGGGGACCAGCCCCTTCCTGGGACCATCACCCAGGGCAATCCCTGTTGCAATGGTGGTCTCGTAACAACTGCTTACAAACCCGGTTAGGCAAGCTGCTTTTGCGTGATGGGGCTATCTTGAGTAAACAGCATCCTCTGTCCCCTGCCGGTCACTTGCTCAAGACATTGCTGGACATTGCATTACAGCCACTGACACACGGAGTTTTGAAAATGAAAACAGGCCCTCTGGCTTATGATCAGATAGCATTTAACTCATTTATGATTGCGCCAAGTTTTCCCAAGACCCAAGGGCCACAGAACGGATATTGTCACAAATGCAGACAGAAGATGCTGAGGACAGTTGGAGCCTCGGGTCACCTACAAAATGAGGCTTCCAAAGGCCAACAGGCAGGTGAGGTCTGTGTCACCTTGGCCTCAGTTACCCACACATGGGCGTCTGGGGCTATGCAGCTTCTTAGGCTCACCTGAGACACAGGTTCCACCCCCGGGGGGTTGGGAGAGTTAGTGTTGTTCCATTTCATCCATTTTACCCCTTATTCTGGCTACCTTTCCTGCTGATACAGATCGGGAATTGAAAGGGTGGATAAGGTCTATTTCTGGTATCTATTACTCTGTAACAAACCCAAACATACTGGCTCAAAATGACAATTTCTTATTTCTCACAATTCTGCTGGTTGGCCAGACAGTTCTTCTGCTGATTTTGCCTGGTCTCACTCACATGGCTGTACTTGCTGGGTGGTCCGTGCAAGTGACTTTGGTCAGAAAGTGAAAGATGGCCTCACTCATGAGTCCGGTGCTGGCTATTGGCTGGGCACCTCGGTTCTCCTCCACATGGTCTCTCATCCTCCAGTCTGCTAAATGCCTCCCTTACGTAGTGGTCTCAGGAGAGCCTTCCAAAAAGTTGAAAGTCACAAAACCTGCTGGTCAGAGCAACTCATGAGACCAGCACAGGATCAAGAAGAAGGAAACAGGCTCTGCCTCTTGATAGGAATTGCCAAAAAAACACATTTTTCAAGCTACTACAAGGCAAAAGAGTATAAATGGCTCCATGGAAAACTTCCCAGCATAGAAAATAATCTGGTAAAGTTATATTTTCTGAATCAACAATCCACAGTTCCAGACTGACAAAGGTCTTCCCTCCGATTCATGAATGTGTGGACAAAGGTGAACCAACAGGCTCATACCAAGTTATATATTGAGTGCTGCATTTCTCAGCCCTGGCTGAACATTAAAGTTACTTGAGGAGTATGTCCAAATCCCACGTCCCTGCTAAGTAAGAATTTTGATTGGGATGGGGAAGTGGGAGGGGATTAGGCCTAGTAATCTGCATTTTCAAAGGTTCTCCCAGTGACTCTGATCCACAACCAAGATGAATAACTGCAGGATTAGCAAAGAAGCTTTATAGGAAATAAGGTCAAGGCAGGATATCTAGAAATATGGGTCACAAGCCTATCTATCTTTTACAGATAGGCTGCTCTTAAATCCAGTCTAACAGATCATTGTTGAAGCTATCAGACTCTAACACTGGGGTCTGGACATAAACTAGACGCACACGCTGCTCTCAAATTATAGATGATACTCACCACGGGCCAAACCTTGTTCTGTGGACTTTCTATGCGTGAACTCATTCAATCTCCACAGCTCCATGAGGTGGATACTATCATAAGCCCCATTTTACAAATAGGAAAACTGAGGCTCAGAAAGATTACATGATTTTTCCTAAGTCACACAGCTAATAAGGTGATAGGGTTGAAACTGAAACCCACCTGGCTTCAGAGTCCATGCTGTTAGCCATTGAACATGTGCCTCACTGAGAGCACGCCGTCCAGGGTTAGGAAGTCGACAACCCACGTCAGACTATGAGCATTCTGAGGGGGGAAAAGAAGGGGCCGGGAGGAGGGCTGTCTGTTTTCTTGGCTCATTGGCTGTTCTCAAAGCAGTGTTTCTCCACTTTGTTTGCACATTAGAATCACCTGGAGAGCTTTTTAAAAATAGGAATGACCCATCTGCAAAGATTGCATTAACTTGCTTTGGGTGGGGTCGAGTCATGGAAGGTTTTTAAAAGCTTCCTAGGAAATTCTAGTGCACAGCCAGAGGTGAGATCATAGGCTCCACCGTTGGGCAGGAATTTCTCATTCTCAGCAGGGAGGAGGATGGTGGCCTCAGTATTGGGAGCATCTGTGACCACTATACCCCACGAACTTCCTAGAAATCAAACAAGCTCAAGCCAAAAGGAACCTCCTGTATCACCTGGACCAGATATTCCCAATCCTGGTTATACACTGGCAACACCTGGGTAGCTTATAAAATGCCCCACCCCAGATATTCTGTTTAAGTGGTTCTGGGATGGAGCGGGGTCATCAGCATCTCTTATATCCATCTTCTCAGGTTGATTCTTTTTTTTTTTTTTTTTTTTTTTCCAGACAGGGTCTCACTCTGTTGCCCAAGCTAGAGTACAGTGGTACAGTCATGGCTTACTGCAGCCTTGGCCTCCTGGGCTCAAGCGATCTTCCCACCTCAGCCTCCCAAGTAGCTGGGGCTACAGGCGAGTACCACCACACCTGGCTAATTTTTGTATTTTTTTGCAGAGACAAGATTTTCCCATGTTACCCAGGCTGATCTCAAACTCCTACACTCAAGTGATCCGCCCACCTCGGCCTCCTAAGGTGCTGGGATTACGGGTGTGAGCCACCACACCTGGCCTGGATTGATTCTAATGTGTATCCAATTTGGGAACTACTGATGTAGTCCCGGACTCTCAGTTTACAGATGAAGAAAATGAGGCTCAGAGAGGATCAGTGACTTGCCCAAAGTCACACAGCATGCTTGCTCCAGAGGCAGGGCTAGAGCCCAAAGCTCCTGGCCAGGGCTGTTTCCATGCTGCAACCCCTATGGTTTGCAAAATTATTTCACATGTATTACCTCGTTGGTCTATACCTTACCAGACTGCATTGCTTCCTGCCACCATCCTCTCATTTCACAGAAGATGAGATGGGGCACAAAGAAGTGACCTGCCCAAAGCAACAGTGGCAGGAGCCAGAAAAGAACTCAGGTCTCCTGACTGCAGATCATGAGTATGGCCTCACCCAACAATGGCCAGTCATCTGCCTGCCAAGTTCCAGCATCTGAGGTTTTCCTGAGCCTCAACACCAGGAGCTGAAGGTTTGGACACCTCCTGAGGCCAGGCTGTGCAGAAATCTCACAGCGGACAGTTGCCTGGTGCCCTGGAAGTTCTACTCACCAATAATCCCTTACCCACTGTTTTGAACATACTGCGATTTCCTGTTTACAACACATTTGCATCTATTATCTCCAATAGTGTGTTAATGACAATCCCCATTTTACCAAAGGGCAGACAGAAGCTCAGAGAGCTTTGAGAACATTGCCCCAGGACCAAAGCTAGGCCTAGAACCAGAATCAGGTCTTTGGACTCTAAGGCCAGCCCCTGGAGCCTGGGGACTGGGACCTGCCTGCTCTGTGAAAGTTTCCCACACCCTGCCTGAACTGATGGCCAGAAGAGCTTAAACCAGAGATTGGGGCAGGGTGGTGCGTGTGTGTGCAGGGTAGTGCCCCAGTTTGATCAGCTCTGGTTTCCAGTTACCTGTTGCCAAAAAACAAATATTTCCCAAAGTGGTAGGTGCAGGAAACAGGCCTCACTTCTTACTTAAGGTAAAGCCCAGAGTAGGCAAGCCATTTCTACCTTCCTCCCTTTTTCTCATCTAACCATTTGAGGATGACAGTGATTAAATGCCTGCTTTCTGGCCAAGCACAGTGGCTCACGCCTGTCATCCTCAGTTTGGGAGGTCGAGGCAGAAGGATCATTGGAGGATAGGAGTTTGAGACCAGCCTGGGCAATATAGTGAGATCCCCATCTCTACAAAAATAAAAATAAAAAATAAGACCGGGTGCCGTGGCTCATGCCTATAATCCTAGTACTTTGGGAGGCTGAGGCAGGCAGATCACTTGAGGTCAGGAGTTCAAGACTAGCATGGCCAACGTGGGGAAACCCTGTCTCTACTAAAAATATAAAAAAATTAGCCAGGTGTGGTGGCACATGTTTGTAATTCCGGCTACTCAGGAGGCTGAGGCAGGAGAATCGCTTGAACCCAGGAAGCTGCAGTTGCAGTGAGCCGAAATCACGCCACTGCACTCCAGCCTGGGTGACGAGTGAGACACTGTCTTAAAAATATATAAATAAATAATAAATAAAAAATAAAAGCCTACTTTCTCCTTGTCTACACCTTCTGACAGTCACTAGACATAGGGAGCTGGGCCTTGAGGAAGGGCCCAGGGTGACCTGTCATTTATTTTACTTACCAAGCACTGATACAACTCGCTGCTCCAAGTGCTCTGAAACATTCATTAACTCATTTCAATTTTCACAATAGCCCTATGGGAGAGGGGAGGGCACTGCTCCTCTCCACACTCTAGAGATTAGGAAATAAAATACAGACAGGTTAACTGTCTTGCTCAATGTTACACAACTATGAAGAGGCAAAGCCGGGATTTGAACCTACGCAGTCTGGCTCCAGAATCCACGTTCTTGACCACTGTGGTTTACAGGGCAGTATTTGCCCGAATGTCTGGTGCTAGACCAGTCTCACCAGGGAGACTCCTAAACACGGTGCAAAGTGACACCTCATGCTCGACTGGCTCTTAAATCCAGATGAAGGAGTGTAAAAGACTAACCATTTTCTGGGGTTGTCATGGTGCGTTCAAGTCCACATGGACACCCATTTCAGGACCTCACCACGACCTTCCACCTTCCTCCTTGCATTCACTGCTATGATTAGACTCTATGCACCACCTGCATCCACCCTGGCAGCTGGTATTGTAATCCCCCATTGTACAGGTGAAAACACTGGGGCTTGGGGAGGGCGTAAGCTAATAAGTGGCAGAGCTTGGAAGTCAATCCCCTGCTTCTGCTCATCGCATCATTTGAATCTTTCCAAGACCCCTCAGGAGGGATTCTGCAGGAATTGTGGCCACTATTCCGGGAAACTGAAGGTTTGATTCACGTTATCAGTATGAGAGTCCAGGCCTCTTAACTTCTGAGCCAATTCTCTTCCACCTCCTGCTTCCACCATTTGTCCATGTCCGTTGCCACCATTCCAACATCTCGGTTCCTGGAATGGAGGGACACATATAACTGCTGAAATCTGCTCACTGTAGACTCTAGCATCTACAAATGGCCCGATGAACTCTCAACCCAAAGGAGAGAAGCCAAGTCTTGCCCAGCAGCTATTTTAGGGCCTGAGAGCTCCCCTGCCCCTCTCAGGATGTCAGGATGTCGGGATGTCGGGATGTCCGCAGAGCCAGTTTTATCCTCCCATGGGTGCGTGGTGGGACCAGTCACCGAGGGAGGCAGCACCTGGGTGCAGGTGGGCCATGTTCTGATGGAGCTGGTGGATAGCAACGCCAGCCACAGAGAGCTCGGTAATGATGGGAGCCAGCATGGGCGAGCACTCACTAGATGCCAGGCATCGCTCTACGTGCCTCAAGCCCCACAACCACCTGGGCTGTGGGCTCTACGGGGCCCTCAGAGCTTCGCTGCCCTCGGAAGTGATGGGATCTGAGGAACACCTATCACCTAGATTGGCAGGGCACTGGGCCATGGCCTTAGGGTCTGCTGGGGTCCAACCATAGCCCTGGGATCCTGGGTCCTGCCCTCTGTACCCTTTCCCAATCTCCATTTTGCAATCCATCAGGCTGACCCAGTAAACATCTCTAGCCCAAAGAGAACCCATCTTCCTGACCCTTTTCTATGTGTTTCGAAAAAGAGCCCAGGGGTGTGGGGGAGGGAGGGGGCCTCAGGTATCTGATGGGAGGCTGGGAGAAAGCCACCGAGTTCTGGTGGGCTGCCTGAGTGCCAGCCACGTTACCCAAGCTTCCTTACCAGTACTGAACGAAGGAAACAGAATCCCTGGAGAGGAAACTAGAAAGCGGTCTTCTCCATGGCTTATCTGTTGGGGGATAGAAGGGCGCAGGAGGGAAGGGAAACTATAGGTCAAAGTTCAGAGAAATATTTTCCAACTGCCTCAGGCTGGCTGTGCAAAATTAGACAGCTCACTAAACATCTCTGAGGGAGTTCTCTCTTTTGTAAAATGGTAGAACACCTGGCCCCCTCCCTGTTTCATAGGATTAATGCCACACTGCTCTCATGTTATTTCAACAAGAGCTCCAGGAAGTGTAGAGGGAATATTATATCTTCTTTACGGTTGAGGAAACTAAGGCACGGAGAGGTTTATTCCTTCCACCAAGTATTTTAGAAGGATTCACCAGGTACGCAGGGTTTGGGAACACTTTGTGTGAGCCCAGAAAAAGGGCTGGAGGCACCAGGTAGAGAAACCAGTGGGAGGAGACCCAGCCTCTAAAGTGAATGCCTTCCAGCAATGGCGGGTCCCAATGCCTGCCGGCACTGATACAGCTCAAGCTGCTCTGAGCGCTCTGAAACATTCAGGAACCCATTCAGTTTTCACAATAGCCCCCATGAGAGGGGCACTCCTACCTTCCCTACTTTAAAGATGAGGAAATTGTGAATAGTGCTGCAATAAACATACGTGTGCATGTGTCTTTATAGCAGCATAATTTATAATCCTTTGGATATATACCCAGTAATGGGATGGCTGGGTCATATGGTACATTCACAATAGCAAAGACTTGGAATCAACCCAAATGTCCATCAGTGACAGATTGGATTAAGAAAATGTGGCACATATACACCATGGAATACTATGCAGCCATCAAAAAGGATGAGTTTGCGTCCTTTGTAGGGACATGGATGCAGCTGGAAACCATCATTCTTAGCAAACTATCACAAGAACAGAAAACCAAACACCGCATGTTCTCACTCATAGGTGGGAACTGAACAATAAGATCACTTGGACTCAGGAAGGGGAACATCACACACAGGGGCCTATCATGGGGAGGGGGGAGGGGGGAGGGATTGCATTGGGAGTTATACCTGATGTAAATGATGAGTTGATGGGTGCAGCACACCAACATGGCACAAGTATACATATGTAACAAACCTGCACATTATGCACATGTACCCTACAACTTAAAGTATAATAATAATAAATAAATTAAAAAAAAAAAAGATGAGGAAATTAAATACAGAGGGATGGGGCCTGATAGCTAATATCTGGTCCTTTGTGAGTGCTTAATAAATGCTTGTTGCATGAACGAATAAATGAATGAATGAATTGCAACAAGGGGAAGTGCAGGAAGGGCATTCTAGTAAAGGAAACTGAGTCAGTGTAAGTGTGGAGATGGGAAAGCCACAGCCTGCCTGAGTAGAGCTCTCCCCTCCCCCATCCCTGGGACACCATGTGCTGCTGCCTTAAAAAGGCAGGCGAACATTTGGGTTGGTTCCAAGGCTTTGCTACTGTGAACAGTGCCACAATAAACATACGTGTGCATGTGTCTTTATAGCAGCATGATTTATAATCCTTTGGGTATATACCCAGTAATGGGATGGCTGGGTCATATGGTATTTCTAGTTCTAGATCCTTGAGGAATCGCCACACTGTCTTCCACAACAGTTGAAGTAGTTTACAGTCCCACCAACAGTGTAAAACTGTTCCTATTTCTCCACATCCTCTCCAGCACCTGTTGTTTCCTGACTTTTTAATGATTGCCATTCTACCTGGTATGAGATGGTATCTCATTGTGGTTTTGATTTGCATTTCTCTGATGGCCAGTGATGATGAGCATTTTTTCATCTGTCTGTTGGCTGTATGAATGTCTTCTTTTGAGAAGTGTCTGTTCATATCCTTTGCCCACTTTTTGATAGGGTTGTTTGTTTTTTTTTTTCTTGTAAATTTGTTTGAGTTCTTTATAGGTTCTGGATATTAGCCCTTTGTCAGATGGGTAGATTGCAAAAATTTTCTCCCATTCTGTAGGTTGCCTGTTCACTCTGATGGTAGTTTCTTTTGCTGTGCAGAAGCTCTTTAGTTTAATTAGATCCCATTTGTCAATTTTGGCTTTTTTGCCATTGTTTTGGTGTTTTAGACATGAAGTCCTTGTCCATGCCTATGTCCTGAATGGTATTGCCTAGGTTTTCTTCTAGAGTTTTTATGGCATTAGGTCTAACATTTGAGTCTCTAATCCATCTTGAATTAATTTTTGTGTACAGTGTAAGGAAGGGATCCAGTTTCAGCTTTCTACTTATGGCTAGCCAGTTTTCCCAGCACCATTTGTTAAATAGGGAATCCTTTCCCCATCTCTTGTTTTTGTCAGGTTTGTCAAAGATCAGATGGTTGTAGATGTGTGGTATTATTTCTAAGGGCTCTGTTCTGTTCCATTGGTCTATATCTCTGGACTGACAAGCCCTGCAAACAAGGATGATAGATATCTCATTGACAAGCAGTGAAAGAAAAGGCTGTGGATCCCAGAGGCTTACTCCTTTCTACCTTTTGTGATGTGGCTGGAACTATGGCAGACACTGGAGGACTCTGTCTCTCTAGTTTGAGGCGAACTCCTGCTCTCCTTCCTCTTGAATGAGACACTTTTGTCTATTTCTGCAAATCCCCTCTGGACTCTGGGGTCAAATCTTGAGGGAGTAAGTGAAAGGAAATGTTAGGCATGCAACTTTCTGCTGGTTGTTCTGCTACATCCATCCCCTGAGACTACAAATACAAAAGAGCACATTATCCATTAGACACCTTGGAAAGAAAATGGAAGAATGAAAGATAAATATCTCAAAAAAAAAAAAAAAGGCAGGCGACCCCACCTAAGAAAAAGGCAAGGAGCTGGTTCAGGACCTGTGCAGGGGAGAGGAAGTGGCAATGCTCGGTTCATCACCCTCCCCTTTCCCGTGCCAACCCCCTTCTTTGGATGAGAAGATAAAATATATCTAGAATTTCTCGATATTGGCCTAAGATCTTCTATGAGCCTGGTATAAGGGGCTTTACATGTCTATTTCATTACCTCTCTTTCTAACACTTCATTCAGGTTGGTGGGACATTTTAAAATCATCGTCATTATTATTACAAAAGTAATACACATGTGCTATTTTTTTTTAATTCTTTTTTTTTTTTTTTTTGAGACAGAGTCTTGCTCTGTCACCCAGGCTGGAGTGCAGTGGCACTATCTTGGCTCACTGCAACCTCCACCTCCAGATTCAAGCCATTCTCCTGCCTCAGCCTCCCGAGTAGCTGGGATTACAGGCATCATGCCAGGCTAATTTTTGTATTTTTTGTAGAAACAGGATTTCGCCACATTGGCCAGGTTGGTCTTGAACTCCTGAACTCAAGTAATCTGCCAGCCTCAGCCTCCCAAAGTGCTGGGATTACAGGCGTGAGCCACTGCACCTAGCCGCTTAAAATTCTAATAAAGGCCAGACTCAGTGGCTTACACCAGTAATCCCGGCATTTGGGGAGGCCACTGCGGAAGGATCGCTTCAGCCCAGGAGTTTGCAACCAGCCTGGGCAACATAGCAAGACCCTGTCTCTACAAAAAAAAAGAAAAGTTAATTCTAATAGTGGAATACAGGGAAAGCACCATGCGAAAGCCAACACAACCTCAGCCTGGTGACCAAGGCAGCAGGAAGAAATGTGGGTCCCAGAGGGGCCTGCTTCTCTTCACACCTGCCTCCCTGACAGGGGTCCCCATCTCCCCAGCACCAGCCCCCACCCTCCCAGCCCGAGGAAGTCCAGAGTGGAACAGAATGGTCTATACATTCTTCACAGATGTCACATCCATCCCACAGCAGCATCTCACAACTGATGGTATGTTATATTTGACGACATAGGGTAGCCCACTGCAGTGGCAATTTGCCTAAACAGGGACCAAGATCCTGAGTTCTAGCCCCACAGCTCTGCCAAAACCTTACTGAGTGACCTCAGGCCAGTCTCTGAATCTTTCAAGCTCTACAGCATCCTTACCAGCAGAATGTTCATTCTAATAAGTCTTCCCAAACTAACTTCAGATGAAGTTAGTGTGATTTTAATTGTGGGCTACAACCAAGCTGTAAGCAGTTATTAATTTTATAAAGTAATCCCAGGATGGTACCATTGCACTCCAGCCTGGGCAACAAAAGCAAAACTCCGTCTCAAAAAAAAAAAGAAAGAAAGAAAGTAATCCCAGGACAATATTGAGCAAATAGCCTGGAGTGCATCCTGTGAAATAGTGATGGAGGAGGGCATTTCTGTATTCCAGGACTTCTTGGGATTTCAGAATGGGTTTATATGATTTTTTGGGTAGTTTTATTTATTCTATCAGCCATTTAAACAAATGTTTATTGCTGCATTTTTTTCTAGTGTATCATTGTTTTACTGCCTTTGTAGTACTGAAATTGAGTTGGAAGAATAAAAGGTTTACCAACCCCATCAAAAAGTGGGCAAAGGATATGAACAGACACTTCGCAAAAGAAGACATGCATACAGCCAACAGACACATAAAAAAATGCTCATCATCACTCGCCATCAGAGAAATGCAAATCAAAACCACAATGAGATACCATCTCACACCAGTTAGAATGGCGATCATTAAAAAGTCAGGAAACAACAGGTGCTGGAGAGGATGTGGAGAAATAGGAACACTTTTACACTGTTGGTGGGACTGTAAACTAGTTCAACCATTGTGGAAGACAAGTGTGGCGATTCCTCAAGGATCTAGAACCAGAAATACCATTTGACCCAGCGATCCCATTACTGGGTATATACCCAAAGGATTATAAATCATGCTGCTATAAAGACACATGCACATGTATGTTTATTGCAGCACTATTTACAATAGCAAAGACTTGGAATCAACCCAAATGTCCATCAGTGACAGACTGGATTAAGAAAATGTGGCACATATACACCATGGAATACTATGCAGCCATAAAAAAGGATGAGTTCATGTCCTTTGTAAGGACATGGATGCAACTGGAAACCATCATTCTCAGCAAACTATCGCAAGAACAGAAAACCAAACACCGCATGTTCTCACTCATAGGTGGGAACTGAAAACGAGATCACTTGGACACAGGAAGGGGAACATCACACACCGGCGCCTATTGTGGGGAGGGGGGAGCAGGGTGGGATAGCATTAGGATATATACCTAATGTAAATGATGAGTTAATGGGTACAGCACACCAACATGGCACATGTATACATATGTGACAAATCTGCACATTGTGCACATGTACCCTAGAACTTAAATTAAAAAAAAAAGTTTGATTCTGAGTATGTTATGTTTGAGGATTCTCTAAGGTGTCCAAGTGAAGCTGTCAAGACAGGTTGCTAGAGTTTGAATGCCTGCCAAGGCAACTTAACTCTCTGTGCTTCGATTTACTTAACTGAAATACAGGTGTACATACCATTAGTACCTACTACATAGGGTTAAGAATGAATTCACTTGGCCGGGTGTGGTAGCTCATGTCTGTAATCCCAGCAGTATGGGGGACCGAGGTGGATGGATCACTTGAGGTCAGGAGTTTGAGACCAGCCTGGACAACATGGTGAAACCCCGTCTCTACTAAAAACACAAAAATTAGCCAGGCATGGTGGCACATGCCTGTAATCCCAGCTACTCGGGAGGCTGAGGCAGGAGAATCACTTGAACCCTGGGAGGCAGAGGTTGCAGTGAGCCGAGATTGAGCCACTGCACTCCAGTCTGGGTGACAGAGTAAGATTCCATCTCAAAAAAAAAAAAAAAAAGAAAAGAATTGATTGACTTAATACAATGATTCTCAGCAATGACTGCACATTTGAATCACCTGGGGAAATTTTAAGTAATTCCAATGTTCAGGCTTTGACTCCACAAATTTTGACATCTCCGATATCAAGTGGAACCTGGACATTCGTATTTTTTACCTACATGATTCAAATATGCAACGAGGGCTGAGAACCACTGAACCAATTCTGTAAAGCACACAGCACGGTGAGCCCACACAGTAAACACACAATGAGGGTTAGCTGTTGATCTGGGCGTCACACTAGGTCAGCTGGAACCCCAGCTGTCAAAGAAAAATGTTAGACTCCCCAAGTTGTAGATGAGAAAAACCAGGGCTCAGAGAGGCTGGCTGACTCGCCTGGGATCACACAGCAAAGAAGTGCCAGGTTCTGGCTCCAGAGTCATGGCATGGTAGTGCTTCTCTGATTTGCAGAACACGCAGCCTGCTCTCAGCAATCTGCAGAGCCTTCCAGCTCTGACACGGCCAGACAGCATTTCCCACTGGATCTCCACACATCGGCAAATCATGAAATCATTTTGGTCATTTATGAGTAGCCATTTCTTACATGAAATAGAAAAGAAAGAAAATATCAGGCTGCATCACAGGATCACAGCAGTCACTCTACCAAAGGAGAAGACTCAGGCCCAGAGAAAAAAAAGAGACACTCCCAGGTCACATGACAAATTAGAATCTGAGTCAGGATTGTTTGTTCATCCTTTCAACAACCATTTATTGGCCGGGCACGGTGGCTCACATCTGCAATCACAGAAGTTTGGGAGGCTAAGGTGACGAATTGCCTGAGCTCAGGAGTTTGAGATCAGCCTGGCCAACATGGTAAACCCCATCTCTACTAAAAATACAAAAATTCGCCAGGTGTGGTGATGCGTGCCTGTAGTCCCAGCTACTTGGGAAGCTGAGGCAGGAGAGTCACTGGAACCTGAGAGGCAGAGGTTGCAGTGAGTTGAGATAGCACCTCTGCATTCTAGCCTGGGCAACATAGCAAGACTCTGTCTGAAAAAAAGAACAAACTTTGATTGCACACCTACTATTGTGCCAGGCGTCATGCCAGGCATCCCGGAGCCTTTGGTTTACATAAACCAATATTCATCAATAAAAATTAGCACAAAATAACTAAGTTTGCCTAAAAATACATAAAGTATAAAACATTGTAAACATTTATAAAATAATACTTTTGTCCTCTTCATAGATCAGTCCACCGATCCTTCCAGGCAGGACTTGGAACCAGGAGTGACATGATCTGATTTCTGTCTTCAAAGATTGCTTTGCCTGCTGTGTGGCTTATCTAGGGGGTGAGGATGGGAGTTGGGACCCCCATTAGAAGGCACTGTAGCAGTCTATATGGATGTGAAAGACATCTGGGGCTAGGCTGGCACTGTAAAATGCCATCTGCAGCTTTGTGAATGGCATTGAGCTTTATTTATTTATTTATTTATTTATATACACACACACACACACACATATATTTATATATATTGTGTATATACACACACACACACACACACAAATACATAAAGAGAGACAGAGAGAGAAACAGAGATAGAGAGAGGGGTTGAGGGCTATATTCTGAAAGTGGTTCAAATGGTGGATGCGAGAGAGGTAAGTCCAGGACAGCTCTTTGGTTTGGGGCTTGAGCCCCTGGGTGGCATTAACTGGAAAAAGGAACACAGGAAAGGAAGCAGGTTGGTGCAAGAAGACCCAAAGTTTGGTTCTGATTATGTCATGCTTGAGGAGTATCTAAGATGTCCAAGTGAAGCTGTCAAGACAAGAGTGTTGGGAGTCATCCCATGTATAGACGATATTTAAAACCAAGAAAGTGGATTGGATCATCGGAGGACATTATGCAAACACAGAAGAAAAGGGGCTCAGGACTGAGCCCTGGAGCACTGCAACATGAAGGCAGAAAGGGGAGGAGGACCCGGCAAAGGTGATAGAGAAAAAAGACATCAGTAACAAGGTAGGGGAAAAACAGAATTGTGTCCTGGAAGCCACAGGGAAAAAAAACGTCCCCAGACAACAGACAAACCAAGTGCTACCAAGACCTTGACCTGTGCCTCTTTTTCTGAACAATATTGCTTCTGAGTCCACTTGAAAATGCTACTGAGTCCCTTTGATTCTAAGGTGTGTGATTTGTTTCTGAACTCTAACATTGCTGAAATCAGGGTACCATGTACAATCAATATTTGTCCCCACCACACACAGCAACCTTGCCAAAAAATAAATAAAGGCTGTTAACAAATCAATATGGCATCCTACAACTGATCAGCAGGGAGATATGTTGTCATGATGAGGAGGAGAGATCAGGCACCAAAAGAGAGACCAGAAGGAAGGTAGCGTTTATTTAGCATCTCTTGGAGACTGAGAATTACCATGCTTAAAGCTTCACGTTTTGCCTCATGTAACAGCTGGAGAGAGGAAGACACTTACAAAGGAAGGAGAACCATTTTCCAGTCTAGCATGATAAAGGAGCTTGTAGTGTCTTATCCTCAAAAAGCAACAGGCTCTCCAGCTCTAAAAGAGGAGAAAGCCAAGTTCATTTTGGTTTGCGCATCCCTCATCCTCATCCCCTCGAAACACCGCCAAAGCGATGACGATTTCAGTCAACACAGAGCTTTCTCAAAACTTGTAAAAATTTTTTAACAGGTGTAAACACAGCAAGTGTTTCCTGAAGTCAAAGATGCTTACAAAAAGCCAGGGAACAAATTAAAAAGCAGTTAGCAGATACAGCACTTGGTTTTGTGAGACTGGGCTTGGAGGTGCTGTCCAAAGTTGGGCTCATTTCTGCTTCACTGACCAGGCATCATGACTTGCTTTTGAACCGAGCTTGTTCAAATCTCAAGTCCACTGTCTTTGAATAAAAGACCCGATGAGCTTTGTGTAATGAGGGGAGAGATACCACAAAATAAGCCAGATTTGTGCTGCTAATTTGTAGTTGCTGATCCACTGTAAAATACCATCAACAGCTTTGTAAATGGCACTGATATTTGGTTTTCTTCTTTTTTTTTAAGTCTCAACATGAGACAGTATGTTGATAGATGAAAGTTAGGTAGATAGGTAGGTACATGATTGATAGATTGCTAGAGAGATTACTCAATTGATGGAAAGAAAGAAAATAGAAATATAGATGACAGCTGGGCACGGTGGCTCACGTCTGCAATCCCAGCACTTTGGGAGGTCAAGGCAGGCAGATCACCTGAGGTCAGGAGTTCAAGATCAGCCTGGCCAACATGGCAAAACCCTGCCTCTACTAAAAATACAAAAAAAAAAAAAGAAATCAACTGGGCGTGGTGGCGGGTGCCTGTAATCCCAGCTACTCAGGAGACTGAGGCAGGAGAATCACTTGAACCCAGAAGACAGAGGTTTCAGTGAGCCGAGATCGTGCCACTGCACTCCAGCCTGGGCAACAAGAGCTGACTCCGTCTCAAAGAAAATAGAAGATAGATAGATAGATAGATAGATAGATAGATAGATAGATAGATATAGATACATAGATAGATAGACAGACAGACAGACTCTAATCCTGATAGGACTTTATAGGTGTGTTCAATTCCAACCATAGGGAATGGGAAATAGAACCCAAACCTTTATTTCCTGCAGAGCCAGAAGAGAAGGTAAAGCCAGCCTCCCCGTCTCTGGATCAAATACGGTACCTGACAAAGACACATCCTCGGCAGTTTTCTTTTCTCTATTTCCAGGGGGCAGCATTTTCCTCCTTGCCTGGGAGGTGCACCTTTTGATCATTATCAAGCCATCTGTCAGCACCATTCTAGCTGGCCCTGGCTTTCTCCTCCCGGAGGCCCCATCTCTCCCTCTGTAGCCACACCAAGATCATCCTAGAGATGCAGACTGTCACTTGGAGCAGCTGGGAGGGGCCAGCCACTTCAGGAACTGGCCAGAGCACCTCGGCTTTCCCAGACAGAGCAGCAATGAGCACACCAAGGGCTGGGTCCCACAGGGCCTTCCCACTGAGACTCCTGGGGAGTCCTATCTCCCATCTCCTGGTGAAGCAATCCACATAATTAGCCACATTAATATCCAGGCCATCTGAGGCTGCCTGTCTCAACCCCAGCCTGTCGCAATGAGCACCTAAATGATTATTCAGCTCCCTTCCAACCAGCTGAGCAGAGAAAAACGGGGTCTCCCTCTGGGAAAGCTGCCTAATACCCTACTCCCCTGGGCTGGGCTCTGTCTCCAGGACAGGTTTTTCCAGAAACTCGACCCCTACGGCCACAAGGACATCATCTTGACATGGTAGCCCCAGGGACTGCAGACCTTGCTTTGGGTTCTGAACATTTTTTGGAAGGCTGTTTTGTTAACCAACATCTTTTCAGCCTTTTTTTCAACAGGCAAGGCCCCACAAGGGGTTACTGAAATATGCTAAAGAAGACTCTCTGCCCTTCAATTTCCTATGATTTCATTGTAGAAAAAAGACACACACCACTAAAGAGATACATGGGGTGGGTGGGGAGCAGGGCTAATGTCGCCGTTGACTGAGTGCCCTGTTCCACACCCTTTAGTAAGCATTATCTCATCTAGTTCACACAAGTATCGCTAGCCCCATTTTAAAGGCTCAGATTGGTCAAGCAGAACCAGGACAAGAATGCTCTAATAATAACAATCTGTGTGGCCTGGGAGATTTGTTTTACCTCTTTGAGCCTCTGATCCTGGTGAAATCTAGAGCTCGCTAAGTCCCTGTCTTAGTTATTCTGCCAGATTCAATCCAGGTTGGTCTGTCCGCAGAGCCCAGATGTAACCCAGGCTCTGCTGGACCTTCAAGAGTAGTGCAGGACTATTCACAATAGCAAAGATACGGAGCCAACTGGTGCCCATCAATGGTGGATGGAATAAAGAAAATATGGTACATAAACACCATAAAATACTACACAGCCATAAAAAGGAACAAAATCATGTCCTGTGCAGCAACATAGATGCAGCTGGAGGCCATTATCCTAAGCAAATTAATACAGGAACACAAAACAAAATATCAAATGTTTTCACTTATAAAGTAGAAGCCAAATATTGGGTACTCATGGACATAAAGATGGCAACAACAGACACTGGGGATTACTAGTAGGGGGAGGATGGAAGGAGGGAAGGAGGGTAAGGGTTGCAAAACTACCTGTTGGGTACTATGCTCACTAGGTGGGTGATGGGATCATTCGTACCCCAGACTTCAGCATCACACAATATATCCCAGTAACAAACCTGCACATGTACCTCCTGAATCTAAAAATAAAGTTGAAATTTTTTTTAATCACATAAGTAAAAAATAAAACAAAAAAGAGTGATGCTGGAAATGGTGTCCACAGCCAGTTCTGCACTGGTTGGGAGGGACAGGGCTGTCACAGACAGTGAGGGAACCTGATGAGCAAACAGGGTTTGGAGGAGGACTGCAGGGAAGGGGCTGCATTTTATAGGCCTAGGCAACAGCAAAGGCTCAGAGTGGAGGAACAGGCAGGGCAGATTCAGGGTAGAGCGAGGAAATGGAAGGGACTCTCAGACCCGTGGCTCTGCCTCTCCAAGCTCCTAGAACCTTCCTTTTCAGAATTTTCCATTTCCTAAGAGTCGAGGCTGCATTGCTCAACCATTGTGCTCTGTTTCTCATGGGTGTTCCAGGCCTGTTCCCAGAGATGATATCAGACGCAGGTCGTGGATTGCCACATGGATCCAAGTCAATAAGGGTTCCCAGTCAGTAAGGATGTGCAGGGTACCCTCTCCTTAGATGCCTCTCCTGGCTGCAACCAGCTCCCCCTGGCCTTTTCCCCCTCAAAGGCCATTCCAAATGCTGACCTCTGGCCTTACTCCACCCTGCAAAGCAGCATGGCTTCGTGACTCTGTGTTCAAATCCAGACATTACTACTTAAGAACTTTGTGCCCTTGTGCATGCTATTAGCCTCAGTTTCCCAATCTGTAAAATGAGGGGAACCCTAATACCTATTACAAAGGTTTGCTGTGAGAACTAAATAAATGTAATACCTGTATAGTTTCTAGGATTGCACCTAGGACAAGTCAAAACTCCATAAACTTGTTGGCAATGACTAATCAGTATGTATGTAGGCTTCTTTGATTCCTTCCTCTGGGAATCACTGTGTCTCTGTATTAACATAATGCCTATAGCAGAAGGTCCCAAGGAAAGATATGCCAAGTAATTGATGTGACTTGAATTGGAAAGACTGAAGACAGCACTGCCCAGAGGTTAATGCATGGGCTTTACTGTCCCATGGCCTGTGTTTGAATTCCAGGCCTGCTACTTACTAAGGATAACCTTGGCAATTACTTAGTCTCAGTTTCCTCATCCATAAAATGGATATTAAATAGTTCCCACCTGTAAGGATTTATATGCACATAAACACAATGATACCATGAAGGGTTTGGCCCAGCACAGGGGCTGGAGCGTAGTGAGCTAATATTGCTCTTGTTAGTACATGAAGTTGTTCTCTGAGAGTTCACCATCTCTTTAGGGAGCCAAGTCTCAGACACAAGCTATAGAGAACCAAATAAAGATAGGGGTTTGGCCGGGCGCGGTGGGGCACACCTGTAATCCCAGCACTTTGGGAGACTGAGGCGGGTGGATCACCTGAGGTCAGGAGTTCAAGATCAGTCTGGCCAACATGGTGAAACCCTGTCTCTACTAAAAATACAAAAATTAGCCAGGCATGGTGGCAGGCGCCTGTAATCCCAGTTACTCAGGAGGCTGAGGCAGGAGAATCGCTTGAACCTGGGAGGCGGAGGTTGCAGGGAGCTGAGATTGCACCACTGCACTCCAGCCTGGACAACAGAGCGAGACTCTTGTCACACAAAAAAGAAAAAGATAGGGGTTCCGTCTCGGTACCTTCTTTCTCCTCTCTTTCTCCCACCTCAAAATTTAAAAATCCCTTTCCCTTAGCCCATCAGGTAGCTGTGCAGGAGGTAGCCTAGGTATGAAGAGGACGAAAGTCCTTGTTCTGCCTAATACCATCTGTGTGGTCCTGGGCAGGCCACTGCACATCTTCAAACCACAGTTGCCAGTGAAACACAACGCCGATTAAGTTATTCACATAATTGGTCTACCTAACCCTTCCTTTTCCTTTGCTGAGGGGAGAGGAGAGAAAAAAAAAAAAAAACATAGGTAGAGTATCTCCTAAGCTTTGGTTCCTACCCCTTTATTGATCACCACTGTGTCTCAGCGCTGGGCTAAGTGCTGGAGATACAGTGCTGCATGGCGTCTTAGGCAAAAGGCTGAGACTTCAGGAGAGAATTACTTAAAGACTGGCTAAGAGGCTCACATGCATGGAGTGCTTACTCTGAGCAAGGCCCCATGCGAAGGGCTCTGCAGGGATGCTCTGTTTCCATTTTGCTGCACTTCTGTGTTGTAAGTATGATTATTATCATAGCCATTTTACTGATGGAGGAATTTAAGCAGGTTATGTAATGTACACAGAGTTACACTGTTGATCAACTGCTCTGAGAGAGGGAACTGCAAAGGGGGGAGTGTGGAACCGAGTGGGAACAGAGGATTCATCAGGAGAGAAGGCTTCCTGGAGGAGGTGATGTCTGCATCTTGAAGCATAAGGATGAGTCAGCAAAGGGGTGACAGAGGGAGTGTTTAAAAAGAGGGGACAGCAAGGGCAGGAGCCAAGAGAAAAAAAGACTGTAGCACATAGAAAGGAGATGTGACACAAATGAAACAGATGGTGGTGGGTCCGGTGACTAAGGACTTGATGGCTAAGCTACTGAGGGTTGGACGTTTTACCTGGAAGGCAATGAGGGCCCCTTGAAAGGCTGTAACAAAAGAAAGATCAGATTGGCCGGGCGCAGTGGCTCACGCCTGTAATCCCAGCACTTTGGGTGGCCAAGGTCGGTGAATCACTTGAACCCAGGAGTTTGAGACCAGTCTGAGCAACATAGCAAAACCCCATATTTACAAAAAATACAAAAATTAGCCAGGCATGGTAGTGTGTGCCTGTAGTCTTAGTGATGCAGGAGGCTGAGGTGGGAGGATCACCTGAGCCTGGGGAGGCAGAGGCTGCATGCAGTGAGCCATGATAGTGCCACTGCACTCCAGTCTGGGTGACAGAGTGAGATCCTGTCTAAAAAAAAAAAAAAAAAAAGGACTCCCGTGATAATACACATGGGATAACATATGCAAACGCCGCCCAACCCAGCACCTCCTACATGGACATGCTCAGCAAAGGTGCTTCCTTCCTTCCCTCCTCCTTTTCCTAAACTGCATTTACCTTGTTTCTATGCTGAAAATACTTTATGTGCATGTTATCTGACTCATCCATGACTGATTGATGGGACCTCTGGTATTCTCCACAAATCAGAAGTTTTGACTATTCATAAGCAACGCTGAAGGCCCCTGACACACAGTCATTTTGAATTTAGCTGAAGCTCAGATTAGAATTGCAGGAGCAATAAGGCCTGTGTGAGAAGCAAGACATTTACCAATTGACAGAGTCTGACCACATTAGTGAGGTTAAGACTGAGCTACTGTGACAAAAAGGTCCTAAAATGTAATAGCTTAAACAATATTGAGGTTTCGTTGATAAAACAGTCCCAAGATGAGATGTGCAAGTTAGCAATAAGCCTCTGCTCCATGTGGTCATTCAAGGACCGAGGCTGCTGCATCTTGTTGCTCCACCATTCCCCAGACTAGGATATTGCTACTGTCTGCATAGCCAAAGACAGGTCACCATCACAGCTTGGTTCCAGTTGCAGAACAAGGAAGAGATTTGCCCAGTGACTTAAGACTCAGGCCCACCAGTGTCACAATTAGCTTCCATTGGCAAGACCTCAGGCACACAGCCATACTTAACTGCTGAGAATGCTGGGAAGTGCAACCTAAGTAGGCATCCCTATACCCTACAATGCTAACAGTAGAGAAAAGGAAAGAATGGATTTTGGTAGCCAACCATCAAACAGAATCTGCCTCACTGGCTGGCCATGAAGCATTTGCAGAATACTAGACTTCCTTGTAAGTCACAATAGGTGGACCACAGATGCATTTTGTTCATCCAACACAGGGTTTACAACTTGGGGGAAGTGATAGGCCATTAGGTAAGATGTGTTCTCTCTAGTTCAGGTACAGACCCCAGCACCCACTATTTTTACATCCCAGGCTGATTTCACACACTTATGCTGTATTCTTGGCCCCTGTAAGCCACTGTAAGCCAGCATTTCAGTCTAGGATTCTTGTTCTAGAATACTAACAATAATAATAATGTTTATGAGACTAGAATAATATTATTGAGATGCTATGGTTTGGATTCATACCTATCACTTTGCCATTTCTTGTGATCTGTCATGAGCCATATCCTTTTATCTCCATTGCTTGCTGCTTACCAGAACCCATGTTCTGCTCTTCACTCTGGGCACATAGCCAGACCAAATCTCCCAGCCTTCCCTGTAGTGATTGTGACTGAGTTCTCTTTGGTGTAACATGAATGATGGTAAAACTCAGGCCTGGCCCGGAAAGACCTCCATGCATTGTTTTAACATCTGGTTGACTTGGTGGCTGATGTGACTCCCCAGGGTGATCTTGGAAGTGACATACTTAAGATGATAAAGCTACTGGAAGTCAGCACCTCCAAATGACTGCATGGTTGCATGGCCGCCTCCAACTGAGAACCACCTTAGACTGTTATGTGACCCAGTAACACCCATCTTTAACCATGACACATTTCAGGTCTATTTGTTACAGCAGTTAGCCTACCCTAACCAATACACTCCATTTTATAAATGTAGAAATGGACACACAGAGGTCCCTAGGAGGAATAAGCTTAGCCATTATTACCATGAAGTTGGCCACGAAGTTCAATGGCAAGGACATACAGGTCACACTGGTGTTCATCATAGATACCAAGGCCAACAAGAACCAGATCAAAGAGGCTACAAAGGAGCTCTATGACCTTGACTGGCCAAAGCCCACACTCTGATCAGGCCTAATGGCATAAAGAAGGCATGCATTTGCTCCCTGGCTACAAAGCTTTGGACATTGCCAACAAATAGGGATCATCTCAACTAAGTCCAGTTGCCTAATTCTAAATATAATAAACATTTTTTGCATCTTTTAAAAAAGTGGCTTCCTTGCTGGGCGCGATGGCTCACACCTGTAATCTCAGCACTTTCGGAGGCCGAGGCAGGCAGATCATGAGATCAGGAGATCGAGACCATCCTGGCCAACAGGGTGAAACCCCATCTCTACCAAAAATACCAAAAATTACCCCGGCGTGGTAGCACGCACCTGTAGTCCCAGCTACTTGGGAGGCTGAGGCAGGAGAATTGCTTGAACCCGGGAGGCGGAGGTTGCAGTGAGCTGAGATCAAACCACTGCACTCCATCCTGGGTGACAGAGCAAGACTCTGTCTCAAAAAAAAAAAAAAAAAAAAACAGCTTCCCATTTTGTATTCTCACCAACAGTGTGTGAGAGTTTCAGCTGCACCAAATCCTCATCATCAGTTGGCACTGTCAGTCTTTTTATTTTATTTTATTAAATAAATATTTAATTATAAAATAAAATAATTATTTTATTAATTGAGCTCTGTCACCCAGGCTGGAGTGCAATGGCATGATCATGGCTCACTGCAACCTTGAACTCCTGGGCTCAAGTTGGGGCTACAGGCATGTGGCACCGCGCTTGGCTCATTTTTTTTTTTTTTTAAGTTTTTGTAGAGATGGGGGTCTTGTTATGTTGCCCAGACTGGTCTCAAACTCCTGGCCTCAAGCAATCCTCCCACCTCAGTCTCCAAAAGCACTGTAATTACAATCATGAACCACCGTGTCCGGCCCAGTCTCTTTCATTTTAGAAACTTTAGTGGGTATGTATTGGTATTTCATTGTGGTTTTAATTTACATTTCCGTGATGACTAATGATGTTGAGCATCTTTCACATACTCATTGGCCCTTCATATATATTCTTTAGTAAAGTATTTATTAAAAGTCTTTTGACCATTTTTTATTGGATTGTTTGTCTGGCAAATATTTTCTCCCAGTCTTAGCAACTCTTTTCTTAATGGTGTCTTTCAAAGAGCGTAAGTTTTCATTTCAATGAAGTAGAGGGCATTATTTTTTTATTTTGTGGTTTGTGCTATCGCTTGTTTCTTATGATTTAAAATAGTTTTATACCTCATCCACAAAACTCTTTGCAAGATGAAACTGGATGATCTTAGAAGGTTAAATTTAACATCAGAATTTATTTTGGGGGCAAGGGGCTAGGTTTTCATTTGGTGTGTTGTGGCTTTTAAAAAATCTTTGTTTATGACAGTGGTCACCATATGAGACAGAAAAAATTAGGGTGATTTGAAAAAGCAGTTCAGAAGTTTTGTGAACACAAGACCCAGCGGAAGAGTGACTCGGGAGAAGGCCAGGCGGCATGCTTGTAAATTGACAGAACTAAGAAGATTTGAGGACAAATTCCCTTTGAATGTCAAGTGTCTAGTATGGTGTCTTTCTTAAACAAAGCTACAGAGCTAACAGACCAAAAAATGTTACCAGGCAAGCCGGAGAATGTGGCAGACAAGACCCATGGTCCTGGCACCGGCCACATCTTAAACCCGCGGGCAGTCCTCCAACCCCACCCCCCAACCTGCGCTTGACCAAGAGAAAACTATTTCTGCTGCTTAACGAGGCTCCTGGAAGGGCCAATTTATTCCCTCCCACGTTGAGCAGACTTTAATAACTAAAGCATATGGCTTCCTGCAAACAGGCCCAGCCAGGAATTAACTCCTTCCTTCCTTCCCTTGCAGTTATAACCAATTAGATCTTTCCGGACTAATGCACGTCCCAGCTCACCAGGAAGGAACAACAGTCGATGGCAGATTTTCCATGGCTTTCTCAGTGTCCTGCTGGCCCAGGATCTCCCTGGAGTCAGCCCAAGGTATTTCAGGGTTGACATTGCATGACATTATATGGCTGCTTACAACCAAGGCTGCAACTGCTGACCCAGTCTAATTTGAGACAGCGTTCGTGCCGGCTGATGTTATGGGTCCATGCTGCAGGTATTCCCATCAGGGCCCTGTCCCAAAAGACGGCATAAAAGGTCACCAGGTTTGGGCTAACTGAATTTAAAAGGCTATCCGTTTGAATCTGGATTTTTAAAGAGAAAGATACACAGCGTAATGAAAAAGAAAATGACTGGGCCGGGCACGGTGGTTCACGCCTGTAATCCTAGCACTTTGGAGGGCCAAGGCGGGTGGATCACTTGAGGTCAGGAGTTCGAGACCAGCCTGGCCAACATGATGAAACCCCATCTCTACTAAAAATACAAAAATTAGCCAGGTGTGGTGGTGCACTCCTATAATCCCAGCTACCCGGGAGACTGAGGCAGGAGAATCACTTGAACCCAGGAATTCGAGATCAGCCTGAGCAACGTAGGGAAACCCCATCTCTACAAAAAATAAAAAATTAGCCAGGTGTGGTGGTGTGTGCGTGAGGTCCCAGCTACTCAGTAGGCTGAAATGGGAGAATCGCTTGAGCCCAGGGAGTCAAGGCTGCCGTGAGCCATGATCATGCCACTGCACTCCAGCCTGGGTGACAGAGCCCAGCATTGAAAACGAGGTGACAGCTGAAGAAGATGAAAAGAAATGGCTGGAGGAAGAGAAGAGAGGGGAGGTGGCTTAGGGGCCCCAAGGAGTCTCAGGGAAAATATGGAAGCCATGAGGAGCATCAGGAAGAGAAGACCTAGCCATGCCAGAGTGCTTGACCTTTGGGAGGTCAGTTATTGCAGAGAAGTGATGGGGAACGAAGCCACATTGATGCAGGTGGATGAATGCATTATGAATGAGGGAAAAGAAAAGGAAGTACAGTTAAAAAGCCAAAGCCAGTGGGGTCAAGTGATAGCATCAAGACAGGGAATATCTTGGTGCATTAAACAGTCACAGCAAGGAGAGGGAGAAAATGAGGCCAGACAGGAACAGAAAGAAGTCAGAAGCCAGGAGCTGCACTGGGTCAGTGGATGGAAGCCAGCGCCCAGGCCACAGTGGTGTTTGGTGAAACCCTTCACAGGGGGCCACCAACATGGAGTGAGCTCGGAGAACTTTGACTCATGAGTGACAGAGAGCAAGGGCAGAGAAGCAAACAGCCCTGCTGACACTGCGACACAGTGCTAGGAGGTGGCCAAGGGAGATCGGTGTGATAAATGGAATTTCACCCAAAGTTCCAGAATCTAGAAATATGCTAAGGGCAGGGTGGGGTAAACGGGGGTTGGGGAATCACTGCATTTCGCCATGGGAGGCTGAGAAGGAGGTGAGGATGAAGTCAAGGCAGGAGCTTGGACACAATCTCAATTCTTCCCTAAAATGTCAGAGTCCTCATCAGCCATTGAGGGCAGCAGTAAGGAAGAACAGAGAATTTGAGATCTGAAGAGAAATTCTAGTCTTTTGAAATTCCACGGTCACAGTAGTTTTGCCTAATATTTGTCTTAATCCCTTGCAAAGTGCTTTCACTGACAGTTGTGTTCATTTAGGAAGAATTAGTCCCCTTCTACAGAACTGGGGGAAAATGAGGTTTAGAAAAGTTCAGTGGCTTATTCAAGGTCACACAGTTGGAAATGGCACGGCTGGGACTAAAATTCATGTTTCTGTGATTCAAGGTCCAACCCTGTCTCCCCCAGCCAGGGAGCTGTTAAAATCAACCCGACTATCCATTTCTTAAGCACCCCTGTGTGCTAGACATCATGCTAAGGCATTGCCGGTGAATTTCACACTAGCAGACATGTTTGTTGTTTGCCCAACACCTGCTACACTTTCCTGATTTTACTTACTCAAAACAGCCAGAACTGGAAATCATTCACATGTCCATCAGCAGGTGAATGGAGAAGCAAATTGTGATGTCTCCATACGGTGGAATACTACTCAGAAATAAAAAGCAACCATTTGCTGATATACACAAACACATGGATGTGTCTCAAAAGATACTAATATACACAAAAACATGGGTGCATCTCAAAAATATCACTTGGCATGATGCATCCATGTCTTTGGATGCATCTCCAAAGATCACATACATAGGCTTCCATTTGTATGAAACTGTAGAAGCAGGTAAATCTAATATGTATTAGCTGAAAACAGATTAGTGGCACCTGAGATCAGGGTAGGGTGGTGAATTGACTGGGAAAGGATACAAGGGAAATTTGAAGTGATAGAAATGTATCCCATGGCATTATGGTGGTGGTTACATGGGTATATACATCAAGGTGTGTATGTGAAATTGATCTTTTTTATTTTTGTAAATTATACTTCATCAAAGAAGACAATGCAAGGGCCGGGCACAGTGGCTCACGCCTGTAATCCCAACACTTTGGGAGGCTGAGGCGGGCGGATCATGAGATCAGGAGATGGAAACCATCCTGGCCAACATGGTGAAATCTCATCCCTACTAAAAAATACAAAAAATTAGCTGGGTGTGGTGGCACTATGCCTATAAGTCCAGCTATTCGGGAGGCTGAGGCAGGGAAATCGCTTGAACCCAGGAGGCAGAGGTTACAGTGAGCCGAGATCACACCACTGCAATCCAGCCTGGGTGACAGAGCAAGACTCTGTCTCAAATAAATAAATAAATAAATAAATAAGACAGTGCAAAAACTAATTTTAGCATTTGAGATGAATCACAGAGATGAATATAATACAAGTATATATAAATAAAGAAATGGAGGAAAGAAAGGCTGAACTTAACATGAAGCCAGAGACAAAGTGAATTCACAAAGCCCACATCAATCACTTAATTGAAGGAAGCTACAAATTGGGCTCTGAGCTTCCCAGAAGCCAAAGCAAAGAAAAGGAAAAGAAATATTCACAATCTTTCATACGTCTGAAAGAGAAAATCAGTGTTCATAAAACTGGATCATAGAGATATAGTGGCTTGTAAGTATTATGGGAACACACAGAAGGAAGTGACTAACTCTGTTTAGGAAAGTGAGGAAATGCTACAGAGATAAGGGTTTAAAAAAAAAAAAGCCAAACAAAAAAAAAACACTGAATGCTGACTTCAGGGAGGCTGGATGTGAAAGGAGTGGGATTGAGCCACCGAATGGGAAACAGTCAGCTGAGCTCATGTCCTAGATGTCCTTCAGCTCTAAAGAGGTGAGATCAGAGGCCCCGGTCTCAGAAGCAGAAAGGAGGCTGGGGCCCAAGGAGGGAACTGTCGTCCCACAGCCAGGAGCGGCATTTAATATATTTACCCACCAGTTTGTCATGGATCTATCCAAACCAGCATCAGACCCCAGCTGGACCATGTCTGGAAGGCCCTCGTCATGTGGGCATTAAATCTTTCACTGTTGGATCATGGGGAGGTGAAGGTCCCAGCGGACAGGAGCTGTTGGGGAGGTGAAGTGAGTTACTAACCCATAAAGAGCATGTTAGTATTTCAGTAACAACCCAGGCGGATCGCGCCCAGCTATCAACTTTGGTTCGCCCCTGCCCACACCTATGACCTCTCTGCCCAGCTGCCTTCCACAGTCCAAGTCATGCCTGATTATCACCAGCTAATGAGAATTCCTGGCCTTGGTCTACTGCCCACACTCAGGAATTCGCTATTCATGAGAAATGTTAGCTTTAGGAAAGTGGGCTCTGTGTGTCAGCTCTTTTTCCCACATTCAGGGTTTACAGCTGACGGTAGTTTGTTTCACATGATTTGCTGATGGGGGAAGAGGCTGTAATCCAGGAAACTGCTCTGGCAAATCACCCCTGGGCCAGCAGAGTATTCTGGAACATTCTTTTTATGTTTTCCCTTAGAAATCATTTGGAAAGGGAAGTGTCGAGATTTAAACAAGGCTAGAGAGGAAGACTTCGTGTTTGAGAGAATAATAGAGCCAAACGCTGAGGCTGCCACACCTCAGGTCCATTTTCCCGGTGTACGGGCAGAGCGGCTACAGGATTGGGAGGAACACTTAGGGCTTTCACAGGAACCCCCGCGGAGTACTATCACAACTCATGATAGAACTTCGCATTCACTCAGGATTCAAACGATAAGGCCAGCTTCATAGATGACAATATGCTAGCTTTCTGGCACCGGATAAATAACAGAGACACATTCCCACAAAGCACCAGCCCTTGGAGAGAGCACACTTCTCTCATCTCTGATCACTTGACTTTCTTTTCTTTTCTCCTTTTTTTTTTTTTTTTTTTTTTTTTGAGATTGGAGGCTTGCTTTGTTGCCCAGGCTGGAGTGCAGTGGTATAATCTCAGTTCACTGCAACCTCCGCCTCCCGGGTTCAAGCGATTTTCCTGCCTCAGCCTCCTGAGTAGCTGGGATTACAGGCACCCACCACCACACTCGACTAATTTTTGTATTTTTAGTAGAGATGAGGTCTTGAACTCCTCACTTCAAGTGATCTGCCCGCCTTGGCCTCCCAAAGTGCTGGGATTACAGGCATGAGCCACCGCACCCAGCCTCACATGACTTTCTTCTTTTCCTCCTAATCAGACCTCTGGACCAACAGTTGACAAATTTCATAAATGATGATAGAGACAGCCTATGGAAGGATGATATTCTAGGGTACCAGGCTGGGAACACCAACTTCCTCCAACACAGGGACCCTGGATTTTAGATGTTTGACGTGGTGATCTCTGGATGGGGCTGAGGAAATACTAAAGAGCTACAAATAGAAAGAACAGGAAGGGCTGAGCTCCCACTGGCCACGTGACATAGTGCCAGCTTTCTTCAGGGTCCTACCCCACCCCTGCCAAGTTCCCAGTGAACCACAGCATCACAGAATCAATTACATCCTCGTGACTGTTAATATGGCACTGTGAGGTTCACACAGGCTCTCAACCAAGCCTTCCACCACCCCAGCAAGGAAAATTCAGAAGGCTTTACTGAGACTGGGAAACTGAGGCCCAGAAAGAGGCCCCAAGACACACAGCTAGTCAAGGGGAAAACAGGCTAGCAGTCAACAGCTTGGTCTTACGGTCAGAAGAATCCGCATTGAAATCCTTACTGGCTCCCCTCAGCTTGTTACCTTACTGTCTGAGCTTGTTTCCTCCTCTGCAATACGGCATACGCTTCTGGAACAAGGCTCCAGGGCCACCCTGCCAGGGATCCTAGGTCAACCACTTACCAGCTGAGTGATCATGAGCCAGTTACTCAACCACTCTGTGCCCTGGTTTACTCATCTATAAAATGAGGATAATATTTGTACCCACCACACACACAACACGTGTTACTCTCACAGACATATGTTAAAAACAAAGAAGTCGGACACAAAAAGGCACACCCTGCATGATTCATTTATCTGATGTTCAAAAACAGGCCAACTGTTTAGTGGGAATGGGGCTTCCTTTTGGGGCGATGAAAATGTTTTGGAGACAGACAGAGGTGGTGGTTGCACAATATTGTGACTGTGTTCAATGTCACTGGATTATTTTCTTTAAAATGGTTAATTTTGTAAATAATGTGAATTTCACCTTAATTTTTAAAATAATTAATTAAGTTATTAATTTTGAAAGTGAGCCAAACTCATCGATGATGTTGGAAGTCAAAATAGTGGTTACCTTCTTGAGGGGAGGGTGGTGGTAATGACCGAGAATGCCCATGAGGAAGGCTTGGGGAAATGTTCCATAGCTTAATCCAGGTGGTGGGGGCATGGGGACACATAGGTAAAAATCGATTAAGCTCTGTGCTTAAGATTTTTGCTCTTACAGGGCTATTGTGAAATTAAGTGAGGTAATCCATGTCTAGCTCTTTAAACAACCCTGGCACATAATAAATGCTCAATAATTAGTAACTCTGGCCAGGTGCAGTGGCTCACACCTGTAATCCCAGCACTTTGGGAGGCCAAGGTGGGTGGATCACCTGAGGTCAGGAGTTCAAGACCAGCCTGGCCAACATGGCGAAACGTGTCTCTACTAAAAATACAAAAATTAGCCGGATGTGGTGGCACATGCCTGTAGTTCCAGCTACTCAGGAGGCTGAGGCAAGAGAATCACTTGAACCTGGGAGGCAGAGGTTGCAGTGAACCGAGAAAGTACCACTGCACTCCAACCTGGGTGACAGAGCAAGACTCTGCCTCAAAAAAAATAATAATAAATTGATAAAATTAGTAACTCTTATTAGTGCCATCATTTATCGTATGCTGTTTGGAAGGTTGGATAAGACAACGCACATAAGGCACTTAGGCAGGAGTTTTGTATATGCCCCAATAGAGGCAATTTTCATTAATATTAAATCAAACCCAAACCTCTGGCTCAAGATTCAGAGTGCTTTGCAAAGTGCTGTCCTGCCCACTCCTAGGGATTGGTTTGACATGTGCTATGTGGAAGAGGGCCAAGGATTTAAGGATTAGGGCTTGGTACACCACAGCACAGCCTCTGGATAAGCTGGCTTCCCTCCCTCAGGCGAGTCTGGGTACAAAGAAACCAGTTGCCATTACACAGGCAGACTTTGGAGGAGAACAGTCACCTCACATTCACCCAAAGGTCGATGGTATCTGAGAAAAGAGTGGGCCAAGTTAAATCCTGCTTTTATTGTCCCCCGACAGGTAGGGACTACCCTGCTCGTTAATCTGCTCATTTGATTGGCATCCTTTCCTGCCCAATTCCATTTGATTGGCAAGCTTCATGCAGATCCAAAATAATCACCTTCCCTCCATTGGACCACACAATCCCAGGTACATATCTGCCTCTCCAACACCTGTGACGTGGGGCCATGCTCATACATCAAGTATCTCTCCTTCCAAATCCCAGACAAGAGTCCTGTTTCAGTCAACTTTTCAGTTCAAGGGTGGCTCCTGGAACACAGCAGGGACTAAATGTGTAAGGCAGAAAGGGACAGATCTCCCTAGTTGGGTAGATCCTTGAGAACAGAATCAGTTCCCTCCCTTCTGATTCTAAAAAGATTTGTTTGGAAAGAAAACACAGAAACAGATAGGGTCTGATCCAGAGTGGGCTGAATATGCAACTGCTTCCTGGTTCCTTCTGAGTCAGTTCAATTCCGTTTAGAAAGAGCTACCAACATCCAGAAATTGCAGTATTGTTGCTTTGTGGGCGGGGAGGGGGGGAGGGGAGGGAATGAAGGATGGAAAACATTTGGGAGTTGGGGTAAGTGGGGGATTTGTGTAATTTTGTTTCATTTTGTTTTCTATTTGGGGATTAAGTCCTCTTATCCCTTATCAGCATGGCAATTTCGCAAGCATATAACGTCAACCACAACCCATTTTCATCTAAACTAATAAGTTGCATTTAGATCTGAAAAATAGGGCAGTTCTTGACCTCTGGGGACATCCCCCCCAAAAACCTATGACCTCCAGTCTAAACATGAGAAAGACATCAGACAAATCCCAGTTGAGACACATTGTACAGAATATTTCAGCAAAGCACTCCTCCAAATTGCCAAGGTCACTAAAGACAAGAAAGTCTGAGAAACTGTCACAGTCCAGGGGACCCTAAGGGACACGGTGACTAAATGTAATGTGGGATTGTAGATGGAATCCTGGAACAGAAAGAGGACCTCAGATAAAAACTAAGAAAATCTAAATAAACTATACACTTTACTTAATAATAACGCACCAGTATAGGTTCATCAATTGTAACAAGTGTGCCATCCTGAAGTAAGATGTTAATAATGGGAGAAACTAGCCACAGAGTATATGGGAACCCTCTGTGCTATCTTTGAAATTTTTGTAAATGAAAATCTGTCCTAAAAAATCAGATTTTGATGTTTTTTCTTCTAAGTGAAGTACTGCAGAGCGTTCTCCAAAATGTTAGTAACAGGCTGGGTGGACTGGCTCAGGCCTGTAATCCCAGCACTTTGGGAGGCTGAGGCAGGAGGAACTTTCGAGACCAGCCTGGGCAAGATAGTGAGACCCCATCTCAAAAAAGAAAAGAAAAAGAAAGAAAGAAAAAATTAATTAGCAGAGCGTGGTGGCATATGCCTGTAGTCCCAGCTACTCGGGAGGCTGAGACGGGAGGATCGCTAGGGCCCAGGTCATTGAGGCTTCAGTGAGCTGTGATCATGCCACTGCACTCCAGCCTAGGCAACAGAGCCAGACCCTGTCTCAAAAAGCAAACAAACAAGATATTGAAAACCCTTCCCCCTTGCCCCCTCAAAAATGTACCCAGTCATCAAGAGTTAAACACATCAAAGATTTCACCTCTCTTGTGTTTCTTCCCCCACAGTGTCAGGCCCTATTTGAAGTCCCAAACTATAGGGGCCCGGGTGGGAAAATGATCTATGCCTGAGCTGCCCTGCATTTCATCATTTCAAGAATAAAAACCGACCAGGCATGGTGGCTCACGCCTGTAATCCTAACACTTTGGGAGGCCCAGGCGGGAGGATCACCTGAAGTCAGGGGTTCGAGACAAGCCTGGCCAACATGGCAAAACCCTGTCTCCACTAAAAAATACAAAAAATTACCCAGGTGTGGTGGCATGCTCCTATAATCCCAGTTACTTGGAAGGCTGAGACAGGAGAATCACTTGAATCCAGGAGGTGGAGGTTGCAATGGGCCAAGATCACGCCACTGCACTCCAACCTAAGCAACAGAGCAAGACTCCATCTCAAACAAAAGAAACAAAAAAAGAATAGAAACCCCAGGTGGCAGGCACCTGTAGTCCCAGCTACTCAGGAGGCTCTGTCAGGAGGATCACTTGAGTCCAGGAGTTTGAGTCCAGCCTGGGCAGCACAGAGAGATCCATCTCTAAAAAGAAAATAAAAAACAAATTATTTTAAAAAAGCAAATTTTTAAAAATAAATAGAAATGACTCCAATATTTCCAGCTACAAACTAACAACGTGTTTATTCCAGATGTCCAAACCTCACAATCTATTTGTGTTATAAAAAAAAATATGTGTGTGTGTGTGTATATATATATATATAGAGAGAGAGAGAGAGTGATTTTATTGCAGGCCAAGCACTGTGCTAGGCACTAGAGAAACATTGACGAGAAAGAAAAACACAGCCGCTTCCCTCCTGAGGCTTAGCATTCCTTTCTAGGATGCATGATACACAGCTGAACCAGTAAAGGGCTGTGGGGTAACAGTGACCAGGAGAACCTCTGCTCAGAGTCCATGCCAGGAACAGCACTGGGCGGTTGGGAGCCCTCCGAATCCTCTGTCTGCATCTCTCTTCAGACCAGAGAGATGATGAACTGCGGTTGGATACAGCCTATGGCATTCTGGTTAGAGATTTTTCCAGCCCAAGTATTTACGGTCTGGATGTACCACAGTTGGTTTATACATTCACCAGTTGATGGACATTTGGGTGGTTTACAGTTGAGACTGGAGAAATAGACAGCAACAGCAAAGGTACTGTGCTAAGGGAAAATGATAGGAAGACACAGGAAGATGTTCAGCAAGAGGATCCCTTGTAGTTTGTGCACTGGAGTCTGACAGTGACCTACTGAGGTCTGAAACTTCTTTGTAATGCCCCCCAGACACCCAGGTACAGAGTTTAATAGGAAGTAGAAGAAGATCCATGCTGAATATGTGGAAACTGATACGTAATGGTTGAAGCCATGGTGTTGATGAGATCACCCAAGCAAAGCACGCAGAGGGTGGAGTTATCTGAGTGCTGATCTTTCTCCCCCATGAGCCTGGGAGAACCAGCTAAGTGCACTAGTTAAGAGCATGTACTCCAGAGTCAGACTTCTGGGCTTCAAATGCCAGCTGTGTGATGTGGGAGTTGGCATTTGGTCTCAATTTCCTCATCTGTAAAATGGAGGATAAAAATACACCTACCTCATTGGTTTGATATAAGGGTTATATGGGTTCATTCATGCATAGCTCTTAGCACACTATCAGGCACTTGCACACAGAAAGTGCTACATAAGTGTTAGCTATTATTAATACCATTTTTCTTTTAAAAATCTAGGGTGTAGGTATCACCAAGACTTAAATTTGAATACCAACCCCATGCATGAGAAGCTGAAGGACACTATGAAATTTAACATCTCTGAGCTGAAAGTTCCTTACCTGAAAAATTCCTTTCTCATTCATTGGAAGGAGTAATTGAGTAGAAGATGAAAAGTAGAAACCAGCTGGGTGTGGTGGCTCATACCTATAATTCCAGCACTTTGGGAGGGCAAGGCAGGTGGATCACCTGAGGTCAGGATTTCGAGACCAGCTGGCCAACATCACGAAACCCTGTCTCTACTAAAAATACAAAAATTAGCCAGTTGTGTTGGCAGGCACCTGTAATCCCAGCTACATGGGAGGCTGTGGCAGGAGGATTGCTTGAACCCAGGAGGTGGAGGTTGCAGTGAGCCAAGATCACGCCACTGCACTCCAGCCTGGGTGACAGAGCAAGACTCCATCTCAAAAAAAAAGATGAAAGAAAAGTAGAAACCATCAGAGACCTCTCCTGTGAGGTTAATCTCTGTTTGCTCCTCCCCTCTTCTGTGTTCCCACAGAACACCATACATTCCTTTTCCAGCTCTTTCCTCACTGCTATGGTGCACTGCTTACTGGTGTATTAGTCAGGATGGGCTTGGTTATGCCGCAGTAACAAACAGCCCCCAATTCCCAGTGGCTTACGTTGACAAAGGTTTCTTTCTCACTCACCCTACATGTCCACCGCAGGTTGACTGCTGCTCTGTTCATCCATCATTGTCACTCTGGAACCCAATTGAACAGTGCAGCCTGTTTCTGAGGGCATTGCTGGCTATCATGAGAGACAGAAAAGAAATGTGTTAAACCAGGTGCTGGCCTTAAGGCTTCTGCCCAGAAGTAACACACATTTATTCTCCTCACATTTCATTGTTCAAAGTAAGTTAAATGACTATACCTTGTTGAACATGGCCATGATCTGCCATCCTTTTAGAGGGAGGAGCAGTGAACATTGGTGGATAGTAATATTACATCACAACTGGGCTGCATCTGCCACTAAACAGAGCCTCTGGAAGGCAAGGTCTGAGCACTAGTCAGAGGCAAACCCCATGCCTGGCATGATGCCCCCAAGGTTTGGTGAATTAAGCAAGGTTGAGGGTTCTTTAATTTGGCCTGGAGCATCTAGGTTTACTCTGCCCAAGGTGGAAAGCTCTCCTCTGGTCACCTCTGCCATAGAAAGGGGAGTGAATCCATCATCACCAGGAGGCAAGCCGTCTCCATGCCAGGTCACCAGAAGAAAGTGTGTCTGCTGGCAGGAGGAAACTCCCAAAGGTGCCAGCTGCTGCCCAGGGGACCAAGCCTCCCGTGTATGTGGGCATAATAACAGTAATTCACCAAGTGCTTTACAAGTGTTGTTTCATCTGACCTTCAAAACATTCCTGTGGACCTCAGGAGGCACATAGCTCATGACATCCCCAGCAGGAAGATAAGGCCATCAAGACAGTGAAGTACAAGCCTGAGCAACATGATGAAACCCCCATCTCCACAAAAAAAAATACAAAAATTAGCCAGGTGCGGTGGTGTGCACCTGTAGTCCCTGCTCCTCAGGAGACTAAGGTGGGAGAATCCCTTGGACCTTGAGGCTGCAGTGAGCCATGGTCATGCCACTGCACTCCAGCCTAGGCAATAGAGTGAGACCCTGTCTCAAACAAAAAAAAAAAAAAAAGGACAGTGAAGTAGAAATAGGAACCCTGGGCATTACTGGTGGGAATTTAAATGGTGCAGCCACTGTGGAAATCAGTAACGTCACCTTTTCAGAAAAGTGAACATAAAATGACTATATGATCGGGTGTATATGTAAAAGAAGTGAAAGCAGAGACTCAAACAGATATTTGTACATCCATGTTCATAGCAGTATTCTTTACAACAGCCAAAATGTGGAAGCAGCTCAAGTGCCCAGGGATGGGTAATATGGTGGTATATCCATACCATGGAATATTATTCAGTCTTAAAAAGGAAGGAGATTCTGACACATGCTACAACATGCATGAACCTTGAGAACATGATGCTAAGTGAAATAAGCCAATCACAAAAAGACAGATACTGTACGATTCAGTTATACGTGGTTTCTAGAGTAGTCAAATTAATGGAGACAGAAAGTAAAATGGTAGTTGTCCAGGGAAAGAGGGAAGGGAAATGAGAGGTTTATGTTTAATAGGTATAGAATTTCCATTTGGGAAGATGAGAAAAATTCTGGAGATGGATGGTAGTGATGATTGCACAATAATGGGAATGTATCTAACACCACTGACTTATACATTTAGAAATGGTTAAGATGGGGCTGGGCATGGTGGCTCATGCCTGTAATCCCAGCATTTTGGGAGGCCAAGATGGGCATATCACCTGAGGTCAGGAGTTCAAGGCCAGCCTGGCCAACATGGTGAAACCCCATCTCTACTAAAAATACAAAAATTAGCCTGGCACAGTGGCAGTCACCTGCAATGCCAGTTACTCAGGAGAGTGAAGCAGGAGAATCGCTTGAACCCTGGAGGCAGAGGTTGCAGTGAGATCATGCCACTGCACTCCAGCCTGGACAACAGAGTGAGACTCCATCAGAAAAATAAATAAATAAACAAAAGGTTAAGATGGTAAATTTTATGTTATGCATATTTTTTAACCACAATTTTTTTAAAAGGACCAAGGAAAGTGACTTGCCCAAGGGCATACAGCTGGGAAGAGAAAGAGCCATAACTTGAGAATCTGCGTGCAGTGTTCTTTCTCTAACACCGCGTGGCTTCTCACCATGACTGCCTCCATCTCTGTATTAACTTCACCCATAGTCACCTCACCATCTGAGTGTGGAATATCTCCCTTCCCCAGCCCTAATCCTGCTCACTGGGTAGAATATAGTGTTCTTTGTCACTGAATCACTCATTCATTCATTCAACACACATGATTGGAACACCTATTATGTGTCAGACACCCCTTCTACTCTAGGTGTCAGCCACAGAGTCCAGTCCCTGCTCTCCAAGGCTCTCGGGCTAGCAGCGATTTCAGTGTGCAAAGCATTGGGAAATAAAGATGAGCAGGAATCTTCAGGCACACAGAGGAGAGCCTTAACTCTGCCTGGGGATATCAGGGAAGGCTTCAAGGTGGAGAGAACATTTGATCATTGCCTTGGAACACAAGTAAGAGTTTTCCAGGAGTAAAAGGAGAATATATTCCATGTAGAGGGAACAGGGTGTACAAAGGCATGGAGAGAACAACAAAAAGATGGTCAAAGAATCCCAAGTTATCAGAGTTAGGCCCAGTATTTGGGAAGCTGGGAAGTTTGCAGAGACCACATCATGAGGAACACAGTATGCCAAGCTAAAGAGTGTAACTTTCTTCTTATGGATAACAGGGTGTCCTTATCAGGTTTAGCAAGAGAGCGGCATGATCGGATTTACATTTTAAAAGGGTAGAGAATAGCTCACAGGGAGAAGTTCAATTACAAGAATATTGACAAAGCCTGAGTCAGGGAAAGGCAAGGGGGATGCAGATGAAAAGCAGAAACCATTCAGAGACCTCTCCAATGAGGTTAATCTCTGTTCTCTCCTCCCCTCCTTTGTGTTCCCACAGAACAATATACATTCCTTTTCCAGCTCTTTCCTCACTGCTGGTGCACTGCTTACTGGTATGCTCGTCAGAATGGACTAGGTTATGTTGCAGTAACAAACAGCCCCCAATTCCCAGTGGCTTGCAATGACAAAGGTTTCATTGAACAGATCAGTGGTTTCCAACATGCCACTGGAATATCAGCACCTTAGGACAGGGATTTTGCCAGTTTTATTCACTGCTATATGCTCATTACCAGGCACATAGTGGGGTCTCATAAATACTTGTTGAGGGACCAATAAATATTTGTTGAATGGTCAACATCAGAGGTAAAACTAGCAGAAACAGGACTTAATGAACGTTGTGTCTGAGAAATAATGGAAAAAGAAGAGTCTAAAATTACTCCCAGGTTTTTGTGTTGACCAACTAACTGGGCTAATGGCTATGTCTCATCAAGCTAAGACAGCTGGTAACCCGAGAAGCTTTCAGTTTGATGATGATGCTTTCAGCTTTGGGCTCTTTGAGTCTGAGCTGAGACAGTTGTCATCCAGGTGGAGCTGATACTCACCCAGGTAGTATTGGATTTACAGGCCTGGAGTTGGGGAATAAGATCTGGGCTGAAGATAGACATCTGAGAGTCCGGAGTGGTGTTTGAAGCTATCAAAAGCAGGCAGTGCTCCAGGGACGTGAGTCCTCTCCTCTGGAAACAGTGGGCCTTAACTTTTTGGCCAAATTTCCTTTTCTCTCTCTCTTTTTTTTTTTTTTTTTTTTGGTTTTAATTTAATTTAATTTAATTTAATTTTGAGATGGAGTCTTGGCTCTGTCACCCAGCTGGAGTGCAGTGGCACGATCTCAGCTCACCGCAACCCCTGCCTCCCAGGTTCAAGCGATTCTCCTGCCTCAGCCTCCCGAGCAGCTGGGACTACAGACGTGTGCAACCACGCCTGGCTAATTTTTTGTATTTTTTTTTTTTTAGTAGAGACGGGGTTTCACAGTGTTAGCCGGGATGGTGTCTATCTCTTGACCTCATGATCTGCCCACCTCAGCCTCCCAAAGTGCTGGGATTACAGGCGTGAGCCAACGTGCCCAGCCCCAAATTTCCTTTTCAACCTTTGGAAGCAATAGCATACCTGCTATCATCCTTTCCCAGAAGAATCCCAGAGAAGACCCCACACGCATGGGGTCCTTGCAGATTCGGCCTCCCAGCCTCTGGCCGTGCTCGTCCCTCTTCTACACAGGCCTCTTGATCGGCTTCCTCCTTCCATCTGCCCTGACCCCCACGCACGGCCCAGCTCTGTCCTCTGCCCTGGAGCTGCCTTCAGCCGGGCTCAGACCAAAGAGTTCTGGTTCAGGAATCCAGCGCCATTTGACACTCCACACCGCAGCCTTTAATGCGGTCCTGGCCTTCTTTGTGATTTGAGCACGTGTCACGGCTCATGTAGCACTGACAGTGCCCGCTGCATGCAAGGCCAGAGCCTGGGGCTGAGCCAGTCTTCTCTCCCACTGCTAGCCCTGGTGCAGGCTGCCACCAGCAGTGCCCTCTGGGATCAGGACAGTGGCCTTCCAGCCCTTCTCTCAGCTACAATCTTGCCTCCCCTCCTGGATCCCCAAGCCTCCTACCAGAGTCATCTGCCTAAACACAGGTCTGCTAACATCACTCCCCTACTCCAAAACCTCCTGGTGCTCACAAAGGCCACAGGACAAGGGCCAGACCCCGCAGCCTGGCATGCAAACTCTCTTTCAGCCCTCCCCAACCTACCTGTCCAACCTGACAATCCACTATGCTGCCCCCACAAACACAACGCCCCTGGCTGACTCTGCCTCCCCCTCTAGAGCCTGAGTTTAACACCTGGCTCTATCACTTACTAGCTGTGTGACCATGGGCAAATTATTTAACCTCTCTGGGCCTCCATTTCTAGGCCTCGGTAGAATAAAGATCATAAAAATATCTACGTCCGGCTGGGCGCGGTGGCCCACACCTATAATCCCAGCACTTTGGGAGGCTGAGCTGGGCAGGTCACCTGAGGTCAGAAGTTCAAAATCAGCCCAGCCAACAGGATGAAACCCTGTCTCTACTAAAAAAAAAAAAAAAAAAAAAAAAAAAAAAAAAGGCTGGGCATGGTGGTGCACACTTGTAGTCCCAGCTACTTGGGAGGCTGAGGCAGGAGAATCATCTGAACCCGGGAGATGGAGGTTGTAGTGAGCCAAGATCGTGCCACTGCATTCCAGCCTGGGCAACGGAGCAAGACTCCATCTCAACAACTACAACAACAACAACAGAAAAGTATGTCCTAGGACTGTCGAAAGGATTAAATGAGTTAACGTGTGCAAAGCACAACAAGGCTGGGTGCACGCCAATAGCTGGGCTAACCCTTATTATTATTCCCACCACTGAGTTTCTGCTCAGGTTGTTCCCATGATCTCAGTATCATGGTTGCTTCTGTTTGCCTTCATCAGACAGCAAAGGCCTGCGGTTAGACACTGTCCCTCATTCCCCTCTGTTGCAGCCCCCAACACAGCCTCCCACAGCCTCCAGCAGAGCTCTTGACACACAGTATGACAATGTAGTTAGTAAAATTTCACAGGCTCTGGAGCCTGACAGTCTTGAGTTCACACGGTGGCTGCAACACTTACTAGCTGTGCAACTATGGGTAAGTTACTTAACCTCTCTGAGTTCCAATTTCCACATAAGGAACGAGGGTGCCCATCCCACTCTTGCAGAGGTGCTGTGAGAATAAATCCGACAGTATCTGAAGACTGTGGACAGTGTCTGACGCAGCAGAGGCCCTCAGTGAAGGTTAGTTTCTTTCCACATTCAATACACATTGAAGTCACATCTTCCACTGTTTGAGTATAAGCACGTAGAGGGCAGGGATTAAGCTTAAGTCCTGTGAATGAGAAAATTTGTGAGCTCTTAAGTAGATGCTTGGCTGGGCGCGGTGGCTCATACCTGTAATCCAGCACTTTAGGAGGCCGAGGCAGGTGGATCACTTGGGGCCAGGAGTTTGAGACCAGCCTGGTCTCTTGGTAAGCAACAACAACATAGCGAAACCCCATCTCCACTAAAAATACAAAAAAAATTAGCCAGGCGTGGTGGCGCGCACCTGTAGTCCCAACTACTCAGGAGGCTGAGGCATGAGAATCGCTTGAACCAGGGCAGCGGAGGTTGCAGTGCGCAGAGATCATGCCACTGCACTCCAGCGTGGGTGACAGAGTGAGACTGTGTCTCAAAAAAATAAATAAATAAAATAAAATAAGTAGATGCTGGACAAATATCTGCGCCATGACAGCACTATGTGAAAGGAGCAGCCTCCTTGGTCCCTGGTTTGGGGTGCTGAAGATCAACATCTAAGTGGTCTTTAGTGGAGGTCGGGCCCTGTCGGAACTGGAGGAGGCAGGAGGTTAGCATGAATTGTTATTTGTTGCTAACTTTCCCCTGGGCAAAGGCTCTGTAGTCTGACTTCTTAAAGTGGAATGAATTATGCGGCTCCCAAGGACTCCAGGCTTCCCTCCCAACTTCTACCTCCGGAGGCTGTGCGACACCAAGGAGGCTCCAGAGACCCTGTTTTCCTGGCGCCAGAGACCAGCGGAATCTCATTCTGGCTGCAGCAGGGAGAGAGGAAACCATCTCTCTCCTAGATCAAGCTATATTTGACTTGCTAGGCAAGGCCATCCCCGCAGGCCACATTCCGTGGCCCCAAGCCAGGCTGGTGTGTAATATGCTCCGGCCACCCTGTCGTTACCTAATGCTTTCCTAATCTGCAGCTTACGCAAGAGGAGTACAAATCTCTGAGAACACCAAGAGAAACACCCCACCAGGCACCTCCCCGGCCGTCCTGCGTGCTGTTTTCGAGTTGGTGTTTTCATCACAGAGGTGCTTGCTGTTGGCTACCATGAGGGCCACCTTGGTAGGCCATTTGGAGCCCCATTTCTCACATGAGGTCTCCCCCAGTCTGTACCTTCACCCCTTCTCTGCCAACACTCACACTGCACTAGACATTCTATTTGACACAGAGCGGGGGACGAAGTCTGGCACCTTTCTGTCTTGCTGTCTGTGAAGCAGGTCTTTCAACAAATGCTGCTGGAACAATTACACAATTAATATTAAAAAAAATTATTGACCCTACTTCACACCGTATATACAAATTAACTCAAACGGATCACTGACCTAAATGTAAAACCTAAAACTACAAAACTTTTGGAAGAAAATAAATATGGGCTATAGTTTCGTAACCTTGGGTTAGGTAAAATTTCCAAGAATAGAAAATACACACATATATGAACCACAAAAGAAAAACATTGATAAATTGGACTTAGTAAAAATATAACTTTGCTTCTTCAAAAGACACTCTTTAAGACCATGAAAAGACCAGCTATAGACTGAAAGGAACTATTTGCAAAACATATATTGGAAAAAGAATTTGCATCTGGAATATAAAAGGAATTCCTACAACTCAATATGAAAATGAACATCCTGGCCAGGCGCGGTGGCTCACGCCTGTAATCCCAACACTTTGGGAGGCTGAGGCAGGATGATCACTTGAGGTCAGGAATTCAAGACCAGTCTGGCCAACATGGTGAAACCCCGTCTCTACTAAAAATACAAAAATTAGCCAGGCATGGTGGCACATGCCTGTAGTCCCAGCTACTCAAGAGGCTAAGGCAGGAGAATCGCTTGAACCCGGAAGGTAGAGGTTGCAGTGAGCTGAGACTGTGCCACTGCACTCCAGCCTGGGTGACAGGGCAAGACTCCGTTTCAAAAAACAAAAAGAAGGCAGGAGAATAAGCATTTGAAAAGATGCTAAACCTTAATTAGTCATTAAGGAAATGAAAATTAGACCACAATGAGATACAATACACATCTACTAGGATGTCTAAACTGTAAATAAATAACTAAATAAACCTGACATACTGAGTGTTGGTGAGGATGTGGAGCAATTAGAGTTCACATATATTGCTCATGGGGATGCAACATGGTGCAGCCACTTTGGAAAACAATTCAGTGGTTTCTTATCAAGTTAAACACATGGCTGGGTGCGATGGCTCACACCTGTAATCTCAGCACTTTGGGAGGCCAAGGCAGAAGAATTACTTGAGCCCAAGAGTTCAATACCAGCCTGGGCAACACGGTAAGACCTCGTCTCTTCAAAAAATAAACAAAGTTAGCTGGACATGGTAGCGCACACCTGTAGTCCCAGCTACTTGGGAATTTGAGGCAAGAGGATCACTGGAGCCCAGGAGGTCAAGGCTGCAGTGAGCTATGATCATGCCACTGCACTCCAGCCTAGGCAAGAGAAAAAGACCTTGTCTCAAAAAAAAGTGACTCAGCAGTCTTATTTCTAGGTATTTACCCAAGAGAAATGAAAACATGTGTTCACACAAAGGCACGTATACACGTTTGTGGCAGCTTTATAATAACCTCCAACTGGAGACATTCAGATATCCTTCAACTGGTAAAGAAAGAAACAATATGTGGGGCCAGGAGCTGTGGCTCATGCCTGTAATCCCAGCACTTGGGATGCCAAGGTGGGCAGATCACTTGAGATCAGGAGTTTGAGAGCAGCCTGAGCAACATGGCACAACCCCGTCTCTATTAAAAGTACAAAAATTAGCTGGACGTGGTGGTACACACCTGTAATCCCAGCTACTCGGGAGGCTAAGGCAGGAGAATCTCTTGAACCCAGGAGGCAGAGGTTGCAGTGAGCCAAGATCGTGCCACTGCACTCCAGCCTGGATGACAGAACTAGACTCTTTCTCAAAAATAACTACACAAATAAATAATAAACAATATGTGGTACATTCATGCAATGAAATACTCTTCAGCGGTAAAAATGACCACATTACTGTACATGTACATACAACAGCACAGATGAATCTGAAATGCATGCCTAGTGAAAGAAAATAGACACAAAATATGGCACACTATAATTTCAAAACTCGAGACAAATCATATCAGTGATTGCCAAAGGCTATTGGTAAGAGTGGCTATAAGCAGGCATGAGAGATTTTTTTGTGGTGATGGAAATGGTCTATATTATAATTATGGCGGAACTTAAACGAGTGGATGCATTTGTCAAACCTTATCCACCTGCAGACCAGGCACGGTAGCTCACGCCTATAATCCTAGCACATTGGAGGCCAAGGCGGGCAGATCACTTGAGCCCAGGAGTTCCAGAGCAGCATGGGCAATATGGTGAAATCCTGTCTCTATGGTCCTATAAGCATTAAGATTTCAAGATATCTGACCAAAAGTTTATTAGATTATAAGATCTACGATGACAGGAACTGTAATCTGTTATTTACCTAACTCTCCAATGTCCATGTAAATGACAAGTATTTTGTGGGGAGAAACACTTCTTTCAGGAAAGAGTCGAAGTGTCACAATCACAAAAGGAGGAAACAACTCCACTTCATATTCCTATCTGTTGGAGAATAATTTCTATGATTACTTTTGGAAAGTAAAAATTTCATGAAAATAATGGCAAACCAATCCTTTAAAATCTAAATCACTGGCTGGGCATGGTGGCTCACGCCTGTCATCTCAGCACTTTGGGAGGCCAAGGTGGGAGGATCACTTGAGGTCGGTAGTTCAAGACCAGCCCGGGCAACATGGCAAAACTCTGCCTCTATTAAAAATACAAAAATTATCCAAGTGTGGTGGTGCACACCTGTAGTCTCAGACACTTGGGAGTTGAAGTAGGAGGATTGCCTGATCTCAGGAAGCAGAGGCTGCAGTGAGTCATAACAGTACTACTGCACTCCAGCCTGGGTGACTGAATTATCAAAAAAAACACAAAACCTTACCCACCTGTGCACTAGACAAGGATTAATTTTATTATAGTGAAATTCTACATCAATAAATACGAGTTTTAAAGTAACATAAAATCCCAGCCTGTGAAACATGGGGAGGCCCTGTCTCTACAAAAATTAGCCAGGCATGGTGGCCCATGCCTGTAGTTGCAGCTACTCAGAAGCCTGAGGCTGGAGGATTGCTTGAGCCCTCCTTAAGCCCAGGAGGTCAAGGCTGCTGTGAGCCAGAGATCACCCCACTGCACTCCAGCCTGGGCGACAGAGCGAGACCCTGTCTCAAAATAACATAAAATAAAATGTGAATCTAATGGGACCCGCCCTTCTCATCATGAAGATAAAATGACACCAGTGATCGTCACAGCCAGTGTGTCTCAGGCGCAGTCTCAAAAGCTGTACACACATTGTCTGATTTAAGCCTCGGTTTTGCTGTCCCCAACACACACAAAGCACTTTCCTGTTCCAGCGCCTCTGCACTTGCTTTACCTGGAAGACTCTGCCTCTCACTTTCCTCAGGTCTCTACTCAAATGTCATCTCCCCAAAAGAGGCCTTCTCTCTGCCATTCTGTCTAAAACAGTGTCCCCAACCTGTCACTCTGAGCAGTGGAGGTGCTGATGGCTGGACAAGGTCAGGGAAGCCAGACTGCTCTCTGCATGTAAGCAGGAGGCTAGAAGGCTGCCTGATTGCCATGGTTCGGTGGCATGTAAAGCGTGTAAATAAACATACAAAGCATATACATCAGCGAGGCTCTGGGCAGGAGAAAGGAGCAGAATGATGCTTTTTCAAGTGTTTCTCCTCACTCCCTCCATCCCACCATACAGTGGGATGCAACCTGGGGTTTCTTGGAACACCGTTTGAAAGCTACCACTTTGGAACCTTGCTGACTTGGTGCTCACTTTGGCAGCACATATACTAGAACCCCCCTGATTTAATCATTACACAAATATTCACATTTACCACTGTTAAGCACCATTCTAGGTACTGGGTGTCCAACAATAAGCAAAACAACTAAATGTGATGGATTTCACTTTTATGGGATGATTTGCCTGCAATGAGTGCTTACCATATGCCAGGCACTGTTCATGCCAGCTTTTCATGTATTATCTCATTTAATTCTCGCCACAACCCCACAAGACAACTACTGCCGTTAGCTTCATTTTAGAGAAAAGGAAACTGAGGTCTGGGGAAACTAAGTAACTTGCCAAAGGTCATACACTTGGCAGTGGCAGAGCTGGATCTGAACCCAGTTAGAAATCCTGCCTAGTTCTAGCCTCTGTTGTATGATCTCAGCAGGTGCACGTGAGCCCATCTTAGCAATGTAGGCCCCTCTGCCTGCCTCTCCAAGACAGGGCTCCAGGTGAAACTGGATTCCATGTGACTTTGAGTTGATGCAAGTGGCATTTTGTACCTGCGGACGCTAAAAGGCTCATCTCCGGGTATGGGAGAATGTTCTGTCTGGCCCAAGTGCTGAGTTTATTCTGGTCACTGCTACACCGTTTCGTCTGCTGTTGGGAAGGCGACTGTGTCCAGCAGTTCTGCTGGTGTTACTGACATGACAGGGTGAAACTGATATGTCTGCAACCAGAATATCAGCACCAAATTAGGAAGCAGAGTGGGGACGCAGCCAGATGAATGCTGAGTAAGAGTAGATAGCACAAACTCTTCCAACAGGAGGGTGGGAGGGAGCTTGGAGGTCATTTACACCCAGGCCACCCATTTTGCTAACAGGGAAGCTGGGGTCTCGAGAGAGGAAGTGGCTTGCCTAAGATCCTCTTGGCTGTGTTCTCGGTCTCCTGCCATTGCCTCCAAGGTAGAGGACAGTGATGGGATTGGAGGCAGAGAGACCAAGTCCTCCCGCAGCCCCACCTCTGTATAGCTGTGTGAACTTGAGCAAGTCACTTAACATCAGAGTCTTGGTTCCCTATCTGTACAATGGAAATGGTAATATCCCTCAGGGAGGCTATCAACATTCCAGGAGATAATTCATTCAACAATGCCAACACCGAGCAGCTACTCAATCATACCCGCTCCTCCCCACTCCCCTTCTCCTGGATTTACCCCACATATACCGATTTTCAGGAATTAACTCATCAGAACCAAGCCTTAATAGGTCAGTGTTTGAAAATGGGTTTTGCTGGGCTCTGTGACTCATGCCTGTAATCCCAGCACTTTGGGAGGCTGAGGCGGTCTGATCACTTGAGCCCAGGAGTTAGAGACCACCCTGGCCACATGGCGAAACCCCATCTCTACAAAAAATACAAAAAATCGCTGAGTGTGGTGATGCATGCCTGTGGTCCCAGCTGCTCAGGAGGGTGAGGTGGGAAGATTGCTTGAGACCAGGAGGTCGAGACTGAGGTGAGCTGTGATCCTGCTACTGCATTCTGGACCCTGTCTGGAAGGAAGGAAGGAAAGAAGGAAGGAAGGAAGGAAGGAAGGAAGGAAGGAAGGAAGGAAGGAAGGAAGGAAGGAAGGGAGGATGGGAGGATGGGAGGAAGGAAGGAAGGAAGGAAGGAAGGAAGGAAGGAAGGAAGGGAGGATGGGAGGAAGGGAGGGAGGGAGGGAGGGAGGGAGGAAGGAAGGAAGGAAGGAAGGAAGGAAGGAAGGAAGGAAGGAAGGAAGGGAGGGAGGATGGGAGGAAAGGAGGGAGGGAGGGAGGAAGGAAGGAAGGAAGGAAGGAAGGAAGGAAGGAAGGAAGGAATGGAGGATGGGAGGGAGGGAGGGAGGGAGGAAGGAAGGAAGGAAGGGAGGATGGGAGGGAGGGAGGAAGGGAGGAAGGAAGGAAGGAAGGAAGGAAGGAAGGAAGGGAGGATGGAAGGGAGGGAGGGAGGGAGAGAGGGAGGGAGGGAGGAAGGAAGGAAGGAAGGGAGGAAGGGAGGGAGGAAGGAAGGAAAGAAGGAAGGAAAGGAGGGAGGGAGGGAGGGAGGGAGAGAGGAAGGAAGGGAGGAAGGGAGGAAGGGAGAGAGGGAGGGAGCAGTTTCAACCCTGGGCTGCTCTAATTGTGGTCTGAAGGCCAGCAGCATCGGCCTCACCCAGGAACTGGTTGGAAATGCAGTCTGGGGCCCCACTCCAGCCCTGATGAACAGAATGTGCATCTTAACAAGATCCTCCAGCCCTACTTAGAAGAAGCACAGTTTAGCACATTTGTAATGAATCAACTCATTGATTTTGACCTTCTTTGACCCAAAGTCTTGATAGCCAACATTCACTGAGCACTTTGTACATGGCAGGAGTGTGGGAAATATTTTACAGGCGTGATCTGATTTAAACTGCGAAATGATCTCAGGAGGCAGGAATTCTTACCACCCATTTTACAGATAAGACAACTGAGGATGAAGCAGTTCCTTTGCTCAGCAGGTAAGTACTAAAGCTACACTTCGAACTTAGGGCCTCTGGGACTCCAGCCCTCTCACTTAACCACTTCTCCCCACAAGGGGAGTTTCTGAGCACGGGAGGTGCTGATGGCTGGACAAGGTCAGAGAAGCCAGACTGCTGTCTGGTCCCCTGAACTAAGATCAAGGTCAGCAGACTCTCGGGCAGCAGGAGGCTAGAAGGCTGCCTGACTGCCATGGTTCGGTGGCTCCTGGGCACCGCTCTGCTCCCTGCCACTGTCCTCCCTTCCAAGCCATTGTGGAGCAGTCAACACTGGCCTCCGCAAACCTGCACCGCAGCGGGGAAAGAGCAGGGGAGACAAAGGAGAGAGGGGAAAATGCATAATTATGACAAGGACACTGATCCCTGACTGCAATCCCAGATGAGCGCCCCCTCCAAAGCAGGCCCTGAGTGTGTTTTATCACCAATCCTGCCCGCAGCCCCAGAGCCCTGCAAAACACCCATTATTAGGTTCTCATTTTATGGATGAGACGATGCGCCAGAGAGATGTTGCAACTTGCTGAAGGTCACAGAGCAAAGAAGGAGCTAGTCTGGGATTCAAATCCAGGTCTGTCTGACTTCCCAACTGGGTTCTTCCCACTTGTAAGGAATTTGTCTGAATTTCACGCCTACTATGTGGCACCTTGGACTATGCATTACTCATGGAATCCTTGCAGCCACAGCTGTATGGGGTAGATAGTATTCCTGGCATTTCAGTTATTACCACGCCTGAGGCATGGAGAGGTCACGTGACCTGTCTGGGTCACACAGCTGATTAACAGCTATAGAGCTGGGATTTGATACCAGGTCTCTCTAGCCCTAAAGTTCAAGATCCTTCCTCTTTACCGCCAACTCCATGAGGTGCTGGTGTTTTCCCCCAAAGGAGGTAAGGGTCTCCACCCAGATAGACTGACAAGATAGGGCTTTAATTGTGGGACTATAATATGAAAGGTGGACATTGGCCAGGTGCGGTGGCTCACACCTATAATGCTAGCACTTTAGGAGGCTGACGCAGGCAGATTGCTTGAGCTCAGGAGTTCAAGACCAGCCTGGGCAACATGGAAAAACCCTTTCTATACAAAAAATTAGCCTGGCCTGGTAGCGCGCACCTGTGGTCACAGCAACTCAGGAGGCTGACGGCTGAGGCAGGAGAATCACTCGAACCCAGGAGGCAGAGACTGCAGTGAGCCGAGATTACACCACTGCACTCCAGCCTGGGTGACAGAGCAAGACTCCATTTCTTTTTTTTTTTTTTTTTAAGATGGAGTCTCGCTCTGTCACCCAGGCTGGAGTGCAGTATTATGATCTCGGCTCACTGCAACCTCCGCCTCCCAGGTTCAAGCGATTCTCCTGCCTCAGCCTCCAGAGTAGCTGGGATTACAGACATGTGCCGCCATGCCTGGCTAATTTTTGTAGTTTTAGTAGAGAAAGGGTTTCACCATGTTGGTTGGACTGGTCTCCAACTCCTGACATCAGATGATCCGCCCGCCTCAGCCTCCCAAAGTGCTGGGATTACAAGCATAAGCCATCATGCCTGGCCTTGAGCAAGTTACTTACACTCTCTGGGCTTTCATGTACTTACCTGTAAAGTGGGGCAAATAAGAATATCTTTGGCCGGGCACGGTGGCTCAAGCCTGTAATCCCAGCACTTTGGGAGGCCGAGACGGGCGGATCACGAGGTCAGGAGATCGAGACCATCCTGGCTAACACGGTGAAACCCCGTCTCTACTAAAAAATACAAAAAATTTTGTATGGGTGAGGTGGTGGGCGCCTGTAGTCCCAGCTACTCGGGAGGCTGAGGCAGGAGAATGGCAGGAACCCGGGAGGCGGAGCTTGCAGTGAGCTGAGATCCGGCCACTGCACTCCAGCCTGGGCGACAAAGCGAGACTCTGTATCAAAAAAAAAAAAAAAAAAAAAGAATATCTTCTCCACAGAGTTGTTGTAAAAATTAAATGAGACATGCTTTCAAAGTACCAAAGGCAGGGTGGGACAAATAGCAAGTACTTAATTCATGGGGGTTCCTATCATCATTATTATCGTCATTATTTCTTTTCTTCCCTCCCAGTAGGCACAGGCCATCCAGCAGGGTGTCTAAGACAGACTGAGCATTAGGGGGCTGCCTGTGAAATGTCACCCACCAATTCTGTTCTGCAATGTAGAAGTGAAAAAAGACGTCAATCAGCAGGAATTTAGAACCCAACTTCAACACCAGCTACAGAGCAACAAAAGTACAAATACAGAACGAGCATTGGCCCCACACTGGCTGTTCTTTTCCCTCTTTCAAACTCAGCTCCCCATCTGTAAAACGGGAGGAGTGTAAACTAACCTGCTTCCCGGCCTCATCTGCCTCACCACAGAGAAGCCCTCCTGGTGAAGCAGGGAGCTGACGGCATGGTGTCTCCACCTCCCAGACCACACAGCCTCTTGGATTGGAGCTTGGATGAGAAATTCGTTTGGAGTATACTCAGGGCCTAACCCCTAAATCCCTTCCTTTTCAAACTGAGGCCAGGCCCTGCAGCCAGCGACATTTTTCCCAATTTGCTCTGGCTGTCTCCTAGCTAATGAGGCATGGCATGAAAATGCATGAGTGCATGGCACGTCCCCCAGACTGGCTCCCTGTGCTGTGGCGGACTGAGAGTGATGACTGCATGATGGAGCTGATGGAGACACTCATGTAGTCACTGATCCAAAGGTCAGACCTATGAGCTGATTTTTCAAAATGCCATGTCCCGTGTCGAGAAAAGTTTCTGACACATTCCATGGAAGCACCATGCATACTCACCTCATACCGCATTCTAGAAGGTCACTCAGATCACACCAACAGGCCCGGGAAGCTCGAGCTTCAGGTGAAGGCCTGAGAGTGCTGAGTCAGGAGTAGCTTATAGCTACTTGGTTCTTAATGTCCCCAGTCTCAGCCTTAGTTTCCCCTGGCTGAAAAAGGGAGAAGTGCAAACTAAATCTCTTTTTAAAAATACACTTTTGGCCAGGCACGGTGGCTCATGCCTGTAATCCCAGCACTCTGGGAAGCCGAAGCGAGGGGTTTACCTGAGGTCAGCAGTTTGAGACCAGCCTGGCCAACATGCTGAAACCCCGTCTCTAATAAAGATATAAAAATTAGCCAGACATAGTGGTGGGCACCTGTAATCCCAACTACTTGGGAGGCTGAGGCAGGAGAATCACTCAAACCTGGGAGGCAGAGGCTACAGTGAGCCAAGACCATGCCATTGTACTCCAGCCTGGATGACAGGGCTAGACTCCATCTCAAAAAGAATAAATTAAGTAAAAAAATAAAATTTTTATTTTGGAATAATTTTTACAGTTAAAGAAAAGTTGCAAAGATGATACAGGGAGTGCCTATATCTATATGTACCTCATTCAGTTTCTTCTAAGGCTACCATTTTACATTACCACGGTGCATTTATCTAACTAAGAAACCAACATTTATGCATTATTATTGGACTCCAGACTTCATTCTGACTTCACTCATCTGTCCATTAATATTCTTCTCTCTGTTGCAGGACACCATATTGCACTTAGCACTAAATTATTTATGCGCTCCGCTCCCAGTTCTAAAAACAAAGAGCAGTAAGCCTTCACGTTAACGGTATGTGCAATTAGCAAATGAACGCTGCGCTGTGCAACTTTGGGCAAACCACCTACCCTCTCTGAGCCTCAGTGTCTCTAACTGTCTTTAGCTACAAAAGGGGGATGATAACAGTACTGCATCAAGGGGTGCTGTGAGGTTATCACTTGCTAATAATTTATGTGAGGCACTTAGCAGGGCTCTTAGTGCATCATGATCACTCCCTTGGCAACTCTCCACTGGTAGAAATAATACACAGAAATCAGGTGTGACCCAGCATGCTGTACTCTCCCGAGTAAAACATCTCCCAGCGAAATGGCTGCTCCAAAAAGAAGACATCATGTTGCTGGTGTAGCACATCAGACCCAGTGTGGAAAGCACATGGCAGAAAAGGGCAAAGATCTAAAGTCTTGCATGCCGGGGTTGGAGTTTCACCCCACCCCCACCCCCACTCATTAGCGGTGTGATCCTGGGCAAATTCTTCAGCCTCTGGATCTCAGCACCAACATCTGGCCAATTAGGACAAAGCATCCCCTTCACAGGGTGGCCGAGAGGGTAGAGTAAGATGCCTACTGCAAAACGTCTAGCAGGATTGCGAGGTAATGCTTCCAGGACCACTAAGTTGTTGACTGCAATCAAATCATCAGAGAATCAACTGAAATCTGACGTGGGCAGTTGCCAGGGGTTAGGAATGAAATCCTGCTCCTCTTTTTTGGAGGTGGTGGGGATCCTCCTTTTCCCAGTCAAAGCCATGCTGAAAAGCCAACTCCATAATGTTCATTGCTGCAATGCCCGATAGGGTTTGGATATTTGTCCCCGTCCAAATCTCATGTTGAATTGTAATCTCCAGTGTTGGAGGTGGGGCCTGGTGGGAGCCGCTTGGATCATGGAGGTGGATCCTTCATGAATGGCTTTGGGTCATCCCCTTGGTGATAACTGAGATCTTGCTCTGAGTTCACACAAGATCTGGTAGAGATCTGTTCATCTGAAAGTATGTGGCACTTGGCTGGGCAGAATCGCTCATGCCTGTAATCCTAGCACTTTGGGAGGCCGAGACAGGCAGATCACTTGAGGTCGGGAGTTTGAGACCAGCCTGGTCAACATGGTAAAACCCTGTATCTACTAAAAATACAAAAATTAGCTGGGCGTGGTGGCAGGTGCCTGTGATCCCAGCTACTCTGGAGACTGAGGCAAAAAAATCACTTGAACTAGAGAGGCAGAGGTTGCAGTGAGCTGAGATCATGCCACTGCACTCTAGCCTGGGCAAGAGAGTGAGACTCCGTCTCGAAAAGTTAAAAATTAAAAAAAGATGAGCAAATAAGAACCAGGCAGACTGCTTATTCACAGTCATACAGCAAAAAAAAACTTTGGAACTAGGAAGAGATCCTGGTCACAAGACTTCTACTTCTGTGCCCTCGGCTCTCTGACTTAGAGGTCCATTAGACTCTGAGCTGCTAGGGGATAGCCATCTATCCACCTACTAGTCCACCCATCCATCCATCCATCCACCCACCCACCCATGCACCCATCTACCCACCCACCAATCCATCCATATTGGCATGCATATGTGTGTATATATACATTAAAAATAGAAATGAGGTTTTGCTGTTGCCCAGGCTGGTCTCCAAATGGCCTCAGGTGATCTTCCTGCCTTGGCCTCCAAAAGTGCTAGTGCTGAGATTACAGGTGTGAGGCACCACACCTGGCCCACGTTGGCTTTGACAAATTTCTTGTGGAAGGCACTTTGCTGGTGCTGAGGAGCCAAGGGAGAACAAGACTGTCACAGTCCCTGACTTCTTGGAGCTTCCCATTCAGTGAGCCAGAACTGAGCCTCAGTCATCTATTTCCCAAGGGTCTACCACAATGTCTGGCACATGGTAGGTGCCCAGTAAATGTTTGTTGAATGAATAATGGATTGCTCATCTTCCATAATGCCTACACATTTATAATTGACATGCTGGGTCATTTGAAGACGTTTGTGGAGCTAAAAATTCAGTATTTGTGTTTGTCTTGAACCACTTTCTCTCATCATTATTCTTACCAGGAGATGTTGTGTGGTGGTGTGTAGACAGAGCAACAACATTGGGCATGGAGTCCAAAAACCAAAGTTCATATCCCAGCTCTGAGCTGCTTACTCCTGAGTAGCTACTGAAAGACATTTGAGCCCGAGTTTTTTTCAACTTCAGGGAAATATTTGACTCGCCTGTTTCACTCATGTGCTGTGACTCCCTGAGGAGAAGAGAAGAAACTTCCAGAAAATGTGACATGAATAAAAGGCTATTGAGATGTTACTTGGATGACTTCCTCAAATGACAAGTGTGTTGAGGACACAAGGGAAAATAAAAGCAGCCAGCTTTTCAGCACACTCATTCTGACCTTATATAATCTAACTGGTTGCAATTGCCCCAGATTTGTTCCAACCTTAGAAGAGATTAAATGTATGGATTTGTGGTATCACATGTCATCCCAGCCAATCCTGACCCATATTTCTGTCCATCTGGTGCATGCAACAACAGTACAAAGGGGTGTTATAACCTTAATTGCTTGCAAGGAGTTTTGAAATCCTTAGATTAAAACCTCGGTGAAGTCCAAAGTATTAGCATCCTGAATGCCCAAGAAGTCACGCTGAGCCTCATCTGGGTTCACTGGAGCAGGAAACAAGGTCTGTTGTGAGGCCTGCTCAGGAACTTTGGGGCTTAAGGTCCTATTCAGGGGATGGCCAGAGACCAACCCCCAACTTCCGAGTTCCTAAGCTACCCAGGCGTTTTTGGCCATTTCCCACGTTGCTTTGAGATGATTTTTACATTTCTTAAGTTCCTGGGTCACAAGGCCTGAGCTGCTCTAACTTCAGTGTCATATGTCTGCTTTCCTGGGTGATCTCAGCCTGAGTCCTAAAAAAGGGCAATTGTGTCATCGCTAACTTCTGTCCGCCTCTTCGTGTGAGTCCAGAGTTGATGAGCTGGTCCTTATTCTAACTTATACAGGTTAGAATTAAAATTCCATCCCATGGTGGTTACGCTTAGAGCAGGCACCAGGCAAAAATTAAAAGAGGCAAGCAGAGGTTCCTGAGGCCCTCCCGGTGTTTTGCTTTCTAGATCTAGTGGTTATGGCTGTGTGTTGTTTGTGAAAATTCACTGAGCTACACACTTATATGTGCATTTTTCTGCTGTTACACTTTACAATGTGAAGTATTTTTAAAAATCAATCTGGGTGCAAATTTACTTCATTTAGACTAGATTCTGAAGTGAAGCTATAAATAGTTAAGCTATAAACTCAATTAAAAAAAAAACCTTTTCCTTTCTCTACTTTTGTGATTCAAATTAATGTCACCTTAGTATTTTCCTTGCTTCCATTTCCATTTTCACACTTATGAAAAGAAAAAAGTAAAAGAAAGAAAATGCCTTGCTTGGCCGGACGCAGTGGCTCGCGCCTGTAATCCCAGCACTTTAGGAGGCCGAGGTAGGTGGATCACGAGGTCGGGAGTTCAAGACCAGCCTGGCCAATATGGTGAAACCCCGTCTCTACTAAAAATACAAAAATTAGCTGGGTGTGCTGGTGTGCGCCTGTAGTCCCAGCTACTCAGGAGGCTGAGGCAGGAGAATCACTTGAACCTGGGAGACAGAGATTGCAGTGAGCCGAGATTGCGCCACTGCACTCCAACCTGGACGATAGAGCGAGACTCCATCTCAAAAAATAAAAAAAAGAAAAAAAAAAGAAAATGGCTTGCTTAGCCATTTTAATTAAGTCTAATGAAGGGGGATTGGTTCACAATCGGAAGTCCCATGATGCCTTCAGAGATCTGTGTGAACCTCTGCAATAACAACATTTTGTTTTATACATGTGACACTGTTCTCAGGAGCGGCCATAGCTTTAACAAATTCTCAAGGGTCCGTGGCCCAAAAAAAAGACAAGCTGATTTGTACAACTCAAGGTTAATTTATGAATGCTCATCTTCAAACGTTTCTTGATTCTGATTCTGCTATGAAAGAGTATGAAAAATAAAGAATGTTTCCTGAGTCTAAATTCAACCCAAAGTACGCAACAACTTGGTGTCACCCCATGGGCTTCATCCATCAGAATAAATCTGCCCACCGAAACGAAAAAAGCAAATGGGTTCAAGTCTGCCCAAGGTCATCCACGATCCTCATCATCTCTACTTTTCCACCTTCCCCTTGCTATCCACCCCCAACTAGACTATAAGCCCCGAGGCCAGAGACCTTTGCAACCTCTGCATGAAATTGCAAAAGGCAAAGCAGATTGAACTCGAAAGAAATTCACCACACCTATTTACGAAACCAGGTTTATTAAAATTTCTCTACGAGTCAGAAACAGCCATCTCACTGTTGACATATATACACGTATGTACAGGAAGAACCTAGTGTTTCTAGCGTTCCCGGCAGAAGCCCCTGCCAGCCCAGAGTCCTTAGTCGGATAATGTATCACAGATACAACAGTCGAGCAACCACGAGAGCGTTAGTGCGACAGAGGCCTCTGTCCTCCCTCTTCTCAAAGTCCCATGATTCTGTCAAGGTAATATTGCCAATAATCATTCACATTTCACGTGGTTTTAGACACGCAGGTTATTCAGACAGACACAGACAACGAAACAAGCCTCAAAGCCAGAACACAACACAACAAAACAAAACCGAACATAGGTATAAAAGGTAAAATATATGTACAAAGTACACAGTACGTGAGGTATACACGGCATTCTCACAATGCATGTTAGTAGTTTGCCTAGGCGTAGCCCTTAAAGATGACTGCCTGTTTTTGTGCCATTTATCAAAATACAGTATATTTTGTTTACCCGTTTGACCACCTGATTTCAGCACTGTCCAAGACAGTTACTGATATTTCATCTGAACTTGTTTTTTAATGAAAGTTGCAATTTCTCCATTAAGCTCTATCTTTTGTAGGGGAGTAAGTTTCCATCCCTGGACATACCTAACAGAGGCTGGATTCCCACCTACAAAAGAAGCTGAAGAGAGGATTTCTGCCTTGGGAGGTGGTGGAAAGAGGAAAGAGATTGGACCGGATGATTTTTAAAGTTCCTTCCAACTTTGAAGATTTGGGGTTTGCTGTTTCACTCCAGAAGCCGATTATACAGACGTATTCATAAACCACACATTTGAAATATTAACAACCCATCATGCAAAACCGCAGATGCACACACAATGCCAGAGGCGGACCATATCTGGGAGGGGTTGAAGTATAATTCTAGAAGTTAGTCTGAGAATCACAAGACTATCCAAAATTCACTCTCTTCAAAGCACAAAGATGTTTAATGTCTGCTCTTGGGAGAGGTGGGTGGGAGCCTCCTTATCCTTCTTCTTCTAGACAGAATGCTCCACCCTGAGATGGTCTTGGGGGAAAAGTAAAGGGTAGGTACTAACGTATTTGGAAGGAACTTAAAAAGCTAAGAGTTTCCAAGCACTCAAATTATTTTTTTAAAATCTGGAGTCTCTCTGTCTGAGTTCAGAGTTCTGAAATCGTTGGGAGATGGGATCTTTTGTGATACTGTTCCACGTTCGGCTGGTAAGTGCTTTTATAGCTAAAGAGGGAAAGTGTCAAGGTCAGGGAGAAGGCATTAGTGCAGATGAGGTCTTGGCAGGAAACAGAGGAGAGTCTGGGTTCATGGTTCCGTCAGGCTCCTGAGCAACTTAAAAGTCTGCTCCAAAAACGGAGCAGAGTCATTGGTAAATGTGAGTGTGAAGAAAAGGTGAGTGTTAAGCCAAAAAAGGAACTTTCCCATCAGAGAAGCTGTGGTAACGTGTCTAGCTACCAAAGGTGAGTTCAAAGATGGCAGATTTATTGGCCCAATTTGTCACCCTGTTAAAAATACGGTTATTGCCCAAAATATGTCATTGTGCGATTTGCTTTTTCTCCCATTCGAATGCTCAAGTTTATTACACACTTGACCACCGGGTGTAAGATGTCCATACTCTTTGCCCTCCACAAAAGATGCGGCACTCCCAAATCCAGCAGAGATAGTTGGTGAGGGTTCCTTAAGGGAAACAACTTTGCAGGGCAGCCAATCACAGCCTATGCTGCTCAAATCAATAAAGTCACTCATCCCAACAGAGAAGAGGAGGCGCCATGCCGAGTTCAGCAGCTTTCATCCTGATGCAGTCATTGTCTGGTTGGTACCACGCCAAAGGGCCTGTCCATCTTTAGAAATGGAAATGCCAGGTGTAAGAATTATGAGGTTTCTGAGGTTTTGGGGATTAGCAGAAGAAGGAACTAATGTCACTGTCCTCCTGGTACTCTGGAACGATCTGGTCTGAAGTTCCTATTTCTGAGTCGATGTACCCAGGTTCCAAGACAGACTCAAACCAGGGGTGCAGCAGGATCTCGGGGGCAGTGAGTCTCTCGGAGGGCTCCCGTCTCAAGAGGCTGCGAATGAGGCACCTGGCTTTGGGGGAAATGTGTTCAGGAATGCAGAACTGTCCACGTCGAATTTTGGAGAAAAGGGCACTGGGGTCTGAGTCATGGAAGGGGTATCGTCCAACCAGAAGCGTGTAAAGCATCACCCCTAGGCTCCAAACGTCCGCAGCCTTTCCGGAGTACGTCCCGGTGGTGTTGAGGATCTCAGGGCTCACATAGGCTGGGCAGCCATGTTTGTCTGACAACGCATCATCTTCTCCCTTGATTATGTGTGTGTCTTCTAGACTTTCTAGTCTGAGCTGGGTTCTGCAAGAGAGAGGAACCAAGCCATTATTTCCACACCAGCTGCTATGAAAAACAAAGCCTTCCCAATAACAGCGCCCACAGGCACTAACAGCAAAGGCTCCAGGAATGCTATTTACCCCTTCGTCCAGTAAGCAGTGCCCTGCAACTACCGAGGACTCGTAATTTCACAAACCTACACAAACTGCAATAAATGTTTGCAAAGTATCGACAGAGCGCCTGGGGTGGAGGGTATGATGCAAAGCCCCAAATAGTATTCATAATGCTAGAGCTTATAAGAGATATCCTAATAGGAGTTACGCAATGTACTAAGTTCCCATTGCAGAACTGGGAGCCTGTCTCAGGGAAATGCTGCATTCTCTACAAAAGCTATCAGGGAAGAGCAGCATATCCTACGTCTTCAGGGAGGGCCTGCGCATCCTACAAGCCTGTCTTCTCTCTTATGACTGCCAGGGCTACCTGGACCCACACTGCATTACACAACATGGAGCCCAAAGTCACTGCTATTACACACAGGTCATCAGCGCTGGTGTCCGCACTGATACATGCACAGGGAGCAAACTTTGTCCACCTGGGCCCAGGCTGCGACAATTAGGGTGGGAAAGTTGCAAGGAATGTTAATTACATGTATTGGGGTGTTTAATTGCAAAGAACACTTTGCATGGACAGAGAGGTTATACGAGCAAACAAAAGTGGCTGATGGATTTCAGGGATGCAGGGCCTCTGAAATTCTTACAATGGGACACACACTCCCCAGTGGGATGGCACATCAACATGTGAGCATATTCACTCTACAGGGGGGGGTCTCTGTTCAGGTAGCAACTAAAGTCTAAAAAACCTTCAGTCAAAGGCTCTCTTATGAAGCTGCAGGTGCCTCCTTATTCAAAACCAGCCACCCAAGTCTGGATCCCCCAAAGCCTAAAGCCATGTGGTAGGGAAGCTCCAATATCCGGTGACACCCTGTCTCTGCCTGCTTCTCTGAAATAGCCCTGTTTCAGTAAGTCGCTTATGAAGTTAAACGCAAACATTTGGTACTGGCTGATGGGTCAATTCCTTTTCCTCTCAAAGGTCTGGTATTTTTTTTTCCTGCCTTCCTGTTCCCTGGAGTGTAGTATACATGTGCTAACTTCAGTATGTCCTCAGCGTGACCTCCCTGTCGTTATGTAAAATACCCATTGGTTCTGTAAACGGAAAATATGACTCAACCCACACTGTCTGCCCCTGATTGGCTGCTACAGCACTAAAACCCTGCACCTGTGCTGGTTACACGAATAGCGTCAGCCTGACATTGCTTAACCCCCGGGTTGCCAAACCCCATGCCCATGACATTCGCCTGTGCAATGCAGGTTTCAAAAGCTAGTAAGGAGGTGTGTAAGGCATGTTTCAGAAAATGCATCACCATATCAAAGGAGCATGTTCCAGGAATTAGAAACTTCTTCATTGCAAACAGTTTGCTTTTCTTTGCTAATCAGTGTGTTCCAATAATTATTGCAAGGTCAGATACAAAGTCATGCTTTATGACAGCTCAACCCTGTACAATTTCATATGTTCTGGAGTCAAAGGTAAAAATGCACAGGTGAGATAAGCCCACTTCTTACAACAAACTCACTCACTCTCACCTCTGCAATGTTACAGCCTTACTGCTCGTAATCTTTCCACAAGGGATGTGGCTGGCTCTTAAACTCAAGTGTGGTCTATCTCATGCGGCTTCCTGAATTCTCTAGCTAAAACCTCAGCTTTGAATCTTAATGCCTCATTACTCTCTTATCAAGCTCATCTTGTTCTTTATGAGGTAAGCTATGATCTATATTTAGCAATCCATCCTAGCCAACTTCCATTCTATTCAACGTGGCTATTTTCTGAAGACGGATCCAAACGAGATGTCTAAAAAGTCACCAGAGAATGTGACGTTACAGAGAAACCAGCCTGGGATGGGACAGGAATGCTGTGTGAAAGAAGAGGGTGGAATTCTGCATATATGACAGTCTCACTAGCTCTGTGAAACCTTCCAGGTACAAAACGACAACTTGGCATAAGCAAAGGTTTGAACACTTCCTTCAGAAGGCAATATTGTAAAGGGCAGTTTAATATTTGTACCCCAGATGACTGACCTTTCTGACAACAATGGACCTGATCCTGGGATAGGAGAGGAAGGGCACCCTGTCAACACGTGCCATCCCATAGAAGCGTCACAGTGTCCCCAGACCCCGTCCAAGAGAATGTAAAATAAACCAACCTTAGCTGTGACTCCTCAGGAACAGAAGCTCTAAATACTAAATCTGGGACATATGAGCCCTTGACTTTGTTTTGCACCAACACACAGCACCTAACTACACGACCTGCACCTTCACTTTGGTTCCAAAAGGCCACAGGAGAAGCCATGGCGGCCGCTCACCTCTCCTCCGTGGAGAAGACGAACTTCCTAAGCTTCAGGTCCCCCAGCACGACGGCTGACTGGTGGCAGTGTGCGACGGCAGAGACAATCTGCTTGAAGAGCCGGGCGGCTTCCTCTTCCCGCAGCCTCTTCCGGCTTCGCACATAGGAGTGCATGTCCCCAAAGTCCTTCTCAAAGAAGACGTAGGCCTTGGTTTCCCCAAGGATCACTTCCACAATGCCGGTAATGTTGCTGTGCGATGGCAGCTGGATGTAAGGCCTGATTTTGTCCTGGTAGTGTTTAATGGGAAACACCTGCAGAGAGAAGGGGGCCCATTTAGGGGGCTAGAAAAGCAAAGGCAGCCTCCCAAACCCCTGAGGGAGCTGAGCAGAAGTTCTCAACCTTTGGGCTTAGAATGTAAGTTCCATTCACCTACTCCGTTTCCTCTGCCACCTTACCTCGGCCCCAGCTGCCCCCGACACCTTTAAAACCAGTAACACCTGGAGCTCTAGACTTGCAAATACCCAAAGGGTTACCCGCTTTCACACAGATCATTTGAAAGAACTGTCTCCTTTACATGTTCCCATCTTCCATCAGCTCCTGAGAGCTAAGCAAACCCCCCAACATCTGTGGCCCTTTCCTGTTTGCAGGCCACACTAGTGAGTGGTTGATAGAAGGAAGCCCCTGGCCTGTCCAGGAGCTGAAAAGCAGTCCCTGGACATGCATGTGTCTCCTGCAGACCCAAAGTGCTCAGCACAGAAAGGGCACAGAATGTGGTGACTCTGCAGCCTCCAAGGGGAAGCAGGGGCCAGAGAACATGCAGAGCTGTCATTAATCAGAAGGAACAGATGACTTGGAGGGGGAGGCTGGGACAATGCAGCTTTAAGCAACCTGCCTACAGTCCGACTCAAGTGTAAGTAAGCCGCCTTGAGTTACAATTCTCACAGGAGGGGTAGGGGATCCTGCGAATCGGTTTTTCATTTGTTTGTTTACCCCCCACACCCGACCCCACCCCTAAAAATGAGTAGCATCTCCTCTCTTCTAGGAAGCTGGCTGATCTCTTTAGAGGCCTTTTGTTTAGTCCAGTTACTCATATCCTAGACTCAACTGGAAACGGTGACACACGGGCTGTCACCATCTGGATTCAGCTATTATCTGCTCAGAGGAACTGGAAGGGGTTGCACAATGGCCAGACTCACCCCACCTCTAAGAGGCCTGGCTGCTCTGGCACCAGCTAGAAAAATCCCCTGCTGCCCCCTCCTCCCACCCACCCCATCCCACCACACACATATGCTTGTCCCAGAACAGCTCTGAGCCCCAGCCACGGAGAAGAAAAGGGTTTTATCTCCCCCTATTAAACTGGGCTTGATCATGCGTTTGAAATTTCATTCGGGTTGGGCAGTAGGTGGCAGCAGCGAGCCCCGGGACGGGGTCGGGGTGTTGGGAGTGTCAGGTGAGTTGCGGAAAACCCAGAAGCGACTTAACTGGGGGCTGATCCTATCTTTCGGGTGAAAAGGAGCAGCCCGAGGGTGCTCTGGGGTGCCTCAAGCAGGGGTGTCATGCTCGCATAAAGTAGACTGTGGGAATGTTCTGCGTCTACCCGCGCAGGAGGAGGACCCGGCGGATCCTGTTTCTAGGAGCTGTGTCTCCTCCTCCTGGATGGGATCCCTACGTTCAAAGGAAAATCGCTGGCTGGAAAATAAAGTGAATCGAAGCGAGGGTTCCTGCCCGGTGTGGGCTTTTCAACATTTCTACTCCGAGCAGATTCCTCCGCCTCGGGTGGAAGACTCTGGGACTGCTCCCTAGGGAGGACGTGTTCTAGTCCCAGCGCGAATTCAATTCGGAATCCCCAAGGCAGGAGCCGGACACAGTCTTCCAGCGCTCTTACCACCTACAACTGAGCCCGGGTGCCGTGCAAACCCGGCAAGAGAGATGCCAGCTGCTTCAATCTCCTAGGAGGCACCCACTGCAGGGCGTCCTTCCAGGACATGGGGTTGGGGGGGCGGGGGGTGGAGAGCGAGGAGAATGAGAGAAGGGGAATGGCATGGCCCTGGAATCCATTTCAATTCCACAACTTATATGGAACGCCACGCGCTACACTGGGCGCTAAGGAAAGGAACAGAAAGAGAAGGCCACTGAACACTACACTTCCTCTAGGCGCCCCCATTATACCACTCCATGGGAAACCCCTCAATCCACAAAAAGGTGAACCTGGTCAGATGGCGTCTTATCTGACCCCATCTACTGATCTGCCCTGTGCCCAGCCCAAGCGTTGGCCGCACCCCAAGCACCTTTGCCTACTACCCCGTCCTGCGCCCCCGACCCCAGCCGGGTCCTGGCCCGGGAGCGCCTACCTTGCAGCGCAGCTCGCGGCCAGTGTGGATGCACAGCGCCCGGGACACATGCTCGCGCTCGGCTAGGGGCAGCAGCAGGTAGTCGGCGATGCGGCTGGGCCCCGGCGCGCTCCCGGAGCCGCCGCCGGTCCCCGGAGCGGCAGGTGGGGGCTGCGGGCTGCAGGGCGAGCCGGGGGGGCTGAGGTAGTCCGGGGGGCTGGAGCACTCGGAGAGGCGCGGGCACTTGGCCGCCACGGCCGCCGCGTCGTCGGCGTCCAGCAGGCGTTTGGCCGGGACGCCTCGGGCGGCTGGGAACAGCAGGGCCGGGCCGCGGGGTTGCGAGGCGCCGCTCATGGCAGAGCGCACGGGACCGACCCGCATCCCGTCCTGGGCCGGGGCGGCCCCGGCTTTTTAAGTCCCGGGATCCGCGCGGGAAGACGCTGCGGGCTTGGCGCCGGCTCCGCGACTTCTTCCAGCCGGCGGGATGGAGTTTGCAGACTGCTCTTGGCTCGGCCCCCACTAGGGGCAAAGCAGGAGCCGCTCCCCGGCGCTCGCGTTGCACGCGGGGACCACGCTGGCTGTGCGTCCGGGGAGCGGAGGCCGGCTTGGGTCCCCGGATCCCCGCAGGCAAGGGCTCCCGGAGCCTCGCTGGGGGCGGCCGCCACTATTGTTGCCTAGGCTGCCGACAGTCCGGGAGGCAGAGGCGGCGGCGGCAGCGGCCAGCGATCCCGGCTTCCCGAGCCGCGAGGACAGGATTCAGTAGGCTCGGCGGAGCCACGAAGCAAATGCACTTCCCAAAGCGATGAGTCTCGAGCTAAAGCCGGGGGAACTTTTTCGCGGCGCTCGGGATCCTGCGCGCTCCTGGGCTCCGGGCGTGTAGGAGAGCGAGCGAGACGCGCTCAGAGAGAGTGACTGTGAGTGAGTGTGAGCGCCGCACCGATCCCGGCCAGTGCACTCCTCCTTCTCCTTTTCCTCCACCTCCTCCGCCTCCCGGTGACTCACGCTGTATACACACACACTCACAGGCCGGGCTGTGTAAACAGTTGGGAAGCCGGGTTGTGCAATGAGGTGGCTGCGACGACTCCGGCCTCGCCGCCCGGCGAGCAGTCTCAGGAGCGGAGGGAGGAGACTTGGGGGAGGGGAGGGAGAACAGGAGGTGGGGGGAATGGGGGTGGCCCGAGGGCTGGGGATGCTTGGGGCAGCGCGCGGTCGGGCACAGGTGGTGCGTCCCGGGCCGGCCTGGGCGCGCGCACACGCCCCCCGGGCTGGGCTGGGCAGGAGGTGGCGCGCGCCCTCCGGCAGGCCGCCAGCTCGGCCGAGAAGCCGAAGGAGGGGGCGGAGGAAAAGTTCCCGTGACGTAAGGGTCCGGGGAAGTGGGCGGGAGGGGCGGGGCCGCGGGGAGCGAAGCGACCGCTGATTGGTGCGCGCGCCTCATTCACAGCAAGCACAATGGGCTGCGGGCGTGAGGCGGGAGCGCGCACCACGGTTCTGTGCACCCGCCGCCCGCTGCAGCCCCGCGGCGACGCCTTTCGCCCCGGGGATACCCCCACCGCCCAGCGCCTGGGGAGCTCCAGTTGGAGCCGTGGGCGCCGCCGAGGCCCGGCTGCAGCCGGAGGAAGGAGGGGGATGGGGAGGTGATGAATTCCAGAATCAGTCATTCACCCCCACGCGGTAGTTCCGGGGAAGACCTGTGCGTGGTAGTGGATGTGGCTTTTTTTTTCTCTCTCTTTTCCTGCCCCCTCCCAGCTCCAATCCCCAGCGTCTGTTCGCTTCCACAAATAGAACCTTCTGTTGGATGAAAGAAAAGCAAACACTGGGCCTTCTGCGCTGCCTCCACCTCCACGCCCCCCTAACCCCCCCGCGCCTGCCGCCCGCCCGGATTGCACGGAAATAGCTTCTCCAGGCTCCCGGGCCGCCCCTTCGCGGTGACTCGCAGAAAGAGCTTCCTGAGCCAGGGCCGGTGGGAAACAAAGGATGTGGGGAGCGGGCGGAAGGGGCCCACGTGGCTGCCGCCAGATTCCTGCTCCCTCCCCAGCCTCCACACGCGCCGCAGAGTCTAGGGCCTGAGTGCCAACCCGGGTAGGTGGGTAGGCTGGTGGAAGTCATTCTGGCCACTGCCAGAGATACCTCCTGCACCCGGGCAGCCCGCGTGATTTGGGTGAGCGTGAAAGTTGTGCGTGAAACAACTTGGAATCTGTCATTTTTCTTTCTTGAATGAACCAGTTCAGGTTGGAGTCCCTGGGCACCCAACAATATAACTATTATCAGAGAGCCCGTCCTTGCACTTCTACTAAATACTTAATTTTCTAAAACCAGGTCGAGCCCCAAGAATAAATCATTTTCCTTATTAATTCTCCATTCACTCAACAAATACTAATTAAGCATCTACCAAGAGCTAAACACTGGGAATTAGAAGATGAAAATTAAAATAATAATAATAGCTAACATGAATCGAGGCCTACAATGTGTCAGACACTGTTCTTAGCACTTTACATGTATTACTTCAGTTTTCCAACCACACTGTGGGGTTATTTTTTGCCCCGTTTCACAGGGAAGAAACTGAAGCCTTAGAAGGATGAAGCTGCCAGGCACAATAGCTCACGCCTGTAATCGCAGCATTTTGGGAGGCTGAGGTGGGCGGATCACCTGAGGTCAGGAGTTCAAGACCAATCTGGCCAACATGGTGAAAAGGCGTTTCTGCTACAAGTACAAAAATTAGCTGGGTGTGGTGACACGCGCCTGTAATCCCAACTGCTGGGAAGGCTGAGGTGGGAGAATCACTTGAACCTGGGAGACAGAGGTTGCAGTGAGCCGAGATCACACCACTGCACTCCAGCCTTGGGGACAAAGTGAGACTTAGTCTCAAAAAATAAAAATTTTAAAAAAGAAGGAACAAAAAATGAAGTTACTTGCTACGGTTAAGTAGCTCATAAGGGGTGGTGCAGTCAAGCTCCTAAGCACTTAGGGCGACTCAATTTGTAGGGGAACACAGGAGTTGGGGAGGACTCTAGAAGGCCTTTGACCTGGGAGATGTGCAGGGATTGTGAGGGAGTTGCTCAAGGCTGAGTATGAATGGTGGGAGGCCAGGCCAGGCAAGGGGTGTGCGGAAGGGCAGGGCTGGCAGGCCACAGGAACTACAATGGTGGTGGGTGCTGAGCCTGCAGAGGTTGCCTGGGACAGTGTTGGGAAGGGCTTGAAGGCCATGTAGCACTTGGTCCTGTGCCCAGAGGAGAGCCCACTGAAGGGTTGGTTGGTTTGTTTTGAGACAGAGTCTCCCTCCGTCACCTAGGCTGGAGTGCAGTGGCCCAATCTCAGCCCACTGCAACCTCTGCCTCCCAGGTTCAAGTGATTCTCCTGCCTCAGCTTCCCTAGTAGCTGGGATTACAGGCACCCACCACCATGCCTGGGTAATTTTTTATTTGTAGTAGAGATGAGGTTTCACCATGTTGGCCAGGCTGATCTCAAACTCCTGACTTTATGTGATCCACCCACCTCAGCCTCCCAAAGTGCTGGGATTACAGGCTGGAGCCACCATGCCCGGCCCCACCTACGTTTTTTTGTCTTTGAAGATTATTCTATTCCAGAATTTAAGATCCACTGAGCTGCCAGCACTTGAATGGCAAACTCAGCATGGCCCCTGAGCATCTACCTCCCAGGTGTGTGCCTCCTTCTCTGCCTCTTCTGAGAGAAAGGCATGCCACCATCTACCCAGCTCCACCCACCCAGGGGCCAGGATCACAGGCACTCATTGCAGGGTCCCCTTTGAATCTGCCTTTTTCCTCTCTCCCACAGCCCACCCTAGACCTGTGAGCTCTCAGTGCTGCACCCTGCCCCACACTGTTCAGCTCCCTGGGGCTGGCCCTCGTGAGCTCTACTTCCCAGGCTCTCTTGCCCATTGGCTTCCAGCCCAGTTTGCCCAGTGGGAGGCCGGGGAGGGAGATTGGAAGGCAGGCGGAAGAAGAGAAGGCCCAGGCTACTCTTTGCTTCCGGCAGGTGGCCACACCTCCCCTGGGGTGACAGAGGAGGCAGCCCCTCTGCATGGCTGCTGCGATGTGCTGCCCAGATCTCGCTGCCCAACTGGAGGATCTATTTCCCTGGCTGCTGGGAGTGCCTATCAGGAGCTGTTTTGGAAATTCCCTTGACTGAGAAGAGCCGCTTTGCCGGAGGTCACACTCCCTTCCCAAGGGTCCACATCCAGTGACCACTGATCATGGAAGAATAAACGTCCCCTTGTCCCAACTTGGGCCACCTCTCCAAGGCATCCCAGCTTCAGAGCTCCCAGATTGGGTCAATTGAGGCCTTCCTAAAATTGCATCACAGCCCAGCTTTTTCCTCTGCCCAATCCTGTTCCTTCCTCCCCCTCTTCCCACAGAATCCCCTAATAAACCTCTTGCAGGCTGGCCTGCATCTCAGAGTTGGTTTCCTGGGGTGCTCAACCCATGGCACCCCCTCTTCATGGTCCGAGCTCACTCCAGGGACTCTGGCTTCTGGGAGCAGGTGAAACCGCCTTTGTCCCTCCAGCTGTAGGGTGGCAGCGGCTTCCAGATGTTGCTAATCTCTGGGTGACCCCCTGCACCATGTTTTGTTCTGTTTTGTTTCTGCCCTTTCTATACCTTTGTAACTAGTTTTCCACATAAATTCTTTCCACTGAACTTCCTTGCCTAAGTTCCGTATTCCTGTCCAGACCCTGTCTAATAGAAACCCTCTCCCTTCCCCATGTTCGGCCCTCTCTCCACTCCCATAATCCTAGTTCACAACCTTCCCCTGGATTCCTGCAGTAAGTTCTCAATGGAGTCACTCATTCATCCCTTCAACAAACACTGAGCCCCTACTTGGTGCCAGCACCCACTAAACGCTGGAGACACAGTGATGCACAAAACACAGTATGTCCTGTATCCCCTTGATCCATCCCCCACACAGCTGTCGAGTCACTTTCTTAAAATCTGAATGTGATCATACAAGGCACTGACCTAACCCTTGCAGGGACCCCACCCCCAGATAAAATCCGAACACAGCAGTATGGAAAAGTAGGCCCTCTTCCGGGCCCCACTTTCCTTCCAAGCTTCACCTTTCTGGCCTCCTCCCCTCTGTCCTACCCATGCCAGCTCCTGGCAGGGCCCCAAACTCATCTATCTGCCAAGTCACACCTCTGCACTTCAGCCTGCACTGTTCCCTCCCACTGGAATTCCCTCTCTTCCTTTTCCAAGGAAAGGAACTCTTACTCATCCTTCAAAACACCATTCGGACTTCCCCAGCGCCTGCAGTCAGATCTCAGTGTCCTACCGAATGCTGTCGAGTCCTCTGTCCATCTATCTCTCACCACCCTTTCCACGAAACTCTGTTCCCAGAGGGCAGGGGTTGTGTCTTGTTCATTTGTGTTCATCCAGCCCCCAGTCCAATGTCCATTATAAAAGAGGGACTTAGGCCAAGCACAGTGGCTCATGCGTATAATCCCAGCACTCTGGAAAGGCCAGGCAGGTGGATCACTTGAGGTTGGGAGTTCGAGACCAGCCTGGCCAACATGGTGAAACCCCTTCTCTACTAAAAATACAAAAATTAGATAAACATGGTGGTGGGCACCTGTAGTCCCAGCTACTCTGGAGGCTGAGGCACGAGAATCACTTGAACCCAGGAAACCCAGGTTGCAAGGAGCCGAGATCGTGCCACTGCACTCCAGCCTGGGAGACTGAGCGAGACTCCATCTCAAAAAAAAAAAAAGAGGGGCTTAGTAAGTGTCAACCAAATAAATGCACTCCAGGGCAGAGGGTCACCCACAAGGAGAGCCTGAGATAACAGATGGAGAGGGAAAACTGGCCTTCAGACAGACAGGGGCTGGAGAGCAGGGCACGGATTTTGGAGTTAGACGTCTGGCCCTGGAGAGGTAATGGGAGGTGGGGTGTTGGGGAAAGCAGGGACGTAAGCTTGTGGGGCTCCCAGCCTGCATGCTGGGGAAGATGGACATGGACCTTTGGCAAGGTCTGAGATCAGGCAGGCAGAGGCACAAGGCAGCTACAATTGTCTTGATTTCTTTGCGGAGGGCTTCCCTACTGGTAAAATGTGGACTGAACTTCCCTCAGACTTTTCAGATACTCACTTGAGGAAGCCAGTGGCTCTTTATGAGCCTCGGTTGTCTCGCCTGTGAAATGGGCATAATAAAGGCCTGGTTTTCCTCTCCTACACAGTTTAGTTTAGTTTTGTTTTGTTGTGGAGATGGGGTTTCATCATGTTGCTCAGGTTGATCTCAAACTCCTGGGCTCAAGCAATCCTCCCACCTCAGCCTCCTAAAGTGCTGGGATTACAGGTGTGAGCCACTGAGCCTGGCCTCCTCCCCTACACAGTTCTTAATGGAAACGAGGAAGTATAAATACGTGGAAAGTACTTTCGGATCATCCAGCCAGACGCTAATGTGGGAGATTATCAGGTATGGGCGTGCCTTGATTTTGAACAGTATTCATTTCATCAACAACTATTCATTAAAGACTTGCTATATGCCAGAATTGAAGAAAAAAAAAAAAAAAAGGCCTGTACTATGAAACTCCAAATCAACAAATACAAATATCGAAATAAATAGGATGGTAATTAGGAAGTCATTCTTTCCATATTAAAGGGTCTCTACCAGGTGATGCCCTTCACAAGCTCCTGTGGTTCACTTTTGATGAGGCCTGAAAGCCAGACTCACCACTGATCGTGCATGCGTGTGTGTCCTGTGTAGCCTCGGCATGATGCTCAGCTGATGCTGGATGCTCAGTACATGTCCAACTGCAAGAAAATTGACTTAACTCTGACTTTTCAGGAGCTCACATATTACGTAACATGGGGAAACCTGTATTGATTTTTTTGGACAAGGTTAGGCTACTAATGACCTCTGGCTTGATTCATTTTCATTCATGCCAAGGTAGATGCATGACAGCAACATTAGGAAGGCTCTGAGTGTTCTACCCATTCTAAAATGGAAATCCTCAGAGGCCAGGGCCCCCAGTTTCCATCTCCCTGTCTCACGGCACATGAGGCTTTGTAGCCACACACAGTGCATTATGCTCCCTGACCTTACATTCTAAAAAAAAAAAAATGAATTAAAAAGTTTGGGGGCCAGTCGTGGTGGCCCACTCCTATAATCCCAGCAATTTGGGAGGCTGAGGCAGGCAGATCACTTGAGGACAGGAGTTCAAGACCAGCCTGGACAACATGGTGAAACCCCTTCTCTACTAAAAATACAAAAACATTAGCTGGGCATGGTGACGCACGCCTGTTGTCCCAGCTACTTGGGAGGCTGAGGCATGAGAATCATTTGAACCCAGGAGGCAGAGATTACAGTGAGCCAAGATTGTACCAATGCACCCCAGCCTGGGTGACAGAGACTCTGTCTCAAAAAAACAGGAACATACTTAGGGAAGACAATGTATCAAAAGCTAGGAAAGACAGAAACATGTATTGTGTTCCTGCCACATTCTAGACACTTTCCTGTTGTTTAATTTACTGTTTAAACAATCATGGAAAATAGTTATTGAACTGGATGCAGTGGCACGCACATGTAGTCCCAGCTACTCAGGAGGCTGAGGCAAGAGGATCACTTCAGACTAGGAGTTCAAATCCAGCCTGGGAAAAGTAGCAAGACCTTTTTTCAAAAAAAAAAAAAAAAAGCTGGGCGCAGTGGCTCTCAGCTGTAATCCTAGCACTTTGGGAGGCTGAGGTGAGCAGATCACTTGAGGTCAGGAGTTCGAGACCAGCCTGGCCACATGGCGAAACCCCATCTCTATTAAAAACACGAAAAGTAGCCAAGCATGCTGGCGGGCACCTGTAGTCCCAGCTGCTCAGGAGGCTGAGGCAGGAGACTTGCTTGAACCTGGGAGGTGGACGATGCAATGAGCCAAAATCATGCTGCTGCACTCCAGCCTGGGTGACAGAACGAGACTCCATCTCAAAAAAAAAAAAAAAAAAATTTTTTTTTTCTTTTTTTACCACCATTTGTACAGATGCACAAACAGGCTCAGAGAAGCTGATTAATTTGTCTAAGATCACACAGCCAGAAGGTGGCAAAGTTGAATTGAACGTTCTTAGGGTTGAATCCTAGCCATGCCTTTTCTGCTTTATAAACTGCTTCAATCTCCTAATGAAGAGAAATTCTATCCAAACATTTCTCTTTCTTTAAAAGCACAGGAAGCCTTAGATTTGCACAGGACTAATGTCTGTGGAGGCCTGGACAAGAGTATAAACAGAGACTTCTAATCTGTGACCTGTTTTCCCTTTTCTTCCCTCCTGAGTTTCTCTTCCCTCCTTCAGTCTTCACCACGTAGGGCCTCCAGGGCCTGCCCTGGAGATCCCAGCTGACACATCCAAACCCGATCCACACACACACCCCACACACACGGCTTGGCCCTTCCTTGACCACCCGTAGGCCTAGAGGTCCACACAGCAGAGTCAACAGGTCATCTTGGGAAAATGGGATCTAGGAAAAAGACTCCTGAGTCCCAAAGGCAGGTTCCAAACCTTTGGGGCAGGGAATCCCAGGGTCCTGGGTACCTGGAATGGGTCTGGAAGGGCAGGCACAGGCTCTGTGTAGGCCCCGGCCCTTGCTCAGTGGAAAGGATACTCCTGGAGGACCAGGGAGGGCCTGGATTGCCCGGGTCTAAGGGAAGTGCTGGTTTGCCAGGAGGGATTCCGGAGCACTTTGCCAGAGCCCTCTCTCCTCCCTCCTCACATGCACGTTGCGGTCTCTTACTTGTAAAATGGTTTTTTTTTGTTTGTTTTTGTTTTTTGTGGCAGGGTCTCACTCTGTCACCTAGGCTGGAGTGCAGTGATGAGATATCAGCTCCCTGCAACCTCTGCCTCCCGGGTTCAAGCGATTCTCCTGCCTCAGCCTCCCAAGTAGCTGGGATTACAGGCGTGCGCCACCATGCCCAGCTAATTTTTGTATTTTTCATAGAGACAGGTTTTTGCCATGTTGTCCTGGCTGGTCTTGAACTCCTGGACTCAAGCAATCCACCCACCTCAGCCTCCCAAAGTGCTGGGATTAAAGGCGTGAGCCACCACTCCTGACCCTTGTAAAATGTTCTTCTTGATCAGATCTGTAATCAGTACAATCTCTGCCCTCCAAGGAACGAGCCGTAGTGAGAAAGGCACATTAACAGAAACATAGACAAATAGCTGCCTACAGTCTAGTGCTGAGAAGGAAGAGAATCACTTGGCAGGGAGAAGAAGGAAGGATCAGAGACTTCCCAGAAGAGCTGGCCTTGGAGGGCCATGGACAATCTGTCACTTGTGTCCATGCATGGCTGGTCCAGTGTTTGCAGGCATTGTAGAGGTGGCCAGACTGGAAGCTTCTCAAGGTCAGAGCTGGGGGTTTCCTGGATGCAGGGGCAAACACCGCACCATGCCTGCGTTGGCAAATGCTAACACACCCTTCACGTCTTTCTCAGTTATTTTGCTGCAACTTTCTTTTTCTTTCTTTCTTTTTTTTGGAGACAGAGTTTCACTCTTATTGCCCAGGCTGGAGTGCAGTGGCGCAATCTCGGCTCACTGCAACCTCCGCCTCCTGGGTTCAAGCGATTCTTCTGCCTCAGCCTCCCTAGTAGCTGAGAGTACAGGTGCTCACCACCACGCCCAGCTAATTTTTTGTATTTTTAGTACAGAAGGGGTTTTACCATGTTGGAGGCTGGTCTTGAACTCCTGACCTCAGGTGATCCGCCCACCTCGGCCTCCCAAAGTGCTGAGATTACAGGCATGAGCCACGGTGCCCAGCCCCCCTGCAACTTTCATCTGAGAATTCTTCCTATCTGTTGGCGCTTGACTCATTTTTGCCTTAATTTGTCTTCCAGCAACCTCTTCACCATTCTCCACCTCTTCACTCCTTTTGGCTTAGCCCTTAGCCACTACCTGGCAAGCCCTGCTTGTCCCGACCGAGATCCCCTATAGTCTGGGAAGGGGTTGGAAGACAGAAGCAGCAGGCAGCAGGAGCGGCTAACACTGGTGGGAAACACGGTCAGCTGCAAAGCTTCATGCACATTCGTTCTATTGCCAGTGGGAAGGGCACAGATCTTCATGTCTAAATAGACCCGGGTTTGGGGCTGGCTGTGCCATTAACTCACAGCAGGTCACTTCTCTTCTTGAAGAATCATACATTTCTCCTTTTTTTTTTTTTTTTTTTTTTTGAGACGGAGTCTCTCTCAGTTGCCTAGGCTGGAGTACAGTGGTGTGATCTCGGCTCATTGCAACCTCTGCCTCCCTGGCTCAAGCGATTCTCGTGCCTCAGCCTCCCAAGTAGCTGGGATTACAGGCGCGTGACACCACACACAGCTAATTTTTGTATTTTTAATAGAGACAGGGTTTCACCATGTTGGCCAGGCTGGTCTCGAACTGCTGACCTCAGGAGATCCTCCTGCCTCAGCCTCCCAAAGTGCTGAGATTACAGGTGTGAACCACTGCTCCTGGCTGTTTTTCTCCTTTTTTGAACGAACATGTTGAACTGGTGATATTCACGCTGAGTTCCCTGCAACCCTAAGGTTATTATGGTGGCATCTGGGAAGAGAGCAGGAAGCTAACGTGAGACTCTGAGCTACCCATTCCAGCTTTCACCGAATGTTCTAGATTATGTTCTGTAAGATCTTGTTGGAGAACAGGCTTCCACTGCTCCTGAGTAAAAACATGAAAACCACTGACTTTGGTGGTTTCGGTGATCTCTGAGGTCCCATTCATCTCTGACACTCATTCTTTTATTTAATGTCAGGAATCATGAGCCAGGAACCCACAGGCCAAATCCAGTCTTAGGCCATGTTTGCTAGCCCATCTCAGTGCTGGCAATTCTTTGGGGAGTGAGGCGTACGCTGTCTAGTTCACCACAGTCCCCACCACTCCTTACTGTCTAACATCCACCACACCACATCACATTTAGGTTAGCAGCCTGGACCCTGGAGACCTTTGAGTTTGCTCCCCAGAAATGCTCCCCTGAGGCCGGGCATGGCGGCTCAACGCCTGTAATCCCAGCACTTTGGGAGGCTGAGGCAGGTGGATCACCTGACGTCAGGAGTTCGAGACCAGCTTGACCAACATGGTGAAACCCCATCTCTACTAAAAATACAAAAAATTAGCCAGACGTGGTGGCACATGTCTGTAATTCCAGCTACTCAGGAGGCTGAGACAGGAGAATTGCTTGAACCCAGGAGTTGGAGGTTGCAGTGAGCCAAGATTGTGCCACTGTACTCCAGCCTGGGCAACAGAGTGAGACTCTGTCTCAAAAAAAAAAAAAAGAGAAAAAAGAAATGCTCCCCTGAGACCTTCCCTTCCCAAGAGACCCTCCAGATAGCAGAAAAGAGGTCCAGAGCCTGGAAACAGACGTCCCCCAACCTAGGGAGAGGACAAAAGGGGAGCAGGGTGTTTGAGGTATAAGGGATACCTCCTTTGTCCTATCTGCCCCACCCAGAAGACCCCTGTGATCGTTTTATTTTTTCATTATTTATTTATTTATATATTTTGAGACAGGGTCTTGCTCTGTTGCCCAGGCTGGAGTACAGTGGCACAATCTCAGCTCACTGCAACCTCCGTGTCCCAGGTTCAAACAATCCTTCCCTTTCAGCTTCCCAAGTAACTAGGACTACAGGCACATCCCACCATGCCTGGCTAATATTTTGTATTTTTAGTAGAAACGAGGTTTCACCAGGTTGGCCAGGCTGGTCTTGAACTCCTGACCTCAGGTGATCCTCTTGCCTCAGCCTCCCAAAGTGCTGGGATTACAGGCATGAGCCACCATGCCCAGCCCCACTGTGATAGTTTTAAAAATACAGTTGCAAATTCTTTGCCACTTTTCCCATCAAAAGTCGGGAGTCTCTTGAATCTGGGTGGGCTTATGACTGCCTTGACCAATGTCGCAATGAAAGTGACACTCTGAGACTTTCCAGGTTGGGTCACAAAAGCCCACGCGGCCTCTGCCTGGTTCCACGGGACACTGGCAGTTGCAACCCTGAGCAGCCGGTTAAGAATCCCCTCTACCCTGAGAACGTGATGCTGGAGAGGCCACGGGGAGCCTCTCCAAATGACAGACTCAGCTGAGCCTGTCCCACAGCTGTCCCAGCCCAGGTGCCACACAGGGGGGTGAGGAAACCACCCTAGGAATGAATGCTCCAGCTTCAGATATCACAGAGCAGACAAGTGCCATCCTCACCCCAGCCCTTGTCCTGTGCGGCCTGACCCACAGAACAGCTTTGTGCCCCAAGTTTAGGAGTAGTTTGTTACACAGCAATAGACAACCAGAACAACATTCTGGAACTGTTCCAGATGAGTCAGGAAGTCTGACAGGCAGAGCCTCTTCAGCCCATAGGACACCTTTCAATGCTAGCTAGAAAAGGGCACCCCACCCTCCGGATGGGTTGCAGCAGGGCACAGGTAGCCCCCGCAGCAGGGCACGGGTAGCCCCCACAGCAGGGCAGAGGGCTTGGCCAGTGGACAGCAGGCTGGATTTCAGCCCTGTACAACCGTATGCAAGGGGGCCCTGCCGACCAGAGATGCCCTCTTCTGTCCTTCATGAATCAGTGTGAGATGAGCTGAAAGGAAAAAAGTCATTTTCTAAACACTCACACAATTGCCCTGCAATCCCAGTGAGCATCTCTCAAGACTCAGGAAGGTCCCTGTGCTCAGACCTTATAAGCTCTGCTGCACCAGTGAGTCATCTCGGCACATAAAGCACTCATCAAAAATATATGCATTGCCGGGCGCGGTGGCTCACGCCTGTAATCCCAGCACTTTGGGAGGCCGAGGTGGGCGAATCACAAGGCCAAGAGATCGAGACCCTCCTGCCCAACATGGTGAAATCCCATCTCTACTAAAAATACAAAAATTATCTGGACATGGTGGTGCACACCTGTAGTCCCAGCTACTCGGGAGGCTGAGGCAGGAGAATCACTTGAACCTGGGAGGCGGAGGTTGCAGTGAGCCGAGATCATCGCACTACTGCACTTCAGCCTGAAGTCAGAGTGAGACTCCATCTCAAAAAAAAAAAACAGCGGCTGGTTGCAGTGACTCACGCCTGTAATCCCAACACTTTGGGAGGCCGAGGCGGGTGAATCATGACGTCAGGAGTTTGAGACCAGCCTGGTCAACATGGTAAAACCCCGTCTCAACTAAAAATACAAAAAATTAACTGGGCATAGTGGCGGGTGCCTGTAATCCCAGCTACTCAGGAGGCTGAGGCAGGAGAATTGCTTGAACCCGGGAGGCGGAGGTTGCAGTGAGCCGAGATCAGGCCACTGCACTCCAGTCCTGGTAACAGAGTGAGACTCTGTCTCAAAAATAAATAAATAAATAAATAAATAAATAAATAAATAAATAAAACAAAAAACAAACAAAAAACATATACATATACACACATATATCCACAAGTTGCTTTTCCCTTTTTCTCATTAAAAAAAAAAAAAAAAGCCCCCACCTTACCATGATCAGATCCAAGTCTGCAGGCTGTTTTGAAGTAATTCATCTTGCCCCTTCAAACAGACCATTTTCCCTCACTCAGCCCGCCAAGACTGTCTCCTTTCATTCTTGAACAAAGCTAGCCCCAAGCACAGGACTGTGTGGTTTCTGGGGTTTCCACTTAAAAATACTCTCGGCTGGTGGCTCTTCTGCAATATTCACGAGGAGGGCTGCAGACCGTGAACTGAAAGATGGAGTGGGCCGGGGCCACATCATGCCAGATCACCAAGCGTCTGAGGCACAGAAGTCTTTTCTCCTCTGGGTTGAGTAATGGCCACTGCGAGCTCAGAAGCCACAGACTCTGTTCACAGACGCTATACCTCACTTTATGCAAACCTGGTAGCCAAAAATCTGGCTTTCTGTGAAGGATTGCAGAGGCGGAGTTGTCCACACAGCCTGTGGGTTCAGGCAGCCCCCTTCGTTGGGAGGATGTGTGGTCACAGATTATTTGTCTTTGTGAGGAAAGGAACCCACCGATGCTGAGCACTGACTCAGTGTCACTTGCTATACTTTGTATACATTATTTCATCCATCCTCGAAACAGCCCTGCAAGTGGTTACTATTATCTCCATTTTCCAACTGAGGAAAGGGAGGTTCAGAGAGGCTAAGTCACTTTCCCAAGGCCACACAGCTAAAAAGACTGTGAGCCAGTGGGCCGGACGCAGTGGCTCATACCTGTAATCCCAGCAGTTTGGGAGGCTGAGGTGGGAGGATCCCTCGAGTCCAGGAGTTCAAGACCAACCTGAGCAACATGGTAAGACCCCCTCCCTCCCCCATTGCTACAAAAAATTTAAAAATTAGCAGGGCATGATGGCACATGCCTGTAGTCCCAGCTACTCAGGAGGCTAGGGTGGGAGGATTACTTGAGCCTGGGAAGTCGAGGATGCAGTGAGCCATGATCATGCTACTGTACTCCAGCCTGGGCAACAGCAAGACCCTCTTTCAAAAAATAAATAAATAAATAAAAATAAAAGACTGGGAGTCAGGATTCAAGCAAACCCCAGGTTGGCCCATAGCAAGACATTGTATTTCCCTCTCCCCTCTCTCCACTTCCTTCCCAGGCTTGCTTTCTCTGTGCTCCACATCTTAGGAAACTGCAGCGCAAGTGCCTCTGCCTAAGCCCTGCTTAAGTGAGATTACATACGGCCTCACCTGTGGGTTGGAGGGAGGGCTTACCTAGCTCACATGCAACACAATTCAAGTTATCAAAACTTGTTTGTATAAGACCTTTTGTGTATTGGGACAAACCTGGACCGGGCTCTGGAAGGGATCCTTGTCCTTGGGTCAGAGTCATTTGTCCTTTGGCCCACATTTATTGAACTTCTACTGTGTGCCAAGCATCATATTCCACACCGGCAGTAGAGAAGTAAACAGCAGCCCTGTCCTCTGTGAACTCACGGTGGAATGGGAAAGGAAGGGCACAGAGAATTGTAGGATGAGAAGAATGAAATGGATCCCAGAAGAGGGACACAGGAAGGAGAGGTCAGTTCTGCCAGAAAGCCCTCCATGGACCAGCCCCTGGAACGTGAGGTTGTCCTTGTTGAGAGTGGAGCCATGTCCAAGACAGATTCAGTTGAACCAGCTCCTGGAATTTGACAGACAGCGAGAATCACATTAAAACAGGCAGCCATCCGGCAGGCCAGGATGTATGCATCAGTCGATCAATGAAAACATTCACTTTGCCCAGATGAGCCACCCACAGGAAGTCACATTATCAGAAATGTAATTGTACAAATGGAATCTGCAAATGTGATGGATATTGAGAAGTATTTTGTAGCCAGAGTAGCTTGAAGCCATTTCTGTCTCTAAAGGGAAAGTCATCCTAGGATACAGTTCTGGCTAAGTTAGCGCTGGCAAGAATCCCCCCACTCTTTACAGAGCACAGATGGTGTATTAGTTAAAGCACAGCTCTGCTGCGGTAACAAAGACAGCCGGAAAAAAGTGGTTTAAGGGATGCAGAAGCCGTTTCACCCCCCTGTCACTTTCTGAGGGCGCCATTCCCAACTGGTAGAATTTAGGGACATAGTCTCTTTCCACATTATGGCTCCAACATCCATCTGCACCCTTGAGCCCAAGTCTCAGTCACATCCAGGTCCCAGCGAGCTGGCAAAGGACAAGAGCATGAGGGAGGCACACCCACCTGGCCTGGCAATGGCACGGAAAGCCTCCACTCACATTTACATTTCTCATGTCAGTGAGGACACGGTCTCACCCAACGACAAGGCCAGCTAGGAAGTGAGCCCAGGAAGATGCAGACAGCAGGTGTAGGGGGACCCCTACCTGTCTCTGCTTCAGATGGCAGTTGGGATGTTTGCAGGTGTAACCAAAACCTCCACTTAAAGGGCCGGGCCCGGGGACTCACGCCTGTAATCCCAGCACTTCGGGAGGCCAAGGTGGGAGGATTGCCTGAGCTCAGCAATTTGAGACCAGCCTGGACAATATGGTGAAATCCCGTCTCTACTAAAAATACAGAAATTAGCCAGGCGTGGTGGTGCGTGCCTGTGGTCCCAGCTACTCAGGAGGCTGAGAGAGGAGAATCGCTTGAACCCAGGAAGTGGAGGTTGCAGTGAGCGCCATTGCACTCCAGCCTGCGCAACAGAGTAAGACTCTGTCCCAAAATAAAAACAAACAAAAAAAACCCTTCATTTAAACCAGCTTAAACCCACAGGACAACTTGGAGGAGGCTTCAGGGTCCGCTGATTCACCACCTCATCTCCAGTGGGTCAGCTCCCCACTCAGGCGGGCCTCAGCTTGGCTGCAGTGGGTCCAGTATCACGTCTCAACATGACAACATTCAAAGAAGGAGGAGCGCGCTCTTTCTGTGTTTTCCCTTAGGAAAGAAGTTTCCCCAGATGCCGGCCCGCCGGCACTCCCCTCCAGTGGACAAAATTAGCCGGGCGTGGGGGCAGGTGCCTGTAATCCCAGCTACTAGAGAGGCTGAGGCGGGAGAATGGCTTGAACCTGGGCGGCGGAGGCTACAGTGAGCCAAAATCTTCCTACTGCACTCCAGCCTGGGGAACAGAGCAAGACTCTGTCTTAAAAAAAAAAAAAAAAGCGGCCCACGCCGTTAATCCCAGCACTTTGGCCAGATGTGGGTCACATGCCCATGTCTGAGCCAATTACTGGAGCAATGGGCTGAATCGAACCCCCACCACACACCTGACATTCATATGGTGAAGTCCTAAGCCTCAGGGAGACTACTTTTGGAGATACGACCTTCAAAGAGGTAAAGGAAAATGAGGTCATCTGGGTGGGTTCTAATCTAATCTGACCGATGTCCTTAGTTAAAAAAAGAAAAAAAAAAGGGTGATTAGGAACAGACAACAACACACACCAAGAGATGACCCTGGGAGGACACAGGGAGAAGATGCCATTGACAAGCCAAGAAGAGAGACCTGAGAATTAACCAACCCTGGCCGGGTGTGGCGGCTCTATGCCTGTAATTCCAGCATTTTGGGAGGCCAAGGCGGGTGGATCGCTTGAGTGCAGGAGTTTGAGACCAGCCTGGGCAACATGCAGAAATCTTGTCTCTACTAAAAATACAAAAAATCAGCCAGGCGTGGTGGTGGGCGCCTGTAATCCCAGCTACTCGGGAGGCTGAGGCAGGAGAATCTCTTGAACCCAGGAGCCAGAGGTTGCAGTGAGCCGAGATCGCGCCATTGTACTCCAGCCCGGGCAACAAGAGCCAAACTCACTGCAGCCTCTGCCTCCCAGGTTCAAGCCGTTCTCCCACCTCAGCCTCTCTAGTAGCTGGGATTACAGGTGCCTGCCACCATGCCCAGCTAATTTTTGTATTTTTCGTAGAAACGGAATTCCACCATGTTGGCCAGGCTGGTCTCAAACTTCTGGTCTCAGGCGATCCCTCTGTCTCAGCCTCCCAAAGTGCTGGGATTACAGGCATGAGCCACCGCGCCTGGCCCACTCTCCAGTTCTTTATCTGGGACTTGCTCTGGTTTCTCTTGATGGGAGTTAGGAGCTTGGGGTGCTCTCCGAACCCTTCTCTCACCCTATGGTCAGCCCCCTGCTTTCCTCAACCAAAGGCCAATTACATGCATGAATGAGTTGGGCAGCAGCTCTCCTGCCCACCCCTCCAACCCCAAGGAGCTCTCAGTCCTGCCCTGCCGCTGTAACACAGCACACAATGCATCCCCTCCTGGAGCCTGGGGTTCTCCTGGGGGTGGGATTTCTGCTTTACTCTGATAGCAACCTCATTTCCAAGTTCTTGGGAGCAGGGGTGTGCTGGTGAATGTGGGAACAGTTGGTTCTGGTGGCAGCATTTGCCGATTTCCATGGTGTAAATGCTCCCGTCCTGGCCCATTTGAAGCTACTCACGTGAGGTCAGTGCACAGAGTTGGGCAGCTCCAGCACACACACCGCTGCCTAGGGGGCACCTCTGCATTGCCTTCAGTGGTGACAATGGCCAGTCTCTTATCATCTATTCTGAGCTCACATCTCAAATGATGTTTATGAGAAAATGGCTCACAGGGTAGGAGAGGGTTAAAAATATGTTATGGCCCCTGGGTGGGAACCTGTGTGCAAGCAGAGGGCCTGGGAAAATCTTGGGGGTGCCGTGTCCTGGAAAGATCCCCTCCTTCGCTTGTTCCCAGGCTGGGAGGATGAATGCCACCGTGGATAATAAGTGGAAGTAGGGCTCTGCTGGACTCTCATTGCCCTCTCCAGGAGGGGCCCTCCCCCCTTCACCTCTGCACAATTGCTTCCTCTGTTCCCGGAGCTCCAGAACTCAGCTTCCCTCAGAGTCCCATCCAAGCTGGAGTCAGGATAAAGGCCACCATTGACGGGCACTTCCTCTGCACCCTGCACTGGGCTGGGTCCTCCAGACTCAATTTTCATTGAATTCACACCACTGCCCCACGGACTTAGTGGGCGTAGTCTCGTCACAAAGATGAGGTGTAGGGAGGTCAGAGAAATGGTTTCAAGGTCACAGTGGCAGGGGCAGTATTTCCACGGTGCTTCCAGGGTCACACAGGACACATGGAGTCACAGAATAATAATAACAATGACCATGGCTAGTGTTTACTGAGGACTTAATTTTCTTTATTTTATTTTATTGTTTTGAGATGGAGTCTCACTCTGTCACCCAGGCTGGAATGCAGTGGTGCAATCTCAGCTCCCTGCAACCCCTGCCTCCTGGGTTCAGGTGGTCCTCCCACCTCAGCCTCCCGAGTAGCTGGAACTACAGGCGCATGCCACCATGTCTGGCTAATTTTTGTATTTTTAGTAGAGATGGGGTTTCACCATGTTGGCAGAATGGTCTCGAACTCCTGACCTCAAGTGATCTAACCGCCTCGGCTTCCCGAAGTGCTGAGATTACAGGCATGAGCCACCATGCCTGGCCTGAGGACTCAATTTTGGAAGTGAGGATGTACATGCATGTGGGCTGATTCAATCCTCATCACCGCTCTACGAGACAGGGATAAACTATGGCTCCCACTCTGCAGATAAGGAACCCCAGGCTCCAGGGGGGGATGCATTGTGTGCTGTGTTACAGCGGCAGGGCAGGACTGAGAGCTCCTTGGGGTTGGAGGGGTGGGCAGGAGAGCTGCTGCCCAACTCATTCATGCACCCCCCTCCCCACCTCACTCCCCAGTCTAGCTTTGGTCCTGGTCTCTCCCTATGCCTCCAGAGGACTAGCACTTTCCCCAGCAGTGCTGGGGGTAGATCCAAAGTCCCGAAGTTCCTGCCACAGACACTGTCGGCGTGATAGGAAAGGAAATCTCTGTCCTTCCCCTCGGTGCCCAGCCTCCCGTTGGCTAAGCCGGCACCTGGGCGGGGAAGAGGGTAGAATGAGGCTATTCAGAGAGTTTTCCTGATGCAATAACTGATTGCAAAACCCTCGCATCCCTGAGCGCTTTATGGAGGGTGGTAATTCTAAGCGGCACCAGGAAATCCCTAACTCACCCAGCTGCCGGAACACAGCCCTCCAGGTCAAACCACAGGGAAGAAGAACAGTTACCGGGAGGCTAGGCGCCAGAGAAACAAAGGGAACATCCACAATAACCCCATGGGGATCCAGCTCTTCACACCCCGAATCCCATTGGCTGCACGAGGTCCTCAGGTGGGAGGAGCAAAGCCAAGTCTCATTCACAGATGAGAACATTGATTTGTTCAGATAAGTAAAGGATTCTGACTTTCAGACTCCTGCTCCAGTGCTCATTTATCCACTGTTAGGAGCCTACACTGGAGGCAATGGGTGATGCTGTGAGGAGGGGCCAGAGAATGGCAGAGGTGACAAGAGAGCAAGCATAAGGGGCCTGTAGCCAGACTGACCCCAGTGCAAATCATGGCTCTGCAGCATCAGGCAAGTCACTTAACCTTTCTGGGCCTTTCTCCTTGGCAGGTGGGACAGGGAGACTGTTAAGAGTTTGCACTCTAAAGTCAGAATGGCTGGGTTGTAATCCTGGCTGCACTACTTACAGGCTAGGCTGTGTGACCTTGGACAAGTCGGTTAACCTCTCTGTGGTTCAGTTTCCTTATCTGGCGAATGAGCCTTTTAAAACCCACCTATAGGCTTGCTGTGAGGATTTTTTTAACTAATGCAAGTAAGGCTCTTATCATAGGCCTGGCTTATGGTAAACAGTCAATCAATATTAGCCCTTAATGTTGTCTGCAAAACCGAGAAGAAAAGAGCTTGTTTTTTTGTTTTGTTTGTTTATTTGTTTGAGACAGAATCTTGCTCTGTTGCCCAGGCTGGAGTGCAGTAGTGTGATCTCAGCTCACTGCAACCTCTGCCTCCCGGGTTCAAGCAATTCTCTGCCTCAGCTGGCCTTGAACTCCCGACCTTGTGATCCACCTGCCTCAGCCTCCCAAAGTGCTGAGATTACAGGCATGAGCCACCGCTCACAAAAATGAGCTGGGTGTGGCGGCGCACGCTTGTAATCACAGCTACTCGGGAGGCTGAGGCAGGAGAATAGCCTGAACCCGGGAGATGGAGGTTGCAGTGAGCCGAGATTGCGCCACTGCACTACAGCCTGGGCGACAGAGAGAGACTCTGTCTCAGAAAAAAAAAAAAAAGCTTTTGTAAATTAAAGGAAACAGCACATTTGGGGGCATGGGGGGAGGGTGTGGTTGAGGGGAAGTGCAGGAGAGCTCTCCCTCCACAGATTGAATTGGAATCTTCTAGAAAAGAGAAAGAAACCCGTTAAGGGGACCCAAGCTGGCCCTGGACCGGCTTTGGGATATTTCCTTCTGTAGCACCCACCTGGCCTTCACCTTTGTGCCTTATTCACTCCACCTGGAGTGCAATCCCACCCGCTTCAGCCACTCCTCCCTCCCCACAAAGATTCCCTTGGGAGAATTACCTCAAGCTGGAAATGTTCCTGGCCAGGGTAGTGAGAGGGCAAAAATGTAAATACACATTGGCCTTGGAGTTTCATAACTGCCGTGAGTCACTTCCCTTCACAGAAGACATGGCAGAGGGACAAGCGCTCTGAGTCCTATCAGTGAGGGTGGACTTAAGTGCCTTTCCAGGCATTCTTCAGTGGAGTCCGCTCCAAGTTCTCTCCACAGGAAGGATGTGCTCTGGATGTTTGTGCTGAAGGCATGTCAAGGTTCAGAAGAGGGAACAGAACCCGCCTGAACCCAGGTCACAAGTTTCCCTCATCAAACATCATTTCTGTCTTCTTAATTCCTGTCCACTGGAGATCCTTTCCCAGCTGCCTCAGAGGCCTGGCAACTTGCCATGTATTCATTAGAAATTCTTTAGTTTGCAAGTAACTGAAATTACAGTATTATAATAAATAGGGGTTTATTTTCTCACGTTAAAAGAAATTCATAACAGAAGAACTGTTCTTGCTTTTTTGGCAGCACGGTGATGTCAAAGCCAATCATACCATGATTCTGTCGGTCTTTCCCTCAAGGTTGCAAGATGGCTGCTGCAGCTCCACATATTGCATCCACTCTCAAGGCAGAAAAAGGAGAGAAGAGCACAAAATGGTGGTGCTGTTGGAGTCTGTTCCTATGTCTATTATCTATTGTTGCACAAATGACTATGGCCAAATTTAGAGGCTTTAAAACAATAGTCTTTATTAGCTCATGAGTCTGAGTGTCAGCATTCTGGAGTGGGATAAGCTGGCAGTTCTTTCACTCTTAACCAGGTTCACCCATGCAACAGCAATCAGTCGATGGCTCATTGGGGCTGTCTTGTCCAAGATAGCCTCGCTCACATATCTGGTGTTGGGCTCTGGCTGTTGGAGACGTGAGTGCAGAAGCACAGGTCAGAGTGAGCATGGAAGCATTCCATGAGCCAAGAAAGGCTGGAAAAGGCAAGGAATGGCTCCTCCCCTGAAACCTCCAGGTGCAATGCAATCTTGCCAACACCTTGATTTTACCCCAGTAAGACCCATTTTGGTCTTCTGAATTCCAAAACATCAGAACTGTAAGACAATCGATTGATGCTGTTTAAAGCCACTAAGTTTGTCATAGTTGGTTGCAGCAGCCATAGGAAACTATCTCCCTCCACTGCTCTCTAATTCTCTCTCTCTCTCTTTTTTTTTTTTTTTTTTTTTGAGACAATCTCACTCTGTCGCCCAGGCTGGAGTGCAATGGCATGATCTTGGCTCAATGCAACCCCTGCCTCCTGGGTTCAAGTTATTCTCCCGCCTCAGCTTCCCCAGTAGCTGGGATTACAGGTGCCTGCCACCACGCCCAGCTAATTTTTGTATTTTTAGTAGAGACGAGCTTTTACCAGGTTGGCCAGGCTGGTCTCGAACTCCTGACCTCGGGTGATCCATCCGCCTCGGCCTCCCAATGTGTGGGATTACAGGTGTAAGCCACTGTGCCCGGCTGCTCTCTAATTCTCTAAGACAGGGCTTACTCAATTATGGCCCAATGCCTGATTTTGTAAATAAAGTTTTATTGGAACACAGCCACGCTCATTCCTTTCCATATGTTTGCCTTTCTGCTAGCACAATAGCTGTGACAGAGATCATGTGGCCTACAAGACCAAGGCTCTACATTGCTGGCCTTTTTTTTTTTTTTTTAATTATTACTATTTTTTTATTTTTGAGACGGAGTCTCTCTGTCGCACAGGCTGGAGTGCAGTGGCATGATCTCGGCTCACTGCAAGCTCCGCCTTCCAGGTTCAGGCCATTCTCCTGCCTCAGCCTCTGGAGTAGCTGGGACTACAGGCGCCCACCACCACGCCCGGCTAATTTTTTGTATTTTTAGTACAGACGGGGTTTCACCGTGTTAGCGAGGATGGTCTCGATCTCCTGACCTTGTGATCCGCCCGCATAGGCCTTCCAAAGTGCTGGGATTACAGGCGTGAGCCACCGCGCCCAGCAGCTGGCTCTTTACAAGAAGTTTGCCAGCCGGTATTCCAGGACACTGGCCAAGGCTTCCTTGCATAGTAGTCCTGCGGGAGCAAAAGAGCTAGTGTTGGTTTCAAAGTTTCTGGAGACCTAGGCTTAGAAGTTCCACCACATTTTGTTGGTCAAAGCAAATCACGAGACCAGCGCAGATTTAAGAGGTGAGAAATAAACTCTTTCTCTTGATGGAGAAATGGCAAAGTCACATTGCAAAGGAGTGTGTTTTCAGGGGTAGGAGATAGTGTTGTGATCATCTTCGGGGAATCTATCAGAGTTCTCTCTTATCAGGAGAGCAAAGCTTCCTAGAAACTCCCCAGCACACATCCCTTAGCTCTCATTGGCCCAAACTGGGTCACATGGCCACTCCTAGCTACAGGAGGAGAGATAGGAAGGCCAGAAGGATGATTGGCTTAGCCCAATCGTGATCCATCCCTGGGGTTAGCATGCTGTTAGCAAAGAAAGGAGAATGGATAGTGAGTAGGAAGTTAGCAAACTTTGCCCTACCTGGCTTTCCAGGTGGTTCCAAATTGAGTTCAGTTATTCAAAGTAAACATCCAAATATCAAGAACCTGCTATGCGCTCATTTCTGGTTGTGACTGGATAGCAGAGTGCTGTAATCCCTGTTCTCAAGGAGCCTGCAAACCTTGGAGACACTATCCCTCCTGGACAAGAGAAGGTGTGTATGAAGATGTTCACTGTAGCCTGATTGTAAAGAGTGAGTAAGTGGAAGCAACAGTGCCTCTGTCAGGGGTGGATAAGGAAACTAGTTAGATACGGGAGTATTTATGTTGGTTAGAATGAATGGACCAAGTCCTCACACATCAACTTGAATAATTCACAAAAACATCTTCAGTGAAAAAAGCAAAGCACAACATCATTGCTGTAAATTGCAAAACACATAAAACATTGGTATAAATTGCTTACAGATAAAGACTCTGTAGTAAAAAAAAAAAAAAAAAAGACAAATATGGTTGGGAGACAGGAGAGGTGATGGGAATGTGGCTGAAGCTCTAATTTATATTTCTTTTTTTTTTTTGAGACAGAGTCTGGCTCTGTTACCCAGGCTGGAGTGCAGTGGCGTGATCTCGGCTCACTGCAAACTCTGCCTCCTGGGTTCACGCCATTCTCCTGCCTCAGCCTCCCGAGTAGCTGGGACTACAGGCGCCCGCCACTGCGTCCGGCTACTTTTTTGTATTTTTAGTAGAGATGGGGTTTGACCGTGTTAGCCAGGATGGTCTCAATCTCCTCACCTCATGATCTGCCCGCCTCAGCCTCCCAAAGTGCTGGGATTACAGGCGTGAGCCTATATTTCTTTTTTGAAAGTAGAGAGATTAAATGGATATTATTACAACTTAAAAAATGGGTTTTTAGGCCACCTCAGACCTATAATCCTAGTACTTTGGGAGATGGGTGGATGGATCACTTGAGCTCAGGAGCTCAAGACCACATTGGGCAACATGGTGAAACCCTGTCTCTACAAAAAATACAAAAATTAGCCAGATAAGGTGGTACACACCTGTAGTCCCAGCTGCTTGGGAGGCTGAAGTGGAGGTGTCATCTGAGCCCGGGAGGTGGGGGCAGCAATGAGCTGTGACTGTACCACTGCGCTCCAGGCTGGGCAAGAGTGAGACCCTGTCTCAAAAAAAAAAAAGTTTTTATATATGTATGTGTATATATGAGTGTGTACAAACATATATATGTATATATACTTAAGCTATTTTATAATAAAATATTAAAAGAACATACAAAGAAAACATAATTAAAGAGTTGTGACGATCAAACATGGAATGAATAGTCAGGGGTGAACTCAAGCCCCGATCTGTAGGACAAGTTGCTCGGGGTCAGACCCAGTGCAGCCACCATGGATCCAGGGCTAGGTAATCCAGTGGACACCTATGTGTCAGGCTTGAAGCTTGGCCCTGGAGCATGGAACATCTTTTTTTTTTTTTTTTTTTTTTGAGACAGAGTTTCTTGTTGTCCAAGCTGGAGTGCATTGGTGCGATCTCAGCTCACAGCAGCCTCTGCCTCCTGGGTTCAAGCAGTTGTCCTGCCTTAGCCTCCTGAGTAGCTGGAATCACAAGCATGCATCACTATGTCCTGCTAATTTTTGTATTTTTAAGTAGAAATGGGGTTTCACCATGTTGATCAGGCTGGTCTGGAACTCCTGACCTCAAATGGTCTACCCACCGTGGCCTCCCAAAGTGCTGGGATTACAGGCATGACCCACCGCGCCCAGCCACCCTGGAGCATCTTAAGGGAAGGGGAAAGCCTCGTCCCAGGAGTTCAGAAAAAGAGAAGCACAGTGGGGGTCTAGCCTGGAGGAGGAGTTGAGGTCTGGGCTTGCCCGTGGCAGACCGGGGGCAGGTGAAGGCCAGGCCATCTCCTCCAGACAGCACCGTCTCCTTCCTCTATGGACTATTCAGGGGTGTTTGTCCTGTGCCACCCAGGATGCTGATAGGCACAGGGGCTTGGAGTCACCAGGCCTGAAGCTCTAATTAGTACTTCTTTTTACAAATTAGAAATACAATTTACTGGCCCAGCGTGGTGGTTCATACCTGTAATCCCAGCATTTTGGGAGGTCAAGGCAGACAGATCACTTGAGGCCAGGAGTTCGAGACCATTCTGGCCAACATGGTAAAACCCCATCTCTACTAAAAATGCAAAAATTTACTGGGCATAGTAGAGCACGCCTGTAATCGCAGCTACTCGGGAGGCTGAGGCAGGAGAATCGCTTGAACCCAGGAGGAGGAGGTTGCAGTAAGCTGAGATCACGCCACTGCACTCCAGCTTGGGTGACAGAGCGAGACTCCATCTCAAAAGAAAAAAAAAAAAGAAAGAAAAAGAAATAAAGTAATTGGTATGAATTGTATAATTATATTAATTGTAATAATTGTGTAGAACCCTGGGTTTTACCAGCTATTAGTTGTGTGACTGCACAAGTCTTATGTTAGCCTCTCAGGGTCTTGGTTTCCTCATCTGTAAAATGGGTATCAAACACTCAGCCTGTCTCCCTCACTGGGTTGCTACAGGGAGTGGAAAAGATAGAGGGTGTGAAAACCCCACAGCCAGGAGAAAGATGTTCCCTCTGTGTGAGTGGAGGCTTTCCACTGCTTTGTCCACAGGCACTCCTCTCAGATTCCAGGGGGCTCTTTGATAAACTGGTTTTTACACAGTGGCGTGCACTTGCTTTCTCCACATCACACGGGCACTGTCCTCTGTGCTTTGAGAAAAGCCAGCAGGGTTGAGGCAGCCAGGAAAAGAGCTGGGACGCCAGTCCTCTTCCACCCACCCATCCAGGGATTTATTCAACAAACATTTCTTGTGCACCTACTATGTGCCAGGCACCAGGATCAAGGACAGCGATGCAAACAACAATCTCTGCCTTTAGGCATGTGCAGTGGCAGGATGAGTAGCTGGGGACAGAGCTGTGGAGCCCAAGTAGCTCCAAGACCTTACACCATCTTTTACTCTTATGAGTTGGGCAAGAGAGTTTCCATGTTCAGACAATTCTGTTTGCTGCTTCTTCCAAAGGTTTCTTCATCTGGCCTCTTTGGGGAGGAAGGGACACCTACAGACAATCTTGAAGATTAAGTAGGATGTTCCCAGCTTGGGAGGGAATTCCAGTAGAGGGGACAGCCCAGCTAAAGTCCAGGGGCAAGATCATTTAAAGTTTACCAAGATTCTGTAGGGAGAGCCCCAATGAATATGAGGATTTTTTTCCTGTTATTTCATTGAGATTTAAGTTAGAGCTCAGCCAGGCATGGTGGCTCACACCTATAATCCAGCACTTTGGGAGCTGAGGCAGGCGAATCACTCGAGGTCAGGAGTTCGAGCCTGGCTAACATGGTGAAACCCTGTCTCTACCAAAATTACAAAAATTAGCCAGATGTGGTGGCACACGCCTATATTCCCAGTTACTTGAGAGGCCGAGGCAGGAGAATTGTTTGAACCCAGGAGGCGGAGGTTGCAGTGAGCAGATACCGCACCACTGCACTCCAGCCTGGGTGACAGAGCAAGACTCTGTCAAGAAGAAGGGGAAGGGGAAGGGGAAGGGAAGGGAAAGGGGAAGGGGAAGGGAAGGGGAAGGGGAAGGGAAGGGGAAGGGGAAGCTCAATTCTGAGGTTGAGTACGAAGAGCTGGAAAAGACCAAGCTCAAGTTCTGCCACAGGTGCCAATCCTTAATTCTAAGCCTCCATTTCCTCGTCTGTAAAATAGGCTTGTTACAGAGTTGTGCACACGATGAAATGAGAAATAGACATAATAAGTTTTCTTTTTATTTATTTTTTGAGACGGAGTCTCACTCTGTCTCCCAGGCTGGAGTGCTGTGGCATAATCTCGGCTCACTGCAACCTCTGCCTCCCAGGTTCAAGCGATTCTTGTGCCTCAGCCTTCTGAGTAGCTGGGATTATAGGCGTGTACCAACCCCCCGTCTCGTTTTTGTATTTTTAGTAGAGATAGGGTTTCACCATGTTGGCCAGGCTGGTCTCGAACTCCTGACCTCAGGTGATCCTTCCACTTCGGCCTCCCAAAGTGCTGGGATTACAGCCACAGTGTCCGGCCTGACATCATAAGTTTTTGATAATTGTTTTTAGTGGAACTACTCAAAAATGGACCTCTTCAGAGAGGATGTCCCCCAAATACCAGCGGTTAGTGTATGCTTCATCAGGAATTAGAGGAAATTGTGGACAGTCTAAGCAGGTAACAGAGGGCGTGTCCCTGAACCTTATCTGTGGCAGCTAGAAGCAGCAGTTCCCCCACCTTCTGACCAGCCCATGGAGTCCATTTCCTTGGCTGTTTCACATTCCTTAGGTGGGATCCATCCCTGCCAAGGCCCTTGTCTAGCAGGCCTAAGTCACTCACCACAGAACAGTCCCCTGAACTGGAGCAGTAGCCAGACTTGGAGTCAGGCACTGAAAACATTCCCAGAGGCTGCTGGGCCATCTGGTCACCTCCCACTTCTTCAGAGCCCTGCTCCAAACACCTTCATCACCAGCGTCATTGTCATCATTGTCCCGTCTGCGTGTGCTGAGCTCCTTCCGTGTGGCAGGCCCTTGGCAGACGCTCAGATCTCGCAAAGCCCTATAAAGTGGACTCCTCGCTCCCTCCGTCCTCAGGAGTCTCAGCGCTGTGAGTAACACGGCCAGGGCCACGCAGCCGCTGGAAGGGGGCAGAGTCGGGGCCTGCCCACAGCCATCAGTATCCTGTATCCGTGTGACTGCAGAGCCAGGGCTTTAAACCCTGTTAGTCCCCATGTGCTCTGGCCCCTCTGCCCCGAAGAGAGCCAGGAAGTGGCGTGGGGTCTGAGTGCACTTCCCAGGAGGGGCCTGAGCGGGGTAGGAAGAGCTGAGCCTCCTGTGGAACTGACCTGCAGGTGACTCAGAGCCCCTCTGCTAGCTCCTCCCGGGAAGCACTAGGTGGATTGTGGCGCATTGTCGCTCTCCCAGCACAGGAATCCGTGTGAGTAACTGCGGAACAGAAAGGCTATTGAAGCGGGCAGTTCCCGGGTAGAGGCACAGACGTGGGTTGGGGAATATGAGGTGTCTTTCCGGAGCCAGGAGGGCAGAGCTCCACCTTGTCCGAGGCAGACAGAGGGGGAGAGAGCCCGAGGGCCTCTGCCCAGCACCCAGGGATGCTCAGCAAGTGGATTCTGAACACCTCCCGTGTCTCAGACATGGGGGACACGCAAACGTGTCTCTAAGTCAGGGCACCCTCTGTGTGCACAGAGCCATCAAAGGCACTCACCTGGCTGGACCCCAGGGAAGGAAATGGGGTGGCTCAGTGGAGTAGCCCAGTGTGACTTCCCAGAGCTGACTTCCCAAAACATGCCACATCCTCATCAAATAAAGTAAAATCCAAACTCCTCTAGGCTGCTGCGCCTGACCTTGCTTACTCTAACCTCATCTCGCCATCATGCTCCAGCCATGCCTTCTTCTCTATGTAATAGTGCCGGGCACTTTCTGCCACGGGACCTTTGCACATGCAGAGTCCTCTTCCGGGGCCTCTTCCTCACCATCCACCCCTCTGCTTCTCCCTACCAACTCCCACTTCCCCTTCAGGTTTCAGCTACAGTGCTGCTTCCCTGAGCCCCTACACTAAACTAGCTGGACCACTCTGTTACTCCTGCTCCCAGTGATCGCCTTTGCATCACTGACCATCATTAGAAAATTCTTTGTGCAATTATTTGCTTAGTGCCTGACACTCCCCACACACGATACAAGTGCTGTCAGACTAGCGGCCATGTCTGTTTCATTTACTGCTGCATCCTCAGTCATCCTTTGTTGATAGGAAGGAAGGAAGGAAAGAAGGAAGGAAGGAAGGAAGGAAGGAAGGAAGGAAGGAAGGAAGGAAGGAAGGAAGGAGGGAGGGAGGGAGGGAGGGAGGGAGGGAGGGAGGGAGGGAGGGAACGAAGGGAGGGAGGGAATGAAGGGAGGGAGGGAATGAAGGAAGGAAGGAAGGAAGGAAGGAAGGAAGGAAGAAAGAAAGACAGGAAGACTGGGAAGCAGACAGGAAGACCGGGAGGCAGGCAGGCAGCCAGGAAGGAAGGGAGGGAGGGAGGGAGGAAAAAAGGAAGGAAGGAAAGAGAGATAGAGAGAGAGACAGGAAGCACTGCCTCCCAGGCTAGCAGCAGCAGATTGGGGCAAGCCCTGAGAGGAGGCTGGCACAGGCCATCCACAGAGTACTCCCCCATCCACTGTCTCACCCCCCTACCCGTCTGCTTTCTTTCTTTCTTTTTTTTGAGACGGAGTTTCACTCTTGTTGCCCAGGCTGGAATGCAATGGCGTGATCTCAGCTCACTGCAACCTCTGCTTCTCGGTTCCAGCAATTCTTCTGCCTCAGCCTCCCAAGTAGCTGGGGTTACAGGCATGCACCATCATGCCCGGCTAATTTTTCTGTATTTCTTAGTAGGGACAGAGTTTCTCCATGTTGGTCAGGTTGGTCTTGAACTCTTGGCCTCCCAAAGTGCTGGGATTACAGGCATGAGCCACCGCGCCAGACCCGTCATCTGCTCTCTTTCATTCCCTGGAGTGTTCAGCCACAGCTGGGTGCAGGCTCCTCGAGTGGGAAGGAGGAGACAGAGAAGGGCAGGCCAGAGTCCATCTCTGGAAGAGCCCAGCCCTGTGCAGCCCCTTAGGGGCAGCTTCCTGGCTCTGCCTCACAGCAGCTCCGAATCTAGAATGAGATCTTTGATTTGGGGAGCCTCACTTGGCTCTTCTGTAAGGTGAGAGAAAGGCCTGAACTTTATGAAAAGGCTTTATCTAAAGGCTGGTGCTCCAGGGCCGCTGTCTCCTTCCATCCCTGGAGCCTAGCCTCTATCCGGGCCCCCAAGCAACAGCATTGTGTCTGGCCCCAAACAGGTGTTCAGCAACTGCTACCCCCAGCCGCCCAGATCCTGCTCCTCACTCCCCATTGGCCTGCATCTCAGTCTTCCCACTACCACCTCCTGCAGACCAAAGTCTGCATTCACGTAGGGCCCGAGAGGCAGAAAGAGAGAGAAGGAAAGGATGAAGATAGCATCACAGCTTCAGGAGCACTTCAGAGTAAGAATTCTAGTCTGCCTATATTTGAATCATAACTCTGCCACTAACTAGCTGTGTGAACTTGGCACCCTACTCAGTCACTCCGTGCCTCTGAAGACCTTCAAACAATACCTGGCATACAAGAAGGCATAATGATTCTATAATTAACATGATAAGAGCTGTCATTCATTGGATGTACCCCATGCCTGGCTTTGGCTAAGCATTGTCATGACCATTTACACCTCCCAAGAACCCCTGGACTTGGGAACTCATCTAGAGAGGTTAAGTGACCTTGAGCAAGTCACACTGCTAGCAAGTGGCAGAGCCTGGTCTCAGTTGCACAGGGAGTCAAGTGGATTCTCCTTTATTGGAAGCTAGAAAAACCTTAACAAGCATTGCTTCGTCTCTCACAGAGGTAAAAAGCCAAGAGAAACACCAGGAACAAAGTCATCCGGGTGTTCGAGGTGGAGGTTTGGTGTATGTGCCGCATCGGGGTTTGATTTTTCCAGACAAGATCTGACCCTTTCACTGTGTGCGCTGCCTTCTTTCCTCTTTGCCTACCTGCTGACTTCAGTCTCAGCATTGGCTACATTTGAGTCAAGGGTCTGCGAGCCCAGGGAGGCCCCGGACCGCACTCATTGTTTCCTTGTTAAATGAGGAAGGGTGCGGGGGACAGGGCTTTTGGTGGGAGCTTAGATGTCCTGGTCCTCTGCCTAGCTGCAGCACTAACTCACTTCCCTTCTCTTGGCCTCTGCCCATCTCTGAAATAAAGGGGTTATAATTTTAAACTAAACCAGCAGTTCTCAGCACAGATTACATATTAGAATTATCTGGGGGAGGCTGGGCACAGTTGGTCATGCCTGTAATCTCAGCAGTTTGAGAGGCTGAGGAGGGTGGATCTCTTAAGGTCAGGAGTTCAAGACCAGCCTGGCCAACATAACGAAACCCCATCTCTACTAAAAATACAAAAAAAAATTGGCCAGGTGTGGTGGCTCACACCTCTGATTCCAGCTACTGGGTAGGCTGAGGCAGGAGAATCCCTTGAACCAGGGAGGCAGAGATTGCAGTGAGAGGAGATCACACCACTGCACTCCAGCCCAGGTGACAGAGTGAGACTCTGTCTCAAAAAATAAATAAATAAAATAAATTTTAAAAATTCAAAATATAAAAAAAATTAAATATAGTATTAAAATTAGTTTTCCCCTATTGCTTTGTACTTTAAAAAAATATAGCTACTAGGCTGGGTATGGTAGCTCATGCCTGTAGTCCCAGCATTTTAGGAGGCCAAGGAGGGTGGATTGCTTGAGCCCAGGAGATCGAGACCAGCCTGGGAAACATGGCGAAACGCTGTCTCTACAAAAAATACAAAAATTAGCTGGACATATATATATAGAGAGATATAGATATAGATATAGATGGCTAGTAGAAAATTTAAAAGTACATATATGCTCACATTTGTGGCTCACATTACATTTCTGTTGGATGACACTGGGCTAGTTCATTACTCAGGCCTTGGCCTGCTTGGATTAGAAAATGAGTTAACAGCCTATACTTCCTCATTTGCAACTAAGTCCTCAGGGCAAATGGCAGCTGCATCAGTTAGGCTTTTGCTGTATAATAAACCATACCAAAACTTAGTGACTTAAATGAGTATTTAGGTAGCTAACAATGGTGTGATCAGCAATTTGGGCTGGGCTCAGCTGGATGGTTCTTCTGCTGATCTCAGCTGGTCATACCCAGTTTCAGTGGTCAGCTAGGTGGCTCTGCTTCAGGGAATTGGCTGGTTGTTGCTAGCGTGACAAAGCAACTAGGCCAGTGCCCATGTCCATCATCCATCAGGCTAGCCCAGGATTATTCACACAGTGGTCTCAGCATTCTAAGAACAAGAGAATGAAAGCTGCAAGACTTCTTGAGGGCTAGGCTCAAAATTCACACAATGTCACTTCTTCCACATTAATTGTCCAAAGCAAGTGAGAAGGGCTTGCCTGCATTCAGGGGCTCAGTAAATAGATTCTGCCTCTTTAGTGAGAAGTGCTGCAAAGAATTGTGGCCATTTCTGCAATCTACTTACATTGGCTGAATGGCCTCAAACATCTACCTCAAGGACAGCATATTCATTGCTCCCTGGGCCCTGTTCTTTTTCAGGGCTTCATTATAACTTTTGTGAGCCCTAGTCAGTTTTGCTTCCATAGGCCCCCTTCTCCCATTGAGGCCACTCAGCCAGTGCAAGTAGATCGCAAAAATAGCCACAGTTCTTTGCCGCATTTCTCACTAAAGAGGCAGAGTCTACTTACTGAGCCTTTGTGTGTGTGTGTGTGTGTGTGTATGTATGTATATATGTGTGTGTATATACATACACATACACATACACATACATATGTGTGTATGTGTATGTATACATACACATACACACACATACATATGTGTGTATGTGTATGTATACATACACATACACACACATACATATGTGTGTATGTGTATGTATACATACACATACACACACATACATATGTGTGTATGTGTATGTATACATACACATACACACACATACATATGTGTGTATGTGTATGTATACATACACATACACACACATACATATGTGTGTATGTGTATGTATACATACACATACACACACATACATATGTGTGTATGTGTATATATACCTTTGTGTGTGTGTATGTGTGTGTGTATATATACACACACAAGATATATCATATATATCACATATATGATATACAATATATCATATATCACATATCATATATATCACAGATACCACATATACATCACAGATATATATCACATATATCATATATCACACATATATGATATGTGATATATATGTGTATATATAATTATATTTTTATTAAATTATATTTATATGATATATTATATTGTAATATATTTAATGCAATATATTATATTTTTATTACATTATTTTATATAATATATTATACATTCTATTTATATTATATATTATATTATTTTATATTTTATTTTATAATATAATGTATTTATATTTGTTATATATATTTTATGATTACATTATATTTATATATAATTGTCTTTTATGACTACATTGGTATAATAATGAATATAATCTAGACTGAATTCATTATTATTATATTCATTTTTTTCTTCAGATTTTATAAGAAATTAAAATGGAAACATTTCATGGGCCCCTATAACTATTGTGGGCACTAAGCCCTGGGCCTATCATGCTTCATGGAGAAGTCAGTTCTGTTTTTTTGTGGCTAAGCGAACACAGGGTACCTCTAAGCCCAAGCAGCTCAGGGGCTCAGCAATTGCTCAGCTACCTGGAAGTGATTCAGGGTGACAGAGGGTGGACCAGGCACCCTATTTCCCCAGTTAACTGTTTTGAATGCCCCATAAGAACATTAGCACTTTATCCTTCCTTAAGTGATGGGCCACTGCTGGAGTCCCAGGGAACCTGGTAGAAGCCAGGGAAACCTAGGAAGCGCATTCAGTGCTTCAAATGATGACAATAACGTCAATGGCCCACCTCCCTTTTGTGGATTACAATCTGCAAAAGGCTCTCCCACACTTCCCTGCCTTTGAGTTTCACATCCCCTTTTTGAGGTGAGGGAGGCATATGTTCTATTCACCTTTCTACAGGTTCAGAAACTGAGGCTCAGGGATGTAAAATGACTTGCCCAAGGGCCCAAGTTCTCGGACACAGCACACTGGGCTTGTGCCCTGATACCCTACAAATCCCAAAACAACACACCCCCCTAGAAACCAAAGCCTCCTGTAATACCTGCAAGAGGGCTGGCCTCAGGGGACAGGCCTTAACCCAGTGATTGGTGAGGGAAGGTTCTCTGAAAGGCCAAGGTCACAGGTAATATGAATTTGGAGAAGGGATGGGCTGAGTGGTCTTTCAGACTCCTGAGGGCAGAACTGATGCAAATCTTCAAAGTCACAGTTGCTTTGGGCTTCTGCCCATGTGTGTGCATGCGCCTCCTGTGAACAGTTTATGTTGTCTTGCTCCTATTATTTGGAGAGCAAATTAAAAAGAACACAGCTTCAAAGTCAAGCAGCCCTGCCACTTCTGCCACCTTCTAGCAAGGTGGCTGACAACCTCTCTGTGACCTGGTTTCCTGAAATCTGGGATAAGCCCAGGACCACCCCCTCCTAGAAACAGTTGTGAGGATTCACTGAGGAGAGAGATGGCAAGTTCTCAGCCCATCACTCAAAGGCAAGCCCTGGGCCTGGAGCTGGTCAGGGTAGAGACTCCTCTTGTTAATTTTTTTTTTTTTTTTGAAACACAGTCTTACTCTGTCACCCAGGCTGGAGTGCAGTGGCATGGTCTCAGTTCACTGCAACCTCGACCTCCCAAGTTCAAGCAATTCTCCTGCCTCAGCCTCCCGAGTAGCTGAAATTACAGGCATGCGCCACCATGCCCCGCTAATTTTTTTGTATTGTTAGTAGAGGCAGTGTTTCACCATGTTGGCCAGGCTGGTCTGGAACTCCTGACCTCAAGTGATCTTCCCACCTCAACCTCCCAAAGTGCTGGGATTACAGGTGTGAGCCACCTCATCAGGCCCCTCTTGTTAATTTTTAATCTGCACAAAGCCCCAGAGTCATCAGGCCAAGGTGACCCACAGTAGGGTCATCCCAAAGTTCCTGCCCTCACTGTTCCAGGCCATCCCCATGTGGCCTCTGTGACTGAAACATAGGGGTCATTACCTGGGACCAAGGCACAACAGATATTCTAAACATCATGGCTGTTTTTCCATGAGATTGTGAAAAATAAGCAATTCTTTTTTTTTTTTTAATGGAGTTTTGCTCTTGTTGCCCAGGCTGGAGTGCAATGGCACGATCTCAACTCACCGCAACCTCTGCCTCTTGGGTTCAAATGATTCTCCCACCTCAGCCTCCTGAGTAGCTGGGATTACAGGTGCACGCCACCACGCCCAGCTAATTTTTGTAATTTCAGTAGAGACAGGGTTTCACCATGTTGGTCAGGCTGGTCTCGAACTCCTGACCTCGTGATCCATCCCAAAGTGCTGAGATTACAGGCATGAGCCACCATGCCCGGCCCAATAAGCAACTTTTTTTATCTGGAGAGCCCACTGGGGCCTGTGAGGTCCAACCCTGCCCTCAGTGCCAGGTCTGTGCCAGCTGAGATGCAAGGTGGAGGGGGACGTGGAGGACTGGAGGAGCCTGGAGCCTGAATACCTGTGAAATTTTCTACATGCGCCCAAAGCCATTTCAGTGGAGTGAGTGACTCACTGCTAAAAATAGGAGAAGATTCCAGCACCCTGAAAATCACTGTCTTCTAGGTCAGGCTTCCACGCTGAGGCCTGGTGTACCTCTGGCTGTTGTGAGAACCTGTTTCCCGCCACATGGGCATTAGGGCCTTATGTAAAGTCAGATTCCCAGGTGGAGGAGGGGGGTTTGACTCCATCCAGCTGGTTATTGAATACTACTGTCCGCAAGCCAGATGCTGGGGTACAGAGGCCAACTAGACTTGATCAGGCTCCTGGCTATTTGTGGGGAAAGATGCTTGGGCAGGCACTTGGCAGAGTGTGGAAAGACAGAAGCAGGGGATTCTGGGGGCACAGGGCAGGGCTACCTTATAAACGCAGTTGAGATCGGGGACAGCTTCCTGCAGAAGGTGGCAGCTGAACTGCATGCTGGATGCCAGGCAGAGAAACGGGGAAGGGTGTTGCAGGCAAAAGAGGCTGCTTGGGTTCCGGAATGCTGGGTAGTTTGGTGAGGGGAAGGGGAGTAGGAAGGAAAGGAGAGGTGGGCAAAAAAGGCCACACGTGGAGGGGCTTGTGTACCAGAATAAGATGTATAGACTTTGTTCCAGAGGCCCTGGGGAGCAGGCAGGGAGATTAGCATGACCAGCCTGTGATTCCAGGGTGCCTTTTTTACGTTATTTGTTTAATTATTTATTTTATTTATTTATTTTTATTGTACTTTAAGTTCTGGGATACATGTGCAGAACGTGCAGGTTTGTTACATAGGTATACATGTGCCATGGTGGTTTGCTGCACCCATCAACCCATCATCTAGGTTTTAAGCCCCGCATGCATTAGGTATTTGTCCTAATGCTCTCCCTCCCCGTGCTCCCCACCCCCCAACAAGCCCCGGTGTGTGACGTTCTCCTCCCTGTGTCCATGTGTTCTCATTGTTCAACTCCCACTTATGAGTGAGAACATGCGGTGTTTGCTTTTCTGTTCCTGTGTTAGTTTCCTGAGAATGATGGCTTCCAGCTTCATCCATGTCTGTGCAAAGGACATGAACTCATTCATTTTGTTTTGTTTTGTTTTGTTTTTTGACAAAGTCTTGCTCTGTCACCCAGGCTGGAGTGCAGTGGCACTCTCTTGGCTCACTGCAACCTCCGCCTCCCAGGTTGAAGCGATTCTCCTGTCTCGCCCTCCCGGGTAGCTGGGACAACAGGCGCGCGCCACCACACCCAGCTAATTTTTTTTATTTTTATTTTTAGTAGAGACAGGGTTTCACCATGTTAGCCAGGATGGTCTTGATCTCCTGAACTTGTGATCGGCCCACCTCGGCCTCCCAACGTGCTGGGATTACAGGTGTGAGCCTCTGCGCCCGGCGAACTCATTCTTTTTTATGGTCCAGGGTGACTTTTTAAAGCTACCGTTTGTAATTTGTTTTAAAAACTTTTGTAGAGACAGGGCTTACTATGTTACCCAGGCTGGTCTCGAACACCTAGGCTTAAGCAATCCTCTTGCCTTGGTATTCCAAGTGCTGGGATTACAGGTATGAGCAACTGTGCCTGGCCTAGAATTTTTTTTTTTTTTTTTTTTTTTTGAGACGGAGTTTCGCTCTTTTTGCCCAGGCTGGAATACAATGGTGCAACCCCGGCTCACTGCAACCTCTGCCTCCCAGGTTTTAGCGATTCTCCTGCCTCAGGCTCGTGGGTAGCTGGGATTACAGGTGCCCGCCACCATGCCTGGCTAATTTTGTAGTTTTAGTAGAGACAGGGTTTCACCATGTTGGCCAGGCTGGTCTTGAACTCCTGACCTCCAGTAATCCACCTGCCTAGGCCTCCCAAAGTGCTGGGATTACAGGGGTGAGCCACCGCGCCCGGCCAGAATTTTTTAAGAAGAGTGAAAGGGCAGGTCCCCACCATCGAGCACTGATGAGGATGTGGAACCACAGGGACACTCATCCATTGCTAGTGGGAGGAGACACAGGAACAGCCACTTTGGAAAACCATCTGGCAGCATCTACTGAAATTAAAGACACACAGCGCCACACACAGCACTCAGCACACGGTGAGCACTCAATGAACAGCCGGCGAATGCAGGAAGAAGGTGAGGAACACTGACCTTCACAGTGCAGACGGAGGAGGAGCGGCCAGAGAGGTGGGCAGAGAGCTGGGTGGCTGCTGTGATGGAGGGAGTGGGATGTGGAACTATTTGCATTCTTCCTTTTGATCCTCTTTTCCATACTCATTCTTTTTTTTTTTTTAATCACAAATATTTCTTGAGCACCTCCTATGTCCCAGGCACTGTGCTAGGCACTGAGTATCTGTCAGTGAACATGAAAGGTGCTGTCCTCATCCACATGAAGCCTGCAGCCTGAGATGGAAACAGGAGAAACTAGTAAACCAACAAGGACACACAGGTGACACATCCCCATGTGGGTGTCTTCCTGGATGCTCCTGGGAAGTGGATTCTATCAAAGAAGGTCAGAGGAAAGGGGACCTGCCCAGGGTCACACGGCCTCTTCATTCTGGCTGCCACAGCCCAACCATGAACCCATTCTGCAGCTTGGTTGAAACTTTGGGGGAACTGGGTGTGGTGGCTCATGCCTGTAATCCCAGAACTTTGGTAGTTTGAGGCAGGAGGATCGCTTGAGCTCAGGAGTTCAAGACCAGCCTGGGCAACATAGTGAGACCCCATGTCTACTAAAACTCAAGACAATTAGCTGGGTACACACCTATATTCCCAGCTACTCTGTAGGCTGAGGCCGGAGAATCACTTGAGCCCAGGAATTTGAGACTGCAATGAGCTATGATGCGCTACTGTTCTCCAGCCTGGGCAACGAGAGTAAGACTCTGTCTCAAAATCAATGAATAAATAAATTAATTAAAAGTTACAAAAAAAACAAAAAAACAAAAACAAACCCTTGGGGTTTTTGTATGTAAGGAAGCTACAGGCGGTAAGCCCTGGCTTGGGGCTTCGTAGAACCCCTTGCTGTGCCCAGAGCTTTTGGCTCTGCTCAGCAACACCATAGACAAGCACAGGGCCAGGCCAGCCAGGTGGGAGGGAGCCGGCTTGGCTGCATAGGCATAGAAAAGGCAACCTGGGTCCCTGCATGGTGGCTCACACCTGTAATCCCAGCACTTTGGGAGGTGGAGGTGGGTGGATCAATTGAGGCCAGGAGTTCAAGACCAGCCTGGCCAACATCGAGAAACCCCGTCTCCACTAAAAAAATACAAAAATTTGCCAGGTGTGGTGGTGTGTGCCTGTAATCCCAGCTATTCAGAAGGCTGAGGCAGGAGAATCACTTGATATTGGGAGGCGGGGGTTGCAGTGAGCCGAGATCAGGCCACTCTATTCCAGCCTGGGGGACATAGCAAGACTCCATCTCAAAAAACAAAAACAAAAACAAAAAAAACAAAAAAGGAAAGGGCAGCCTGGGGCCTAGATCAAGAGTGTGGACAGCTACCATGAATGATGAGCTCACTGCATCCTAAGAGTCCTTAAACACCCCAGCATCCATCCCTGCACAATGTCCCCCAAACTAGAATCAGAGAGAGGAAAGGACAACAGTGGTCCCTTCTTCCCCCTCAGTGATTTGGCATAGGTGCCGGAGAACAGGAGCAGGTCTGGAAATCTGCATTAGAACTCATCTCTTCTGCTTGCTGGAAAAGTGTCTACCACTGCCCAGAGCCCAGAGTCCAACCACTGCCCTAAACCCACACTGAGAGCCTCCCAGCCATGAGAGGAGCCCCCTTCCCTGCACACGCATTCTGCATCAGACAAAAACTAGTCCCCCTGGACTGAGAGGAACAGTCTGTTCAAAGGCCTTACAGTGTCGGTTGGTCAGAGTGGAAGATGTGGGCAGAAACCTGGACAAGAAGCAGAGCAGCCAGCCAGGGCCGTGGACACCACACCAAGGAGACTGGACTTTCCCTTGGAAGTGTCTGAAGAAGGAAGGGTACTGGGGGATTTGAGGGTTAGAAAAATCACTCTGAAGCTGTAGAGGAACTGGAGAGGAGAAAAGGGGGCAGAATGACTGGGGCAGCTTAGAAGACTACTGCACCAGTCCTGGCAAGACAAGAAAGCACCTGTATAGAGCAGTGGAGGTGGAGATGAAGACGAAAAAAGAGCCAGGCAAGGTGGCTCAGGCATCTAATCCCAGCACTTTGGGAGGCCAAGGCGGGTGGATCACTTGAGGTCAGGAGTTCAAGATCAGCCTGGCCAAAATGATGAAATCCCATCTCTACTACAAATAGAAAAATCAGCCAGGCATGGTGATACACACCTGTGATCCCAGCTACTCAGGAGGCTGAGGCAGGAAAATGGCTTGAACCTGGGAGGCGGAGGTTGCAGTGAGCTGAGATCGCGCTACTACACTACCGCACTCCAGCCTGAGTGGGAGCGAGAGTCCCTCTTAAAAAAAAAAAAAAAAAAAAAAAAAAAAAAAAGAGTTAGGACAATGAGAGAAGCACCTAGCAAGGAGGAAAATGTCTGGGCCATTAATTGGCTTGGGCAGGGCAGCTTCCAAGGCGTAATGGGTTGAATGGCAGCCGCCAGAAGGATTTGTCTACCGATAACCTGTGGCTGTGACCTCATATGGACAAAGGATCTTTGTGGGTGTGACTAAGTTACGGATCTCTAGATGAGATCATCCTGGACTATCCCGATAGGTCCTAAATCCAATGATGAGTGTCCTTATGAGAGGCACAGAGGTGAAGGCCACGCAAAGATGCAGATAGAGACTGGAGTGAAGCAGCCACAGGCCAAGGAGCACCTGGAGCCACTAGAAGCTGGAAGAGCCAGGAGGAATCACTTCTAGAGCCCTTTAGAGAGGGTAAGACCATGTTGGCACCTGATCGTGGACTTCTGGCCTCCAGAACTGTGAAAGAATACATTCCTCTTGTTTTAAACCATCAAGTCATTGTATCGCAGCCCTAGGAAGCTGATGTATGGAGAGATGCAGGTTTCCAGGGGCTCAGAGACCCAGCTCTGCACCTTCCCATCCACATTTCCACATCTCCCTGCTCCCAGGAAGGAGGCGCCCTGCTCCCAGCCTGCAGACCCAGACAGGCAAGCCTGCAGTGGGCAAAGCTCTCACTCGGGCCCTGCCTCGTGCTAAAAAAAACAACTTCTGGTGTGTTGCCACATGAGGATTAGTCAAATAATTATGAGCTCTGACTTCCCCTGAGTAATTCTGTCGGGTTGACAGCTAAGGCCTCTGGAGGGCTGAGTGGAGTCGTTGCCCGGTCAGTGAGGATAGGCAGCATCCAATACCTACCAGAAGAGGCTGATCTCCGTGGGAACCTACGAGAAACCCAACCAGGCTCACAGGTGGCACATCCCAAACATGAACCAGTTGGGCAAACGTGAGGCCACCAGCCAACCACCAGCCCTGCACCCCACTCCACGAGGTGAGCTCACGCCATTTGGGGCCACAAGCTTTCATCTCCAGGGGCACAGGAGTAGCGCTGGGGCAAAGTGAGAGCTTGCCGGCACTCTCTCGGCTCTGCTCTATGGAGCCCTGGGAGGGGCAGGGAAGGTTGTCCTCACATTACAGGCTCAGAGAACCCAATGTGGCAATAAGCTCAGGGTCGTTAGAATCTCACTAAGAAGCCAGGTACAAATGCCAGCATCAGCTGGGCTTGGTGGCTCACGCCTATAATCCCAGCAATTTGGGAGGCTGAGGCAGGCAGATCACTTGAGGTCAGGAGTTCGAGACCAGCCTGGCCAACATGGTGAAACCCTGTCTCTACTAAAAAATACAAAAATTAGCCGGGTGTGGTGGTGGGTGCCTGTAATCCCAGCTGCTTGGGAGGCTGAGGCAGGAGAATTGCTTGAACCCGGGAGATGGAGGTTGCAGTGAGCCAAGATCACACCACTGCACTCCAGCCTGGGCGACAGAGTGAGACTCCGTCTCAAAAACTAAACAAAACAAAACAAATGGCAGCACCACTTCTTGAAAACTGTGTCTCTGAACAACTTAAGTCATCTCACTCAGCCTCAGTTTCCTCATCTCTAAAATGGGCATGATTAAACCCAAAGTGCAAGGTTGTTTAAAAAATTAAATGAACTGGGCTGGGTGCAGTGGCTTATGCCTATAATCCCAGCACTTTGGGAGGCCAAGGCGGGAGCATCACTTGAACCCAGGAGTTTGAGACCAATTTAGGCAACATGGTGAAACTCCGTCTCTACAAAAAATACAAAAATTAGCTGCACATGGTGATGTGCATCTGTGGTCCTAGCTACTCGGTAGGCTGAGGTGGGAGGATCACTTGAGCCCAGGAGGCTGCAGTGAGCCATGGTCAAACCACTGTACTTCAGCTTGAGTGTTGCAAAAAAAAGAAAAAAGAAATTAAATGAGCTGTTATATGCCAAATGCTTAGCACATAGTAGGTGCTTCACTCAGTAGGTAAACACTTATTGAACACCTATTGTGCGCCAAGTGAACAAGCAGGTCTCTGTCCTCATGGAGCAGACAGAGCCCAGCATGGGAAGGTTCTGACGGGAGGGTGGGAGGTGAAGGGAAATTCCAGAGTAAGTGATGTTGACGGAGGCCTCGTATTTCTGTTAAGCTCCAAGTCATACGGCAAGCAGTGGCAAGGTCAGTGCTCAGACCCAGGCTTCAGACCCCCTACCTGCTGCCAGGGCTCCAGGCAGCCTTAGATGGACCAGGTGAGTGGGATTGGCCAGCTCTAGGTTAGTCAGGCCAGCAGCAACATCCCTGCCCAGAAGCTCCCAAGCCTCCAGCCTAGTGCACGCTTCAGAGGGCTTCAGCCTTGGCCACTGCAGCTGCTTCTCCATTCACCTGAGGATGGTCATTTGGGTATTTCTAGCCTTGGGTTATTACAAATAAAGCTGCTATGAATATTTGTGAGCAAGTCTTGGTGTGGGCATATATTTTCATTCCCTTGGGTAAATTCCTAGAAGAGCCAAATTGTAGTAGGCATACTTTTAACTTTTAAAGAAACTGCCAAACTGTTTTCCAAAGTAGTTGTACCACATTCTATGTTCATGTGTTCCCTGACAACGCTTGGTATAGCCAGTCTTTTTTATTTTTTATTTTTGAGGTGGAGTCTCGCTCTGTCGTCCAGGCTGGAGTGCAGTGGCGCGATCTTGGCTCACTGCAAGCTTTGCCTCCTGGGCTCACACCATTCTCCGCCATTCTCCTGCCTCAACCTCCCAAGTAGCTGAGACTACAGGTGCCCGCCACCTCGCTCAGCTAATTTTTTGTATTTTTAGTAGAGACGGGGTTTCACCAGGATGGTCTCCATCTCCTGACCTCGTGATCCACCCGTCTCGGCCTCCCAAAGTGCTAGGATTACAGGCATGAGCCACCGCGTCTGGCGTAGCCAGTCTTTTTAATTTCAGCCAATCTAAGAGATGTGTTGTGGTGTGTCACTGTGGCTTCGACTTGTATTTCTCCAAGGACTGACGACCCTGAGCATCTTTGAATATATTTATTTGGCTTCTGCTTATGCTCTTTGGTGATGTATCTGTTCAAATCTCTTGCCCATTTTATTTATTTATTTATTTATTTATTTATTTATTTATTTATTTGGAGATGGAGTCTTGCTCTGTTGCCCAGGTTGGAGTGCAGTGGTGAGATCTCGGCTCACTGTAATCTCCACCTCCCAGGTTCAAGCGATTCTCCTGCCTCAGCCTCCTGAGTAGCTGGGACTACAGGTGTGTGCCACCACTCCCAGCTAGTTTTTGTATTTTTAGTAGAGATGGTGTTTCACCATGTTGACCAGGCAGGTCTCAAACTCCTGACCTCAAGTGACCCACCTGTTTTGGCCTCCCAAAATGCTAGGATTACAGGTGTGAGCCACCACACCTGGCCTATCTTGCCCATTTTAAAGAAGTAATGAGGTTTTCTTATTATTTAATTTTAAGAGTTATTTCTGGCTGGGTGTGGTGGCTCACGCCCGTAATCTCAGCATTTTGGGAGGCTGAGGCAGGCCGATCACTTGAGATTAGGAGTTTGAAACCAGTCTGGCCAGCATGACAAAAATCCTGTGTCTACTAAAAATATTTTAAAAAGTAGCCAGGTATGATGGCAGGTGCCTGTAATCCAAGTTACATGGGAGGCTGAGGCAGGAGAATCAATTGAACCCAAGAGACGGAGGTTGCAGTGAGTTGAGATTGCACCATTGCACTCCAGCCTGAGCAACAAGAGCAAAACTCTGTCTTAAAAAAAAAAAAAAAAAAGAGTTATTTCTATTTTCTGGCTACAAGTCCTTTTTCGGATATGTGATTTGTGAATAGTTTATCCCAATCTGTGGCTTGTTTTTTCATTATCTTAACAGTATTTCCTAAAGAGCAGAAGTTTTAAAATTTCCATGAAGTTCAATTTATCCATTTATTTTATGATCACACAAAATAGGGTCACATCTAAGAAATCTTTGTCTAACCCAAGAGCACAAAGGTTTTCTCTTATGTTTTTTATTCTAGAAGTTTTGTAGTTCTAGGTTTTACAGTTAGAGCTGTTATCTGTTTGAGTTAAATTTTTTCTATGGCACAAAGCATGGATTCAAGTTCATTTTTTAGGATATGAATAGCCAATTTTCCCAGCATCATTTGTTTTGTTTGTTTGATTTTTCCTTTTTTGAGACAGGGTTTAGCCCTGTGGCCCAAACCGGAGTACAGTGGCACCATCTCGGCTCACTGAAGACTTGACCTCCGGGCTCAAGCGATCCTCCCGCCTCAGCCTCCTGAGTAGCTGGGACTACAGGCATACACTGCCACCACCATGCCTGGCTAATTTTTGTATTTTTTGTAGAGATGGGGGTTTCGCCATGTTGCTCAGGCTGGTCTCGAACTCAGCACCATTTGTTGAAAGGAGTATCTTTTCTCCATGCGACTTCCCTTATACTGCAAAAAAAAAAAAAGCAGTTATTCATATGTGTAGATCTGTTGTTTCCAGATGCTCATCTCTTCCATGCATCTATTGGTCTGTCTCTGTGCCAATACTACACTGTTTTGACTACCATAGTTTTATAATAAGACTTCAACTCAGGTAGCATTGGTCTTCCAACTTTGTTCTTTTTTTGAAGTTATTTGTTCTCAGTCTTTTTGCATTTTAATATGAGTTTTAGTATTAGTTTGTCAGTTTCTCAAAAAATATATATATATATATGACAGGACATTGTACCTAGTAGTCGCTCAGGAATTTGTTCTGGATTTCAATCTTGATTAGTAACACTTCTACAGTGCTTCACAGTTTGCTACACCTTTTCCTACCTTAACCTTAACTCTCCCAACAAACCTGTGACACAGATGAGCATGGTGTAGCTGATATCCCCTATTGTACAATAAGGGAAACTGAGGCTTTGAAGGACACACACCTTTCCTTATGATCATGCTGCTAGGGAGTGGCAGAAACAAGGTTTGAATGCATGTTGTCAGACTCCAAACCCAGGGCTCTCCGGCAATACCCTGCCTCTGCGTGGGAGGTCTCCGATACCTTCTTACTATCCCCCAAATGGAATAAACGGGGCAAAGAGGGGTCCTCGCTACTGTGGTTACCTTTTTAAAACTCAGTTTCAAAGGCTGGTGTCATGCAAATGTGTTTCGTTGCCCTTATTTGAACGCTTTCCTCTGGCTTCCCTAAAATGTGGGTGTCTGTCTTAATAGAAAAACCATATGCCTTTGTTCCCTTTTAACTTTCTTTCTTGGCGAGAACACAGCTCCACAGAGGAAAAGGGAGAGGAAACAGGGACACATTACAGAAGGAGGGATTCCGGGCTTGAAGTGAGGAAGAACTTCCGAACGGTGAAGGCTGCCAAGCCCTGGATTAAAATGCCAAAAAAGAACTTTTCCAGCCTGGGAATCCTGAGGTGCCACCGCTCTCTGGGGCTAGCTATGGCCTCCGATCTCTCTGTCCTCAAAGGTCACTGGAAATCAGTCGTTTGACCTCTCAATGCATTCCCCTAGGTGCACAATGACAGGTACAGGTTTCAGGGCTAGCCCACACCTCCCAGTGGGACCCGTGATGGAGCTGACGTACAGTGTACATAGCAGTTGTGTGTTTTTGTTTGTTTGTTTGTTTTGGTGGGGGGGACAGAGCAAGACTCTGTCACCCAGGCTGGAGTGCAGTGCTGTGATCTTGGCTCACCGCAACCTCCCCCTCCTGGGTTCAACCGATTCTCCTTCCTCAACCTCCTGAGTAGCTGGGATTACAGGAATGTGCCACCATGCCCGGCTAATTTTTGTATTAACAGTTCTGAAATATTGGTTTGTCTTGTGTCAGGTTCTCTGGAAACAGTTCCTGAGATGAAGATTTGCATGTAGGGGTGTGTGGGAGGTGCGCTTGGGAACAAGGTCATGTGCTGTGCAGGAAGCCGATTGGGCAACGTGGATGCAACAGGGACCTCAGCCTGAAGAGTTGGTCCCTTTGTAACTCCCTATCAACCAGTCATTAGGTGCTGGCTGCCCCAGGGAAAGGAGAGGGACTGGCTGGCAGCCCACGCTCCTGGTCACTGGAAAAATAAGTTCCTTCATCCTGAAGGGAGCGTGCACTGGGGTGCAGATTCCTGCACATCCACTACAAGGACGGAGGTTAGTTCAAGCCCTTCCTTTGTTCTTCACTGTTCCATTCGATCAGGCCTCTGGTGTCCCTGTTTAGAACAGCAGGAACGCACTTCCAGGAGCCCCTTGGGATGCAGTAAGTCCATTATTCACTCACCCTAGGAAGAGCACAGTGAAAATGATGTCAATGCAAAAATATTAACATCTAGAGTTTCTTTTCTCACTCTCTAGTTTTTTTCTGGGTTTTTACTTCCATTTCCAGTACTCAGGACCTCTTTGATACTAATGAAAGATAAGGTAATTCTAGAACTTAGTGATTTCTTTCACATCACCCACAGTGGTTGGAAGAATTCCTTGGCAAGCCAGGCATGGTGGCTCACGCCTGTAACCCCAACACTTTGGGAGGCCGAGGAGGGCAGATCACTTGAAGTCAGGAGTTCAAGACCAGCCTGGCCAACACAGAGAAACCCAAGCTCTACTAAAAGTTTAAAAAAAAAAAAAATTAGCCTGGCATGATGGCAGGCGCCTGTAATCCCAGCTAGTTGGGAGGCTGAGACAGGAGAATCGCTTGAACCTGGGAGTCAGAGGTTGCAATGAGCCAAGATCACGCCTTTGCACTCCAGCCTGGGTGACAGAGTGAGACTCTGTCTCAAGAAAAAAAAAAGAGAGAGAGAAAAAGAATTCCTTGGCTGATTCATTGACCAGATAACTGATTAGCACCCCCAGAATAAAAGCCCCTCCCACCCTCACTCCTCCAGGGAGGAAGATTGTGCTTCTTCCTTCACTTGTATTGTCAGGAAGCTTCTGGAAAGAAGAGGAAATGCTGCCCAGAGAGCGCAACCCTGAAGGCATAAGCTTCACCTGGGTCCCGGGAGAGTGGGGTCAGTGGGGGTGGGGGAATAAGCTTGTGACAGGGAGTGGTTGGGAGGAGGAGACATGTCCCCACTTTTACTTGTTCCTTTAGCAAATATTCATGGCATGCTTCCCATAGGGCGGCACAGTGCCAGTCCCTGCCCTTCAGTAACATGGGGTCTAGTGCAACCCTGTGTTAAATACTATGATGGGACAGGTAGAGGCTGCAGTGAGTAAAGCGCCCAGGGCAGACAGCAGGGTGGGGATCAGGGAGTCAGCAAAGACCTGGGGGAGGAGAGGGTGGCTAAGCTGAGACCTGGAAGAGAAGGAGGAATTGAGGGGGAAAGGGATGGAGTTGAGGGTGCAAGGAAGAGTCCGGGCTAGGGGAACGGCACCTGCCAAGGCCACAGGCAGGTGAGAGCCTCAGAGCTTCAAGGAAGGCACAACATTCTTTGTGGCTCAAAGGCAGAGGGATGAGGAAGCCAAGGGGCAGATGGGGACAGAGCTGGCAGGGCGGGCAGGGCCTGAGAAGGGAATAAACAGCTGCTGCCCGACCAAGACCACCACGACCACCAAGGCGAGGGGCATCCCCAGGAAGAATCAGAGGCCTTGGGAGTGAGTAAATTATCAGCCTAGACAAAGCCAAGAGCGGCCCCTTTGGGAATTGCCCAGAGGGGCGCCCCCTGTCTCCCCCAGCACTGGTGGGAGGGGAGGTCCAGTGGCGGCGGCGGCGGCAGCAGCAGCAGCAGCAGCAGCAGCAGCGTGGGGGCTCTCTTTCTGGAACACGCTTTCCCAGTCTGCCATGGCTACGTTGCTCACCTCTTGCAGGTCTTGGCCTCAATATCACTTTTCTCAAATGAGTTCTCCTAATTACCCTATTGCAACTTCTCCCACTCTTGCCCCCTGCCTGGCTCGTTTCTCTCCATGGCCCTTATCACCATTCTCCCCCCAGCACTTTACTTGCCTGCCTCACATTGTCTAGCTCCTCTCACTTCTTGGGTGTGTATGTCTGTCTTTTTTTTTTTTACCACCATATCCTGGGATCCTAAATGCTGGACTCAGTAAGTATTTATGGAATAGAAAACGGCTAACGATCGCTCCTTTTTTTTCTTTTTTTTTTGAGTCAGAGTCTCGCTCTGTCATCTAGGCTAGAGGGCAGTGGTGCAATCTCGGCTCACCGCAACCTCCATCTCTCAGGTTCAACCGATACTCTCCGCCTTCCAGGTAACTGGGATTACAGGCACCCGCCAACACCCCCGGCTAATTTTTGTATTTTTAGTAGAGATAGGGTTTTGCCATGTTGACCAGGCTGGTCTCAAACTCCTGACATCAAGTGATCCGTCCACCTCAAGGTGGTGCAATTACAGATGTGAGCCACCGCACCTGGCCAGTCTCTCCTATTTAATACTTAACAATGCACCGGACTCAGCCGTCACACTTTGCAAGCATTCTCTCGTTTATCCACACAATAACTCCCATTTTACAGATGAGCAAACTGAGGCCGAGGGACACACAAAAAATTTGCTCCAAATCCACATCTACTAAGTGGCAGAGTTGGGGTTCAAGCCCTTAGATTTGGCATCGGCAGTTGCTGCTGCTGAGTTCCCTCTGGAGAATGGCTTTCGCACTTCCAAGAATAGACAATATCTAGGAAGGGAATGTGTTTCTACCTCCCTCCCCACCATGCGCAGAAGCACATATTTTAAAAACCAAATTCCAGCAGCTACATGTTCAAATTCAGAGGGCAGATTTGCCAAAGTGGTGGCATTGGCTGTTATTGGCAGAAACCTCCCACTCACAGACGTGGATCGTGAGTTTGCTGGTAAATCTGTTGAGTGGAACTCCTGAGATGGGGATGCACGTTCCCACGGCCTGTGTGGGGTGGCTCCCAGGCTAGCCCAGGAAGCCTGTTAACTCCCGCATCCTTCCTGAATTCAGACTGAGCCTCAACGCCAAGAATCTAGGAGCGCCAGATGGGAGGCTGCTGGTGGGGGAACTGACAGAGAAAGCGTGCTTCCTCTCTAGGAGCCCGCTCTCACGGCCACGGCTGTGTCCAAGTTTCTTATTTGTGCTACAAATAAACCACATGGGCAGATAGAGGGACACTGACTAGGACCCTGTATCCTTCCACCTGGCAGCTGCCCCTGGAGGGTGGAGGGATGTTCTCTCATCTCACGATGTCCTGAGGCTGAGAGAGGTCAGGGACTTGCTCTGAATCCTACAGCCTGAGTTGGAATCCTACTGTCTCAGGCTCTCAGGACTCGGGGAAGGAGGCGGGCGGGCGGAGCTCCAGTCTGGGACTCCAGCCTGGGACTCCAGCCTTCAAAGCCTTGTTCTGTCCACTATTCATTTGGGAAAGACTGTTGCCCAGAGAGAGTGAGAAGCTGTTGGCCAGGCTGCTGTCCATCTTGAGCTCTGGGTGCATCTCTTGCAAATTGCTCCTGAAGCTGCACCTCCCAGCTCATTCATCTGAGTGGAGAGAAGCCAGATTTCAGCACAGGTGCCGGGATTGCTCCCCTACCTTTTCCCCCATCAGCCAGCGTTTCTCGGTTCTGAGGGGCACTTTGTTGGTTTCTTTGGGGGAGAAAAGGATGATACTGATGACTGTTATCTTTCACTTCCCAGACCCCGCCCAGTGTACTTTTAAGATTCGGAAATTTTATTAAATCCCTCAGCACAGCTTCTTTCTACACTTTCTGTGGTTTAACTCTCCCTGGGTCTTTTTGCTTAGCGTTTGGCTTTTGGTGTTTTCTCTTTCAACGTGAGAGTCTGTCTCCCTTTTTTTTTTCTCCATTGTTTCTTAAATGAACCAAGTACTGACATCTCCTTGTTTTGATTTGAGACAGAGTCTCACTCTGTTGCCCAGGCTGGAGTGCAGTGGCGTGATCTCGGCTAGCTGCAGCCTCCGACTCTGGGTTCAAGTGATTCTTATGCCTCAGCCTCCCCAGTAGCTGGGATTACAGGCATGTGCCACTACATCCGGCTAATTTTTCTATTTTTACCAGAGATGGGGTTTTACCATGTTGCTCAGGGTGGTCTCGAACCCCTGACCTCAGGTGATCTTCCCACCTTGGCCTCCCAAAATGCTGGGTGTGAGCCACCACACCCAGCCTACGTTTCCTTGTTTTTTTTTTTTTGTTTTTTTTTTGTTTTTTTTCTGAGACAGGATCTTACTATGTCGGCCAAGCTGGAGTGCAGTGGTATAATCTCGGCTCACTGCCTCCCAGGTTCAAGTGATTCTCATACCTCAGCCACCGGAGTAGCTGGGACCACAGGCGCCTGCCACCACACCCAGCTAATTCTTGTATTTTTAGTAGAGTGGGGTTTTCACCATATTGGCCAAGCTGGTCTTGAACTCTTGACCTCAGGTGATCAGACTCTCAAAGTGCTGGGATTACAGGCATGAGCCACCACGCCCAGCCCCAAGTACTAACATTTCTAAATATACATATAGCGAAGTACAGGCCTTGAATACTGGACAGTAAGTGCACACTGACCTGGTGTCTGTCCAGTGGATCCCTCTGTGCTTGAGTCCCCAATATGAATCTGGTCTCCTGGGCCTGCCTTCCCTTCTCCTTTCAGTCCTGCCCCTCTGGGATCCCGCCTCTGGGCGTTAGCTCCTGTAAGAGAAGGCCTTTGCTTCTCACCTGTCCGACTGGTACCCTTCTCAAAGCAAGTTCCCCTGGCCCGTGAGTCTTTCTGACCACTGTGTCCTGAGCACTTTCCCAGTCCTACCTCCTGAGGGGTTACTGCCTGCCTCACTGATCTGGTGGCACAATGTGACCCTCTATAATTATCTTGAGAAAGACCGCATTAATTTCAAAGACAGGAATAGCATTTTAGAAAAATTAACTACCCCACTACTCTCCATCCTGGTCCCTCCCCACCTCCACCCACCCCCAAGCCAATTCATTCTGAGACTGCTTGGTGCTTTTTGTTATTTAATCGTCATGCACTCAGATGCATTCAAATAGGAACAGAGGCTGCAACATCCCAGGCTCACCGGGAGTGCAGCCAGGCAGACCCCTCCCCTGCATGCTTGATTCCTACCGCTGCGGAGGGAATCCTGCCAAATGTTCCAGCGTCTCTGGGGTGAGAGCTCACTCGACACAGCCCCGAGAGCCCTGCAGCGCTGGGGCCACCTCCTTTTCACAGGTGAAGGCACCGAGGTGCGGAGAAGTTACTGTGAGTCACCTCAGGTCACAGAGCTAGTAAGAAAGAGAGTGAAATTGGAACTCGGGTCTTCTGACATGTCCAGCTGTTCTGGGAAAAACGCTGAGGGCGTTTGACTTCCCTAAACCTCACTCCCTGGGTGTCTGTTTCTGCAGAGCTGAGGTTCGCTAAAAAGGTGTTGCAATCCCTCATTGTTCGCCCAGCAGCCAAGCCCGGGTTCCCATCTGTGGCTTGATATGTGCCCTTGGTGGCAGCCCCTCAAAACGCGTCTGTGGGTCGGTGTCCACCGGGGTGAGTCACTAACCATCTGCCAGCTGTCACCTCACCTTTAGCACAGGGCGGAGGGAAGGCTTGTTTTCTTTGGCTGGCATTAAACAGCCACCTCTGACACGTGGTTGGATGCGGGACATATGTGGTGTCAAAGGCAAACAGGCCCACAGGAAAAACAGATTTATCGAGTGGAAGTCTCCCAGGCCGAGAGCAGGCTTCTCCTTCAGGCTCCCAGGGCTGACCGGGATGTCACCTGCTTCAAGGAGACAGATGGGGACATGTTGGGGAGCTCATGCTTGGTGATTCGTGGGAGCAATAGGAACGCCTGGCTGAGCTGTGTGTGTGTGACCTGGGATGGCAGGGTCAAGGCGTGGGGAGCCTGAGCCCCAGCTCGCACTTCTTCTGTGAAACTCAGATCTGCTAGTAAGCGCAGCCGCTGGGGGCCTGTCCCTTCTGACAGTCTATGCTGAAATCCCAACCCCAGTGGGCGGGTGGGTATGCCTTGATGATTAATAGCCGAAGGTTCGTGCTGGTGTCGCCATGCTCTCCAGGGACTTCTTCATTTCAGTGCTGGCAGCATGGAGGAAGGTTCTTAGGAGAACACTGGAGAATGTGGGAAGGCTTTGGGCACTGGCCAGGACCCCCACCCCACTCCAGCAGCAGCCTCCCAAAGGGCCACCCAGGATGCTGTTAGGGCTTTAAGAACACCAGTTTCTGCCAGGTGCAGTGGCTCACGCCTGTAATCCCAGCACTTTGAGAGGCAAAGGCACGCAGATCTCTTGAGCTCACGAGTTCAAGACCAGCCTGGGCAACATGGTGAAAGAAACCCCGTCTGTACAAAAAATACAAAAATTAGCTGGCGTGGTGGTGCGCATCTGTAGTCCCAGCTACTCGGGAGGCTGAGGTAGGAGGTTGCAGTGAGCTAAGATGGCACCACCGCACTCCAGCCTGGGCAACAGAGTTGTTTCAAAACAACTTCATCTCAAAACAAACAAAACAAAACAAAACACCACGAGTTTCTTTTCGTTTAATGTTCCATATTGATTTCAGTGTATTTAAGGATACTTAGCACATCAAACTCATGATTGTATGCATTTTATTATTTAGGAGAAGGCTGAACTCCAAAAAATTCAGCAAACAATAATACAGGCCACAGGTGGATATGGTGAAACTCTGATAGGGGAGTTTGAGCATTTGGAGTTTGGGAAACGCTGCTTTCTTGGAGAAGCCAATATTCATGCCAAAAATATCAACTGAGCCTCGCTCTAGCTGAGCAGATGGTTAGAGTCCTCTCTCTGAAACAACGTTAGCCCATTCCCAAGCTTCCAACACATATGCAATCTAGATTGGTAGGGTAAAGTGGAATGAGAGGTTTTTTGTGTGTTGATTTGTTATAATCAAGACTGTATCATGTAATGGGCCCTCAGGTATAGAGATAGAATATTAAAAAGAAAAGAAAGAGTAAAGAAAGAAAAAGATGTACAACTCTACAATTTTGTAAAAAAAAAAAAAAGTACATCTATGGTCTTTTTTGAGCTTTTTGCTTAAGAATATGGTGTTTTAAATAGCTAAAATTTTAGTGTGTGTATATATGTTTTTCTGCTTGACTTGATGAACCAAACATTAATTCATTTGAGGTTTTCCTTATATGCGAGGTGCATCAGGTGCGGGCCCCTCACATGGGGCATGAATTAGAATTGAGACAGCTAGGTGGGAAGGGGTCCGCAGAGAAACTCCAACCGGCCTGCTCCCTGGGAGGAATCTGCACTGGGGTGAAACCACAGCAGTTGATGCTGTTTACAGTGGGGAGAAGCCTGGCCCCTCCTTTTCCTGGGTGGAACCTGGGATTCAGTCTGTGGTGCCAGAAACGCACTAGCAGGACCCTGGCTTTGCAGAGGGTCCATCTTTCCCTTTTTTTTCCTTTTGCTGAATACATTCTATTATTCGCACCCTTCAAATTGTCTGCGAGCCGGCTGGGCGCGGTGGCTCACGCCTGTAATCCCAGCACTTTGGGAGGCTGAGATGGGTGGATCATGAGGTCAGGAGATCGAGACCATCCTGGTGAACACGGTGAAACCCCATCTCTACTAAAAATACAAAAAATTAGCCAGGCATGGTGGCGGGCGCCTGTAGTCCCAACTACTTGGGAGGCTGAGGCAGGAGAATGGCACGAACCCAGGAGGCTGAGCTTGCAGTGAACCAAGATTGTGCCATTGCACTCCAGCCTGGGTGACAGAGTAAGACTCTGTCTTGAAAAAAAAAAAAATTGTCTGGGAGCCTAATTTTTCATGGCTGTGTGACAAGGACCCAGCACTTAGCTGAACTAAGGAGAAAGTCCTACAACAAAATCACCTGGGAAGCTTGTTAAAATGCATAATTCCTCCCAGGATTCTGGCTCAGTCAGTCTAGTCAGTCTAGGGTCAGTCTAGGGTGGGCCTACGCATATGCATTAAAACAATTTTTTTTCTATTTTTTTTGTGATGTAGTCTCACTCTGTCACCCAGGCTGGAGTGCAGTGACACGCTCTCAGCCCACTACAGCCTCTGCCTCCCGGGTTCAAGTCATTCTCCTGCCTCAGCCTCCAGAGTAGCTGGGATTATAGGTGCCTGCCACCATGCCCAGCTAATTTTTGTATTTTTAGTGGAGACAGAATTTCACCATGTTGGCCAGGCTGGTCTTGAACTCCCGACCTCAGGTGATCCACCCACCTTGGCCTCCCAAAGTGCTGGGATGACAGGTGGGAGCCACCGCCCCCGGCCAGGCATATACATTTTAACCAGCTTTTCCGGTCGACTGATAAAGGCGAGCCTGGACCTCACTTTGAGAAACCTTGATGCGTAGGGGAGAAACATGACTCAGACGTGGACTCCATCCTGAGGAGAGCACAGCCAAGGGAAGCAGATGAGACGCCTACAATAACTCACAAAGTAGAAAGTACCCAGTGCAGTGGGAGAATATGAAATGAAGTGCAAGGCAGCTCCAAGGAGGGCAAAACTGCTTCAAACAACTTGTGCCTCACGCACTCACGCATTGCTGTGATAATAAGCTTCGTTATTTTGTGTCCTTGACCAGTGAGAAGTCGTCCTTTCAGGATGGGATCTGGGTCTTAGTCATCTTTAAGCTCAGTGTCTAGCACAGAACTAGGATTGGAGTGAGACTGACCCATGGCTGGTAGGACGGATGGACAGACAGGTCGAGGGAGGGAGATGAATTTTTCCCAAACATAGTGTCTTATTTTATTTTATTTTATTTTTATGTATTTATTTTTGAGACAGAGTCTTGCTCTGTCGCCTAGGCTGGAGTGGAGTGGCTCACTGCATGCTCCGCCTCCTGGGTTCCAGCAATTCTCCTCCCTCAACCTCACAAGTAGCTGGGATTATAGGCGCGTGCCACCGTGCCTGGCTAATTTTTGTATTTTTAGTAGAGACGGGGTTTCACCATGTTGGACAGGATGGTCTCGATCTCTTGACCTTGTGATCTCCCTGCCTCGGCCTCCCAAAACGCCGGGATTACAGGTATGAGCCACTGCGCCCGGGCAGTGTCTTCTTTTTAGAAGGTGTTTGTTCATCCAACAAATCTCCGTAAGATGCATGAGGGATTTTGTTTTAATGTAGGTGAGTTGGGGAAAGATGGTCTAAATAGACTTTGCAGGTATTCATCTCTCTTACCATCACCACCCACACCCTTGGGTGCTGCAGCTTGACCCTCTGCTTCTGAAGGTTGCATATTTTTGCATGTTGTATTCCAACCTACCCGGAATTATTTCTTCATAGTATTACTCCTACATCTAACAGAAGAATCATTTCAATGCTGTAGGATCTTCTCTCTCCTTTTGTTGAACGGTAGTGGGGAAAAATTTCCCATTATTTATCTTGGATATTGGAATTCACACGCTAGTTACAAGAACTTGTGATCTTTTGAAACTGTGGCTTTTTGTGAGGAAATGCGTAAAGCAAATACAACCTCCCAAGACCCCACCCTTTCTGCTTATCGACAGAATTAAGAAACATACCTGCAGAATCCTTTGAAGACAGGCTGTGAGTAGCTAAGGCAGGGCCAAGAGTGGAGACATCCTCTCACTGTACTTTCAATTCCCCACCACCCACAGCTCCTCCTAGAGTACCCGTGTGCTGTGGTTTGAATGTGTCCTCCAAATTTCATGTGTTGGAAACTTGATTCCCAAATTCATATGTTTATGTTATTTGAAGGTGAAGCCTTTGGGAGGCAATTAGGACCAGATAAGGTCATCAGGGTGGGGTGCCCATGATGGAACTGGTGGCTTTATAAAAAGAGGAAGAGAGGCTTGAGCTGAAATACTCTTGCCCTCTTGCTAAGTGATGCTCTCCTTCATGATTTTATCCTGGGGCACGAAGGCCCTCACCAGATGCCAGCACTGTACTCTTTGATTTCCCAGCTTCTAGAACTGTGGGCTAAATACATTTTTCTTTATAAATTACCTAGTTTGTGGTATTCTGTTATAGTAGCAGAAAATGGACTGAGACATTATGAGATAAATTCACTTTAAGAAAAAAAAATTAGGCCCATGTGTTAGAAGAACCTGGGGACTCCTCTGAGAGGATCAGAACTGCTAAGGACTTCCCACACTGGCTCCATGGTCTGACCTAGAACTTGATCTGCCTGGCTCAGTGGGGCTGTTTTGGCAGGGGCAGGGGTGGGGTCTGGTTCCAGTCCTCCCAGCTCATCACTCACTGGCTCAGGGATCTTGGGCAAGACTTGATCTTCTTTGGGCCTCAGTTTCTTCATCTGCACCCACAGCTGTTGGGAGGATTAATGCACTAGGGCATGCAAAATATGCCTGATGAGCTCTTACAACTACCGCTGGTCTGGGAGAAATTTCATCTGCATTATGTATGTGTATTTCTTCTTATTTAATCTTCTGAGGACAAAGAGAACATTTTAAAAAATGCATTCTTGCCTGGCGCAGTGGCTCACGCCTGTAATCCCAGCACTTTGGGAGGCTGAGGCAGGCGGATCACAAGGTCAGGAGATGGAGACCATCCTGGCTAACACGGTGAAACCCCGTCTCTACTAAAGATACAAAAAATTAGCCGGGCATGGTGGCAGGTGCCTGTAGTCCCAGCTACTCAAGAGGCTGAGGCAGGAGAATGGCCTGAACCCGGGAGGCGGAGCTTGTAGTGAACCAAGATCGTGCCACTGCACTCCAGCCTGGGCGACAGAGCGAGACTCTGTCTCAAAAAAGGGTAAAAGGTCAGCAAGCTACAGCCCATAGGCCAAATCTGCCCCCTGCCCACCTCTGCTTTTGTATGATTCATGAGGTAAGAATGCTTTTTACATTTTTAAGTGGTTGAAAATATCAAAAGAATAATATTTTGTGGCAGGTGAAAATTAAATTTAAAACATTCGGTCTATAAATAACTCTTTATGGAACACAGCCAATCTCATGCATTTATATATTGTCTGCATTTCATGCTACAAGGGCAGAGTTGAGTTGCTGCAACAGAGACTGTATATCCTCCTGCAAAGCTGAGAATATTAACTCTCTGGCCCTTCACACACAGTTTTGCTGCCCCTGTTTTGGAGGTGTAATTTTTTTTTTTTTTTGAGACAGAGTTTTCCTCTTGCTGCCTGGAGTTTTGCTCTTCGCAGTCTGGAGTGCAGTGGCGTAATCTTGGTTCACTGCAACCTCCGCCTCCCAGGTTCAAGCGATTCTCCTGCCTCAGCCTCCCAAGTGGCTGGGATTACAGGCGGGCACTGCCACACTAGGCTAATTTTTGTATTTTTAGTAGAGATGGGGTTTCGCCATGTTGGCCAGGCTGGTTCTCAAACTCCTGACCTCAGGTGATCCACCTGTCTTGGCCTCCCAAAGTGTTGGGATTATAGGCAGGAGCCACCGCGCCCGGCCTGGAGGTGTATCTTTAAGCATCGTTAAGCAGTCGAGAGCACCCTTTAGTCTAGGGCTAGATTTCCACTCTACCTGATGCATCATCAATTATGAGTCTTTCTACACTGGCTGGTGGGAAAAGGAACTATTCTTGGGTCTATGTGGGCTCCAGTTTTTGTTACCTCTCCTCCTATGTGGTTCTTTCCCAGCCTCAGGTGGTTTCCTCACATGCACATGCTGATGATGACTCGGCTGCAGGCTCCAGGGGCTCGCTGAGCAGTTCTCTCTTTTCAGTGTTTCCCTGAGAATTCTATAGCTGCTTGGCCTCCTTCATCAACTCTGTCCACTCAGCGCAGACAGACCGGCAGGGTCACATGGGCTTCCTTGGCTCTATACTGGCCTGGGCACTCTCTGGGCACCGAGCAGTCATAGGGCTGAGCTGGTTTGTTTGTTTCCCTTCCCTATCACTGGCCTGTGCTGCCTGTTGTCTAATGTCTGAAAACCACTCTTTCATCAATGACATCTAGATTTTTAGCTGTTAAAGGTGGGAAGATCAATCCAATTTCTGTTATTCTGTAATTGCAAGAAACAAACTAAGTAATGCATTTTATAAGAAGTGATGGTCAATTTATCTTCATAACAACAGTAATGTAATATGAAAATATTATCACTTTTTTTTTTTTTTTTTGAGATGGTATCTAACTCTGCCACCCAGGCTGGAGTGGAGTGGCATGATCTTGGCTCACTGCAGCCTCTGCCTCCTGGGTTCAAGGGATTCTTCTGCTTCAGCCTCCTGAGCAGCTGGGATTACAGGCGTGTGTCACCACGCCTGGCTGATCTTTATATTTTTAGTAGAGATGGGGTTTCACCACATTGGCCAGGCTGGTCTCGAACTCCTGACCTCATGAACCGCCTGCCCGTCTTGGCCTCCCAAAGTGCTGGGATTACAGGCGTGAGCTACCACGCCCCGCCTATTTATCACTTTTGTTAGTGATAAAGTCATAGGTACTGCTTATTCTTTTGGAGTTCATTGCCTGTATTCAGAATTGAGGGAGATGCTAAATTCCAATTACAGGTTAGTAAAGAAGCAATTTTCTCCCCATGCCAATTTATAAACTTCCTGAATTTTATCCACAGTCGCTTGGGAGTCGACCGGGGTCCCTGCATGAGACCCGTTATGCTAAGTTTTTCTTCTTCTGAGTCCCAAAGACTGTTGAATTGGCCTTTTCATGGTACATATTGTTAATCGTCTTGTGGCATATTCCTGACATACTCGCATATTTTCTTTTTTTGAGACGGAGTCTCGCTCTGTCGCCTAGGCTGGAGTGCAGTGGCATGGACTCACTGCAACTTTTGTCTCCTGGGTTCAAGTAATTCTCCTGCCTCAGCCTCAAGAGTAGCTGGGATTACAGGCATGAGCCACCACACCCAACTAATTTTTGTATTTTCTAGCAGAGACAGAGTTTCGCCAAGTTGGCCAGGCTGGTCTCCATCTCCTGACCTCAAGTGATCCAGCTGCCTAGGCCTCCCAAAGTGCTGGGATTGCAGGCTTCAGCCACCGCGCCTGGCCAGAGTCCCATATTTTCTATAAAAGAAGCTTAAGTTTTTTTCTCTGTGGGCAAAAACATCCCAGTTCTTTTCAGTATAGCATCCAAGTCTTACCATCCCTAAATAGCCTTGTTTATGCTGTTCTCTGAACGAATCAGTGTCTTCACATTCTTTGTGAACTGTGGTCACCATAAATAGCCTAAAAACTCACCTCCGGGCCTCACGCAGAGCCTCATGGCCTGTCTTCCTGACTGCACCGCAGCCTCTTCCATACATTCCAGCAGCATGCGGCCTCGTTTCTTCACAGCACCGCTCTTCTGGTTTGTGGTGTTTGTGACAAAAGATGATCCTTGAGTTGCTTCCTTTCATAATCGTATCTTGCTTTTTAATTCGGTTTTAAAACCAATTCTGTATTTGTTCATTAAAAGGGAAGAAATCCACGAGGTGTAGTGGCTCACGCCTGTAATCCCAGCACTTTGGGAGGTGCACACCGGCAGTCCCAGCTACTCGGGAGGCTGAGGTGGGAAAATTGTTTGAGCCTGGGAGGTTGAGGCTACAGCGAGCCGAAATCACATCACTGCACTCTAGCCTGAGCAACAGAGCAAGACCCTGTCTCAAAAAAAAAAAAAAAAAAAAAAGAAAAAAAAGTACTGGATTCAATGAGTTTTGGTAAATTCAGAGTTGTGCAACCTCCACCACAATCCAATTTCCCTTAACCCCAGAGCGTCTCTCATGCATTCCCTCTCCGTTGCCACCCCCAGACCAGGCCACCACTAATCTTTCTGACCCTCCAGGTTTGTCTTTTCTGAACATTTCGTGTGAGAGGATTCATAGCCTATGTGATCTCCGTGACTGGCTTCTTTCACTGAGGATGTTTTCCACATCCATATGCGCTGCACTCCCACTCACAGAAACAGAGTAGGAGGGAGGATACCAGGGGTCTGGGGTATGGAAATGCAAAGATGTGCATCAAAGGGTGCAAACTTGCAGTTATCAGCTGATCTAATGTATAGCATGGCGACCACAGTTAATCATAAAGCATCGTACACTTGAAATTTACTAAGAGAGTAGATCTTAAATACTTTCAACACATAATACACACACACACACACACACACACACACACACACACACAAACACACACACTCTTCTCTTTTTTTTTTTTTCCAGACAGAGTCTTGCTCTATCACCCACGCTGGAGTGCAGTGGCGTGATCTCGGCTCACTACAACCTCTGCCTCTGGGTTCAAGCAATTCTCATGCCTCAGCCTCCCGAGTAGCCGGGATTACAGGCACACGCCACCACACCCAGCTAATTTTTGTATTTTCAGTAGAGACGGTTTCACCATGTTGGCCAGGCTGGTCTCAAACTCCTGACCTCAGTTGATCCGCCTGCCTCGGCTGGTCTCGAACTCTGACATTGACACACATGGTTTTTTAAAAAGGACTTCATTCCTTCCTATTGCCAAGTAGTATTACATTGTATGAATTTATCACATTTTGTTTACCCACTCACCAATTGAATATTTGGATTGTTTCCAATTTTTTTTTGCTATTATAAATCATGCTGTTATAAACTTTTTATTTATTTATTTATTTAATAATAATTATTATTTTTTTTGAGACAGAGTCTCCCTTGTTGCCCAGGCTGGAGTGCAATGGCGTGATCTTGGCTCACTGCTACCTCCGCCTCCTGGGTTCAAGTGATTCTCCTGCCTCAGCCTCCCAAATAGCTGGGATTATAGGCACCTGCCACCATGCCCGGCTAAGTTTTATAGTTTTAGTAGAGACGAGGTTTCACCATGTTGGTCAGGCTGGCCACAAACTCCTGACTTCAGGTGATCCGCCTGCCTTGGCCTCCAAAACTGCTGGGATTACAGGCGTGAGCCACCGTGCCCGGCCTGAACTTTTATACAGAAGGCTTTGTATGAACATGTTTTTAATTCTCTTGGGGAGATACCTAGGAATGGAATTGTTGGGTTGTGCGTTAACATTTTTTTAAAAAGCCAAACAGTTTGCAAAGTGGCTGCATCAACTTGCATTTCCACCAGCAATGTAAAAGCGTTCCTGTTTCCTTCAGTTTTACCTGCCTTCTCTTCAGAATAGTCATCCCCTCTCCACAAATCTGACACAGCTAGAAGGCAGATTTCCAAAACATAACAATCTCCATACAGCTGGGTAATCTACCCACGTGAGTCACCCCACCCCATCTCCCAATCAAAAGGTTCCAGACTTTTTACTTTTATTTATTTATTTATTTATTTATTTATTTATTTATTTAAGACGGAGTCTCACTCTGTCGCCCAGGCTGGAGTGCAGTGGCGTGATCTTGGCTCACTGTAAGCTCCACCTCCCAGGTTCACGCCATTATCCTGCCTCAGCCTCCCCAGTAGCTGGGACTACAGGTGCCTGCCATCATGCCTGGCTAATGTTTTGTAGTTTTAGTAGAGACGGGGTTTCACTGTGTTAGCCAGGATGGTCTTCATCTCTTGACCTTGTGACCTGCCCGCCTTGGCCTCCCAAAGTGCTGGGATTATAGACATGAGCCACCGTGCCCAGCCTTTATTTTTTTAAATTTTATCATTATTTTTTGAGATGGAGTCTCACTCTGTCGCTCAGGGTGGAGTGCAGTGGTGTGATCTCAGCTCACTGCAACTTCCACTTCCCAGGTTCAAGCAATTCTCCTGCCTCAGCCTCCTAAGTAGCTGGGATTACAGGCACCCGCCATCATGATTCAATATACACATTTTGGTCAATTATATAGTAGTTTGTGGCTAGGCACTGTGACTCATGCCTATAATCCCAGCTCTTTGGGAGGCTGAAGTGGGAGGATTGCTTGAGCCCACAAGTTTCAGACCAGTCTGCGCAACACATCAAGACCCCATCCCTACAAATAAAAAAAAAATTGCTGGGCATGGTGGCCCATGTCTGTGGTGCCAGCTACTTGAGAGGCGAGAGGACCACCTGAGCCCAGGAGTTGGTTACAGTGAGGTATGAATGTGTCACTGTACTCCAGCCTCGGCGGCAGAGCAGAGCAAGATCCTATCTCTAAAATAGGGTGTGTGTGTGTGTTTGTACTAATTTCCATATCAATCTGCTGTCCTTCCAAAGGGCCTTCTACTTCCCATAGGACCTAGTCATTGACAATATGACATGGAATCTTACTTCCTTTTTTTTTTTTTATTTGAGACGGTGTTTCACTCTGTTGCCCAGGCTGGCATGCAGTGGCGTGATCTCGACTCATTGCAACCTCCGCCTCCTGGGTTCAAGCAATTCTCCTGCCTCAGCTTGTAGCTGGGATTACAGGCACCCACCATCAGTCCCAGATAATTTTTTGTATTTTTGTAGAGATGGGGTTTCACCATGTTGGTCAGGCTGGTCTTGAAATCCTGACCTCAGGTGATCCTCCCACCTTGGCCTCCCAAAGTGCTGGGATTACAGGAGTGAGTCACCACACTCGGCTGGAACCTTATAGCTTTTAAGGAAACTTTAGGGAGACATCCAAGTCTTTTAGTTTATGTGGGAAATCTGAGGACTGGGGTAGGGAAGTGACTTGCCCAGTATCACCTTTAAGTGCTAGTCAGGGACACGGAGGGTTAGTTCCCTTCCTGGAAGAAACTATGCTATAAATAGAGGGGGTGTTGGAAAGGAGGGAAAGAGGGAGGTGTTGCGGAGGAAGGGGGCCGCTCTGTGGTAAAATCCCGAATGCCAGAACTGGACATCATTCTGTAGGAAAGGAAGGCTTTTGGGTAGGATGTGAAATTACCCAATCAGTATTCTAGTAGGTTAATATGAGAGGGGCAAGATTTGAGTCAGGAGGCCAGCTGGGAGGCTGGTGAATAGTCCTAGTGCGAAGTAAGGAGGGAGCCCTGGATTTGGTGGTGCTGGCAGAGACAACGAGGAGGGGAGGATCACCCAGCTATGCTAAATTCGTGGATAACTGAAGCCTGTGAACCTGGGAAATGGTCTCAGTAACAGCAATAAGGAAGATGGGATAGAAGTGCAGGTCTGCTGAGCCTGCATGTGCCCTCCATGGTCCTGGGGCAGAGAGCCCACCAGCAGGGCAGAGTGCTTCTGCTCACTCCCTGTTCCATTCCAAGACAGGCCTGACTGTGCACGAGTGTGTAACCCTGGGCAAATGACTTGATGACTCTGAGCCTCAGTTTCCTCATCTGTAAAATGGGGGTAATAAGGAGGGTTCAGGAGAATTAGCTTAGGGGATACATTTAAGGGACTTAGACCTGAGCCTGGTGCATGGCAAGCAGTCAGTTCACACCAGCCTTGGTTCCTCTCAGTCCTGTAATTTATCTCTGTCCTTGCATAAAACCTCCGTCAGGGCGGGTCCAGCTAAAAGCAGCACTCCCCTCAGACACTGCTTCAAGCTGGACACTCCATGTTTTAAGTTTTATATAAGGTGAGAGAGAAATTATCTTTTGGAGTTTGTGGTAATTTTTTAAAAATTAATTAATTTATTTATTTTGAGGCAGAGTCCCACTCTGTCACCCAGGCTGAAGTGCAGTGGTGCCATCTCGGCTTACTGCAACCTCCGTCTCTTGGGTTCAAGCAATTGTCCTGCCTCAGCCTCCCAACCAGTTGGAATTACAGGCACATACCACCATGCCTGCCTAATTTTTTTGTATTTTTAGTAGAGACAGGGTATTGCCATGTTGGCCAGGCTGGTCTCGAACTCCTGACCTCAAGTGATCTGCCTGACTCGGCCTCCCAAAGTGCTGGGTTTACAGGCGTGAGCCACCGTGCCTGGCCGTGTGGTAATGTTTCAAATGTGCTAGTTGAAAGTTTCTTAAAATAATCAGCATTTAAAAAAAAAATGCCATGTCCACACAATTGTCCTAGTCTTAAATCAGTCATATCTGAAAAATTATTTTGCTACAATGTCTAGTGCAGTTTTCAAATGCCACTCATGTGGCCTTGGGGTAATCTCAGATAGGACTCTGGGATTGTCCTGGGAAAAGGGGAGCTGCAACTCCCACCTCCTCTTTGACTAGAACAGCTCTCCTTTAAACTATCTTAAACATTGGGTTACTAAAGAAGATGAATATAATTTTAATTGAACAAATGGTTCCATTAAAAAAAAAACTCCTGTAACAGAAACTTAATAAATATGCCAGATTGGGCCAGATGTGGTGGTTTACACCTGTAATCCCAGCTACTCAGGAGGCTGAGGCAGGAGAACTGCTTCAACCCGGAGGTGGAGGTTGCAGTGAGCTCAGATTGCGCCACTGCATTCCAGCCTGGGTGACAGAGCGAGACACTGTCTCAACAAAAAAAAAAAAAAGAAAAAAAGAAAAAAAGAAAAAGCTAATAGTATGCCAGACCAATACTAACAATCAAATGATAGACCTTCAAAGATGAAAATCAATTTTGTGTACAACATCAAACTCTTTGAATGGCTAGACAAATTTATGAAACAGTTTCTGAAGGCTAAAGAAGGGAAAGATTTCAGAAGATATAAATACTATACCTTTTCAAAAGTGAAATACTGTTATTTTGCATTTTTCTAACTGGTATTGGTACCCATACAAATATTCCAGAATTCTCTTTAGAAAGAGTTGGGAAAAATGCAAATCCAATGTTGGGAAGAATTTCATGCTTACCCCTATCTGTTTAGTAAGCAAAATATTTCACAAAGGAACGACATTCCATGAAAAGTATGTTTGTTCTGGCTTAAATACAATCATTTCCTCCATAAAGTCTGATTCAGATAAAGCATCTTAGGAAATTCAAAAGCATTTAGTTTTTAGACAACTGAATGTCATATTACTTTCTGAATTCCATAAAAGTGCTTTCAAAATTAATTCACCCATGTTAGACTATGCTTTTAAACTCAAATATGTTATTATTTAGTGGCTTTTACTGCCCAGTAGATGTCAAATTCAGTTATTTCCTGCATTAAAAAAAAATTATTTATCTTTTTTTCTGAGACAGTCTCACTCTGTTGCCCAGGCTGGAGTGCAGTGACCTTGGCTTACTGCAACCTCTGCCTCCTGGGTTCAAGCAAATTCTGTCTCTCAGCTTCGTAAGTAGCTGGGATTACAGGTGTATGCCACAACACCCAGATCATTTTTTGTATTTTTGGTAGAGATGGGGTTTCACCATGTTGGCTAGTGATATGGTTTGCTTTTGTCCCCACCCAAATTTCATCTTGAATTGTAACTGTCACAATTCCCACGTGTTGTGGAAGGAACCTGGTGGGAAGTGATTGAATTATGGCGGCAGGTCTTTCTTGCACTGTTCTCGTGATAGTGAATGAGTCTCATGAGATCTGATGGTTTTAAAAAGGGGAGTTTCCCTGCACAAGCTCTCTTTTTGCCTGCCACCATCCATGTAAGACGTGACTTGTCTCTCCTTGCCTTCTGCTGTGATTGTGAGGCCTCTCCAGCCATCTGGAACTGTAAGTCCATAAAGCTTCTTTCTTTTGTAAATTGCCCAGTCTTGGGTATGTCTTTATCAGCAGCATGAAAATGAATAATACAGTACAGCAGAGTGGGGTGCTGCTGAAATAATAGGAAGTGACTTTGGAACTGGGTAACAGGCAGAGGTTGGAACAGTTTGAAGGGCTCAGAAGAAGACAGGAAAATGTAGGAAATTTTGGAACTCCCTAGAGACTTGTTGAATGGCTTTGACCAAAATGCTGATAATGATATGGACAATGAAATCCAGGCTGAAGTGGTCTCAGATGGAGATTAGGAACCTTTTGGGAACTGGAGCAAAGATGACTCTTGTTATGTTTTAGCAAAGAGACTGGTGGCATTTTGCCCCTGCCCTAGAGATTTGTGGAACTTTGAACAAGACAGATGATTTAGGGTATCTGGCAGAAGAAATTTCTAAGCAGCAAAGCAAAGGTGACTTGGATGTTGTTAAAGGTATTCAGTTTTAAAAGGGAAACAGAACATAAAAGTTTGGAAAATTTGCAGCCTGACAATGGAATAGAAAAGAGAATCCTATTTTCTGAGGACAGATTTAAGCCAGCTGCAGAAATTTGCATAAGTAACAAGAAGCCAAATGTTAATCACCAAGACAGTGGGGAAAATGTCTCCAGGGCATGTCAGAGACCTTTGGGGCAGCCCCTCCCATCACAGGCCCAGAGGTTTTGAAGGAAAAAATGGTTTCATGGGCTGGGTCCAGGGTCCCTCTGCTGAGTGCAGTCTAGGGACTTGGTGCCCTGTGTCCCAGCTGGGCTGTTGCTTCAGAGGGTGGAAGCCCTGAGCCTTGGCAGCTTCCATGTGATGTTGAGCCTGCAGGTGCATGGAAGTCAAGAATTGAGGCTTGGGAACTTCCACCTAGATTTCAGAGAATGTATGGAAATGCCTGGATACCCAGGCAGAAGTTTGCTGCAGGGGCGGGGCCCTCGTGGAGAACCTCTGCTAGGACAGTGTGGAAGGAAAATGTGGGGTCAGAGCCCCCACACAGAATCCCTACAGGGGCACTGCCTACTGGAGCTGTGAGAAGAGGGCCACCATCCTTCAACCCCCAGAATGGTGGCACCATGTGCCTGAAAAACCTGCAGATACTCTATGCCAGCCCATGAAAGCAGCCAGAAGGGGGGTTACACCCTGCAAACCCACTGAGGTGGAGCTGCCCAAGGCCATGGGAGACTACCTCTTGCATCCATTTGACCTGGATTTGACATGGAGTCAAAGGAGGTCATTTTGGACCTTTAAGATTTGACTGCCCCACTGGATTTCAGACTTGCATAGGCCCTGTAGTCCTTTTGTTTTGGGCAATTTCTCACATTTGGAATGGCTGTATTTATCCAATACATGTACTCTCATTGTATCTAGGAAGTAACTAGCTTACTTTTGATTTCACAGACTCATAAGCAGAAGGGACTTCCCTTGTATCAGATGAGACTTTGGACTGTGAACTTTTGAGTTAATGCTGAAATGAGTTAAGACTTTGGGGGATTGTTGAGAAGGCATGATTGGTTTTGAAATGTGAGGACATGAAATTGGGGAGGGGCTGGGCAGAATGATATGGTTTGGCTGTGTCCCCACCCAAATCTTATCTTGAATTGTAACTCCTAAAATTCTCAGATGTTGTTGGGGGAACCCAGTGGGAGATGACTGAATTATGGGGGTGGCTCTTTTTTTTTTTTGAGACAGAGTCTAGCTCTGTTGCCCAGGCTGGAGTGCAGTGGCACAATCTTGGCTCACTGCAACCTCTGCTTCCCAGGTTCAAGCAATTTTAATATGTCAGCCTCCTGAATAGCTGGGATTACAGGCTCACACCAAGGCTAATTTTTGCATTTTTAGTAGAGACAGCGTTTCACCATGTTGACAAGGCTGGTCTTGATCTCCTGACCTCATGATCTGCCCGCCTCGGCCTCCCAAAGTGCTGGGATTACAGGCTTGAGCCACTGTGCCCAGCCAATTTTGTATTTTTAGTACAGACGAGGTTTTGCCATGTTGGCCAAACTGGTCTTGAACTTCTGACCTCAGATGATCCACCCACCTTGGCCTCCCAAAGTGCTGAAATTACAGGCATGAGCCACTGCGCCCAGCCTTATTTCTTGTTTAATAGAAATAGGGTCTTGCCATCTTGCCCAGGCTGGTCTCAAACTCCTGGGCTTGAGTGATCCTCCTGAGTAGGTCTCCATTTTAATTAGACTTTTTTTGTACATGCACACACACACACACACTCACATGCACACTTGTTTATTTACAAAAGCTTTGGTTCTAAATGTGGGCTTCGAATATATTTTCATTTTCTAAATTAAGTCAATAGGGAGGAGGAGGGTATGGAGTTAAGAATGGAGATTTTAGGACTGGGCTCTCCAGATTATGGTCCCAGCTCAGCCATTTCCTAGTTCCATCTCTGACTTGCCATGGGTGACTTTGCTTCTCTGTGCCTACTTTTCCTTATCTGTAAGAACTGTGCTTCCCTCACTGGGGTATGAAGATTATATGAGTTAATATAATGTAAAGCACTTAGAATGGCACCTGGTATACAGTAAGTACTCAATAAATGTTAGCTATTATTAGCTATTTTGGTTTTCCAGTGTCATCAGGGTATGCTTCAAATTTTGTTTAATTAAATAGTAAGGTTGATAAAAGGTTGCTAATGGAGACAATAGATTGGTACTCATTACACAATTAGAATATAATTGAAGACATTCAACTTAAAGACCCTGCTGGTGTAAGTCCATAGACTCTCAGGGGTCAGAGAACATCTTGTTGAACACCTTCACTTTATGGCTGAAGACACTAATGCCCAGGGGGATAAAGTCACTTGTAGTAAGCCATCTAGAAAAACAGAGAGCAGCTGGAATGTCGTTACTGTTGATGGTACTTTAGGTTCTTGGAGGGCTGCAGCAAAGTTTTCATTACAGGCATCAATCATCACTGCAATGCACTGATTAGCCAGTCACTGGAGCATTCTATTCCATTCAGAATGACAATAAAAGCATTTATATGTTTGGAACTGTCAATATACAATATAATACAAGAAAGTAAACTGACTTTGCTTTATAACCAAATGCTATTATTTACTATACTTACAGAAAATGCCTTGCAATGGGTGTTTTTTTATATGTTTTAATTTCAAATATCACTTGAAAGACATTCTTTTTATTTATTTATTTATTTATTTATTTATTTATTTTGAGATAGAGTCTTGCTCTGTTGCTCAGGCTGGAGTGCAGTGGTGTGATCTCGGCTCATTGCAATCTCCACCTCCTGGGTTCAACTGATTCTCCTGCCTCAGCCTCCTGAGTAGCTAGGATTACAGGTGCGCACCACCACACCTGGCTAATTTTTGTATTTTTGGTAGAGACGGAGTGTCACCATGTTGCCCAGGCTGGTCTCGAACTCCTGACCTCAAGTGATCTGCCCACCTTGGCTTCCCAAAGTGCTGGGATTACAGGTATGAGCCACTGCACCTGGCTGAAAAACATTCTTTAGCCAAAACTATTATAAAAATCAATCTGATGTCCTTGAAATGGAAAAGCCTGCACCTCTGGAACAATCCCTACATCAGGAGGCGTGCAGGGAGGACACTGCAGATGATCAAAGTTTTATTTAACATTATAGAACACTTAAAAATAAACAATATGCTTGCATTTCTGTTGTGTAACTTAGAAAAATGTTTTCAAGCACACATAAAAGCATCAAGTTTTACCCCAAACAAGTATGCTATGCAGCCAGTCCCTAACTGCTGGGGCCAGCACTGCTCTCAACAGACGGCTGAGGTAGGAGGTAGGCTGCTGGTGTCCCTGCGGGCAGGTGGCTTTTCCTATTCGGAATGATGTATTCTCTTGTTGTGGTTCTCAATCGCCCTTCTAAGTGCTTCATCCTGGATGAGATCCGACTTTCTTACATTCGTGTGGCTACAGCCAATTTTAGGGCAACTGCAAGGGAGAAAGAACATCAAGTCAGTCCCCTTTACTGCCTTAAGCAGAAACTTCTTTTACACTCAAGTGTTTAAGTAAGACTTCTAACGAAAAAGGAAAAGTGTTAAAGTCAGGACCAAGGTGCCCTCATTCATTGATTCGCTGAGTCCCTACCTGAGCCAGGTCCTGTCCAGATGCTGGGGACACAAGCGATATGTGAGTAGTGCCTATCTTATTAAGAGCTAACTTTCTAATGAGGAAGACAGGCTACCACTAGCGAACCAAATAAATGCTTGCTGTAAGTTCAGGTCACCTTACGGGCTATGAGGGCAACGAAGCAGGGTCAAGAAGAGACAGTGCTGGGGCCATGGCTGCTTTGGCTGGACTCAGGGCATGCCTCACCAAACACATCTCATCTTGGGCAGGACCCAGAATGAAGCATGGGAACAAGTCTGCATGTGGTCCGGGCTAAAGCAGTAGCGAGTACAGTGCTGAGGACGTCCAGCTTGGTGCCCTGGAGTGAGAGCAAGCTCTATGTGGCTGAAGCGACCCAGACAAGAGGGAGAGCAGTTGGAAGTGAGGTCAGTGGGCCAATGGGGCTTTGGATTTTATTTAATTTATTTATTTTGAGACAGAGTCTTACTCTTTCACCCAGGCTGGAGTGCAGTGGCGTGATCTTGGCTCACTGCAACCTCTGCCTCTTGGGTTCAAGTGATTCTCCTGCCTCAGCCTCCCGAGTTGCTGGGATTACAGGCGCCTGCCACAATGCCTGGCTAATTTTGTGTATTTTCAGTAGACATGGGGTTTCACCATGTTGGCCAGGCTGGTCTCAAACTCCTGACCTCAAGTGATCCACCTCCCTTGGCCTCCCAAAGTACTGGGATTACAGGTGTGAGCCACCGCCTAGATTGGATTTTATTTTAAATATGAAGACAAAACACTGGAAGGTTTTGAGATGGGGGAGGGGTGTGTTTGGTTTACATCTGGAAAATGTTACTCTGGCTGCTTATGGAGAACACAAAGCAGGGAGGTAAGAGAGGGGCAGGGAAAATAGCGTGGGGGATCCCGCAGGGTACAGGAGAGAGGTGAGGGCAGCTTGGTCGAGGGTGGCATGGCGATCAGCTTCAGGACACGCTTGACCATAGAACCTGTAGGACTTGTCAACGGAGAGGCTGTGGAGTGTAAGGGAAAGGGAAGAAGCGAGCTTCATCTGGGCAGATCAGTGACTGGTAGTGCCCTTTATCACAGTGGGAAATGATGGGGCAAAACAGGCTGCAGCACAGAGCCACAGTCCCGGTTGGTATCTGTTTCCTCTGGAACGGATGCCCAGTAGCTCTCCCAGAAGAGACTGAGTGGACCACTGAGACTCAGTGGAAAGGCTGCAGCTGAAGACATCAGTGTGAGTCACCCAGAAAGGGGTGGAAACAAGCCACGGCTCTGCTTCCATGTGATCTGCTCTGAGGGCAGTGGGCTGGATGACATCACCTATTTCTTCTCAAAGAATCTGGTTCTCAAAGTGAACCAAATTTTGGTAGATTAGAGGCCCAATGTTTGGAGTCAAGCTAATCTAGGTCTGAATTTTCTCTCTACCACCTACTTGCTAGTTATGAGACCACAGGCAATTCACAATAACCTTCTTGAGCCTCTCTTGCCTCTGATTTAAAATGGGGAGAGAACCCCTATTTCCCAAGGTGACAGGCAACACAGTGCTCAATGATGTTAATTCCCTTCCTGATCCCGTGACTATCATGTGTTCCCTCATCATCATTCTTCCAAGAAGTTTTAAAGTTCTGGATCTATTTCTACCTTGCATATATCCAACACAGGCACGTACCCATTCATGCATTAATTGATTCTTCTAGGGATCAGTCCTGTGCTAGGTTCTAAGCATGCAACTGTGAAATACAAATATATGGTTCCTGTCCACACAGAGCTCTGGCCCAGTGATCTGAGACAGCTCTCCATAAAGCACAGGATATTAAGACCAAAAACAACAAATATGCAAACCACACTAAAGATGCAAAAGAGAAGGAAAGAAAGTTGGTCATGGGAACTCCAATTTGTCTAGTGGTAGGAAGCCCAACAGTCCAACATGAAAGAGAAAGTATTTCTTGGCCCTGATCTGTGGATCAAGGAGTCTTTACATTAGAGGGGCATTAATCAATGAAATAAATAATATGCTTAATAACAATATTTATTTTAAAAATATTAAAATATGGCCAGGCACGGTGGCTCACACCTGTAATTTCAGCACTTTGGGAGGCCGAGGCAGGTGGATCACATGAGCTCAGGAGTTTGAGACCAGCCTGGCCAACATGGTGAAACCCCATCTTTACTAAAAATACAAAAATTAACTGGGCGTGGTGGCAGGTGCCCGTAATCCCAGTTACTCGGGAGGCTGAGGCAGGAGAATCGCTTGAACCCAGGAGGTGGAGGTTGTGGTGAGCCGAGATCGCACCATTGCACTCCAGCCTGGGCAACAGAGTGAGACTCTGTCTCAAAAAAAAAAAAAAAAGCCCTATATACTCAGGTGCATGATGTGTTAAATCATAATTACAGAAAGGCAATTATATGAAAGAGGATCAGGGTGATTTGGCCCAGGTATGCATCATTTTGATGATTTGGCTTTGCATTAGGGCAAAGTTGGAGAAATGTTTTACACTAGTTTAAAAATCTGTATTTTTCCCTAGCCTGTCCCCCTATGCTGTGAAGTCTCAAAGTGAATTATCCCCTCCCCTCCCCTTCCCTTCCATTCCCTTCCCTCCCCCTCTCCTCTCTTCTTCTTCCTCCTCTTCCTTCCTCTTTTTCTTTCCTTTCTTTTTCTTTCTCTCTCTCTCTCCCTCCCTTGCTTCTTCCCTCCCTCCCTCCCTCCCTCCTTCCTTCCTTCCTTCCTTCCTTCCTTCCTTCCTTCCTTCCTTCCTTCCTTCCTTTTCTTTCTTTTCTTTCTTTCTTTCCTTCTCCTTTCTTTTTTTGACAGGGTCTCATTCTGTAACCCAGGCTGGAGTGGCACTATCTCTGCTGTGACCTCTGCCTCCCGGGCTCAAGCAATCCTCCCACCTCAGCCTCCTGAGTAGCTGGGCCCACAGGTGTACACCATCACACCTGGCTAATTTTTAAAAAATTTTTTGTAGAGTTTCACCATGTTTCCCAGGCTGGTCCTGAACTCTGGAGCTCAAGTGATCCACCAGCCTTGACCTCTCAAAGTGCTGGGATTACAGGCGTGAGCCACCGTGCCTGGTGAATTATGTCTGTATGAAAATAAGCAGCTAAGATCATGAAGAGGATACAGACACTTTTGTAACTAGAAAAGCCAAGTATCATAACTTTGGCTTCCATGACATTGAAATGCAAGTCCAAGTAGGTTGCTGGGATGACCCTCCCTTAATACATAACCCTGCATATCTGCTTTGGGCTGCCTGGCCTTGGTCTCTTCCATCCTACCCAGGAAAGGCCTTAACTCTGATAGCCAGACAGTGAATAAGCAGTGGAGAGGGAAGTGGAGAGTGAGGTGGGGAGGACTTCCTGATGACATCATGGTTTTAGTCAGTGCATGAGAGCACGCTGACAATGTCTGATGGGCTTAACCACACACTCAGCTGCAGAACAGGCACCCACCTTCACTTCATTGGGATGGAGCCCAGGGCACTGAGGGGATAGACTCTGATGGTAGAGGCATGAACCAAAAAGCCCTCCTAAGGGGAGCGGGATGGCCTACTGACAGAATTGCAGGTCAAGAGTGACAAAGACCTGGGCTTAAACCCCCTGGCTGTGTCACTCTGGGTAACTTACTAAATTCTCTGTGACTCAGTTTTTCCCTTTAAGAACATGAAGGCAGAGCACAAGCCTGTCAAATAAGGTGAGAAATAAGCAGGCTGATGTGTGTCAAGGACTGGGGAGTTCACTTCAGGTCCTGCCGTGCACCAGTCCCTGCTCTAGTCCACAGCTTCCGCTCTCAAGAAGCTCGTGGAGGGGAGCCAGCTGCGCTGACAATGTTGGCATGACATGGGGTGCTAATGACATTTTGTCCAGCATGAATACGGGCTCAGGGAAGACTTCCTGGAGGCAAGGTTGATGCTGGAACTGGGAAGAACCTTGTTTCTCACTTCATCTCCAATAAACACAAGTTTTTAAAGCAGAAAGGATAGGAGAAGGCCATCATGCCACAGTGCTGAATCAGGGCATGCCTCCTCTGGAGAAACAACTGTCTCCACAAGCATTCGGCATTAATCCCACGACATCCTGGTGAGCGAGTTCGGTGTGGCAATACCTGATCTTCAGTTGCCGCATCATCGCTGTGCAGGAGTCAGCCCTTCAAACCTTGAAGGAGTGGCTGGGTCCCCACCTCCAGGCACTGCCCAAGCAGAGCATTTCACTGCAGCACGGGGCAAGCACAAAGGTGACCGCTGAGCAAAGGGAACTGGGCCTTGGGGTCCCACAGGGCTGTGGGGAACCTTGGCCTCTGCAAACGCTCAAGAGTACATGATCCTGGGAGTTCCTGGATCTGGGTCCCAAGAATTCCAAGGTTTAGTCTACAAGCTGTAGACAGAAGGTCTATAGAGACCTCTGGAAATCTGAGTGGGAGGGATTCCTGTCATACCTCAACACAGACAGTAATTCTATCTCACACCCCCGAGTCTAAAATAATGTGTCACTAAGCGGCACGGGGAGCGATAACAACTCTATCAGTCTCGGTCTTAACAACCCTGCAGCTATTTGTTTAGCGCTCTTCGCTCCCAAAAGAGCTTTCAACTAAGTGCTTTTGCTTCTCTTCTGCCAAGAAATGTGCTGGTCCAGACCTAGAATGGAATTCCCTACCATTTCTTTGGCCCCTGAAATGCTGTGAGATGCTGATGTTATTTCCACTTTACAGATGAGGAAACTGAGGCAGAAAGGTTGAATGGCTTGTCAATAAGTGTTGAAACAGGAACTCCAAGCACAAAGCTGGAGTTCTGCTGTTGAATGACCCATTTCTATTCAACTTCATTTTATTCTACATGCTCTTAAATATGACTTTTAAAAATACGTTTCCTGTTCTCAAACAAAAAAGCAAAAAAGTGACTGTGGTCAAGTTAGAAATATTAATATATGAAAATCATAAGGTTGGGAGGCCAAGGTGGGCAGATCACTTGAGGCCAGAAGTTTGAGACCAGCCTGGACAACATGGTGAAACCCTGTCTCTACTAAAAATACAAAAATTAGCCGGGCGTGATGGTGTGTGCCCATAATCCCAGCTACTCGGGAGGCTGAGGTACGATAATCACTTGAACCTGGGAGGCAGAGGTTGTACTCCAGCCTGGAGTACAACATTTGATGACTGACTGAATGTAGGAGAAAGGAAGAAGCAGCGAGGGGTGGCTGACATTAAAAAAAAGAAAAAAAAAAAAAAGGAAAAGAAAAAAAAAGGAAATCATAAGGCAGCTTTATTTTTAAGTGAATAAATAGGCTTATTGTTTTTTTTTTTTTTTTTTTGAGACGGAGTCTGGCTCTGTCACCCAGGCTGGAGTGCAGTGGCGCGATCTCGGCTCACTGCAAGCTCCGCCTCCCGGGTTTACGCCATTCTCCTGCCTCAGCCTCCCGAGTAGCTGGGACTACAGGCGCCTGCCACCTCGCCTGGCTAGTTTTTTGTATTTTTTAGTAGAGATGGGGTTTCACCGTGTTAGCCAGGATGGTCTCGATCTCCTGACCTCGTGATCCGCCCGTCTCGGCCTCCCAAAGTGCTGGGATTACAGGCTTGAGCCACCGCGCCCGGCCAATAGGCTTATTGTTAACAGATATATTTTAGGAAATTATTCTAACTACTGTGCTTGGCTGGGGCTAAAGTCTCAACAATATTATTCTGACTCAAGGCAGTGCAGAGAGGCCTTCTCAGGGCCTGAAGCTTGCACAGTAAATATCAGGCAGTGCCCAGAACACAATGGATCTGGAACTCCAGTCTAAACAAATAAACATAACTAGAACAATCTAGGAGGAAGAAATGAGACAATGTGTCATGGACGTTTCTAAACAAAGCGAACCCAGAAATACTCATCACTCTAACATGCATCATGGGAAATGACACGACTTTATGCTTCATCAGAAACATCTGGAGTCGGTTTCAAGAAGGCCCTGAGTTCTAATCTACTGCTGTTCAAATGCACCTGGCCTTCAGAACCCTGCCCATCCCGCCCGCAAGTTCCCATGAGCCTCCACCCCTTATCACTCTTCCTGGCTCCTGGCTATGTTTTAGACTGCTTTGCTGGGGTCTTCTTCTGCTGATTGATCTTTTCACTGGTCAACAAAGTGTTTTTTGAGGGTTGGCACCAGGGTGCTGAGACGTCACAGTGAGCAGAACGAAGTCGGGCTCTGGCCTCGCGGATATCGCGGGGGAGGCCCAGGTCCTGCCTTGCTGGCTCTCTGCTGGCGAATGCATCAGTTCCAGAGCTGCGTTTGCGATGGTAGTTGAGTGGGTTGACTCCTCTACACTGATAACCTCCCAATCCACATCGATAGTTCTGAGTCCTTCCCTGATTGCAAAACTCACATTTGCTGCATTCCTGGACACTTCCACGGGGCTATATTGCTGGGACCTTGAATTTAGGATGACCTGAGCTGAGTCTATCACAATCCTCCAATAAGAGTGTTCCCCTCTCATGCCTTCTCTGAAGGCTAATGAGCAAATGACAGTCCTAGACACCCAGATGAGAAATGTCAGCCACCCCTCGCTGCTTCTTCCTTTCTCCTACATTCAGTCGTCAAATGTCATTAACTATACCTCCACAATCACTCTTGCATCTCTATGCTCTCATTATCTATAACTTAAGCTACTGTAAAAGCATCCTAACTGACTTTTTTTGCCTCATGCCTCCTTAATCCATCTCTGCATTGCTATTGGAGTAACTTCCTAAATTCCAGGTTGGCTCATCTTACTCCTTTAAAACTGTCCTCCTCTCCCATGCCTATAGAGTAATGGTGGAAAAAAATGAAGAGGATGTTGATAGTGGCTCAAGTTTGAAGATGATGATGGGACAATTTTTACTGAGCCCTACTGTGTACCAGCGACTTTAAGTACTTCGCATGTATCTTATTTAAATTTTAAATATGCCAATGAGGCGATTACAATGACTGTCATCCATTTATGGATAAGGAAACTAACGAAAGCATGCCATGGCCGGGCGCGGTGGCTCACGCCTGTAATCCCAGCACTTTGGGAGGCGGAGGCGGGCAGATCACCTGAGCTTGGGAGTTTGAGACCAGCCTAGCCAACATGGAGAAACCCCATCTCTACTAAAAATACAAAATTAGCCGGGCGTGGTGGTGTATGCCTGTAATCCCAGCTATTCAGGAGGCCGAGGCAGCAGAATTACTTGAACCTGGGAGGCGGAGGTTGCGGGAAGCCTAGATCGCACCATTGCACTCCAGCCTGGGCAAAAAGAGTGAAACTGTCACAGAAAAAAAAAAAAAAAAAAAAAGAAAGAAAGCAAGCATGCCATGCCATAAAGAAAAAATAAAGCATGCCATGCCATTTAACAATTCAAATTCCCCCTCTATTTTTGGAGACAGAGTATCACTCTGTCACCCAGGCTGGAGTGCAGTGGTGCGATCTCGGCTCACTGCAAGCTCTGTCTCCTGGGTTCACGCCATTCTCCTGCCTCAGCCTCCCCAGTAGCTGGGACTACAGGTGCCCGCCACCGTGCCCAGCTAATTTTTTGTATTTTCAGTAGACATGGGGTTTCACCATGTTAGCCAGGATGGTCTTGATCTCCTGACCTCGTGATCCACCTGCCTCGGCCTCCCAAAGTGCTGGGATTGCAGGCGTGAGCCACCGCACCCGGTCGAAATCTGACATTTCAACTGTAAGTCAGAAACTTAAAACAGATCAAAATGTACTAAGGTCTACATTTTGCAAACATTAGGCAGCAAAGCCACTATTCTTCTAGAATAAAAAGGATAAGTTACTTGCCTGAATGACCATCAAGATATCTTTAGTCTCCAATATATTATCTCTAAGTCCACACCCAGATGAGGAGTGCTGGGGAATTCCAATTCTAGGTCTGGACCAGCAAATTTCTGGGCAATGGAGAAGCAAGCCACACATCAAAGGGACTGTTATCAGAAGTCAACTGAGAACTAGTCACACCTGCAATTCCATTCCTGCAACAAATCCATGATAAGAGCACAAGAAATGCCAAACTGAGTCAATGCCAGTCAGTCTGGCTAACTCAGGATTCTGTGTTATTACAGGAACAGAGCATGGTCGTCCGTGTTCATGGGAGGAGGGGAAGGAAGGCGAGATATATATATATGTGTGTGTGTGTGTGTGTGTATATTATATATATTTAAAGATCAATAATATATATGATATACATATAAAATAATATATAACATGTATTATGTATATTTTTAAAGATTCTGCAAAACTTCCAATTAAAAAAATAATTTATCATTTATGAGTTAGCCACAAATTTACTTAAACCTTTTTTTTTTTGAGACAGAGCCTAGCTCTATTGCCCAGGCTGGAATGCAGTGGCACAATCTTGGCTCACTGCAACCCCCGCCTCCTGGGTTCAAGAGGTTCTCCTGCCTCAGCCTCCCGAGTAGCTGGGATTATAGGCACCTGCCACCACGCCTGGCTAATTTTTGTATTTTTAGTAGAGATGTGGTTTCACCATGTTGGCTAGGCTGGTCTCGAACTCCTGACCTCAGGTGATCTGCCCACCTCGGCTTCCCAAAGTGCTGGGATTACATGCATGAGCCACTGCGCCTGGCCTTATTCTGTTTTGAAGGTGTGGTTGAAGTTCCCTCAGCTTCTTCCTGAACAGATTACTAATTTTTCCCTCAAGTATTGTTTTTCCAGAAAGCCCACTTCCATGTTTACAGTATTCGGGAGGTGAACGGAATTCAGAAGAGACACTGAAGTGTCTTTTCCTCTAGCGTGAACACACCACCTCTGAGTGACTACCACTGGGGAAGGCTCCACTTCCTTCCCTGCGTCCACTCACCGGGCCTTTTTCTTCTGCTTGTGCCTGGACTCAATAATGCCAACAATGGCTTCCTCTTCATAGGTGTGGCCACACACTTTATTTTTCACTGGCTTCTTCATTTCCAACTGTAATCAAGGAGATGTTGGGCTTTCAGGAATGATAATGATCAACTTCCAGTAGCTGTTTTGTCCTAGTCCTGAGCTTTCTATGTTTAACTTCCCATTCTCATGGCTTTAGATAATTATTAGGCTTTAGATAAGGAAATGCAGGGAATCCAGTGGCAGTACTGTCACTTGGCCTGTAGGCCATGACTTTAGTCCTGGATCCTTAAGGGCACGATTTAGTGACAGCTCTCTCCAGCCCAAGAACCTCCCGTGGATACTCTTCAACCCCCAGCACTTTTCTTTACTCCCTCCTTAACTCCCTAAGTGACATCAAACCAGAAAGCAAACAGGAATCTTTCTGCCTCTGTGAAGTGAATCATGTTTCTTTCAGGGGAAGGAGGAGGAAGCGGTACCAGCGTAATGGGGCACATGAAGTTGGTCTGACTTTGGGTCACAATCATCTCTTCATCCACTCCTTCTGTTCCGTCAGCTTCTCTGTCGGCTTGAAGACCATCTAGAGGAAAATGGACAGTTGATAAGCCTCCCTGGTCTAATGTCAAAGAAAAGGAAGGAGTGGAAGGAAAGGAGGCGAAGAGTTTCTGGGGGTGAATTTGGTGTTGGCCCCCATGTAGGGACTGGATGCATAGAAACTCTTCTGCTTTTCAGAGAACACTACGGGGTACCTCATTCTGACTATTTTTGATAAGGAAACTGAGGCTCAGAGCAGTTAAAAAACCTCTTTTTTAAAGTTATACAGAAAGTGACCAAGAGAGTGGCTTCAGAGTCAGAGAACCGACCTAGTTATCTCTTTCTTGTCCAGTGGTGAGACGTTAGGCTAGCAAGGTGCGCTTTTCTAAAGCCGCTGCTTTACAGGCTTGTGGCAAAGATTAAAAGAGATGAAGAATGTGGTATGCTTTGCACAGCTCATGGTACAAAGGAATAATCAATAAACAGTCATTACTATTAGGTAGTGCAGGGCTTCTCAAACTTTTTAGTTGTAGGTATGAACTCTTTGAAGCTTTTTTCTATGTGGGTTATATTTATCAATATTTAGCAGATTAGACATTAAGACTGAGGAATTTAAAATTCATTAAAAAATAACAATAAAGTCAGTTGCAGTGGCTCACGCCTTTAATCTCAGCACTTTGGGAGGCCGAGGTGGGCGGATCATGAAGTCAAGAGATCGAGACCATCCTGGCCAAAATGGTGAAACCCCATCTCTACCAAAACTACAAAAATTAGCTGGGTGTGGTGGCAGGTGCCTGTAGTCCCAGCTATTCAGGAGGCTGGGGCAGGAGAATTGCCTGAACCCAGAAGGTGGAGGTTGCGGTGGGCCGAGATCCCGCCATTGCACTCCAGTCTGGTGACAGAGCAAGACTCTGTCTCAAAAAAAAAAAAAAAAAAAAATTAAAAATAACAATAATCCCACTACATATTACCATAAACAACATTTTAAAAGTTAAAATTATATTTCCAGAACATCCCCCCGATACACACAGACATACATAGTGAGAAGAATGGCACTGTTTTCCATTCTTATAAATATCTTGAATGTCTGGCTTCATAGCAGCCAGTTGGATTTTGATATCTGCATATGTATTCAATCTGTCACAATATCACATATCCTGTAGTCTCTGGGAAAACTCACTCATGAAAAGAATGAGCGTGAAACAGGCAGATGAGATCATACTATTATTATAAAGAAGTTTTGACCTTATGGACACTCCAAAAGACCCTTGGAGTACACTAGAGTTCCCTGGCCTGCACTTTGAGAACTGCTGAGCGATAGTGACAGGACTGGATTTAAACAGAGCATGAGCTGCTTCTGAAACTGATGTTCTTTGCATTACATCCCATTTGCCCCCAACTGAAAAAAACAAAACAAAACAAAAGAAAACAAAAAACAGATGATAGACAACCTTTGAATGGGATGATGGGAGAGTATCTCACATGAAAGCCATTCTCTCTGAAGAAAAGATACTTGTAATTTTGCACAGAAGTTAAAGATCAATAGCTTTTTTTTTTTTTTTGAAATGGAGTCCCGCTCTGTCGCCCAGGCTGGAGTGCAATGGTGTGATCTTGGCTCACTGCAACCTCCGCCTCCCAGGTTCAAGTGATTCGCCTGCCTCAGCCTCCTGAGTAGCTGGGGGTATAGGTGCACAACACCATGCCTGGCTAATTTTTGTATTTTTAGTAGAGATGGAGTTTCACCATATTGGCCGGGCTGGTCTCCAACTCCTGACCTTAGGTGATCTACCTGCCTTGGTCTCCCAAAGTGCTGGGATTACAGGATAAGCCATGGGGCCTGGCCAAAATATCAGTAGCTTTCTAAACATGTGTTGATGGTGTAGTCCTTTCTCCTTCCTTCTCTTTTCCCTTCCCTACTCTTTTCTCCCTTCCCTTCCTTCTTTAATTTTGGCAAAATAATACAGACATAAAAATGGCTTTCCTCTTAATGTATGAGAGGAAGCCCTTGTTTCTGGTTCAGGTGGTGTGGCATAACTTTCGGTACCACAGAACTGATGCCTGTGGGCCATTACCTAGGCCAGATGAGGTGTTTGTTTGCAAAGGCACTAGTGGTTGAGTATCCCTTATCCGAAATGCTTGGGACCAGAAGTGTTTCGGATTTCGGACTTTGAAATATTTGCATATGCGTGATGAAATATCTTGGGGGATGGGACCCAAGTCTAAACATGAATTTCATTTACGTTTCATATAAAGCTTATGCACATAGCCTGAAGCTAATTTTATACAGTATTTTTAACACTCGTGTGTACTTGATGCATGAGGTCAGATGTGCAATTTTCTGCTTGTGGCGTCATGTTGGTGCTCAAAAAGTTTTGGATTTTGGAGCATTGTGGGTTTTGGATTTTGGGATTAGGGATGCTCAAGCTGTACTGAGGGGCAGGGAAAGGGCTGCGGAGCTCTCATTCAAGGTAACCTAGAGAATTAATTGCAACACAGGGATTCTGCCTCCAACTACTTTGAGAGTCACCTTCTTGGCGTAGACTGGTGTATTTGTATGCCAGCTTGCTGTCCCCTAAACCAGCTCTCATTCTTTGAAGAAGGCAGTGAAGATCTCAGGGCTCGGGCATAACCAGTCAGAGCATTTTTAACCACTGGGCATTAAGGTGCAGTGCCTCGGGGCTTCCAGCTTTTCAGGGAGCTAAACAAACGTCTGAGACCTTAAAAACCATTGATTGGCTTCAAAACAGAGTAACAATAGTACTGAAATTACCAAATGTTAAAGGTCTGTGCAAATGTGAAGTTAACTTCATTAATTGTTGATTTGGTAATCAAAAATACATAATTTGGAAGCGATATGTAGGGCTGGATTTACTTCTTCATAAACTCAATTTTGACAGCAAGGCTGGGTGCAGTGGCTCATGCCTGTAATCCCAGCACTTTGAGAGGCCGAAGCGTGTGGTTCACCTGAGGTCAGGAGTTCGAGACCAGCCTAACCAACACGGCGAAACCCCATCTCCACTAAAAATACAAAAAATTCTCCAGGTGTGGTGGTGGGCGCCTGTAGTCCCAGCTACTCCGGACGCTGAGGCAGGAGAATGGTGTGAACCCGGGAGGCGGAGCTTGCAGTGAGCCGAGATCGCGCCACTGCACTCCAGCCTGGGCGACAGAGCGAGACTCCGTCTCAAAAAAAGAAAAAAGAAAATACAAAAATTAGCTGGGTGTGGTGGTGGGCGCCTATAACCTGAGATACTTGGGAGGCTGAGACAGGAGAATTGGTTGAACCTGGGAGGTGGAGGTTGCAGTGAGCGGAGATCATGCCATTGCATTCCAGCCTGAGTGACAGAGACAGAGTCTTGCTCTTGTTGCCCAGGTTGGAGTGCAATGGCATGATCTTGGCTCACTGCAACCTCCGCCTCCCGGGTTCAAGCAATTCTCCTGCCTCAGCCTCCCGAATAGCTGGGATTACAGGTGTCCGCCACCAGGCCCAGCTAATTTTTGTATTTTTAGTGGAGACGGGGTTTCACCATGTTGGCCACCCTCGTCTTGAACTCTTGACCTTGTGAGCCGCCTGCCTCGGCCTCCCGAAGTGCTGGGATTACAGGTGTGAGCCACCGCGCCTGTCCTAAAATGATATTTAATAGGGCAGGTACCACATTTAGTATGTTTGCTTTGGGGTGGGGTCTCTGGAAATTATATTGCTCATGGCTATGATGGGTTTTCATGCTTCTCAGGGCCTGTCTTTGGAATTCCTAGTGCAAGAGTTAGACTCCTAAGAGAGTCCCTTTATCAGTCTACTGACTCTTCACCATGGCTTGGGAAAGTTGGACAGGTAAGGAGAAAAGCCAAGGAGAAGGCCAGGAGCCGTCTTTCCCTTGAATTCACTTCTCAAAGCCTCCTCCTATGGGCTGCTGCCTCCCATTTCTGATCGTGTGTTTAAGAGCAAAAATAAAAGTAGCTCTTTCTTAATTTTGTACACCATTTATTCTGAACTGATGGCTGGTTTCTGACTGTATAGTTGTACCATAGAATTCACCAGAAAATCTGTTAGATGAATAACAGAGTTCAGCTGATGTGAAAGACTGTGGGTTTGTTTTCCTATTTTTAAATTTCAAAAGGTAGAGGAAGTAAGAAAGCACAACTCAAATGCAATGTCTACCACTAGGGAAGGCTGAGTGGGGAACTTCAAAATTGTAGGTGGCTACCAGCATCAGTGATCACGAAAGAAAAAGGTAACAAAAGTGAGACTGGGGAAGAATGTCACGAGTGAGTAAGAGACCACAGACCAAGAGTCTAAAAAGAGAAAGATTCTCAATAACTAAACTTCCCTAGAGACAGAACATTTCCTCACTCTCAATCTATATTTATAGAAATTGACATTAGCGTTGGGATTCTCCATTGCGCTAACAAAAGGTCACATCTGGCAATAAGTATCACTTATACTGATTTAGATGACCCAAAGACAAACCTTTGTGATAAGCCTGGTAAAAGGAAGATGGGAGAGAAAATATTGATCATCTACTAGAAACACAGAAGTTTTAAAGTTGAGGTTATCTATCTGTCCTAAGTCTCGCATTTACCTGAGAAAATTGAGATCCAAAGAAAGTATAGGTTTTGTCCAAAGTCACGCAGGAATTTAATAAATCAATGTGTTGTTCTATTTTCTCTGACTGGTTCATTTGAATACTAAAATCTGTGTATTGGTTCTGGGAGCTCCTCTGCTCCCAATTTTTTTTTTTTTTTTGAGACAGAGTTTCACTCTTGTCGCCCAGGCTGGAGTGCAATGTCGCGATCTCAGCTCACCGCAACCTCTGCCTCCCGGGTTCAAGCCATTCTCCTGCCTCAGCCTCCCGGGTAGCTGGGATTACAGGCATGCACCACCACCCTGACTAATTTTGTATTTTTAGTAGAGACGGGGTTTCTCCATGTTGGTCAGGCTGGTCGCGAACTGCTGACCTCAGTTGATCTGCCCGCCTTGGCCTCCCAAAATGCTGGGATTACAGGCGTGAGCCACCGCACCCAGCCCCAAATTGTTATTTCATTGATAATAATACCTCAAATTTACTGAATGTTATATAGCAGCTACTGTGCTAAGCACATCATATATATTATTTCATTTACTCCTAACAAAATACCCATGAAGAATAACTGTGTTGTTATTCCTATTGTGTAGCAAGAAAATTTAAGCCCCACAATATAAATATATTTTTTTGAGATGGAGTCTTGCTCTGTTGCCCAAGCTAGAGTTGCAGTGGCACAATCTCGGCTCACTGCAACCTCTGCCTCCTGGGTTCAAGTGATTCTCGTGTCTCAGCCTCCCGAGTAGCTGGGATTACAGGCGCCCACCACCATGCCTGGTTAATTTTGTATATTTTTAGTAGAGATGGGGTTTCACTATGTTGGCCAGGCTGATATCGAACTCCTGACCTCAAGTGATCTGCCTGTCTCAGCCTCCCAAAGTGTTGGGATTACAGGTGTGAGCCACCATGCCCGGCCAACCCCACAATATTTTTAAGGCAAGTGTAGAAAATATCTGCTTTATAATAAAGCAACAATTGGATTAAATCAGTTTAATCTTTAGTAAAGAGGTTACAAAATTTTCCTAACTATAAGTAGAAAAGCAAGCAAACTAGTCATATTATTTTCTATATACATAGACGATATTGTTAGAAGCGTATGCCACCCGTCCAACTTCTGACCAATGGACTGATCTCGGACCTCTACTTGTGCCGAGGCAGGAAGCCTGCATAAGAACTAACATTTACAGCACACCCATGAGGGATGGAGCAAGGTAGAGTTAGGTAACTTGAATATGTCTTTTTTTTTTTTAATGTCACAAAATGAACACCAAAAGGAAGAAGAAACCCTGGATATGTTTGAAGTAGTATTTCCAAAGGTCTACAAATATGGTCCAATAATGTAAAATTGGATGGGACGTGCAGTGAGGGCAATGATTGGACCCCAAAATGTAAGTTCCCAGTTTTTGTGGCTAGTCAGTTATGACTCAGGGAAGGGCCAAGCAGCTCTGCCTTTGATCCTCCTCTTCTCAGTCACAAGCCACCGACTTGCTCAAAGCCAAAGCCTTGAATCATTCTTGGTTATTCCCTTTTCTTCATTCCTCACATCCAATCCACTGGCAGGTTCTGCTGACTCTGGTTCTACACCATATTCCAAATCCAGCCCCTTCCAAACCACTACTGCCGCCTGCCCAGCACTCTGCGGTTGCTTCCTAACTAGTGTCCCTCATGAAGGGCCACAGCCTCCCACGTCCACCTCTTGCAGTGGCCTAGACAGCCCCAGTGACTCTGTCCCTGACAACCTAATATGGTTTGGCTGTGTCCCCACCCAAATCTCATCTTGAATTCCCATGCATTGTGGGAGGGACCCAATGCGAGGCAATTGAATCATGGGGGCAGGTCTTTCCCATGCTGTTCTTGTGGCAGTGAATAAGTCTCACAAGATCTGATGGTTTTAAAAAGGGGAGTGTCCCTGCACAAGCTCTCTCTCTCTTTGCCTGCCACCATCCATGTAAGATGTGACTTGCTCCTCCTTGTCTTCTGCCATGATTGTGAGGCCTCCCCAGCCATGTGGAACGTTAAGTCCATTAAACCTCTTTTTCTTCCCAGTCTCAGGTGTGTCTTTATCAGTAGCATGAAAATGGATTAATACGCAACCTCTCTGCTCAGTTGTCCTGTCTCCCACCATGCTCAAGGCACACTTGCCTTTTCTGTTTCTGGAACATGCCAAGCTCCTCCTGTCTTTGGGCCTTAACACTAACCTGTCTGGAATGCTCTTCCTCCTGCTCTGTGCCTGTCCTACTCCTTCTTGTCATTTTAAAATGTCAGTTTAAATGTCATCTCCTTGGCGAAGCCTTCTCTGATGTCCCAAGCTAAAGAAGCCACACAGACTTACTCTATCACACCACTCTTGTTCTCTGCACAGCACATGTCCATAAGTGCTATTTTTCTGCCTTTCTTCCCCACTCCCCCTCCTTCGTTCTTTTCCAAGAAAGCAGGGCCTTCATTCTCTTGCTCACGGATGTTTCCTAGAGTCTAAAATAGTCCTTGGCATAGGGTAGTAGGTGTTCAATAAACATCTGACAAGCAAAGTGGCTCATCCAACAAGGCAGGAGTGGGCATACTTTTCACAAGATTACACTTAACATATTTAGCAGACGTGGCAACACAAACACATACACACATCCTCACACAATGATGATTTTATAGGTTTTAGCCAAATGACAGAGAGGACTTCACTCTCGCTCGGGGTGCAGTCCTGGACCCTGAATTACATGTCAAAGGCAGGAAGTAAATATAAGCTTGAAAATTACAGTAGGCTGTGCGGTAATTACAAAGGAGAATCCAGACATGGTCTTGTGGTCAGAATATACATTTGGTACTGGCCACACACAGCCCTAGCATTAGTCACTTGTCTGTCTTCAGGCATCCCAAATTTGGCTACCAGTTAGAAAGTTTTATGCCAGCTGGGAATAAAATTTGATTGCTATGTACTTTTTCAATTAGGCTGGAACATTTTTTTTTCTTTTCTTTTCTTTTTCTTTTTTAAATAGAGACAAGCTCTCACTATGTTGCTGAAGCTGGTCTTGAAACTCCTGGCCTCAAGGGATCCTCCCACTTTGGCCTTCCAAAGTTCTGGGATTGTAGGCATGAGCCACCATGCCCGGCCTAAGCCTGAACATTTTCCTGAAATCACTTTTCTCTTGAAACTATGAAAGTAGCATATGAAGAAAATACTTTACAAATATTTTTTGCCTGCTTGAAATGCTTATTAGACTGCCCATATTATTTTACTTGCATTATTCCAAAGACAGTTTATTTGGAAAGGCTGAGCTGGTGCCTGGAAAATTTGGGGGCCACGCTAATGTGCAAAAGCACATTGATTCCAAGTTTGAAATTCTTTAGTTATAGCATGTGAGTATGTATCTGTGCCAATCCCTGATTTGTTTCTCCTACTCAGTAACCTATCGCTGGGACTACCAGTGACCCCACCTGTGGACTCAGACACATCTTAGGCTCTAAGTGGAAAATGAGATATTCAGTAGGCTCAGTTCTTTTGGTTTGGAATTAAGAGCTCTGTGGGGTGTGTGTGTGTGTGTGTGTGTGTGTGTGTGTGTGTGTGTGTGTGTTTTGCTTTGAGATCCACTCCTTGGTACTCTTGGGTGTCCAGCTTTGTACCTCAGTTTCCTCATGGGACTGGTGGCCTGTCCTGACTGCTAGCTGTTTGGTTGGGCCATGTTGCCATTTCCCTTCTGCAGGAAACTGAATCCTAGGTTCCTGTATTAGTCCGTTCTGACACTGCTAAACAAGACACACCAAAGACTGGGTAATATTTAAAGGAAAGAGGTTTAATGGAACTCAAAGTTCCACATGGCTGGAGAGGCCTCATAATCATGGAGGAAGATGAAGGAAGAGCAAAAGGACATCTGACATGGCAGCAGGCAAGAGAGATGAGAACCAAGTGAAAGGGGTTTTCTCTTATAAAACCATCAGATCTCATGAGACTTATTCATTACCACGAGAAAAGTAGGGGTGACACCACCCCCATGATTCAGTTATCTCCCACTGGGTCCCTCTCACAACACATGGGAATTATGGGAGCTACAATTCAAGATGGGATTTGGGTGGGGACACAGCCAAACCATATCAGTTCCAATACTCCCTGGTACCAGCTAAGACTCTGCTGTATGTGAAGAGCCTTTGCAGAATTCAGATGGAGATCATGATCAGATACCGCCTACACAATGAAAGATTCCCTAGATGTTACAACCCTCACAGGACGGCAAAGTTCAACAAACATAAATTTCAACAAAAATACTTGAACACAGGTTGGATTAATATAATGTAATTAGAAAAATGGCTAGAACACAATAAGGATCTGATATGTTACTTACTTTGTATATGCATTTATTAAAATCAACATTATATACTTCTGTAATTATAAAACTGCTACTGCTATTATTATTATTATTTTTACCACTGTTATGTGCTAGACATGCTTGGTATTGGTGAAAAATAATCCCTGCCTTCAGGGAGCTCAGTCACACAGAACAGACACCTACAAAGCAAAGTGTTCTTGTGAAGGTCATGCACATACAAGATACTGTGGAAGGAAGATCTCGAGAGAGAACAGGGTCAGCCTCTCTACAGAGCTGATGTCTGATCTGGGTCAATGAGGAGGATCCTTCGACGTACATTTTCTAAACAACTCTACTGCCCCCTTAAATGTGAGCATTTCATTCATTGCTCACATTCTGATCAATGTCCTTCCTCCTTTTCTTCTCTTAACTATAATCCATCCTCATCTCAGATTCTATGTACGTGGAGAAGCTATCTTTATCTAGTCTACCCCAATGCAACTCAATCCACCCAACCCAACCTCCATAGCCAATCTCCTTTTGTTGCAATCTCATAATATCCACTGTCTATACCACACTCTTTTAGCCCAAACTTCTTTCTTATTCTGTTGTTTCATGTGAATGGAACTCTCTTTTCCAGATACACTGAAAGCTCTTTGAGGACAAGCACTGTGTGTTCAAGTGAAGCTAACTCAACTAGACTTGCATTTATTGAACACTTGCTCTGTGCCATGCACTACACCAAATTCCAGGTATAGATAAAAAGAAGAATAAGATTCAGTCTGGTAGGAGAGACAGATATGAATATTTACATCCTGTGTGATGAGTGAAATGTATAAATTTTGTACAAAGTACATAAATATCTCTGGAGATAGGGTGAAGATTCAAGGTGAACTAGAAGAAGGTAATGACTCAGCCAGGCTCTCTAGGGAGGTGTGATAAGAAGGAAGGAAGGATATTGAGGCAATGAGGATTACAGTATTTAGGAACATGGGCTCTGGAAACAGGCCTGCTTGGATTTGCCTGGTTCTATCACTTTATCAGCTCGGTGCTCTTGGGCAAATTACTCTTTCTTTGTCTCAATCTTCTCAGCTATGAAATGGAGATACTAATGGTACTTACTTCATAGTGCTGTCTGAGGATTAAGTGAGTTAATGTATGAAAAGTTCTTAGCATGGTTCCTGGCAAATAGCAAGCTATAGATAGCTCACACAGCACTATCAGCATCTTCAATTTTTTTTCTGTCAGCTTCCACTTCCATGGCTCTTTCGACACACTCCTCTGAAGATTATGAAAGTAAACTGAATGAAGAGTTTCCTCCAAATGAGCTGACATGTTAGTAAGATATACCCTTTCATGTTATCATGTGCTTATAATTTATCTACTGTTGTTTCAGACATGTCCTTTGTCCTCAGCTGACATCATGTTATTAATTTGCCTCCAGTTATTAAATACTGTCCAAATATTAGATTTAAAATAATCAAAACCCAGCACATTCAACTGGTAGGACAAAAATCAGTCAGTTAAGATTTGGTCATACAATATCCACTTCAAACCAATAAACGCTGGAAATACTCCCAAACTGAGCACCTGCATTTAATACCTCTTAGAAGAAAAGGCTTGATGATCATCTCTCGGTCACCAAGCAGAAACAGAAAATCTAACGCACACATTCTATTTATTTTATCTGGGTAATGAACTAGGAAGACCACATAATAGGGAAAGTCTGATTAGCCAGCATTGAGAAGGTCTACAACTTTCCATTATTTACATCCACAGTAAAGTCTGAAGAAAGCAAAGATCAGAAGATAAGGAGTGCCCTTTGCACTCTTCTTATGTTCTCTTATTTTAGAGAGTTTTAAGTACCACCTGTGCAGGTACCCAAGACAGTACATGCAAGTTGTTCATATACCCTGTTCATTCTCCATCTTTATCTTGATTCTGTCTCCTCCTCATTTTCACTGCTGCTGTCCCACTTCAAACCCCCAGCATTTCCAATTTGGATTACTGAAAAAGTTCTTTATTCATCTCTCTGCCTCAGTCTCCCCAGTCTATTCTTTCTATTACAGCTGGTCATCTTTCTAAAACATGGCCTTTTTTTTTTTTTTTTTTTTTTTTTTTTTTTTTTGAGACAGAGTTTCCCTCTTGTAGGCTAGGCTGGAGTGCAATCTTGGCTCACTGCAACCTTTGCCTCCCAGCTTCAAGTGATTCTCCTGCCTCAGCTTCCTGAGCAGCTGGTATTACAGGTATGCGCCACCACGCTCGGCTAATTTTTTGTATTTTTAGTAGAGACGGGGTTTTGCCATGTTGGGTTGAACTTGAACTCAAGTTGCTCTTGAACTCCTGCCCTCAAGTGATCTGCCTGCCTTGGCCACCCAAAGTGCTGGGATTACAGGCATGAACCACCACGCCTGGCTGACCATGGCATTCTAAGCATGACAAGACTCTTCACTAGTTGGCCCCAGAGTAAGTATCCTCATTTCCTACTCTACGCACTTCAATCCTACACCCCATATCCATCCCAGACTGACTACAGTTCACCTATATTTAGCATGTTAGTTTGTGCTTCTGCTGCTATCTGTTCACCTAGCAATCTCTGACTACCTTTCAAGACTCAATTCAGGCAGTTCCTCTGCGGAGTGCCAAAGCAGAGGTGATTCCTCCTTAGGATTGCAGGGTACCTTTTGTACCTACTGTAATCATTTGTTTACTTCTCTATCTTCCCTACCAGAAAGAGGATTCCTTAAGGGAAGGAACTGTCTGATTCAGCTTCATGTTCTCAGAGAGCCAGGCAATGTACAGGAACTTATAAATGTTTGGTGAATGAATGGTTGCTTAAGTAAGAGAATGCTTTGAATACTGTCATGTACAAATTTACCACAATAAGATGATGAAAATAGTGAAGAGGATTGTTTTGAAGACAAATATCTTAGAATAAGACAATTTGGTCCTTGAGCTAATTACTGATTTTCCAGAAAGCAAGCCATATTATGCCGTGTAGGTCATACTATTGCACATTCTCTGTTTCACTTCCATACAAAAGCAAATTACCAAAAAGAAAGATGATGGAGGTCATATTGGTGTAAGAAATAAACTACTACACACACGTCTTTAGATCATCTCTGATTCTCTTTCCTGGCCAGAAACCATCTATGTTCCCAGAAAAGTACAGTAGTAATCAGTTGTCAAAAATGTGGAGTTTCGGCCGGGTGCGGTAGCTCACGCCTGTAATCCCAGCACTTTGGGAGGCTGAGGCGGGCAGATCACGAGGTCAGGAGATCGAGACCATCCTGGCCAACACGGTGAAACTCCCTCTCTACTACAAACACAAATACAAAAATTTGCCCGGCATGGTGGCAAGCACCTGTAGCCCCAGCTACTCGGGAGGCTGAGGCAGGAGAATGGCGCAAACCCACGAGGCAGAGCTTGCAGTGAGCTGAGATTGCACTACTGCACTCCAGTCTGGGCGACAGAGGGAGACTACGTCTCAAAAATATAAAAAAAGTGGATTTTTTTTTTTTTAAGTTCGTTGACTTTACGGAGGTGGGACAGACATTCAATTACTGTTGTTTTTATAACAGAGAAACATTGGAGAAGTATAGGTATCTTATAAACTGAGAACTCTTATGACTCATAAACTTAGTTTCTCTAGAATTTTCTTGGTTTAAAAAAATCTGGTAAGTTATTAAAAATAATTTTCAACATGAGGAAATGCTTACATTACATGAAGTAAAAAAATCTGAAATTAAAATGTATATGTAGTACTGTGTCCAGAATTGGTGGGTTCTTGGTCTCACTGACTTCGAGAATGAAGCCGTGGGACCCTTGCGGTGTTACAGTTCTTAAAAGATGATGTGTCTGGAGTTTGTTCCTTCAGACGTTCAGATGTGTCTGGAGCTTCTTCCTTCTCGTGGGTTCGTGGTCTTGCTGACAGGAGTGAAACTGCAGACCTTCGTGGTATGTGTTACAGCTCTTAAAAGCTGCACATGTGGAGTAGTTCGTTCTTCCCGGTGGGTTCGTGGTCTCTCTGGCTTCGGGAGTGAGGGAGTGATGGAGTGAAGCTGCGAACCTTCGCGGTGACTGTTACAGCTCTTAAAGGCAGCGTGGACCCAAAGACTGACTACAAGTAAAATTTATTGTAAAGAGCGAAAAAATAAACTTTCCACAGCACGGAAGATGATCGAAGCGGGGTACCGCTGGTTGGCGCCGGTAGACTGCTTTTATTTCCTTATCTGGCCCTACCCACATCCTGCTAATTGGTCTATTTTACAGAGAGCTGATTGGTCCATTTTACAGAGAGCTGATTGGACCATTTTGACAGGCTGCTGATTGGTGCATTTACAATCCTCCAGCTAGACATAGACGTTCTTCAAGTCCCCAATAGACTCAGGAGCCCAGCTGGCTTCAGCTAATGGATCCTGCACAGGGGCCCTGGGTGGAGCTGTCTGCCAGTCCCATGCTGTGCACCCACACTCCTCACCCCCTGGGCAGTTGATGGGCCCAAGGGCCAGGGGAACAGGGGGCGGTGCTCATGGGGAAGGCTCGGGCTGCACAGGAGCCAAGGCAGGGGCATTCCGGGCATGGCGGGCTGCAGGTCCTGAGTCCTGCCCGGCGGGGAGGCAGCTAAGGCCTGGCAAGAGCTCAAGAGCTTGAGAACTCAAGCCCAGCACTGGTGGGCCAGCACTGGTAGGGGACGTGGCTCACCCACGTGGCTCACCCGGGTGCCAAGCCCCTCACTGCCCTGGGCCGCTGGTGGCCAGCCACTCCTAGTGCAGGCCGGCTGAAGCCCGTGCTGGTGCCTGCCAGAACTCACGCTGGCCTGTGAGCGCTGCACTGCAGCCCGGGTTCCTGCGGGCACCTCTCCCTCTACACTCCCCACAAGCAGACAGAGCCGGCTTCAGCCTCGGCCAGCCCAGAGAGGGGCTCCCACAGTTCAGTGGTGGGCTAAAGGGCTCCTCAAGTGCCGCCAGAGTGGACGCCAAGGCCTAGGAGGTGCCAAGAGTGAGGGCTGCTAGCCCATTGTCAGCTCTCAGTAAAATTTTATTTTATTTTATTTTTGAGATGGAGTCTTGCTCTGTAGGCCAGGCTGGAGTGCAGTGGTGCAATCTTGGCTCACTGTAGCCTCTGCCTCCTGGGTTCAAGTGACTCTCCTGCCTCAGCCTCCCAAGTAGCTGGGATTACAGGCACACGGCACCATGCCTGGCTAATTTTTGTATTTTTGGTAGAGACGGGTTTCACCATGTTGGCCAGGCTGGTCTCGAACTCCTGACCTCAGGTGATTGCCCACCTCGGCCTCCCAAAGTACTGTGCTTATAGGCACCATGACCGGCCATGATTCATCTTAAACAATGGTATATAGAAGAAAGATTGAAGGAATAGATGATGAAACGCTGCAGTCCATCCTGTGCAGGTGACATGACTACTGCATATTTGCACTAGGAGTAGAGGAATCAAGATTGAGATATTTGGAGAGTAATGATTTAGCTTGAGTTTTTTATATCTAGTACTCTTCATGAGATCAAGTAATATTGATGAGGTAAGTAGGACTGATGGCAATGAGGGTGGATGGATTTGTTTATTCAATTAGTCAAACTGAAACAAATGATGAAATAAAGTCCAGAGATCATCATAGTAAAAAAGGGAACTTTAAGATTTACAATTGCTCAACTTTAAAACTGCAACGTTTCAATTTTGGGTAAGACAGGGTATGTGACACCATTTCAATCCCTTATATTTTCTAGATGTATTATCTTAAAAGCAGTTGTAATATTTTAAACTTCTTGGATCCCTTACAAGGTTGTATGTTATATTTTTATTTATTTTTATTTTTAGACAGGGTCTTGCTCTGTCACCCAGCCTGGAGTGCAATGGAACAATCTGGGCTTGTTGTAGCCTTGACCTCCTGGGCTCAAGCAATTCTCCTACCTCAGCTCCCCAAGTAGTTGGGACTATAGGCGTATGCCACCATGCCTGGCTAATTTGTATTTTAAATTTATATAATATGTTTTCTTCTGTCTCTTCTAATTTCAGAGGCCTAGACAAACAATAACAAAATACTTGTAGAGAATGTCAGACTTTAATAACAGAATAAATCTAGCCCTGGTATCATAATTTGTTTCTGAAAGCTTCTCAAATCCTTTAAGGATAAAAGGTAAAGAACCTCTGAAGATGTCTATTTTGGGATAAAGTGCAGTGAAGGAGGAAGTACCTGTGTTATAAGTTGTCACATCTGTCGGTGCCCAGCACTGTCCTCAAAACTGTAATGACTGGAGTACGTCCCCCCACCCACTGACCCCGAATCTAATCAAATATGTCACCGCATAGGATATACTCAGCGCCGTCATTACCAGATGCCCTGGAATCTTAGTATTAATGAAACATGCTTTTTTTTTTTCCTTTTTACATGCATTTGATAGAGAGTATCAAGATTTATTTTGGATCCGTTTAAACATTCTTCTTTCTAGTGGCACAATGTACTCATGTTTAAAAAAAAAAGTCAGGAGAACAATCTCAAAAGGGTATTCAATCCGTAAGAAATTAAACAGATCAAAGCCTGAGGGTGCAAATCTAGTGAAGCCTAACAATCCTGTCAACAACAATGTGGGTGAAACCCCCAAAATGTAGCTCAGTTCCACAGCCTGGCAAAGTGGTCAGAGACAATCGGGGCAGGGCTGCCTGAACTTCCAAGAGTAAGGGACCCTGATCTGTGATGACATCTGTACTTAGTTTTCAGGGTCTTGTCTGAAGTTAGCCTAACAGAAAACATACCCCACAAAATCCTGCTGACTGGAAGGAAGAAATAAAATGAAAGTGAGAGAGAGGGAGGGAAAGAGGGAGGAGGGAAAGGAGCTAAAAGATGAGGAAAATCTTTATTTCTGCAGAGCCCAAGGGAAGGCATCACTGAGTCAGCGTCCTAGAACAAAGTCCTTGCCTCTAAGCCTTCCTTCCTCTCACCCACCCCCTCCTTGTCCACTTTCCATCCTCTTTAAAATCCTCCCCACATGCAAAGGAAGACACGTGACTTCAAAATCAGGATCAGCTTAGGACACAGCTCTTGTGAATGTGTACAACAGATCTGAGTCATTTGTTCATTTTGTAAACATGAAGAAATCACACTTTTCAAACTTCCTCCTTCATGACATTCGCAGCGCTTGACAATATGCTTAGCATGGAACATTTACTCTTTTCCTTACCCACACCCAAAGGTGTCAAGAGGGACAGATGTTCTTTCTCACCGAAAGCTCACATATTCCAGGGCAGGTGACAATTACGAGTGAGCACAAGTAGAACCACAGAGAATGTGATGTCTATGAGCCTAGGCTGTGCCACACAGAAATAGAGTGCTGAGAAGCAGTACATGAGGGCATTTTATCAAGGCCACTGCCTTCCTCTAGGAACACTTCTCAGGAGTCCCCAGGAGTCTCCCTTTAACCCCCCCACCAACTGAGGCAATTAACATATCAAACACATCATTCATAATTATCTGTTTGTATGGCTGTTTACCCCACTAATCTGTAAGCTCCATGGGCAGAGAGAGACAGGTCTTTTTTTTTTTTTTTTTTTTTTTTTTTTTTTTTCCATTTCTAGATCCCCATCCCAGTGCATTGCACATGGACTCTCAATCCTAAAGGGTCCTTGGTGGCTTCAGATTGGTTCTGCCCACCCTCTACCTCTTCTGCAAAGGAGTAAAGGAGTGCTCTGCAAGACCTAGAGAGAACTGTACTGTAGTTTCGTACAAGAATGGACTTCCGGAAGGTAGGTTAAGTCTGGACCTTGGCTCTGCCATAAACTGGGGGATAGGTGTCAAATTTCCTGTAGGCTATCATTTTCTTCTTCTCTGTATCATTAAGATACTGTGAAGATGGGATCAAGTGTTCTGCCCTTATTAGAGGAAAAAAAAAAAAAAAACCAACTAATAAATGAATCAACGCAGTAACAAAAACCACATAAGGAGAACTCTGGAAATAGTTCCTGAAAGGGCAAGGCAGGGTGACTGGTTGATCTTGCTTTTTATTTTCAAAGCCTAGGGGCCTGACTCCTAGCACTACAGTGTACACACTACCTGCAGTCATAAGCGGGACGAAACAGAGGAAACAAGAAAGGAGAAAAAGAGGGAAGAAAAAGACTCTCAGAACTTGCTTTATGAATTCTACAGGAAAATATAAAGATCCCAAATAGTGACTCTCCTCACCCCATAATGAAGATGATGCTATTGGGTCACTAGCATAATCTGCAGCCTGGCATGTGAATGACATCTGGGTCTTGCAGTAGGTAGTGAGCCCGCACCAAGTAATGAGTGCCCCTCCCGCAGCATCACAGAAGGACAAGGCTGGACTGCGGCTCTCCAGTTACTCTAACTACACTTTTATTCCTTAGCTACAAATCGCCTTAAGACAAAAGAAAAAAAAATATGGAGAGGCGACTGGTTAAAGTGATTGGGAAAGCCTCTCTCTCAATTTGAGGACCCCAACCACATGCCCAGTGAGGGAACAGGTAAGCAGGGAATTCAGGAGCAGATAAAGGAGGCAGGCTAAAAATAAATGAAGGGTGAACATCAAGGAGGCAGAGAAATTATACAGGGGATGTAATTAGCACACTAATTATCAGGGTCATAATTAGGAGCAATAGAATGAAATTAAGAAAAGGATAATTTTAATTGTCGGAAAGACCTTGTGAGGGAGAGATGAGTTTCTCATCCTCTTCACCCAGACTGAGGGCTATTCATCTGAACAAAGCTGGTTCAAAATGAGCTAGCAATTATTTAAAGAGAATTTTATTTTCATTACCAAAAGTAGATTAGGTTACTTGATGACACATAGTGGCCTCTTGTATCTAATTTTATCATTCTGTGCTTTATTCTAAATTAAATAGTAAAATAGCTAATGATAAAAAAGCTGATGACTGTTTCATTCCAAAAATATAATTCAGCATCTAAGGAGATCAAAATGGCAAAGCAGGAACAAGTAAAAAGAATAAAATGCAGTCAAATATGTTCAATATACAACAGATTTATAGATGAGAAGGGAATACTAAAAATAGGACTTGTTTCTCATATTTTTCAGAGCTAATTCAGTTATTTTATTTTTCAGAAGTAATACAAAGATGGCCAAGAAACGTAACTAACCATTGTCACTAAACAGTAAAGAGCATTGGCTTTGAAACTTTAACCTGGTTTCACAATGACAGTCGAGTGGCATTTTCACAGTGGTTGGATAACTCAAACTTATCGCCCTAAATATGGTCAAACGTCACGCTGTATTAAAAAACTACAGTGTTGAAGGCTTATGGTTTCCCAGGATCAGGAGCAAAATTTAAAGAAATTTATTTTCTCTTCCTCATTCAGGAGCCCAAGGTATGACTCACGCAACTTTCATTTAGTAAATGTCTGCTGACCACCTCCCATTTCCTAGGCACAGAGGATGGGGTTGAAATAGACAAGGAAACCCACGATTGTGGCACAGTGTGACAGGCACCAGGAGAGAGGCAAGCTCAGGGGCCATGAGAACTCACCAGGGGCTTCTTAAAATGGCTGGAGGCACAGTGACAGTGGGAGGAATCCTGAAGGAGAAGGAAGTAGGATGAGCAAAGGCAAAAGTGTGAGAGAGAGCACGGCTGCCACTCTGCCATTCTTAGTGGAGGGATTTGAAGGCAGCAATTCTAATGATATGTACAAATGCCTCATTATGTCCATGATGATACACTAGGGAATAGAAGCATCTGAAAGGCAGCTTTTCTAATGTTACTTAATATTTTCCCAGGATTATGATTATTTAAATGTCTTCTGAAATGTAAGCTACACAGAAGCTTGCCTGCATGCTTCCTCTTCCAACCACCCACCCACCACTACTGTGTGCCTTTCATGTTTCGTAGGTTCTGCATACACCAAGATAAACAAGACAGAGCCCCCAATCCAGAGGACTCTAGTCTAGTGTTGTGGCAGACAGTGCCATTAGCATACATGGGATAAGTTCTGTGAGCTTCTGCAGTGGACTCCTGAGGAAAAGGACCGTCCCAAGCAGTGTGGGGAGCTTACTCCTGCCCCTAAGGATAGAGAGACCAGGTGCATTTGGAGAACTGTAAGCTGGGGAGAGAAAGTTGAGGGTGGACAGGACTCAAGGCAGACCTGACAGAAGACACTGCAGAGCAGTGACCCTTCCTCCAACAGCAGTGAGGTGCCAGAGGCTTTTTAAAACGTATCCTTTCCCCATGTGAATTACCAACACAGAACAGTTTTGACAGGATGTCTCAGGGTAAGGCACATCTTGTGATGAGGCACTTTGTGCTCTCCCCGGCCTGCTTATCCTTGACCTTCATGTCAATTGTAAATCTAGGGCAGAGCTTGAATTTAGTTTTCAGGGAATCCTTTAGAAATATTTGGCCTAAACTGAGATGCTGCCAGAAGCACCATAATAGCTTAATTCAGTCCTTGTCAAGAAACCTTTTCCATAATCATTCAGTTTCATCATGTATACCATATTTATTACTCCTAGAATAAATTTCATTTATAACCCAACTACTGACAACAGATTCAAATTTTGAAAGGGTAGGCTGCCTGCAGACAGATCCAGAAGTAAAGTAGAGTTTACAATAGTAAGGATTTTATAATGCCAGGCTTTCATCTTACACGATGTTAGCTGTAATTGCTAACTTGATTTTTCTTTTCTTCTCTGTATTGCTTCTGAGGTTATGATGAAATGTTTGTTGCTACTGCTAACGAAATTCAGAAAAGGACCATTGGTTTTTTTACTCCACTTGGGAATTTTGATGCAATAGATGCTTGCACACTGCCGTCAGGACAAACAAGATTTATTTTTCCAAGGTGCAAAAGGAACAAAGCTTTTCAAAAGAAAAGTGAGAAGAAAATTCAAGCCAAGAGGACTTTGGGAGATCCTGCAGGAAGAAATTTTTGCATTCTGTTGATCTCACTGTATGAGAAATGTTCCCAAGAGCGTCTATATAAAAGGTATTTTTTTTTTTTCCACCCAACATCTAGATAGAAAAAGACAGTGCCTTCAAGACGACTGTTTGCCATTTAGAAGAAAATGGTGCTTGGGTGGAAAGAGCACCAGAATGACTGAAAGTTATTGAACCTGCCAGGTTCAAGCGATTTTCCTGCCTTAGCCTCCCGAGTAGCTGGGATTACAGGCACCTGCCACCACACCCCGCTAATTTTTGTATCTTTAGTAGAGACAGGGTTTCTCCATGTTGGTCAGGCTGGTCTCAAACTCCTGACCTCAGGTGATCCGCCTGCCTCGGCTTCCCAAAGTGCTGGGTGGCGTGAGCCACCACGCCTGGCCAAACCTGTTGTTTTCAAGAGTCAACATACAGTATTTGCAAGTCAAACTTGCACAACATTCTACCTTATGTTACAGAAATAGGTGGCCATTAGTAATCTGGCAAATAAAATTTGGATTTCAAGTGATGAAAACGTGTTTCACTATGACCAATATTAAGTAAATTGAGCAACAGAGATGATTACCCAAGTATGGCAGGTAGGTGCAATGTGGTTATTACTAACATTCTGAAAATTGTATTCAGGAAACCTTATAATCACAGCATTATTTTATAAGAGTCAATGGACTACAAAGAAGAATTATGTTCAGACCTGTCATAGAACTTAGAGGGGGAGTAGGGTTGCAAGTCAGCAACAATAACAGAAGCTAAATCAGTGGCTGGAATATGTTTTCCCAGTGAGAGGAAACAGACTTCTTACTGTGCTATGGACTCTTAACCTACTTTAAAGGGCAAATGTTTGCCCATTCTTCTTTCCATACCTCAAGACTACAGAAACTTAATATAGGCTGACCCCATTTTCTCAAATTATAATTATTTTTTCAAAGACCTCTACCATTAGTTGCAATTCATGCAAACCCATAATTTCACAAACAATAAGAAGCCTATGTCACCAAAAAAGGCAAGAAGATCAGATGTTGGGATATTACTAAACACAGATGACCAAATCACAGTGTTAGCTGGAGGAGAAGATTCCCATAGTTCCCAGATGGGAATGAATGGATGAATGTCTATGTTGCCAACAGGACGATCAGTTTAAAAATGTGAAAAACCACCCACTGGTGTGAGTATTTTTCTTGGAACTATAATCTGAAGATGCATCAACCTGGAAACCCAACTATGTAGACTAAAAGTGGGTTGCAAAGAATTTGTTCAAAAAGGAACTCACAGTTCTCCAAAGAGAGAATTAAAAGCAGCTAACATTTAATCTTCCATATACCAGGTAGTAAAATGCCATACATGGCAGATGAAACTGTGAACCCAACCATGTGAATTTCCTTGTGGTCAACTTCTCCCATTTCTACTCTGCAGCAGTATCACCCAACAAAGCCACCCATGTCCTCATCACTTCTCCAAATCCACTCTGATCCTCATCACCCTCTGATAGCTTCTGACTCTGCGTATAACCAATCCTCCTTCCCCTTCTCCAACTTCTGGCTGAAGCAGTGTGGCAGAAGCAAGGGATTCAGAGTCAGACCTGGGGCAATCCTGCTTCCCCTAGCTGTTTGATCTCGGGAAAATGACGACCTCTCAGAGTCTTAGTTTCCCCCACTGTAAAATGGGACAAGACTTACCTGGCAGGACTACTGTAAGGACTGAGTATTTAACTGAGTATTGAATTGAATTTAACTGAGTAATTGATTATTTCATATGCCCAGCACATAATAAAATGCCCACAGGTCTTCTCTTCCTTTCCTTTCCTTCTTCCCTGGATTCCATGATACTAGAGGTGTTTGCTTTTACATTCTGCCACAATGCTCTGTCCTTCCTATCTTCAAAGCCATATCAATGGTCCCTTTCTACTGGGAGTGGGGTCCTGTCAGGCTTAACTTTCCCTACTCTTCTCCCTTTATTACAAGGTGCGGTGTGATAACATCTGTCCTCTCCTAGTTTGTAATTTTTCTAATTCTTATCTATTCACTTCCATGCTACAGTGTCTTAGTACAATGCCATATGTACACAGATCCAAAAGTGATGTTTTCTGAGGCTCTATCTCACTCAATGACACTACATCATCTCTTTAGATGACACACCAACTTACCTATTCACTTTGAACTTTCCCCTTTGGTTGAGCAATGCCTAGTTCTTAAACACCCTAATCATCAGTAACTCTTACTATAAATGACATATGCTTATCTTCCTTTGGAGATCCTTCCTCCCCTCTATCTCACTGGGTCACGTCACCAGGTCAATGATCTGCCAAACAAGGAACCTTAGTCATTCTCTGCTCATCTTTTCTTGGGTATAATTCAGAAGAGAGAGCTTGTGTGGTTTCCCCTCCACCACACTGTATGGAGTATCACCCCCCATTTTGCTCCTTTGTTTGTTTATAGACAATAGTGAAAATTTTGAGTTACCTCCTGGCTGGCTATCCATAACTATCTCTAACATTCTTGGAGAGGGCTTAAGGTGTAGCAGACAGATTTGGAAGGATCCAGCAGGGGCTTAAATACTGCCTTCCTCAGTCCCTCTGTGTTTTTAAGCAAGTTACCTACCCTGAGTGTGTTTTGTCATATGGACAGGGGAAACACCTGTCTAGATGAAAATACCTGTCTGGTAGGGCTGTTCTGAGGATAAAGGCATTTTATGTAAAATGCTAAACATGAGGCTTGGCACATAATCGCTGTCTAAAAATGGTGGCAATGATTTCCTTAACCCTCCGGAGCAGCTTCCCGTACCTCCTCACTCCATCATGTGTCATTACAGCCCCTCCCTTGGCAGTAATTCTGAGTGGGTGGCTTCCTTCTCAGAGTCCTGTTGGGACTTTGCTCTGTGGTACAAAACACCCTCAAGAACCATATCCACTGCTTCAAGACTTCTTTCCAGATTGCTTCGAGATACTTCACAATTAGGTCAGGTACTGTGGCTCAGCCTGTAATCCCAGCAATTTGTGAGGCTGAGGTGGGAGGACTGCTTGAGGCCAGGAGTTTGAGATAAGCCTGGGCAACACAGTGGGACTCCGCCTCTACAAAAAAGTAAAAAATTAGCCGGATGTGGTGATGTACATCTTGTAGTCCCAGCTATTAGGAGGTTGAGGTGGGAGGATTGCTTGAGCCTGGGAGGTCACTGTACTCCGGCCTGGGTGACAGAGCGAGACTCTGTCTCAAAAAAAAAAAAAAAAAAAGATACTTCATAATCTTTTTTGGCCCAATCCTTCGTACACATAGTCTGCCCACCATCCTCTGAGATCTAACGGCCTCATTTCCAGATATCCTTGAAACCAACTCCAAACTAAAGCCTTTCCAGATTGACTATAATGGACACTTGCTACGTTCCAACTGGTGAGAAAAACAATCCCCCTCCAGCAGGGGGAGGTGGGAAGGACTCAGCCTGGGTGGGTCACACATCCTGCTCTCAGTGTGCCATGTGACCTGAGCTGCAGCACTTCGGTTCTCTAAGCCAGGGGCACAGAATGGGTGTCCCCACGCTCCTAGGCTCTCTGAATTCAACGTTGATGGATCCCCTATTCTGTTGCTGTGTGAATAACCTTTATGTCCCTTGCCTCAGCGCTGTTCTCAAGGGCAGAGACCATTATCTGGGTAACTCACTTAGCACAGCCTGGAGCGCTGTGCTACAGATAGTACTTAACGCATGCATTTAGATGACAATGATCAAAGCACCTCCAGTGAGGCACAGACAGCTGCCACTAGATGACTCAGACCTCTCTGCAAAATGGCTTAATTTAGCACCCTTTCAGTTGTCTAAAGAACAGACTCTGAGTAAAGGACAAAGTGAACTGAACACCCTTTAACTAATTTAACCTCACAATGGCCCTTTAAGGTCAAGAGTTATTATCTCTACAATACAGATGAGAAAGTACAGACACAGACAACTTTGTCTGTTTATCCTGAGTCAACAGCAGACCCAGGAGCATGAAGGAGTAGTGGAAAAAAACCTGCACTAACTGTGAGGGTGACCTGAGCTCTGGGCAGGCCTCTGCCATTCATGAGTTCAGCATGCCAGTGATCTTGGAGGAGGTGCTCCTCTCCTTGGGCCTTATTTTCTTCATCTGGAAAATGACTTCGCAGTGGTTCCAAACTTGGTGGTATCAGAACCACAAGGAAAACTACACGAGAAAGAAATATAGCAAGGCATGGTGGCTTGCACCTGTAATCTCAGTGACTCTGGAAGCTGAGGCAGGAGGATCACTTGAGGACAGGAGTTCGAGACCAACCTGGGCAACTTAGTGACACCCTGTCTCTAAAATAAAAAATAAAAAATTACCCAGGCATGGTGGCATGTGCCTGCAGTCCCAGCTACTTGGGAGGCTGAATGGGGAGGATCACTTGGGCCCAGGAGGTCGAAGCTGCAGTGAGCCATGATCATGCCACTGTATTGCAGCCTGGGTGACAAAGCAAGACTCTGTTTCTAAAAAAAGAAAAAAGAGAAATCTAGATTCTCAGGTCCACTCTTGGAGATTCTGATTCTGTAGGTCTGGAGTGGGGCCCAGGACACCTTTATTTTCTGTATGGGTCCCCCATTTGGGAATGAAGCTCACTGGCAACAATCAATGTCTATGATACTGGGTTCACAGCTAGCTCAGTGTTCCACTCAGACAACTTGTCTCTTCCAAGTTCCGAAACTGATTAGATCATCTTATCCCTCTCTCTTGAGGAAGTCCCAAACTGGATGATTTCCAAGCACATTGCAGGGTAGCTTACCACATTCAGGAGAACTCAAATAATTTTGAAATCAAAGGTTGGTTCATAAGACTAAATGGCTTCTCATAGGGTCAACTAAAGAGGTAATCTTGTTTTGACAGAAATTCAAGCTAAAGTGCAGGAACCTCTCCCTGAGCAAGCTTCTTGTAACCAAAATGGAACACTGAAGGGGAAAGGGGAAAGGAAAATGGAGCAAGCTTGCTATAGCAACATACGAAGCATTCTGTTTAAAAGAAAACCTGTAATGTATCTGGATTAGCTTGACGAGAGCTTAAATATTCAGTGAAAATCTTAACAAGGAAAGAACTAACCTAAGAACCTGTTTGTTTTGTAACATGATAGCTATTATTTACTGAAGGCTTACTGTGCACTAGCTTTTATGCTAACTATTTTATAGGCATTGCACCATTTAATTGACATAACTCTGATGTGAGTACTGTATTATTCACATTTTAATGAAAACTGAAGTTCACAGAGCTAGCCAAGACCAGGTATATTTGACTCCATAAACCATGCAATACTATTAGCGTGGTCTTACTAGCTCATGTATCTAAGCTCAACATTTCTAGAATATCTAACAGTGAAGAGGAAGGCTCAGCAAATCTGCCAATTTTCTAAGAATCTATGAATTAGAGACAAAAGTATGCTCTTTATAGAATTCTCAGATTTTGGCTTAGCATTCATTGGTGACTGGCAAAATAAAGAATTCTCAAATTTGCTTTATTTAGGAGAATTTATTTAAATGGGAAGAGGATAATAAATAAAATTTAGAGTCCAACTCCTGTTCTTGATGTCGATTTGCTTGTGCCCTTGAAAAGCCAGTTTTCATATCTGGCTGTGGGCTTCATATCAGCAGAGGGAGGGTGATAGCAGCTACTTACATGGCAGGGATGTTGTGAGAATTAAATAGATTAAGTCTACAAAGCAGCTTTGATCTCCTTAGAGAAAGTGCCAAATAAATGAAATATGGAACTACTGTTTGCCCTTGCACAGGCCGTATCTGACTGAAGTTTACAAGAAGTGCCCTGGAGACCAGACTTCTTCCACTGCTCTTTCCAAAATTTTACCCCTGCAAGTAAGTTTGTGATTGCAAGAAGTGGACCATGCTATACACTGAAACTTTACCGTTGACTGGAATTTGAAAGCAAGCAAGCTGCTCTTACATTCCTTGCAGGGGATTTGGGTTCTGAAGCAGTGAAGTAACTTCTAACAATGTGGTCTGATTTTGAAGGCCGTCCCCAAACTGTGCTATTCTGAAGCATTAAGAGAAAAGTGTATACAAAGAATCTGGTTATTTTCTGTAAAAAAAAAAAAAAAAAAGATGGTTTTTAAACTTCAGGTCGGAGAAAATGTATAGTTTTCATCTTTCCCATGCTAGGTTTTCCTACCCTGCCTGCGGTTACTCTTCCCCATTACCCAGTACTTGACATTTACATAGTGCTTTATAATCTTTTTATTATCTAATGTTCATAAGCACTCTATGAGGGAGGGCCCTGAGTACTGATAACCATTTTACAGGTGAGGAAACAGTCACAGACCTCTAATGACTTGTTCAAAATTATGAGAAACCTTTTTAAAAATTGTTATTATTATTATTTTAATTTTTTGAGACGGAGTCTCGCTCTGTTGCCCAGGCTGGAGTGCAGTGCCACTATCTTGACTCACTGCAAGCTCCGCCTCCCGGGTTCATGCCATTCTCTTGCCTCAGCCTCCCAAGTAGCTGGGACTACAGGCACCTGCCACCACGCCCAGGTAATTTTTTGTATTAGTAGAGATGGGGTTTCACTGTATTAGCCAGGATGGTCGCGATCTCCTGACCTTGTGATCCACCCACCTCGGCCTCCCAAATTGCTGGCATTACGGGCATGAGCCATCGTGCCCGGCCAATTATTATTATGTTTTTAGAGACAGAGTCTCGCTGTGCTGCCAGGCTGGAGTGCAGTGGTGCAGTCTTGACTCACTGCAACCACTGCCTCCCGGGTTCAAGCAATTCTCCTGCTTCAGCCTCCCGAGTAACTACAGGCGTGTGCCACCATGCCTGGCTAATTTTTGTATTTTTAGTAGAGGTGGTGTTTCACCATGTTGGCCAGGATGGTCTCGATCTCTTGACCTCGTAATCCGCCTGCCTCGGCCTCCCAAAGTGCTGGGATTACAGGCGTGAGCCACCACGCCCGGTCACCTTTCTTTCTTAATATATGATACGATACCACCTTTTTCACATCATGTGTGTGAAAGAGGTGGTAACACAAAAATCTAATACGTAAAGGTTTGAGTTTCTCTTTCAGTGGACTCTGCATTACATTAAAACTGAAAGGAGCTGTGGTCACCTAGTTCAAACCCTGCACTTCACAGCCAGGGCCTAGAGATAGGTAAGTGCTCCAGGCCACATGCTTGTGAGAGGCAATGTCGGGTGACCATCACTCCCCCAAAGCCTCTGGCGTTTCCCACCCCTCCTGCTTCTTATTGGGAAGAGCTAGCTCTAAATTCTGTTTTCTTTAGAACCTAGTGTACATTCAAGGCTTAAGAAATACATGTAATTAGGCATGGAATGAAATCTGGAGTTGCCCAGGTGCGAGCTTATTTTTGACCCATGCATTCCTCAGAGCAGATCTGTGTTTCTCTAAAGGTAGCCTTCCTCCCTGAGGCTGGAGATTGTCAAGAGGGCAAGAGACTTCCACACTTCTTCATGGTGTGTCCAAAAACTAGTTCTGGGGTCTGGGCATGGTAGCTCACACCTGTAATCCCAGCACTTTGGGAGGCCGAGGTAGGTGGATCACTTGAGGTAGGAGTTCGAGACCAGCCTGGCCAACATGGTGGAACCCCGTCTGTACTAAAAATACAAAAATTAGCCGGGTGTGGTGGCACATGCTTGTAATTCCAGCTACTTGGGAGGCTGAGGCAGGAGAATTGCTGGAACCTGAGACATGGAGGCTGCAGTGAACCGAGATTGTCCCATTGCACTCCAGCCTGGGTGACAGAGAGATTGTTTCAAAAAATAAATAAAATAAAAGAAAAGAAAAAGAAAAAAGAAAAAGAAAAAAAGTTTTCCCCTAACAAGAAGGCGGCCTTGTTTCCATCCTTCTGAAAGTGACACACCCCAAATCTGTAAAGCTACCCATTCCCTCCCATTCCTAGGTCATCTTCCTTCTTCCTGTAGCTTAACCAGCTTTGGCTTTAACTCCCAACCTTAGGGTCAATGGTTCTAAGTAATGATGGTTCTTTCGGAGGGGGCTGGAGAGAAGTGATAATAACCAAAAAAAAAAAAAAAAAAAAAAAAAAACCCCAACCACTCCTACTACATGGCATCACCAGCACGACCTCCACAGCCACCTGTCAGTTTACTGAGTGCTCACTATCTGCCAGGCCTTGATCCGAGTGAACACTGTGTGAATTAATTCACAATGTGTCTCACAACAACTCTATGAGGCAGGCTGCAAATATTATCCGCATTTTACAGATGAGGAAACCAAGGTACAGAGGGGTAAACTGGCCTGATATTTGCCAGGCAGCTAATAAGTCTGATCCCAGAGGCCATACTTATCATTCTCTCTACTGTGATGGAGCCACAAGATTAAAAAGGGCTCCCAGACTCTCAAGGTTTGTCCCAGGACATCAGAACAAGCTAGACAGGTGTGTTGCTGAGGACTAAGATCTGCTGGCAATGAGGTTGTCTATGACCAAAGGCAGACGTGGATTCCAACTAAAACATCAACATAAACACCTAACCCTCAATGTAAACAAAACATGATGCTTGTTCAAAAGGAAATCTTCTTGGTAACTAAAAAGAAAGGAAACAGGATATCAAAAAACAATGGCAGCCTCCAGGTTTTGTGACAGCTCTGAAGAGCCAAGCTGATATGAGCCCTGCTCACAGCCAAAAGCTCCTGTAGTGGAAGCTCTTGCTGTCCCCAGATTGAAAGGACCTGGGCTGAAACTGCAAGGCTGTGCCAGGTTTTAAACACATCCAAGAACATCCTAATTACAGTCTCACCGAGATAACCTGGTAAGGAAGGATGCCCTGCCGCTGGGGACTGAGGTCAGGCTGGTCTTGCTGTCACTCAGATCTTGGTTTCCTAGGTGGGGATTTTACAAAGCATGAGGCCCTGCCTTGATGTTGCTGCAACATGATTCAAGGGTGGTTTTCTCCACATCTTAACTAATACAGTAGCTGTCTTGGTCACAACTCAGTCTTGAATGAGTCTGGACAGTGCCTCTCACATTTTCTTGGTCTGCAGACTGTCTAATGGGACAGGCCTGATGCAGGCAGCCAAGAAGGTGCTGAGCCGGGGGCCAGGAGTTCTGACTTCAGGTCTCACTGAAACAGTGACTAGACGTTTCCTCATCTCTGAGAGGGTTGGGACTAAATGACCTTGGATATTATTTGTAGCTGTGACATTTTAAGATTATAACTCCCCTACCACTAAAAATAGAACAGAAAAAAACAAAGTGGAGACCCAGATGACAGGAATGAATGAAAAGGTTGCTACTGTTTCTGATGAAACACTGATGATGGATAGCAAACCACTGATTCATGCCAGAAATGAAACACTACACATTGAGAATTTGTGCACCAGCCTGTGAATCATGTGGAGAATCCTCAAGACTACATTTTTGAAAATCCCTGAGTTGGGCTCTCATGAGAGAACTACTCATCCTCTGGCTTGGCAGCAAATTCTGAAACCAGCAGGCCTTAGTGTCCAGATCTACTCCAGTGAAAACCTGTGTTAAGATACTCCTTGTGCCTGGCACAAATCCCAATCCACTCCCTCGAGGTGCTCAGTCATTTGCACATTCATAGCTCTCCATGTGCTTTTATACACCTTTCTTTTGTTCTCTTTCACTAGACTCTGATGAGACAGGCATGGAAAATGATTCTTAAATGGAGAATACAGTTATTATATTTAGCTCCATCCCATGACCTCATAAATAATTCAAAAATTTTCTAAAGACACACACACACACACACACACACACACACACACACACACACAAATTTCTAAAGACAGAGGGATCACGAAGATTCATACATCAAGTTTAGAATATTGTTCCTTGTGGACATGATTCTGACTGTCAATTTCAATGTCATAACTTAATAATCTGTAAAAAAAAAAAAAAAAGTCCAGTGAGAAGTCTTTGGATGATGCCTGCCTCTTAAAAGTGACTATACAACCTGGAAAAATGGCCAGTACTATTTCTTCAAATGTTAGTCTTACCAAAGCAAATAGTTTTAAAAAATGATTTTCCTTGTGCTAGAAAATCTCACCCATAATTATGATAGTTCTTGAATATGGCAATCTTTTATTGAGGAGGAGCTCTTTAATATACTAACCTCAAAAGGTTCAAAGGGAGTTCCCAGGTTACCTTAATATTAATCCATTCAGACCCATTTAGAGATGCCAAGAATTTCTGTAACTAATTCATGATAATCTCTATGGTAATTAATTACCTAATACAGTTACGGCTGTAAATCCTAAAACAATTGTATACATATATTTTGTGGTTACTTATACTATATTGGAGAAATGCAGTACTTCAGGTCAAACCTTCAAGTCCTATAATATTGTAAAGAAATCTTACTTTTAATACCTTTTATTTCCTTATATTCTGTGTCCAACACCTGTATGGACAAAGACTTCCAGCCTCCTTAGTTTTGTACCTACCCTCTCTTGTCTGTAGCTCTCACATACTACAAAATGGTAGATGTTTTAGCTCAAATTAAAGACTTAAAAAAGAATACTCTCTTACTTCAATCTGATCAAGAAATAAGGTGTAAAATATTTTAGTTATTTCGGATAAACCCACATCATCAATTTTCTAACCCAGGATTATCTTTAAAGCCTCCTAAAAAGATGGCAGCCACTCAAATGAATAAACAAACTGGATTATGTTTCAATCATATGGTTTTCAATTGGTAATTATACTACATTCATTCAGTAATTATATTTCAATTGATAGTTCCCGATTTTGGTTTCTCTCTCTCTTTTTTTTTTTCTGAGATGAAGTCTCGCTCTATTGCCCAGGCTGGGGTGCAGTGGTGTGATCTCAGCTCACTGCAACCTCTGCCTCCCGGGTTCAAGCGATTCTCCTGCCTCAGCCTCCCGGATAGCTGGGATTACAAGTGCTCGCCACCATGCCGGCTAAAATTTTTGCATTTTTAGTAGAGATGGGGTTTTACCATATTGGACAGGCTGGTCTGGAACTCCTGACCTCAGGTGATCCGCCTGCCTCGGCCTCCCAAAGTGCTGGGATTACAGGTGTGAGCCACCTTGCCTGGCCCTCTCTTTTTTTTTTTGAAATGGAGTTTCACTCTTGTCACCCAGGCTGGAGTGCAGTGGAGAGATCTTGGCTCACTGCAACCTCTGCCTCCTGGGTTCAAGTGATTCTCCTGCCTCAGCCTCCCGAGTAGCTGGGATTACAAGTGCCCACCACCACGACTGGCTAATTTTTTGAGATGTGGTTTTGCCATGTTGGCCAGGCTTGTCTTAAACTCCTGATCTGTCAGGTGATCCACCTGCCTTGGCCTCCCAAAGTGCTGGGATTACAGGCGTGAGCCACCACGCCCGGCCCACCCTCTTTACTTTTTGAACCAATCTTCTTTTTATACTTATAAAACAATATGCACGGCCGGGCGCGGTGGCTCAAGCCTGTAATCCCAGCACTTTGGGAGGCCGAGACGGGCGGATCAGGAGGTCAGGAGATCGAGACCATCCTGGCTAACACAGTGAAACCCCGTCTTTACTAAAAAATACAAAAAACTAGCCGGGTGTGGTGGCGGGCACCTATAGTCCCAGCTACTCACGAGGCTGAGGCAGGAGAATGGCGTGAACCCGGGAGGCGGAGCTTGCAGTGAGCTGAGATCCGGCCACTGCACTCCAGCCTGGGCGACAGAGCAAGACTCCGTCTCAAAAAAAAAAAAAAAGCACATATATTGTTTTCAAAAAATTCAACAGAAGTGAATAAAATCAGAAGTAAAGTCCTCTCTCTCTTTTCCACAAGCCCACAATCCCAATTCTCAGAAACAACCACTGTAAGCTTTTGTATATGCTCAAGAAATCCCTCACATACACACAATGTGTATACACAAACTATATATACATATATGTCAACAGACACATACATACATATCTACAAATACAGACATATATATAATGTCTATTTTTACTCAAAAAGGGATGTGTTAATGTATATTGTTTCGTACCTTGCATTTTTACATCTAATAATTTATTTGGGGGATCATTTCCTATTGACACATATAGGATGACTTTATTTTTATTTTTATTTATTTATTTTTTTGAGATGGAGTTTCACTCTTCTTGGCCAGGCTGCAGTGCAATGGCGCAATCTTGGCTCACTGCAACCTCCGCCTCCCAGGTTCAAGCGATTCTCTTGCTTCAGACTCCCGTGTAGCTGGGATTACAGGTGCCCGCTACCATGTCCAGTTACCTTTTGTATTTTTAGTAGAGTGGGGGTTTCACCATGTTGGCTAGGCTGGTCTTGAACTCCTGACCTCAGGTGATCCTCCTGCCTCGGTCTCCCAATGTGCTGGGATTACAGGTGTGAACCACTGCACCCAACTTCATTTTTAAAAATAGCTGCTTAAGCCAGGCACAGTGGCTCACACCTGTAATCCTAGCACTTTGGTAGTCTGAGGCGGGCAGACTGCTTGAGCTCAGGAGTTCAAGACCAGCCTACATGGCAAAATGCTGTCTCTACCAAAATTATAAAAAACTTAGCCAAGTGTGGTGGTATGTGCCTGTGGTTCCAGCTTCTTAGGAGGCTGAAGTGAGATGATCACTTGAGTCAGAAGGTGGAGGTTGCAGTGAGCCGAGATCATGCCACTGCACTCCAGCCTGGGTGACAGAGTGAGACCACAGAATTCACCTAATTAATCTCCTGATAATACACATTTTACTTTATTTTTTAATAGAAATGGGGTTTGGCTGGAGTGCAGTGCCTATTCTCAGGCACTATCATAGTGCACTGCAGCCTTGAACTCCTGGACTCAAGTGATCCTCCTGCCTCAGCCTCCTGAGTAGCTGAGACTACAATAAACATTTAAGTAAGTAGCTTCCTATCCCCATCTTTAATGAAGTATACTTAATATACAATTAACTATGCATATAAACTATATAATTTGATAAGTGTGACATATGTACACATCTGTACAATCATTACCACAATCGAGACAGTGAACATATGTTGATTGTTCACAAAGTTGCCTTGTGCCCTTGGTATACCCTCTGCACCTTCAGGCTTCTACTCCCCACCCCAACACAACTGATCTGTTTTCTGATACCTTACATCAATTTGCATCATAAAGAATTTTATCTAAATGGAATCACATAGGATATGCTTTTTTTTTTTTTTTTTTTTTTGGTCTGGCACCTTGCTGTATGTATCAATAGTTTGCATGTATCAATAGTCCCCATTTTTTTTTTTTTTTTTTTGCTGAGTAGTATTCTGTGGATATGCCATACAATGTTTATTCATTTATCAGTTATGGGACATTGGGTTTGTTTCCAGTTTGAACTATTAGAAATAAAGCTGCTATGAACATTTGTGAAGTAGAAGTCTTTCTATGGGCATATGCTTCCAATGGTCTTGAATAAACATCTCAAAGTGGGATGCCCAGGTCATATATGTTTAACTTTTAAAGTGGTTGTATCATTTTACATGTCCACCGGCAGTGTAAAGAGACTCAGATTCTGCCTAGACTTGCCAACACATGGTATGATCAGTTTTTGTCATGTTTTTAAAAACTGTAACCATCCTAATAGGTGTGTAGTGGTATTTCATTAAAGTGTTGAATCTGTATTTCCCTAATGACTAAAAGAGGCTGAGTATCTTTACATGTGCTTGTCACCTGTATATTTTAAGTGTCTGTTCATGTTAGTTTTTTGTTGTTGTTCATTTCAGTATCTTTTCAAAATCTTTTTTCCATTTTTGGGAGTGCTTTCTTCTTATTGAGTTTTGAGAGATCTTTTACTATTCTGGATACAGGCCCTTTATCAGATTTGTGATTTGAAAATAACATTTCCCAGACTGTCACTTGGCCTTTCATCCTCCTAAGAGTATCTCTTGAAGAACAGAAGTTCCTAATTCTGATGAAGTTTAAATTTAATTTTTGAAAATGTGGATTGCTTTTTGCCTAAACCAAGGTCACAGTTTCTCCTATGTTTTCTTCTAGGGCTTCTATAGTTTTAGGTTTTATATTCAGATCTATGATCCACTTTGAGTTAATTTTTACATATGGTGTGAGATATGGTTCAAAGTTTATATTCTGAATATATGAATATTTGATTGTTACAGAACCATTTGCTGCAAAGGCTGTCCTTTTCTCACTGCATTATCTTTGCATGTTTGTGGAAAACCATGGAACTGTCTTTGCATGTGCGTAGAAAATTAATTAGCTGCCTATGCATGGATCTATTTCTGGACTCTATTCCATTCCACTGATTTATTTAACTATTGTCTATCTTACTACACTACCCTTGTTACTATAGCTTCGTAAGTCTTGAGGTCAGGTAGAATAAGTTCTCTAACTTTGTCCTTTTTTTCTAAAGTCATTTTGGATGCTCTATGTCCTATGTGTTTCTATAGGAATTTCAGAATAATCTTGTCAATATCTGCAAAAAAAAAATCCCTACTGGGATTCTGATTGTGATTTCTTTGAATCAACAGATCAATCTGGAGAACTGGCATCTTAAGTATATTGAGTTTTCCAATTCATTAACATGGTGTATCTCTCCATTAATTTAGATCTCTGATTTCTCACAGTTTGCATTCAGTAGACAGTTCTTGCATGCCTTTAGTCAGATACATCAATAGGTATTTCATATATATATATATGTGTGTATATATATATATTTATTTGTTTTTATTTTATTTTTTTTTAGACAGAGTCTAACTCTGTTGCCCAGGCTGGAGTGCAGCAGCATGATCTTGGCTCACTGCAACCTCCACCTCCCGGGTTCAAGTGATTCTCCCACCTCAGCCTCCCAAGTAGCTGGGATCACAGGCATGCACCACCACGCCCAGCTACTCCTTGTATTTTTAGTAGAGATGGGGTTTTGCCATGTTGGCAGTATTTCATATTTTTGATGATATCATAAATGGCATTTAAAATTTTTAAATTCTGATTGTTGCTAGTATGTAGGAATAGAATTATTTTTAATTAGTCTTATATTCTGCAAATTTGCTAAACTCACTTATTAGTTCTAGCAGCTTTTTTGTAGATTTCATTGGATTTTCAGCACAGATGATCACGTTATCTGCAAATTTTACCACTCCTTTTCCAATGGATGCCTTTATTGCTTTTTCTTACCTTATTGTACTTGTTTGAACCCCAGTACAATGCTAAATAGAAGTGGTAAGAGTAGACATCCTTGCTAGTTTCCTTAGGGGATATGCTTTCAGTTTTTCACCATGAAGTATCATGTTATATGTAGGCTTTTCATAGATGTTCATTAGATTTAAGAAGTTCCCTTCCATTCTCAGTTTGCTGAGCATTTTTAAAATCAAGACTCAGTAATGGATTTTGTCAAATGCTTTTTCTGCATCTATTGAGATGATCATATGATTTTCCTTCTTTCAGCTTCACTCACTCTCAGACTGGAGTGTAGTGACAGTCATAGCTCACTGTAACCTCCAATTCCTGGGCTCAAGTGATCCTCCTGCCTCAGCCTCCTGAGTAACTAGGACTAGAGGTACTCACCACCACACCTGGCTAATTTTAAAATTTCTTGTAGAGACAGGGTCTCGCTATGTTGCCCAGGTTGGTCTCAAACTTCTGGGCTCACGCAACTCTCCCACTTTAGCCTCCCAAAGTGGTCAGTTTGAAGTCATATCCAGAATATAAAAAGATCTCTCAAAACTCAATAATTTAAAAAGCCCAAAAAATGGAAAAAAATCTTAAAAGATTGAAATAAACAAAAAATATTGATGTGAACGAACACTTAAAAGAAAATATGTAAGTGACAAATAAGCATACGTAAAGATGCGCAACCTCCTGAGTCATTAAGGAAATGCAGATTAAAACCATAATGAGATACCACTACACACCTACTAGGATGGCTAAAGTTTAAAGAAACATAACAAAAACAACAACAAAAATTGACCATCATGCTTGGGATTACAGGCAAGAGCCACTGTGTCTGGCCTGATTTTTCTTTTTTTGGTCTGTTAATATGGTGAATTATATGGATTAGTTTTCAAATGTCAAACCAACCTTGCATTCCTGGAATAACCCCCCATTGGTCATAATGTATTATCTTTTTTGTATATATTTGGATTCCATTTGCTAAAAATTTATTTAGAATTTCTGCATCTATGTTTATGAGGGATATTAATTTGTAATTTTCTTTCCTTGTAATAACTTTGCCTGGTTTTGGCATCAGGGTAATGCTAGCCTTATAGAATGTTTTGGGTAATATTTTCTCTTCTTCAGTTTTCTGTCAGAGTTTCTGTAGACTTGGTATTACTTTTTTCTTAAATACTTGGTAGAATTCACCACAAAGCCAGTTGTCTGGGCTTGTATAGTGTAAGAGCCTTAAAACAGTATAATTCCATTTCTCCCTGTTAGCCTTAGTGCTGTTGTCACACATTTTACTTTTACATATGATATAAACATTGGTATTATTTTTGCTTGAAAACTCAATGATTAAAGAGGTTAAAATATTAAGAAAAAAATCCTATGTGTACTCATGTAGTTACCATTTATGATGATCTTTATCATTTATTTCATTGTGTAGATCCAGGTTTCCACTTGGTATCTGATATGGTTTGGATCTATGTCCTTGCCCAAATCTCATATTGAAATGTAATCACCAATACTGGAGGTGGGCCCTGGTGGGAGGTGATTGGATCATGCGGGCAGTTTCTAACAGTTTAGCACCATCCCCCTGGTGCTGTTCTCGTGATAGAGTTCTCAGGAGATCTAGTGGTTGAAAAGTATGTAGCCCCTCTCTCTTCCTCCTGCTCTGGCCATGTGTCTGCTCCCACTTTACCTTCTGCCATGATTGAGTTTCCTGAGGCCTCCACAGAAGCTGAGCAGTTGCCACCATCATGTTTCCTGTACAGCCTGCTGAACTGTGAGCCCAACTAAACCTCTCTGCTTTAGAAATTACCCAGTCTAGGCCGGGTGTGGTGGCTCACGCCTGTAATCCCAGTACTTTGGGAGGCTGAGGCCGGCAGATCACGAGGTCAGGAGATCGAGACCATCCTGGCTAACACGGAGAAACCCCGTGTCTACCGAAAAATACAAAAAATTAGCCGGTCATGGTGGTGTACACCTGTAGTCCCAGCTACTTGGGAGGCTGAGGCAGGAGAATGGCAGGAACCCAGGAGGCGGAGCTTGCAGTGAGCTGAGATCACGTCACTGCACTCCAGCCTGGGCAACAGAGCGAGACTCTGTCTCAAAAAAAAAAAAAAAAAAAAAGAAAAGAAAAGAAATTACCCAGTCTCAGGTATTTCTTTACAGCAGTATGAGAACGAACTAATACTGTATCATTTTCTTTTTTCTTGAAGGGTTTCCCTTTAACATTTCTTGTAATGCAGGTTTGTTGTTGATGAATTCTTTTATTGTTTGTATGTCTGAAAAAATATGTCTCACCTTTTTTTAAAAAAGATATTTTTGCTGGGTATCGAATTCTAGTCTGAAAGTTTTTTCTTCCTTTCAGTAACTTAAAAATTTCATTCCACTGTCTTCTACCTTACTTTTAAAATTTTTTTGAGAAATCTACTGTCAACTTTATATTTGTTATTTTATATGTAATGTTTCTTTCCTCCCTTTGGTTGCTGTTTTCTCTTTATCACTCATTTTAAACAATTTGATCATAAGATCCCTTGGTGTAGTTTTATCCCCCAATGAATCGTTTTTTGAGGGTTTGTTAAATCTGAAAACTGTGGGTTCAGTTTTCATGAAATTTGGAAAATTTTCAGCCATTCTTTCTTTCTTTATGGAGTCTCGCTCTGTTGCCTAGACTGGAGTGCAGTGGCATGATCTCGGCTCATTGAAACCTCCGCCTTCTGGGTGCGAGCAATTTTCCTGCTGCAGCCTCCCGAGTAGGTGGGACCATAGGTGCGTGCTACCACGTCCAGCTAATTTTTACATTTTTAGTAAAGATGGGGTTTCACCATGTTGGCCAGGCTGGTCTGGAACTCCTGACCTCAGGTGATCTGCCAGCCTTGGCCTCCCAAGTGCTGGATTACAGGTGTGAGCCACCATGCCTGGTCAGCCATTATTTTCTTAAATATTTTTTTTTTGGTCTCCTCATAGCTTTCTTCTTTTGGAGACTTCACTAAAACATATATTTGGCTCCCTGAGACTGTCCAGACTTCACTAAAACATATATTTGACTCCCTGAGACTGTCCCACAGTTCACTGGTGTCCTGTTCATTTTTTTAGGATTCGTTTTTTTTGTTTCATTTTGGGTAGTTTTCACTGCTATGTTGTCCAGTTCACTAGTCTCCTCTTCTGCAGTGTCTAAACTGTCATTAATCCCATCTAGTGTGTATGTTTTAGCTTTTTAAAAATTTCAGCCATTGTAGGTTTCATCTCATTGGATCTTTACATATGTATAGACATACACCCCACCCCCCCCACACACATCTATCTTCCATGTGTCCAACTAACATGGGCAATCTTTCTTCTAGTTTCCTGAACATATGGAATGTAATCACAATAATTGTTTTAATGCCTTTCCTATTGATTTTTATATCTGTGTCATTTCTAGATGAGTTTTGATGGGTTGATTTTCCCTCCCCTATTAGGGGTTATATTTTCCTGCTACCTGTTTGCCTGGTAATTTTAACTGGAATCTAGACATTGTGGGTGCTGTTTATTTTTGTCTTCTTTATAAACATTCTTGAGTTTTGTTCTTGGATGCCATTATTTAATTGGAAGCACTTTGATGCTTTTGGGTCTTATTTTAAAGTTGTGTTCAGGATGACCAGAGCGGTATTTAATCTAGGGTTAATTTTTTTCTACTACTGAAGCAAGACTTTAACCAATGTCTCTGAATTTTGGATTTCTTTCCTTTCTGGTTGTTGAGAACAGGTACTATTCTCATTCCTGTGTGGTTTCCAGGCACTATTCTCTCTAATCCATTAGGTAGCTCTTTCCCTGGCCTTGGGTTGTTTTTTCACATGCATGTGCTCATCAGTATTCAGGAGACCTCCTCACATCTCCAGATTTCTCTTTTTGTGCATCTCTCTAGTCTAGCTATCTTGGCTTCCCTGGACTCTTAGTTATATTTCCTCCATTCAGGGAGATCACAAGGATCTGCCTAGGTTCCCCTTCCCTGTACTATGGCCTGAAAACTCTCTCAACAGTAAGCTGGAACAAGCACAGGACCCATTTCATTTGTTTCCTGTCTTCAAGGATCATTGCCTTTCCATGCCTGATGTCAATGCCTTGAGTGCTGTGGTTGTTTCATAGATTTTATTTTCTTTTTTTTCTCTGTTATTTTAGGAGGGAAGTTCAGTGTGGTCCCTGTTATTTAATCTTGATCAGAAGCTTAAGGTTTGCTTCTAGTTTTTGGCTCATATAATAGATGTTGCCATGAACATCACTGTATACATACTTTTGAGTATATGTGAGGACTTACATGTTGAAGAAATTATTTAAGGTGGCTACTTCCCCATATATAGATTGCAACACTGAATATTATCAAAGGTGTATATCTTTTCCAATTTGATAGATAAACATTATTTTATTTTTTGAGACAGGGTCTCACTGTGTCGCCCAGGCTGGAATGAAGTGCAGTGGCGCGATCTTGGCTTACTGCAGCCTCAACCTCCCGGGCTCAAGCGATCTTCCCACTTCAGCCCCACTAAGTAGCTGGGACTACAGGCACTACATCTGGCTAGTTTCTGTATTTTCTGTAGATACGGGGTTTCGCTGTGTCGCCCAGGCTGGCCTCAAACTCCTGAGATCAAGTGATCCACCTGCCTCAGGCTCCTAAAGTGCTGGGATTACAGGCGTGTGCTACCATACCCGGCCCCATTTTATTTTCATTTCTTTTGTAAAGTTAAACATCTTATAATCTTATTGGTGATTGGTACTGCTTTTTCTGAAACTATTTATGTGCTTTGATTTTGTAGAATATTGGTTTGTCATTGTCACATTGATTTGTAAGATTTTGTGCAGGAAATTAATCCTCTATCATACCAATTACAATTTTCCTCTTCAGCTGATAGTTTGTCTTTTGACTTTACTGAGGGCATTAAAAATATCATAAATAATTTTTTAACTTTTTGAAAATTTAATTGGCATTCTGGTTGGATAATTTTGGCTTTTATGTAGTTCAAATTATCAATCTTTTTCTGCATGGTTTCTAGATTTTGCATTTTCTGGATGTATACGTACATGACATTAGCAAGGCTTTATATCTCAAATGCATAATCAACAAGTGAAATACCCTAGTTTCTTTTCTCCCCTGTAACCTGGAATTAGATAATAGTGTTGCTATACTGAGTTCATGCTGGCTTATGCCGACCAAGATCTCTGATAAGCAACTGTCTTTGATTAATAAAACATGGAAGACAAAAATTATTATATATAAATGCAATTTGGTAGGGAAGAATTTCAAAGCATGGAGGAGGAAGTACATATTAAAATAGGAATCTTGGTCAGGTGTGGTGGTGCATGCCTGTAATCCCAGAACTTATGGAGGCCAAGGCAGGTGAATCACTTGAGCTCTGGAGTTCGAGACCAGCCTAGGCAACATGGCAAAACCCCATCTTTACAAAAAATACAAACATTAGCCAGGCATGGTGGCATGTGCCTGTAGTCCCAGCTATTCGGAGGCTGGGGTGGGAAGATCGCTTAAGCCAAGGAGGTCGAGGCTGCAGTGAGCCATGACTGCATCACTGCACTCCAGCCTGGGTGATAGAGTGAGACCCTGTCTCCAAAAAAAAAAAAAAAAAAAAGAAAGATCTTTAGGGAACCACCGACTTTAAATCACAGCCTTATTTTTTCCCAGGATGGACTTATCTTTAGGGTATTCTGGGAAGGTGGAGTGATGATGTGAAATCAGAAATAATAGGCCAGGAGTGGTGAGCCAGCCTGGAATACCAGCACTTTGGGAGGCCAAGGCAGGTGAACTGCTTGAGATCAGAAGTTCAAGACCAGCCTGGGCAACATGACGAAACCCCATCTCTTAAAAAAAAAACCCAAAAAGCAAAAATCAGCTGGATGTGGTGACGCATGCCTGTAGTCCCAGCTACTCGGGAGGCTGAGGTGGGAGAATTGCTTGAGACCGAGAGGTAGAGGCTGCAGTGAACTGTAATCATGCTACTTCACTCCAGCCTGGCAACAGAGCAAGACCCTGTTGAAAGAAAAGGAAGGGACGGAGGGAGGGAGGGAGGAAGGAAGGAAAGAAGGAAGGAAGGAAGGAAGGAAGGAAGGAAGGAAGGAAGGAAGGAAGGAAGGAAGGACGGAAGGAAGGAAGGAAAGAAGGAAGGAAGGAAGGAAGGAAGGAAGGAAGGAAGGAAAAAAAGGTTATTGTAAGACCTGCTGGTTGATCATAACATAGTTCCTAAAGTCTGGAGCCTGCCCTGAAAATTCCAGCTTCTGACCAATGCACGTACTGCTAGTGTCATAAACATAGTTGGAATAGACTTTGTACCTTGTCATATACTTTCTTCATATTGTTGCCTAATTGTTTTCTGGAAGTTCTATTTTCCCAAGAAGGCAGTTAGCTGCTTGAGAGCAAGGCCTTGGGCCATATGCTTCTCACAATACTAAGCTTATATGTAGAAGGAGAGTTGTTCTGAATTGAGTTGTACTGAGCTTAAGTATGTGCTGTTGAAGGTAAGAAAACTCTGTAGAAACTACCTCAAATTAGGATACTAGAATTGAAAAACAAGACATGCTATTCACTTGTTTGCCCTGGGATGGCATTTGTTGTCATTATGCATTGATAAGAATGAGGCTAAACCAGGCGCAGTGGCTCACGCCTATAATCCCAGCACTTTGGGAGGCTAAGATGGGAGGATCACTTGAGCCCAGGAATTTGAGACCAGCCTGGGCAACACAGTGAGAGCTCGTCTCTGCTAAAAAACAAAAAACACATTAGCTGGATGTGGTGGTGTGTGTCTGTGGTCACAGCTACTCAGGAGGCTAAGGTAAGAGGATTGCTTGAGCCCAGGAGGTTGAGGCTGCAGTGAGCTGTGACTGCACCACTGCACTACAGCCTGGGTGACAGAGTGAGACCCTGTCTTTAAAAAAGAGAGGAAAAAAAGTACCAACAAAGGAAAATGAATGTGGTGAGCCTGAATGGAAGACTCCTCCATGGGAAATGTAATTGTTAAAAAGGTCATACTCTTTCTTTGTACAGTTACAGTGAATAAATTACTATAAATTACTGAAGGACTTAAAATGGCAAACTCTTACATTTCCTTAGGGGAAAGGAACTAACCTTTAGCAAGGTTCTATTAAAAGGGGAAGGAAAGCTAACACTGCCGACTGTGCACCGAGCTGTGTACTAATAAACACTTTTAATGAATTAGCTAGCTGAATCTTTATAAGCCCATGAGGGAGATACTATTATTCCCATTTCATAAATGAGAAAACTGAGGTTTTGACATGGAAGATGACTTAGCTAATACAAGAAGTCAGTGTGATTTGAAAGCAGGTCTGTCTGACTCAAAACTCAGCCCCTCACTGTGCTACAGTGCACCTCATTTCACCCTCAGAGCAACCCAAGTGGAAGCTTTCCCACTCTGCTGATGTAGAAGCTGGGGCTCTGAGGTAAAGGAACAGCCTGAGGCCCACCCAGGTCTCTCTGACACTAAAGCTCATACACTACTCTGTTTGGTACTTAGGGCCTGACATTCCTTACCCATCTACTTCTCCTGTCCCTACCACTCTATCCCTGTAACTCCTCCCTCTGTTCCTAACACACAAACACACATGACAAGAAAAAAGAAAAAAAAAAGATTCTAGTCAATGAGAAAGGTCATGATGAAGAAAACATGCTCTGCAGGGTTATTCTGTGTCTGTTTTGCCTCGTGTGATTCTTTGTGCCTAATTATATCTTCTTCCTTTAAACCCTTCAGTGTGAGTCTAGTTACATCTTTGAGGTCCTTCTTGATCCCCACCCTCCCTCGCTGGAATTAGTTGCTCCCATTCCACCCGACATCTCGCTTTGTTTATTTCTCGGCTATTCTAGTACTTCTCACACTTCGCCCATCTCCCCAGAGGGCCTCATCCAGCATTTTACTTAACTGCTGTATCACCAACAGCTGGCACACTGCTCAGGCATGGTGCACAATGAATGAATGAAAAGAGATTGAATGAAAGCCTGCAAGTCCCTACACGGTATTTACATCAAGAAAGAAAGCTACTGGCAGGATCACATCTCCACTTCCAGAGGTGTGAAAAAATATTACTGGTAGACAACTACCACCTGGCTTGGTTGTTTTCAGGGAGTGATCGAGTGTCTAAAAATGCAAGGCTCTGCCAAGTGCAATGGCTCAGGCCTGTAATCCCAGCACTTTGGGAGGTTGAGGCGGGCAGATCATGAGGTCAGGAGTTTGAGACAAGCCTGGCCAATATGGCAAAACCCTGAATCTACTAAAAATACAAAAAATTAGCCAGGCCTGGTGGTGGGTGCCTGTAACCCCAGCTACTTGGGAGGCTGAAGCAGGAGAGTTGCTTGAACCTGGAGGCGGAGGTTGCAGTGACCTGAGATCGTGCCACTGGACTCCAGCCTGGGTGACAAGAGCGAAATTCTGTCTCAAAAACAAACAAACAAACAAAAAATAAACAGTGCTCCTTCAAAGGAAATTGCAAACCTAAAAAGCACATTACTGATTTATGGGATTTGTATAAGCTTTTAATGGCTGGGAGGAATTGGCCTGCTACTTAGATATCCACTTAAGCATTAAAGACTTTGCTTCTAGTTGCTAAATTATTTTGAACAAATCATCTACATTCATTCAATTCAAATCTCTGCATGTTTGCTACCCTATTTGATTACCGGTCTTTGAAAAACACATGCCAATATTTTTCACTTTCCATTATTCTAAATAACTATCCTGGAAATGCCGGATAGCTTAAAGTTGCCCATGCAGGGCTTTCTAGGGAGTCTTAGTTGGTTGGAAGATAGAGTAAGAAAGCATCAGTTGCTTTCTGTCACTATTTAGTTGTAATAGCTGGTGGACTGAATCTCAGATCTACCATTTTGGGTCCCTTTGATTTTTCATTTTGTTCTGCAAAGCGTGTTGGGAGAAGAAAAGTAAAGTTCTGTTTCCTTTTTTCCTTTCCTTCTCTGCCACCAGACTGAACAGTGTCACGCTTTGTCCATGGAGGAGTATGGGGAACAAGGAAACTCTCAGGGCGTGTGTAACACATACATGGGGGTTGAGGGTGGATGCAGAAGGCACAGGATAACCGATTTTGAGGACACTTTTCCTTTGCTTCAGTCTCCTTTATGTGGAAGGTGACAACAAAAGAGCTAAGCTGGCAAGTCCTGAGGTCCTTCTCTTTCTAAGAGTTACCAAGAGTAAGACCTGTCATCAAATACAAATTTGGAGCTTAAAGCTGGTTGAGATTTGGCATACAGACCCTGCCTTCTTTAAAGTGTTTTCCATGTGCCATTTTTAGAATTGGGATAATTCTAAAACACAGTAAATGAACTCAACTGTTAACTTTTTATCCCCATACTTGACTTTTGTCAGGGCTGCCTCTTCCTACCTTTTGGATCTTATCCTCACCACTCTCCCCCTAAGCTCTAGCTATACCTGCCTTCTCACTGTTTCTTTTTTTTTCCACTTTAAGTTCCGGGATACATGTGCAGAACGTGCAGGTTTGTTACACAGGTATACATGTGCCATGGTGGTTTGCTGCACCTATTGACCTGTCCTCTACTCACTGTTTCTTGATCATCAAATTCACTCTAGCCCCAGGGCCTTTGCATGTGATGTTTGCTTTCTGTGTACTTGCTGAGTTCTTCTCTGTGCTCTCCCCGTGCTGGTTCAGCTCAAAGGTCACTTCCTCAGAGAGGCTTTTTCTAATGATTCTTCTCCAACTGGCCCGTACTCTTTATCACACTCACCAGCTGTCTCCTGCTCACCCCACCCCATCCTGCGACTGGACAGAAGGCTCAAGGCCCTTGCACTTGAAACGGATCTTTTGCCTTTTGCCCTGGTGAGTCTGCTTTCTACCACCTCAGTCTGCTAGCCTTGTTCTAGTGGCACCGTGGATGCAACACGCATTTATTTATTTATTTATTTATTTATTTATTTATTTATGAATGACAGAGTCTCGCTCTGTCGCCCAGGCTGGAGTGCAGTGGCGCAATCTTGGCTCACTGCAACCTCTGCCTTTTCCAGGTTCGAGCAATTCTCTTGCCTCAGCCTCGCGAGTAGCTGGGACTACAGGCGTCTGCCACCCACGCTTGGCTAATTTTTGTATTTTCAGTAGAGAAAGGGTTTCACCATGTTGGCCAGGCTGGTCTTGAACTCCTGACCTCGTGATCCACCCGCCTCAGCCTCCCAAAGTGCTGGGATTACAGGCATGAGCCACCATGCCCGGCCGCAACACACATTTATAAAAGAAATTTCTGTTAACCTCAAGTAATTGGATAAATTAAATTTAAAAACCATTTTCTAAGCATCTGAAATGTTAATATTTCTCCTTCAGTTTAGCTCTTATAATGTAATAAATCTTTTGAAAAGCATAGAACAAAGACATTAAAGTTTATTAAATGTTTCAGAGTTATGTCTACGGTTTTTGTTATTCTTTCTGTGACCTTATCATTATCTTTTCTTTCTTTTTTTTTTTTTTTTTAATTGAGATGGAGTTTTGCTCTTGTTGCCCAGGTTGGAGTGCAATGACCTGATCCCTGCTCACCGCAACCAGCAATCCTCCCGGGTTCAAGAGATTCTCCTGCCTCAGCCTCCCGAGTAGCTAGGATTACAGGCACGCACCACCACGCCTGGCTAATTTTGTATTTTTAGTAGAGACGGGGTGTTTCTCCATGTTGGACAGGCTAGTCTCGAACTCCCGACCTCAGGTCATCTGCTTGCCTCAGCCTCCCAAAGTGCTAGGATTATAGGTGTGAGCCACCACACCCGGTCATCGTATTTTAAAGAAAACTATCACTTCTTGATTCTATCTCATCATTTAGGTTCACATGAATTATTCCAAATTTCTTAATTTCCAAGCAACACACTACATTCTTCAGATTTCTTCCAAAATAGTTAAGGGGAAATCCCTGATGGTTTCAGCTGACAATTCCTTAATCAGGAAAAGACTTTAAATACTAGTCATCAGAAAAGTTACAATTTACAGGAAAGAAAGGGGAAATGCTGACATATTGCACAACATACCACGAATAAAGCATGGCTTATTAATTCAGTGACATACTCATGCTGACAATTTTATCAAGAACTTCTAGTGACATCATAAACTATGTTACAGCAAATGAAATGTTTTTATTGTCTATGTTTTTAGAAGTCCAAGGTAAAAATAAGATTTCCTTCTTTGGAGATTTTATGGGAAAAGGAAACTATACAATTTGTGCATTTTTTTTTTCTTCAGATTTCTACCAAGATTCTAGGTTTTAAATGAAGCAGAGAACTGAGTGAAAGGGAATTCTTTGGTGTCTAATTTTATCCAGTATTGAGGAGAGTGGTTTTCTTCATGATTTCTATTATTTGGTAAAAGAAAAGAAATACATGCTTCTGCTTCTAGCTGTGGATGCACACATCCAAGTCCTCTGCTAGTGGCAAGGGCAAATGCCTCAATATGGTCCCCAGAGCAAAATCTTCCCCAGGTTACACAAACACACTTTGAAAGCAGTAATTACTGCAGTGTAACTTTGACCCCCAATTTATCTGATAAAAATCAATTTGGTTTCAGTTGGAGTAATTATCTAACATATTAAAAGTGAGATCATCATTAGCACCGGGTTTTCCCCCTTGTGATCTAATATATTCATCAATAAACCATATTCTTTATTAATGTTTTATTATAAGTGATCACAAACACAAGGCATTTCATAAACATATCTTGTTAATAAACATATCTCATTAATCGTTACATGGTAATTCAGCAGCAGGTATGATGCAAACATTATACTCCTCAGTAAATGAGCAGGGAGGAAAAAAGAGCTCCAGGAGGCTGAAACAGATCACAGTGACTCAGTCCTAAAGTCAGTCTAAACCTTTGTTCACATTTGGTCTTCAGCAATTATTCATTGGAATGGTATTGGTTAAGGGAGGAAAACATTACGGGAGAATGGATGAGGTACTTGTAGGTATGCAGAAGACAAATATAAGGGGCTTAAAGTAACTGGGAATTTAAATGTAGTTATGAGAAACAGCAATAAAACTTCACGATATTGGTCTTTATTTTGAAAACCATACTGAATACACCAGACAAAAAGCTATTACACATTTCTCTTTTAAGTAATTGCAATAGCTACAATTGATTGGATAGTCATCATATGGTCGGTACTGTTTCAAGCATTCTCCACACATTATTTCTTTGAGTCTCCATGACAATCCTATAATGATCCAATTCCAATCCCCATTTTAGGGATTAAAAAAAAACTGAGGAGCAAAAAAGGTTACATAACCTGCCCCAAATCTGACGGCTGGTAGGCTGGGAATGGAGGAACTCCCTTCTGTCTGACTCTAGTCTGAGTTATGCACTTTCCTTATTTTGACATTTTGGAGCTAGTCTTCCTAGATGCCCTTTACGACTCTAGCAAAATGTTTCAAGTATTTTCTGATGTTTCATCCTGCCAGTTACACAAACGATTAGTTTCCCAATAGAAAGATACCATCTGTTGTTTCTGTTTAATCACACCTAATTTTGTTTCAGTGTCTGTTTACCTAGGATGAGGGTCCCCCTCATCATAGTAGAAATGAGAAAGAAACAGCCTACCAGCCTACATGGGTCGTGATCTTCTTGAGTTTCTTACAGCAGAGCTTTAACATTTCCTTCTTAAAAACCTTTTGACCACAGACTGGTGCTTCTTGTTTTGACAGTCCAATCTTATTAGATCATGCTGTAGCTCAGTGTAGGCCTTGCTCAACACTCTGAAATTTCAGACCTACTGAAGTTACTACAAACTTTTTGATTGAGAAGTCCACGACCTCATGTGAAACTGGAGTCATGGAAATTTGAACAAATTAATAGAACAGTTTTTTTTTTTTAAGACTGGGTCTCACTCTGCACCCAGGCTGAAGTGCACCGGTGCGATCATAGCTCACTGCAGCCTTGATCTCCCTAGCTCAAGCAATCTTCCTGCCTCAGCCTCCTAAGGAGCTGGGACTGCAAGCATGTGCCACAACACCTGGCTAATTATTTTGATTTTTACTAGAGACAGGGGTCTCGCTATGTTGTCCAGCTTGCTCTCAGACTCCTGAGCTCAAGGGATCCTCCCCTGCTGGCCTCCCAAAGTGCTGGGACTACAGGGATGAGCCACTGCGCCTGGTCTTAATAAAACATTTTTATGGTAAAGTGAGACAACAATAGCAATAAATGACTAATATTAACATATGACTTTTTATCCAAAGCTCCTGAAGTGCTTAATGAATTTTTATACACTGATTAAACTTCTACAATGCAGTAACTATACTCTGTGGTTTCACAACACGATTTTTTTTTTTTTTTTGGAGACAGAGTTTTGCTCTTATAGCCCAGGCTGGAGTGCAATGGCACAATCTCGCCTCGTCGCAACCTCTGCCGCCCCGGTTCAAGTGATTCTCCTGTCTCAGCCTCCCGAGTAGCTGGGATTACAGGGATGTGCCACAATGTCCAGCTAAATTTTTTTGTATTTATATTTTTATTTTTATTTTTTTGAGATGGAGTCTTGCTCTGTCGCCCAGGCTGGAGTGCAGTGGTGCGATTTCGGCTCACTGCAAGCTCCGCCTCCCGGGTTCAGGCCATTCTCCTGCCTCAGCCTCCCAAGTAGCTGGGACTACAGGCGCCCACCACCAGGCCCGGCTAATTTTTTGTATTTTTAGTAGAGACAGGGTTTCACCGTGTTAGCCAGGATGGTCTCCATCTCCTGACCTCGTGATCCACCCGCCTCGGCCTCCCAAAGTGCTGGGATTACAGGCGTGAGCCACTGCACTCGGCCTTTTGTATTTTTAGTAGAGACGGGGTTTCTCCACTCTGGTCAGGCTGGTCTTGAACTCCTGACCTCAGGTGATCTGCCTGCCTCGGCCTCCCAAAGTGCTGGGATTACAGGCATGAGCCACCACGCCAGGCCTCACAACACAATTATTTCTTGGACAGCTGCAGACTGGCCCCATGTTATCAAGCTCAAATTGTCCTCAGATGGCTGGCATGGGGTAAGGAAAATGCACTTCTGCACCCATCTTCAGAATAAGGAAATAGTAAAAATTCGGGAAGAACTTGAGCTGCAGCAGATTTCACCAATCGAGGTACACTCACCGGAATAAGGGGTAGGGGGCTGCAGAATCTCAGGGGGTGGGCTGGCCATGTGGCTTGAAAAAGGGGAGGAAAATGGCTTCCCAATAAAAGCAATTTGCAAATACTTTTGTGTGCATCACCTTTGTATCGTGTGGCCCCATGACTCAGCTTTCAACTCTGTGGAAGTTAAACAGGTAACTTATTTCCCCTCTAGATCCCATGCTCCCTTCCCCAGATACAACCTATGGTCTCAAATGTATCAGCAGCAAAAATAGGTGACTAAGGACAAGGCCAGATGGTCAAACTTTGGGTTGTTGTTTAGCCTGTATTGCTGGTAGTAACCAGAATAGCGTAAAATGCTACCATGGAAAAGGTCAAAGGAAAAAGACTTCTCTGACTCAAGAAGATCATTAGGAGAGGATAATTGCCAATTGTGATTTTTAAATAAATGACACAAAGAAGTTTTTACTTAGGATTTTTTTTCCCCAAAAAACATCCAGAGAAAATACTTAGGATTTTTCATCTTAAATCAAACAGCAAAGGCCTGAGACTCAGTATTCAGCATCTTGTTAAAACTAGGTCAAGAAGTGTAATGAGAATTTTCACTTTTCATTTGGAACTATACTGTAGAGAACACGGCACCAAAGTTCTAAGAGAAGGTTATATAAACTCCCATGCCTCCGAGGCTAGGAAACAAACAGGAGTGGAGGAAGTGGGCCAGGTGAGGACTATGGTAAAGTGTAGGGACGAGGGAGCCACTGTTACCCAGTCAGGCAGACTGTTTCCATAGGGGAGGCAGGGAAGACACAGTGTTGTCAGATTTGGCAGTTAAAGAAAAGAAATTGAAAATGCAGATTTTTATGTGAAATCCCCCAATTTTTGTATGTTGCAACTAACTGACACATGCGTATACAACTATGTGGGCCCAGCCAAACATATCTGTGGGTGAGATCCAGCTCACAGTGCTGGTGTCTGACCTCTGAGACCACAGTAATCATTTTTAACTCTTAAGCAATTGAAAAGAAACAAGAGCTGACACATCCTCCAGGGAGTAAACGACACTTGCTTAGTCAAAATCCCTTTATACCTCTACTTTGTGGGGTTCTAGAGGCAGGTTCAAGAAGTTGATGAATTTCTTCCATTAACAATATCAAGCCTACAACCCTGTAGATTCCTCTTGGAAGAAGGGAGGTATTCTGAGATCTCTAGGGCAAGCTAGGGGAAGTGTTCAGTGAGGGTGATGTTCAGTGGCTTCACAACAAGGTGTAAAATCTGTGGTTTGTTCTTTGCTGCCACTCCAGACAAATGGCTTAGAAGATGTATCAACCAGGGTCTTCCAATTGGCAGCTCAACAGGACTGATGGAAAAGTTCAGCCACAGAGAGAAGAATCACATTCCCTTTCTGATCTGACAACACATTATGAAACAGACAACACGATGGCTGGCTGGCTGCCTGCCTATCTTCCTTATCATATACTAGGCATCTCGCCATACACCATGCTTTCAGCTATCTTCCCAGACTGCTCCTGGAAGATTTCTAAACATAGCCATTGCACATGTGATTGGAAGGAAGGAGACTTCTATTTTAAAGAAAAAAAAATTTCCTTGTCTCTAGCTATGGGGGTTGAAATTGACTACCCACTAAATCTACCAGGGACCAGTACCTGCAATGTTAAAAGAGAGGAAAAGGAAACAAATGCTGGACTCTTTCCTCCATGTTAAGTGAACAGAGAGCTGATCTGTGAGTGATTTACAATGGGCTGGGGCTCCATTTTAACATGCTGTTTTATCCACTAGCATAATTCAGTAGTAGCACTAACATCGAAACTTTATAAATTGCTTACTCTATATATGCCATGTACACTTCTAGGCATCTCACATGTATTAACTTATTATTCCTCATATAGTGCTGAGGACGTAGGTAATATCATTATATCCCCATCTTACAGATGTGGAAACAAGCACAGAGAGGTTAAGTATTCTGCCCAAGGTCACACAGTCTCTCTCTCTCTCTCTTTCTTTCTTTCTTTCTTTTCTTCGACAGAGTCTGGCTCTGTTGCCCAGGCTGAAGTGTAGTGGCATAATCTCAGCTCCATGTAACCTCTGCCTCCAGGGTTCAAGCGATTCTCAGCGCTTGATGAGAATCAATGATGAGATTTGATGCCTCAGTCTCCTGAGTAGCTGGGATTACAGGCACGCGCTACCATGCCTGGCTAATTTTTGTATTTTTAGTAGAGATGGGGGTTTACCATGTTGGCCAGGCTGGTCTTGAACTCTTGACCTCAAATAATCTGCCCGCCTCAGCCTCCCAAAGTGCTAGGATTACAGGTGTGAGCCTCTGCACCCAGCCTCAATTCTACTTTTAAAACTCCCAAACCTGGATTCTTCCTCTGCACCTCCATTGCCTTCAGGCAGGCCCTCATCTTTGTCTAAACCACTGTAACTACTTGCTATCTCATTTCCTTGCCCCAGGTCTCTCTACACTTTAGCCCATACGTTGCAGGGCACTGAAGTCATCTCTCCTGAAACCTACATGGATCATGTCACTCCTCTGCTAAAAACCTTCACAGGCTCCCATAGGTAAAGTACACATCTTCACCTACTAGGAATGAGGTGGCAACTATCACTTACTATGCTAAATATCTTGTTAGGATCTTTATATATATTATTCATGTAATCATCAAAACAATGCTAATGACATGAATTTAAGTATCTTAGTTTCATAGATTAGAGCGGAATGAGGCTAATCATTAAGCACTAAGGGAAGTCAAATAACTTGTCCACAGTCTAAATCAGTCAAAAACTGAAATTCACAGCCACGTTTGACTCTATCCTGTATATATGTCAGTACAATGAATTAATACCTTATGTAGAGAATAAACTCTAAAGTCAAAGCATAAGATGAAAATCTCATGTATGACAAAGTTAACTTGACAATTTCTTAGAAAGGTCAAACACAGCCAGGATTTCTTTTAGCACTAGAAAGAACATTGTTTCTTTAGCCAGCACAAGAAGTAGGTGACATGAATCTTAGGGACATGTTACACAAACAACGTATACCTTTCAACACCACAATCACACTTGATGCAATGAAATTTTACACCATGAGAGTAATAAGGAAGCTGAGAGCAACTGAGGGAATCACGGATTCAGCCCTGTCATCTTATGCTCAGTGTGGGACTGGTGGACAAAATTACCTGTACTATTTAAATTTCCTCTCTCCATTTTTGCTGAGTATGTAGAGTTGAATTTGTGTACAGCAATTGGAATATATAGTTAATAGGACTTACAGTGCACTGTGAGTACTTATAAAGTACCTCCTTCCTAAACAGCGAGAAGGGTGCAGAAGCCACTTATTTTGACATTCTCGGCACCCAGTATTATACTTTGCACAAAATAGGCAGCTAATTTATATACTTATTGGAAAAAATGGATACCCCTGACCTTTTAGTTTACAGTTCAGTTCCTTCAATGCTCATCACAAACTTCAAATTCGTGGAACATGAGTTAAGACGATTATTGGGTAGGTCCTTATTTGGTCCTGCAAATGAATCAGAATTCCAAAGCATTCTGTCTGTTCAGTTTGGTCTTGAACACACAACTTGACTTAGGGTGTGTCCATTCACTTAAGAACAACATCTTGCAGACTAAGGAGTCTAACAGTTCCCACAGGCTCCCCTGAGTCAAAGCTGAACTGCAGGTTCACAGCAGGAGGCAGCTGCTCTGAAAGCTGCCTCATTTTCTGGTCTAGTGTGGTCAGTAACAGGAAACTGAACCTTTGGTATTTTGGGCTTTGATTCTACCCTGCCCTTAAAAGGCACTCAGAAACACTGAGTCTTTAAATATGGAAAGAGTGAGGACGTTGAAACCCTCCACTTGCGAAACAGAAGATGCGGGGAGTGTGGAGCTGCAGAATGGACACTACGTTACCCTGCTTGGTGCCCTGGGGAAAATGTGTGTGTGGTGCGTGATGTGTGCTCAGATTCTTTGACCCGGATTCCCAGAGTTGTTTGGAAGCACAGGCACCAACTTCCTATCCAGTTTCTGAGCAGTGGTCTCGCAGAGTGGTCAAGTGGAGGCTAAGATTAGTCTTGCTACAGCAATCTGATGGCAAGCACATGCCTATATTCATTAAATGACAGTATGACATCATGAAATCACTCAGATTTGGGTTTGAATACTGCCCCTGCACGCTCCCCAACCCCTCTGTCTCAGTGTCCTTCCCGGGGACAGTCCATTTGCTTTACATCATTGTTCTAATCTTCTTGTTCTATCTGATTAAGAAGGATAACACAGGTCAAGCACATAGCACAGTGCCAGCTATCTTCTATAAGCTCAATAATCAGCAGTAGTTATCATTCTTCTTTCAATTCGCACCCCATATTAATCTCTAAGTAAAAGCCAAAGTCCTTCAATGGCTTGGGAAGCCCTGCATCATCCACCCCTTGTTAGCTCTCTGATCTAATCTCCTACTTTCCTTTCCCTCACTCATTCTACGGGAACTTCCTTGTCACTCCTGGAATGCGTGCCAGGCCAACTCCCACACCAGGGCCTTTGCATGGACTGATTCCTCTGATTTATCCCCAAAGCTTTGAACAGTGCCTAGCACATGGGAGACATCCAATAAATATGTGTTAAAAAAGAAATTGGGGCCTGGCGTGGTGGTTCATGACTGTAATCCCAGCACTTTGGGAGGCTGAGGCGGGCAGATCACTTGAGGCCAGGAGTTCAAGACCAGCCTGACCAACATGGTGAAACCCCATTCCTACTAAAAATACAAAAATTAGCTGGGTGTAATGCCATGCACCTGTAATCCCAGCTCTTGTAGGCTGAGGCATGAGAATCACATGATCCTGGGAGGCAGAATTTGAGTGAGCTGAGATCGCACTACTGCACTCCAGCTTGGGCAACAGAGTGAGACTTGGTCTCCAAAAAAAAAAAAAAAAAAAAAACAACTGGGGCCAGGTGCAGTGGTTCACGCCTGTAATCCCAGTACTTTAGAAGGCCAAGGCAGGTGGATCACCTGAGGTCAGGAGTTCGAGACCAGTCTGGCCAACATGGTGAAACGGTGTCTCTACTAAAACTACAAAAATTAGCCGGGCGTGGTTGGTTGGTGCCTGTAATCCCAGCTGGAGGCTGTGACAGGAGAATCGCTTGAATCCAGTAGGCGGAGGTTGTAGTGAGCCGAGATTGTGCCATTGCACTCCAGCCTAGTAGACAGAGGGAGACTCTGTTTAAAAAAAAAAAAAAAAATTGGCTTGTATGGAAAACTCATGTCTTGTGGAGAATGGGAGCTCACTAACTGCAGAGGTCCTGACACCATGCCTGGGTCCACTTCTGAAGGAACTGGGACTCTGTCTCCTAACAATTAACAACAAAGTCTTCCAAGTACTTTTGGTGAATAAGTTCACTTAATCCTCACCACCAACCCACCGCCACCTCTATGTAGTGAGGTGAGATAATTATTACTTATTTCAGAGAAGACCAAGCACTGAGAGGTGAATTTGCGAAGGTCACAAAGCCAGTACGTGACATGCTGGATACCATGAGCTGCTGCATTCTATTACCTTTGGCCAGGGAAACCTCGGCTTGGATGACTACTTGGGACTCTGTTTGCTGTCCCACTTTTGCTGGTTTTTCAACCCCTTCTGGATGCCAACTGTATAGGCAGGTGATTTTCCTCGGGACCCCTTTCCCACCAGCCTGTGCTGCTGGGGTTCTAGCACATTCCCCAGCCAATCCTGCTCAAGTTATAATGGAGGTCAGGCTAAATGGGTCACACGGATTGTTCATTTCAGGGACAAAAAGGCATGGCTCAAAAGTTTTTTTGTTTTCTCTTTGAAGCCATACTTCACAAAACTAGTTAATGATTGTGACACAGAAATAATCGAGCGGTCAAATAATGATAGAATGGAAAGTCAGTGAGTCAGACAGGACACTATTTGGAACTGAGATGACCATTGGTTAGGTAGGATGATTCAAGACTGCTCAGGGGGCTGCAGAGTCCAGATGGAATGCTCTTCCACCATTCTTCACTCTGCTTGCATTAATCCATCCTTTAACATTCATCTCAGTACTCCCGCCCCCAGAAAGCCTTTGCAGACCAGCCCCTTCCCGTCTTTCTTCCTCTCTCCCCAGGCTACATCAGGCCACCTTCCTTTCTACTCTCAAAGCACTTGTACCTCCTCCACCATAACACACTTGCTGAACTTTATTGAGACCACCTGTTCCTGCCCCACTGCCCATAGACTGTAAACTTCAGTGCAGGGACAATGTTCTTTACATCTTTGTACCCCCACAGCACAGCGAATAAGAGATGCTCAATAAATAACGGTTGAATGGAACAGTGCCAACTTACTGAGATACCGCAACTCTTTAATCTCTGAATTTGCCTTGTCACCTTTGATATGGCTTAGAATGAGGTCTAAATGGCACAGCCAGGGCCAGGTGTGATGGCTCATGTCTGTAATCCCAGCACTTTGGGAGGCCAAAGCAAGAGGATCACTTGAGCTCAGGAGTTTGAGACCAGCCTGGGCAACATGGTGAAACCCTGTCTCTACTAAAACATAAAAAAATTAGCCGCGTGTAGTCCCAGGTACTCAGGAGGTGGAGGTGAGGTGGAGGTGTGAGAATCAATTGAGTCTGGGAGGTCGAGACTGCAGTGAGCCATGATGGCACCACTGCACTCTAGCCTGGGTGACCAAGCGAGACTTGTCTCAAAATAATAAAAAAAAAAAGAGGCACAGCCCTGGAAGTGATCCACTTCCAGTACAAGAAAGCCGAAAATTGTCTGGGTGCAATGGCTCACGCCTGTAATCCCAGCATTTTGAGAGGCCAAGGCAGATGAATCACCTGAGGTCAGAAGTTTGAGACCATCCTGGCCAACATGTCGAAATCCTGTCTCTATAAAAATACAAACATTAGCCAAGCATGATGATGCACACCTGTAGTCCCAACTACTCGGGAGGCTGAGGCAGGAGAATCACTTCAACCCAGGAGGTGGAGGTTGCAGTGAGCCGAGATTCTGCCACTGTACTCCAGCCTGAATGACAGAGTGAGAGTCTGTCTCAAGACCAAAAAAAAAAAAAAAAAAAAAGCCAAAATTATGAGGTCAAGGTAATAGCTTCAAACTACATGGCATTCTCTTTCCACAAGCCAAAAGTTCTTTGGTTATTCTCAGTGAAATTAACTGCCAACCTCCCAATAAATAAATGCATTAAAGGGGTTGTTACATTTTCCTTAGGGGTGCTTAATATGGTTTGGCTGTGTCCCCACCCAAATCTCATCTCAAATTGTAATCCCCACATGTCGAGGGAGGGACCTGGTGGGTGGTAACTGGGACATGGGGGCGGTTTCCCCCATGCTGTTCCTGTCATGGTGAGTGAGTTCTCTTGAGATCTGATGGTTTAAAAGTGTGTGGCAGCTCCCCCGTCTTGCTCGCTGTCTCTCCCGCTGCCATGTAAGACATTCCTTGCTTCCTCTTTACCTTCTGCTACGATTTTAAGTCTCCTGAGGCCTCCCCAGCCACGAGGAACTGTGAGTCAATTAAACCTCTTTTCTGTATAAATTACCCAGTCTCAGGCAGTTCTTTAGAGTAGTGTGAAAAGAAACTAATACAGTGCTCCTTTCTTTTCAAAAACAGAGCACACTGACAAAGAATCACCTCTTTATTCAGCCAATACACTTGGTGATAAGAATCCCGTATCAACTAGACTACTGATAACCTCATGCATTTCACTATATATAGATTTAAAAACACAAACTATTTGTAGGTGATGCTATAAAAATACTTCAAAGATTTACTTTCAGAATGGTTCACTGGGTCACAGTGAAGGAGTTATTAAATACAGAGGAAAATAACAAAACATTAATTTTTACTAGCATCAACTATTCATGAAATGTGCTACCTTGGGTATGCATGCAGAAAAATGTTTCAGCAATAAATGGGGGCAAGGAAGTTCATTTTAAGGATCAGAGAAACAACTAGTATGGGATTTTGAAATCAGACTTTAATATCACCCAAAACTTAATCCCATCAATGATGACTAACACTGCCCTGAGTTGTGCAGTTATCAAGAAGATTAATTTAAAAAACCAACCTGCTTATTCTGAACCAATGTTGACATGAGTCTCAAACTGGTGACAACAAACCACATAGTATTTAAATGAATCAGAAGTTCCTGGTAGGACCTAAACTGAAGAAAGAAAAAAAAAAAAAAACCCCACAGATGAATTTGATATGCAATCCCTGTTAAGAACTACTGGTCATGTTCAATGGTATTCCATTTAATTGCTATAACAACTCTGCCTGTTTTTACAGATGAGGAAACAAAAGTGGAGATGGTTTAAGTAAATTTCCTGCATCATCCTGTTAATGAGGCATAGCATCAGCGCTGGAAGATCTGGCTCTGGGTCCACAGAGCTAAGGGACCAGGCAATCTGCTTGACTGCAAATGCTGGATCTCATGTTTACTGGCTGCGTGACTTTGGGCAAGTGTCTTAACTCTGTGTCTCAGTTTTCACATCTGTAAAATGGGGACTTTTGTAGTACATGCCTCAAAGGGCTGTGGTCAGGATTAATGAGTTAACTCATACAAAATACTTGCAACAGTGCCTGGCATGTAGTCAGCACTATCTTATTTATTTATTTTTTGAGAAGGAGTATCACTCTGTCATGATCTCAGCTCACTGCAACCTCTGCCTTCCAGGTTCAAGCGATCCTCTGACTTCAGCCTCCTTAGTAGCTGGGACTACAGGTGTGTACCACTACACCAGGCAAATATTTTTATTTTTAGTAGAGATGGGGTTTCACCATGTTGGCCAGGCTGATCTCGTACTTCTGATCTCAGGTGATCCACCTGTCTCAGCCTCCCAAAGTGCTGGGATTATAGGCATGCACCACTGAGCCTGGCCCAGTCAGCACTATTTTTGCTATCGTGTGACTTCAACGTCCGTGTTTATTCGTCCACATTAATATTATGAAGTATATGTATTCATATTCTGATACATTTCATAATTGCTTTGCATATTGTAAAAGTAATCAATAATTTTTTTTTTTTTTTTTTTTTGAGACAGAGTCTCACTCTGTTGATGGGCTGGAGTACAGTGGCACAATCATAGCTCACTGTAGCCTCAAACTCCTGGGCTCAAGTGATCCTCCTACCTCAGCCTCCCAAGTAGCTAGGACTACAGGTGCATGCTACTATGCCTGGCTTTAATTTATTTTTTTTCTCTAGAGACAAGGTCTCACTTTGTTCCCTAGGCTGGTCTTGAACTGCTGGCTTTAACTGATCTTTCTGTCTAGGCCTTCCAAAGTACTGGGATTACAGGCTAAGTGTTTGTTAATTAAGAGATTTCACCCTAGTTTTTACTGTGTCTCATTCCAGAAGGAAGAGTTAATGTGGAGAAGCAGGCCTTAAAGAAGACAACATTTGGCTAGACAAAGGAAATAATTTCCCCCATTTAGAACTACCTGAAAATGGAATGAGCTGCTTGTCCCAGGAGGTCCCTCAACCAAAGGTGACTTCTTAGTAGATAGAGACTTTATAGAGCAGACTAAAGAATTGCCTTTGCTGGGGAGGGGAAAAACTGGGTAAAATAAGCTCTACAGATTCGATGTATTGTCCTAGAGATGACTGCTGGCTTGAAGAGCTACCTTTTGGCCAGGCATTTTTATAGGAATGTAGCTTTGGTTACTTTATATTCAGACATTTACCTTGACTAAAAAGCATGGAAATATGAAATAGAGGTTGTTAAAAATGGGTGTGTGATTGTGACAGAGATGTTATGAATTCATTGATTTTAGGATATCTCATAGTAAAATGGCCCAGTGAATTGATTTTAACAATTTAATTGAATAAGTGACTAAGAATAACTTAATGTTTGCAATGAGAAAGGAAATACTTCCTGAATTTCTAAGTATACTCTATATTTTCTATGCAAAATAAGTAATCAGAGGTATTTGGTTTCTTAAAGAAAAATCAGTATATGCAATGCTCTTTTTTATTCTAATTTCTTAAGGGGAAAAAATTAGCAAATTCTCTGATCCATTTTTGTTCCGTGGAAGTACATCTTGGCCATTTTCCTGCAGGAATGCCTAGCCTTGAGTTTGCTTCTCCTCAGCAGTTATTGTCTTATGTTTGTAAGCAACAATACGAAGGAGGAAAAGGAAATGTTAAAAGCTTTCTTAAAAATTACCACAGCAGGCCGGGCGCGGTGGCTCACGCCTGTAATCCCAGCACTTTGGGAGGCAGAGGTGGGCGGATCACTTGAGGTCAGGAGTTTGAGACCAGCCTGGCCAAAGTGTGAAACCCCATTTCTACTAAAAATACAAAAAATTAGCCTGGCTGAGACTGCACCACTGCACTCCAGCCTGGGTGATAGAGCAAGACTGTCTTTTAAAAAAATAAAAAATAAAAAAAAAAATTACCATGGCAGCAACAACAACAACAACAACAAAATTTCAGTAGAGCCAAATCCATCAGTTTGCTTCCCTGTTTGGGTATGCTATCTGTCATTCATTTATGCATATTCTCTCTCTCTTACAAACATAGTATTCATTCAATATGTCATGTACCCAGCAGAAGTGAGTGCTGGGAGTTAAGGGTGCAAACTGTACATGACAACACTAAATTTACTTCAGTTTGTAAAAAGAAGAAAATAACAGTACCTAGTTCACAGGGCCATGGAAAGTATTAAATGAGATAACCTATGCAAGGCTATTATTATAATGTCTAGCATGTAATAAATGTTCAATAAGTGCTAGCTATTTTTAAAAATTAATCAAGAGCTAATCATTGCAAAAATCAGAATCTAAGCTGTAAACTGTAATTCCTACTCATACTTTAATAAGTATTAGTTATTTATTCTTTGATAGTTGTGAAGGCATATGGTTCACAAAATTCAAGCTCCAACTATTCCTTCCAACTATTCCCCAACCAAGCCACACAATCACACGCTAAAAGTTAAGGAATCAATGAGGCAGAACATAGGATGATGTATTATGAAGGGTTAATGATCCGCTCTCAGTTTTTTGCCCCCTTTGTGCCTCTTAGAGCTTCCCAAAGCCGTACTAAGCTGAGATGGGTGTGCAGCCCAATGAAGAGAATTTCGACCTGTGTGTTATTCTCTCAGTGGGTCAGAAAGGACGATCAGTCTACTGTTAAGGCCTCTTTTCTGGGGGGATTTCTGAGAAATCCTAAGCACTTCTCTGAAGAAAGCATCCCCTGAATTCTCTTCAACTTTTAATTTTTTAATTTGATTATCAAGTGGCCTTTTGGGATGTTGTTTTTACCTGTCTGCTAGTTGGTCACACCAAGATGGTGAAACTTTTCCGCCTTCCAAGCCCCTAGTCTCATTTTTTCTTTGACAGAAACACAAAGGTCACCAGATTAGGTGCCCCAGAAGGTAAAGAGATGGATGAAAAAACTGGTTTAGAAAACAGTCTACATATATAAGCAAGGGGCTAAAAATCACAGTGCTTTTACTGGAAACAAGGGATACAGAGGCAAACAAAAGTTATAAAGTTATAAAAAGGTTCTTTCCTTTCTGCAGCCAAAACCCGATGTCATCACAGCAACACGACATTCAAGAAAGTCCAACCTATTTTAAGTAGTTTCAGGTGACAGATTATTGGCCCACAATGAGACACAGACTGATGGATCACAGAGGAGAAAAAGTTCACTGTGCTGTGAACCACCACTAATCTTGACTGATAAAACCAGAAGAGACACACATCTCCATTTTCCAGTGTTTACTGGGTGACATCACACTGTGGATTTAACCAAAGTGCTGTCTGGATTATCCAGTAAATGTCACATAGTAGTACTTGAGTAGCTCAGATAAAGGCCTCAGAACACTGTGAATGAATTCATACTGCAAAACAATTTCCCAGATGAGTGCGTAATCTTAACTCCATGTCATTTTACTTTATGTTTTTTCAGGTATAATTCTAACCCCATAAATGACATTCATTTTGTATAGAATGATGGTTTTGTTTCAGAAAGTCAATCCAGTAATATGAGACAGTTTCTATTACATGCATAAGAAAGCATACGATCACAAGTTTAGCCCTAGATTGGTAAAATAAATATTACAATATTAATCCATCAGGGAAATGCAAATCAAAACAATGAAATACCACTTCACGCCCACTAGGATGTCTACAATAAAAAAGAGATAATAACATGTGTTGGTGAGGACGTGGAGCAATTGGAACCCTCATACACTGCTGGTGGGAATGTAAAATGGCGCAGTCCCTTTGGAAAACAGTCTGGCAGTTCCTAAAAAGGATAAACATAGAGTTACCATAGGACCCAGCAATTACTTTGCGAGATAAATACCACGAGAAATGGAAATAAAAACAAATGTCCACTATACGCAAATGTTCACAGCAGCACTGTCCATAATAGCCAAAAGACAGAAACAACCCAGATGACTATCAACTAAAGAATGATAAATAAAATGTGGTATATTCATACAATGAAATGTTACTCAGCATTAGAAAGGAATGAAATACTGATACATTCTACAACATGGATAAACCTCGAAAACATTATGCCAAGTGAAAGAATACAGTTACAAAAGACCACATATACGTTTATATTAAATGTCCCAAATAGCAAATTACAGAGATAGAAAGTAGATTGAGTGGTTGCCTAGAGCTGGGGGACTTGGGAGAAAATAGGAAGTAAATGCTAACAGATACAGGATTTCTTTTTGAAAATGTTCCAAAATTGACTGTGGTGATGGCTGCCTAGCTCTGTGAATATACAGAAACAAAACAAAAGCCAGTCTACTGCACACTTAAAGTGGGTAAGTTGTATGGTATGTATATTACATCTTAATAAAACTGTTATAAAAAAAGAATATTAGTACATCAGATAGTAGGAGATATAACTGTCTAACTTGGGATCCCAAGGCCATGATCTTTCACAGCATTCAGTGTTTAACCCATTAGCTAAAGGTTCAAGACCTACAGGATGGTCTTCAAGTCTCAGCAACCTCATAATGTTTAGGGTAATCCTGCTACCTCTATTCATCAGTATGCTTGATGAGTAAGCCTTCCTCCTGTTTGTGTTCCCTACAATAATTAGCATGGAACTTTCCACAGAGTGGATGCTCAGTGATCATTTACTGAACTGAGTTCAAATAAATGTCAAAATTAACCCACTGGAGTCAGTAAATAAAAATAAACAAAGAATACTTTGCTCTATATGAGGAAAGCTGGTCAGCACCACAACAGCCATTGGCCAAACTAAATCTGAGGCATCTAAAAATACAATTATGTCCTTCAAATTTTCGTCAGTCCTGGTTATAACAATAAGAACCATCCTCTTAAACTGCCAAGTTTGTGTCTCCCTTGATAAACTTCCTGGGCAGGGGTAACTTCCAGTGTGGATTAATGGACAAGATCCCTGAGAGTGCAAGGTGGGGCAGCATCCTATTTCCTGGACATGAGCATAATAGTAATAACATTCTTAGAATGGTACACAGAATATAGTAAGTGCTCAATAGTGTAAGCTATTATTGTTGTAGAATTAAATTTGCAGAATCCCTGAAACAGAGCTGGGGTACAGCTACTGTCATCATGGACAAGAGCATATGGTATCAGACCTAAACCAGGCCCCCAGACCAGGGACAGGTCTAAGTAAAATTATGGAATTACCCTCTTTCCTAAATTCTTGGCTGGAAAATACTGCTCCAGACTAAAGGGAGTCTTCAACAAGTATGACCTGCCAACATTTGAAACTCTTTCATGTTGAGGAACACTCCTAGAGGAGATGATGATAGGCTTTGATGGGCAACTCATAGTTGTGCTTTGGAAGGGAAGGCACACACTACCACCATTCTGATTAGATAACTGCTTTTCAGAATCGATTTGCTCTTATTTTTCTTCTAAATTTTCCAGCACTGACAGAACTAGGGAACCATATGTGGTTTGTACAAGCCAACAGCACTACCTATGGTTAGAAGCTTTTGGAAAGATAACTAATCCGAAATGATCTCAAATTTTGGCAACAAAATTCTTTTGAAGATACAAAGGGCTTTTCTACAATATTTTCTTTTTCATGTTTCCCATAGCTGCTGCTGCTTCTTTTTTTTTTTTTTGTGAGATGAAGTCTTGCTCTGTTGCCCAGGCTGGAGTGTAATGGCGTGATCTCGGCTCACTTCAACCTCCGCCTCCTGGGTTCAAGTAACTCTCCTGCCTTAGCCTCCCGAGTAGCAGGGATTACAGGCATGTGCCACCACAGCCAACTAATTTTGTACTTTTAGTAGAGATGGGGTTTCCCCATGTTGGCCAGGCTGGTCTCGAACTCCTGACCTCAAGTGATCCACTCAACTCGGCCTCCCAAAGTGCTGGGATTACAGGTGTGAGCCACTGCACCCGCTGGCCTCCCACAGCTGCTGCTCCTTCTTTTTGTTCCCCTTCTCCTTCTTCCTCTTCTTCTTCTTCTTTTTTTTTTTTTCCTCCCATAGCTTCTTGAATCTATATATTGCTAGTGTGGTGGATACTGAGAATAGTCACTAATACTCTCTTCTTCCTGGGTCCCCGACTATACCTTTGTCCAGCCCTCCTTGTAGGTAGGTGTGGTACCTGTGACTCAATCCTGGCTAACGAAATGAGAGTATAAGTGGTGTGCACTTCCTGGTGTAGTCCTGGCCCAATCTCATTCTTTCCCCATGGACCAGCTTGAATGAATAGAGTGTGGGAGGACAGAACCACAAGATGGAAAGAGCCTGGGTCCCTGAATAAATTTATGGAACAAACACCCCCTTTATCTGCACTGAACTTTACAAAGGAAAAAACTCTACAGTTTAATAAGCCACTGGGCTTTTGGAATTGTTTATATAGAAACTCCTATTAGTTACTCTAATTAATACAGCTAGGTAAAAAGCTCTGTTAATTATTGTTTAGGATATCTGGCTTGCTTCCAGAATAGCTCTGGAAACACTATTAGATACTGGCAACAAGAATACTAATGGAACTCCAGAAAAACACATTTCCTAGATCCCTTCTCCTCTATCTTTTACCATCACTAAGATCACTGGAAACAATCTTTCCATCACACTGAAAACACATCCTGGTGTATCATCTGATCCTGCCTGATTCTCCTTTAGAGAACACATCTTTCGCACTGTGTGATTTGTAATAATCTTAATCCAAATCTGCTTGCAGAGTTGCCCAATGTATATCTCCTATTGTGCATTTGATTAATCACTGACCAGCTCATAGAACTGTTATATAATTACATCGAGCTCCGGGCTAAGAGTTTACCAATTTAAAAATGGAAGATAAAAATGAAAACATAGCAGCAAACACTAAATTTATTAAAAATTTTATATAGTTCTTTATAGCAACCTTTTAGCAACACATGCTCTAATGTAAACTACAATTTTTTATGTGTTAAAATGATGAACGGAACAAAATGTAAATGGAATCTTTTATGATTACCACCTCCAGTCTCTTGGGATGAATAAGCAAAGTTAGTACAGCTACCTTGGGTTTTAACACCATCACCTACCTCTGAAAGTTTCTGCTGTAGTTTGGTAATCCTTCCTTTACCCCCTCCCCCTTTTAACTTTCTTAGTATTTACCACAATTACATCTTTTTATTTGCTTGTTTACTGCCTGCTTTCATGACCAGACTGTAATTTCCATGAAGGCAGAGCTTACCTTAGTTTCTGTTCATACAATATTTACTGAATATTTACTGAATGCCTATTGTCGGACACGGCCAGGTACTAGAGAATTAAACATAGATATGGTGCCTGACCTCATGGTACACATAATTTGGTGGAGAAAAAAGAATAAATCTATAAATAATTTATACTGAGATAGTGCTACTATATTGTCCTTTTTACTTTATACTTCCTTGGTTTTTGGTGGTGGTAGGAGTTGTCTGTCTAGCTCATGATAACCCATCCTGTCTGAGAACTCTCTCTTTGCATTCAAACACGTGCCATTGTAACCATATTTGTGTCATCTGGCTCTGTCTCCTTGATCACAGTTGCCACACTGGACTTGTGACCTACCTTTGTTGCCTCAACCAACTTCTCTCTTCTGTGAGGCTGCAATTGTAACTGAGAGATTCTAATTGAGTCTGGGTTCTTTAGTTGAACTGAAAGAGGATACATAACCTAGAATGCTATGAGGTAGCTACCTTCTGCCAGGTGGTAAGACAAACTGAGCAAGCCAGGCTGAGAGAAAGAAGAAAAAATGCAAGTCATACAAAGAAGTAGAGATGAGAGATTTTATGGTCTGAGAAGGACCAAAAGGGCCTCCTTTTAGATTCTCATTCCTAGTCCCTTTTCCCACAAGACACCCTTTTTTCCTTACAGCTTGTTTAAAAATTTTTCTATTTATTTATTTATTTGCTAAAGCTACCTTGTATTAGTTCTTTTGCTTTCAATAATGTTTTGACTAAGACATTTCTACTTAATATGATTTTAACATATTCTACTTAATCTCATTCATTTTCATAGCATAAGACATATGGGCTACTACCAGAAAGTGGAACTTTTTTTTAATGTCATGAAAAATGCATCTGTTGGATTTTAATGCTCAGGAATTCTAATAATGCTTCTCAGGTGCTTGTCTAGAAGTTTCCCATTTTCCTCACTAGTGATTTTGCAATACAGACTCATTTCCATTCAAGGGCAGAACATCAAAGGCCAACATTCTTTAAACTCCATGAAAAACACTATCACATGTGTACACCAGCTTTTGTGGCTAGTTAACATTCAGGGGAGAAAATAATTCTTCTTGTAAACATCAATGGTGTTTTTGTACTCATAAACAAAAAGGCTTTGATAATAAATGCTTAGATTTAAGACCAGTAGTTGATCAGCTAGTGTGATTAACAACTGCTAACTGGAGACACCAGAATTTGAATGCACCTAAACTAAAATACATGACTTTTAAGGCCCTACTCAAGAAAGGAAACCTAAGCTTTATATTCGAGGTGGGTGGGGGTTTCAGTAACAGCACACCCACAAACATCTGCTACTTTTAAAGTATATTCCTTTATTATTCATCAAACATTTAATAAGCAGAGCCATGTCAGGCACTGAAAATGTAAAAGGAGCACGACTTGGTCTCTGTTCTAAATGAGCTCACAGTTAACTGGGGAAGACAGACAAGGAAGCAGGAAACCCTTGGATAACAAGAATGCCCTCTGATAAGTACCCTGCTAGACAAAGCAGCATGGATGAGTGGCCTCTAACCCATTCTGAGGTGGGCCAAGAGCTGAGTCCAAAAGAATAAGCAGGACTTGGGCAGACTGAGAGCAGAGACAGAGACAGATTGGCTGAGAGAGACGGGCACTTAGCACTACATGCTCAAATGTAAAGATGGGAGGCAGAAGAGAGTCTACATGTTAACATCCAGTCATCCTGCAACAGCTGCATGAGTGATACTTTGGATAACTGCCTATATTTTTCCTCCAAAGTTCCCATTTCCAATGCTTTTCATGTGTTCTGATTACTCTAGGAAGTAAGTATGATCCAGTTCAACAAATATTTATTGAGGATGTGGTAAGTTTTAGGTACTGCTGTAGGCCTTGGAAGTACAAAGATGAATTAAAGACTTGGGGAAAAGGCCAAGTGTGGTGGCTCATGCCTATAAATCTCAGCACTTTAGGAGGTCGAGGCAGGATTGCTTGAGCTCAGGAGTTAGAGACCAGCCTGGTCAACACTGATCATCTCTTTAAAAAGTCAAAAAATTAGCTGGGCATGGTGGTAATGCATGCCTGTGATCCCAGCTACTTGCGCGGCTGAGGTGGGAGGATGGTTTGAGTCTGGGAGGTTGAGGCTGCAGTGAGCCAAGATCGTGCCACTGCACTCCAGCTAGGGCGAGAGTACAAACTCTGTCTTAAAAAATAAAAATAAATAAATGTAAAAAATAAAGACTGGGGAAAAGACTTGTCCTAAAAAAAAACTCCTAGCCTAGTGGGGAACACAGGTACATAGTATCTTGAGTGTTAAGAAAGACACACGCGTAGAAGTAAAGGGGCAATGAGGCCTGAAATAAGTCTGTAAGAATTAATAAATGTCAACAGTAACAACTAAAGTGAGAGAAGCATTTCAGATACATAGAACAGTATAAGTACAGAGATGTGCCAGGAAAAAGGACCAGGACACAGAGGAAGCCAGATTTGAGAAATATCCCTGGTAAAAGGAATTTGAGGAGATATAGGCAATCAATCAATCAATCAATCAATCAATCCACAGAGATAGCTCAGAGACAAAATAATTGAAATGTGATTACTGGGAATGAAGGAAGGGGGTTAATCTAATTATGACTAGGTTTTATATTTGAGTGGATGATGCACTACCTGAGGAAGGGAATGCAGGAGGAATTGCTGATGTCAGAAGAAAAAAAATCATGTTGAGGCTGAGGGCCTCCTGTTACGTCCCAGTGGTCAGAGGAGCAGTAAGGACAGGATTATGGTGAAGGAGCTCATGTAGCAGCATAAAGTTGAGTGTGGGAGCTGCAGTCATGATAATAAATGAAATGACAAAAGAAAAGTCAGTAGAAGGAAACGCAATTGGCCAGAATGCGAATCCTAAAACATTGGCCAGTATGGTGGCTCATGCCTATAATCCCAGTGCTTTGAGAGGTCGAGGCAGGAGGATTGCTTGAGGCCAGAAGTTCAAGATCAGCCTGGGCAGCATACTGAGACCCTGTCTCCACAAGAAAAACAGAGATAATCCTAAAAAGTTGTATTTAGGTGTGGACGCAGGAGTTAGTTGAGAAGGATCCCACACAAGGGAGTAATGAGTATCTGGGAGCATCGAGTAATCAAAAATTTTAAATGGCACAAAGAGACTTAGGAAAATAGAGATTGGAAAACTGGCCATGTGCAGGTCACTGGAGATATTCCGCAGAGAGGGTTCACTGGAACGGTGGAAGAGATGGGGCTGTCAATGTTAAGAAGTAAATGGAAGTAAACAAGTGGTCCCTGGGTAGTCAGAACACTCTTTTAAAACAGGGAAAGGAGAGAAGGGGCATTAGCTAGATGCAGGACAATCTCTCTCTCCTCTGTCTGTTTCATTTTAAAGGGTTGAGTGGGTTTGTAGCCTGAGAGGAAAGCCAGCAGAGACTCATGATATGGATGATATGGAAAGAAGAGATAACTAAAGGGCAAGGTCCTGGAGGAGAAAGTTGTCTTACTTAGGTCATTTATTTTAACAAGGTTTAGCTTCTGGTTGTCTCTAGCCAGGAGAGCTGTCAAGCAATGTACGTCCCAAGGGTAGGCATCTGTGGAAAGGAACAGTAGCAGCACGCATGACATAATGGCACTGGGCTTGCAGCAACTCCAAATAGCTGGAGGCAAATTCTGTATTTTATTTTATTATTTTATATTTTTTGAGACAGAGTCTCACTCTGTCACCCAGGATGAAGTGCAGTTGGGCAATCTCGGCTCACTGCAACCTGTGCCTCACAGGTTCAAGTGATCCTCCTGCTTCAGCCTCCCAAGTAGCTGGGACTACAGGCGCCCGCCACCACGCCTGGCCAATTTTTGTAGTTTCAGTAGAGACGGGATTTCATCATGTTGGCCAGGCTCATCTCGAATTCCAGACCTCAAGTGATCTGTCCCCCTCAGCCTCCCAAAGTGCTGGGATTACAGGCATGAGCCACTGCACCTGGCCAAATTCTGTATTTTATTAATGCGAAGGCTTCTTACATGTGTGGTAAAACCCTACAGAGGAGGCACATTATAGTGAGATTGGGGGAAGTTCACCTCCCAACTGGCGTCCATTGAAGTTCACAGATAAACAATCAAACATAGCCCCCAGTCCAGGGGATTACAATCACTACACACATATTATTTTCTTAGGATGCAAAGGAACCAGAGCTGAGTTGAAGTCCCTGGTTTGCTGGAAATTAACTATCGGCTTTGGGCAATTTTGTTTTTTTTTTTTTCTCTAGGCTTCAGTTTCTTCATCTACAAAATGGAGAAGAGATGCTATAAACAAGGCTTAGTGAAGCTTAAGCAAGCTCATGGACATGAAAGTGGCTTGCATGTATGTGTATGATGGCACACAGAAGATGTTATTTGGGCCGGGCACAGTGGCTCATGCCTGTAATCCTAACACTTTGGGAGGCCAAGGCTGGCAATCACTTGAGGTCAGGAGTTTAAGACCAGCCTGGCCAACATGGTGAAACCCCATCTCTACTAAAAATACAAAAAATTAGCCATCATGGTGGTGGGTACCTGTAATCCCAGCTACTTGGGAGGCTGAGGCAGGAGCATCACTTGAACCCAGTAGGTGGAGGTTGCAGTGAGCCGAGACTGCATCACTGCACTCCAGCCTGGGTGACAGGGTGAGACTGCATCTCAAAAAAAAAAAAAAAAAAAAAAAAAAGATGTTGTTTGGAGTCTCTGAAAATTGGGCAAATCTGGAAGAGATGGACCATTGGATAATTTTTTGGTGGTGGTATTATCTCTGTAAAGACATAGAAACACAAAGGAAAATATGTATTGCAGTAAAGACCTTTGGCTTTCACTGATGATTAATTCCTTTTGATTTTCTGGTAGTCCTGTGTTCCTGAGAAGGGGTTCCGAAGGTAAGGTATTAAGAGCTGTGTGCAAATTAACTCTCCTAGGCACTGGAGGGTAGGAAACAAGTGCTGCTAGCTGATTGTTCTTGGGGTAGTATGTGGCAATATAGGCTGTAAAAACGGGATTCCAAGGTACATCCTAATGGCTAAGGGCTCAAGTTTTGGTCAGGTCAAACCTGAATTCAAAGCCTGGCACAGTCACTTAGAAATGCATGTGACCTTGGACAACTCAACCTCACCAAGCTTCAGTTATCTCATCTGTAAACTGGGGTAATATGATGTACCCTTGGAATGTTGTAATGATTAAATACAACTGTGTGTATAGCTGTGTGTGTGTGTGTGTGTGTGTGTGTGTATGGGTGTGTATGAAGAATTCTTAGCATACTGTAGGTGCTCAATAAATGTTAGCTATTATATGGGGTCTACTATTACAGGTATCACAGATTCTTGTATTGTTTTAACATGTAGCTGCTATTTATTGATACTTACTACGTGCCAGACACTACTAAGAGCTTTATAGGTCCAGTGTTGCCTAAATGCACGTTTAAAGTAAAACATCCGTTATGTCACTTAGTCTTCAAAACCCTATTAGAGTAGAAACTATGTCTACCCTATTCTTATCTGGGTATATACAAAAAATACCCAGCACAGAAGGGGCATGTAAGTATTTGTTAAAGGAAGGAAGGGAGGGAGGGGAGGAGGGAGGAGGGAGGAAGGAGGAAGGGAGGAAGGGAGAGCTGTTGAGAGCTGCTAACTCAGGCTCTATGAAATTCAAGAACTAAGAAATATAGAAATAAGGCACCCCTAAGCCATTGAATGTGATGAAAACTTCTTGTAAAAAGTCACTTTCTTGTGTCGATATGACTTATTTTTATTCTCCTAAGCTCTGGTATAATCTTTCTCTCCATCTGGCAAGTGGGAATGGACCAGTTATATTTCAAGTTTGCTAACAAAGACTGCTTAAGGTAAACATTTGTTGCTTTCCAAAGCAAACTGTACCATTTTAGTTTTAGGTTATTTTAATGATAAGCTCCTTCAGATCTAGTTCAACTGATACTTTGTACTACAGCACGAAAGTACATTTGCCTCTAATTCAGACTATATTTAGAATCCTTTTCACGCTGCATCATTCAAACAGATGCGGGCCCAGCTGTTGCTATTCTTTCCTAGAATCTCACTAAGATGTAGATTTTCGTAAGATTTTTAAAAATAAATTACACAGGTGTTATCTCTGAGGCAATCAGCACATTAGCTATAAAAAGAATGCCTACAAATTAGGTTCTGTTTTTGTAAGCTCAGAGAAGGGGACAGGGTTTTCACTGTTTTGATTAATCTATTTTCATTTGATTGTATTATTTTTTCACAAAACAAAAATTGTTGTTAGTAGTTATTTCAATATTATCCCAGAATAGTGATCCAATAAAGCCCTTTCTTTAGATTCAGATTCAAGTACTGAACATGGTGCAGAAACGCTATAAGTGCTTTCAGATCCACTATGTCATTTTCTTCCAAGTGATTTAAAAATACCTAAACAAATTTGAATGGCATATCTTTGAAAATGTGAGAAATCAGAGAAAGAACTGAAAATCCTGAATACAGCTGAGTCTAAGTATCTTAGGGTAGGGGAAAGGTCATCAGCTGAACAATCCTCGATAAGGATAGAACCTCTCTGGTTCTGTTTCCTCATTTCTGAAACAAAGACCAATGGGTTGGTTGGTCTGAAACCCCCACGTGACTCTGCTAGAATCCCTCCTTCTCTGGAGTGGAAGCCAGCCGGAGGGAAGCCAGCCTTAGCTGTGCCTCAGTATACCACCCTCTCAGCCATAGTTTGGAATTCTTCCAAAGCAAGTCTAATAAAGGAGTTGTGAGAGTCAAAGAAAATACTTTCTCTTTCAGGGGTATTTTTTTTTTTTTTTTTAACAACATGGCAGTACTCAAATTTTTTTTTTTTTACTCTCTAAATGTTTACTTGAGTCATTCTTTTTTTTTTTTTTTTTTTTGAGATAGAGTCTCGCTCTGTTGCCCAGGCTGGAGTGCAGTGGCGCGACCTCGGCCCACTGCAAGCTCTGCCTCCCGGGTTCATGCCATTCTCCTGCCTCAGCCTCTCGAGTAGCTGGGACTACAGGCGCCTACCATCACGCCTGGCTAATTTTTTTTTGTATTTTTAGTAGAGACGGGGTTTCGCTGTGTTACCCAGGATGGTCTCAATTTCCTGACCTTGTGATCCGCCCACCTCGGCCTCCCAAAGTGCTGGGATTACAGACGTGAGCCACCGTGGCCGGCCTACTTGAGTCATTCTAAAGTCAATAATAGTCCAATGCTGTGCTTCGGATCAAGTGCCTGAGTCGAAACAAAGAGGCAAAATGGGCCCTGGGTTCCTCTCGGGTCTACATGTTGACTGTGCTGTGTCATAAGGGCAGTGTCCCCTCCCCAGCTGGACAGCCCTCCCTGCCATCAAACAATACCTTGCATTTGTGCATTGCTTTATGTATCTTGATACATAATTGCATTTAATCTTCATGTTATCCTGATCTTATTGATATTCACAGAGGTTAATTAAGCAGTTTCCAGTTGGTTACAGCCACTAAGAGGCAAAATGGGTGCCTAAACCAAGATCTCTTGATTCTTTTTTTATTTTTTTGACACAAGGTCTCATTTGTGCAGACTGGTGTGCAGTGGCATGATCTTGGCTCACTGAAACCTCCACCTCCCACCTCAGCCTCCCAAGTAGCTGGGACTACAGGTGCAGGTCACCACGAGTAGCTAATTTTTGTATTTTTTGTATATGCAGGGTTTTGTCATGTTGGCCATGGTGGTTTTGAACTCCTGGACTCAACTGATCAACCGCTTAAGCCTCCCGAAGTGCTGGGATTACAGGCATAAGCCACCATGCCTAGCCCCAGATCTCTTGATTCTAAGTTCAGTGTTTTCTTAATTAAAAACAATAGCAGCAGAAGTGGCTAATACTTACTTTGCATTTACTATATATCAGACCTTGTGCTAAGAGCTTTATATAGAAGGTTATCTTATTTAATCATTATCATAACTCTACGACGTAGATATTTTTACTCTTTCTACTTACTGATGTGAAAAATGAGACCACAGAGAGGTTACATAATACAGCCAAGGTCACACAGCTGTCAAGAAGCACAATTAAGATTCTAATCCACGCAGTTTGGCTTTACGACTTGCTCTTTCAACAATTATGCTAGACTACCTTCCTGTGGTTAGCATAGATGCCCTCATCAGAACGATTCTCACAGTTTCCATCCATAATTTCGGTAAAACTATTTTCAAGAAGAGCCCAGAGCTGCCCAGTAGGGCTGTACACTGTGTTATACATGGCACTGTGTGTAACACAGGTCGCTGGTGTCAGGGAACCCTGCTCTTGCACAGTCAACAGATATTTTGAAGGGATAAGCTGTGTAGCATTACTACTGGTGCCCAAGCACAATATATTATACACAGACAACGGGGAGTAACTGTGTCCTGAACTGAACTCAGTGGAAACTACCAACTCTTCACTGACACAGTCTGAGGTACTGCCTTTCTCCAGGTTATAGCTGTTTGAAAATTAAAAGACAAAAGCCCCAAGCCAAAAGGACAAGTTCTAACTCTTAAAGGAATAAGTGGAGCAGAGGTAAATATGCGATGCATCAATCATATGTAGCCTGCAAATAGGTTTTGTTTAAACATTGCATTTCAAATTTCAATCAATAGCTAATATTTAAAAATTAAGGGATCTTGCCAGGTATGGTGGCTTACACCTGTAATCTCAGCATTTTGGGAGGCCAAGCTGGGCAGATCACTTGAAGTCAGGAGTTCGAGACGAGCCTGGCCAACATGGTGAATCCCCGGCTATACTAAAAATACAAAAATTTGCCAGGTGTGGTGGCGTGCGCCTGTAATCCCAGCTACTTGGGAGGCTGAGGCAGAAGAATCGCTTAAGCTTGGGTGGTGGAGGTTGCAATGAGCCAAGATCATGCCACTGCACTCCAGCCTGGGTGACAGAGTGAGACTCTGTCTCAAAGATGAAAAAAAAATTAAGGGATCACATTAAAAAATCCAAACCTCCAATTTCTCTAGAAAAATTGGAAGATGTAACACTAGACAGGCAATTTACTCTCTAGATCACCAATTTCAATGGGACCAGTTTTATCCATTTCCTTCCCTCCCTGGACCCTGTAGGAGTTACAGTTGGCAAGCTACGAGCTAGACAGAGCATGGAGGGAGATTAGGAAGTACACTGGAGCCTTCTAAGATTCTTCAATCACCCACTTAGCCAGGTGTAGTTGCTCATGCCTGTAAGCCCAGCACTTTGGGAGGCAGAGGTGGGAGGATTGCTGAGGCCAGGAGTTTGACAACAGCCTGGGCAACATAGCAAGACTCCATCTCTTAAAAAAAATAATTATGGCCGTGCATGGTGGCTCATGTCTGTAATCCCAGCACTTTGGGAGGCCGAGGCGGGTAAGATTGCTTGAGGCCAGGAGTTCGAGATCAGCTTGGCCAACATGGCAAAACACCTGTTCTACTAAAAATACAAAAATCAGCTGGATGTGATGGCGCACTCCTGTAATCACAGCTACTCAGGAGGCTGAGGCAAGAGAATTGGTTGAACCCAGGAGGCGGAGTTTGCAGTGAGCCAAGATTGTAACACTGCACTCCAACCTGGGCAACAGAGCAAGATCCTCTCTAGAAAAAAAAAAAATTCACCCTCTTGATATACCCAATGGTCTCCTCTGGCAACCTTGCTGTATAATGCATGAAATTTTAGTCATTTAGTGACTGAGCTTTTATCTTTGCCTCAGTCGACAAAGTAAACTGACAGATCCATCTCAAATTGATTTTGTCTCCAAAACTAGAATGTCTCCAATATTAAAGCACTACCACAAAAATTAGAAATTGGGCTAATATCCTTTTACTGGCTTCAAGATGAATAATCCATGCTATTGTTTTGCAGTGTTCTGCACAGATGGGAAAAGAGCTAGCTATATCTTTCTCATGTGTTTTAAGGAAGAAAGACAGTCAGTGGCAAAGTCTGGATTATTTAAAACCATCTTAATCGGCTTATAACTGTCACAAAAGTTGTAGACAAAAAGAAAAGGTGACATCTGCATTCACTGACCCATTCTGGATAGGCAGGCAGAGTTTTCTTCCTGAAAACCTCTGTGGTCTGTGCAGCTGGGCTACTATTCAGGAAGACTGGAGGTTTGTAGGGCAGCAGGCAGGGAGGCAAGTATGCATTTGAGAAACTACTAACATGTTTATTCAATCCAAATATAGTTACAGATTAACTACACCAGTTTATAATGAGATTTTCCTTACAAAATTTTGAATTTTATGTGATAAAAATATTTCCTCCATTAGTCAGGGAATTGTTATTGACTCCTGTGCCTTAAAGAATCTATAGACATTTAAAGGCTTTCTCCTGTCTGGGACCTAAACAAAAAAACTAAAAGTGTATGAGAAGTCAATAGCATTGCTAGAATTACACATTCAGTATCACTTTTATTATAATCAGCTGGACTTCAAATGCTTTCTTTTCTAAAACAAAATTAATAGGATCATTTCTGAACAGATGGTTTTAAAACTAAGCATCATGATAGGGAATACGTAGTTTCACTGTTAAATAACAATCCTGTTTGTTAGAAAGTCCAGAGTCAACTCAGCTTTATTGCTTCAAATAAGCAGTTTGCACAGAGGACAGTAAAACTGTTTAATAAAAGAATGTAATAGGCTTAGCAGATGTTGCAACCATACAACATTTTAGGTACCTGGTTTAGAAAGCACATTTCATTAGTTTAGAAACACTCTGGAAAATCAAATTCAGTTGCTGAATTTATGGAATCTCTCTTTGAGGATGTATTTGGGTCAATTTCTCTCTAGTTATCAGCACAAGACTAAGTTTACAATGAACCAACTTCCAGCAAAGGCAGGGAAGAGGGAGCTGTAACTCTTCTAACTAGCTCATATTATCCACGTTCTTGCTTTTGTTAATAAAGACAGCTTTAAAAAATCATCTTTTCCATTTGTTTACTGACAGCTTTTGGGGTGTTAAAGAAAATCACCACTTTCTTGGCATGAATCCTCCAACATTTGGTTGATAACCACTAGATAAGAACATAAAGATGGTCTCTGCCCTCGAGGAATTTGTAGTCCAAAAGGAAAACAAAAAATGACAAATAAAAAACATGCACATTGTTACGCGGTTCACACTATTTCTTGCTAATTGATCGAGAGGATAGATGACTGCACTGGGGTTACTAAGTCATTCCTCTGCTAATAACAAAGGAATGAAAATAATACCACCTTTTTAAGGGCAAACTTAAGGCTCAAAGGGGGAGAAAAGTGTTATGATTTTATAATGTCACTTAACAAGCAATCCATTCACTAAGAAGATAGGCAAGTATGGAACAGTCAACATTTAAAATATGGATGCTTATTTCCTAATAATCAAGATGACACACTTGATTATTTTAATAAATTATAAGTTATGATTCAACTGAGCTTCAAAAAAGAGAAAAATCAAAGTAGCAATCTTTCTATCTTAATGCATTTCTATCTTTTGCATTTTGCCACTTACGACCAGTAAATACCCTAGCCCCAAACACATACATTATATCTGACACAAAGTTAAGCAGACTTGACCTTACTTATCCCAGTCTACTGAATTGCTTCTAATTAGTACTCTTATTTAACAAAATGCTCACATTGTAACATACCCGATTATACATTTATTTGTGAGAGAAGTCTTAGTATGGTCATTATCATTATCATTCTTAAATAAGAAGATCATTTCTCATAAGCTACTTTTCTGAGTGGCATGGAAAATGTAATGTTCATGCTATCTCAATCAACCATTTGCAATATATATAAGAAAAAACCAACCCTTGCTATATCTCAGTGCTCCATCTGTGCTAACTGCCCCAGGCTCAGCCATGTCTCAGCTCCCAGGTGCACTGAACCACATCTATCAAAATATTTATCCGAAATAGCTTTGTAATAAGAGTGGAATGTCCTTTTTGATGATTTCCTTTGAAAAATACATATGTATTTAACTGGCAACTCTAAACTTTTGGAGATGGCAGATAACATAAATCCACTTATTTAAAAAACTTCCCTTCATGGTGGTTATAGTTGATCTAATATAATGATTATACAAACACAATATATTTAATATGCTTTATATTTTCACATTTGACTATGGCTCTAACCTCCAGATGAATGTGCCTCAATTCCAATCCTATCCTGGTTCTCGGTGTGAGTTGAATCCTGGCTAGATAATAGGAAGATAATCTTAGATATAAAATTTTGGCAACAAGGGCATATCAATATTATGCATAGTTAGTAAAAGCATTAAAGTCTACAGCAATTTTTGAATAGGTGGATGTGAATTTCAGCTTCTGGGACTGCAATTTATACTACAGAATGAAAACCAAAACAATATCCAAAAGAAAAAAAGAAAGAAAAAAGAAGACCCTCCTGACCGAAGCAAAAGCATACCAAAAATCTACCTGACTTTAAACACTCAACACTCATTGCTGAGGAAATACCTCTAACATATCATCAACATGTTCGCTGCATAATCAGTACCTAAAACAATGGGCCAGCACTTTGAGTCAGCCTGAGTGTGAAGGGCAAGTGGAAAGGTCAGTTCCTTCATGCCTCACGAAAGCACATGCTCTGCTCTGCTGGCAGCACCTGGCAATGGCTTGCCTTCGCTTCCTCTGCACTAGCATTCTCCCTTGGGGCTTCTGTGCCACCCCCAACTTCCTACACTCTGAAGGAACCAGACAGCGTGGCAAGCAAACCTGAGAGCAGGGCCAGGACAGAGTGCTCTGAAGGGCCTTACTGGTACCATTCAAGGGCCCCAAAGATTGTTCAATATCTCCGCAGGAATGTGGCACTCATTCCACCTAAGCTGGGAAAATTCTCTTAACTCCTTTTTCTTTTTATAAATAAAACAAAACAAAATAATAATGTAAAATACCCATGCTTCCTTCCTTCCACAACAAAAAAGACCATCATCATGTAACTACAATCAATTAAAATCCAGCAAATATTTCACGGGCTATTTGCACAGCATTTTGGACCCAGACAGCTTATTTTTAGGATCCCAAGCATGTTCGTTTTCTGGAGCCTCTCCCATGGATATCATATCTAACATATTAAAAGTTGTATTCATATCCAATTAAAAATAATTTTCTGCCCAAAACATTTTTGAAAGAATTTTTGCATCTTTGTTTTTGAACTTATTTGGTTGCTGGTTATTCATTTAATTTACAGTTTGCTATGATTTCTCAGTAATGACTGCTAAATTTAACATTTAAAGAAAGTGACAAATTATTTGGTTTTATCTTTGTGCAAACACTTATATTCGATCCTGTGCCTTTTTGTGTTTTAAAGCCATTTTTTTTTTGAGATCTCTAAAATTGTTTAGATCCTGAAAAGTACCATATTATTTAGTCATTGTGCCTCTAGTGCCTAATGAATATCATTGCCTTGACTGCAGAGAAGTGATTTGAGGAGGAGATGCCTTCCTCAGGAACTAGCAAGAATGATGTAGGGTGAGCACAGGGGGAGGAAAGCCTATGTGAGGAACAGGATGGTTGATAAACCCATGTCACAGCGCCTCAAACTCAGTAAACCAGCAGATAGGATATCTGACCATTCAACAATCCTTTTGTGTGTTACCGGCAGGGGACACAAAGATGAAGAAAGCACTTTCCCTTCCTTCAAGGAATTTATAACCTAGTAGAGGAAATAGGACTTGAGTACAGGATACAAGGCAGAGCATGAACACTGTTGTAAGAAAGATCTCATGTGCCATCAGAACACCAGTGAACAAGTTATTACTAAGGCCACCAACCACACAACTCCAGGGGGAGCCATTCACACTGTCATCTATGTGAATGGTGTCCCCTACAGTTGTGCAATGCAATGGTCAAGGTGGAAGGATAATAAAAGGCTTTCCAGAAGAGATGGCATTCGGCAGGTCAGTGGAAAACAGGAAGCTCTTCCACTTACTAGAAGAGTGACTTCTATGAGATTCCATTTGCTTGTCTGTAATAGGAATAACACTAACTTCATTAGGTTATTAGGATGAAACAAACAAACAAAAATACATCTGTATATAGCATAATACCTATGCCAAATTCACCCTTCCTTCCCCTTTTCCTGCCTTCTTTATTCAAAGGTTCATGGAGGTTCTACCATATGTCAGACACTCTATGAGGGACTGTATATACAATGAGATAATACCCACGTGTGCCTGCGTTTATGAAGTTTATACTCAAATGAGGCTATTCCATTATTAATTATTCTACAATCAGTGATAGGAGGAAGGTAGGCCAAGTAGAAAAATTAGTGTGAACAAAAGCAGAGTAAAAGGTATCAGTAAGCAAAGTAAAATACAATCAGTCCTCCAGTTTGTCAGAAGTAAGGAAGAGGTGTTTTAGGGTGTGAAGAACACATGGTAAGACCAACAAAGTAGGGCAGGAAAACTGCGCAGCAACAGCAAGTTGGAAGCAAATCAGAGTGTGGGAAATAGATTTAATCTATGGTTTCCATTCTGTTTGATTGGCTAAGGGCTTCCTGGAAGGCTGTATTGAGAATGTACTCATGATTGTCAATGCTGGCCCTGGGCAACACATGGGCTAGGGAGCTACGTGAGTGGTGGACTGGGCATTCTTTGTCTAAATGAAATTGAGTATCCTGTCTTTGTAAAAAGCCACTTCTGGAAGAATCTCTGAATTTCTTTGGCAGACATCTTGAGCACTACAACAGGACAGAAGACCCAGTGTGGGGGGCAGACCTCTGGCTGACTGATGGCACAGAAGAAGGGCATGAGATCAAAGGAATATAGGGTGCCAGTGACTGCTCTAAGACATTGGCTAAGGCTGAAATTTAGGTCAGGCTAAAGACAAAACAGTTAATGGACTGGAAAAAGTGAAGACACTTGGGTTTTGCAGGCAGAGCGTTCTGGGTTTGAATTCTAGCTCTTTCAATTACTAGATCATTATGTCACTTAATCATTCTGAATCTTAGTCTCTCATGACAAAAATAAAAAACTGGATATTACTATTTATTCATAGGATTGTGGAAATGAGCAAAACACCCCATATGGTACCGAAAACACATTAGGTGACTCAATAAATAGTAGTTCGTTTCCTCTTTCCCTGAAGTGGCAGGAGGTCCCTACCTAAAACATTTTCTAGGTCTAGAGAAAAGGAATCAAAATTGGGAGAGTTGGGAGTGTGGCTGGGCCGGGCAGCCAATGAGAAAATACAAATGAGTAGAATTCAGGAAGTTACAGGGCAGCGAGAGGAAGAGAACTCAGTGGTTTGGTTGGCTATCCACAGGGCACGGTCTTATCTGCTGGATACCATGGGAAGGTACAGGGAGGGATAAAGAGTGGCACTCCTCTAGTGGAGTTCATAGCCCACTCAGGAAGATAGTTTTTAACCACAAATTATAATGAATAATGATGTGTGGTTAAGAATTAGGTACAAATGACACTGGAGGGCTAGAAGACGGGCTGAGGTGTGAGGGAAATTGCAGAAAGTTTCACAGAAGCTGAAATGAGAGTTGCATCAAAGGACATCAAATGTTTTCCAAATGGAGTGAGAGAAAGACATTCTCCTATGGACAGGAAAAGGATATGGAAGGGGGGTGTGAAGAGTTTTAGGGGCCTTGATATCAGCTGATATGTGAATATCATACTGGATAAAAGCAGGGATAGGGAAGATGGGGGAAAAATAAGTCAGGTGCTGAAGCCACCTAGGATAAGTTACTATTCTATTTTCTATTATTATTATTAATACTATCTTCAGATTGTCCTGAAAAATTGCAAGACTACTCAAGAACAAAAAGGTTCTTTTTTTCTTTGAGACTTGAGTCTGAAGCCCAGGCTGGAGTGCAGTGGCACAATCTCGGCTCACTGCAACCTCCGCCTCCCAGGTTCAAGCGATTCTCCTGCCTGTCTCCCAAGTAGCTGGGATTATAGGCGTGCGCCGCTATGCCTGGCTAATTTTTGTATTTTTAGTAGAGATGGGGTTTTGCAATGTTGGCCAGGCTGGTCTTGAACTCCTGACCTCAGGTCATCTGCCTGCCTCGGCCTCCCAAAGTGCTGGGATTACCAGCATAAGCCACTGCGCCCGGCCTCAAATAGGTACTTATCATTAAAATTCTATTCCTTTTCAGTGAAACTGAAGATGCATCTCTCCTACCTAGAAAATAATGACCTAATTAGGCAAATAAAAATGCATAGAACTGGAAATGTTATGGACCATATGCAAAAAAACTTGTCTAACTGAAAACTGGTAGGTGACATGGAGTTAACTGAGAGAAGAGCTTGACTCACAACTCAGAAAGCAATTCGTTTTTAAAAGCTAGTATTATCTTAAAAATAATTAAATGAACTAAAAAAAAATCACTGAGGTGACAGGAATTAAAATGAAATTAATACAAGGAATATTGATTGGATTTAAAAAAACCCTGTTTCACTAATTTACTTTGGAACCCCTTCATGTTTAGTAAGAAGGTTTTTTTTTTTTTGTTTCGTTTTCCGTATTTTTCTGTTTCAAAATCTTGAATGCTTGAAGCTTTCTTCTGTGCCTGGGATCTCCAATCTGCCAAACAGTACGGGTTAGGCTTCCCTGTCCGCTGGGAGTGAGCGGAGAGCGGGTGCAGAGTAGAAACAGTCTGAGAGGCTCTTGTCTCAAGAGCTCTGAAGTCCTCTGAGGATGACATCATCATTTAGGTGAATCATCTGCAGCACATTCCACCTTGCAAAAAGAGATGCTAAACACAGCACAAGCTAGGCTGAGCAGGGCAGAGGAGGCACCTGGAGGAGGGAAGTTTTAGAAAAGCCTGGGCACCTGCTAGCTCCAGGTCCCAGCAGGAGGTATGCAGATGATCAAGAAATGACTCCACTTGTGTGATCCTGGGACTCACCCCAAACTCACAGGTATAAAAACAAAGTCTTGAGAAAGATACTTGTTGACCGCAATCTGCAATATGAGTGATGAACAGGTCCAGAATTAAGGCAATGGTCTCCAACTTTACTGTTCATTTCTTAGGACATTTCCAAGAGAAATTCAGAGGATAATCCAGTGAATCATTATCGTAGTGTAGTATAAATAAAGCATTAAATAAAAGCCAGTTGCAACCTCAAATATGTCCATAAACTGTAAGTTGGAAAGGTAGTTTTAAAATACACTTTCCAATTCCTTTGAACTAAAATCAAATTTAGGACGCTGTAGGAAGGCAGTTCAAACAAAAGCTAATTTTGTTTAATGAACTAACCAGGAAGGCATTGTGAAAGTATTGTGCAACTAAATGCTTAGCTAATTACTGTGAGATCAAATAACTGTTACCATAGTTACCGCACACTGTTTTCCATAATAACTTTTATCACTTCAATAAATCTTTGTGACGCAACAAATATAAAAAGTTTACTGTAACATGACTATAATGTTTTGGAAGGCACACACTGATGGCTGACCTACTGAAATTACCTTCCCATATTTGTCAGTGAACAAGGGATGGTATCAGTATCTGGTTGACTCAATACCAAAATGTCTCACTGGCATCTTTAATAGGCTGTAACACCTCAACAGTTGAATTTACTTGGTTCTGACTTTCAACAAGGAAGTCACTGGCCTTTTCAGTATTATACTTTGTCTCTGAATGAGAATAAAAGTAACAGCAATCATTTATGAAGTAGTAACTGTCAGGTTCCATGCTAGGCAGTTGACATACATCAAGATCTAATCCTTTCCCCACTGCTGCAGAATCAGGATCCTGCCCCGTGTCACTCAGCTCCCTCTTGGGAGGGATTTTAACCCTGGCCTAGCTCCAAAGTCAGTTCTCTTTCCACCGTATTACACAGCCTTTTATGTACATACATTTTTTAAGAGATATATATATATCCTGAGTAGCTGGGTGTGTGTGTATATATATATATATATATACACACACACACACACACATATATAAAAAATAAGGCAATTTCTGGCCGGGTGCAGTGGCTCACACCTGTAATCCCAGCACTTTGGGAGGCTGAGGCGGGAGGATCACAAGGTCAGGAGATCAAGACCATCCTGGCTAACACGGTGAAACCCCGTCTCTACTAAAAATACAAAAAATTAGCCGGGCGTGGTGGCGGGCACCTGTAGTCCCAGCTACTTGGGAGGCTGAGGCAGGAGAATGGCATGAACCCGGGAGGCAGAGCTTGCAGTGAGCTGAGATCGCGCCACTGTACTCCAGCCTGGGCGACAGAGAGAGACTCTGTCTCAAAAAAAAAAAAAGGCAATTTCTATAATTGTTTTACTGAGGCAGTATAAAGTGTTAAGGTTATACCACAATGTCACAGGATGCTCTGTAACACAATGACTGACTGGTCTGTTAGCTGAAATGATGTCACAGCTCCACTGGAAAAGAAACAATCTTTTAGTTGAGAAGTAGTGACTTTACATTCCTCCTGTCCCCATGCGCCGGGTTAGTCATTTGGTCACCTCCACTCTTTTCTGTATCTACTATGTCCTTTTCTAGATCTAAATGCTGAGATTTTTGAATAAGTGAAAAGGCAAACGTGACATAATAAGATGGACATTAAACTTCTAGTGTAAGTGTCATATGATAAAGAAACTGCAGATTCAAAATTCAGTTGTCAGTGTAAGGCTAAATAGCCTTGGGCAAGTCACCGAATATCTCTGGGTTTTCCCACCTGAAAAATGAAGCAATAATCCCCATCTATAAACTCACAGAGATATTATGAAGATTATATTATTTAATATTGCTGAATTCTTTGAAGATATAAAGTGCTAAGTATAATAGCCATTCTCAAGGTGAAACATAAAACACACACATGATTACAGAGTCATTAAAAAGCATGAGTGAAAAACAGTATCAAAAGCAATAAAATCAAGCATGCATCCTCCAGAATGCTGATGTTGAAACCCTAGGAGCTCCTGCCTATGAAACCTGATTCATACCTATTCAGCACTGTTCCAAAGGTCTCAGTTTTAAGGGACCAAAAGCCATTTCATGATTGGTTTCAAAGATGAACAGCTAGGATTCATGTCAGGGACTGAATCAGCCTTTGATGACTCAGCTATTGTAATCTTTCATGTTCGAGATAGCCAAAGGCTGACATCAGGCCTATGTAGCCTTGATACCTAGGTATTTAAGTCAAAACTTATCCTTGACTCTACCCTGTCTCTTATTTCCATCTATCTCTTCCATTCAAGTGATTACCACAACATTCCAAATAGCGTTCAAATTTAATTGTTTCTCTCAAATTCAATTCCTCCTCTTTATGTTCACTTTGATAGTATCTTAACTTAGACCCCCCTCACTACTTACCTCATCACTAGAGTAGTCTTATACTGACTTCCCTGCTTCCACTTTTCCCTTCCACTTACATTTCTTCTTCTTCTTTTTTTTTTTTAAGAGATGGTGTCTCACTATGTTGCCCTGGTTGGAGTGCAGTGGCTATTCACAAGTGTGATCTCATTACTCATCAGCATGGAAGTTTTGACCTGCTCCACTTTCAACCTGAGCCCGTTCATCCCTCCTTAGGCAACCTGGTGGTTCCCTGCTCCTGAGGGGTCACCATATTTATTGATGCTGAACTTAGTGTGGACACTCGAACAGCATACTGTACTATAGCCCAGAATTGCCAGCCTCAGGCGATCCTCCCATCTCAACCTACTGAGTTGCTGGGACTACAGACACGTGCCACTGCACCCAGCTAGGCCTATCTTTTATCCTACCCAGGATATAACACACTGCTGATCATAACTTGCTTGTATTTAAAGCAATTCAACACATGTCACTGCCTTCAGGATAACATTCAGATTCTGTTTTTTGTTTTGTTTTTTGGTCTGAGACGCAGTCTCGCTCTGTCGCCCAGACCGGAGTGCAACGATGCAATCTCGGCTCACTGCAACCTCCACTTCCTGGGTTCAAGTGATTCTCATGCCTCAGCCTCCTGAGTAGCTGGGTTTACAGATGCCTGCCACCATGCCCCACTAATTTTTGTATTTTTAGTAGAGACAGGGTTTGACCACGTTGCCCAGGGTGGTCTCGAACCCCTGACCTCAAATGATCCTCCTGCCTTGGCCTTCCAAAGTGGTGGGATTACAGGCTTGAGTCACCACACCTGGACCTTTCAGATTCTTTAGTAAGTCATATAAGGATGTTCATAAACTATCTCCTGTATACTGTCTCCAACTTCATTTTTTACCTCTCTCCTTATATTCTAGCCACACTCTCTCTCTTCTTATAGCTCCTTATGCTTACTGCTACTACAGGTGCAAGACTGTATTGAAATTCTCATTATTTGTAAAGAGACTAGTCCTAAAGAACCACAAGGGCCATGCTTGTCTTTAGTTCAGCCTTGCATAAAGTACATATGTAATCAATAAATGTTAAATGAATGACTGACTGAATGAAGGCTTCCAGAGGACAAGTTAACAAGTTATGTTTAGCTTACTTTGTTACACTCTCAGCTTGGTAAAAGGCTCTTGAGCAATTAACTTGATTGATGTTGTTAACTATTGATGATGACTGATTCAGGATGTCCTATTATTGAGACTCATGTGAAGTAAGTTATCCTTTGCAACACAGACTTAAACGATTTGCTTTCCAAGCTTATAGGTTTAATCAGATTCCATGAACTATTGCCAAGAGGCAAATACTCGAAGCATAAAACAAGGATCTTAATGATCTTGTAGAAAGCTATGATCATTGAATGTTCACATTTATCAGACCCTTGCTGTAAAAAACTTCTCTTCATCCAAGTCATGATAGGCACAGGAAATAAATGAATCAAGCAGTGAGCAGAATACAGAGGAGTGTCACTTTGCAGTGGCATGGTTTTGCTCCATAGATACAAAGTTAAACAGTATTTTAAAAACCAATCAGTCATATATGAACCAGCTTCTCTTACTCAAAGTTAGAGCCGGCTGGGCACTGTGGCTCACGCCTGTAATCCCAGCACTTTGAGAGGCGGAGGAAGGTGATCACTTGAGGTCAGGAGTTCAAGACCAGCCTGGCCAAGATGATGAAACCCCATCTCTACTAAAAATACAAAAATTAGCCAGGTGTGGTGGCGCGTGCATATAGTCCCAGTTACATGGGAGGCTAAGGCAACAGAAGCACTGGAACCCAGGAGGAGGAGGTTGTAGTGAGCCGAGATTGTGTCCCTTGCACTCCAGCCTGGGTGACAGAGTGAGACTCTGTCTCAAAAAAACAAAGTTAAAGAGTCAAATGTATCTTAATCCATTTTGGGTAATAAGCAAATATAGCTATGCATGAGTTCATATTTTGTGGAAATAAAAAAGAGAATCATGAAACTAAACAACATATTTTTTAAAAAGTCATGATCTCTTCCCCAATATCTGCCAAATTTTAAAATTCCTACTTTTTGACACTCTTGCTCCTCCAAGATCTCAATTGGCATTTTCTAAGCTCAAGACGATTCCTATGATTACTCATGAGTTTTGATCTGCAGGTTCTGGCACTGCTGGCCATACCACTCTTCCTAAAATCACTTCCTCTCTTGGCTCATGCACCACTATGGGATCTTACACCTCCTCCATCTCAGGCCATTTCTCCTAGGGCATCTCTTTCTCTTTCTAGACCACAGATGTATGTGCATCTCAGCTCTCTCTTGTTTCTGCTGAAACATTAACATTAAATCTGGATATGCAATTTCTAAATAATTCATTTTTGGCCCTGATTTTTCTCTCAGATTCCAGGTCTGCATCCCCAACAACCTAAGGGATATTTTAATTACTCATCACACCATTACTTCAAAGAAATGTTTAAAATTAAATATACCATCTTTTCCTTTACTCTCCAAGTAGTTCCTTTTGCTTTTTGTTGTTGTTGTTAATGGGTTGATCATTCTCTAGGCAGCCCATGATAAAACCTTGGGATCCTTTTCTCTTTTTTTTAGCTTCTTCCTCCTTCAAAAGACCAATAGAAGTGCCAGTGACAATGCCAATTTCCTTTGCCACATATGTCACAACTTTCCTTTCCTTTCTAATTTCACTAACCAAATGTTCACCTTCTCAAACAATACATTTTTTCCCCCGTGAGACAGCATCTTGCTTTGTTGCCCAGGCTGGAATGCAGTGGTGTGATCACGGTTCACTGCAGCCTTGACCTCCCAGGCTCTAAAAAATCCTCCCACCTCAGCCTCTGGAGTAGCTGAAACTACAGGTAGCACCACCATGCCCAGTTAATTTTTTTTTTTTAATAGAGATGAAGGTTTCACTATGCTGTCCAGGCTGGTCTCAAACTCCTGGGCTTGAGGAATCCTCCCACCTCAGCTTCCCAAAGTGCTGGGATTATAGATGTGAGCCACCACACCCAGCCAAAACACATTTGTTTTTACACATGGATAAGTACTCTCTCTGCTTTCTCTTCCCTTCCTAATTCCACCAGATTAAACTTTTTGAAATATGAGTTTGATGAGGCCATCTCCCACTCAGAAGTCTTCTATAGTTCAACATGAGCTATAAGATAAAATACTGATTGCTATTTTTTGAGACAGGGTCTCGCTCTTCACCGCTAAAATGCTGTGGCACGATCTTGGCTACTGCAGCCTCGACCTCCTGGGCTCAAGTGATCCTCCCAACCGCAGTCTCCCAAGTAGCTGGGACTATAGGTGTGCACAGCCACACTTGGTTAATTGTTTTGTAGACAGGCCTCCCTATGTTGCCCAGGCTGATATTCAATTCCTGAGCTGAAGCAATCCTCCCGCCTCAGCCTTCCAAAGTGCTAGGATCACAGGTGTGAGCCACCATGCCTGGCAAAGTACCCATTTCTTAGCCTAGCATTCATCTCCTTTAGCAGTTTGGCCCTGACTGTCTAGCCTTACTTCTCATATTTTCCCATAAAAATACCATACAAATGAAAGCCTTTATACATATTTGTCTCACTAAAGTAAACCAATAAAGAGAACATATGTTTAGAAAAGGTACCCTTGGCTGGGCGCAGTGGCTCAGGCCTGTAATCCTTGGAAGACTGAGGCAGATAATCTGAGGTCAGGAGTTTGAGACCAGCCTGGCCAACACGGTGAAACCCTGTCTCTACTAAAAATACAAAAATTAACCGGGTGTGGCAGCGCATGCCTGTATGTAATCCCAGTTACTCAGGAGGCTGAGGCAGGAGAATTGCTTGAATCCTGGAGTTAGAGGTTGCAGTAAGCCAATATCGTGCCATTGCACTACAGCTTGGGAGACAGAGCAAGACTCTGTCTCAAAAAAAAAAAAAAAAAAAGAAAAAAAGAAAAAAGAAAAGTTATGCTTTTCTGCTTCTGTGCCTGATGCTCAAACCAAATGTTCAGATTACCTTTATTTATAAATAGAGTTTTTGTCCTGTGATATTCCCAGGGACATAGTAATTCTGAACATCTCTCCTTCTTCCTCTTTAACAGACACTGGAGTACAATTCGAAGGTCTAAGTTTCCTTGCCTCCAACTTCCTTTACTAAGCCTGAATTGCAAAGAAACGCAAGTCTATTACTGCTCTTTTATCTTCTATTTTTAATCCCAAACTCCTAGTACTTTCTTTTGCTATTTATCCCCAACAGGTATGCTGGACCTGAAATTCTCGTGAAAGCCTGAACCTTATTCTGGAGTAAGGTCAACTATGAGGAAAATGATCAGTTGGAGACAGCATTCTCTTCTCTCCAACTATATAGCAGGACGAATTGATAACACATTGTATAAAACAAAATCTTAACAGGAAAAGGTGATTTATGCCTTCCTATAGTCTGATGCACTTCCCCATCCCCAGAAGGTGAATACAGACAGTGTTAATTGTGTTTGTTCTTGTTATGAACTATTTTCATTATTCAAGAAACTTCACTCCAGAGTAAAGTCTGTAGGAATTCTGATTTTAGAAGACATGCCACTGAATTCATAGTTGCTTTTCTAACCACTATTTCATTCAACAGTTTGATGGGGTTTAAAAAATAGACCTCCATGACCAACATGGAGAAACCCCATCTCTACTAAAAATACAAAATTAGCCGGGCATGGTGGCACATGCCTGTAATCCCAACTACTCGGGAGGCCGAGGCAGGAGAATCTCTTGAACCCGGCAGGAGGCGGAGGTTGTGGTGAGTGGAGATTGCGCATTGCACTCCAGCCTGGGCAACAAGAGCGAAACTCCATCTCAAAAAACAAAACAAAACAAAACAAAAAAACAGACCTGCCCTGCAAGCTCACACAGGGTTAGCTATATTCATTTGTTCTTCATTCAGGTTACAGGATTTTGTTCTAGGTAAGGCAACTATTTCGAAGTGTGCCCTTGAGAGACAATTCATCCAGAAATGCTTACAAATCAAATAACTTAAATAACAGAGGGTGCATGATACACATTTACAGGAAAAAAAAAAAAGTACAGAAAGGTCAAAAGGAACTATTAAAGTCATTCTCAAATAATGGGGCCTACAAGTCTAAGAAAATTTAAAAAACAAATGAGGATCAATAGATGTTCAGAGACAAAGAAAACTAGGCATTTTAAGTCGCTATGTGGTATGATGAGAAGAGTATATGATTTGGAGTCAGAGGTCTTGATTCTAATGCAGGCTCTGCTTCTTACAAGTCATATGACCTACAGAATTAAATCTCTAAGGCAAGTCCTGGACTAGGGTAAAGTAAGGCGGCCACCTGCCTGAGGGGCAAAATTTAAGAGGGTACAAAAAAAAAAAAAAAAGAATAAAGATAGGAGCATTTTAATGCAATAATTTAAAAATCAAAGTTAATGCAAAAGACCAGGTGCAGTGGCTCACGCCTGTAATCCCAGTACTTCGGGAGGCCGAGATGGGTGGATCACCTGAGGTCAGGAGTTCGAGACCAGCCTGACCAACATGGAGAAACCCTGTCTCTTCTAAAAATATAAAATTAGCCGGGCATAGTGGTGCACACCTATAATCCCAGCTACTTGGGAGGCTGAGGCAGAAGAATCGCTTGAACCCGGGAGGTGGAGGTTGTAGTGAGCCGAGATCGTGCCATTGCACTCCAGCCTGGGCAGCAAGAGTGAAACTCCATTTCAAAAAGGAAAGAAAAAAAAAGCAATGATAATAATAATAACAAAGTTAATGCAAAAAATTCATGATGTACCAAAAAAAAATAATAATAATAAATAAATAAAGCCAGGATCCAACCTTGCAGCTGGCATAATTCACTTCACTTGCGTCTCCTTAATCCTGGCCCTGTTGGACTGTATATAAACTTTAGTTTTTAAGATACTACATCAAATATTACTTGATTACTGAGTTTTGGGCATCCCCTTAAGTTTTGTGCCTGAGGTGAGTACCCTCACCCTAGTTTCAGCCTGCTCCTGGTCTGAGATTTCTCATTTGTATAGTACTAACAATCGAAACAAAACAAAAGCCACATTCCCAGGTTGTTGTGAAGATTAAATAAGATATTCGCATGTGTCAAGGTACTAGAAGAGATAAGGCCATTTTTCATTATTATTATTTTATTTTATTTTATTTTATTTTTTGTTGAGACGGAGTCTTGCTCTGTCGCCCAGGCTGGAGTGCAGTGGCCGGATCTCAGCTCACTGCAAGCTCCGCCTCCCGGGTTTACGCCATTCTCCTGCCTCAGCCTCCCAAGTAGCTGGGACTACAGGCACCCGCCACCTCGCCCGGCTAGTTTTTGTATTTTTTTAGTAGAGACGGGGTTTCACCGTGTTAGCCAGGATGGTCTCGATCTCCTGACCTCGTGATCCGCCCGTCTCGGCCTCCCAAAGTGCTGGGATTACAGGCTTGAGCCACCGCGCCCGGCCCATTATTATTATTTTATAAAGAGTTGGAAGAGTTAATGAGGCTATAAGATGGGCATAACAAAACTTCCAGAAAATGAGTCTGGTGAATTGTCCTACTTTTCTCTCCTACCCTGTGATAATTTTCTCTGGGTCTTTCAGCTCTTACATGCTTCTGAAGTAGCTTCAAGAACAGCCTGCCCTGATCACCCGAGGTCAGGAGTTTGAGACCAGCCTGGCCAACATGGTGAAACACCCCATCTCTACTAAAAATACAAAAATTAGCCGGGCATGGTGGTGCACGCAGATGGTCCCAGGTACTCAGGAGGCTGAGGTAGAAGAATTGCTTCAACCCGGGAGGCAGAGATTGCAGTGAGCCAAGCTTGCACCATTGCATTCCAGCCTGGGTGACAGAGAGAGACTCCGTTTCAAAAAAATAAAAAGAACAGCCTGCCCTGTCCTGGGACAGGCGCTGCTCAGAGTGACAGGCATGAATGGTACTCCACAGAGGATATACACAAGGCATACGTTCTCCATCCTTTTGAGGGTTATCTTTTTAAAGGAATATGAATAAAGTACAAACTCAAAAATACACAGAAATGCTAAGATTAAAAAAGAAACGTCAATGAAATTCATACTGATGACAGTCCACTTTGGGCTAAGCCTCAGACTTCCTGGGAACAAGCACATCTACTGCTTTTAGGGCCTACTCTAGGGAGAGACTCCCTCATGACCTGGATTACACTTGTCTCTATGTTCATCGGAGAAAATTCAGAGGGCCAGTTATGTGCCAGACATGGGAAATACGAAGATTCATAATGTATAGTCCTTGTCTTCAAGGAGCCATCTATCTGAGATGTGAGAACAGTAGAAAAACTCTTAACAGTGGACTGCAGCTTTCATTCATTTAAAACATTTTCAGTGAGTGCCAGGTGTTAGGAATTGTTCTAGGCACTGGGGAGACAGCAGTGAGTAAAACACAAAAATCTATCTTTACACTCTAGAGCTGGTATTTGAGAGGGATTCTAGAGTTAGTCCCAGATTAAACTTATTCTAGGTCATAACAGGCCTTTTACTTCTTTTTTCTTTTTTTTTTTTTTTGAGATGGAGTCTCGCTCCGTCACGGAGGCTGGAGTACAGTGGCCTGATCTCGGCTCACTGCAACCTCTGCCTCCCAGGTTCAAGCGACTGTCCTGCCTCAGCCTCCAGAGCAGCTGGGATTACAGGTGTGTGCTACCACACCCAGCTAATTTTTTGTATTTTTAGTAGAGACAGGGTTTCACCATGTTGGCAACGCTGGTCTCAAACTCCTGACCTCAGGTGATCTGCCCGCCTTGGTCTCCCAAAGTGCTGGGATCACAGGCATGAGCCACCTCGCCCAGCCCTCTTACTTCTTTCTAGAGCATGAACATGGTAAACCCAGGACCCAGCAGTAAAATTAACATGAAGCTAGAAGTAACCTTCTAGTTTCTTCCTAAGAACATCTGTTCCATGAGCCAGTAGGTATAACTGAGTATTCCGATGTCTAACAGAGGACCCCTACAAACATTATAGAACCAAACTGACATATCTACATAGATCCCTGGGAAATGGCAATTAGTTAATGATTTATATTCAATCGCTTTGAATTTTCAAATCCAAGTCTAGCCTTCTTGAAGACAGACACCATCTCCTACCTTATCCCTCTCTCTGCTCCCTTAATCTGAGCACGTAATCATTACTTGCTGATTTAATGCAATGTATAAATTGAATAATATTTTATAAATGAGTTTCATTCGCTATAGTTATCATTCCCCCAGCTATCTCATTATGAGGTCCCTGTCGCCTGCACAGGAAGTGGAGGAAATGGGTAAGGCTGACCAGCATAAACATATAGATCTAGATCTAGTTCAAGAGAACAACATAAAGATACTCATCTTCAACCTTTTTCGCGGAGGCACTGAAATGGCCAAAACCACTGCCACATTTACAAGCACACTACTTGCTTTATATAACACCTGGGACTTCCAAAGCTCTTTCAAAACCACCATTTCATTTGATTCTGACATCAAAGCTACGAAGTAAACAGACTGAGCAATACCACTGCAGAAAGGAGGAAACTGACACAGAATGGGTTTCACCTAAAGCCACACAGCCTACCAGTGAGTTTAGAAAAAAACCTGGACTTCCGGTGTAATGCTTACACCATGACACCAGATTGTGGAGCTAAAAGCATTAAGCTCCAAATTTCAAAGTGCCTGGCACATAACTGGCACATAGTAAGCTCTGTCTTATTTATTCTTGCTGCCCTAGTGTCTAGAACAATTTTTGGTGAATGAATGAATGAATGAACAATAAATGGATGAATACTAACAAATGGATGAATGAATGAGCGGCAAACTAAAGGAAAGTTTGACTCATACACTTTCACAAAATTGTATACAATTTATTTATTTATTTTATTTTTTAATTTTAATTTTTATTTTTTTGAGAGGGAGTCTCACTCCGTCGCCCAGGCTGGAATGCAGTGGCGCGATCTTGGCTCACTGCAAGCTCCGCCTCCCAGGTTCACACCATTCTCCTGCCTCAGTCTCCTGAGTAGGTGAGACTACAGGCGCCCACCACCATGCCTGGCTAATTTTTTGTATTTTTAGTAGAGACGGGGTTTCACCGTGTTAGCTAGGATGGTCTCAATCTCCTGACCTTGTGATCCACCCGCCTTGGCCTCCCAAAGTGTTGGGATTACAGGCGTGAGCCACCGTGCCCGGCATATACAATTTATTTTCTATTTTATTTTATTTCGAGATGGAGTCTCACTCTGTTACCCAGGCTGGAGTGGAGCGGTGCAATCTCAGCTCACTGCAACCTCCACCTCCTGGGTTCAAGTGATTTTCCAGTCTCAGCTTCCTGAGTAACTGGGATGACAGGTGCGTGCCACCACACCTGGCTGATTTTTGTATTTTTAGTAGAGATGGGGTTTTGCCGTGTTGGCCAGGCTGGTCTCGACCTCCCGACTTCAGGTGATCTGACCACGCTGGCCTCTCAAAGTGCTGGGATTACAGATGTGAGCCACTGCGCCTGGCCAATACAATTGATTTTAAAAAATGTTTTTCAAAAGCTTTTAAGCTGTGGGTTTTTTTTTTTTTACTTCTTTACATGATTAGCTGTTAACTAAAGTGGATATTTTCTCTGACCTATTTTCAAAGCTAATCTTTAAATCCCTTGGTTATGAAATCTTTTTTTTTTTTTTTTTTTGAGACGGAGTCTCGCTCTGTCGCCCAGGCTGGAGTGCAGTGGCGCGATCTCGGCTCACTGCGAGCTCCGCCTCCCGGGTTCATGCCATTCTCCTGCCTCAGCCTCCCGAGTAGCTGGGACTACAGGCGCCCACAACCGCGCCCGGCTAATTTTTTGTATTTTTAGTAGAGACGGGGTTTCACCGTGGTCTCGATCTCCTGACCTTGTGATCCGCCTGCCTCGGCCTCCCAAAGTGCTGGGATTACAGGCGTGAGCCACCGCGCCCGGCCTGGTTATGAAATCTTAAGGATTAAATATTTGTTCTGTAAAAATATGTAAGGGTTCAGGCAAGAAAAAATTCAACATGTAAGTATACTAATTAAATTTCCAGAATCCAAGATACTAGAGTTTTATTAAAAATGCCTGAAGTGTGCTGAATCTCCAATGAGAGAATTGAGTTCCCAATATTTCGAAAGTGACTGAAGTCATACCCCCAATTACCTGAGAATAGTAACCACAGAGCACAGAGGCCAAATGGAAAAATAGAAAGAGCAGATGCTTCAATACATAATAAAGGCTTTCTGATATTGGATCTAGACTAAATTTGAACACCTAGCTGGAGTTTTCTGACAGAGCTTTAGCATTTCTAACTTTGCAAATTTGATCACTGTTCCATTCTTTCCCTAGATTAACACAGCAGGGGATTAACTTGCATAAACTTGCTCTCATAGTATCCAGCATAATAGTGATTGTCAATAAGTGTTAAACAATAAACTTTGAACAATTCCACAAAAAATTACAGGTAAGTACATGCTTCTGTAATGACTATGGAGTACTTTGGTTGACTTGCAAAACAGTAATTTTCTTCCCCTTTTCACCGAAATGTAAATATTGAGCTTCTTTTCTCAGAATGATTATATGCTTTTCTCTGTCAGCTTCATCCAATACGCTATGTATGGCATAATATACCCATGTTTTGCCTTAAAATATCTGTGCCATAGGGTATATTTGAAATTAAGAAATTTGGCCAGGCACGATGGCGCATGCCGTAATCCCAGCACTTTTTGAGAGGCTGAGATAGGTGGATCACCTAAGGTCAGGAGTTAAAGACCAGGCTGGCCAACATGGTGAAACCTCATCTCTACTAAAAATACAAAATTAGCTGGGTGTGGTGGGGCACACCTGTAATCCCAGCTACTAGGGAGGCTGAGGCATGAGAATCACTTGAACCTAGGAGGAGGAGGTTGCAGTGAGCTGAGACCACATCACTGCACTCCAGCCTGGGTAACAGAGCGAGACTCCATCTCAAAAAAGAAAATAAATAAATAAATAAATAAATAAAATGAAATTAAGGAATTAAACCACAATAGATTAAGAAGAGGGCCACCTAGATCCAAATTCTTTTTATTGAGGAAACTCAGGCCCAGAGAAGGAAAGTCAATGGTTCAATGTCCACTAAGTGAGGGACCCAGCAGGGAGGGCTAGAACCCAGATCTAGTGGGGAAAGCAACCACCACACACAAAAGTATGGAGATATATACAGCCCCAGTGAATCAAAATGAACTGCCCTATACTGTAATCATCCTTTAGCTAAAGTGCTGTCTTGATGGAGAACTGCTATCCAGATGATTTCATCTTTAATTTTACCCTCCTAGTTCCATTTTGAAAAACACATTTCTACACTGGGCTAACACTAGTGACTCAGCCTAAAGAACCAGATTCTTCCAGGGAGTCATATTCCGGGGCCACTCCCTTCCACTACTCTGACTCATCAGAGATATGTCCTCCCATATTTCTTGATTTGAAACCCAAGCCCAAGAGTCGTGTAGTAGCGTGTGTTCCAGCTCTGGCTTCGACACTGACTGTGGCCACTAGAAAGTTACTGAACCTTTCTGGAAAATTAAAGATTTTTAAATAAGATATTTATCCCAGAATATCCAACCTGCGATATCTGCTTTCTTTTTGTTTCACCAGGCTGCTGCCTCAGTTGCTTCATCTGTAAGAGAATAGGTTGGATTACATGAACCCAATGCAGTTTCCAGCTCCAAAACTGCAGTGTGGCATAGCTGAAAAGAGCTAGAAGTCGGAAGATCTGATTTCTACTTTTATTTTATCCATTTATTAGCAGTACGACCTTAACCTCTGAGATTCAGGCTTTCTGACCTATGAACGAGATAACATTACCTACCCTGTTATAGAGTTGTTGAAAGCAGCATTTAATAAACATAAAGCCATATAAATATAAGCTATTGTTTATATTATGATTACTATTGTTAAATTTGTGGGTACTGTAATAACAAGAGTAGGCCACAAGGGTAAGATGCTGCTGTTCCACAACTCTATGGGATAACTCAAGCAAGTACGCTACTGCAGTTGTCTCCAACTTCTGGTGCCAGGGGCCGGTTTCATGGAAGACAATTTGTCACAGACCGGGGTGTGGCCAGGGTGGGGGTAAGGAGGACACGAAGATGGTTTCTGGATGAAACTGTTCCACCTTAGATCATCAGGCATTAGTTAGATTTTCATAAGGAGTGCACAACCAATAGGGCTCATGCTTCTGTGAGAATCTAATGCCACCGCTGATCTGACAGAAGGTGGAGCTCAGGCGGTAATGCTTGCTTGTGCGCTGCTCACCTCCTGCTGTGTGGCCCAGTTCCTAACAGGCCACATATTGGGGACTCCTGCCCTACTGCAAACTCTGGGGCTGGCAGCGTTCACTCAGAAGGAGCCCATCTGTCTGGCACGGGACTCTCACTTTCTCTTTACAAAACTCTGTGAGTAGGCCGGGTGCGGTGGCTCACACCTGTAATCCCAGCACGAGGTGGGTGGATCACCTGTGTCGGGAGTTCAAGACCGGCCTGACCAATAAGGAGAAACCCTGTCTGTACTAAAAATACAAAATTAGCCAGGTGTGATGGCGCATGCCTGTAATCCCAGTTACTTGGGAGGCTGAGGAAGGAGAATCGCTTGAACCCAGGAGGCGGAGGTTGCAGTTAGCCGAGATCGTGCCATTGCACTCCAGCCTGGGCAACAAGAGCAAAACTCCGTCTCAAAAACAGAAAACAAAACTCTGTGAGCAGGCCAGAAACTGTTAAGGATCACTGATCAGTTGTGTGACCACAATGTCTTGTAGCAAGGAAATGGCAGGCAATAGCTTCCAACCAAGTCTTTCCTTCAAGTAACCTCTGGCAACTAAATAAGAAGCAAATCACATTGCCACTCCCATAACCCCCCCATCTCTCTCCATTACCCTCATCCTCTTACTCCTCTGGGTTTTCTTATCTGTGGCTTTTCTCATTCTCGAGTCCCTTCTAATCTTTTCTATTATTTTACTTTTTGGAACCTTCATGCCATTATAAAAAACAAAAAACAAGCCATCCTCCAGTTGCACACAGAATGCTCCATCTCTTGTATTAAACAAAATTTTGCTTTTGTCCAGGCTGAGGTTGCTTTCCTATGGAGGCTTGCTCATTCTCCCTGCCTCTGGGGAGCCAGGAAAGTGAGGCGGGGGGAGGAGGGGGTGAATGGGATGGGGGTGGGGTATTCCCTTGAATGAAAGCACTCAACTATGCAGATGATTACTAGTATAAGACCATAATCTCCAATGTCAACTGGGCCTCTGGGTCACCTATCAATCCTTCTTGCCTCTTGTGAGCTAGCCCTTGTTTCCATTTTCTTAAAAGACTACTCTAAGACTTACCACTGTCTTTAATACAGCTATCAATCCCTGCTATACTCATTTCCTCAGTGAACAAACTTGTCTCCTGTTTCACAGAAAAAAATTAAGTCCATCAGCTTTAATCTTCGATCTCCTGCCCTACTCTTATAAAACTATTTACATCTATACCCACACTTACTGTATCCCAAAAGACTGCCCTTGACTCTCTGCCCTTCTATCTCTGAATAGATGTTACAACATGAATCACATCTTTCTGTTCTCTCTTCAACCTCCTCCCTTTAATGGCATGAGCTCTTTGGGTCATAAAAGTATTTACGTATTTTCCATCCCTCTAAAACCACCACCACCACCCTCTCACGCTCCTGTGTTCTTCTCTAGCTACTCTTCATTGCCTTGGCTGTACCACTGGTGTCTATTTTCTTACTTTCCATGCACTTACTCATTGAAATTTGGTTTTGTCCAGCTTGGTAAAAGTCACCAATGACCCCTCCTCAATGCTTATCTTACTGGACTGACTGTTTACATTTGACACAGGAGGTTACCCCCTTTTTCAAACTCTCCGCCTTTGGTTTCTGAGATGACTCCTCCTTCTTGGTTCTCCTGGATCTTCTTGGATCATTCTTTTTCCATCTCTTTTGTGGGCAAATTTTCCTTTAACTGTCTTTTTTTTTTTTAGATGCAACCTTGCTCTGTCGCCTAGGCTAGGGTGCAGTGGCACAATCTCAGCTCACTGCAACCTCTGCCTTCTGGGTTCAAGTGATTCTCCTGCCTCAGCCTCCCAAATAACTGGGATTACAGGCATGTGCCACCATGCCTGACTAATTTTTGTATTTTTAGTAGAGATGGGGCTTCACTATGTTGGCCAGGCTTGCCCCGAACTCCTGACCTCAAGTGATCTGCCCGCTTAGGCTTCCCAAAGTGCTGGGATTACAGGCCTGGACTCCTTTAACTAACTTCTACATGTCAGGGCGCTCCCAGAGTTTCACCTTCAGCCCTCTTTTTTTTTTTTTTTTTTTTTTTTTTTGAAACAGAGTCTTGCTTTGTCACCCAGGCTGGAGTGCAGTGGCACAATCTCGGCTCACTGCAACCACCTCCCAGGTTCAAGCAATTCTCCTGCTTCAGCCTCCCCTAGTAGCTGGGACTACAGGTGTGTGCCACCATGCCCAGCTAATTTTTTGTATTTTTAATAGAGACGGGGTTTCACTGTGTTCGCCAGGATGGTCTCGATCTCCTGACCTCGTGATCTACCCGCCTTGGCCTCCCAAAATGCTGGGATTACAGGCGTGAGCCACCACCGCACCCAACAGCCCTCTTCTTTTTTAATTGAACACTCTTACCCTGGGTGACCTTGTCTATTCACAATTTCAGCTAGCACCTTTGTGACAATGGCTGCCAAATCTTTTCTTACAACTTAAATCTCCTTTAATTTTGACAGGTATTTCCAACTGCCTCATTGACATCGCTGCATGGATGCCAGAGACTTCACAAATCCAGCACGTCAAAGCTGTACTCTCTAGCTTTTCCCCTGCATTGTCATCCTCCTTATATTCCCCCTCACTCCTTTCTGGTGGCACTGGCATCTAGCTTTCACCTAACTTAGAAATCTGAGGGTCCTCTTTCACTGTCTCCTTCCTCCCTTCTATATATACTACAATCTACTATATATACTATAAACTACTATAATCAGTTAGTAGTTTTTCTTTTTTTTTGAGACGGAGTCTCACTCTGTCCCCAAGCTGGAGTGCAGTGGCTCAATCTCAGCTCACTGCAACCTCCACCTCCTAGGTTCAAGTGATTCTCCTGCCTCAGTCTCCTGAGTAGCTGGGACTACAGGTGCATGACACCATGCCCAGCTAATTTTTGTACTTTTAGTAGAGACAGGGATTTCACCATGTTGGCCAGGATGGTCTTGATCTCTTGACCTTGTGATCCACCCGCCTCAGCCTCCCAAAGTGCTGGGATTACAGGCATGGGCCACTGTACCCGGCCAGTTAGTATTCTTTTTACCCTCTAAATACTTCTTTTTAAAACCACCTATTTCTTGAATCTAGTTTCTCTTCACCATCCTCACCATCACAGTCTTAATTTAGTCCTCAATGTCCTTGCCTGAACTGCTGCAATGGCCATCTGACCGGTCTTCATGCTTCAGGATTCAAACCCTGAAATCCACCTTCCCCACTGTTGATAGAAGGATTGTCTAAAACACAAACCTGATCAGATAGCTCCAATCCTAAATGCAATACAACAATAATGAAAATAACAAGTTGTCTGTACACAATATGCCTTCACATGGCATACAAGGGCCTTCATGATTCAACCTCTGCCAATATCTCTGGCTACATAATTAGTACTTCCTATTCCAGCTTTATGCTTCAGCAACACCTAGGTGCTCATAATTCCTTCTGCACACCATGTTGTTTCCTTCCTCTCTGCTTGTGATCACACTGTTGTCCCCTCTGCCTAGAACACGCTACCCTTTATTCCCCAACCTGGTTAACCTGAGATTCAGTTCAGTTGCCATCTCATTCATTGAGGAAGTCTTCCTTGATGATGAAGGAAGGATTAGGTGACTCGACTCAGTGTTCCTGTGATACATAGTACATATCACTGTCATTGTAATTCTACATTGCTTCAAAAATTGTTTATGTGTCTATCTCCTTGTTCCAGCAACAAATCACTTCTAAACTCCATGGCTTAACTCAACAGTCATTTATTGTGCTCACAAACTTGGGCAGGGCACAGTGGGGATGGATGACTGATGACTTGTCTCTGTTTCATGTAGCATCAGCTGGGGCAGCTCTCCTGGAGGTGGAGAATCCACCTCCAAGATGGCTCATTCATACAGCTGACAAGCTGGGACCAGCTGTTGGTTCCTCTCTGCTTGGGTCTTTAGGCTTCATCACAGTATGGTAGCTGGGTTCCAAGAGTGAGCATACAAGGACACAGGAAGTGGAAGCTGCTAGGTTCTTAAGGTCTGGGCCCAGAAACTGATACGATGGGTCACTTCCACCATATTCTATTGGCAGGCAGTTACAAAGCCCAGATCCAAGGGGAGGTGGCAGAGTCCCACTTGTTAATGAGAAGAGTGTCAAATAATTTTGGGGGCCATGTCGTAAAACAACTACATTCCTTTAGGATTCCATGAGCTCTTTCAGGACTCAGCTGGCACGGCATGTGCTTGCTGAAAGAAAGGATTCATTCCTGGACCAAACTCCTTCCATAGAACGTCACAGTCTCAGTCATCCGCACCAAGGAGGTTGATTCCAGACAACTCAGTCACATCAATTAGCAAAAGGATTAAGGCTCAAAGGAAATTAGGCTTAAAGTCTTATAGCATTTTAGAAATGGGAAGAATTTACAAGCCAATCACATTATAGTTCTTTATTAAAAAAAAAAAAAAAAACTGAGGTAAACAGATAAAGAACAAGCAAAGAACCCATGTGGGTCAGTTATATAAAAAATGGCAGTGATTCAGGATTTGCTATATATGGTGAAGTACATGCTATTTACTTGTTCAATTTCTCTCTTTTAGCAAGTTAAAGCTAATTAAACTTCAGAATCTGAATGAACATGGTGAATTTTCTTTCTTGTAAAAGGGTACACTATTTACTTTTGTAAACTGGGTCCCATTTACAGCTACCATTGTAATTCAATTATTTGATGACGCACCATTTCTTGGTAAAATGTTTTGTGGCACACTAATGACTCAAATCCTATGCAATGACATGCATCCAGCCATTAAATAGAATATGAAAAATGCAAAAGACTTTTGTTGTTAGACATCTTCAAACACGACTGAAACACAGTGTTTCAACAGAGATATTAGAGTTTGAATTATTAAATGTAATCTTAAAGTCAAAAGAGAATACTTTGATACCAATGAAAACCAAATTACAAGCCAAATTTAAAAGGTAAATTTTGACTGAATAAAAAAAGGTAGTTTGGTGAATTAAGAAAGATGCTTAGCTACAGCCCTTAGAAACACACTTAGAAAAATATTTGTTATCTTCTAGGCCTTTTGAGGAGAATCCTGAACATTAGGATAATCTTATAGGAGAAGTCATGATGACTATGACTGCCAAAAAAATTTGTTTTGGTGGGGAATTGTCATTTAACTGCATATGTGGTAACATTTTACCAAGACAAAGAAAAAATAATTCTCCCCAAAGGAATAAACATTTTTTTTCCCTCCAAATTCTCCTTGCATGGTAGAACATTTAGGAAATGGAATAGTAATTATCTTTTAAATCAGGCTGTCTATACGACTTCATTTTAAGCTTTCTGGAGGAAAGGAACAATACTAATTTAGCAATTTCATATAAAGATAAGTCACATGAGATGCTGCCTTTATACAATACAAACCAAGATGAAGATTTATAACATTATCTATATTCTCAAACTAATGCTTATGCAGTTACTACTTTTCATCCAGTATACCTGAGAAACTACCTGGAATGCATCACAGTTGAAGTGGAAAGTGGAAAGCAAAACAAAACAAAACGAAACAAAACAAACATAAAAACAAAACCCCACCCAAAACTCTCCATCTAAGATATATTGCAGGAATTCCCCAAACACTCATCCACAAAGATTGCATCTTTTTGGCTCAGGGCGAAAAGAAAGCCTGCCCCTAGGGGTTAAACATTATCAGTCAGTACTTTGTTATGTATTCAGCATAGGCTGTGAGCTGAGCACAAAAAAGGCTCAGAATCTGCATACACCTGCTAATTCAAATTCTCTAGCAGATACCACAGTTTAATATCCTTCAAGAGAAGGGAACATGTAACTCCCATAAGTGTATATAAACTTCCATATTTGCCTATTTCAGATATAATCTAGCTTTACTTAAAGAGAAATGGCAGTACCCTGGGGTAGGTTGGGAAGGGCATCATTTTCTTTCCAATCGGAAATCATGAGAATGCCTATCATTGACTGAGAGCTTACCATTTGCCAGGTACAGTGCTAAGTACTTTACGTGTACTATGCCATTTAATCAATACAACAATCTTAATAAATAAACTTTTAATCTGTGTTCTATAGGGAAGAAAATTTAGGCTTAAGGGAGTAAAGAGTTTCACCCAAAGGACTCAGCTGGTAGGTGGGGACACTTTAAATAACCTTGGCTTTTTCCGGAGCTTACACTCTTAACTCCAGAACTACCCATCTAACAGGTAACCATTCATTTAATCTAATCTATGCACTACTTAATAAGACTATAAAAGTTAAACGTACGCTTTCATTCTAAAATAATTTAGAAATGGATAAGCATGATTAATTTTTAAACCATCAATTACCAGATTAAAATATTCCTTCAGTTATAAGATGTCCCATTTATGCACTACTAATTTATGTGCTGCCAATTACCTCATTGATAATAAGACACATGCCAATTTTTGAGAGAATCAAATGCAAGAAAATATAGACCTTAACACTGATGAAACAGCTTTTTTTTTTTTTTTTTTTTTGAGACAGAGTCTCGCTGTTGCCCAGGCTGGAGTGCAGTGGCGTGATCTCGGCTCACCGCAAGCTCCGCCTCCCGGGTTCACACCATTCTCCTGCCTCAGCCTCCCGAGTAGCTGGGACTACAGACGCCCGTCACCACGCCTGGCTAATTTTTGTACTTTTAGTAGAGACGGGGCTTCACTGTGTTAGCCAGGTTGGTCTCAATCTCCTGACGTTGTGATCCGCCCGCCTCATCCTCTCAAAATGCTGGGATTACAGGCGTGAGCCACCGCGCCCGGCCGGTAGGGGTGTGTCATTTTACATATTTGCTTCTCTTCTTTCTATCTGTCATCCCTTTCCAGTCTCATACATTAGCTTCTCTTTACTAGTCTCTTAAAAGTTCGTGTTCCCAGAATTGGTGCTATCCTCTTTTTGCTGACTACACTCTCCTAGGCAATCTCAGCTAGGATTACAAGGATTCAACCATCTCCAGATGACATCTGTAAGTATATTTTCAGCTGATTCTTTCCTCAGACTCCAGACCATATTTCGATGGTTTGTCACCAAAGTGATATTGTGTAAATCTCTTAGATTCAACATGTTAAAAAGTCTAACCCTAAGCCTGCTTCCCCTTCTGAGGTCCAGGTCTTAGGGTGGCAGTATAATGCAGTATACTGTAGGGAAAAAAGATATTAGACTACAGGTCTAAGTTCAAATCCTAGCTCTGACATTTAGCTCCTGTAAGACCTTGAGTAAATGATTTAACTTTGCTTTAAAAGCCTGCTTCTTTATTTAAAAAGTGGAGCTAATGAAGATAGCTTGCAGAAGGTGGTAAAGATTAAATCAGCTAATTATGAAAATAACTATTATGTTGTCTAAGACATAAGGGCATCCAATAAATGGTTGCTATTTTTGCTATTATTGAGATCTTCTGCCCAGGAATATATGCCGGAAACTTGGAAAAGTCAATGTCAGGTTTTGAAAAAAATCTATTTTCTAGCTCTCAAACTGCATGTCTACTCATATTCACTGAGTCTACTTGAAAAACTATCCCTTCCATTGTATGTAAACTCTAAGTTTCCTCTTTTACATTAATATTTAATCAATATTCAAGTCTCTCCCATTTAAAAATCACTGTCTTCCCTTTAAGACCCGTGATATAATTTTCCATTGTTTCAAAGATCTCTGAAAAATTTAAATTTTCTTTTTGAAAATATTTATTTTTTTTCCAGTTCATTTGTGGATATTTTATGTATTATGTCATTATTGAGAATGGAATTTTTGTTTGCTTATTTATTCTGTTCCCTGCGTCTCCCTGAAACTTTCTAACGGGTATGGGTAGTATATAAGAAAGCTATTGACATTTATCTGCTTTTTCCTACAGCTGACTATATTATTCCCTTATTAAACTTTTAAATTATGGAACCAGTACACTTTTACTATAGAAATTTTAAACACACATATAAATAAAAATTCAGATCATTTGCAGTCCTAGCATCAAAGACAACTACTTTTAACAGCTGCATATATAACTTTTCTGCACAGCTTATCATAAATTAAAATATACTTTATAAAAATAGGATCACACTGTGCATGTTGTTTTACTGTCACCTAGTAAAGATTTAGTGAGTGTAGGTTAATATTAATGTTATAATCAACATTATTATCAACTGTCAACATAAATCTTCCTGCATAAACATCAGGATTCAGACTGATTTCAAACATAAAAACTAAGAAATGGGTGGGATGTTGTGGCTCACACCTGTTATCCCAGCTACTTGGGAGGCTGAGGTTGGAGGATCTCTTGAGCTAGGGAGGGTGAGGCTGCAGTGAGCTATGCTGGCACCACTGCACTCCAGCTTGAGTGAAAGAACAAGACCCCGTCTCTTAAAAAACAAAACAAATCCTAAGAAATGTCTGCAAGAGACATATAACCAAATAAATAAGAATTGGATGAAATTATAGCTATAAAAATTTAAGACAAATCAGAATTCATGAGAATGTAAGTGAAACAAGTAAAAAAGCAGGTTGTTTTTAGTTAACAAATGTTTACTTACAGTAAGGAAACAGTAGGTGTTTAATGCTATGAACATTTCCACGGCAATGTATCAATAGAGGTAGTCTAACCTTAATAGGCTATAACACATCTTTCTTGGATTAATTAAAATAAAAGTAAGAGGGCTAGAAAAATCTGAGTGGATGAAAGGATGCTTTTTTTAAAAATACATTATAGGCATCTTTACATTTCCATACCAAAAATAATACATATAAAATAGTGTTGCTGGGTGTGGTGGCTTTGGGAGGCCGAGGCAGGTGGATCACCCAAGGTCAGGAAATCTAGAACAGCCTGGCCAACATGGTGAAACCCCATCTCTACTAAAAATACAAAAATTAGCCAGGTATGGTGGTACATGACTGTAGTGTCAGCTACTTGGGAGGCTGAGGCAGGAGAATAGCTTGAACCCAGGAGGCAGAGGTTGCAGTGAGCTGAGATTGTGCCATTGCACTCCAGCCTGGGCAAGAAGAGCAAAACTTCATCTCAAAAATAAATAAATAAATAAATAAATAAATAAATAAATAAATAAATAGTGTTTCCCAATGTTTTTTTTTTTTTTTTAATTCCTCCTAATAGTAGCTGTTAATTTCTGAATGTTTTCAAAAGTTCACACCACATTAAATAAACTTAAAAATCTCAGGTCTGCCTTTAATGTTTGAAATAATAATGATCATCATCATCCTAAACCTAAAACAATGTCAGGTTTTGGAGAAAAAAATTTTTTGCTTAGAAACTTTGATCATGTGATGCCCACATAAGCACTGAGTATTCTTCTTGAAGGAATCTTGTGTCCTTCAATCAAACTGGGTGTGGGAAAGAGAACTCAAAGTGGGCCAGGCTTGATTGCATTGCTTTCCTTTTATAGTCACAAATGGAGAAAAACCAGCTCTGCAAATGTATGTTGGTGAAGTGAGTAGGTGGCATTCAAAGTCCACTCATTTGTTTTGGAGTAAACAGAGAAATGTTTTGCCCAAAATTTTTTCAAAGTGATTTGCTGGAAGTTATTTTGTCAACTGAATGAAACTTGAGTCCTGAACACTCCTCATGAATATCTTTCTGACAAAGACTGCATGTAGGTGAGAAAGGGATTCTCACAAGCTCCAAATGGACTGCCAGCTGTGATGTGGGGATGCTATCATCCACTTATTCCTGAAGCAGATTAAGTGAAATTTCTCCCTTCTCTGAATTCATCTTAAGGAACCTGTTTTTTGAGATCTTTAAAATTCAGAACCATGTTTGGAACAGTATAATAAAGTGGACTCTGGTACAACATTGAATTGCAATCATGGCTCTGCCTATTTTTTTTTTTTTTTTTTTTTGAGACAGAGTCTTGCTTTGTCACTCAGTGCTTGGCTCACTGCAACCTCTGCTTCCCTGGTTCAAAAGATTCCTGTTCCTCAGCTACCCTAGTAGCTGGGATTAAAGGCATGTGCCACCATACTTGGCTAATTTTTTGTATTTTTAGTAGAGACAAGGTTATACCATGTTGGCCAGGCTGGTCTCGAACTCCTGACTGCAAGTAATCTGCCTGTCTCAGCCTCTCAAAGTGCTCGGATTACAGGCATAAGCCACCGTGCCTGGCCACTGGCTCTGCCAGTTATTATACCTGAGTGCTCTAGGGCAAGCTACTATGATCCTCTGTGTCTCCATATCCTTCCCTATAAAACCCTATCTGCATACTTCCAATGACTGTCTTAAGTACTACATGAAGCAATACATAGAATACATTTGAAAAATGTTAGTGAGTCTCATTAGTACAGCTGGACTTTCTCTGAAAAAACTTAATGTATCAAGGAATGATGTTGACTTTTTTTTTTGAGATGGAGTCTCGCTCTGTCGCCCAGGCTGGAGTGAAGTGGTGTGATCTCAGCTCACTGCAACCTCCGCCTCCCTGGTTCAGGCAATTCTCCTGCCTCAGCCTCCTGAGTAGCTGGGACTACAGGCATGCACCACCATGACCAGCTAATTTTTGTATTTTTAGTAGAGATGGGGTTTCATCATGTTGGCCAGATTGATCTTGAACTGCTGACCTCAAGTGATCTGCCTGCCTTGGCCTAATGATATTAATTTTGCCCCTTGCAGTTTCAGTTCTTTGTAAAATCTTCAAATATAATACATCTTGCAACCATGTTATGCTTTGCTGAATGCTTGTAAGTTTGAAGCAATTGCTTTTGTCTTTATTGTCTCAGAAGTAGGGCAATATTATCCTTCAGCTCATAAATCTTCCCAAGCATGCTTCCTTCTGACCTGACTGAAAAGGTCAAACAAAACATAAGGTAATATAAATACTCCGGACTGTTTCTTTTCACAGTTTGGTTTCAATTTTTAATGTTAAAATCTTCAATTCATTTGTAACATATTTAAGTCTAAAGTATAATTTTTAGATTTAACATATAGTTATTAAGACATTAATCAATGGTTTCAAAATTTTTTTATTGAATGAGCCAACTTTTCTCCACAGATTTGAAAATCTAACATACACCAAAATCTTCCATGCACCTATTATAATAGTTGTCTGTTTACTGTCATTCTCCCATTGGATCTTAAGTTTCACAAGGAAAGTGGTCACTTTAGTTCATTGCTTGTTCACTAGCACCTGGAGGTAATATTACAGCTTGTCTTAGTAGTAATGACTGAAAATGGCTTTCCTCTTGATCTCTTAATGTGATTACCATTTTATGGATTTTTCTAATGATGAACAAATGCTACATTAGTGTGACACATCTTTGTTTTTTTGAGACAGAATTTTGCTCTTGTTGCCCAGCGGGAGTACAACGATGCGATCTCAGCTCACTACAACCTCTGCCTTCTGGGTTCAAGTGATTCTCCTGCCTCAGCCTCCTGAGTAGCTGAGATTACAGGCGCCTGCCACCACACCCAGCTAATTTTTGTATTTTCAGTAGAGTAGGGGTTTCACCGTGTTGGCCAGGCTGGTCTCGAACTGCTGTCCTCAGGTAATCCACCAGCGTCGGCCTCCCAAAGTGCTGGGATTACAGGTGTGAGCCAAATCTTAGCTGGTCACATTTAGGAATCTTTCAATATTCTGCCAGATTTTATTAATATTTGCTATTTGACTTAAGATTTCCTACACGTGGTTTTAGTAGAAGTGTTCTTTTTTTTTTTTTTTGAAGGCAATGTCTCACTCTGTCGCCTATGCTCGAGTGCTGTGGCATGAACACGGCTCCCTGCAGCCTTGACCTCCTGGGCTCAGGTAACCTTCCCACCTCAGCCTTCTGAGTAGCTGGGACTACAGGCACACGACATTACTCCCAGCTAATTTTTTTGTTATTTTTTGGAGACAGGGTTTCGCCATGTTGCCCAGGCTGGTCTCTAACTCCTGGACTCAAGCAATCCCGCCCCACTCAGTCTCTCAAAGTGCTAGAATTAGAGGTGTGAGTCACCGTGCCAGGCCTCTTAATATTTTAAGAAAAAAAAAAATACAGAATTTATTCATAGTAAAGCAATGTGACTATAGTTAACAATATTGTATTGTATACTTGAGACTTGTTTGAAATACTTAAGAATGCTGATCTTAAGTATTTTAACCACACAAGAGAAAAAGAAAAAAAGGAAAATGGTAATTATGCGGTGTCAGATATGTTAATTACCTTGATTGTGGGGACTATTTCATAATTCATATCTATATAGAAACATTAAGCTATAGACTTGTACATAACGTTTTTATTTTTCAATCATACCTCAATAAAGATGAGGAAAAAAATAATTTGGTCATAGATATCCTAGCTTCATAAAATAAAATGCAAAGTTTCACAAGACGTTTCCATGCTTTGAGATAGATTAGATAACATAGGACATTTGTGTTCCTTCAATGTTTGACAGAATTGAGTGATAATAAATATGTCTGGAATTTGCATTTCGGGGGAAGGAGAAGTATTTCTTTAAATTCTGTTTTTGTCAATGTCATTTATAGTTGTTAGCCATTTGAGGCTCATTTTGGTCATTTAAGAAAACATTTTTGGGGCCAGGCGCAGTGGCTCACACCTGTAATCCCAGCACTTTGGGAGGCCGAGGAGGGTGGATCATGAGGTCAGGAGTTTGAGACCAGCCAGACCAACATAGTGAAACCCCATTTCTACTAAAAATACAAAAATTAGCCGGGTATGGTGATGCACGCCTGTAATCCCAGCTACTCAGGAGGCTGAGGCAGGAGAATCGCTTGAACCTGGGAGGCAGAGGTTGCAGTGAGCTGAGATTGCACCACTGCACTCTAGCCTGGGTGACAGAGCAAGACTCTGTCTCAAAAAAAAAAAAAGGAAAGGGAAGGGAGGGGAGGGGAGGGGAGGGGAGGGGAGGGGAGGGGAGGGAGGGAAAAGGAAAGGAAAGGAAAGATTCATTTTGCGGATTGAATTGTCACAGAGTTAAAATTGAATTGTCACAGAGTTAAAAATATTACTTTTCAAATATATTAAAAAAAATTCCCAACACATCTATGGTTATATACCTCTTTTTATTCCTAATTTCATATTTTCTTTGAGATGGAGTCTTGCTCTGTCACCCAGGCTGGAGTGCAGTGGTGCAATATCGGCTCACTGCAACCTCTGCCTTCCAGGTTCAAGTGATTCTCCTGCCTCAGCCTCCCGAGTAGCTGGGCTTACAGGTGCCCGCCACCATGCCAGGCTAATTTTTTGTATTTTTAGTAGAGATGGGGCTTCACCATGTTGGTCAGGCTGGTCTTGAACTCCTGACATCAGGTGATCTGCTGCCTTGGCCTCCCGAAGGGTTGGGATTACAGGTGTGAGCCACAGCGCTTGGCCAATTTCAATGTTTAAAATCCCTTAAAATTCTCTTTGTGGCCAGTATAAATCTTATAAATATTTAATTGACCTTGTAAATTACTTTCTGTAGCATGCAAAGTACAATGTGTAGTTGTTAATTTCAGCTTTGAGCAGTCACTCCTCTATATCTTTTGTGTGCGAATGTTCATTTACTCTGAAAAGAAAGTCCAAATTGCAACAGCAGTTGTGTTTCTTCCAATCCTTGTACTTCCAAATGTGTTCTGATAGGATGAAAGTTTTATGAGGATTGCTTTGCCAGTGTTTACTGAATTTTTAACAGCAAAAAATAATAAAGTTGCACAGTATAATACTTTTGCCTGTAATTCAACAGTAGCACCCCAAATTTTTTAGTTTGTTGTCTGGTATATGTTTTCAACTTCTCTATTATTATATTTTTAAAGATGTACCTTTGGACCACATAGTTGTTGAATTTTTTTTAAAAGCCAATTTGAATCCTTGTCTTTTAACAACATAGGGTAGTCACTGCATGGTAATAAATGTTTGGTTTTAATTTAAAGCTATGGTTTGTTTTTTGTGCTTCCAGAATGGTTTCTCCCCGCCTCCCTTAGCCATATAGATTAAGAAGTTCCCTCTCCCCTTAGCCATACTGATTACGAAGTTTTTTCCCCTCCTCTCTTTAATGAAGAGAACGAGTAACTTAGGAAGTTATTCATCCTATTTTTACTCTGCTAGTGCTTAACTTTGAACTTTCTTTCTTTTTTTTTTTTTTTTGAGATGGAGTCTTGCTCTGTCGCCCAGGCTGGAGTGCAGTGGCCAGATCTCAGCTCACTGCAAGCTCCGCCTCCCGGGTCTACGCCATTCTCCTGCCTCAGCCTCCCGAGTAGCTGGGGCTATAGGCGCCCACCACCTTGCCCGGCTAGTTTTTTGTATTTTTTTTTTTTTGGTAGAGACGGGGTTTCACTGTGTTAGCCAGGCTGGTCTTGATCTCCTGACCTCGTGATCTGCCCGTCTCGGCCCCCCAAAGTGCTGGGATTACAGGTGAACTTTCTTTATCCTGTATTTTTTTTATCAATGCTGATTATAAAACAGCTATTTTTTACTCTCCTTGGACTCTTTTGTCTTCCTCCTGCCTAATTGTTGAGAAACATTCTATAATTGCAGATCCCTGCTATTAGTCTGTTACATTATTCTTTTTTGAGGAATCATTTATCATTAGCTTTATGGCTCACCACTATGTTAACAACTGCTAGTCACAATTAATTCTATGCTACTTAAAAAAATTACTCTTATAATATCTTCCCTTTCTTGAGTTCTTTATTCTGATTAATTACTTGTGTGGCTCCACCTTGCCTTTATAAATTTTGCTTTTCTGGGGATTTATACAGAAGTGGGATATGTTGTGAGTCTTTCAGTGTCAAAGATGATCTTGCTGTTGCTCTTTGACGAAAAGATGCCTCAGTAAGCTGTAAAATTTGAGCAACAGCCTTTTCCCCTCTAATGCCTAAGGTGATGGATGCTCCATTATTTTTAGCATGCGGGACTATTAGGTAACTGGATACAAAGTAATTCTCTTTCCTTTGAGATAACCATCTCTTCCCTCACTCCACCTTACCCGACTCTCACACATCTGGATGCTTATAGTTCTTTATTTATTTATTTATTTATTTATTTGAGACGGAGTCTCACTCTGTCGCCCAGGCTGGAGTGCAGTGGCCGGATCTCAGCTCACTGCAAGCTCCGCCTCCCGGGTTTACGCCATTCTCCTGCCTCAGCCTCCCGAGTAGCTGGGACTACAGGCGCCCGCCACCTCGCCCGGCTAGTTTTTTTGTATTTTTAGTAGAGACGGGGTTTCACCGTGTTAGCCAGGATGGTCTCGATCTCCTGACCTTGTGATCCGCCCGTCTCGGCCTCCCAAAGTGCTGGGATTACAGGCTTGAGCCACCGCGCCCGGCCTGCTTATAGTTCTTTAAAATGTAATAATTTTGTGAGAGTATGTTTAAAAGTGAATCGTCATTACTTTCTGTTTAATAACAATTTTATTGAGATATGATTCTCGATTTTATCAACACAATCACTCCTCAATTTCCAATGACAATACACATTAGAAATTTAGAGGTTTTTAAAAAAAATTATTATTTTTGCAAGGTTGCTTCAAAGGAGTCCATTTGCTATGGTTGCTCACAGTCTTCTTTTGAATCTTCCCTTTTGGAACATCTTTCAACTTAAGGTCCTTTAAAATCAAATCCAAATTTCTCGATATGACACATAAGTCTGTAACTCTCTCGACTTTAAACATAGCACTGCTTCTTCAGAGAACAAACAATCTTGTCACTTAAGGAGAATTTCTTGATGCCCTAAAGCTGACTTAAATACTCGTCTGACATGCTCTCTTAAGTATATGTACTTCTACTATTATTCAATGTATTCTGTATTATAATTGCGTATTTCATTGCCTGTTGCCTCAACTGCATTGTACCTTTTCAGGGGTGAGCCAGTGTCTTTTTCACTCTATCTCATTGCCCTGCACAGTTTCTGGCACAGACATTTCCATGTCTGGTGATTTTTTCCACATTGCTTACCCAGATAGTCTACATGTAACCAATATTGAGAATTGCGAGTGTTCTATCAAAAATGTTGTGGGTTTTTCATAAAAACTTTTAGGTTCTAGCAAAAGAAAAAAAGTGACTGCAGCTTAGATGACTCTCCTTGTCTATCACTGTGACCCACAGGCACTGTCTGTTCTGCAGTTAGCCTGACTTTGCCGAGAGTAAACCATGTGAGAATTCTGAGCCATCACATGGGTATGTGTTTGTGCTGTGAGTGGGGGAATCTCTTCTCTAGTACCTATGTAATTACCAGAGGCTCCAGACATTTCAAAATATGTCCCCGCTCCTCTTCCACAACTACGCTGCAGTTCACCCAGGTCTCCAGCTCCTGCTGTTGTAAGCTGAAGGATATTTGTGAGCACTGGTCAGGGGCCTCTCTGTTTACTTTCCAGGTAGGGTCCTCCTTAGCATGGGATGAACCATAAGCTAACAGTTCTTGCTGGAAACAAGTTTTGTTAAGCTAGGCGTTTGCATGGCACCTTTTCCTGGTGGTCTGCAGTGATAAAGACTTTTTCCTACTAAATTCATTTGGACACTTCAGAGGTGATACAATTGGAGTTGGATGGTGGAGGTGGTGATGAACGTTTGGCGTTTCATATGTATGCTCAGGTCATCACCTTGAACCAGAAGCCCATCCAATATGCCCTGCAGCTGTCTGTTGTTGCCATATTGCTTTTCTTCCCTTTGATTCTATTGGCTCCATCTTGGAAAATATGCTAGATTCTTTATGCTTTTCTGGTTTCCCCATCAGGTTCTTCTTTTCTCTCCATGGGTTTGCCAGGTTCAGTCCTCAGCCATCCTTTCCTCTCTTTCTACATATATTTCCTGGGTAATATCTACTTCTTGGCTTCAACTACCACATGTACCAGTGGTTCTCAAACTCCTCCCCTAAATATTGTTTATATAGAGATACACTTCCATTAGACACAGTGATTCTCAATCACAGGGACATCTTGAAATCTCAAAAGGAGCATTAAATAAGCAGTTCTCACATGTGGGGATCTTTGGTCTGAGACACCTGTCTGTTCCATTTCTGGTAAATGGCATCCATCATCCACTGAAATTGTCCAGGCTAAAAGCCCTGAAGTCACCACTAGACTTGAGGACAGAGAGGGTGTCTCTCTTGTTCCCCACCATATCTAACAGAATGCCTAACACATAGCAGTTCAACAATATTTGTTGAAGCAATAAATTCAATTACTAAATTCTGTGATTTCCAATTCTTATATTTTCATCTCATTCACTTCTTTTCAACTTACACTATCAGTACTTTTGTTAAAATCACCACTATTGTTTACCTGGCTTACTACCATAGTTTCCTAACCTCCGACTCTGCTTCCTCCAACCCACCTCCATGCTACAGTTACCTTTTTCAGTTACAGATCAATTCTTATTAACCTTCAATGTAAGGTCCTTTAAAATCAAATCGAAATTTCTCAATATGACATATAGGTCTTAACTCTCTTGACTTTAAACATAGCATTCCTTCTTCTTCAAAAAACAAACCCAGATATAATTGTAAGGAGAATTTCTTGATGCCCTAAAGCTGACTTAAATATTCATCTGACATGCTCTCTTAAATATATGTACTTCCACTATTATTGAATGTATACCGTATTATAATTGTATATTTGATTACCTGTCTCCCCTCAACTGCATTATACATTTTCATGGGTGGGCCAGTATCTTTTCGCTCTCTCAGTGCCCTGCACATTTTCTGGCACACAGTAAGCATTCCAGGAGTATCTGATGAATATATGTATTTCTAATTCAGGTTGAGTATCCCTAATCTAAAAATACAAAATCTGAAATGCTATAAAATCCAAAGCTTTTTGGGGACTGACCTCGTGCTCAAAGGAAATGCTCATTGGAGCATTTGGGACTTCAGATTTTCAGATTAGGGATGTTCAACCCATAAGAATAAAGCCAATATTCCAAAATTCAAAAAAGTCTGAAATCCAAAACACTTCTGGTCCCAGGTATTTTGGATAAGGGGCATTCAACCTGTATCACCATGGAAGCTGATAATTTTGAAACTACATAATGGGAAAGGGATCTGAACCCAGCTGGGATCCATAAATAGGTACCAGGGGTCCATGAATACCATGCAGTTGTTCCTAACATTTTGTGTTTACATATTTTTTTTTTTTTGAGGACTTTCAGGCTGTCAAAAACTAATAATTCTATAAATTTAAGAAATATTACTGTTGGTGTTTATTTGATCAGACAAGAATATGCTAAGTGTATTACAAACTAACAAAAACAAAAAATAACCATTACACACAAGACACAGACACACATGCAGGGATTTACTTAATCCTGTCAAGCCTTATGGTAAAATTACCAAAAAGGGACAAAAATCAGAAGAGTTAGAGGGCTGCTGGAAGACTGAAGAAGAACAGATGATGCAAAAAAAGAATTTAGAAGGCAGAATAGAAAGAGAAAAGTTACCTCTGCTTACTCAGCCATTTATACAAGGTCCCTGTGTTGCCAGTACATGAAAGATTGGCTTCATTATAAAGTATGTCAGTGTCTGAAGACAGTAATGTAATTCTGAAAACTGCAAGCCGGGAGTGGTGGCTCAAGCCTGTAATCCACGCACTTTGGGGGGCCAAGGCGGGCGGATCATGAGGTCAGGAGTTCAAGACCAGCCTGGCCAATATGGTGAAACCCCATCTCTACTAAAAACACAAAAATTAGCCAGGCGTGGTGGCACGTGCCTGTAGTCCCAGGTACTTGGGAGGCTGAGGCAGAAGAATTGCTTGAACCCGGGAGGAGGAGGTTGCAGTGAGCCAAGATCCACCACTGAACTCCAGCCTAGGAGACAGAGCAAGACTCTCAAAACAAAAAACAAAAAACTAAAAAAACTGCAAACTTCAGCTTGCCCTAATGCTGCCCAACTTCAGGAGAATCCTGTTCTATAATCTAGTTGTCTTTTCAGTTCAGTCCAGTGAATCCCTGTTTAGACCCTGACCCTCAACAGTAGGAAGGAGAAAGAAAAGGCTGACAGTGGCCTCGGCAATAAGCAAGAAGGGGCAGGGATCAGAGTGGGCGACACACTTCCTTACTTCTCAGGTGACCATCTTTCTCTGACTCATTCTACTCTTTCGTCTTTATTTATGGCATAGGTTATATACTTTTCTATTAGCAGGAATCTTGATACTATCTCATGCACTTTGGTAAAATGAGAAAATGTAATGTAAGTTCTGAAAAATACAGGTAGTTTTGAAAATTCTAGGTATAGATTTATGACTGTTGATTATGTTCAGCCTCTCATTAATTATTTACTGAAGGAAATGAGTATGATTTTTCTTTTTAAATTTGTAACTTTTTGTATCAGCACATAACATTTAATACTGCCTGGTTGGATTTTTTTTTTTTTTTTTTTGAGATGAAGTCTTGCTCTGTCGCCCAAGCTAGAGTACAGTGGCATGATCTTGGCTCACTGCAACCTCTGCCTCCCGGGTTAAAGTGATTCTCATGTCTCAGCCACCCGAGTGGCTGGTACTACAGGCATGCACCACCATGCTCAGCTAATTTTTGTAGTTTTAATAGAGACGGGGTTTACCATGTTGGCCAGGCTGGTCTTGAAATCCTGACCTCAAGTGATCTGCCTGCCTTGGCCTCCCCAAGTGTTGGGATTACAGGAGTGACCCACAGTGCCCCGCCTGATTTTTAAAATGCTAATTTTTTATATCATAAGATGTTGTTTCAAATCCACTAAGGTATATAAAATACTGTGAGTTTCTTCTCAAATATGGTGACAGGCTTGATTTTGAGTGTTCTGATGCAACCTAGCCTAACTTCCTTTACCATAAAGTCTACAGAGTAGCTACTGATCTTACATCTAAGGTGGCTCAGTCATTGAAACCAACCTTGCCAATAGGGATGAAAACTGGACCCTCTTCCTCATTAACATCAAAGGAAAGTCAGAGGGTGGGAAATTTTCTCAAAGGGAATAAGTCATTGACTGGTTAATCAGAATCTAAATAATCAGGAATGACCTGCAATTATTTGAATAACAATTTGGCCCCGTATCATTAAACATCAATATATGAGAACAGCTCTGTAATAATGTACAGGAATAGGAGCCTCATGATTTTGATATATGCACTAATAATCCCACAGTGTCTTACTGCAGAACTCCAATTATATACATAAACAAAACTGTGATTGTCAGAACAATTAAATAATAATTTTTAAGGAAGTTTGGAAAAAATAAGTCTTTTCAAGGTTCTGTATTTACTTATCCTATCTGAAATTTATGTAAAGTCTTAATCTACTATTTAAAAATATATTATTTTAAATCTTAAAACAAATGGAGAACTATTGTGGGTAAATTCCCAATAAATTCATGATGAGATTTAGTTATCAATTATTCTGGCTGGGAGCTGGTGGGAAAGGGGGAGGCACAGGAAAGAAAAGAAAAAAAATGCTGTTTAATGAAGTCCCAGCTAACAGTGCACCTATTTGATACACCATTCATTTTTTTTAAAATTCCAGGATTCGCTTAAGAGTTATAATGGGTTTGCCCTGTTATCTATGCTGATATCCTTCTTGGCAAGGGATTGCTGTTAATAATTTATTGAAATATGGTTTCAGTTCCGTTATATTCATAGGTAAGTTGAACATGTCACAGAGAACTTGTGCTTTATTTTTGTCTATAATTTACATGGAACTTGAAACCCTTTGAAATGCCATTGGGACTGTTTTGAGGAAAGACAGACGGAAATGGAATAAAACGTTTCTATAACCTCGTTCACTGCCTGCTCTACTTGCATTCTTATCCTTAATCTTGTTGAAATCACTGTGTCTTCCATCTTCTTTAGTTTTCACTGCTGCAAGAGAGACCCGGGTTAGGAGGGGACTTGAATATGATGCCAGGATCAATACTGACAGCGAGATGAGGACCAGAAGAAGCTGTGAAGCCAGGACTAGAAATGAGGTGTTGGAAGTCTTCATGATCTAGCATCTACAATATGTATTCTCTTCATCCATACAGGTGTGGAATTTGCAAAATTAATCAGAAAATATTCACTCAGAAGAGGTCAACTGTCATGGGGTAATATAACTTAGTACTCTGTAACTGGAATGTGCACATTATTAGGGAGTTCTTAACATATCACTTCTGAGAACTCTAGTGTGGAATGGAAAGGAAACATGGCACACAATGATGCAGACGGGCATCACCTGGGGAATCCAGTACTCCATGCCAACAGATGGCCACAAGGTAGTATTTACCTTGATGAGCCTTGCAGACTCTGATACCCAGTCTCACTGACTGGACTCAGGAATGCAGATTCATGCTAACAAAACTCACAAGACACTGATGTGTTGAGAAAAAAAGAATGTGACTTTATTAATTCACAGTGAACAATAGAAGAATAGGGCATAACTGAATTACTCTATCAGCCTGATAGTGAATTATCTCCTTGAGAAGGCAATTTCCAGAGGGAAGCTTGGTGTGTGTGGAAGCAGAGCAAGTGAAGTTAATTATGTAGGATTCCAGTGCCACAGGGGTTAGATACCTACCAGGTGTACTGAATGCTTGCCTCAATCAGGCAGGTGTTGTTGATCTGACAGTGCTTTGTTAGGAACCATAACAATGACATTAATAGCTTTACGTTTTCTCTGTTTTAGAGACAGAAAAACTGCTAATCTGATGGGGACTGTGTGAGTGTCTGTAAGATTAGTCAATGCTCTCAATTAGGTTATAGTAAAAACCTTACTCCCCAAAGAATCTTTATGTCTCTTAAGATTATGTTGCCTCTCTTGACCTTAATCTGTTAGGTGTTCACTTCTCAGTTTACTTTTCAGAGGGTAATTTCATGTCCCTGCTGCCTGGGATCAAGAGAGGCACCACATGGTGAACTCCACATTTGCCTACAGTTCCACAAAGTGTTGTTTAAATTCAATTCAACCTGCATTTACTGTGCCAACTTTATGCTTGCTGCTGTGCCAGGTACAGAAGAAGATTAAAAAATGTAACAAGAGCCTCAGAGGAAATGTGTAACTGCTGGGTGCCTATAGCCTTTTGTTCTACTTAAGGTACATTTACTCATTCAGTTTTCACCAGTATTTATAGACCCTCTCCTATATACCAATATTTAGTAGGTACAAGAAATGTAAAAATAAACATAGACAGGTCTTGTTCCTTTTAAGAGTCTAGCAAAGGAGCAAGATCAGACAAAAAAAAAAGAAAGAAAGAAAAGAAAGGTACCGTACTGAGTGGTATAGAGCATGGTGGAGAGAGTGCTTTCCTATCAGTGGGCAGAGATGCTAGTCAAGTCTTTTCAGAAATCTGATTTTAAAACACACTAAATGATGACAATTGTTTAAAAATTTAATTGCAGTGGTATAAAGCAAAAAGTCTAAGTTCCTTCCTTGCTCCTTCCCCATGCCCTTCCTGTCTCTCAGAGCTGCCCTCAGTGAGTAGTTCAGTGAGTACCTCCAGGTCTTTTTCTAAGTATATGAAACACAAACATGCAAACATTTCCATTCCCAACATACACACATTTATATATACATACACATAAATTTATATAGTTATTATCTGTGTAAAATGTATATATTACAAACCCCTATTTACATAATATACACACACGCACACTCATTTATAAGAAATACACATGTATGGGATCATATGATATATATATAGTTTTGCAACTTGTCCTTTTACATTTAATCCTTTGTCGTAAATTATAACATGTACATAGAAAAGTGCACAAAATATATACATTAAATTTAGAAAATAATTATCCTGTACAGCTACCACCAGGTCTATTACTAGAAACTTCTGAGTACCCCAGAAACTCCCTGACCTCACCACCTCCAAATCATTGTGCTGAATTCTATGTTAAGCGCAAAAAGTTTCAGTTCTCCAATTCTTTCTGAATTTTTCACTTGCCTTCAGATTTTAGCCTTTAATTCCTTCTCTTTTAAGCCCTTTGCTGCTCTGAGGATGTTTTCTTATACGTACTCAACAGTTTCAATTATTTTTCAGCAAGAAGATTGTTCAAATAACCTAACTGCCATATTTCCAGGAATAGAAATCTGTGTTGCTTCTCAATTTCTTCCTTGTGTTAACATTATATGTAAAAATGTGGACTCTTACCTACTAGGTCATAACTTCTTAGGGATCAGAAGGCAAGCATCTTTTATTTCCCATAGCAAAAATAGTGAAATATGCAATAAATGCACCAAGAGTAGAGAATAATGGAATGGAAAAGAGAATGAGTATGTAACTATTCCTGCTCTTGAGGACTTCCCATTTTCTTTTCCAAGGGAAGATAAGATGTGTATGAATAAAACAATTTTACATGAAACAATTTGAGGAAATAAAGAGGTATATTTAAACACAATTCTTTGTATTCACTGACATGGAAAGATTTCCAATATACTTTGAAATAAAAACAAATGGCATAGAATGGTATATGTGTATAAAATATAATGCTATGTATCTATATATAAATCTATATATAAACTCTCATGTGTGCACAGGTGTGGGTGTATGCATGGCTATGCATATTCTTAATTATGCACAGAAAAATGACACATATTCTACAAACTGGGATTGGGGTCAGATGAGTTATCTTTTCATCTTTCAAATATCCTATATAATATTTTTGCCACAAGCATATATAACTTTTCTAGTCAGGAAGAAAACATATTAAGAAATACATGCTCAAGGGCAAACAGATATGATAATGGAAATCAAGATGAAAAAATGCAGGCAGATATAAATTCTTGGGAAAAGTTTTTAGGATTTTTTTTTTTTTTTTTTTTAAATTGAGATAGAGTCTCACTCTGTTGCTCAGGCTGGAGTGCAGTGGTGCAATCTCGGCTCACTGCAACCTCTGCCTCCCGGTTCAAGTGATTCCCCCGCCTCAGCCTCCCAAGTAGCTGGGATTACAGGCGTGTGCCAAAACGCTAATTTCTTTAGTAGAGAAGGGGTTTCACCATGTTGGCCAGGCTGGTCTCAAACTCCTGGCCTCAAGTGATCTGCCCGCCTCAGCCTCCCAAAGTGCTAGGTTGCTTGAGTCACCACGCCTGGCCAGGGAAAAACTTTTTGGAAAAGGCAGGACTTGAAATGGGCTCTGTAGGACTGGCAGTGTTTGAATTAGAGGACAGAGGTGGCGGGGGATGGGGTGGGGTTAGGTGAACAAGAGTTGTGTTTTGAGTAGACCTTAGGGAAGAAATAAAAATGGTATCTGAAGAGGGCCATAAGGAAGCTGGCTAAAGCTAGCTCCAAGTTTACATTGACAGAGATGATTGAAAGGGCATAACAAAGCCACTGCAGAAAATGTGGCACATCATCAATATTAAGTTTATAACTGGTTTGATGGGAAACAAAAGTCATTACAGGTCATTTTACAAGGTGTATATGAGATAATATAAACCTCATGGGGTAGTTTGTATAGAATGAGACAAAACATGTGAAAATCCCTGGTAATTTGCCAGTAATTATAGGTTTCATTATTATAATAAAGTTACACTTTAGGGAGATTATCCTGGCATTCTTGTATGAAATGTATTACAGAATAAGAAAGACTCAGAGCAAGAAGATACCTTTGCAGCGTAATATATTTGAAAAGGCCTGCCTAGTTTTCACAATCTGAAAAATACAGATAACTGTCTTAACTCACAAGATTACTATAAGGATTAAATGTACATAAAATGGTATGGCCAAAAAGTATGTATTCATTTCTTCTCAACTGCTATTAGTCTAGATGAATGTTGATAAAAATCAGAACTTATACCCTGGTCAAGGACCTGGAAAAGATAAAGCCCAGAGAATTTTTTTTTTTTTGAGACGGAGTCTCGCTCTGTCGCCCAGGCTGGAGTGCAGTGGCAGGATCTCGGCTCACTGCAAGCTGTGCCTTCTGGGTTCACGCCATTCTCCTGCCTCAGCCTCCCGAATAGCTGGGACTATAGGCGCCTGCCACCACACCCGACTAATTTTTTGTATTTTTTTTAGTAGAGACGGGGTTTCACCATGTTAGCCAGGATGGTCTCGATCTCCTGACTTCGTGATCCGCCTGCCTCAGGCTCCCAAAGTGCTGGTATTACAGGCATGAGCCACTGTGCCCGGCCAGATATTTTTCTAAATAAATAATCAATAGAGATCTATTTATTAGATGTAGAAAGTGAAAGTGGAAAAAGTGAAGATTTCTAGGTTTCCAGGAAGGGAGACTGGTGGAATGGTGATGTGTCTGACACAAACCAACCTAGATCTGTGATTACAATATATTTGGGAGTTATGACAGTCTTATCATGAGTTTCATCTCCTCCATCTGTTTTCCCTGCCCCAACTCACAACCTTCTTTGTATTAATATAAAGATGTCTTGGAATATTTTAAAACAAAAGTGCATTTACATTCATTTCATTTTGGAAAAAAATTCAAGCATGCATAAAAACCTTAAAATAATTGAGACATACAAAATTACTATATATTCGATTTATCGCAGTGGGCAAAACTTACCAATACCTTGTTATAAGTAAAAAAACTCCACATGTGACTTTAAGTAATAAAAATCCTACATAAATAAAATATTTAACAGAATTAAACATCTTTAGGGTTTAAAATTATTTGTATTTGTTCTTACAAGAACCAGAACATAAAATTATGAAAAATTTAAAAAGATCAATAAAAATTAATCACAAAAATGGTTCTGATTTACTGTGCTTTAAAAATTCTTTTCTTCTAAGTGGATTCTGACTTCTAAATTACATGTTACGATCCCAGAATGTAGCTTAAAGCAGAGTTTATCACAGCTTTACAGTATTCCCAAAGTCTAAATTACATGCTTATGTTGCCTAGCTGGAGGACAAAAAGTTTTAGTACTATTACATGATAACATGCAAAAACTGGGAAAGCTTCAAAGTGATCTGCCACGCTTCAGATTCCTTACTTTTCTGTAAGGTCACATCCCTGTAGAAGATGACAGAGTTGGCAATTGCGTAACTAAGTCTCCAGAACGAGTTACAACCCTGGAATGTGACCATTCTTTTGCAATGTAGTTGGTCACCATCATATGAAAATCTTGAGAAATAAAATATCCTGTTTACCTGCTAGTTCCTGTCAGAGAATAACTCATTCACATAACAGTCCTTTAGTCTCAACTACTAACCTATCTTTTTTAGTACTTATAATTAGATTTTTAAAAGAATATTAAGAGTATTTCTACATACTTGAAAAGGTTAAAAAAAAAGAAGAAAATAAATACATCTTGGCTTTACGATAACATAAGAAAGGGGAGGTGAGACTACAGAAATGAAACAAAACTGGCTATGAGTTGCCCAATGTTGAAGGTGGGGATGAGTACGCAGAACATTCTACTGGGCCCACTTTACATATGTTTGAAATTTTCCGTCATAATTTCCTTCTTACCTAATTTTTCAAAATTGTCTCCTAACTCTACACCTAAAAAGAAACATTACAGTACTATTAATAGTATGGTAATAAATGTGTCATCTTTAAAATACTGAGTTACGATTCTAAAAGCACCTGAGGCTTATTTGCTCAACAACAATAACAAAAACTATGCCAGACAATAATTCTGTTTATGTGCACAGTGCTTACAGAAAGCACTTTCATGCTCATGATCTCAACTGATGTTCAAGATGATCCTGTGAGATACAGTGGGTGACATTCTAATTTATGAAAAAGAAACACAAGGTTCAGAGTCAGGTGGCTTTCCTTTATTTATTTATTTATTTATTTATTTATTTATTTATTCAGTATGCCAGTATATACTGAATACTACCATGTACCAGGCAGACCTGTCCTAAATGTTAAAAAGAGATAAAGAAAACGTGGTTCCTTCTTTCAAGAGGTGCATAGTAGAGGGAACAGATTCATAAACTGTTAACTACCTGATGATGTCATCCATGCTACAGTTAAGTGTATTCCCAAATTTCTTTTACTATGACCTGCAGCAAGAAATATATTTTTTATCATAACCCAGTATATACAACTGTATGCTTACGTGAAAAAAAATTTCATGAAATAATATTCTTCCTATGCATGATATACACTGGTATTTTCTAATCCACCTTTTCAGCATCTTTTAAGTAAAATACTGTGGGTTGCAACCTATAGTGTGCAAAAGTGCTATGGTGGGAATGACCAGAGTTCTGTTGTAACACAAAAGGAAAAAAAACTCTGTTCCAGGGAACAAAGACAGGCATTAAAGAGGTTGATCTCTGGGAAGTATCAATATTAAAGTGGCGGAACTCAAACAAAGGTCTTCAGATGCTTTAATCCCTTCGTTCTTGCAATAACTGTGCTATTTTATGCCAAATCAAAAGGAACAATAGACTGTGAACTCATTGATGAGTTATGAAGACAAGTCATTGTCTTGAAGGGATGTCAGCAATCTAATCACATCTACTGAATCCTCATTATGTGGCACAGCACTTCCTGTGTATTAGATCACCCCACTACTACCTGTAAAACAACTATAAACATCTTTTACTAATATATCATATAATTAATGCTTCTCTCTAGGACTATAAGGTTTATTCTACAGTTAACAGTCCTAAGTATTTCTTCTCTCAAAAATTCTATAAAATAAAGGCTTGCCAAGTAAGAAACCAGAATAATATATATTAGATAGAAAATCAGATACTATAATTTTTAATCAACCACCCATCTATATGGTGATTTTGTTTAATGCATTGTTTTTGATCCAAGGCAGTGGTACCTACTATGCAGAGTTCAGTGAAGAGTTAGCAAACCCTGATCTGTCTACCTGTGCTAGTATCTCATGCTGCTGCCCCCTGCTGTCTAAGAAAGACAGGGGCAAAATCTGGAAGATGATTTTTCTTTGCCATTTCCTCCATTAGGAATGTTTTCCATTTTTAGGTATTTGTTTTGCAAATCTATTTTGCCCAATTTGTGAACTTGACCTAGACTGGTAATTTCTTTGTACCTTTTATCCATTAAGCAATAAAAAAGAAAAAGTGTTTTTCCTCATTGGCATATGATTAGCTTACAATAGTACTACTATTCATCTGGTGTTGAATAAATATTCACTGAAGATACTGAACAGTGTTGAAACTGAACAGAAAAGAGACAAAAGGAAGAAAGTTAATTGGATTTCATGAGATACAGAGGAACTACAGCTGTTTCTCATTCCCACTTCCCCAAGGGATGTTCATGCTTTGAACATCAATAATGATTTTGGTGGCTGAAGGTTTTTAAAAAATCATAGTCTTAATTGAAATCAAGTGAAATTGAACCAAACCCAAGACACCAATCAGTCCTTGTGTCTTTAATCATATAATTGTAGGGCCTTATTAAATTGAAAGGGTTCTGGATAAGGCTTTATAGGTATTGGCTCAGTAATAGAGGGTTGGCCAGGAGGAAATAATAATTACACTTTGAAAAAGTTACTGAAAAGCATGAGCCATTTGTAAAGACATTCTGATATTTGGATGAATCTCTAATCTCTTTGCCTGGAAGACACATTTAGGCTCGATAACTCTGAATGTTCCAAAGAAATCTGAGTAAGTCAATGAACTACATACAAACTGCAAGGTTTTCAAAAAGATATTTGTGTTATATGCTACACAAAAGATCTATTTTAAGAGTATTCTTTAACATTTTCAAAATTAAAACTAAAATCGTTTTACTGTTTTATCATTTGATTCTCAACTACATATTTACAGATTTTGAAAATTAAAGTTTTAAAATATATAATTAATGCTTCTCTCTGAGACTATATGGTTTATTCTACAGTTAACAGTCCTAAGTATTTCTTCTCTCAAAAATTCTATAAAATAAAGGTAAAATAAAATTTAACATTTTAAAAATTTATCAAATGATAAGTCATCATTTATCATCTATCAAATAATAAAACACTAAAACAATCAACTAAAGATATGTAGCTAAAAATAATATAAAACAGACTCCTGGCTTTTTAATCCACAATTATCCTTATACGCAAGGTAGAACTGGGGAAACCAGACTCTATTTTGAGGATAAGACTGAATTTCATCTAGAACATAAGCTTGGTGTCATTTTATTTCCTAAAATCTTTAATACCACTTCCAACTTTGTATGACGCATCTTCAAATGTTGGTACTTCTTTAGCTATCTTAAACTCAGTATGACCCAAACCAAACTCAGATTCTCTTCCACCCCTTCTTCCTGGCAATCCCTTCCCTCATTCTTCTTAAACAATTCCAGTGCTTTCTAAAATGCGTCACAAGAAAATCCACTGAAAAGATGGTTAAAATATTAAAAATTTTGTACTGGATACATGCTCAAAAATATTTTACTATTAAGGATGTGTGATTAAAAAACAAGTTGAGACTACAAATCTAATGTAATATAGGCTGCCTTCACTGCTTTCAGTTCATAATGCTTAGATTATTTCTCCCAGTCTCTTGCATCTCTGTTCTTTCCCATTTCCATTACCACTGCAGTAGTTCAGGTTCTCCATATCTTGCTTGGACTTCTGTGGTGGTCTTCTATCTTGTCTTGCTTCCTGCAACATTTTTTTTCTGACTCATCATCCTTCATTGTACCACTAGAAGTATCTTCATTAATCATACACTAGCACTGATTAAAAACAAACAAACAAACAAACAGCAACACATATCAAATAGTCCCAACACCCTAACAGTTTTCAAGGCTTTCTATCGTCTTATCTCAATCTGGTATAGTGAAAAAAAGCATGGACTTCAGGACTAAGCTTTGTAACTTAGAATCACTCAGGCTTTCTGAGTTTCTACTTCATCTGTGAGTGGCCATATACATAGTTCACAGGACTGTAACGTGAATTCAATGAGCTAAGCTACATACGAGAAGGAGCTTAGCACAGAGCCAGGCACATATGAATTGATTATCTTGCTGTAGGTTCACTGGCTGCAACCACTCTCTGCCTTATCCCCCTTACACTTGACCACCATATGGCATATAACACACCAGGCTCTCTGGGACATTCACTTTTGTCAAATATGACATATGCTCTCAGCCCTCTTTGGCTCTGAATATACTATACTCTCAGCCTCAAATGCCTTGTACTGCCTTCCCCAGTGAAATTAAATCCATGCTTCAAGGCTCAGCTCAAATGTCAGCTCTTCCAGGAAGCCTTCCCTTGATTCTGCTGGTCAAAAGTCATCACTCCCCTTTTGTGTTTTCCCAGCACCCTGTTTGCAGCTTTATTTTAATAATTATTTCTTTGTTACATTACCACATATTTACATATATGTTACCATCACTGAATTGTAAGCTTCTAGAAGACAGAAAGCATACTTTTCTTATTTTTATTCTCACCAATTAACACCTTGTACTGGAAGGAATTGAATAAATATCTGCTGACTGAATGAGTAAATGCACCAAAACACTTTTGAAAGGAGTAAAATTTTACCAAAACAAACACTACTTATTTCAACTTGTGAAATAATTTTTACCTGAAAAATATACCATAATTTTATTTAATCTTTACAATTCATAAATAAAAGTAACAAGAAATGATCTAAAAAGTAGGCAATTTTGATACTTAGGACTCAATACATAGTACAAGATACTATTTTTTAACTCTTAAACTGACTTTAAAAATTTAGAATATCAATTGCGATCCACTGAAAGATAACCAGTGCATGTAATAGTAGTAGAGGGCAATGATTCAGAGGAATAAATCAATGGCACATACATAAAATGAAATATTAGAAATCAATTTAAAATCATGTTTTCCAATATTTAATGAGCTCACAGTATACTGAGTGAAAAAATCAGGACACTAAATTGATCCCAGTTTTCCAAATACATAGTTTATAGAAAAAAAAGACTAAAAGAAAACACAAAATGTTAATGTGTGGTTATCTCTGGGTAATGGGATTACAGGTGATTTTTATTTTGCCCTCTATATTACCTGAATCTTTTATAATATGCACATTTTTATAGTCAGAAAACTAATTCAAAATAGATTGAATATAAAGGAATTCTAATTAAAGCTTAATCAGATTTGCAAACACCATAGTTTATTAGCAAAGTACAAGGCTTCCTGATTTTTAATATTGACTGCAATACGTTTGTGAAGAAGATGTAATTAAAAACTGGGAGTTAATGCTATAGCTTAGACAAAGATGCTAATAAAAGCTGTCCTTAATTCTAAACAGAAAGTAAAGGAAAAAAAACATTTGATTCGTTATTTGGTAAGGCAGCAAAGCAGTGGCTCTGAAGGGGAAGGCCCTGGTTGGCATGACTTGCTCTCTGAGCTCCAGTCACTCTAGTGACAAGTCAGGGACACTGCTGTTGCCCACACCTTCTCACTGCTGTCTGAAGGACTGATGGAGACACTGAGCTACCATTCATAAAATCTCCACCACCATGTCAGGCAGGCCTGCTCCTGCTTCTCATGTCCTGTGGATCTGGAGGCTGCCCCCCAATTTGAGGATGGGCAAGGTCAAGGCAGGGGTTCATTCTGACTTAAAAGGAACCTGGAAAGTCTGGTTAAACCTGTTAGTAAAAGTTAATTCTAATACAGACCTTGAGTGGCCTCAGGTGTTTCAGACTGCACCAGACAAGGCTATGAATGCAGCACTCACTGGTGCGGCCCTAGGCAAAGGGAGCTAGGGCAACTAAAGGAAGTGAACTGCGTTGGTGGGTGGAGATAGGGGTTGGGGAAGGACACAAAAAGATGAGGCAGAGGGATGAGAGAACAAGTTTTGGAGAGCAGTGCCATGAAAGGGGGAGAGAAAAGAGGAAACTGAGGGAGAAAGCAGAAATAGCCAGCCTGTCAAACAGGGAGGAGTAAGGGCAAGAGAGAAAGTGGGTTCTTCCTACCTGTCTTCCTCCTTGTTCTCCCTCCCCAATTTACTCTTTATTCATGCTTACTTCCCTGCTTCTCCCTCTTTTCCGCATCCCCCCGCCCCCCTCCCACCTCTCCTCTCCACCTCTTCACTATCCAAATCATGTTTTTAGTCTCAAGAATCACTCCCACTCCTTCTCAGACAAGTGGCATTTCGTCCTCCAGGAGTCAGAAAGTGAGAACTCCAGAAAACACTAATCCGAGTGGATCACAAGGCCTGAGTTGGCTTCCCGAGCCCCCAAGGCCCCCAAGCATCACGAATGAGATCTAGACTGATCCCGGCTGTAGATATGAGGGGTACAGTGCAAGGAGAGCAGCTGTACACCTCTCCACTTTCTGTCCCTGCCACCCCTGTCCTCATTTGCACTAGCTTCAGTTACAAAGGATGCACTGTCTTCAATTACAAATGACCCACGCGAATGTCCCATGATTAGAATTTATCATCTGATAACTGTACGGTCATCTTCCTCTCATGGTGAATTTCTAAAATGTTATTTTAAAATGCCAAGACTGGACATGTTTAAAAGCAAATCTACACAATGACTGGACCATGAGAATACTTAGTTAAAGTCATGAGGCCCTCTGGGGAGGAATGCACTATTTCCATAATGCATCATCTTGGTGCCCAATGTCAGTTTAATACGCCAAGAAAAAGATCAAAACAAAATGTTTGACACTGGGGTTTTTGTGAAGAAAATTGTATGTATTCTTTTTTGCAAACAGACATAAATGTTGAATTTAATCAAAAGTGTAAATAATTGTTAAGTGTTATATATGCGGGTGCTAAGTGGGGGCAACTTCAGAGACTCAAGGATTCACTTTGGTTAAATGGTAAAAGTCCATTAAAATTCATCTTTTGGAAATTATTACTCGAAAAAGAAGAGAATGATAATATTGTATCTGGAAATGTGTTCATTCTCCAGTTAAAGTGTGTTATTTTACACCTCATCAAACAGTACAATAATTTGTCTACAATTGCCAAAAGCAATGATGCTTGAAGTGAAAACAAAAATGTCCTTGCAGATAGCTTTGCTTTGTTCAGCAAATAAGTATAATTTGCTCTCATGTTAAGAGAAAACATTTTCTTATAAAATATATCAAGAAATAAAAAGGCAATACCTTCCTGAATAAAAACAAATATACCCTAGAGCGCAATGTGAAACAAACAAGCTACTGGGAACCTCCCTGGAGAGGCTTCTCTGCTCACTGTACCCTTAGACTTTGAACTTTCTCAGGGGGTGCTGGCAAACTGCAGGATATGCAAACAGGGTGAGCTGATGATTTTCACTTCTTCAACCTCTTTTTGCAGCTCTCTCAGGAACTGAGACAAAGCCAAGAATGAAATGAGAGCTGCAGGGCTCTGAATAACTATTTAGCAGTGTTGACTATAAAAAAGAGCTGTTGGGTTTGAGGTGAATGGAGTCAAAAGGACAGAAAGAGGTTGTTAGAGAGCTTAAAAGAGCCACAAGATGAAAGGAGACCCACTGTTGTCGACTGAAGGAAAGCCTTACTTTTAGCTAATTTGTTTCTTGGCATGGCCCCACAGTGCCTCTCTGAATGGCAAAACCCAGCACTGGTTTAAGAACTGATTTCAGTCTCTTAGGTAATATGTAAAAACATTAAGTTCTCAAACTCAGCTCATGTTAAGGATTAGCACATATAGCCTAAGAAAGATACGCCAAATATGTGATAAATTATTCTCAGATTTAGCCCACTGGATGAAGGCACTTTGTTTCAGAAACACAGACTTTAGCAAAAGTACTCCAAAATAATCACTAATTTGAAAAAAATCTAATGTCTTACAAAACAGATGACATTATCACTGCTGTACTGACTTCCCATTTCCTCCAACTTCTAAGAGTTTTTCTTTTTCCTCAATAAAGTCAATCAACAAGAGGCAGTTTCCGTAATAGTAAAGGGCATGAACTCTGCAGCTTGATTTCCTGGGTCTGAATCGTAAACATAAAGTTTGGCGAATTGCTCAACCTCATATGAGCCTCAATATCCTCCTCTGTAAAATGGGGATAACACTATCTACCTACCTTATTGCACCTTAAATAGAGCTGGGTACGTAACAAGTACTCAAAGGTCAATAGTTGTTATTAGTAAAAAAAAAAAAAAAAAAAAAAAAAAAAAAATTGTTACCACACACCAACCAGTGGAACAGAATAGAAAGCCCAAAAATAAACCTATGAATTTATGTTCAATTGATTTTTGACAAATGCGCCAAGAACACACAATGGGGAAAGAACATCTCTTCAATAAATAATGTTGGGAAAACTGTAGATACACATGCAGAAGAATGAAATTAGATTGTTACCTCACAACATATGCAAAAATGAACTCAAAATGGATTAAAGACTTAAATATTTAAGACCTGAAACTGTAAAACTACTTGAAGAAAACTAGGAATAGCTCCACAATATTGGGCTAAGCAATAATTTCCTAGATATGACTCCAACAGCACAGGCAATAAAAGTAAAAATAGACAAATGGATTGCATCAAACTAAAATGCTTCTGCACAGCAAAAGAAGCAACAGAATGAAAAGACAATTCACGGGTTGGGAGGAAATTTGCGAACCACACATATGATAATCAGCTAACATCCAAAATACATAAGGAACTCAAACAACTAAATAGTAAGAAAACAAATAACCTGATTTTAAAATGGGCAAAGGGCTGGGCATGGTGGCTTATGCCTGTAATCCCAGCACTTTGGGAGGCTGAGGCAAGAGAACTGCTTGAGCCCAGCAGTTTAACACCAGCCCGGGAAACAGCCAGACCTCCTCTCTACTAAACATTTTAAAAATTAGCCAGGCATGGTTGTGTGTGCCTATAGTCCCTGCTACTAGGGAGGCTGTAGTGGGAGAATCTCTTGAGCCAGGAAGATCAAGGCTGCAGTGAGCTATGACTGCACCACTACACTGCAGCCTGGGTGACAGCGCAAGACCCTGACTCAAAAAAAAAAAAAAAAAAAAAAAAAAAAGAGGATCCGAACGCACATTTCTCAAAAGAAAGACATATAAGTGGCCAAGAAATATATGGAAAAAATGCTCAACTTCTCCAACCATCTGGGAAATGCAAATTAAAATCACGAAGAGATATCACTTCACATCTGTTAGAATGGCTATTAGCAAAAAGAAAAGACAACAAGTATTGGTGTGGATGTGGAGAAAAGGCAATCCTGGTACATTGCTCGTAGGAGTGTAAATTAGTACAGCTATTATGAAAAACAGTACGGAAGTTCCTCAAAAAACTACAAATAGAGCTACCATATGATCCCACTTCTGGGTATACATCCAAATCAATTGAAATTGGTATGTCAAAGAGATTTCTGCACTCCCACATTCACTGTGGCATTATTCACAATAGTTAAGACATGAAAGCAACCTGAGTGTGTACTTTTTATTTTATTTTTTAGAGACAGGGTCTTGCTCTGTTGCCCAGGCTGGAGTGCAGTGGTGCAATCTTGGCTCATAACAACCTCTGCTTCCTGGGTTCAAGCGATCCTCCTACCTCAGCCTCCCAAGTAGCTGGGACCACAGGTGTGTACCACCACGTCTGGTTAACTTTTTTGTATCTTTTGTAGAGATGGGATTTCACCATGTTGCTCAGGTTGGTCTCAAACTCCTGAGCTGCCTGCCTCAGCCTCTCAAAGTGCTGGTATTACAGGTATGAGCCACTGTGCCTAGCTTTTTAATTTCATTTTATTTTATTTTTGAGACAGGGTCTCACTCTGTTGCCCAGGCTGGAGTGCAGTGGCATAATCTTGGCTCACTGCAGCCTGACCTTCAGGGCTAAAGTGATCCTCCCACCTCAGCCTCCTGGGTAGCCAGGCTATTTCTTTTCTTTTTGTAGAGACAGGGTTTTGCCATGTTGCGTAGGCTGGTCTTGAACTCCTGAGCTCAAGCGATCCGCCCACCTCAGCCTCCCACAGTGCTGGAATTACAGGTTCATGCCACTGCACCTCGCCTCTAAGTATCTATCAATTGATGAACAGATTTTTAAAATGTGGTATATACATATACAGTGGAATACTAGCTAGCCTTTGAAAAGAAATTCTGTCATTTGCAACAACATGGATGAACCTGGAGGGCACTATGCTAAGTGAAATTAGCCAGGCACAGAAAGACCAATACTGTATGATCTCACTTACATGCGGAATCTAAAACAGGCTAATTCATAGACTTTGAGAATAGCATGGGGGTTACAAGAGGCTGGGGGAAAGGGTTGGAGAAATGGAGAGATGTTGGCCAAACTACAAAGTTTCGGTTAGACAGGAGGAGTTTTAGTGATTGCACAACATGAAAATCATGTTATTAATAATGTATTTGTATACTTCAAAATTACTTAGAGTAGATTTCAAAAGTTTTCACCACAAAAAAGTAAATGAGGTAACAGATATGTCAATTAACTTGATTTAATCATTCCATAATGTATACATATATCAAAACATCACACTGTATTCCATAAATATATACAATTATTATTTCTAAATTTAAAAAATTTTAAAAATCATTCCTACTTTAAGGCAATGACATCCTTGTACCTAATCTTTTTAAAAAGCGTATGATTAATATATTTAATAATTTGCATGCCTGCTTTTTCAAGTTAAGAATGTAATGCTTGAAGGCTTATTACTTTGTCTCCAATATCATATAGTTTCTGGCATATAATATGAGTTTGACAAGTGAGTGTACACATAAATAAAAAGAAAGAAAACTTCCAGACCGAAGAAGGTGAATATTTATAACATAAGTTCAGATTTAATGAGCTTTTTTACTGAGTGCCTACTTTATGCTAGGCCCTGTGTGAAGACTTTCAAATCATTCATTTAGAGGTTGAACATCCCTAATCCGAAAATCTGAAATGCTTCAAAATCCGAAACTTTTTGAATACTGACACATTGCCACATGTGGAAAATTCTACACCTGGTTGCAGTCAAAATGCAGTCAAAACTTTGTTTCATGCACAACATTATTTAAAACATTGTATGAAATTACCTTCATGCTATGTGTACAAGCTGTATATGAAACAAATGAATGTTGCATTTAGGCTTGGATCTTATCCCTAATATACTTCATTACGTATATACAAATATTCCAAAATCTGAAGAAATCTGAAACACTTTCTGGTCCCAAGCATTTCACATAAGGGATATGCAACTTATAATATGTCTATGGATAAAGACACATCTGGCTGGGCACAGTGGCTCATGCCCGTAATCCCAGAATTTGGGGAAGCTGAGGCAGGTGGACTGCTTGAGCCCAGGATTTCAAGACCAACCTGGGCAACACGGCAAAACCCTGTGTCTCCAAAAAATACAAAACTTAGCCAGGCATGGTGGTATGCATCTGTAATCCCAGCTACTCGAGTCTGAGGTGGGAGGATCACCTGAGCGAGGGAAGTTGAGGCTGAAGTGAGCCACGATTGCGTCACTGCACTTCAGGGTGGGTGACAAAGTGAGATCCCACCTTAATAAAAGAGACACGTCTATGTAAAGGCATTAATAATACAGTGGCTACTGGGCTATGCTAAGACTCATTTAGACTACCCCCTTTAGTTTACAACCTGACACAGCTGGTTATTTAAACTTTGTTGAGCTAATTTTCAAGCCATATGAAAAATTCATTTATTTCTCAAGCCTTGGAAATGTAGCAGTAGAGGGTGGGTATGACCACGATATGGGGAATGCTACTGCAGGACTGGTATCCTATCTTCTAGCTCTGAGGAAGGGTGACAGTATCCATTTGGAACATAAAAAATACCTTAGAGATATTTTTAGCACTCACAGGGCCCAAGTTAGAGAAAGCTCAGCTATAAGAAATCTCTTTAACCACAGAATAAAGAACTATATATTACACACAAGACTTGGCAGCAACTCAAATTCCAAATGTTAGTTTTTCTTGCAATCATCATATATTTCATGGAAAATTTGTATCGATCTCAGCTCTTACTAGGAAGAAAATTCTAAGCTTGCATAAAAGAATAAGTGGATTTCAATCTTCTGAAAGGCTTTTGGGTGTGGCTGATAGCTAACTTTGAAAACTTAGCAACACAGGATACATTATGAGTAAGTTCTTTACTACTTTTTTTTTTTTTTAAATAATGATGTTAACTCACCAGATCCTTCTGAAAGAGTCCTTTTATTAATTTCAATGAAGTCAAGCAGAGAACAAGTTGTAATATGAAACACAATTTATGCAACTATGTTGAAATTCTCTGACAGAGTTACATGTTCTAATGTAAGAATTTTATGGTAAAACAGTTCAAAATAATATCAAGAATTAGGTTAGGCTCATTTTTGTTTTAGGCTGTCACAGGAAAACTCTTTCTATACAAACCATTAAAATTCTAAGGCAAATGATAATGCCTTTTTTTAAAAAATCATGTTCCCTACAGTTTAAAATTAAACAGCTGAAACTAAACCTCATTTGAAATTATACTGTTAGGCAACTCCAAAAGCTAAACACAAAAACATGTTAAAATAAAGATTGCAACATCAAGAGAAAACTATCCTCATATATATAGTTTTAGATTCTCAGCCATTTCTGACTCCTGCCCAGATAAGATCAACTGATCCTTCATAGGTTTTCCCACAGTCAGCCAACAAGCTACTCACTATTTCTCAGCCACATGGGTTTACTCAGAGAAATGCATGCAATACATTTAAAAAGCCAATAGAAATCCCGTGGGTGGGTTTGGTCTGCCTTTCAAAACCAATGAACTTCCCATTATATAATCTTTAATAGTAAGAGGGAAGTTTACAAGTCATACATCCAACTTAACCATAAGGCAGGCTATGTTGTATGCCTCACTGTATTAGGAAAGAAGAAGAAGAAGAAAAAAAGAGCTTTCTGAATGGCACAAACCATCTTGTCCAGTAAGGTCAGAAAATTAATGAATCCTATTTGATACTGACAGTACCACCAGGTTCTTCTACACAATGATTTTTCAGTTGGTGTGGTGTTTTCCATCAGAGAAGCCCAAAGTGTGTAAAACAAAACTTCAGTGACATTTTATTAATTCTTTATAAAACAGAGTAAGTCTTATAACCAGAGGAGAATTCTGAGAATCTGGCTTTTCCAGAAAACCCAAGAAAAATAATTCAGTTTCACCATTCTCAAATTCATTTGACTTTGAAACAAAATAAACATATTACTTTATTTAATATCATTGCACAAGCAAATTCACAAGAATGAAATGTGTTCAGAGTTCCTAGAAAAAATGTAGCAATACAGGCTGCCAACTTGTTCAATGTCAAGCTCTAGGCAGTATAGCAGCAGCAGCAGTAAATGACTCAGAGTGAATCACGCTTAAGCTATTTTTGCTTTTAAAGTACTGCCAGGCACTGTGTTAATATTCAATCCAGAGTAAATTTAGCCCAACAAGAAAACAAGTGTTTCCATGGTTCCTTCTTCACAGTGTTTATGGTATATATGCAGCCATTAGGCACAGGAATCCAGCCAGATAAATTAAGTAGAAATGCTCATCTTTCGTTTATATCCAAGCTTTGGAACACTGAAAGTATGAAAGTCAACTCAGGCTTTTCTTCCATCTCTTTCTATCTGTCTCCCCAGACCCCAAATAGCAAATATGTGGAGTATATTATTAATGCTTCATTTAAAATTTGATCCCATTAAAATAGCTTTAGTGGACTGGTGTTCATGGATTTATCTGGCTCTATATTAAGAATCACAACCACTCACATTTTTCTGATAATGTAACCACAGGGGACAAAAATGCTTAAAGTACCTAGCAAAAACTGCAGAAAATTTGGTCTGCAGAGACCAAATGGAATCCTTATACAGGAGATGTTAAAATATTGGTTACAGGGGATAAATCACCAATATCTAACTGATTGTTTTTTGTGTTTAAAACACGTAACATAAAATTTAACATCTTAACCATTTTAAAATGTATGGTTCATTAGTGTTAAGTTTATTCATGTTGTTGTGAAACAGATCTCTAAAACTTTAGTAAAACTGAAACTCTCTATACTAATTTATTTTTTTAAAAATCTCAACTTTTGGCCAGGCGCAGTGGCTCACACCTGTAATCCCAGCACTTTGGGAGGCTGAGGCAGGTGGATTACCTGAGGTCAGGAGTTCAAGACCAGCCTGGCCAACATGGCGAAACCCCGTATCTACTAAAAATAGAAAAATTAGCTGGGCATGGTGGCAGGTGCTGTAATCCCAGCTACACAGGAGGCTGAGGCATGAGAACTGCTTGAACCCAAGATGCGGAGGTTGCAGTGAGCCGAGATCGTGGCACTACACTCCAGTCTGAGCAATAGAGTGAGACTCTGTCTCAAAAAAAAAACCCCTCACCTTTTCAGAGTATGCTATTTTTATCCCAAATGCATGTGGAGTTTTTATATTTGAATAGCACAGTGACTTGGGGTACTGCTTCTAGAACTTTTCCCTAATTAAACCTACCTGTCTGTTTGTATGTTAGAATCCTCAGCATTATCTGCTGAATAATCTAAGCTATAGTAGACATGGTGGTTAGTATTTTGGTCAGTAAAAAATATCAGTCTGCTTTCTTAGTAGAGGTTTCTAAGGTGGGATGCATGCACCTCAGAGTACATGCAAAATCTCAGAATTTCTATTTATAATTAACTTTTATTTTAAAAAGGAGAAAAATTAGGTTTCACTAATAATGCACATACTGATATTATGCAGAATATGTACAAACACAAATTATCAGGAGGTTCATATGACAGTAACAATTAAAAAAGTGTAGAGACTTCTGCTTTAATGACCACAAACGCCTGAGTCTTCTTGTCCTTCTTGTCTCTTTATTTTCTATCCTAGTACAACGGTTTTTTGTTTTGTTTTGTTTTGTTTTTTTCATATTTAGACGGTCACTGCCACTAAGTACAGTGGAAAAGGCTGGGTCAGCAAGCAACTGGAGAAGATAGAGAAATGGTAATCTGAGCAAGTCAACTCTGGAAAAGAGCCACACAAAGTACCTCAGCACAGCTGTAATAACAGGACTGAGCACAGTGACAGTCACACAAACCAGCCTAATCGAAGACTCATGCTCTGAATTTAAAAAGTGATCAGGGCCGGGCGCGGTGGCTCATGCCTGTAATCCTAGCACTTTGGGAGGCCGAGGCGGGGGGATCATGAGGTCAGGAGATTGAGACCATCCTGGCTAACACGGTGAAACCCCATCTCTATTAAAAATATAAAAAACCAAAATTAGCCGGGCGTGGTGGCGGGTGCCTGTAGCCCCAGCTACTCGGGAGGCTGAGGCAGGAGAATGTCGTGAACCCGGGAGGTGGAGCTTGCAGTGAGCCGAGATCACGCCACTGCACTCCAGCCTGGGTGAACAGAGCAAGACTCCGTCTAAATAAATAAATAAATAAATAAATAAATAGTGATCAGTTTTCTTATGAAGATCTCTAGACCTCTAGGACTCCCAGAAAATTATAGTGGAGATTCAAAAGCTATTTTCAATATTCTGAGAAAGCCTAGCACAAGCATAGTATGTAATAGACAGGATCTTTCAAAACACAGGCCTCCTGGGCAACAACTATCAAAGAGGTACCTTGGTGGTAAAAAGGTGGAAACTCCTAAAATAGTCTAACTTATCTCAACGGAATCTTCCTATTGAAAGCATCTAGCACAGGGCTTGGCATATAGTATAGATGCTTAATAAATCTTTGTGGAATAAATGGATGCAATATATAACCGCATCCACACAAATCATCTTATTTGAAGCCAATGCATTCTAAAACTCTGTTACCTACACGTTAACTGTGGAAGTAACTTTCAAAATCTCAAAGCCTAAGGGACTATAAATAATTGACCAGAACATCTTACTTTCCCTTGATCACTGATTTCACTAACTCGTCTTTACCTGAAAATTCCAGGTTGGAGTATAAACAGTATTTAAATGTCTACAAAAATAACATTAAAACCTAAGCAGAGGCAAAGGTGAGAGAGTGAAGAATGGTTGAAGCAGGAGATTTTTTGGATAGTGAAACTATTCTGTATGGTGGACATATGACATTATCCATTTGCCAAAAACCCATAGACCATATATATATATATATATTTTTTTTTTTTTTTGAGACAGAGCCTTGCTCTTGTTGCCCAGGCTGGAGTGCAATGGTACAATCTCGGATCACCGCAACCTCCACCCCCCAGGTTCAAGCGATTCTCCTGCCTCAGCCTCCTGAGTAGCTGGGATTACAGGCATGTGCCACCACGCCCAGTTAAGTTTGTATTTTTAGTAGAAACAGGGTTTCTCCATGTTGGTCAGGCTGGTCTTGAACTCCTGACCTCAGGTAATCTGCCTGCCTCTGTCTCCCAAAGTGCTGGGATTACAGGTGTGAGCCACCGCGCCTGGACCCACAGATCATTTGATTCAGCTATTCCACTTCTGAATATATACACAAAAAAGAACTGAAACCAGAAACTCAAATAGATATATGTACACTGATGTGCACAGCAGCATTATATCCAAAAGGTGAAAACCCAAATGTCCATTGATAGATGAATGGATCAACAAAATGTAGTACATACAATAGAATATTCAGTCTTAAAAAAGAATGAAATAGCAATACATGCTACAACATAGGTGAACATTAAAGCCACTGTGGGAAGTGAAATATGCCAGACACAAACGGACAATTTTTTGTTTGTTTTAAGAGACAGATATAGTCTTGCTCTATTGCCCAGGCTGGAGTGCAGTGGCACAATCATGGCTCACTGCAGCCAAGACCTCCTAGGCTCAAGTGATCCTCCCCCCTCGGCCTCCCAAGTAGCTAGGACAACAGGTGTGTGCCAATATGCCCAATTAACTTTTTAATTCTTGTAGAGACAGGGTCTCGTTATATTGCCCAGGCTGGTCTCAAACTCCTGGGCTCGAGTGAGAAACACACAAATATTGTACAATGTCACTTATATGAGGTACCCAGAATAGTCAAATACATAGAGATAGAAAAAAAAAAAAAAAAAAACAGTGGTTACCAAGGGTGAGGGTAGGGACATGGGGAGTTACTGTTTAATGGCTACGATTTCCATCAGGGTTACTGAAAAAGTTCTGGAGATGGCTAACGGTAATGGTTGCACTTCAATGTGAATGTACTACACTGAAGAGCACACCTAAAAATGGTCAAAATAGTAAGTTTTATGTAATATAAATGTTAATACACAAACACCCACCCCATTAAAATATACACAGCATAAACCTAATGTAAAAAATGGGCTTATCTCAATAATAGTGTATCAATACTGGTTAATCAATTGCAACAAATGTGCCATACAAATGTATACTATTAAAAGGAAAACAGGGGAAACTGGTGTGTGAGGGGGTTGGGGGAGAAAGGTGGTATCTGGGAACTCTCTGCGCTATCTGTTCCATTCTGTCATCCTAAAAATGCTCTAAAAATAAAGTCTATTAATTAAAAAAATTTCGAAGCAGAGGCAAAAGGGGTTGGTCTGTGGCAAACTTCTTTCATGTAGGGTCCTGTACTGACCCCGCCAGTGACCTATTTCCTTGTTGAGACCATGAGCCCCCATGACTCAGCCTCCTTGCCTGCCAGTTCTGATCCCATTCCTTTAATGCTCATGGACTTCCTGGTCCTAGAGGCTTGGACCTGATGTTCCTGCTCCCATGGGCTCTGGATGCTACTGCTATTCCCTAGTCTGTTCAGCTTGCTCTGACCTATGACTTGTCTTGACCTTATTGTTTGTGTATATTCTGCCTTCCAATGACTGGCCTGCTATTGACCCTTGGTATTCTAAACCTTGATACAGTTCCCTAATTCTGCCTACCAACCTGGTATTTATTTATCTTGCTGGAAGGCACAGCCCAGCCTAATAGTAATTAAATGGGAAGAGTATTTAGGGGAATGATATTGGTATACAATTATAATATTTGAAAACATTACTTAATACTATAAATAAAAGTTATTTGTTTAATGTAAATTGCTTCTTAAAAGCAGATTTTATTCTACCTTCTAATTTCCTGCCTTAATTCTGTGTTCACAGAGTATCCAGATATAAAGTAAGAATTACAAACTAGAATGCCAGCAGGAAAGACAGTCGAAGTGGATCAGATATAAAACAGGAGGGAATGGTCAGAATAGTGACTAATGGAAAGGCACAACTCTTATCTAAATACATTTGAAACACAACAAATCCCAACACTGTGTGAGCCAAACAGAACTCACATTTCAGAATGGATGGCCTGCAGACCTCCAGGCCTCTGTATGGAAGGAAGGAAGGAAGGAAGGAGGGAAGGAAGGAAGGAAGGAAGGAAGGAAGGAAGGAAGGAAGGAAGGAAGGAAGGAAGGAAGGAGGGAGGGAGGGAGGGAGGGAGGGAGGGGAGAGAGAAAGAGAGAAAGGGAGAAAGGGAGAAAGACAGAAAGAGAAAGAAAAAGGGAAAGAAAAGAAGATGAAAGGAAAGAAAAGAAAAGGAAAAGAAAGAGAAGAAAAAAAGAAAGTAGGGGGAAGGGGAGGGGGAGGGGAGGGGAGGAGAGGAGAGGAGAGGAGAGGAAAGGGGAGGAGACACGGGTGCCTTAGGTAGACTACCATTTAATACACTAAATTTGAGCTACATCACTCCATACAAACATATATTTACTAAAGCAACAAAGAAGCTTAGGCATATGAGCAATACGGGCAGTGAAATCACATTTTAGAACAGCTAAACCTTTGGCCAAGAGAGAATGCAATTAATAATGTGACTAGTTTCCTGTACGCTGCTGGCTACAGATAACCCCGTGAAGATCTACAGGGCATTCTCCAATGGCATGATTCATTTCGCTTTCAGTGTCCTCAAAGGGGAAAATCTCACAACAGAGAATAAAAGCTTAAAAAGAAAAAAGGGTACAAACATTCAATATTTCTTTTTCATACAGGTCTACTCTTTCAAAGTCAAATGCTTAATTTCTTTTTTCTTTTTCCCTATTCTCATTTTATAAAAGAGAATTAAATGGTAACCAATCATCATTTACTGCTGAATATAATTTTTGGATCAGAAAATATTGTTACATATTGATTTTTAACAGATTAGAGGATATTCTTCACATTAAGTCTACAACATATGAGACAAAGAGAACAAGGTCTCTACTTGCCTATCCCAAATATTTGAATTAGCAGATGAATCATAAAAAGGTACATTTTCCTCCAGGCATACCAGGTACATGCCTTGGTGATCAGAACCCAGGCTGGAATTTAGTCACCATCTGCCTCCTTAGCGAGGTGCTTTTATGTAGTGCATAATAAACTGTTTAACTGTATACAGTGAACTGATCCTATCCCACATTTTAAAAATGTTATCTTAATAAATTATTTAGATTATCAGAGTCAGTGCTTTATAGCTCACCATGTCTCTTCACCTGATCAACCATCCCTAATTTACCAACTATTTAAAATGTCAAAATAATTAATACAGTGGCAATGACTTTCAACGGTTTGGTACTGAACACATACCTGAACCCTCCACTCAAACCTCAATCTGGCTCACAACTTCCCTGCCCATTTTGCTCTTTCCATCTTGTTGTTCAAGAGGTTCCCACAATAGTCTGGCCATGAGCAAAGCCTCCTGCACATACCGGGCTCTCACTGCCTCAGCTCTAGGAGGGCACCTTTTTAACTCAATCAAATCCCTGAGTTTCCCCTATTACCCTAGGACAGCATCTTTTTTGAGATTCTTCCTACCTAACTCACCCAGCTCTGCAGAGTGAACCCAGAAAGACTCCATCCTGGGCTACTAGAAAACAGATCACAAAATCTTATTGATACCTTTAAATGAGTATGTGTTCCCTTTGCTAACAAGGTCAAAGTCGGTAGCAAATAGGCTGAGTTAGAACACGGAGAAAGATTCACACATGTAGTAACAGATACTGACAATGTTAATTACACTAATTAACACAAAGGCAGAAACTAATAAAAAATACTTAGGAAGCAATGGCTCTCTCTTATTCAAAATTACAGAGACAGACTGACTTTGCCCACTTAGGCTAATCAATCCATAAATGTTTACAGAACACTATGACATGTAACTAACTAAGGATACCTGGTCTAACAAGTACATGCCAATGGAACAGAATATCAGAAACTAGAACTCTCCTGGAAGTTAAGGAATATAAAGTCAATGAAAATATAAGATTATCTAAGATTGCAAAGAGCTGCTGTAATGAAGGGAGGTAGGACAGAAGTATTCTAAAGGACAGCAAACAATATGAAGCAGAATTAGAAGTTGATCTGGGATATGTAAGTGGCAGAGACCAAAAGGTTTAATAACATACTGAGTTGGCAAGTGTGTGAAAAATGGGCTCTCATACACTGTTGATGGAGTTGTAGATTAATAAAATCTCCATAAAGGGCAGTCTGTCTTTCATAGTAAAAATGTAAAAATTCACGTATCCTTTGACTCTGTAATTCCACCAGTACTTTTACCTTACAGATATAGGCCTACTTGTGTGGACTTCTGTATGTGTACCAGTGTACATTGCAGTGATGTTGGTAACAGCCACAGAATAACTACTAAGACCACCATCAGGTGACTGGTTAAAAATTATAGTACTATTTTATATAGCCATTAACAAGTGAAGGCTGGGCGCAGTGGCTCACGCCTGTAATCCCAGCACTTTGGGAGGCTGAGGTGGGTGGATAACAAGGTCAGGAGATCGAGACCATCCTGGCTAACAAGGTGAAATTCCGTCTTTACTAAAATAAAAAAAAAATTAGTCGGGCATGGTGGCGGGTGCCTGTAGTCCCAGCTACTGGGGAGGCTGAGGCAGGAGAATGGCGTGAACCCAGAGGGCAGAGCTTGCAGTGAGCCGAGATCCTGCCACTGCACTCCATCCTGGGCAACAGAGCGAGACTCTGTCTCAAAAAAAAAAAAAAAAAAAAAAGTGAAGCAGTACTATATGTACTGATATGGAATATTCAAAATATATTATGTGAACAAAGCAAATGGTAGCATAGAGTATCCAATATGCCACCATTAAAACACATGTGCAAGCTGTGCCACACAGAGACTATTTCCGCAGGGATATGTAAGAACTGGTAAGAGTACCTGTTTCCAGGGAGGCAGAGGCCCTGTTTTCACCATAGTCTTTTGCACTTTGTGAAGTTTGTACTATGTGCATGTATCGCCTAATCAAAAAGATAAAAACTTTAAAGAGGAGCAGATAATATATATGTATAGTAAAGTTATTATACATACACATATAAAACGTATAATAGAACAGAAGAGACTGTCTTGGCAGGAGTGGTTAATGAAGGTTTCCCACAGAAGGTACTGGGAATGAAATCAACCTGGGCTAGTCATGGTGGCTCACACCTGTAATCCTAGCACTTTGGGAGGCCGAGGCGGGTGAATCACTTGAGGCCAGGGGTTCAAGACCAGCCTGGCTAACATGGTGAAACCCCGTCTCTACCAAGAAATACAAAAAAAATTAGCCGGGCATAGTGGCACGTTGGCACATACCTGTAGTACTAGCTACCGGGGAGGCTGAGGCATGAGAATCGCTTGAACCCCAGAAGTGGAGGGTGCAGTGAGCAGTGAGCTGAGATCACGCCAGTGCACTCCAGCCTTGGCAACAGATAAAAATTTAAAAAGCAAGAAATCAACCTAGGGAAGAGACGGCTAGGTAAGACCGGGAAGGCATCTATGAGGCCAGACTAGCGAGGAAAAAGGAACAAGATGAGGCAATTTTCTGGCTGACAGGGGTAAGGTGGACCAGAAAGAGACTAACATTGTGCAGATGCTGAATGCTACTTCCCTTTCTACAGTTCTTCTATAGTGTTTCTCTCTTAAGTGGTCATGTGTGTACAATGTAATCCATGCACTTATTGAACGTCTATCCTAAGCTGCTGAGGACATAAAAATTGATGAGATTCAGTCATCATCCTCAATGAGCTCTCTTTCAGGAAAATGCAAAACTAGGAGAGTAGAGGAAGAGGAAGAATTCCATAGAGAAAAACATGATTAGCATATATCAGAAAGCAATTATCTATTCTACATGATGTAGTGATAATGACAGTAATGATGAAAGTAATAGCTAACACATAACATTTACTGTGTGCCAAGACACTGTTGCAAATGACTTTCATATATAAATTCATTGAATCTCCGCAACAATCCTTTGAAGTAGGTATACTATTAGTATGTCACTTTAACAGATAGAGGAACTGAGGTATAGAGAAGTTTAGAAACGTATCCCAGGTTACAGAGCTAGTAAGGGTCTGAACCCAGACTTGATCTCAGAACGCGTGGCTCTAGAGTCTAAGCTATGAACTGCGACTATTCTATAGAGACCCTGAAAGAACAAATGCTAATCTCAGAACAATAGTATCGCCTAACATTTATTTGCATAGGATTTTGCAGTTTACAAAATACTTTCATGTGTTATCTTATTTCAACTTATGATTACTCTGTGATGTATTCTCTTTGGATCGGACATACATTCCAGCTATTAAAATACATGAAATGGTAAGAGCTATTAAAAATTCTCCCAATTTCTTGTCACTGAAAATAAATGAGATAGTAGAAAAATTTCCCCTAAAGAATTCTCTAGAATTTACCAAAATAAAAATTATGATTCTTATATTATACTAATTATATATAGTTACATCAAGTACTCTGGAAATTGGTATATGTTTAAATATGGTACTACTCGATTAGCATTAAATAAAATACATTTTTAATTGATCCTTCTCCTTCTCAAAATAGTTTAAATATGAGCAACTAAAACAGAAAGTATGAAAAGCAAATTTACCTGTCAAATTTAGGAAAGGAAATTCCCCAATTATTTCTACCGGTTTAAGTCCCTAAATAAAGCCAGATATACTTGTAGAAAGTACCCAGTTGACATCACTCAATGGGAGTTTCCTTACTTTTGTCAATGTTGTACTTCTTTGTCAGCAGAGATACACATTATTTGTTTCTATTTTTTTTTCAATCAATACATGGCTACAGAGTACTATTCAATAAAAACAGAATGTGCATTTCCCTTATAAAATAACCATTCTTTACTCAATCTTCCAATTAAAGTACACAAATAGCTGATGGTAGAAAATCAAGCTGGTCACAGTGGTGCATGGCTGTAGTCCCAGCCACTCAGGAGACTGAGACGAGAGGATCATCTGAGCCCAGGAGTTCAAGACCAGCCTGGGCAACAGAGCAAGACTCCATCTCTAAAAAAGGTTTAAGAGAAAAAGAAAAAAAAATTACCCCTTGGCACCACTGGAGAGGAAAAAAACATGGACAGCAATCTTCCCAGCATAATGTTTTCTACAGTCTTTCTACAGTCATGTTATTGCATGTTCTTTAATACTTGCCACTTGAAAAGACTCTAATTAAATAATTACCTTCTTGGGAAAACAACTCAATTCTAAATTGAGTAGGATTCCTACCTCTCCACTTACTCAAATTCTACCGCTTCTTCAAAGTCTTGTTCAAGACTCATTTTCTGTATGAAGCCATCATCCTCTGGTTTCAAAGATGTCTCCCTTCTCAGGTGTTAATTGTATGAATCACTTACACTGGCACTCAATCATTTGCCTCCTCCTATTCTTTTTCTAATTCAACAGCACTCAGTTAATATTTCTCTCATGCTTTGAATTATAATTATTTTAAATATCTATTTCCACTAAAATGACTAAGTCATATCCCTCTATGTACTACCTTTAATTAAAGCGTAGTCCTTGGTACCTTAATAAATTATTTGTTGGGTATAAATTTTAATCATGCAACAAGTATACAAACTTTGCAAGTAAGGACTATGTCCCGTATTTCTTTTTCTCTATTCCTATACGTCTAGCCCAGTGCCAGGAACAAAACAGACACTTAAAGATATTTAACAAATACTGTATAGGTAAACCAGCTGTAGTTTTTATTTATGTTACATTCTCTTTTCAAGTTGCTATAATATCTGAATAAACAAACATGTCTTTCATCAAACAGGTTAATCAGAAGAGTGAGATTACTTCAAATACCTCCTTGTTTTGCAGGGGTAATATATGGAGAAAAGAGGATGAATGAAACACACACACACACAGAGTTGATGTTTCAGCAGTTTAAAACTGGTATTTGAGTATTCAAAATGAGCAAATGAGTACGAGCTGGTATGGCTGACTGACAGTCTGGCCACATTACTTTCTACCACCCTCCCATCAAGAAGGAGAGTCTATTCTCCCAACCTTAGAATCTGGGCTGCCTTGTCATTTCTTTGACCAAAAGTCTGGCAAAAGTTATACTGTGAGATTTCCAAGCCCAGGCCTCAAGAGCTCTTCAGCTTCGGCTCTAGAGGCTCTTGCCTACCCACTGCCACCATGTGAACAAATCTGAACTCATCTGCTGGAGGCTGCGACCACATGAAGGGGGGATCAGCTGTCCCAGCTGAAGACATTCTAGGCGCAGAAGTTCCCAGCCAATCTGGCAGTGTGAGGAAGCCCCTCTGAACCGGCAGAAGACTCACCCAGCTAAACCCCATCCAAATGACAAAGCCACATAATCACGAGCCAAATAAATGATTATTTTAAACTACTATGTTTTGGGGTGGTTTGTTCCACAATAAAAACTAACAGAGCTGGAAACTCATCACCATTTAATTTAAAACTGGACACTTAAATGGTGTCACAATACTAATTTCTATTCCACAGCAGTTTTGAACTACAGCCACTGAAAATCATTCTTTTATGTTCAATATTTATTTTAAAATACCTTAAAAATCAAATTATGATTAAAGTACAATTTTTAAATAAAAAGGAATTGCTAGCTTTGGGATGAACTGATTTTTTAAAATATTATCTAATAAGTGTATATACCTCATTCATATCACTTTATGTGCTATGAAAACTTTTTTAAAACTATACAATGTGTTTTCTGCTTATAAAATTAGATAGGAGAAGTCAGGTGTGATTTTTACTCTTTATTGCTTTAAATATCAATTTCTGGGAGAGTAAAAAGAAGCTATGAAGAAAACTCTTAACCAATACTACCAATGAAGTAGAAGCAGAGAAAAAAAATGGTGAATTCCATCCTTCTGCCCCCATAATCATAAACTAAGGTTATGGAACTTAGTTTTTGAATTTTTGTATATGAAAAGTATGAATAATTTTATTTAGGACTCAGAAATGTGTGCATCCTTGGTAATAGGAGAAATTCAACTAAAATAAGAACATGATTCTAAGAAGACAAACTTTCTGCTTTTAATGCTTTTTGGTCCATAAGCCCCTTGGTCCTTCTCCCCTCACTGCAGCACTCCTTGCTGGCTCTGCCTCTTCTTCTCCCTAGGCTCTCTCTTCCCCCTACAGAGGTCATCCACTCCTAGAGCTCCAACTATCACTTGGAAGCAAGTGAAAAGCATTTCTCCCCCTCTCTTTAGCCATAGTCTTACACAAAACCTTTTCACTGCCAACCATTTGTTGAAGATTTATACCAAAATCCAGCACCTTAAATTCAATATGCTTGACATTAATGAAAGTCACCTTCCCCACCTAAAGACCAGCTCTTCCATGAGACAGTCTACAACTTTTTAATGATATCACCATTTTCCCAGTTACCCAAACTAGAAACCTCATGGCCAGCTTCAACTCCTTGTTCTCCTAAGTCTACTTTATTTGAAATATTTGACAAATCCTATAGATTCTACCTCTCCAACACTTCTTATATTCATTCTCTCCTTTCCAATTAGCCCATGGCAGTTCAGCATGCCATCAGTACTTGACTAAACCACTGTAACAAGATCTCTTTCCATACCAACTTATCCTACATACCACAACCAGACTTACTTTCATAAAGTTCAAATCTAATTAGATGGCTTAGCTAATGAAAAACTTATAACCCTCCCCATTACTTATTAATTAAACTGTCCTATTTAAGGCAACAAGTAACTCCATAAATCAGTCCCAACTTACCCTTGTAATCTTTTCTCCCATATACATATGATCTGATCTAACTGGATTATTTGCTGTTCCTCAAGTCCTGTGACTTCTGTTCTATTTCTGTTCATGGCTTACAGTATTTCCTTACCTGGTCACGGTGATCAGAATACATATAAATATTTATACTGCTTTAAAATTTAATATTATATGATAAAACATTTTCTGCACATTGCATTTTATAGATAATTTTCACAAAGGTCTTGATTGTTCCCCAAGTTTCTTGTTGAACATCACAGAAATCTCTGTATATAAAGCACTTACATTTTGGACTATCATATTAGAAGTGATTCCCAAAAGCACACTTACCAGGACAATATATTAAAGAGTTTAGCACACATTTTGTACCTTTAAAATTCAATTGGCTATAATTATCTTAAATCATTGTATTATAAAAGCTTAAGCTTGACCATCAGAGTTAGTGTATTTTATTAAGTACAATGCTGGTATTTACAACCTATAATTCTAACACCTTTTTCTCAATGCTCTGCTCCTTCAGGTCCTCCTCCCCCACTCCCCTGCTTCAATCTCCAGCCTCTAGCCCAGGTGATTACTAGGTCAATGGTAAACAAAGAGTAACAAAAACAAAGAATAGCTAGCTGCTTCTCAGAACTTGGTATTCTGAAAACTTCTCTGTTTTTGCCACTTTCTAGTTTTTGAAGTAGGGTCATGGGGGAACTTGTTATTTGAATCAAATGGGTCAGTCAAGAGAGAAGGTTAATGTATTTCAGTCAGTGTGTCTCCTGGGATGCACCATCACCAAAGTAGTGGATACAGAACAGTTTACTGATGGATAAGGGACAGTATAATGCATGTCAAATATTAGATTATGAGTTGAATATTTCAGTTTGGGGTTCCATTTCATACACTATTTAAATGAAAAAATTAGGATATTTCAATGCTACCATAAAATTTGCCTCAAATCTCTCTTCCTGCCAAGCACACACTAATTTTCCTAATCTTTGTAATTAGATACTCCTCTCTAGATGAAAGTTTTTTTAAAAGTCTCACATTGTAGACATGCATTTGCTTTACCTTAGGGAAGACTCCCTGAAGTCAGTGATTTCTACATTGAGGCAGAAGGAGGGACTTGCCTTAACTAAGGGGTAGAACAGTCCATGAAGAGATCAGCAAGAGTGAAAGTCCACAGGTAAAGAGAACACAGTACTTTCTAGGAATGTTAAGTGTTTGGATTCAAAGGGCTAGAGAGAAGAGCGGTGAGAAAGTGAAATAGGAGCCTGGAGCCAGAAGGGCTGAAGGGAGCCATGGAAAGCCCATGCCCTGCTTGACTCTTGCCAGTTTCCTCTGAGCAAGCATGACCAGGTACATACTGTAGAATGATCATTCTGGTAGAAACTGGCCAGATTGAGTCTAGAGCTGGGAACATATAGGAGGCTGACAGTAAGATCAGAAGTAGAGGAGCGATAGCAGTGAGGGCAGAAAGTAATGGAGAGGGGACCGGCAGGGATTTTTAGGAATGGGACTAGACTTTTAGGAATGGGACTAGACAGCATATCTTATTGAATGGCATAATTCTTACTCATCTCTGAAGTAGGAATTTTTTGCTTTTGGTAAATGTAAAATAAAACCCCTGTGCTCTAAAGTAGGAGGAAAACGTACATAAACAAGCTACTACTACATTATTTTGACTCCATACAACTATCAAGTATAAGAAGTATGGTCAACTTAACACTTTGTGTAGGGGGAAAAATTAATGCTTACACATAAAGACGGAGGTTGTTAAGGCTGATGACTGGAGGAAGGAATTAAAAGTTCTTGAGTCTAATTTGTAAGTTTCCTACCTTAGACAACTGAAGTGAAGTCACAGTATAGTGTCCCCTCAGGAAAGAGAAAGGTAGTACCTTCTATAAGGAAGGACCCAATGGTCAAACTGGGCAAGGAAGGTTGTCAGGAAGTCCAGGAACACCTCTAACTAACAGGCAGCCACATCTTTTGCTTAGAGAGTAGTTGTTGCCCAGGTCCGCCAAGGTAACCTTCACTAAAAGGGCCTTGCCCTATCTTTCATTCCCAGGACTACTATGTGTCAAAGTATTTGTCATGAAATATTTGTCCCATGGGGGAAAAAAGGTCCCATGGACTAAGTTATAACCCCCTTCTATAGTCCTTCATTCATTTCCCAAATGTATACTAAGCACTGGTTCCATGACAGGTACTGTTTTAGGCACTAGGGATACAACAGATTAAGACAGACAAGCATCTGTCTCACTGCAATGACATTCTAGCCAAATGTAAACTACACGATAAGGACTAAGGAATCCCATAGGAAAGCAGACTGACTAATATATCTAACCCTGAAATTTTATTTTTTTTACATTTTTTTCTCTTACTTTCAAGCTAACAAGTTACATTTTATTTTTAAAAATAACCTATGTTTACTTTGGAAAACCCTACTAAAAACCTTTCATCAACCCCACCCTACTCTCTATCTTCTCCAGATTTTGCATGTTAAATTTCTAGGACCTGTAGTCTCAAGAGACTAGTCTCCTTTTCTTCTCACCTCCAAGACATCAATTACTTACTTACATTCCTAGTGACTAGCAGTGCTCTGAATATAGTAGGGACCTACTCACTAAAATATTGATAATGGGGGAAACTATGCACACGTGGGGTATATGGGAAATCTCTGTATCTTATGCTCAATTTTGCTATGAACTTAAAACTGTTCTTAAAAAAGAGTCTATTAACAATAATTATGTAAGAATAAAGTCTATTAACATTTACAAGGTGGGCAGAGGATGAAGCATGGGGTGTATGTATCTCAAGGACCTATGGGCTGGCTGTGGAGCCATGGAGCTTATGTCTCAGTAAAAGCTAGGAAGCCATTTCTGCCTTCTTCCCTTCTTCTTTCTAGATATTAGTTATGCAAGGTCCATGGGTATGATACAGTCTATAATCTGGCAAACAGATTGACATGAGATGAGGGCACTAAATATATACATACACACACACAATGTTTACAATAAGTCATCTGGTGACTTCTTTTTTTTTTTTTTTTGTTTTTTAAAAAAAGGCTAACTAAACAACTGAGCTCAAACAGCAAAGACATTTTTTTTCAAGTTAAATCTATGTATATCTATAAAAGAATCCCTACTGTATTACAGGCCCACAGAGCACACAGTGATAGCTGCAGCTCCATTTCATTTATAACAAATGTTATGTTTCATTATAACAAATCTTCATGTTTTCATCAGAGCATAGGAAGGCTCATTGTGAATAGAGCAATTCCTGACACTTCAGTTTCTGTCTCCCTATCAAGAAAAGGTTGTCAAAACCAATATTGTACTGAAAAATGATGTTACATTATCAACATTTTTTGTTCCCACCCTTGCCAATTACAGAACATTCCTTAACTACTTGATAGTCCAGAAATATTTTATCCTTCATTAAGATCTTTAACATATTAACAAAATTACTAAAACACTGCTTCTTTACACTTAAGAATTCATACCAATTGATAACTTTAAAATGTTTATCCTTACACAATTTAAGTATATGTATAAATGAAAATTATTAAAGTAAATGCCTCTAACAAGTTCAAAAAGATCAGGTAACTCATATTTGGGGAGTATATGAATGTTTATAAAACACTTTTCACATATAATATTTGATTTAACCCATAAACAACTCTGTGGGCTAGTTAGCATTATTATTATATTACTATACTTTGCATAAAAATATAATTTAATTGATGTGCTTTAAAAACCACAAACTACTACTTGGTTGTGCCATTATGTGAACTTACATTTTCTCATTTCAGATTCCAGTTATCTTTCCATGGCTTAGACAGTCTCTATCTGTACCACTGTTATCAACATATATAGGTGACTAAACAAATGAGTTTTAAAAAGTTATCCAGGGCTGGTCCATTCCAAGATGACCGAACAGGAACAGCTCTGGTCTGCAGCTCCCAGCGTGATCGACACAGAAGACTGGTGATTTTGGCACTTCCAATTGAGGTATCTGGTTCATCTCATTGGGACTAGTTGGACAGTGGGTGCAGCCCACGGAGGGCAAGCTGAAGCAAGGTGGGGCATCCCCTCACCCAGGAAGTGCAAGGGGTCAGGGGATTTCCCTTTCCTAGTCAAGGGAAGCTGTGACAGACTGTACCTGGAAAAACAGGACACTGTCCCCAAAATACTGCACTTTTCCCATGGTCTTAGCAACTGACAGACCAGGAGATTCTCTCCTGCGCCTGGCTTGGCGAGTCCCACGCCCACAGAGCCTTGCTCACTGCTAGTGCAGCAGCCTGAGAACAACCTGTGAGGCTGAAGTTTGGCGGGGGGGAGGTGGGGGGCTGAGGGGGGTGGGGGGGCATCTGCCATTGCTGAGGCTTGAGTAGGTAAACAAAGCAGCTGGGAAGCTCAAACCTGGGGGAGCCCAACACAAATCAGCAAGGCCTACCAGACTCCACCTCTGTGGGCAAGGCATAGCTGAACAAAAGGCAACAGAAACTTCTGCAGACTTAAAGATCCCTGTCTGACAGCTCTGAAGAGAGCAGTGGTTCTCTCAGCACGACAACTGAGCTCTGAGAACGGACAGACTGCTTCCCCAAGTGGGTCCCTGAACCCTGTGTAGCCTAACTGGGAGACACCTCCCAGTAGGGACTGACAGACAACTCATACACGTGGGTGCCCCTCTGGGACAAAGCTTCCAGAGGAAGGATCAGGAAGCAATATTTGCTGTTCTGCAATATGTGCAATTCTGCAGCCTCCGCTGGTGATACCCAGGCAAACAAGGTCTGGAGTGGACCTCCAGCAAACTCCAACAAACCTGCAGCTGAGGGACCTGATGTTAGAAGGAAAACTAACAAACAGAAAGGAATAGCATCAACATCAACAAAAAGGACATCCACATCAAAACTCCATCTGTAGGTCACAACATCAAAGACCAAAGGTAGGTAAAAACCACAAAGACGCGGAGAAACCAGAGCAGAAAAGCCGAAAATTCTAAAACCCAAAGTGCCTCTTCTCCTCCAAAGGATCGCAGCTCCTCAGCAACAGAACAAACCTGGATAGAGAATGACTTTGACAAGCTGACAGAACTAGGCTTCAGAAGGCCAGTAATAACAAACTTATCCAAGCTAAAGGAGCATGTTCTAACCCATTGCAGGGAAGCTAAAAACCCTGAAAGAAGGTTAGACAAATGACTAACTAGAATAAACAGTGTAGAGAAGACCTTAAATGACCTGATGGAGCTGAAAACCATGGCACGAGAGCTTCGTGATGCATGCACAAGCTTCAACAGCCGATTCGATCAAGTGGAAGAAATGATATCAGTGACTGAAGATCAAATTAATGAAATAAAGCAAGAAGAAAAGTTTAGAGAAAAAAGAGTAAAAAGAAATGAACAAAGCCTCCAAGAAATTTGAGACTATGTGAAAAGACCAAATCTATGTTTGATTGGTGTACCTGAAAGTGACGGGGAGAATGGTACCAAGTTGGAAAACACTCTTCAGGATATTATCCAGGAGAACATCCCCAATGGAGCAAGGTAGGTCAACATTCAAATTCAGGAAATACAGAGAACGCCAAAAAGATACTCCTTGAGAAGAGCAACCCCAAGACACGTAATTGTCAGATTCACCAAGGTTGAAATGAAGGAAAACATCTTAAGGGCAGCCAGAGAGAAAGGTCAGGTTACCCACAAAGGGAAGCCCATCAGACTAACAGCAGATCTCTCAGCAGAAACCTTACAAGCCAGAAGACAGTGGGGGCCAATATTCAACATTCTTAAAGAAAAGAATTTTCACCCCAGAATCTCATATCCAGCCAAACTAAGCCTCATAAGTGAAGGAGAAATACAATCCTTTACAGACAAGCAAATGCTGAGAGATTTTGTTACCACCAGGCCTGCCTTACTAGAGCTCCTGAAGGAAGCACTAAACATGGAAAGGAACAACCAGTACCAGCCACCACAAAAACATGCCAAACTGTAAAAACCATCAATGCTAGGAAGAAACTGCATCAATTAACAGGCAAAAAACCCAGCTAATATCATAATGACAGGATCAAATCCAAACATAACAATATTAACCTTAAATAAAAATGGGATAAATGTCCCAATTAAAAGACACAGACTGGCAAATTGGATAGAGTCAAGACCCATCAGTGTGTTGTATTCAGGAGACCCATCTCACGTGCACAGACGCACATAGGCTCAAAATAAAGGGATGGAGGAAGATCTACAAAGCAAATGGAAAGCAAAGAAAAGCAGGGGTTGCAATATTAGTCTCGGATAAAACAGACTTTAAACCAACAAAGATCAAGAGACAAAGAAGGCCATTACATAATGGTAAAGGGATCAATTCAACAGGAAGAGCTAACTATCCTAAATATATATGCACCCAATACAGGAGCACCCAGATTCATAACGAAAGTCCTTAGAGACCTACAAAGAGACTTACACTCCCACACAATAATAACAGGAGACTTTAACACCCCACTGTCAATATTAGACAGATCATCAAGACAGAAGGTTAACAAGGATATCCAGGAATTGAACTCAGCTCTGCACCAAGCAGACCTAATAGGCATCTACAAAACTCTGCACTCCAAATCAACAGAATATACATTCTTCTCAGCACCACATCGCACTTACTCTAAAATTGACCACATAATTGGAGGTAAAGCACTCCTCAGCAAATGTAAAAGAACAGAAATAACAACAAACTGTCTCTCAGACTACAGTGCAATCAAATTAGAACTCAGGATTAATAAACTCATTTAAAACCGCACAACTATATGGAAACTGAACAACTTTACTCCTGGATGACTACTGGGTAAATAACGAAATGAAGGCAGAAACAAAGATGTTCTTTGAAACCAATGAGAGCAAAGATACAACATACCAGAATCTCTGGGACACATTTAAAGCAGTGCGTAGAGGAATATTTACAGCACTAGATGCCCATCAGAGAAAGCAGGAAATATCTAAAATTGACACTCTAACATCACAATTAAAAGAACTAGAGAAGCAAGAGCAAACAAATTCAAAAGCTAGCAGAAGGCAAGAAATAACTAAGATCAGAGGAAAACTGAAGGAGACAGAGACACAAAAAACCCTTCAACAAATCAATGAATCCAGGTTTTTTGAAAAGATTAACAAAATTGATAGACCACTAGCAAGACTAATAAAGAAGAAAAGAGAGAAGAATCAAAGAGACACAATAAAAAATGATAAAGAGGATATCACCACTGATTCCACAGAAATACAAACTACCATCAGAGAATGCTATAAACACCTCTACGCAAATAAACTAGAAAATCTAGAAGAAATAGATAAATTCCTAGACACATACGCCCTCCCAAGACTAAACCAGGAAGAAGTGGAATCTCTGAATAGACGAATAACAGGCTCCGAAATTGAGGCAATAATTAAAAGCCTACCAACCAAAAAAAAGTCCAGTACCAGATGGATTCACAGCTGAATTCTACCGGAGGTACAAAGAGGAGCTGGTACCATTCCTTCAGAAACTATTCCAATCAATAGAAAAAGGGGGAATCCTCCCTAACTCCTTTTATGAGGCCAACATCATCCTGATACCAAAGTCTGGCAGAGACACAACAAAAAAAGAGAATTTTAGACCAATATCCCTGATGAACATCGATGTGAAAATCCTCAATAAAATACTGGCAAACTGAATCCATCAGCACATCAAAAAACTTATCCACCACGATCGAGTCCGCTTCATCCCTGGGATGCAAGGCTGGTTCGTCATACACAAATCAATAAATTTAATCCATCATATAAACAGAACCAACGTCAAAAACCACATGCTTATCTCAATAGATGCAGAAAAGGCCTTTGACAAACTTCAACAGCCTTTCATGCTAAGAAACTCTCAATAAACTAGGTATCGATGGAACATATCTCAAGGTAATAAGAGCTATTTATGACAAACTCACAGTCAATATCATATGGAATGGGCAAAAACTGGAAGCATTCCCTTTGAAAACCGGCACAAGACAAGGATGTCCTCTCTGACTACTCCTATTCAACATAGTGTTGGAAGTTCTGGCTAGGGCAATCAGGCAAGAGAAAGAAAGAAAGGGTATTCAATTAGGAAAAGAGGAAGTCCAATCGTCCCTGTTTGCAGATGACATGATTGTATATTTAGAAAACCCCATCGTCTCAGCCCAAAATCTCCTTAAGCTGATAAGCAACTTCAGCAAAGTCTCAGGATACAAAATCAATGTGCAAAAAATACAAGCGTTTCTATACACCAATAACAGACAAACAGAGAGCCAAATCATGAATGAATTCCCATTCACAATTGCTACAAAAATAAAACACCTAGGAATCCAACCTACAAGGGATGTGAAGGACCATTTCAAGGAGAACTACAGACCACTGCTCAATGAAATAAAAGAGGACACAAACAAATGGAAGAAAATTTCATGTTCATGGATAGGAAGAATCAATATAGTGAAAATGGCCATACTGCCCAAAGTAATTTATAGATTCAATGCCGTCCCCATCAAGCTACCAATGACTTTCTTCACAGAATTGGAAATACTACTTTAAAGTTAATATGGAATCAAAAAAGAGCTCATATTGCCAAGACAATCCTAAGTCAAAAGAACAAAGCTGGGAGCATCGTGCTACCTGACTTCAAACTACACTACAAGGCTACAGTAACCAAAACAGCATGGTACTGGTACCAAAACAGATATGTAGACCAATGGAACAGAACAGAGGCCTCAGAAATAACACCACACATTTACAACCAACGGATCTTTGACAAACCTACAAAAACAAGAAATGGGGAAAAGATTCTCTATTTAATAAATGGTGCTGGGAAAACTGGCTAGCCGTATGTAGAAAGCTGAAACTGGATCCCTTCCTTACACCTTATACAAAAATTAATTCAAGATGGATTAAAACTTAAATGTTAGACCTAAAACCATAAAAACCCTAGAACAAAACCTAGGCAACACCATTCAGGACATAGGCATGGGCAAGGACTCCATGACTAAAACACCAAAAGCAACGGCAACAAAAGTCAAAATACACAAATGGGATCTAATTAAACTAAAGAGCTTCTGCATGGCAAAAGAAACTACCATCAGAGTGAACAGGCAACCTACAGAATGGGAGAAAATTTTTGCAATCTACCCATCTGACAAAGGGCTAATATCCAGAATCTACAAAGAACTTAAACAAATTTACTAGAAAAAAAAAACAAATAATTCCATCAAAAAGTGGGCAAAGGATATGAACAGCCACTTCTCAAAAGAAGACATTTATGCAGACAACAGACATGAAAAAATGCTCATCATCACTGGTCACCAGAGAAATGCAAATGAAAACCACAATGAGATACCATCTCAAGCCAATTAGAATGGTGATCATTAAAAAGTCAGGAAACAACAGATGCTGGAGAGGATGTGGAGAAATAGGAATGCTTTTACACTGTTGGTGGGAGCATACATTAGTTCAACCACTGTGGAAGACAGTGTGGAAATTCCTCAAGGATCTAGAACTAGAAATAACATTTGACCCAGCCATCCCCATTACTGGGTATATACCCAAAGGATTATAAATCATGCTACTATAAAGAAACATGCACATGTATGTTTATTGTGGCACTGTTCACAATAGCAAAGACTTGGAACTAAACCAAATGCCCATCAGTGATAGACTAGATTAAGCAAATGTGGCACATATACACCACGGAATACTATGCAGCCATAAAAAAGGATGAGTCCATGTCCTTTGCAGGGACACGGATGAAGCTGGAAACCATCATTCTTGGGAAACTATCACAAGGACAGGAAACCAAACCCACATGTTCTCACTCATAGGTGGGAATTGAGCAGTGAGAACACTAGGACATGGAGAAGGGGGAACATCACACACCAGGACTTGTCAGGGAGTAAGGAGGCTGGGGGAGGGATAGCATTAGGAGAAACACCTAAGATAAATGATAAGTTGATGGGTGCAGCAAACCAACATGGCACATGTATACCTATATAACAAACCTGCACGTTGTGCACATGTACCCTAGAACTTAAAGTACAAAAAAAGAAAAGACAAAGTTTTCTAGGGCTGGGCTTGGTGGCTCATGCCTGTGATCCCAGCACTTTGGGAGGCCAAGGCAGGAGGATCACATAAGGTCAGGAGTTCGAGACTAGGAGCCTGGCCAACATGGTGAAACCCAGTCTCCACTAAAAGTACAAAAATCAGCTTGGCGTGGTGGCAGGCACCTGTAATCCTAGCTACCTGGGAGGCAGGAGAATCGCTTGAACCCAGGAGTCGGAGGTTGCAGTGAGCCAAGATTGTGCCACTGCACTCCAGCCTGGGTGACAGAATGTGACTCTATCTCAAAAAAAAGAAAAAAGTTATTCAGGAAAAAGAATGTAATGACTAATAGAAATTTTAACAAATACAAGGCAAATAACTCTGAAAGACAGTACTTGAGCATAACACAAATATCACGATTAAGACTATCAATAAATAGACATCTTTGTTTTGGAGTTATAAAGAAATGTATTTTCCCGAAAATACTGTGAGTTGATGCTAAGTGCCAGCATATAAGCTCCATGAGCATAGAGACTTGTCTATTTTGTTCCCTGCCATATTCCCAGCATATTCAATGAACATCTGCTGAATGAATGAATGCTGAGTACAACACCAAGTTTCAAAATGAGACTCTGAGATATAGTTTATATTTAAAACCAGGACACTAAGTACAATTTAATTCATTAGATAATTACTAAGTAACTTATATGTATGTGCTTATGACTATGCTAAGATATGCTTCTATGGATCCTTCCTTTTAAATAATAAGCTGCATTAGATCTGGAATTGGTATCAGATTTATATCCTTTAGAGTGCCTAGCAAACAACTTTTAGTAGATTATTTTCAACCCTCATTGTACGTTAGCATTACCTGGATAACGTTAAAAAAAAAATGCCTGTGGGCTTACCAGACACAAACTAAATTTGAATCTCTGGGTAGAGATTGAACTCTGATTTTCTTTTCTTTTTTTAATATTCACAGTTGATACTGACGCCTAGGCATGGGTGAACACCTCCACTGTAGACCAGAGGTTCTCAAACTTTGGGTTACAGGAGAATCATTTGGAGAGCTGAAAATTCAGTCTTACTCTCCCAGTTTCAGATTCAGTAGGTCTAGGGTAGAACCTAAAAATCTGTATTTTTAATAAGTTTCTAGGTGACGCTCATGCTACTCTGAGAACCATTGCTACAGGTCACCTATAGTGTTTCTGGTGTTTCTGGAATGAATTAAAGAATAAATGTAGAAGATGTAAAAATAGAGAAATATGAACATTATATGAAAAATTTAAATATAAAAAAGGTTAGAAAAACATAAAATAAAACCACAATGAAATATCACTACATACTTATTAGAATAGCAGAATGAAAAACAAAACCAAAAATAATCCATGTGCTGGTGAGGGTGCAATTCTCATACGCTGCACGTTGAAAAACAGTTTGTCCATTTCTTTTTTTTTAAATTTTATAAACATCGACACAATGACCATTTTTTATAAGCTAAACATCATATGTTTACTAATCCCAGCAATCATATGCTTACCAAAGCCATCAATCTTATGCCTGGATATTTACTCAATAGATATTAAAACATATTCACATAAAACTCTGTACATGAATCCTTCTGGCAGTTTTATTCATAATGGCCACCAGCTGCAAACAACTGAGATGTTCTTCCACTGGTAAATGAAACTATGGTACATCCATACAATGAAATACTACTCAGCAATAAAATGCAACAAACTGCAGATAACTAGCAATACCATTAATGAATGTCAAATGCACTCTGATAAGTGAAAGAAGCCACTCAAAAGGCTATACGCTGTACAATTCCACCTATATAACATTCTGGAAAAATTAAAATTATATATAGAAAAAACAAAATAGTGGTTGCCAGGGGCTGGGAATGGGGGGAGGTGTCAACTACAAAGTGTCACAAGAGAATTTTTCGTGGGGGGCTGATTGATAGAACTGTGCAGGACAACTGATTGTGCAGAACCTCATCTGTAAAATGGGACGAATACTATCTATCCACCACACTAAGCTGTTGTGAAAATTAAATAAGATAATAGATGGGAGAGTGCTTTGTAAGCTAAAATATGCCTTGTAAAATATAGTCATGCATACAATACAAATATTCTTCCTCCTCTTTCAACATATACAAAGGGGCAACACTCTCCACAAGAACCACTAACACTTTCTGATATTTCAAGGACAAAGTGACAAGGCCCTGGCAAATAAATCAACAACATACAGTTAATGGGGATGATGAGAGTTAACAGAGAGTAACAAAGCGTAAATATGAGGCTGCTTCTCACTGTCCACCAGACTGACTCAGTGATAGGCAGAGACTGAAGGGGCACACTTAGCATAAAACTAGGGGTGAAGATAAAGCTTCCATGTACCTTTCTTCTTTCAATTCTTCTGAAATCTTAGAAGAAGAAATATGCTTTTTGCTTTGTTTTACACTTACCTCTTTTCTGAGAAAATATCCTCCTGTCACTCCTAACCAGTAGCTCTTTCTCAGTAAATTGAGGGATTTTGGTTTCCTGATTATAAAACTATATAGACTCTTTATAGAAAATTAGTGAAGAATAAATACATATTTTAAAAATGAAGGTAGAGAAAAAGTCAAGGTAGAAGCATAATGCTACCACCAGCAGTGTTTATTCTGTGAATGTGGTTTTAAAAATAATTTTCATATGTTTATTAGCCACTTGTTTATCGTCTTTTGTGAAGTCTGTTCAAACCTTTGCTAATTTTTAAACAGAAGTGTGTTGTCTCTTATTATTAGTTCCAGTTCTTTATACAGTCTGGATACACATATTCTTTGTAAGATACATGTTTTGTGAATATTTTGTCCTATATTGTAGCTTGTCCATTCATTACCTTAATAGCTGTCGCGATAAGTTGAAGGTTTTAATTTTGATGAAGTCTACTTTACATAAATGTGTATTTAACCTAGTTGTAATCATACTGAATACTCAATTTTGGTATCCTGTTAACTCTTTTCTTTTCTTTTTTTTTTTTTTGAGATGGAGTTTCGCTCGTTGCCTAGGCTGGAGTGCCATGGCGTGATCTTGGCCCACTGCAACTTCCGCCTCCCAGGTTCAAGCAATTCTCCTGCCTCAGCCTCCTGAGTAGCTGGGATTACAGGCATGTGCCACTACGTCCAGCTAATTTTGTATTTTTAGTAGAGACGGGGTTTCTCCATGTTGGACAGGCTGGTCTCGAACTCCCAACCTCAGGTGATCCACCTGACTCGGCCCCCCAAAGTGTTGGGATTACAGGCGTGAGCCACTGTGCCTGGCCCCTGTTAACTCTTAATAGCATAAGCATTTATTTCCTGATGTTTTAAAAACTCCTCACATCATTTTTAATGACTGCAAAATATTTCACTGAACTGATGTTGCATATTTTACATAACTAGCCCTCAACTATTATGTTACAGTGTTAGTAATATATTAATTACAAATAATATCATAAAGGATATCTTTGTAAGTAAATTTTGCTTCATTATTTCAGAACATGTCCTTAAGATATGGAATTCCAAAGAAAACATATTAGAATGATACTGAAGAGGCAGCACATGTTAGCAGTAGAGCATGTCATCATCATCTATCACCATCTGGAAGGCAGCCTTAGAGATGAAGCCTTTCTCCTATGTGAGGATATGAGATCCAGAGACAGAAACTGAATTGCCAGAGTGGGCAGAATCCATTCATTGATGTCTAAGTTAGGTCTTTCAATTTCCATTATTGTGCCCTTTTTGTGACACTACATTAATGTTCCTAAAATCTTAAATTGAAATGAAACGTAGCAAGTCATTAGTATTATTTGCATGTGTAAAATTGTATCACTGCTCGATTTCAAATGTTGTTCACCAACAATGCATTTCTATACAAGTAGCTCTGAATTTCTATATGCAGTTTTTTCCCTATATAATTGCTACAATATACATATAATATTAAATTATAGCTGCTCTATAAAGACAAATTATAATATTAACTTGAAACAATTCATTTGACTTCAAAATTTCAGAATGGTTAATGAGTAAACCATGTCTATTTGCTATACACACAATAACACACCACACACTAACCTGCCAAAATTCTACTTAAACTTTCTTTCCAAAAGAAAAAAAAAAAAGTCTTTTAAAAATGAAGTAGAAGTAGTCAGAAATGCTTAGTAACTTTGTCTGGAACTTCTAGTCTATATAACAAATACAACACTTAAATCATTCTAACTTCAGGAATTATAACTTGACAAGATAATTATTTTCTTAGGTATAATGTAACGTCATCTCTGGGACACTTAAGACTTGGTCTTCCTAATCTAGATTCAGGCTACTTTCTGAGTGTGGATGGCATCATACTCTCTTAAAATAAGTCACAATGAGAAAAACACCCAGAGTTCACAGTTTGTGTCTAAACTTGCTGCTGACTCATTTGTCCCTTGATAACTGAACCTTTCTTTACTAACTTTAATTATAGCTATCTGTCATTTTAAAACTTCCCCTTTCCTCGTGAACATATTTGCTATCCTTGTGGCCTCTTGACTGTGAGACACTGGGTAAATATGTCACCTCCAAGACTCTTATTATATGGTGTTCAGTCTGCTAAAAACAGAACTTGTACTTTTCATGCATTCCTTTCCTGCATGTGGATGTTGTAAAGATTACGTGAGATGATGTATGTGCAAGAGATTACTGTTGTTATGTTTGAAATAAATTTCATGGAATTTGTTCTAAACTTGGGATGCCATAAATATCCTCCTCCTCTCTGCCATAACACACCAACTATTTCACCAGAAACATCATTCTTAGGCACTATATTCTAAATGAATTGCCAAAACCATAGGGATCTGGAAAAGAAGAACTGCTATGTAATGTCTGGTATCATTCCTACTCCCTAATCTCTAAATGCAAGTGACCAAAAAGGACTCTCTCTCAGCTAGATGAAGCAGATTCCTCCAGTGTCATCTAAGTACATCAAGGCAGTTCTATGATCTGGAAGATCTACACAGATGATTCACTCTTCAAGAGTCCTATTAAAAGTAAGATTTTTCCATGAATGATATGCTTGAATTGAGAGAAAGAAAAAAACACACAAAAGTGTTTTCATGAATTGGTGTGGTGGCCGGGCACAACGGTTCACGCCTGTAATCCCAGCACTTTGGGAGACCAAGGTGGGCGGATCACGAGGTCAGGAGACAGACCATCCTGGCTAACACGGTGAAACCCCGTCTCTACTAAAAATGCAAAAAAATTAGCCAGGCGTCATGGCAGGCGCCTGTAGTCCCAGCTATTCAGGAGGCTGAGGCAGGAAGACGGTGTGAACCCAGGAGGCAGAGATTGCAGTGAACCGAGATCGCGCCACTGGACTCCAGCCTGGGCGATGGAGGGAAGATTCCATCTAAAAAAAAAAAAAAAAGAATTGGTGTGGTATGGGGGAAAGAACATGACATGGGCTTTGGTGTCACCTAAACCTGGGTATGAATTTCAGGATCAGGGTTTTAGGCAAGTTATATTACATTTCTTTGCTTATTTTCTAATCTATAAAATGGATACAGTCATCTAATAGAACTGAGAGAAAGAAATAATAATGCACATAAACAGGCTGGGCGTGGTGGCTCACGCCTGTAATCCCAGCACTTTGGGAGGCTGAGGCAGGCAGATCACCTGAGGTCAGGAGTTCAAGACCAGCCTGGCCAACATGGTGAAACCCCGTCTCTACTAAAAATACAAAAAATTAGCAAGGTTGGGTGGTGGGTGCCTGTAAATCCCAGCTACTCAGGAGGCTAAGGCAGGAGAATCACTTGAACCTGGGAGGCAGAGGTTGCAGTGAGCCAAGATCATGCCACTGCACTCTGGCCTGAGCAACAAGAGCAAAACTCCATCTCAAATGATAATAATAATAATGCACATAAAGTCTGCAAGTACCATAGCCTGAGCATAGGTAAGCACTCAAACAATGTCAGCTATTATTCATTAATTCAACCAGCACTCACTGAGTACTTTAGGTACTAGGCATTATACAAAGCATGCCTATGACTTGTATTGTAACTATCAGCAAATAGGAATAGGGCAAACCTAAGATGAATGCAGAGTAGATGAGTGCTTTTATTGTACAATATAAAGGACATGTAGAAAAGTTAATTTCTCACTACATAATAACTCCTGGACAGCTTAATGACCTGATTAAAACTCCACCACTATGGAATCAATCCTTTAATTTGAATTAATCTTTTTCTTAATTTATTTATTTGGTCCCCCAAATCTGCTTTAAAATGTAAACACTCCTAAAAAGTAACAGCTTTACAAAAGAAAAGAGGGAGAGTAGCTACACTTCTCTCCAATGTTCTCTCTTCATCCCTGGCATCCTCTGTCTTCTGGTTCTACTGTTCACTAGCTTTGTTGGCCTTGGGCATATCACTTTACCTCTCTGAGGCTGCTTCATCATTAAGATGGGGATGACACTCTTCAGCTGCAATGATGTAAATCAAGATTTATGGAAAAGAGAAAACGTATGGAGTGGGAGACACAAATAAAGCAGCAGGGAGGAAAGAGACACACAGAAAAGACAGACGCTGATGGAGAGAGGAGGAAAGAGGAGAGAGGCAAACACTCAAAGAATAAAAAATGTGTATAGGGCAGAAATTTCACTCAATGAACATAAGCTCTCAGGACGCAATCCAGCCTGAAAAAGTCCACCTTGGTTGTGACATTTACGATTTTTAGCATTTCCCAACAATTAAGTCATTCAGCAAGTGAATGGCAATGGCTTCATCCACATCTTTGAGGAAAAAATGAAGACCTGCTGAGAGGTACAGAGGCGGTAAAACCACAGAAGAGCCAGCAAACTTCATCAATTTGTTTGAATGTTCTAAGCAGTCACACTTAAAAGACTTAAGCCATATTCTGTGACATTAAAATGTGTATTGCTGTATATACTATACGTTTGTGCCAACATATCATTGTAAGTGGTTATATACACAAAATTATGTATTTACTTTTGTTGAGCACTTCAGGGAATTTTCAAAGACAATATAAATTTTTAACCTTGTCTGCTGATTTTAGATCTCAACCCTACAAACGCTAATTTTTGTCCTCTATTCTCTTCCTTACTGACGATGTATTGAAAGGCAAAGGATTTTTATCATCAGACTGCCTTAACTAGGTTCTGACCCTCTTTTTCTAGACAGCTTATCTGATCAGTTGAATAAATCTGTTCTATAAATATTAACTGAGCTCCTACTATTTGAGAAACAAAAAGAACATAGGGATTCATAAGAAATTATTCCTGTCTTAAAGGGTCTTGGACTTTGGTTCATTGCAGGCCAGCAATTCACATCATTTGTGAATTTGGATAGACAGTTGTAGAAAGTAGAAAAGTTCCTCTTAAAAGTTCGTCTTGGTTTAAAAATAAAATAATAGACACTAGGAATAATAATAGCTCCTTACTCTAAAGCCTCCTATCAACTATCAGTTCTTACACTTTAGCCCAGTTAGTTGCTTTGGCTTACTCAGGCATGTCTGGACAGGCCCAGGCAAGTCTTAGCCTTAAACCTTTCATAAGCAACTTCCTCTCCTTCTTTGTTCTTCCTTGCACTTACCTATTTAGGAAAGTTTTAGGCTATTAGCAAATCGGGTATCAGTTTAAGATTGTGAGGTTCAGCTCCAGTCAATAGATGCAGGATAGAGCAGTAAGGATGACCCAAAGGCATAAGGGATAAATATGTCTGCCTTTCCTTTGTTCAGGTGTGCTCTCGCCATTGTTCCATCTGTGTGGGGCACCCTTTCTGCAGAAAGTAAAGACTGCCTTGCTAAGAGGTCCTTTGTCTCTGTGCTGACTTTTCTTCGCAACACCGATTATCTATTTCTAACAACAGTTATACCTTATGACAAAGTAAGAAATTTCTAAGTTGAATCGTATCAGGATGAAGGCAAGTTAGTCAATACCTTGCCCAGTTTAAATGCACTCAATGTATTTCTAGGCAAAGTCAAATATTTTCCCTCTTGGCACTACCTTTATTTACTTCTCATCTGTCTTCTTCCAAGTTTCAAAACTCACACATACCCTTCCAATCACTGGTCTTCTCTAGAACCACACTGTTCACCTGCATCTGGATGAGGGGGCTCCCATACCTGGCCCCCTATCACAAAACCCCCACTTGCTTTTTCAATAGAACCCAACAGGTTTCTACACTATACATTCCCAAATGAAGCAAACTGCACATTTTGGCCTTAGTTTGCAGTATCATGAAAGCAAAACCATCGACTCTTCTGAAGATATCACAAACTAACAGTAAATTAAATGGCTGCTGTCTCTCATTAAAGTGTCTAATAAGGCACTAAAAAAATTACATTATGAGAAGGTAAAGCCAAAGGTTACAAACTAACAGTTTTGTCTGAACAGTGTTTTAAAAATCTAGTAACTGAAAAACAGAAAAATCTAGTAACTTAGATTTCTGAGTTTTCCAAAACAACCTGAAGATCTGGCAACACTGGGTCCACACCCCCTCACAGCAATAATAAGCTGGCAGGGGCGACAGGTGTCCTCTTTCAGTAGCACAGAAGCTCTTAAGCACATGATGGTTTTCTGGAAGATTGTTGTGACCATCAAGGACCTGTGCTATGGTAATACTACACTGTGCCTAGGCCTCATGCTGGAGTTCAAGGAGTACATCAGTAAGCAAAACATAAAAACCCCTACCCTTGTGCAACTACACTGCGGTTTTGAGTAGACGCTCAAGGAGATGGAAAAGCCACCAACTAAAAACAGTAAAGTGAAGGTTTCTAATGTTCCTGAGAACACTTAATAGTATCCTTGAGAGAATCCTTTTGTAAAGTGAATGGCCACTCCCTCCTTTTGTCAGTTTTGAGATCTAGATTGGGTGTGCTTAAAATGAATCCATATTAATTGCTAGATTACAGTGTTAATTCCTATGTTTCTCTATGTCCAATACAAATATCATCGTCACTCAAAATGATGTATAAGCTGCACTCATAGATGCAATTATCTCTATATCATATATTCTATATCTAACAGTGACCTAAATATACTGTCTAAATTTGTGGTGAACCTTTTCAGATAAGCATTTTTTCATTAAAAGGTAATACGATATGTTCTTTAAGTTTAGCATTTAAATGTACTAACAAAATTATACTGTATATTAAATTAATACTAAAAATTTCAGATTCACATTCAATTCTATTTTTGAACATAAAGCAAAGCCCTTATGTTTTGAAAGTTTCTAAATCTCAATCTTAGAAACTTTCAAAACATAAGGGCTTTGTCAACTGCCCTCAATTTCTGCCTTTGCTGATGTATGCTAAAATCCACAGGGCCTGAAAGTCGCGTGACAGGTAAATGAATAAAAGACGCCAGAAAGATTGCTTGATGACTTGAAAAAGTGTCTACACAGAGGAGTTCACACATTCTAATTAAGTTCTCCTGATGTTAAAATTGCAAGAAACCATGAGCTGTAATAGTGAAGGCAGTTTAAGGCAAGGAGAAGAGAAAATTATCCATACTGTCTAGCTAAATTAAAGTTATTTCATCCAAGAAAGTCTGGTTATGTCTGCCTTAAACCAAATCATATTGTTTCACTTCACAACTTGGGTTACTGAGAATATAATTACTGTTTAGGAAATTCTTCTCTGTGAAATTGTTCCCTAACTCAGTTATCACTACCATCACTATCCTGGTCATCTTGTGTAGAAGTATAGAAGTTATCTTCAATCTTGATTTTGTGCCTCCAAGAGTTGGAAGTATCTAAGATAGGTGGTACCTGAAGGGAGAGCAGGCTACTATTAAGTGACTCAAATCCAAGTCTTCTGGCTGCTAAGCCACATTCTTTCCATTATGCTGTACTAGCTCTTCCTCAATAACTTACATCTAAAGCTTTTAGAGCTGGCAGAGCCAGTATCTCATTTAATCTTGGTAATGACCCTGAGATGTAAGCTGAGGCAGACGTAATTATTTCTAACATACAGGACACTGGGTATCTAAAGGATAAAATTATTTGTTCAAAGATGTTATATCTAATGCCAGTAATATCTATAAGACATAATTATTAGGAAAATAATTGTGTGTAACTGAAATATATTATCTTTAGAGTAACAGTATCTTTAAATGAGTGTAGTATATCTGTTAGGTTTGTATTCTAAGGATGGTAAATACTAGACATCTGTACTGCCCTCTCCTTTCCCACTGTTATCTTTTAGCACATTCTTTCCTACTGGAGCTGAACCCAGTCTCAAAATCTTTCTGAACCTCCTGCTCCAGAAAGCCCCGTACCAGTTGACTGGCATGGCATTTCTGTTTTCACTCTCCTCACTTAGGTCCCACATTGTATAACATTTGTTTCTGATGTTTTCTTTGCTTTTGACTTGATAGTTGTTGTTAATGGTTCTCATATTATATCATGTGTGTATACACTGTCTTCTGCATTTACAGAGTCCTGCTTTTCACTTTTTATTTCAGAGCCTCAACTATAGTAATTCATACACAGTGAATCCTCAAAGTGTTCTGAATGTACCTGAGACAAATGGATGGTATTTAGGGAAAAAATCTAAAATTAAAAAAATAAAAACTGCCATTATTTCTGAATATAATTTAGATCAAGGGTCAGTAAACATTTACTGTAAAAAGCCAGATAATAAATATGATAAGCTCTGCTAACCAGATGATCTGTGACACACCCACTCAACCCTGCCATGACAGTGTGACAGTACCCACAGAAAACACATTAACAGGTGAGTATGACTATGTTGCCATGAAACTATTTATGGACACTGAAATAGAATTTTCGTATAATTTTCACAAGTCACCAAATATTACTCCTCTTTTGATTTTTTTCTCCAACAATTAAAAAATATAAAAACCACTGTTAGCTTGCAGGCCATAGAAAATCAGGAGGCAGGCTGAATTTGTTCCATGGCCCAGAGTTTACTGACCCCTGGCCTAGATCTAGAGTTGTCAAAGTGAGAACTTCTGGAGGTCTGCAAGATCTTTTCAGCAAGTTCAGTTACCAATGTGTGAGACAAAATTTTCTTTGTATACATCAACAAAATAGACCAAATATAGATGCAAATATGAGGATCTAGCTACCTTCTATTAAATAAGCCAAAAATTGAAGAGACTGGCAAAAATGTAAAAGAATGCCACTCTTCTCAATAATTTTTCCTCTATGTTTGTAAAATGTAAAGTGGTATTCCATATCAAATACTGTTCATATTAACATGCCACAGGCTTATTTTTAATATGTTAATATTTTAAAAATTCTTCAGTTTTGATTTCTAACATGATAAATGTCAGTTGATATAACCAATAAACAAAAGCTCTCTGGGGGCTCTCAGTAAATTTTAGGAATGTGACCAGGCGTGGTGGCTCATGCCTGTAATCCCAACACTTTGGGAGGCTGAGGCAGGTGGATCACCTGAGGTCAGGAGTTCAAGACCGGCCTGGCCAACGTGGCAAAACCCTGTCTCTACTAAAAATACAAAAATTAGCTGGGTGTGGTGGTGTGCACGTATAATCCCAGCTACTTGGGAGGCTGAGGCAGGAGAATCACTTGAACCTGGGAGGAGGAGGTTGAAGTGAGCCAGGATTGCACCACTGTACTTCAGCATGGGTAACAAAGCGAGACTCTGTCTCAAAAAAAAAAAAAAAAAATTAAGAATGTAAAGGGAGCATAAGACCAAAAACTTTGAGAACCAGCTGCTGAGCCACAGACAGATCAACTTACAGCTCATACACTGCCAGCACAGTGTACCTAGGCCTGCCCACGAGACAAAACCACCTGGGAGACAACTTCATTGCAAGCTCTATCTTGGCCTCTTCCCACCTAAAAGATTCCTGGCATTTCTCTGATTACATCCTGATTTGGTCAAATGCAATCCCCTGCATTTATGTTCTCACATAATAAAGTTAGTGAAGACATGGTGGATATTTTCATAAAACAACTCTTTGGATCTATGTAGACCATAAAAGTACTTCAGCTTTTACTCTGTCAAAACAGGCATCTAGAAGCAAGTCTCTCTCCCTAGCCTCTATTTTCTAATCTTTAAAAAAAAAAAAAAAAAAATTATTATTGCAATTCCTTGCCACAAGAACATATCCCAAAACGATTCATTAGCTCATTTACATATCATAGTGTACCTGTGACCTGGCTACACAAATATTGTGGGGGCCTGATCCTAATTAGAACCCTCACAGCAGTGTTAAATCTAAAAGAAAATCCACTAGACATGGTACAAGTTTAATTAATAGTGCTAATAATACCGCACTAAAATTACATTTTGCAAGTAAGGCATACAGATCTTATAGAGAATTTTTTTAAAGTATTAATATTTTGTTTGTTCTGTCACTTGAAATTTAAAAACTTTTTTAAAAAAAATTCTAGGGGAAATTTTTATTTTAATTATTTTAGGGGAAAGTTATTTTAATTCCACTGTTACAATATACAGGGAAACCTTATATAAGGAAGTATTTCTTTCAATATAAATATACATGAGGTTTGACTGTTTATCCAAATAACGTGTACTGGTGGCCTGAGGAAACATTTTCTTTCTTTTTCCAACCCCATTTTAGAGAGATTTAAGAAACGATAGCCACGATTTCAACATTTATCATTTTGTTGTTCTTAATTAGAAAGTGTTTCTCCATGAGTATATGATTCTAAAAGTCTCCATCCTTTACCTTGTGGAATAATAACTTTGTAAACAATAACAAAAGAAGAAACAATTTATATTTTTGAATATTTGTCCTTCAACCTGTATTATAAAATTACTTAAAAATCAGGAATTGTGATTGGATGCTAAGTCTGCCACAATTTATGAGTACTGGTTCCAAATAGTCAAATAAAATACATTCGGCTACTTAAACCAACACCAAAAGTGAAATTCGTTAGGATCTTTTTTTTTTTTCAAGATTGAAAAATTGCTATTTATTTGACAAAAAAACTTTTGCATTTAATAAAGAAATGTTAATAACTGGTACATACATTAGTTCAAAATATTTTCACTAAGCACCAAATAGAATAGTTCCCGGACTTTTCACTGAGAACACCTTTGAAAAAATGCCTAAAACAATCAGTTTATTTAGGTTTTTAACCAAGAAATCGAAAGCTGCCAATCAGAGTTTCTAATTACCATGAGACGACCAGGTAAACAACCTTGAGGTCATATAATGTGAGCTTTTAAAAGCTTTGTTTAATCTCTACATCCCAACTGAGGGGATTTGTTGGCCTCAGGCTGGTAATCACAGGTCCATGTGCCAGATACTACACACACATACACACACACACACACACCACTGAATAATAAGTATCATGGATAAAGGATAAAGACTATATGGCCCATGTATATTTAAGGGGAATAATGTCTAATTCTCACGGCTGTACAATTAATTCACAAGCATCTTTAAGATCAGAAAGCCACTGGCAAATTATTATCTCTTTGGGGAATTATTAATCATTTGAGGGAAGAGTGAAAAATACATTAGAAGAATGTTGGGAGCTGTGCTGTTCAAAAAAGAACAAAAAATAAACTTAAAATATGGGGAAAATGCTTACTGGTTAAATCTACAGTAAAAACAAAAGTCTCATCATGATTGCAAAACATTCCAAATTGTGAAACTTAAGTTATTTGTAAAATAGACAAAAGTGAAGCAGCTTCCTCAGTCATTTTTTGAGATCTCAGCATCAATTTAAAGAAAATGCTTATATTTAAAAGAAAGCCTATTTCAAAATACGAATCCCCACATTAAGCACATATAAGGACATGAGGTAAATTTATGTCTCATTTATCATACAACATTCCTGCTCTATGTGTGTGTAAATGAAGGTGTTGGGAGACTGAAGTTAGAAAAGGTTATTTGCTTCACTATTCACTTCTTTAAGAAATACAAGCTTCTCAATCCTAAAAGAAGCAAAGACTATAGGACTAAATAGATGCTAATGTGAAAAAATCCATTTATATAAAATTGGTATGTGGACCACATGGAAGAATGGGAAAAGAAAGGACATATGTACTTTACTGTGCAGAAAAGATATATTATTTCTGGTAAATACTGTCTAAAAATTTTTTTTGGTATAAAAAATTATATTGCCTGCTCTAATTCTTAAGTCAAAATTATGTCCACTAAAAAACCTGAATGTAATAGTTTATTAAGAAGGCAACAAATTTAAAAACCACATGGAATTTTATCCTACCACAATGCTAAAACGGATCAGAGAGATTTTGGTCTATAGTTGAGAAGATAAAGTGGTCTTCTGAGAAAACATAGCTAATATTACTCCAAAGCGGCAAAACCAGAATCAAAGTATGGTTATCTTAAAGCATGGCACAGCAGTTTAAAACTTGAACAATACCATTGGTATTTAAATAAAATAGTTTTCAGTTTTATTTTGTTTTCCCAATTCCCCTCCCCAGCAATGGGACAATACACATAACTAGCTGCTGGGAAATTTTCTGAGCACTTTGTGGAAACTGTTGGCTTTCAGAAATGGGCAGGCTGATTTGAACCAAAAATTAGACAAAATACAGAATTGCAACAATAGAAAGCAACTTAGAAAGAGGATCAAGCCAAGCAGATAAGCAAACGTTATAAAATCAGTTAACTGGGCTGTTCATTAAGTCAGTTCCCTAATTTCAAAAAGCCAAACCAAAGCAAAGCATGTTGACTTACATTGCTTCTTTAGTTCTTTCAGCTGTTGTTTAAACTGTACAAATTTTTCATTATTTTGAAAGTCTGCATCAGAATTCTTGTTCTGTAAAGCCAAAAATTTCTTCTCCACCAGTAATTTTAAATCTGGTATTTTTTCTGGACGTTCTTCTTTTACCTAAGGGACACAACAAAATAACCTGAGTTAAATGTTAACAATAATAGTGTTAACAAAGTTTTGCAACATTGTTTTTATCTCAGATAATTCAAAGCAAAAGATAGTAAGGTTGAAAACAATCTCTTGAACAAAGCACCAGAGAGGTTGGGACATGTTCTAGGACAGACTGCTGGCAAATATTGAAGGGACTCATTCATGCCAACTACTCATTCTATTTTGGCTTCCATAAGCTAGTGGCCCTTCAATGATCCTACTAACTTGTTGTCTTCTAATAACTACCAGGGACAATCACAAATGTGGCAACTTCATCAGACCTGAGCATCACCACCCAAGTCTGGTCAGTTCTCTCTCGCACTCACCAGTGGTTATTCCATCCTTCATGCTCAACAATCTTTTTTTTTTTTTTTTTTTTGGCCCTCCACCCTAGCAGGTGAGAGTCACTTCTACTTTACAAAAGTGGCTGGGGTTTTAGACTTGACCTTCCATAACGTCCTGCTATGCCAAGGAATAAGTGTCCCCTGATTCTGTTCAAGGCTAAATTATCAACCCATGTTCTCCTCCATTCCCAATATTATAAAATCATTTCCCAATATTATAAACTTTCAAATATGCAGAAAGGTTGATGGAAGAATATTGTGAACACTCATTCATCTACTTCCTAGGTGCCACAATTAACATTCTGCTCTGTGTGTGTTATCACATATCTATCAATTTATCTATTTCTCTATCCATTCTCAACCCTGTTCTTAATTACATCTTTTTCATCTCCTTTACAACAAACTTTCCTCTCTACGCGCTCTTTTCTCAAGAACCTTTACACAGGCCCTTCACACCCATTTTTTTAAAACAAACAACCTCTTATAATCCCAGCTCCCTGCCCCCAGTTATTTTCTGTTCATATTCCACCTCCTTGGGGGAAAAAAGGAGCCACTCTTTCCACTTTCTCATCCTCCAGCTTTAGCCACTATAGTCAAGCTGCTGCCTCACCACTTCGCTGCAGCTGCTCTGCATCAGGCCTTCATAATTGCTCCCTTTCATCACTGGCCCTTTCCTGATGCTCCTGCTGCCAAGCAAAACTCACCAGACTCTCTATTGTGCCCCATACACTTTAGACAGACTTCTACTCCAGGAACACTCCAGGAATATTCAATTGCTTATTTTTATGCCTCTTTCCCCTAATAAAGTGTAAACTCCTTGAAAGATGTCTGATTTATCACGGTATTACCAGTGCCCAGCACACAGTAGGTAGTACTCAACATGTATTTCAAATAAGTTAATCTTATTAGCTCCAAATATACTTACCCACTAAAAGCCACGATTTATTAGCTGCCATTATTATTAGCATACAGTACAATTTCTAGGCTGGAAGACAGCTTAGAGATAATCTAATCTTGATCTCCTCCCCCCAGTTTCACAAATAAATAAAATGATTTAGAATGAAGTCAAATGACTTATCTTCTACATCCAACTAGTCAGAGGTAATGCTAAGACAACAAGTTAGATAAAGAAAATTCTTGATATTGGTTCTAGTCAGTGGCATATATTCCTAATCTCTATGAATCTGAGTTATCAATGCATATGAATTCAGAAGATTATCTTCAAATATCTGCTTTAACTTTTGTCACAGAGAAAAAACATATAATCTTCTTTTGCTTAATTGCTATGCATTTTGATTACTAAATAGAAAATGAGAATTAAGCATGAAACCAAAATGTCTAAAATTTATATTTTAGTGTAGGAACTGTCTTCTTGTATTGCTAACCCCCAAGTGCTGGATTCACCATTAAAGAGAGTTTTAGAAAACATGGAAAGGCTTTAATGACAAGTGTTATATGTAATTAAGGATTTAACAGAAGTACTGTACGGCTAAAGAACCAATAAAGCTCAATTTGGAAAAGAGAAGATAGAAAGACAATTTAATACTGCCTTATATCTCAAGAAAAAGAGCTATTATACATGGTGACTAGCTATCCTCTACCTCTACATAACAGAACAAAATGCAGGAAGTTCAAAATCGTAGCATCAAGAATTGAGAGCAGACCTAGAAAATAAATTGCTGGTTCTTTAGAATAGGATTATAGGCTCTCTTTCTGGATTTATAAAATAAAATGGACTCAAATCCACCTAAGATGTTAATGGTAACATTATAGGAAGGCATTCGGGTGAGCCTTGTCAAGGTGCAATCAGTCTGAAATTATTATGTAATCTGGGATGATCTAAGCAGATGATAAGTAAAATCTGAATGCTGTCTTCCAACAAAGTCTCTAACACAACCTACTTAATTTCCACAGTTCCACTACAACCATTGCTGAGGAGGTGAAGACTGAGTAGAGAGTGGGGGTGGAGGGGAGAGGCATTTTGAGGTCTGACAACATGACAACCTGAAATATGACTAGGAAAAGCTGAATAAACTAAATTTTTAGTGATTGACTGTGTTTTTCCCCCATAACCAGAACCTTTAGAAAACTGCTGTAAAGCACATAAATCCACTGCTGTAAATGTCTTCTCTGAAAGTTTGAGTCTGCATGGCCATCCATTGCAAAGAGAACTTACTGTACTCTAGCTATCAAAATGAAATTTTAAAAAATTCAACTCATTATCTCTTTAAATCAATAAAATAAATGGGCACTAACTATTTTTTAATGGTTTCTTGCTTTGTTTGAATATCTAAGAGAAATAGATTAATGAGAGGAAAAAAATTGAGTGGCTGATCATGTAGTATGAAAAAGATAATAAAGATGACCCTCTTTCCCTAGGATAATTTTTTTTTTTTTTTTAAATTAAAGAGACAGGGTCGGGCTCTGTCACCCAGGATGGAGTACAGTGGCATGATCACAGTTTACTGTAACCTTTAACTTCCCTGGACAAATTTCAAACACCTCAAAGAAATTTGAGTTGGAAAGAGAGGATCTATTAGATTATTAGGTCCATCCTTTCCCCAATAATAAAGTCTCCCCAGATACAGGACTTAGAATCTCAGTGAATTAAAAGATACTAGGTGTATTAATTTACTAGGGCTGCAATAACAAAGTATCACAGATTAGGTGGCTTAAACAACAGAAATTTATTTTGTCACAGTTCTAGAATCAAGAAGTCCAAGATCAAGGCATCAGCAGGGCTGGGTCCTATGGCATCACATGGTCTTCCCTCTACACAGGTCTGTGTCCAAATCTCCAATTAAGGACATCAGTCATATTGGATTAAGGCCCACTTACTGACCTCAAGTTAACTTAATGACTTTTTTTTTTTTTTTTTTTGAGGCAGAGTCTCGCTCTGTCACCCAGGCTGGAGTACAGTGGCACGATCTCGACTCACTGCAAGCTCCACCTCCCGGGTTCACGCCATTCTCCTGCCTCAGCCTTCTAAGTAGCTGGGACTACAGGCGCCCGCCACTGCGCCCGCTACCATGCCCGGCTAATTTTTTGTATTTTTAGTAGAGATGGGGTTTCACCATGTTAGCCAGGATGGTCTCGATCTCCTGACCTTGTGATCTGCCTCGGGCTCCCAAGTGCTGGGATTACAGGCATGAGCCACCGCGCCTGGCCAACTTAATGACTTCTTTAAAGACCTGATTCCAAATACAGTCAAATTCGGAGGTCCCACTAGGGGTTAGGACTTCAACATATGAATTTCAGAGAAACACAATACACTGGATTAATGTTTATAACATTATAATTTAAAAATGAGAGAAGCTACTGAGAAGTAAATAGTAGGTACCATACTTACATGATAAAAATTTAATTCTGCCCTTTGACAACAAAACGTCAGATTTTTCCGTACCACCCGCTTACTCATCCAGTATTCAGTGAGTGCTCTCTATGTGCTAAGCACTGTAGCTAAAATGAGAGTAGACCAGAAGAGTGGATCAGGAGCAGAGGGTCAACAGCTCTGGAAGCCAGATTATAGAACTGAGACCTGACCCAACAGGCAGTGAGAAAGACACTACAAGATTTCAAGGAGTAAAGTGATACTGAGAGTTAAAAAAAAAAAAAATTACTATCGTTAATGCCTGGAGGACACACAACTGACAGGGAAGGAGAGGGCAGTTGCTGCCATATGTTAACTAATGGCAAAGGGGCTGGCAACTGGGACGCTGTTTTTGAAGCAGAATCATCAACTCTTGTTGTGAGAGGAAGACAAGGGAGTAATGATACCTCCAAGATATTTAATGTGGACAACTAGTCAAATGCTATTGTCTTGAGGAAAGCAGCAGAAATCACTGAAACCGTAAGACTTCGAAGTGAAGTTACCTAGTATGAAGCTGGAAACATTTAAAATGAGGGCATGGGAAAAAGAAGAGAGATGAAAAAGGAACTCTGAAAAACAAAAGAAGAAAACCAGCAATGAGGAATGCTACAGAAGAAAGGAAAGAGAAAATTTCCATTAGAGAAGTGCTTGTCCTTTGGGGAAAATGATGCAAGTGAGCTTAAGTAAGAAAAGGGCTAATCCTTAAATCCACGGGATTTAATTACAAGGCATGCTGCACACAGCGCTGGAATTATGGCTCCATGAAGCTTCTCTCAGACAAGGGTTATGTCCCTGGTGTCTGGCACACTGCCTGTTGCACAGTGGGTGCTCAGATGATGTGGGTGAATGCGTAAATTATAGGAAGGCTAAATACACTGTGTTGAGATGAGAAAGGGGTTAACGGAGTTGCGTGTGAACCAATGTATAAAGTTTGATGGCAAATGAAGAACAAGATGAGAAGCAGATCAAGGGAATGAGAGTGCTAAAGATACTTGTTTATTTGTATAGAGGAACAGGAGCTAGAAGTTGTTATGATGGAGAAGAAAAAACTTGGAGCTTGGGATCAGACAGATCTGAATCCACTCTGGGTATGGATCTTAAGACAATCCCCTGGGCCTTGAAATTCTCTCCTCTCTTAATTAGGAATCAGGAACACCCACCTCAATGCTGTGAAGACTTAACTAAACCAAGCCTGTGTTTAACTCTGGCCCATAGTAAATGATCAAAAACTTTTATTCTTTTCCTTCTAACTTCAGCAGAGACTTCAACATAGTTGTGGGATGAGGAGGAGCTGACAAAGAAACATACATAAAAAACTATTAAGAGAAACCAAGTAACAAATTTCATTTGAGAAAACCATTCCAGTACCAGGGCAAAAAATAGAGAAGTCTGCAACCAGCTGGGAAAGCATGTCAATTGTCTTTACAGGTGTCAGAAATGCCTATGGGGCTAGACAAGCAAGGATATGAGGAAACTCACAATAAGTGCAGGCCCATAGGAAGTGGTGAGGACTGTGTGAAGTAGATGGTACAAGCCCCAGATAAGAGGAAAGCTGTTACTTGACTGCCAATGCCTACTTCCAGGTAAGAAGGCTTCGGGCTTTTCCAGGACAGTTAGAAACCGGGATCTTTATGAGACATTCTTCTGGTTTTTAAGACAAAGTATAGTATTGCTGTGAGGTAAATAAATGAAGCAATAAAGCACTCACCTGTCTGATGCAGAAAATATTCAATAACGAGTAGCTGTTAGTATTGTTACTATTAGTATCTATCTATATATATCTCCAGTGTTGCTGAATACACAGGTCTGTAGCTTATCAAGACTGACATAAAAACACCCACATGGGCCGGGCGCGGTGGCTCAAGCCTGTAATCCCAGCACTTTGGGAGGCCGAGACGGGCGGATCACGAGGTCAGGAGATCGAGACCATCCTGGCTAACACGGTGAAACCCCATCTCTACTAAAAAATACAAAAAAAAAACTAGCCGGGCGAGGTGGCGGGCGCCTGTAGTCCCAGCTACTCAGGAGGCTGAGGAGGCTGAGGCAGGAGAATGGCGTAAACCCGGGAGGCGGAGCTTGCAGTGAGCTGAGAACCGGCCACTGCACTCCAGCCTGAACGGCAGAGCGAGACTCCGTCTCAAAAAAAAAAAAAAAAAAAAAACCACCCACGTGGAGCAACCAGTGTATGGATTTTAATGGAAACCATGGAAGTGAAGGGGATCACCAAGGAGACTGAATAAATAGAAACAACAACAACAAAAAAGGACCAAGACCGAACTCTGGAGGATATCACATTTTAAGGGCAGCTAGAAGAGTTTAAAAAGAAAAAGTTAAGAGTTAAGAAACAACCAAAAGAAAATATCCACAAAGTTTAGGAAGGAATTTTGAGATCTGTCAAATGCTGCAGAGAAATCAAGCTAAATAAGAAGTGAAAAGTATGCATTAGACTTTTGAGTCACTAGAGACTCTAGCAAGAGCAGACATATGCACAAAGGCTCACTCCAAATATCCAGGTCTTTGTTTAATGAATTGCTTCAAAAAGAAGGAAACAGTAACAGGGAGAAACATGCAAATTCCCAGAAATTCCACAGACTCTTCAATGAATTGCTCATTTTAGCTCAAAATCACTTGTGAATACTTAGCTACATGTAATCAGAACCCAACACCCCTATGACTGCAGTATTTCTCTATGTCAGCAAGGAGAAGGTAATCAATGAGTTGACTGTTAGGAACTAAGTTAGGCCTCCAAATGGCTCTGTCCTTATAAACAGAGGCTTGTTTTAGAAAAAAAGATAATGGTAGAAACAAAAAGCAGAACTCAGTCCTTACCCATGCTGAAACTACATATTATTTTCACCATATTTTAACACAAACATTAAATGTATTTATATGACGATAATATAACTCATTTCTTTCAAACAATATTGTATGCATATGTAATTACTTAAAGTGTGCCATTTTATTGCCACAGGGCAAAGTCAAAGTCTCCTCCTCCTCCAATTATCATTATTGCCTTATAACCATCGTTTCACTAGGAAGGGAGATCACAGGGGCTAAGGATATTAATGAGCTGAGTCATTCACACACTTTTTGAATCATGTGAGAATCTAGTATAAAATTAGTCATTCCTGTAACTGAACCAAGACCCAGATTGATTGACTTTCTCCAAAACAGCCATTGTTAGATGTCTGCCTCCCAAAATAACACATACTCAGTGACTGACATTTTGGAAACGACACAGCCTTCAGAAGTTTATCACAGACACATACTAGTGATAAGTAGTTTGCCTTGTGTTCTGCTTAGTACTAGTACTCTTAAGTATTCCAACTTTTTATTCCAAGTTTTAATTCGTAGTGATCTAAGGTTATGGAACTGCTTTCATGCTGGAAATCCAGAGGGAATTGCCTCAATTGATCCTAGAACATTCATTCAACAAATAATTACTGAGTCCCAGCTGGGTGCCAGGCATTATGCTAAGCACCAAGACATTTATGGAAGATGGCCCACACTTAATGACACACCACCAACCCAACTTGCCGTGCACAGGGTAAATTTATATAGGCCAACACTGTCTCCACCTTTATATAGCAAAAAAAACTTGGTAAAGTTGTTTTTAAAAGGCATGCCTAAGCTGAGAATAATCATGCTTTCACTGGGTATAACCTAATTGCATGTACATATGGACACACTATATTTTCTAGAGTTAGTATATTGCCTCTGTCCTATTTAAAAATCACACACACTAATGATGACCAGCATGGATTATACCTCTTCATCTCCTGCCAGTTTCTGTTGCCAGTTGCACAACCTACACTGAACTCTATTGGACCAAATTACCTGTAGCTGAGTGTGTTTCCTAGTGCCACTATTTAGCATGGTTTTGACTTTTGACAAAACATTTAAGAGAGAATACTTCCTTGTTGAGCATTATGACACATCAAATGGACTTTATGGTTTGCCAAGGTGTTGTAATACACTATTATTACGTAGCAGCCAACCAAACATGGAAACACCTTTCCTCCTTCAAGCCTTTTGGAAAAATTGTGAAAATGAATAAGCTTAAACATGGGTAAGAATGCTATTTGTCTAGTTCTAATGGACTAGTCTTATTGGAATAGACAGTTGTCTAACAGATGGAAGCTGAATGAGGCAACCTGCCATCTATGTGCATCTGTTACTAAACATTTATGCTGTTAAAAATTACTCCAATAAATTTCCCATGGCACTATGCCCACTATAAGATGATGGCCAACCGGAATGATTTATTTACACAGAATATGGCATTTGGATTCCCATATTGGTGGAAAAGAAACCAAACTGATTTTACATCTCTGGGGTTTTTGTGTTATTTTGGCAGAAATTCATAGAAACATGCATTATTTATTTATTCATTTATTCATTCAATAAATATTTACTGAACATCTACCACATGTGGGAACCATGCTAGGCCTTGGAGATGTTATAACAAACAGACTAAAGTGGTCCCCATTGTCCTCAGAGGCTTTTGATCTAGTGGGGGAAACAAATATTCAAATATCAAGCAGATTATCGCAAACTATAAAAAGTGTTGGGAAGGAAATATATCAAGTGCTGGGAGAACATACAGCAACATAACTATTCAGAATACCATTTCACAGGCAATCTTTTTAACAGTGCTCAATGTAAACACAGGTCACACTGAGGGCAAGGTGAAATGAGGATTATTATTATTGTTGTTAAAACGCTTTGCACTTACACAGCACCTTTCGTCTGAGTGGTTCAAAGCCTTATATACACAAAAATATCATTATCCCAATTTCACAGATATGAGGAATAGGCAGCTCGCAATAGTTAAGCGTCTTGCCCAAGGTCATAGTGAGTCAGTGTCAGCCAGTTTCAACTCATTCAAACCTCCGTTCATCTTAAATGTTTTACTTTGCTTGTGCCTCCAAGTAACAACTCAGAATGGACTTAATTTTATGAAAACATACATGATTTCAGACATACATGCTAACTTTTAGTGGTCACTTGTCAGTCTTCGTATGAAAAGACACACATTCTGAATATGAAACTGCCTTTCCTGTCCACCACACCTCTGCCATCCACAGAATGACTGAGTGCCCCATTCATCGCCATGGTGTCTCACTCAAGATTTAACAGTGAAAGAGTACAACGATGGAATGATGCTAATGGGATTTACTGTTCTTACCACATACCCTATCATCTAGAAGATCATCTTTCAGAATGCTGAAATCATCTTCTGAAGATTCAGTTCCAAATAAAATTAGATAGGGTGGTGTCTCCCAAGATGCTCAGAACCAGTGAATAATACAAAACATTGCTTCCCCCACAGCCATAATACAGGGCCCAGTAACCAAGGGACAGAAGCAGAATTAGTTACACATCTTCTCCTCCCCCTCATCACACCTAACGACCAACTTGCAATTCCCCATCACTGCGCCTCTGGTTCTGCTTGTTTAACAGTCTCAGCACCCAAGTGAAGAATGATTTCACCAAGGGACTCAACAATGCCTCCACTGACTTGGAAGCTTAAACTGCAACCTAGCAATTCTGAACTCCTCATGACACAGAACAGGGACAAAAAGGGAGGTGACAGAATTGGTTGTGTTAATGAATCTTGATTATCAAGGGTAAAGAAGATTGCTGCAACAGAATGAGAGAAGGGAAGTATGTGTCTGGAATCTGGAACACCTCTTGGTTTGACCACATCTAGCGGTAAAAGATAATGGAAGATAGAAACAACTCCATACAGGCAGGACCACCAACGACTCAAAGCCCCCTTCCCCACCTATGAATGACAGTCTAAAGTGTTGTCAGATAAAAGTCAGTCAGATAAAAATCTACCATTAGCTGAAAGCTGGCTGAGGGCAAAAAGAACATGGAATGAGCGATGGAGGAAGGGAGTTAAAAATACAACTTTGGATCAGAACCAATAGCAAAAGCTAAGACTGAAGTATCTACTCATATTTATTATTTGGTCTGACATACACACATTTATGTTTTTAACTAATTTCCCCTTCTCCTTCTCTCCTAATGTTTTATAAAAATAAGTTGGTGGCTCACTAGATGTAGAGTGACATAAGGGAACCTTAACAAAAGGAATAAGCCCAGCTCAGATATTTTGGACTTCAAGGTGGAAACGGTACCTGGTGAGATGTATCATTCCCCCTTTTGGGGAGGGGGAGAGCATGTTTTTCACTTTTAGAAAAAATAGCTGCAACACGTTAGGAGGAAACATTTTGTTGTTGCTGCCACTATTTTTGTAAATTTAAGTCTGGGAAAAAAGTATACACAGAGGTTGAGTAGCCAAGCTTACCTGTCTAGAACTGTTTGAACATTTATCCTAAATCTGGGAATTTCTCACCCTAGGAGTAGTATTTCACTGCAGTAAGAACCAGAAATTCTCTTGGCTTTCCCTGCAGCAAGCATACAGATATGCCACCTCAGTCCTTTGCCTGTAAGACTTTAATTCTTGAGAATGACACGAGGGAGGTGCAGCACAGAGGGTGCTGGCAACAGACCCTGGAACCAGATTATCTAGGTATTTAACCTTTAAATCCCAGTTCTGCCTTGTATTAGCTGTGTAATCTTCGGCAAGTTACTTCACCACTCAGAAAATCAATTTCTTCATCTATAATCTACTTAACCCTTGAGTATTACATGAATTAATGTAGATAAAGAATTTAGAGTTTTAAAATACAGTAGCCAACATGGTCATTAAAATCTAAATGAATTAAATAAAATTAAAAACTGAGTTCCTCGGTCACACTGCCAAGTGCTCCAGTGTTCAATAGCTCTCTTTGGACGTGGCTTGTGACTACCACTCTGGACACAGCAGATATAAAACATTTCCATCACTGCAGGAAGAGGCACTGGGAAGTGCTGACATAGAGAATACTTTCTAGTACTCTGTAAGCACTCAAATGATAACAGCTGCTATTATTATTACTGGTATTCTTACGGTCACATTGTTGTTATCATTATCATAGCAAGTTTAAGATGCAGCCAGACAAAATCTGGTAGAAGAGATGAACAAGAAGCAATTTAAATGCTGTAATCTGATCAGAATTAACAGCAGTATAAGTAGCAGCAGCTGCTCTCAACTGTCTATTATTGGCAAGGTACCGAGGTAAGCACTTCACATAGATTATTTTATTTAACCCTCCCCCAAACAAATAACATCAGAGGTAAGAATGAATACATCCTATGTTATTGATTAGGAACTGAAGCTAAGGAGTGGTCTAACTACAAGTGGCTGAAGAGCTCAGTATTGGAGCTGGGACTCACTGCATTAGCAGGTCTGTTATATTGCTAAGTCCATGACATAACTACTACCCTAGACCTCAGCTATTTACTTAGAGCCTATTAGGAGCCACACACTACTCCAGATGCTGGGAACACATCTGTCAAGAGACCCAGTTCCTGCCCTTGTGGAGTTAGTATTCTACTTGAGTAGAAGAATAATAAGAAAATATGTAACTAGCCAAATGGTAATAAGTACCATGGAGAACAATTAAGCAGAGTGAAGATGAGTGAGCTCTTCTGTGATGGATGGTCAAGGCAGGCTTCAGTGAAAAGATGACATCTGAACCAGAGACCTAAAGAAAATGAGGGGGTGAGCCATATAGTTGGAGTCACAGTAAAAAGGGTTTGGGGAGTAATGGGGATGAGGTCAGAAGTATTAATCAAAGCACGGTGTGAAGTGGGACAGATGACGGAGGGTAAAGCTTTTATTCTGAGAGAGATGTGTGAAGGTTTTGCACAAAATAGTAAGAACTTCCGATTTTCTTTTTAAAAGGGTCATTGTGGCTGTTAGGATGAGAACTTTAAGGGAGGAGGAGCAGAAGCAGGAGACCAGTCAGTAGGCTGCTGCAGGTATCCAGGTAAAAGGTGATGATGGCATGGATTAGGGAGACAGTAGGAGAAACAATGAGAGGTGGTCAGGTCAAACTCTAAATACATGTTGTAGGCAGAAATAATAATGTTGGCCAGGCGCGGTGGATCACGTCTGTAATCCCAACGCTTTGGGAGGCCAAGCCAAGCGGATCACCTGAGGTCAGGAGTTTGAGACCAGCCTGGCCAACATAATGAAACCCCATCTCTTCTAAAAACACAAAAGTTAGTTGGGCATGGTGGTACATGCCTGTAAATCCCAGCTACTCAGGAGGCTGAGGCAGGAGAATTGCTTGAACCCGGGAGGTGGAGTTTGCAGTGAGCCAACATAGCGCCATTTGCACTCCAGCCTACCCAAGAGGCCAAGAGAGCAAGACTCTGTCTCAAAAAAAAAAAAAAGAAAGAATAAGGTTTATTGATGGACTGGATATGGGTATGGGCTGTGAAAAAATTAAGGAACTAAGGGCAACTCTGGATTTTGGTCTAATTAAAAATGGAATAGTAATACTGCCATTTTCTAAGATGGGGAAGTCAGGAGGAAGAGCTGGTTTTGGAGAAAAACAAGGGTTTAGTTTTGGAAGGAATGGAATAGTAATACTACCACTTTCTAAGATGGGGAAGTCAGGAGGAACAGCTGATTTTGGAGAAAAACAAGGGTTTAGTTTTGGAAGGTTAAATGTGCAATGCCTATGAGGATGAAATAAAGTGAAAACGAAGAGAAGACAGTTATATGTCTGAGACGCGGTTTTGGAGAGAGGACTAGGTTACAGCTACAAATGCTATGAAAAAATGATTAACTTCATGATGTTATGAGAGCACATGAGAGTAATCCACTTGGCAAACAGAGATGGGATGATGTCACAGCAGGCTGTAAGAAAGGAGCTAGCCTCAGTCTGTGAAGAGTAAGAAAGAGTCAGCTATTTGGAAATGAAAAAAAAGCACTCCCAGTAGATAGTGTGTGCTAAGGCCAGAGGCAAGAGAACATTCAAAGAGCTAGTGTAAAAGAATAGTACAAAATGAGACTAGAGAGGTAAGGAGGGGTTGTATACCACGTAAAGAAGTTTGAGCTTACAGTTGAAAGTAACAAGGAAAAACTGAAGAAGGTAAAGTTATGGAAAAGGCAGGCAAAAAAAAAAAATCAAATGTTCACTTTAGAAAGATGTCGTGGGCTACCAGATAAGAAACATAGGAGAAGAGAACAACTGTGTGCAGCCAGTGTGCCCACAGGGACTGAAGACTGTGAACATGGGAATGGAGGTAGGTGAATTAATTTGAGAAGCAGGAAAATTTGGAGATGGAATGTAAAATGTTAGGAGCTAGGGGAAGTAAGGACGACAACAGATTTCTGATAGGAGAAACTGGGTAGATGATATTACCATTTATGAAGTTACAGAATCCCAGGAGAAAATCACGGGGAAAACGTCACTGTGGGACACGAATTTAACAAGCCTATAGCACATTTAAGTGGAGAATGTCAAATCTATCACTAAGCTCATGTGTGTGGTTCTCAGATGAGAAATCTAGAATGGAAATAAAGATCTGGGACTCAGCAGCATAAAGACAGCAATTTAAGTTATGAGCATAGATGCTATTTCTCAGGAACAGTATGCAGTGTGAGAAAGGAAGAAAATCAAAGAACGGGTAGGAATAGCAAGCTTTACTGAGTGAAGAGATGAAGTAGGATCTACCAAAGAGATTATGGAGGAGTGACCAGAAGCTAGAAGAAAAAACAGATGTGTTGTCATGAAAGTCAGGGGAAAATTAAAATTCAGGAAGGAAGGAGCAGTTATCAATAGCAGAGAGGTCAAATAAGAGAACGACTGAAGAATATTCTCTGGATTTGTTACTAGGTGTGTAACCCTGGGTGAGTCACATAACTGCGAGCCCTAGTTTCCTCATCTACACAAAAATGCTCTTATTATCTACTACACCCTGGTTGAGAATACATGGTAATGTGTATAAAGCACCTCAAACAGTGTTAGACACACTAGGCATTACAAACAGGTTTCATTCTTATTACCACGTATCTTCTGTTTGTCAGATAGGCATGCCAAAGTAACAAGAAGAACAAGGGTTGAAAGCACCAAACTATACCTATAGTCTGAAAGCCTGTGTGCCCTCCAAATTCATATGATGAAATCCTAACTCTCAGGTGATGTGAGTACTAGGAGGTGAGGGCTCTGGGAAGAGATTAGGGCACGAGGGCAAAGCCCTCATGAATGGGACTGGTGCCATCATAAAAGAGGCCCCCGAGAGCTTGTTTTCTCATTCCATCTTGTGAGGACATAGGCAGAAGGTGCCACTAAGAACCAGAAACTAGGCCCTCACCAGATGCTAAACATGCCAGCACCTTCATCATAGATTTCCCAGACTCTAGAACTGTGAGAAATACATGTCTGTTGTTCATAAGCTACCCGTTTATGGTATTCCATTACAGCAGGCCAAATGAACCAAGACAAATGTCCATGGAGTTCAACAGACAATTTGAGAAAGGGCAACTGGGAGAAAAGACTCTAGACAGTATTTTTCCTTTTCTTCCACCCTCCTCCCAGTGTTTCCTTTCTCACTCCTTCTAAATGCAGCTTATAACACAGAAATTTCCAAGAGCTTGTCAATGGAATCTATTTAAGCATATCTTAGCATTTATACAAAGAACAGTGTTTTGCTGCCATTCACTACAATCTTCATGAGCTTGTGATATAGACGTTATGCTCTTAAGAAGAGACAGCTTAAACTCATGAGCAGTCCACAAAAAAATATAAAATCTTTCACAGAAATTAAACCCATCGACTAGTGATTTCAAAAATTCTTCCAACAGGTTTTGAAATGATAAGCCAGGTAATATTTATCAAATGAAAAACCCTAACTATATGATTACGGAGACCTTTGAACAACCAAACTGACTTTCAGCTTGGTTTCGACGTTGACAAAATGAGTCACAGAGAAGTTTCCCAGATGGCATTCAACATATATTTTCCTATCAAGGATTAAAGTTCTGTCTACCCTTTCCTGTCCTCACCTCCTCAAAGACATCACAGCATGTGGCACTGAGAAAACAACTTCCCCCAATGCTTGCATTTCTAATGTAGAAAACATGTTTCCTAAAAAAAAAAAAAAAAAAAAAAACTTAAAAGAAAAAAATAAAAGAATTCCACTGATTTTTCTCCCCAATCTAGCCTAAACTATTCCCATCCCTTTAGCATAATTTCTTTCATAGACTCTTTGCCTTAGGATTGACTTTGCAATTTTTTTTTTTTTTTTTTTTTGAGACAGAGTCTTGCTCAGTCGCCAGGCTGGAGTGCAGTGGCGCGATCTCAGCTCACTGCAACCTCCGCCTCCTGGGTTCAAGCAATTCTCATGCCTCAGCCTCCCGAACCTGGCTAATTTTTGTATTTTTAGTAGAGATGGGGTTTCACCATGTTGGCCAGGATGGTCTCGATCTCCTGACTTCATGATCCACCTGCCTCAGCCTCCCAAAATCCTGGGATTACAGGCATAAGCCACCGTGCCTGGCCTTGACTTTGCAATTCTTTTAATGCAACTCTCAATATACAAAGCCTACATTACATTCCCTTTCCTAACTGCTTATTCTGTTTTACATCAAATTCAAGATTTCCAGCAATCAAATTTCTAACTAATGAGAATCTCAACTTTCTTCTACATATTTAGATAAACCTCCCTTTACTACACAACTCAGTAGTGGTTGGTCATACCAAAGCTTATCTGGTGGTAAAGAGCCATCTTGCACTAGAATCGAAACAGCCACTAAAGGCACAGTGAAAGAAGTCTGCCTTGCCCCAGTCTTTGTGTGAGAGTACATGTGGAGGGGAGATGAGGTGGGAGACAGTGGAGGAGGATCTACATGCGTGGTGCTCTTTTTTTGAAACATCTTACTCTGTCAGCCAGGCTGGAGTACAGTGGCACCTTTATAACTCACTGCATCCTTAAACTCCTGGGCTCAAGTGATCCTCCTGCCTTGGCCTCATGAGTAGCTAGGACTACAGGTGCGTGCCACCAGCCTGGCCAACTTTGTGTTATTTATCCTGAGGAATGTAAAAGACTTGCGGGGAGAATGGAGATGGAATAGTGCTAAGTCTCATGGAAGTCCCTTCTTATTGAGGCACTCTAAAGCAGGAAGACCAGCCTTCCATAGCTGGGACCACTAGGGAGTACCCCAGCTAGATGGGAGCAGAAGCGTCTTCCCTGGGTCCTCCAGTCACACCCTCCACAACTAGAGGATCTTAAGAATCAAAAGAACTAATTCACCAAAAAGACAGGAAAATGTGAATTGTTTCTTTCTTCCGTTCTTGCTAAGCATCCATTTAAAAAAATCTATTTAGGTCCAGGTGCGGTGGCTCACACCTGTAGTCCCAGCACTTTGTGAGGCCAAAGCAGGGAGACCGCTTGAGGTCAGGAGTTTGAGGCCAGCCTGGTCAACATGATGAATCCCCATCTCTACTAAAAATACAAAAATTAGCCAGGTGTGGTGGTATGCACCTGTAATCCCAGCTACTTGGGAGGCTGAGGCACGAGAATCTCTTGAACCCAGGAGGCAGAGGTTGCAGTAAGCTGAGATCGTGCCACTGCACTCCAGCCTGGTGACAAAGCAAGACTCTGTCTCAAAACAAAACAACTACAAAACGTATTTAGTATGACTATAGTAACTGAAAAGATAAGCAAAAACATCTATTTTGAGATCATAACATTTTTTCAAATCCATGAATTAACTTCCAAAGTGCCATGAGTTTTCTAATAAATAGTAAGTCTGATTTCAAATCCCTTCTCTTTACACTGTACCACATGTCTACAGTCCAGAATGAGGGCAATCCAAGGATATGAGGCTGAATCTTTTCCCTGTTATCACATCTCACCTAACACAATAAAGATTATGAAATTTTTAATACTCCATCAGTTTATTAATGCTCTTTATCCTTTACCTGCTCACCTGCTCTGTTCACTCCCATCTTGCAGCCTATCAAAATCTCTGGCACTGCCTTCACTGTAATTAATGTGGCTTCCTGATATTTGAAGTTACTTCCCACTAGCACACCTATCAAACTGCCTTTTGCCTTCTAATTCTCCTCCATTTAGAAAGATTTTCTGACTAAATGAAAATGAATTCTATCTATCACAAGCCTAATCAAAAAACTGCTGTAGTATAGAAAAATTAAAACAATAAACAAAATAAAAACCACACTTAGATGCTGCCTAACATATAGAGTACTTCTGAAAATAACGTATATAATTCTGATTCTCATTGATTAGGGAGATTAAATTACTTCTCCAAGCCAAACAATAGCTGATGGAACTGAGACTACAGTGTGGCCACCAAGTCTGCAAATAGATATACTATTATTCCATATTGCACTGTAAGATAATATCATTAAACCACTGTTTCCAGATGTGATGGCCACCCAGTAAAATCCAGATTTTCTAGTTATAATCCAGTTTCCTTAATTCTCCCATATATTTTACTCTGAAAGTGCTGAAGAAGGCAGCACTCATTGGAAAATACTATCTTATATCAGAATGACATTTAAACGTTTTTAAACCAGTTTTCATATTCTGTTTTCCAATTTAATTTCACAACTACCTTGTGCATGAAGATGAAAAGAGGCAATTAATATTTTCTCAATGCCTGCTACGTGAGGCTTCATCTTTTGAAGGCATAATTTAAGCACTTAACCTACATTATCTCATTTAATCCTTGCCACATTCCTATAAGGTATCACTGTTCTCTTTTTACAGATAACGAAATTGAAGGTTTATGAAGACAAGTCACTAACCCAGTGTCACACTGTTAGGTCAGGGAGAAACAAGGAGGAGGTTTGGTCTTCTGACTCCCATTGCAGTATCCTTTTCACTATTCAGTGAAACATTTTTACATGTCCCATATAATGCCACATACGGACCTTATCACTGTCTTCTATCATAGAGACTTATCCCTCACTGCTTCTAAGAATTGATCATGAAAAAATCTGCAGGCTAACCCGGCAAGAAGAAAACAATTATTCAACCGGAGATAACTGAATACCGCCTAGCTCATAACAAGCACTGGAGACAAGTTAGCTAGGCTTGCTATTATTATGGCAAGAACTGAATATTTTAATACATAGAAACATAAACCATATCATTAAAGCTAGAAAAAAGTTTATTTCATTTTTATTTTACTTTAAATTCCTAAAATTCCTTCATATTCATAGCACTATCGCTTTAAAAATATAACACAAACAAAGTTTTAAAGGGGTGAATACTACTGGCTTTTCAGAAGTTTTTCTTCTTTTTAATATAACTGTAACATGTAACAATATTCTTTGCTTCAAATAGTTCTTTAATTCTAACAGAATCCCTCTCTAACACATGCCACATCAGTGTGAGGAGTCACTTTTTGTTTGGACTAAATTTCCCAAAACTTTACCTCTGGAAAATTTACAATAAGAAATGTACAAAATCATAAATATACTTTATAACCAAGGCTCCCTAAAAACATTCTTACTCTCAACTGAAAACTACAACTCAAAAAGTGAATTCAATGAATAGCACCCATCTTGAAACAGAACTGTCATGAAAACAGCCTTGAATTACATGTCAAAACACTGAGGTTCGAGTCTCACCTCTTGAGACTAACCAAGTGATCTGAGCAAGTCCCTTAACCTTCTTGAAGCTCAGAGTCAACAACAGTTACCTTTCCTAACTTTGTAAGGTCACTGTGCTCATTAAAGGGACGGGGGACCTAAAAGGGCTTCTCACCCTTTCACTGGCGGAAAGAATGTTGGTTTCAGAATTTCAGTCAAAGGGCCAGGAGACTGGAGTATGAACTGATGATATTTATAAATCTGGCTTAAGGAAGCCCTGTGCAAATATTAAATAAGTGGGGAAGCTAGAAGAGAGGTGGATTCACTATCTTATCCAGACCTGGGCTAAGGCCTCCAACATTCTTGAAACAAACACCAAGCTAATATTCATACTACAAGTGGGCTTTGTTAACAGCTTTATAGAAATTAGATTACAATGAACTATTTACGGTTAAATCTCTTTTTTTCTTTTTTATTGGCTAGCCTGGAAACACAGCCACTGACTGTCATTTCTCTGGGAAACTGTGTTCCAGAATTTGATTCAGAGATCTGAACACTGGGAATGTATCTTTCTTCCTCCAAGAGCTAACAGGGACTCCCTTCCCATCCTTGTTGGTAGAATCAGAAAGTTTCTTTCACTCTTTAGCCTTGTGGGCATTCAGATATGGGTTGTCAGATGGGGTCTGTATGTGGTAACTATATAACCACCTTTCACTTTTGTGGGGCAGAGGGGTGGTGAAAACATTCCTATCTACAATCTCGTTTTATCTACAATTGCCCAATGAGGTATGTAGGACAAGTACTATTATTACCCCATTTTAGAAATGAGGAAGCTGACATACAGAAGTTACGTGACTTGCCCAAGGTCACAGCCTGGTAGAAGAACATGGATTAGAAGATTATTTCTCAGCTGGAAATGCTTATCAATCAAATAGCAACTGTTTACAAAATGGGAAGAGGGAAGTAAAGGTGATTATGGCTCATTCGGACTTTATTTTTAACTAATTATATCTGGCTTTGTGAATTTTTATTAATTTCACTTTTCATTGCTGTCTGATGAGTTAGTCATGAAAACCATCAGATCAGAAAGTATAAATTTTTAAATTATTTACTTTTATTTTTTAATTTTTTTTGTAGAGTCAGGGTTTTTCCATGTTGCCCAGGCTGGTCTCAACCTCCCAGGTTCAAGCAATCCTCCCCCCTCGGCCTCCCAAAGTGTTGGAATTACAAGCGTGAGCCACTAAGCCTAGCCTTAGAAAGTATAAACTGTTTAACATTATTTCCTCATTGTTATAGACAGATGTTCAACTTTAAGTGTTTCATAATAAAGTGACTCAGTGACGAAGCAGGCCCAGTCTACACCAGTCACTTGTTGAACTGTTACATGAGATTTATGCAAAATTGTGAGGGGGCAGGATGGTAGGCAGGAATAAACCTTTATGAAAAAGATGGCTAAAGTCAAAAGGTAAATGTGAATCTTATACACTTTTCCCTTCCAGTTTAAGCTGTGAGTTGGGAAAATAAATACAAGGAACGTTTATCGCCATTTATTCCAAGTTTAGGTGGTTTAGAGGAAAGAGTTCACCAATTTAAATCAGCCTGTGGTAGGTGTTTTTGTGGTAAGAGAAAGAAGTTAAAAGTTAACAGGACAGAACAGTAAGACCTTGCCCTTATATAGCACTCTTACCTCCCAAGTACTTTCACATAATGTTATCTCATTTTTTTAATCAAGAAATCACTTTAAGATATGAAGGGCAGATATTATTACTAAGCTGATTTTGCAAGCGTGCATAGAGTCTATGAAAATTGCTTATGGCCACACAGCTATTCAGTGGGTAGGCATAGAAAAAAAAAAACTCATTAATTAAATTTAACTCTAACACTAGACAGTTTACCATTGTAACAGGACCATATATGACACTTTACACTATAAAGCCAAAACAGTTTAATTCTATAGTCTGAGAGCAGTTCCATTACTATTATAAAACATGTAGTATAACATGTTCAGTTTCACCTACATTATTTATAGGTCCTTTAAGCAGTAACAAGAATTTCTTCCAAGAAAAAATTGAGCATATGATGTTTTTGCTGAAGCTTTTAATTTTTATTTTTAAACAATTAAATTTTTTTTAACCAACACCCTGAGAAGTATTGCTGCAGCTTTTCAAAACATGGCCTAACTATACTTAATGTGTCAAATTCAATTTCTGATTCTGCAAGAGAAGAATTCTTTGAGCACACCCAAAATTTATTCCACTTAAAGCTCCTATTTAGTATTTCACGTGGGCAAACCTCAGGGTGACAAAGAGTGACCTGATGGGTAGAGAGGACTTGCTTCGTGGTGCCAATGGCACTCCAAGAACCACAAATAGCCGAGGCAACTGGAAGGCAGGCAGAAAAGCATGCAAGACCTTGCAGGTATCAGCCAAAGGGAAGGCAAACAGCAAGCAAGTCAGAATGTCTGGAAATCAATCGTGTGGTGCAATCATATTCTACTTTTCTGGTTACTGTTTCCAATTTTTTTTTTTTTTTTTTGAGACAGAGTCTCACTCTGTCACCCAAGCTGGAGTGCAGTCGTGCAGTCTCGGCTCACTGCAACCCCTGCCTCCTGGGTTCAAGTGATTCTCATGTCTCAGCCTCCCGAGTAGCTGGGATTACAGGCATGTACAACCACACCTGGCTAATTTCTGTATTTTAGTAGAGGTGGGGTTTCACCATGTTGGCCAGGCTGGTCTCGAACTCCTGACCTCAGATGATCCAACCGCCTCAGCCTCCCAAAGTGCTGGAATTACAGATGTGAGCCACCACGCCCGGCCTTTACTGTTTCCAATTTTAAGTAATACTGACTTGATCTTTCTGAATATCAGCTTCCACGAGAAGATGATTAAATGATTATTTGAAGATGAAATAAAGGATAAAAGAGATAATTAAATTTAAAACTATTCATAATAACTGACTGCATTACTCTAACCCATGATAAATAAACATAACAATTTTCACTAAAGAATGCTATATTATTAGATATTTTTTTAAAAAAAGGAAGTCCGGAAAAAAATAAAATTCTTAAAGCTTTAGTGGTTTAAATATCACACTGGCCACAACACAAAAGAAGGAAAGTGCCACCATTACCAGAAACTTTATGCTGTAAGAGAGAAACAATGGAAAGAAATCCTCTCCATTCTCCCAAGGACAGTTCACTGGGCACTGGCTCCACTGCACAATCAAAGAACTTTTCCTTACCAGCACAGCTGCAAACTCACACAGGGACTTGAAAAAGTAAAATCCATTCACATGCTCTCCATTTTTATGCTTCTCGCTCTCTCACTTGTCAACAATATATAGAGATTACACACTTGAACCAGAGCTGACAACCTGCATATGACACATCAGAGGCTTAAATCCAACACATTTTTCTCTCCTAATTACTTTTTCAAATGAGTGTTACTAATAAAGTAAATAAAAAATACTTAAAGATGTAAGCAAGATAGGTCTAATAAACAGCATGATTGTGTACTTGTGCACAGAGAGAAATACATTTTAGGGCTTAATTTCCTCAGTCTTCATTTCAGCAAAATGTCTAAGAAAACACTAAAAGTTATTCCTGAATTAAAAACTGTGAATGTTTACTTTGCTGTCTGGTTCTTATCTCTAGAACGACCCCCTCATCGCTATTAATGATCACATATTAAAGGGTGCGGTATCTTTTTCATTGTTATAGACATAGGGAGGGTGACTATCAGGGAAGTTCAAATCCAGCTGGCCAAATGTCACGTTGTTCACTGGCCTCTGCATTGGCCCATTTCCCCTGATTCTGAACAATCCTTTCTGGTCACAACACTTTGAGCACTAAGTTCCATACCCAAGCCACCCCCAACTATCAGAGAACTCCTTTCCAAGGAAAGAAGCCCTTCCTTCAGCCTCTCTTGGAACATCATCTCTAGCCTTTCCCGATGGTTTCCTGCTGCTCACTGTACCCTTCAAACTTTAACTCAAAATTCCCTTTCAGGTAGTATTTGAATTTGGTCCAGGGAAATGAGTTCTCCTTTACAGAACGTTCTAGGCAACCTTATAAATTAGTGTGATGGAACTGTTTTAGGTGCTTTCATGCTATCACTTTCATCCTTACTAGAACTCTATGACCTAAATTATCAACCCGATTTTAAGAAGAAACTGAGGCTCAGAGTTAGAGGGCACGAAAGCCAGAATTTAAGCAAAGACTCTTTTCCCTTACTCTGAATTTCCTATGCACGTTTTTATTGTCTCTGTCAAACTATTTCACTGTTAAATTTTTTTTGTAGCTATTTGTGTACCTGTGTTAAGAGGCTTTTGTATCTTTATTGGACTAAACATACTATTGGCACCAACTGAACAAGGTTTTTTTTTTTTTTTTTTTGAGACAGTCTCACTCTGTCACCCAGACTGGAGCACAGTGGTGCGATCATGGCTCACTGCAACCTCTGCCTCCTGGGTTCAAGCAATTCTCCTGCCTCAGCCTCTCAATATCTGGGACTACAGGCACATGACACCACACCCAGCTTTTTTTGTATTTTTAGAAGAGACGGGGTTTCACCATGTTGGCCAGGCTGGTCTCGAACTCCTGACCTCAAGTGATCCACCGACTGAACAGTTAGAGACTAATAAGCAACTCCAGTAGTCCACTCTAATCCACAGGAGATACATTCCAAAACCCCCAGTAGATGCCTAAAACCCCAGATAGTACCGAACCCTGTATAGTCATGCACTGCTTAACGATGGGGATACTTTCTAAGAAACGAGGCAGTGCTGTGGAACATCATGGAGTGTACTTATACAAACCTAGATGGAACAGCCTACTACACACCTGGGCTCTATAGGAAGCCTATTAATCCTAGGCTACAAACCTGTACAGCATGTTAGTATACTGAGTACTGTAGGCAACTGTAACATGACAACTATTTATGTATCTAAACATACATAAACACAGAAAAGGTACAGTAAAAATACTGTATAAGATAATATTATGGCACCACCATCATGTATGTATGGCCCCCTTGTTAACTGAAATATTGTTATGTGGTTCATTACTGTATGACTATGTTTTATCCTATACATACATATCTACAATAAAGTTTAATTTATAAATTACGCACAGCCAAGAGATTAACAATAATAGAAAAATAGAACAATTATAACAGTATCCTGTAATAAGTTATGTGAATATAATCTTTCTTGCTCTCAACATGTCTTATTGTACTGTACTCATCCCTCCTCTTGTGATGAAGACAGGATAGAGCAGCAAGGCACAAGGTTTCATCACACTACTCAGAACAAGGTGCTATTTACTTATTTGAATTGTTTATTTTTGTAATTTTCCATTTAATATTTTTGGATCATAGGTGGCCACAGATAACTGAAACAGTGGAAAGTGAAACTGTAGACAACCAGTGACTACTGTGCTTTCAACTCTATGCTGAAAAATGCATTCATTTTACACTGAATTTTAACATTTACTGATCCATTCCCCAGTTCAGTCTATCTCCCCATCTCTCTTCTGCAGTTAGCCCATTCAGCACCACTGCCAATTAGTGGGGAAAGGCCTAAACCTCAAGCTTTTTAATACTTATTAATTACATGAAAAGTGTGATGTTAGAAGGAAGGTAAATTAACATCTAAAATAAGGGTTTAATACTGTATGTGGACTATGTACAATGTCAGAAATAATCAGGAGTTTGCTGTGTTAAGGAACATTCATCTCATTTGGGTAATTCAAAGAATTAGCTGCTAGAATGACCTGGTGCCACTGAGGCTAAGGTGTTTAATAATCACACTGGGCGCCTCAGTGCCTACCTGGAATGCTGTGGTGAGCCTGGCCCTTCAAAGATCCATATGTCTTCCCTGCCCATTCTGCTGCTCCTGTGTGTCTCCTGCCTCTTCTGTAAGCCCCTCTCTTCTTTTCCTCTCAAACATTTCCTTCTCTCCTCTCTCTCGTATCATCACTGCACAGAGGGGTCTTTGCTTCAAACACAGACTAAGCAATCACTGCATGTTTTTAAAAACTGTCCCTTCCTCACTGTTGGAGTAATGAAATGGTGAAAGGGCCTGGCCTTTTCCTGACCTTCAGCATGGAAACATCTTTAAGGCTCATTTCCAAAGGGAGTTTGACATACTTCCCAGTTTTCTGGATGCCACAAAAACTCTGCCACAGAGTGCTGGACCTATCTCATAGCCTCCTTTGTAGAATTAGGGGGTTGAAACTACAACAGCACTTCCCAAAGTGGATTCTGAAGAGTATCAGTCCCTCCTCCAGAAAGATTTTCTAGTTAACTAAGTTTACAAAATTTCTGAATATCCTCTTCCTTTGGAGAATCACGTTGCATAAAAGCACATTAAAGGCTTTGGAGTCTTTAAGGAAATTCTTTTAATCAAGCATTCCCCAAACTTATTTGACCACAAAATCCTATTCTCCTATTATACTTATTCACATCCTGATTAATTAGTATTATGGAGCAAACTCTTGAAAATGCTGCACTAGAGGCACATTAAGGCCCAGTAAAGTGTAATTGCTTTATAATTCTGATTAAAACCCAACATTTAATAACTCCAAAACACTACGATGGATTTCTATAAAGTAACCGTGAAAATCAGTCTCAATATAACACATTTTCACCTGTTAGCAGTTATGTTACTTTGAAACCTAAGAAATTTTATATCTAGATTATTTCTTAGAGGTAATTCAATTAGTGGAATACTACATTCGGAAGTAATTGTCTCTATCTCTGTTTATTAGGCAAAATGTTACCGAACACAACCTTAATTTGAGAATAACTGTACAGGGAGTTCTAAACCACTGAAACAGAAGTTAATTACCAGTAATCACAGAAATAGACACATTCCAAGTGTCTGAAGAGCGAACACCTAAAGTCAACTTTCTTTCTCTGGTTAATTTCCACACCTGAGCAATGTTCCTATAGATGAAAAGGCTCATATATAACTCACTTGAAAACTTTTGATAAGAAACATGTTAAGAGTTGTCTATCACTGTAGAATGCCAGATGCAGGGAGTAGAGAAGAGGTGAGTTTCCCAGTACTTTCCCCTCTGGCTCGAAGAGCTTTTCACTAATTTCACTCCCCTGTCACCTCCTACCTTCTTGCTACTCTGCTGACAACAGTAATTTATCTCACGCTCAGGAATCTTCTGTCCTCAAATTTTATAGCCACCGAACAAATTCCCCCTCCCTCTTCTTTTGTAAATGATTCACAATGCTTAATAGAGTGGGGTGTATTCTTATATTCACTCAGTAAGTGGTCATATATAATAGGTGACATCCTGTGGCCTAGAACTGCTTTCAGGTACTAGAAAATAAATTATTAGCTTTCTAAGGGAGAAATTCTTCCCAAATTTGGTTTAACTAAAATGGTAACTTCCAACTTGCAAGATACTCTATAGGATTTCATGTTAAAGTAGTGGATACTAAGGTAACTGCACAGTGAGAAAAAGGTAAAACTTATCAGGTGATGAAGGGTGAACAGCAAGGAGGCACAGGGAAGTGCTATGTCAAAAATAGTCAAAACTGTTGCATAATGACAGAGCTGAGATAAACTATACCTTTGACCCACCTTGTTCCTTTATTGTATCTAAGATTGCTTTGGTTTCAACAGCATACATCAAGTACATTTCTTCTCTTCTAATTCTCAACACATTCGTTTTAAAAGGCATATAAAATGTTCAGGTTAGCATATCAAGTGAAAAACCACACTACATAGGGCATATCCATGAACCGATTTATAAAAAACCATACAAATGGACCAACCTAGCACCTACTTGCTCCAGTTAAAAAGAAAAATATTCTCCCTCACCAGGCTTCTAGTAGGAATTGTTATAAAATATCGACTTAAAAAATAAAAAAAAAAAAAATACGTGGCTGTAATCCAATATAAATGCTTTAAAATCTTATACAATTGATAAGACGCAAGTAGCATAAAAGAGGGTATTAGAGGAAAGTGAAGACATACTTGGATTTTTCAATAAATTAACATCCAGAAGTAGCACATACCAAAAGAACAATAACCAGGTAAAATCTGAAATTCTTTTTTTTATCTTTTTGAAAATTATTTTAAGAGATAAAATGTCTTAAAGTAAACCTATACAACTAAGGATCATAATAAAAATAATAAATGCTGAAGTATAATGTGACTCTCAAGCTTTAGTTACTTTTGCTAAACTCTGAGACTATATTGATCACCAAAAACTTTTTTTTTTTTTTTTTAAAGAGATGGAGTCTTACTATGTTGTCCAGGCTGATCTTGAACTCCTGGGCTCAAGCGATCCTCTCACTTCAGCCTCCCACTTCAGTTCCCTTCAGTAGCTGGAACTACAGGCATGCACCACCACACCTAGCTGAGAGGATGTATATTTTATCATCAATTGCTAAATATATATGACACTAATCTCTGAACTTGTTGGGCCATTCTCATTTAGCTACATTCCCATCATTTTCCCTGTGAGAATTAAGGTTAGAAAAACATTGCAAGGACTACCCGCATGATAGTGGTTGGATTTGTCACCTCTTATTTGAAAAAGCACATACCTAAAAATGGATGTGAAGATTCCCTGAAATAAACTGGTGTTCACTGTCCAAACCTACCCTGAGCAATTTGAAGCCCACAGTTTGGGACTATAGGTTTAGTTTAAAACAATCATAAACATATAATCAGAAACACACAGTACTATCACTGGGTTTATTCAATACTCAATACAAAGTCTCATTTCAAGAGAGATAACCCCTGTTTAAGAAGTAGGATACTGATAATAAAATAATTCTTAAATCAACTACTGCCATGACTTGCATTACTAAGCATAGCTCCTGGCACATAGTAGGCACTCAAAAAAATCTATTAATAAATGAATCACTGACCAACCTTAGATAGGTTACTCAACTATTCTATTAACATTAACTTTCTATATATAAAGGTAGGCCTTCTCTGGTCTCATTTTCACAATAAGTCTTTGAATTGATTAAGGCACTCTGAAGCTGACATCAAGACAATCAGAAATAAGATCCTTCCATTTCATGCAAAAGTCACATAGAATATATCATATTTCCCATGTTGAGACTCACTTGCCTTGAATCTTAAATATCATTTCCTCCAGAAGGAGTCTCCCAATTTTTCCCTGCCTTGAAGACATTATTGCCCTTGGGTTATTAACTCTCCCTGAATGCTTTATTTTTAATTTGTAGCACACACCACAACAGTCATTAAATAACATTTGTAAAATATTTGTCTTCTGTTCTGGACTTCGCGTATCCTGAGGTGAAGGTCATCTGGACTTTGTTGATTGACTTCCTATTTCTTGCAACTAGAAGTGCCTGCACATGGCTGTTCAGTAAATATTTATTCAAGCATTTATTTGAATATTTATTCAAATGTTCATAAATTTATTCATTTATTTATGAAAACTGAAAAACAAAAAGTCAGCCAATAGTGTCTCTTCAATGTACTCAATAAAAGCGTAGAAAGCAAGGGAGGAAACATTAGGTCAACAGAAGTCTAGTGTTCAGAACATCATTCTGTTCTCAATATGAAACTGAGAAAACAGTTTTTTCCGTGGCAGTAATAGTGATTAAAAAAAAGTATGTATCTGTGTACTGTCTTATAACTCTAAAAACACTGATATGACATGTTGGTCTTATGACTGAAAATATCAAAAAAGTTCATATAGAACTCTCCGAGGATCTAAACGAAGTTTTTAAAGAGTTGTGACAGGTATAAAACCCATTTAACCTGAAAGTCTTTATAAATGACTTAGAGACTATTTGAGAATTTTTTTAGTGTTCACCGCATAATATTCTGTCAACAAACTAGCTGGAATGAAGTCCTTGTTTTTTTTTAAAGTTTCAGAGCACTAAAACAGATGCCAATTCCAAACAAAATCTTTGGGCACTGTGGACTATAGTAGCCCTATTTTCTTGAGAGACAATGGAAGGCAACACGAGAACTTCTGCTAATTGCCAAAGGGACTTCCCAGGGATTGTTGGTAAGTTGACCCATACCTCTGAGGTTCCAAAGTAAACTTCCACAACTTTTCAAAAGGAGCATAATCTTTAGAATTCTAAGAAGATGAGAGTGGAAGAGAGATGTCTATTTAAATAATAAACTCAAATGCTCTTTAATGATTAAAAAAGTTTTTATATCAACTTTCTATGACTATATAAAAATTCATAAACAGAAAGACCACAGGGTAGATCCAAATCTAGGCAAATATTATAGTAATGGAAGTATCACAGTTTGCAAAAGTCTATGACAGAGCAGTGGGTTAACTGGGACTTGTATGGGTTCCCATTATTTGCCTTGTAAAAAAATAATCTTACTTAAAACAACTCATTCATCTTAGAGGCCATGACTACCTTGTGCAATAAGTTAAGTAGCTTATACTTAATCCTATATGACTCTTGAATTCCAGAATAGGACAGGTCAAAGCCAAAAAAATACCCTGAAATAAAGTGAGCAAAACAAAATACTAGATTTTTAGAAGATTTTGTTCCATCTCTCTAACGAGTTCTGTTTGGAAATTTGAGTTTGCAATAATATATTATCCTACAGCCCCATCAAATTTGATGAATGCCAAAGCATTTTGATATACATTATCTAATCTGATTCACATAATTGTTCTGTGAAATACACAGGCCAGGAATTTTACAAAGAACATGAGGTTTCAAGAGGTTAGGTTTCTTGACCAGGGATCGTAACTCAGAAAGTAGAACAACCAGGACTGGAAAAGCTTCAGATCCCTAGACCACTGCTGTTTCTAAACAAGTATATTATCCTGGCCCCTCCCAAGCTGCTGCTCATTCTTATCCCTCACCAAAACAAGCAATAAGATAGCAGTACCCTTAGCTTCAAGTACATCAAGTGATGTAAAACATTTCCCTAAAAATGATCATATCCCCATTATATCCCCATATAATGTCAAGTCTTAGAAACCTTATGAAATTATATTTATTATTCTTGGTCTGGTATCCAGCTTGCATAGAGAGCATACCTTTCTTTGTATCATAAAAGAAAAATAAATATGTTTTTTCCTCCTATAAAAGAACAGGGACCTTCCTGATAAGCATCGGAATCACTAAATCCAAGTTGTTCCAGTCTATTCTAGTGTGAGGTTAGGGCTGAAAAGTGAGATAAAATCTATCTTCCCTATTTGAGGATAATGAGATGAAACCTCAAGATGAAAGAAATGTCGTTAACTACTGAATGGGAGAAAGAGTGAGAAGTTTTAAACTTTTTTTTTTTAATGAGTGACTTGATGTTCTGAAGGAGGAAAAGTTCTTTTTTTTCTTTTTTTTTTTTTTTAATAGAGTCTCGCTCTGTTGCCCAGGCTGGAATGCACTGGCGTGATCTCGGCTCACTGCAACCTCCACCTCTCGGGTCCAAGTGGTTCTCCTGCTTCAGCCTCCTGAGTAGCTTGGATTACAGATGCATGCCACTACACCTGGCTTATTTTTGTATTTTAGTAGAGATGGGGTTTCACTATGTTGGCCAGACTGGTCTCAAACTCCTGACCTCAGTTGATCCGCCAGCCTTGGCCTCCCCAAGTGCTGAGATTATAGGTGTGAGCTACCACGCCCAACCAAGAGTTCAATTCTTGATGTAAAAATACTGTAAGTATCTGCAAATCCTAGAGTTTAATAGGGAAAAAAAATCAACATAAAGTTCTTTGACTCCAAAAATCTTGTTTTCTTATCTGTAATATACACTGTGCTATTGCATTTGCACAGTATGAAAGTTAAAGATAGAAAGCCTTATCAAGTAAGTGCCACAGAACGTAAGGGTCAAAGCAAGATTGACCCATACAACAAGCCTAACTCTAATCTTTGGGAGTAAACACTTGACTTTCTTCTATAAAGTCAGCCTTGTTCTTTTAAGTCAGTGGTTTTCACCCTTGGATGCACATTAGAATGAGTTTCTAAAAAATACTGGTGTCCCAGTCCTGCTCCAGACTAATGAAATCAGAATCTCTGAGAGTTCAGAAACTGGCTGGTTCTAGGGTTCAGCTGAAATTGAAAGCCTCTAGTCTAAGTGCTGTCCAGTTTCAAATATGATGTCAACATGACGGCACTGTCATATTTTCCTATGGAAGAAATATTCATAAGACCAGGATTAACAGTCACAATAGCCAGAAACATCAAAATTTTACAAGCTGAATGAGTTTATTATTTGGATATAGGTGATATTCTTAAAGTTAGTCAAATACTATAGTTAAATACTAACCATTAAAAAAAGCTTATAATAACTATATAATGCTCATTTCATTGGCTTAGGTATTAAACATTATTTAAAAATATATCTTCTACTGAGTAGTCACCCATTTTGTAAAATAATTGATTTTTGGAATTTTCCCACAGCTGTAAGTAAGAAAAGGCAAATAATGAAACCAGAAATACAAGACACCCTATTACACAGGTATACACAATCAGTTCAACAGGGAGTTTCCACTGCTCAGAGGACAAAGGACTTCTCAGAAACATTACTGCAATCGTATTGCTCATTTCTTACTCAACACAGTACTACTGAAAAGGATGTTGCTATGTTCCCACCTTAACTGCCTTATGTGTTGTTCCTGTGACAGCTGGAGTCAACAAAGATAAGTTTGGCTTCTGGAAAAACCAAAATACCGATCTTCTTTATTTTTAAACTTGCTCTAAAATTCTTCCATATTATCTGATTCTAAGAATTTGGCAACAGATGCATATTAAAGTTAGAGAATGAGTAACTAAACCTGGTCTCAATTGTATGTTTAAGCAAATAGAACAATAAAAACAAGTTGCATCACATTCAAAGGAGGCTTACACTAAAATTTTGAGACAAAAAAATCGCAAGCAATCTAAAATAGATTTAATATGCTAATCAACCTAAGTGGCCTAGCCAGGAAAATACTTAGGATTCCAATTTTATGAGACGTCCAAATTTAGAGGAATTTAATAGCTGCTACACTAAGGATAAGGAAACATTAAAGGTTAGAGAAAAATTTTGATTTTGTGTTTCTACCTCTTGGTCAGTGAGTTGTAACCAAATATATAACCAGGGAGTAGCATAAACTTACATGATTTATTGTAGATTGAACAGCCTTTACATAATGGTTTAGTTGCCGATCCATTGTAGCAAATTCAACCATTGCCTTGTCCATACTATAATCACTACTCACTTCAGCTGAAAGAAAAAAAAATTGCAATTATTATTTTCCACTTAAAATGCCATATCTGGAAAATGTTGCATCAATATAATCTACATCAGTCAATGGTCTAAATAATTTTGTGTAGTTATTACATCTTTTAAAAAACCTCCTCACCATACGGTGCTTCATTCAAAATTCTAAGAATACACTCAGTAGAAGACAGCTCAAAGGCAGTGGTAGGCTGGAAAGAAGAAAAGACTTGTATTCAGGAGTTCCAGGCTGTGCCCTTACTTATATGATCTTAAATCAACCAACCAACTATACCTCTCCCAGCCTCAGTTCCCTCATCCATTAAGCAGCTCAGTCTTATATCTGCTGCATAAACTGTGAAGGATTGTTAAAGGTCAAATAGGGAAGATTCTCACTTTTAATAACGCTGAGCTAGATTACTTGGACCAATCTTCCTAATGAAAACAACCAAAGACAGCAGCCGGGCACGGTGGCTCACGCTTGTAATCCTAGTACTTTGGGAGACCGAGGCAGGCAGATCACTTGAGGTCAGGAGTTCAAGACCAGCCTGGCCAACATGGTGAAACCTCACCTCTATTAAAATACAGAAATTAGCTGGAAATTGCTTGAACCCAGGAGATGGAAGTTGCAGTGAGCTGAGATCATGCCACTGCACTCCAGCCTGGGCAACAGAGTGAGACTCTGTCTCAAAAAGAAAAAAAAGAAAAGAAAGAAAGAAAGAAAAAAGAAAACAACCAAAGATATCAGATACAGCAGGAAAAAAAAAATCTTAAAAAAAAGAGTCACAAGGTAGTAAGAAATAACCAGGGCAAAATCTAGAATAAAACAAAAATGAGAAGTGGGGCAACAGAATGCCAAAGTCACATACTATCCCACAGTAAGCTGAGATCTCAACTCTTTGTATAAAGATGAACCAAAAGTAATCTCTCACTGCTCCCTGGGACCAAAGGGAGGTTAGCCTTGGCCATGAAGCAGAACAGGGAAAAGGGAAGAGAAAACAAACTTGTTTCAGAAAAACTGGCCATAAGGCAGTCCTCCTGGATTTGCAGCAGGCTGGGTTCCCCTAACCAGAGTGATCCAGAGACCCCAGTCTCTGACGTTGGTGGGAGGTGGTCTCTGGCAGATAGTACTCACAGGTGTCTGGCAGAAGCAAATATAACTATCATCTGGAGAAGACACTCTTAATCTAGGTGTCAAATAATCCCTACATATAATTTTTAAGAATGAGCAGATCACAGGAGAAAAGGCTGAAACAAAAATAAATATAAAAACAAACAGAAAAACCTTACATACCTATAATACACAAGAAAACAAGCCACTAAGAATAACAGCAGAAACAGATCCACAAATATTTCAGTTATTGTAACTATTTATATTAGTCAGAATAAGAAACAACTATGTTTACTATGTTTAAAAAATTATAATATCCTCAGGGAACAGGAGTCTATAAAAAGGGACTAGCAAATTAGAAAAGCAAGGTAATGTTATTAAAAGTGCTTTTAAATTGTTTCTTCAAGCTCTAAACGTAATTTAATAGATTAGGAAAAGATAGTTAACAAAGGATCCTAAACATTTCAACTAAAAACTTTGAATTTAAGATAACTAAATGAAAAGAAAATAAAGCTTTCTTTAATCACATTTGGGAATGAACCTACTCAAAGACTCTCCATTCAAAGACTCTCCATTCAAATACCTTAGTGCAGACAAATGTTTTTCTTTTCTACTCTGAAGAATAATACCACAGATCATTCCAAAGTCATGAAATAATGTAAAGTCCATCCACATTTGGCTTTTAAAACATATGCTTTAATTTTACAATAGTTACTTATAAGCATATTTCATAGACTGTCTCCTGGGTTAACATGCTTCTGGTAGAAGACCCTTCAGCTTTTACTATCCAGGCAGCACAGAATATACATATATCTCAATGTAAGTTTGGGGGTGGGGGAGGGTGTAATGTTTACATAAAGAAAAATTTGTATTTACATTTCCCAAATTAAATATATGTCTAACAAAATGGTGCATGAGAAAAGGCTCAGGTCATACTCCAAATAAAACTGTTAGACTATTAGAGTCACAGTTTGTTGTTCTGAAAATTTCTGAATGTCAACAAAATGGACATACTGCTTGGTAGCAACATATATATGTTGCCATATATACAGCAACTGTTAAAAGTCATATTGTTTCATGATAAAGAAGTGAATTTTAAACAATTTACAACCTAATGTAATGGATGTTTTGTAATTTATTTAGGCATTTTACTGTACTTAGTTACATTTCAGTACATTGATTAGGGGTTTTAGTTAACCTATATTTTTTCCATTTAAAATAATGAAAAATAGACTACTGGTTTCACACCAGCCTTATCTAGTTAAAAGAAAGTATTGTTTCATTTTGTTTTCCTTAATGGATCAGTATATTTTATGAGTATTAGATTCGGATACTGAACTGGTCAAAAAAGTGGGTAAAGCTGGTAACCTGAACAAAGACTAACAGGATAAACTGCTTTTCCAAAATTCTGATTATTAGAGGCACCCCAGACAAAACAGACACTCACTAAAGTATCTGTTGGGAGCAAAAGTCTGAAGCATAAGAAATGAAAGTCTGTAAGGGGCTTAAATCAGTGGAAATAGATATAATGTTAGCAATCTCCCTCTGGGATTAAACAAGTTAATTTTCAAAAGCATTCAGAATATACCTAAGATATTCAAAATGCTACAGAAAAGCTGCAAAATGAAATAAATGAGGTGATAGTTCTCATTAACAGGGTCCCATATATGCTAGTAAGACCTGAGACAGATAGTAACCTGGTTCAAAGCCAAAGAGACCTTCCTGCAAAGGAGGAAACGGGCAAGGCTTGGGTCAGTTTTGATGGCATGAAGCTTAAGGAAAGAATCTTAGGAGTCTAACTGGCTTACAGGCAGCCTCAGCTCAGGCTCCAGGGCCCAAGAACGTTGGGACAAGCTGCTAAAGAACACTAGTAAAGACTGGTGCAGCCCAAGCAACAAAGGAAACGGGGAACACCAGAAGAGATCAGGAAGGTAACTCTAAAAAGAACTGAGGATCACAGCACACCTGGAAGCAGTGCCCAGTCAGATAACTGTAGTCAGAGGGTCTTGGTCAGCTGTAGCAGGAGGCTGAGAGACCAGAGTCCTACGAGGAGAACTAGAAGAGGCTCCCACAAGAGCATCCTGAAGACAGGTCATGAGAACGTCCATGTCAAGTAGCAACCTGCCACAGCAATTTTAAGATGATTTTTGTAATTCTTTTTTGTTCTTCTTGTTAACCTTTATTTCCCGACTGCAGTAATAACCTCTTGACTTTTGGAGGAGGAAACAAGGGATAAATGCAGAAACACAGAGTTAGTTACTAACTAAAAAGTTGCTGAGGGTTGGGGTGGTTGTGGAGGCACTGATCAGGCAGAGGCTCCCTGCTACTTGATTCCACAGTATATCTTCCCACCATCAAAATTCTCCCACTCTTTCACTGAAAGCCCTTTTTGAGAATATATATCAAATTAAATCCTACACATCCATCAAGGGCTGAGCTCAGGCCCCACCTAGAAGGATTTCCTCCTTCACCTAATTTGCCTTAACACCTATACTCTTGGTATCTTGGGACCATGATCAATCTTGCCTTTCTTATCTGCATTTGTTTCCTTTCACCAGAGATTTTAATCCATTTGAGGACAAGAAAGATGCCTTAGTGTTCTTAGAATCCAACAAAGAATTATAGCAACTCTTCAATATTCTTCTAAGGCCACTATATTTCATAAATCTGAAAATTAAACTTTCACCAAAATATAAATTGTCCTATCAAAGAGATTCAACTGAATTAAAAAGTAAAAGATGACATGTGGTACAACTTCACTTGCCTATTTTATATTTTCATTGTGACTTTTCCATAGGAAAAGAGATGGCACCAGCACTGGGGTGGTGGGTAGAAATCACACAACGATGTTCAAATTCACAGAATGATGACTCCAGAGAGAAAAGCATTGCTGTACAACACTTCTGCAAGTCTGGCATTAGGGAAGTTTAGTGCAGATGATAAAACACGGAAAGTAATGACAATGATTACATATGTATATATAACAGCTGTAACTAACAATTAGGGAACACTATTATGTGCCAGCACTTCATACTTACATCAAATCTCAGGGCAACATAAGAGTTAGGTAGTTCTATTTCCACTTTACAAATGAGAAAACTGAAGCAACTTGCTCAAGGCCACGGAGATAGTTAGCAGCAGCACCAGGCCTCCCACTCTGGCTTTCTAACTGCCAAGTCTGTACACTTGCCCACCTGTACAAAAAGGTATTTAAACACAAGGAGAAGGACAAGCACCTCCAACTCCTCCATGAATATCCAGGGAACAAACCTTCAAGTAGGAGAAAGCCAAAGACCCAGAGCCTCAGCTCAGCTCCCTTGGCGATCTGTTAGCATAAAACAACACTTCCAAGGAAGCCATAGGCAATGCCACTCAGAGGCTATCAGACATGGTTCTGGAAAGCTCTTTCCAAATTCCTTAAGGAATCTGATAACAAAAAGAAAATGATTTTTCCCCTTTTTGAAGATTAATAAGCTTTAACATTGGTGAAAAGTGACCTTTCACATCAGCAAAGCTAATCTGAAGTGCTGTAAGAGCAACCAAGTCACTCAGAGAATGTTAGGAGAATAACTAAGTCAACTCCAGCTGCTAAGAGGTCAAGCTTGTACTAGGCCAAGAGCACTGGCAGCAAGAGAGATGAAAGCAGCTCCAGACTGACTACCAGGCAGCAAATGAAGAGCAGCAGGAGAGAAATGTTCAAGGGGAAGGGAGAGTACTGGAAGGTTTCACGTTGCAGAGTTACTTCTGAATAGAGCTCAAAGTTAAAAATCACTTTTATTAGCCACATATTTGACTCCCCCCACTCCCAGCCCTGCCAAGCGGAGTCTAGGAGGCTAGGAATATTCAAATTTCTTCACTGAGCCATTCTGTGAGCATTTATTAATTACAGCCAGCCCTTGCTTTCGTTAATCAAATGAACCTAAGTGATATATTTGAACATTCATTTACTAGCCAGTAAATACATGGAGAAGTATCACAGTGGGGCCTTGGTGACTCTGTGAGACCTGTCACCTGATACGCCAATTAAGAAACTGTTCCAAGAAGTTAGTACAATAACTAGTTATCCCCCTCCACTGCCACCCCACAAAATCAAGTCCAAAGGGCACAGATAATTCCTGGTTTACATAATAAAATTCTAGCTGTTTCTATAAGTATGCCAGTGCCAGGGTTGTCGTCCTATAAACTTGCATGCCTTTACCCAATGACTCCAGTCACAAGCACAATGCCAAATCACTGTGGACTGAAGTGTTATTCCAACCAAGAAGGGCTACTGAATTAAACCCATCCTGTAAAGATGGTTTCTATTTCATTTTGCTTTTTCCTATAGAGTGGCAAACCCTGGAAAAACAAAGAATGATTATCACTGAAGAAGGGCTTTTTTTTTTTTTTTTTTTAGAGTGAAATGCTCTAATACTTATATAATACAAAAAGTCTCTAAATGGGTGAAGTTGGCCTGCATATGATTGTCCTAAAGTCAAACAAACCTATAATTATGCAATCTAAGCAGCCACACTATTCATTAGACACGTCATCTGTTACTCAATGTCAAAACCCACTAACAGCAATATCATAACTACATTACTATTCTCTCTTTTTGAAGTGTTGAATAGGCATTAAAGTTATATGATCAACAAACATAAAGCAGAAATGGGTGATTTTGTGTTATAATCAAATTCAACTTAAAATTCATAAGACTTCAATGAGAAGATGATGATGAATGAGGAACAAATAAATATGAAAGAATAAAAGCAATACTGGTTGTCTCAAATGTGAAAGGCTAGGGGCAAAATGAAGGAGAAAGGATCACCTAAGAAAGGAAAAGAAGGGAGGGAACAAACTAGCTATTATTATAGATGTAGACTCTCAAGCAAGACCAATTCCAGGTCCTTTGTGGCTAAGAGATGTAGGTAGTAAGCCTGTAGTAATACGGTCCGTATGTAGCACAGCATGGACTCATGAGTTTATCCAGCGCCAGTTCCAGCGTTGTCTAAGGTCTGTTCAGTATAATGCCATTTTCTAAGGCCACAGGTTAAAAAGCAACAGCAGATGAGGGAACAGAAGATTCTTTCTCTTGGCTTTCCCAAGTCCAGATGGGCATGGCTAACAGACCAATCAAACTTTCATTCCAGAGCAGCAACCAGTTCTGCAAGAAAGGGACAGAAGTGATGTGCTTTTTGACCAACTATTCTAAATAGGGCCCTTCCCTAACCACAGCTGCCCCATAGCTGTAGCCTAAGGCATGCACTGGAGAGAATCCCTGAGGCCCAGCCCGAGGCTTGGGAAGCAGAGATGAAACAGGTCCTGTAGTACATGGTACCCAGAGCAAAATAAGATCCCTCATCAACCACCAGGTCTTCAGTAGAACTGCCTTTAATGAACCAGACATGAAAATAAAGACACTTTCCCCACCTCTCTTCCCTATTACATCCATACACATTTATCTCTATACTACTTCATTACACTACCAGATACCATTTTGCTTTGCTCTGCTGTTTCCTATGATCTCAGCTACAAGGTCCTTTTCCAGAATCCTCCCTAATCTCCAGAACAGAACCAAACACTTCATACCTTATGAGTCCGTAAAACTTCTCTACCTTTACAACTGGGACACCTGTATGTGTGTCTGTGTGTATATGTGTATGTTAGGGAGGCACACCCTGAAGACAAATTTCTCCGACTTATTCCTTCCAACTTTATGTCCCTGATTCAACTGTATAGTTTTGCCCATGGCCAAGATGTTTCCTGAAAGTTGGTCCTAAACAATAACAATCGCAGAATCAGGTGTTTTTTATTCTACAAAGCCATGTACAGGCATGTCTGAACAGGAATACCACCAATTATATATAGTGGATTAAATTCAACTCCACACATTTTATTAGTAAAATACCAGGCTAAGACAAAGCAGACATTTAGTGTCCTTAAGGGGTTGCTGACTCCAATTCAACATGATTCATATACTCAGAAGACTCTGATAAATATTAAATGTCATAAAGTACATATGTCCATTTTGGCAAGGAGGAAGAAAAGGCGGCAAGGGATTGCCTGATTGTATTTTAAATTTCTTAGAATAAATGGGACGTATATTGGGAGATTTTACTTTCTGAAACAGAATATGAGTATTTCCTAATCCCTTCAAATTAAAACTTGATTTTTCTATATTTTGTAAATAAGGCATCTATTCTTTTTGGATAAAATAAAACAAATCACAGTATCAAGGATACCCCTGACCCCACCCACCAAAATGCAGCACACACACACAAAAAAACCCTCTTATCTGAAACTATAACTCCAACTATCTCTAGCAACATATGCTATACATGCACCTACCTCTATGAGCGTGGTTGTGTGTGCGCATGCGCGCTGGGGGTGCCCTGGGAGCCTAATGTTAAGTAATCACATATTTATCAGGAGTTGAATTTAATGACTTACTTATGAGCAATATTTAATAGAAACTTGGTTACTTCTTACTATACTGCACTTTGAACTTGTAATTATTCCCCCACATATATATTAGTGTGGCAAAATTAAAACTGAATACATGGCTGGGCGCAGTGGCCCATGCCTGTAATCTCAGCACTTTAGGAGGCTGAGGTGGGTGGATCACCTGAGGTCAGGAGTTCGAGACTAGCCTGACCAACATGGAGAAACCCTGTCTCTACTAAAAATACAAAATTAGCCAGGCATGGTGGTGCATGCCTGTTAATTCCAGCTACTTGGGAGGCGGAGGCAGGAGAATCTCTTGAACCTGGGAGGTGGAGGTTGCGGTGAGCCAAGATAGCGCCATTGCGCTCCAGCCTGGGCAACAAGAGCAAAACTCCATCCCCAAAAAAAAAACAACAACAACAACTGAATACACATTTTATAACTGCCACTCACTAGAAATCACAGTGAAGAGTTAGCAGTGCAAGATATAAGCTAGTAAGTGTCAGGGGTTCTTTACAAACACAGTGACTATGGGAGAAATCTTCAAGAAGTAGTCACCTTTATAGTTGCGTTTAGTTCACCCACCAACACAATTCCCTCATCACTGTGACACAGAAGAGCGACAATGAAATACAGTAACCAAAAAAAGCCAGCTCCGGAATTAGATTTCATTCAAATCTAGGCTTTATGAAATTACATGCTAGCTGTGTAGTTTTTGGCAAGTCATTTTACTAGAGTCTCAATTTCCTTTTATATATAATGGGTACAATAACAGTACCTACTTCAGAAAGCTGATATGAGGACCAAATGAGATAATGTAGGTAAAATGATCTGCACAGGGCCTGGCTCACATTAAGCACTAACAAAATATTTGTCATTATTATTATTACAGAATAGATAACTATTCTGCAAGTGTAATTAGTCTAAATACTGAAAGTGCTTTGCCCTTGGAACCAAAAGGTAGCAAGTGAAAACCATCTTCTTAGCTCTCTTAGCTCTCTGGGCTGTTTTTACTAACTTCTAAAGCATGAAACTGAACTCACAAGACTGCAATGCTCCATAAGAAGCTTTGTAAACACCATACCCCTCCCCCAAGTTCAGAAACTCATTTGCCCAGCAAATGCTTAGTGAGCACTCACCACATGTTAGGCAGAGGGGAAAAATGTTTCGAAGCAAGAAGAAGGGGCAGCTCACACTGCCTATAGAAAGAACAGGTTTAGCTGGTGAGGGCAAACTTGAACTGCGTCTTGAAGGATGAGTATGTGTTCATCAGATGTTCACCAGACTGGGGTAGAGGCTAAACAAATGCCTCACTCTTCTCCAGAGACTGCGTTAGAGTTAAAATGGTCAAACAAAAACACTTGGGAATGAAGAGAGGAGAAGGACATAGATTTTTAAGACAGAACAGATCTTCAAAGAGCACTGAGTTCGTGCCAGGCACTCTGCACCTACTACCTTATCCAGTCCTTTGTTACAACAACGTGAATTCAGTGTAATTAAACATACTGTAGAGATAAAGAAACAGATGCTCACAGACACTAAATCATTTGTCCCAGATGACATAGTTAATAAATGATGGAGTTATGACTGACCTCAAGACTGACAAAGTCAGCATGGAAGGCACATGCCAGTGTCTGGACTACTACACAGAAATCAGTAATATACCCTTCATGCAAAAGTCAGGGAGTAAAGAATAATCTGTTCTGTACCTAAAGGAATTCTCCTAAACATTACCTTCTTTTGGGAGAGAGAAAGTGAAAGAGAGACTGACTGACTTAAATACATTGCTCTACCTCAGAGTGATGAAGACCATGACATCTTTCATAATATAGTCAGATATATCCTTAGAATGTATGTTAATATTCTATAAACGACTGTGGTAGTGGTATAATTCAAAATACGTTTGAAATAAATTATATGATGAATTCAATTAATAAAAATCATAGAAATCAACCTCTGCCAGTCATCAAAAGCACTATGAAACTCAGGCTATAGGAATTTGTCATTTTAAAGCATATCCACAGACCCCCTTTGGCTACCTAAAGCCTCTAAATCTTCACGGCCAGGTGTCTTTCATTTGACTTATCTTTTTTCCACATCCTTCTTGTCCATTGCTATCTAATATCTGGTAGACTGAAAAGAAACTGTGAATTTAAGGCCACAAGAGCATTTCCCAGGCAACATAATTTTAACAACTGCCACTTCTCTCTGGTCTTCAAGTCTTTGGCTATACTCAAGTCTTACCTACAGTTGCATGACTTGGAAACCCAAGAGGCTTAAGAAACAGAGCCTGGCTTTGACCAAATACCAAAGCTCTTGCATGAATTTGTGGCAGCCAAGACAAAAGAAAGTGAGGCTTAAATCTCATATGATTTTTTTTTTTTTTGAGATGGAGTCTCGCTCTGTCACCCAGGCTGGAGTGCAGTGGCACGATCTCAGCTCAATGCAACCTCTTCAAGCGATTGAACCTCAGCCTCCTGAGTAGCTGGGATTACAGGCACCCACTAACACACCTGGCTAATTTTTGTATTTTCAGCAGAGATGGGGTTTCACCACGTTGGCCAGGCTGGTCTTGAACTCTTGACTTCAAGTAATTCTCCCGCCTCGGCCTCCCAAAGTGCTGGGATCACAGGTGTGAGCCACTGCGCCTGGCCTTCATATGATTATTGAAAAAATTAAATGAGAATGTAGGTAAAGCACTCAACATGATGCCTCAAACACAAGAGTCTCTTTACAAATGGGGGTATTTTGCTGTATTAACTGTACTTTGCAATATTCCCAATACAAATCTTATTCTTCACTTAAGCTAGTATCTACTGAATCATGGGACTTCCCCACCCACTTAAAAAATGTTTGTAAAATTAATAAAGCATATGGCTAAAAAAGTAATCAAGCATATGGTTGAAAAATTCAAACAGTACCATCCTGTGGTATCTCCAATCCCCAAATGCTCTCCTCAGAGGCCATTGCTATGAGGTTCTTGGGACAGTAATCCCATGGAAATATTCCATGTGTAAGGCATCCCTTTTGAAAAGGACTACAGAAATTTAAATACTTATAGAAACAGCGGAAGTAAATTAAAAACAGCTATACCTGAGGAGAAACTACTCCCAGGAAGTTTCATGATGAAAATTGTATCTCTGTGCTCTACTCTTCAGTAAGTAGGTGAACAGAAAGAAAAATGAGTGTCTGGTTCAGTTTAATGACAAAATTTCCATTATAAAATAACAACATAAGGGCAAATAAACACCTGTGGGAAGATGATATGGGTTGGCTGTGTCCCCACCCAAATCTCATCTTGAATTGTAGCTCCCATAATTCCCACGTGTCATGGGAGAGACCCAGTGGGAGGTAACTGAATCATGGAGGCAGGTCTTTCCCATGCTGTTCTTGTGACAGTGAATAAATCTCATGAGATCTGATTTTATAATGGGGAGTTCCCCTGCACACGCTCTCTTACCTGACACCATGCAAGACATGACTTTGCTCATCCTTTGCCTTCCGCCATGATTGTGAGGCCTCCCCAGCTATGTGGAACTGTGAGTCAATTAAACCTCTTTCCTTTATAAATTACCAGTTTCAGGTATATCTTTATTAGCAGCATGAGAACAGACTAATACAGAAGACAACACATACTATATTAAAAACAAAAAATGTGATGCTAAACAAAGATTAGAATATGTGTATTAGTGGAGGAACTTCCATTCACTCATTTGACAAATATTTACTGAGCAGACCATGTGCCTAGCACTGTACAGGGTGCCCTGGACACAGTGGTGAATAAGGCAAATACTGTGTCTTCTTTCAAAGAGCTTTTACAAACTTCTACTCCATGTAAAATTTCCTAAAAAGCCCTGATATAACTATCTGGAATTTGTTTGGCTCTTAGTGTGATGGCAAAGCTTGTTCCACCGCTGAACAGTTCTATTTATTAGAGTCCTTCCAAAGACAGAGCTGATTCAGCGCCTCCCTAGAACACTGCCAGGCAATGACAACAATAAATCCAAATTGCTCGTTCACACACATTAACTTATTTACACCATATAACTTCTGCATAGAGTGATTTTATTTTCTGCTTCATATGGTTAAGGAAATTGAGGCTCAGAGAGGTTAACTACTTCCACCTCAACATCAGAAGCAGGTCGTAAATTCTGGTCTCTACTCCAGAGCTATAGAAGAGCTACCTCCTGGGTCAAACAGAAAGTCTCAAGTCTCTTCCAGATTCTAGTGCTTCAAAGATCTGAAGGTAGCCATCAAATATCTCCTACCCTGTAAATCTTTGCTTCCCAGGATAAATAACAATCAAATTCCTTTGACCAAGTTGATCTGCCTTACTTAAACATGCTTCAGTTGTCACTTTAAAGATGAACTTCAGAATAAAAAGCAATAACTACAGCCATAAGTTAAACAATGAAGACTATAATACTACTATTACATTTGTACTACTTGATCACATGCTGGCCTTGTCAATTAAAACAACAACAAAAAAACCAGCCAGGCACAGTGGCTCACATCTGTAATCCCAGCACTTTGAGAGGCCAAGGCAGGAGGATCACTTGAGGCCAGAAGTTCGAGACCAGCCTAGGCAACAAAGCATGACCCCACCTCTACCAAAAATAAAAAAAAAATCATTAGAAAAATCAAATTAAAACTACTATAAAATACCACTGCATATCTATTAGAATGGCTAAAATTGAGAAGACTGCCTGTAGCAAGTGTTGACAAGAATGGGGAGTGACTACAGAGTTCCCTTAATATACTCCACACACACATCCCACATTTTCAGACCTGCCATAATACTTCCACTTCTAATAGTAACTCTATTACTAAAAAAGTACATTTAACTACATAATTTAAACCACATTTAATATAATGAAATCTCATCATAATGACACAGAAGTCTTCATAATATAATGTCTGGGTGTCCTCATTACAGTTTTTCTGTTAAGTATGAAAACATTCATCAATACAAATTTTTTACATAACGTACATGAAAGAAACCAGCTTTTAATATATAATCCCCTCACCAGAGTATGATAGATTTGTATTATAATTTGCTTTCTCTAATTCTCAAAGTGTGGTTGGACTGAACTAGCAGCACCATCACCATCACCTGGGAACTTGTTATAAATGTAGATTCTTGAGTCCTTCCCCAGAGGCCTGAATCTGAAGCCTTGGGGTGGAGCCCAGCAATCTATAGTTTAACAAGTCCTCCAGGTGATTCTGCTTAGTGATAAAATTTGAGATCCACGGTTCTAACGTATAATATAAAGTTAAAAATCATAAATGGCGTTTTCTCTGAGATTCTTTCTGATTTCACAGAATTTCTTTTTTTGTTTGTTTTTGTTTTGTTTTTTGAGATGGTGTCTTGCTCTGTTGACCAGGTTGGAGTGCAGTACCGTGATCTCAGCTCACTGCAACCTCTGCCTCCCAGGTTCAAGCAATTCTCCTGCCTTAGCCTCCCGAGTAGCTGGGCGGCGGGGGGGGGGGGTGGGGGGGGGTGGGGGGGTGGGAATTACAGGTGTGACCCACCATGCCTCGCTAATTATGTGTATTTTTAGTAGAGACGGGATTTCACCATGTTGGCCAGGCTGATCTCGAACTCCTGAGCTAAAGTGAATCACCTGCCTTGGCCTCCTAAAGTGCTAGGATTACAGGCATGAGCCACCACACCCGGATGAATTTAAAGACAAAAATAAACTATTACTTTAAATCAATGTTTTCAACAAATGTAGAACTCAACCAGCTGTTTTCCCATTTTACACCCCTGGATTATTTTAGTCTTTCATTAAGCTAGAAAACCAAAACTGGATGTAAGATCCCAAAATAAAGCATTCCATAGAAATGTTTGTTTTAAAACAATCTTCTACTTAAATATCCTAGTCATTTACTCACATCTATTTTTTGCAACTGCACTGAATATTCCTTCTAAATTTAGTAGATTTGCTTCTAATTTCAGCTATAAATTGTCATCCTCTAGTGAATATCTGCAGTTTTTAATTTAAAATGGATTTTTAAAATCTAATTAATAAATTTTTTAATCGTTTCATAGAGACACTGAAGATAGAAGCAGAATGAAAGTGGAAATTATATTGGATTGAAATCAGGATGTCTGAAAGTGTCAATTTGCTCTGAGACTTTGAGTTAATAACAATCTTACTGGTGCTCAGTTTCCTTATTTTTAAGAGAGTTGGATTAGATGACCTGTAAAGTGCATTTTAGGCCTAAGGGTCTATAAACCTACAGTCTTATCTCATGCTCTATGTTACTGTACTTTTACATTCATATGACATTGCCAAATCATTTCTTAAGTATTGTACCCATTTTTAACAATTTAAAAATTGGGCTGGGTGCGGGTGGCTCACGCCTATAATCCCACCACTTTGGGAGGCTGAGATGGATCGCTTGAGGTCAGCAGTTCAAGACCAGCCTGGGCCACATGGCAAAACTCCATCTCTACTAAAAATACAAAGAATGACCCAAGTGTGGTGGCGTGTATCTGTAGTCCCAGCTACTTGGGAGGCTGAGGTGGGAGGATTGCTTAAGCCTGAGGAGGTGGAGGTTGCAGTGAGCTGAGACTACACTAGTGTACTCCAGCCTGGGCAACAGAGTGAGATCCTGTCTCAAAAAAAAAAAAAATTTTTTTTTAATTTAAAAATTGTCTTAAGATACATGCCTCTTCTTAGGATTCAAGAACATTGCTATCACACTGCTTCCTAGAGAGCTGAACACAGATGAATATGAACAGGTCGGGCACAGGGGCTCATGCCTGTAATCCCAACACTTTGGGAGGCCAAAGAAGTAGGAGAATTGCTTAACGCTGGCCAATATAGTGAGACCATGTCTGTACAAAACATTTTTTGAAAAATTATCCAGGTGCAATGGTGTACGCTTATAGTCCCAGCTACTCAGGAAGCTGAGGTGGAAGAATGGCTTGAGCCCAGGAGTTGCAGTTTACAGTGAGCTATGATTGCGCCACTGTACTCCAGCCTGGGCAACAGAACAAGATCCTGTACCCACCAACCCCCCCATGAAAAGAAAAAAATGAATACACATATATTTTTAGTTGCTGAAACACCAAAATGGCAATTATTTCTTGGCTTAATTTACCTGAGAAACTATAGGGATGCATGACATGAATCCGCCAAAGCAAAGCTTTTACAACGTTGTTAACATACTCTGGAGACAGGCTGCCCAGATTTGAATTCTGGAACTTAAGAACTTTTACTTATCTGCAATTCAATTTAGTAAACACACAGGGTGCAGCTACTTGTGCAAGACACTTCACCATTCAAAGTGAGGGGATAGGGCTCTCAAACTTCACGATGCATCAGAATTACTTGGGATGTTTGTTTAAAATGCTGATTTCTTAGCTCTGCTTTCAGAAGCTCCAATTTTGCATTTTTAAAATACATATCCCAGGTGCCTCTAAGACTGCAGTTTAAGAAACAATTCTGTAGGGGTTTCAAAGAGACATAATTTCTCCTCTCAAGTACTTACAATCTCTAAGCATTTTTTTTCCATGTTAGAACTCAATGCAAAGCTACCACAGTGTTGCACCAGTTGGCTGGGTAAGGTGTGCATAAGTTCCAATATCTATATCCTGATGTAATGATGTAATTCAACTCTTGGCCTTATATTTGAGATCTGCCTCATTCTCTAAACCCAAGCATCTTTAGTCTCTTGCCTACTGAAAGTTTGTTATATATGAGTGAATTCTGACCTCGGAAAGCAGAACATCTTTAACCCAGATTGCTGACCTATAAATCCGACGGCAGCTTCATTCACCGCTCTGGTCTTAGCCTTACACTGCTGCCAGCAAACATTCTAGTATGTCTTCAGTGTGTATATTTTCCAAGTACCTACATATTTTCAAAAAGAGATTGCAGTATGTCAAGACCCATGCAAATTTCACTCATAAATAATTATAATGTATCCAAAAAATAATAATAATAAACTACCACAATGCAACAATCATGAATGAGGGGATCCTGTAATAGAATCCAGACTATGACAAAACAATGTAACTGTACTGCAAATGTATGACAAATGTCACTGAAGGGAGTGAGGGACAAAGGGAAATGACCTAAGTAACCTTGGAAATGGTGTTCTGACTGAAAACCCTAACACTAAATGCAAAAGAACTGTCCATAAACCCTAAGCTAGCTGATGAACTTGTTTGTCACAGAAGTACAGGTTAATAATTCTGAAAATGCTTTACATGTATACTGGAGGCACACACAGAAGCAAATGTATGGTGGATGGTGGGAGTCCGGTTTCTTAATGTTGTGAGGGAAATTACAAATCAGCAGGGAAAAAGAATAGAATTTACCCACGTAGCACTAGATTAGAGTTGAAGATAATGGTGTGAACACATGTTCACCTTAATATAGATACAGATGAATACATATACAAGTGACAGATATGTATGTACACATACATTAGCCTAAATACACATATTTCCTAGCTCTGTCTGCTGAAAGGGCTTAGAGGCAGTCACTTTCTGGTAGCTGCAAGCACATCTAGAGCCCAGATATTGGTTTCTCAATGCCCCTTTCCAGTCAAAAAGAACCAGGGCCCTTGGGAAAATAGCTGATCCTAAGGCAGGGGCAGAGGCAGAGAAAATAAAACTCTTTACAGAATTCCGAATAATTTATATAGATAATTACTCCTCCAGGAGGCAGAGTTTAATTATGTCCCCTTGAGTGTGGATACAGCAAGTTACTTGCTTCCAAAAAATAGTGTGTAGAGGGAAAAGAAAGAAAAAAGTACCTTTCCAGTAAAGAAACCTGACCAACACTACTAGGGCCAGCTGATCAAGATTGACATTACTGGTCATGTTGATGACTTGCACTAGCTTTGATATGATGTGGTAAGAAGGGCTCTTGACCTCTGTGCTCTTCCTCCCAAAAACCTGTAACGCAAGTCGAATCATAATAAAGCATCAAACTCCAACTGAGAGACATTCTACAGAACATCTAAGCAGGATTCCTCAAAACTATCAGGATTATAAGAAAGAAAAAGTGAAACCAACTAAGAAGCGTCTACGAAGATAATGATTAAATGCAATGTGATATCCTGGACTGGATCCCAGACAATGTTCTTTAAAAGGATATCACTGAAATCCAAATAAAGTCTGGAACTTACTAAATAGTAATGTACCAGAGTTGTTTCTTAGTTTTGACAAATGTACCATGGAGGTATAAGATCTTCTTAACAGCTGAGGGGACTGTGTGAGGGTATATGGGAACTCCACTATCTACAACTTTTGCAAATCTAACATCATTCGAAAATAAAAAACTTATTGAAAAAATAAAAAGGATAGAGAGAGACTGCAAAATGAGGTGAAAGAAACTGCAAAAAGAGATGAAGTTGTATTTAGAAAAGTTTACATGATTTAAAAAGTAATTATTAATTCTATTATTTAGTATAAACAATTTTTAACTTGCATGTAAATAAGGCACCAGTCAGACATTATTCCAGCAATTTGCTCTCAGTATTCAGAGCACACTGAGTGTGTGTGAAACACACACACACACACACACATCCAAATCTTTTCCTAATGCTATCTTCAAAATGAAAAGATTTAATGGACCCGGGTTGGAGGGTGGCAAATAAACTGAAGTAGGAATGAAGAAGCACTTCTATTAACTAGTTATATAATCTTAGACAAGTGACTTCATCTCTCTGGGCCTCAATTTCCTAATCTGTAATACCAATAGGTTTAAAAAGATGTTTAAGCATCCTTTCAGGCCAAACATAGAATAGTCTACAAAGGTCATTACCAACCTGCTTAAAACCGAATTCCTCTAGATTTCCTCCGACACTCTAGTGGCTCCTTCTCAATCTCGCTACCTGCAACTTTACCCAAACCCAAAGGACACTGGCCCAGGCTCTCTTGTCATTTCACATATTCCCTCCCCGTCTAAGAAATAAACATTCATTCTATGGCTTCGAGTCTCACGTATAGGCTTTTGTCAAACCTCTATCTTCATCCCAAGCTCAAAAACCAACTGTTTATTTGTCATCCCCACTTGGATACATCTCTAAAATTAAATTCATTTCCTCTCTAAAACGTGGTCTCATCTGCTGTGAGATTAATGGCCCTCTAATAATCCCCCAGTGCCACAATTATGCTATGTTACATGGAAAGGGGGGATTAAGATTATAGGTGGAAATAAGATTGTTAATCAGCTGACTTTGCAGTGGGGAGAGAATCCAGGCTTATCTGGGTGGACCTAATGTAATCACAAGGCCCGTTATTAATGAAACAGAAAAGCAGGTTAGTCAATGTCATAGTGATGCAGGATGAGAAAGACTTAATGGGCCATTGCCAGGTTTGAAGATGGAAGAGGGCTACAAGGCAAGGAATGTGCACTGCCTCTAGAAGCTGGAAAAGGCAAGACAATGATTTTCCCCTGGAGCCTCCATAAAGGCACATAGCCCTGCCACACTTGGCTTTTAGCCCAGTAAGATTCACTTCAGGCTTGAGATTTGTGCTGTTTAAAGCCACTAAGTTTGTAGTACTTTGTTCCAGTGGCAATAGCAAAGCATCACACCACCTTTGAAAATGGGGTCTCCACTAACATAGATGTTTATGTCAGAAATTCGAGTATCACCATTGACTTCTTCCTTTTCCTCAATTTCCATATTCAATAAACCATCAAGTTTCATCAATTACTCCTCCTCTGTTTTTTATAAATTGATCTACTTCTCATCAATCCCTTATCACCTTGCTAGTCCAAGTCACTATTACCTCATACATGGGAACTACTACAACAACCTCCCAACTGTTAGGCCCACCTCCAGGCACATTACTAGGAAGCCATTTCCCACATTATGGCCAGAGAACAATGCAAAATAAAATTATCCAGTTCCTGTCTTGAAACTGTTTAATACCTTCCCATTACCCTAAAGTCTGAGCTTCTTAAGTTGACTAACAAGAGCCTACTACCACTAGTCTGGCCCTCTCCTAGTCTCTCCAGCTTCTGCTCAGAGCACAATGGCCATGCCTATTTTAGTCAATGCTGTATTTCTAATAAAGGTGAACATCCCCAATCCAAAAATCCAAAATCTGCAATGCTCCAAAATCCAAAGCTTTTTTGAGCGCTGACATGACACCACAAGCGGAAAATTCCACACATAAGTACTTAACACAAACCTCTGTTTCATGAACAAAATACTTAAAATGTATAAAATTACCTTCAGGCTATGTGTGTATGAAACATAAGTGAATTTCATGTTTAGACTTGGGTCCCATCCCCAAGATATCTCATTATATATATATATGCAAATATTCCAAAATCTGAAATCTGAAACACTTCTGGTCCCAAACATTTCAAATAAGGAACACTCAACCTGTATTATTAAGTTTCAGCCAAGACTCCAAACTCCTTATAAGCTTACCACTGAGAAAACAAAGATAAGGCAGATATAGCGTAACGCTCAACAAACTCCAGAATGACCCAAGAACTCTGGAAGGCTCCATTCCAGGAGAAGAAAGAGAGAACTAACAAAAACTGCATCTTCTATGTAACACATTACATAATCTTTCTTTGTCAACTGGTTTAAACATCTATTTTAGTCTATCCCACAGGAGCACTCATCTTTTTTTGCTTGATATGATATCCCATACTAATTTTTCTAAAACTAGAACGTACTTCTGCTTCGTAAACCATATATAAATGTCATTTTTTCCTATTAAGAAGACAATCTCCCCCCACACAGAAACATACATGGTCCTCCCTATCATGGACTCCCCCGACCTCAGCACACAATCTCAGTGCCACTCTCCATCCTAACAGTAAGACATACACTTTAAATTATTTTTCCACTAACTCCCTTTATAACCAAAGCAAGCATTTACAAGCTGACCAACCAAGGTGAGAAGTAAATCTTGGACAGCAAAGCATGCAACTGTTTCATCAAACCAGGAACCACGAAAAGGAGATAATGTCCATATTTTTCATGCATGGAAAAGAACGCTAAAGAAGTGAAGTAATTGGTTCAAACTCACAGAGCTAGTAGATAGCAGAACTTGCATTTTAACTCATGGTTGCCTATATTATGTACACTATCAATTCTGAGCCAAAAGCTCCAAAGCATCCACCTCTCTCACCTGCAAAAGACCCAAATAATTACAAGCAAAACAAAATAACTGACTGATAAAATGAGAATGCTGTGTGCCAAGTGAAAAGCATTTTATATACAGTATTTAATTCTCACATCAACCCTAAATAAGGTGAGAATAAGAGAGATGTGTGTGGGTACAAAGTTAAATACTTACTAGATGTTAACTGCTATTTTACAATATTATCCCCATTTTGCAAATGAGAGAACCAAAACTTACACAATGCTAGTAATTGCCAGAGCTGAGTTTGAACCTAGTGACCTGATTCCAAAATTGTTTCTGAAAGCTCGAGGTTATTCTGCCTAGCCAACAGAAGTACTATGATGCCTTATTTGCCAAAAAGTGAAAGAAGGAACCCAGCAGCAAATAGGACTTTTGTGCATCAAGAAAGGTACTACATCTTCTTGAGGTAGTAAGTGCTGAAGCTATAATATGTGGCGGTAAAATTCTTGGAAAGGCCCAAACTGAAGTTAACATGCAGTTCCCTGAATCTGCCAGGTGCTGGGACACTATTCTTCATGGTTTCACACATCTCCTCACATCTTGTGAGCAAAGATAATAACGGTCCCCCCCCCCCCTTTTTTTTTTTGAAACAGAGTCTCGTCACCCAGGCTGGAGTGCAGTGGTGCAATCTCGGCTCAGCTCTGCCTCCGGGTTGAAGGGATTCTCCTGCCTCAGCCTCCTGAGTAGGCACCCACCACCATGTCCAGTTAATTTTTGTATTTTCAGAAGAGATGGAGTTTTCACCATGTTGGCCAAGCTGGTCTCGAACTCTCAACCTCAAGTGATCTACCCGCCATGGCCTCCCAAAGTGTTGGAATTACAGGTGTGAGCCACCATGCCCAGATGACTAACTGCTCTTTTATAGTTTTCAAGGATGTTTGTATAATGAACAAAACCCTGGAAGATTGAGGTTGTGCCTCCTTCTACATCAGAGGGCAGTATAATAAGATGATGTCTCCCTCCATGGCAAATGTCAGGCAAGTTTACTGCCCATTACAAAAATCTGGGTCCCTGAGGCCCCAAGTTCCTCAGCTGTGACACAAACCCTCTGCAGCATCACCCTGGGCCCTCCCTCACCAAAGCAGGACTTTGGACAGGGGACAACAAGGTGAACTATGATACTCACACTGTTTGATGTGCAACAGGTGATAAAGACCTTTGTCTCTGACTCATAAGCTCTTACCTTCTGCCAGCATCCTGCACACTGTGGCAGACTAACCTGTTAGCTTTCACAGATCTTGACACCAAGCTGCTCATCTTTGCTACCCTCAGAAACACCCTCTCTCACTCTCTAGGGAATGCCTACTTATCATTAATGTACTCATTTCCAGTACAGAATTTCTATTAAAGGTCCTCTGCTAGAGGTGACCACTAACTCCATGGTGCCTTCACTGTTTCCTGCAAATAAGTTTCTATCATAGCACCTTCACAGTTTTATTCCACTTGCTTATTCATGTTCTGTGCCAGTTATCAATTAATTGCCTCTCAGCTCAAAATTCACCCTTCAATACCCGCTCTGTGATAATAGATGGAACTGCTTGAAGCATTTTCTCTTACAGTCAGCATGATGTGAATGAAGCTTTCTCAATAAAGAGCATTAGAAGGCCACTGCAGGAGGAAGGGAGCTCTCCAGCTAACATTACACTTAATAATGAGAGATGCTGCTGCCCTAAGATCGGTAACAAGGATGTATGCTCTTGACACTTTCACTCAACATTGTACTGTAGGTTCTATCCGGAATAATTAGGCAAGAAGAAGAAATAAAGGGCATCCAGATTGGAAAGAAAAAAAATAAAACTATCTCCATTCACAGATGACATGATCTTGTATGCAGAAAATCCTAGCTGGGCTCATGCCTGTAGTCCCAGCATTTTGGGAGGCTGCGACGGGTGGTTCACTTGAGGTCAGGAGTTCCAGATCAGCCTGGCCAACATAGTGAAACCCCATCTCTACTAAAAATATAAAAATTAGTCAGGCGTGATGGCGGGCACCTATAGTACCAGCTACTCAGAAGGCTGAGGCAGAATTGTTTGAACCCGGGACATGGAGGCGGCAGTGAGCTGAGATCACAACACTGCACCCCAGGCTGGGCAACAGAGTAAGACTCTGTCTCAAAAAACAACAAGAACAACAACAACAAAATTCTGAGGAGGCTGGGTGCAGTGGCTCACACTTATAATCCCAGTACTTTGGGAGGCCAAGGCAGGAGGATCGCTTGAGCCCAGGAGTTCATGACCAGCCTATCCAACATAGCAAGACCTGTCTCTACAAAATACAAAAATTAGCCAGGTGTGGTGGTGCAAGCCTGTAGTCCCAGCTACTCAGGAGACTGAGGTGGGAGGATTGCTTGAGCCTAGAAGGTTGAGGTTGCAGTGAGCTGTTGATCACCCCACTGAACTTCAGCCTGGGCAACAGTGTGAGACAAGAGAGAGACAGAGAGAGACAGAGAGAGACAGAGAGAGACAGAGAGAGAGAGAGAGAGAGAGAAATCCTGAGGAATCCACTTTAGAAAATTAAAATAAGAGAACAAATAAATGAGTTCAGCAAAGTTTCAAAGTTTCATGCAAGCATATCAATATACAAAAATCAATTGCATTTTTATACACTTGCAAAAAACAATCTAAAAGTGAAATTAGGAAAACAATTCCATTTATAATAGCATCACAAAGAATAAAATGTTTATGAATAAATTTAACAGAAGTATAGTGAAATATTATTCAGCTATAAAAATGAATAAAGTACTTACTGACTGATACAGCAACATGGATGAACCTTGAAAACCTTATGCTAAGAAAACAGCCAGTAACAAAAGACCACATATTACATTACTCCATTTATATGAGATGCTGGGAATAGGCAAATCTATAGAGACAGAAAGTAGAATAGTGGCTCCTTAGGAATAGTGAGAATGGGAAAATAGGAAGACAACAGCTAAAGGATACAGGGTTTTTTTTTGAAGTGATGAAAATGTTCTAAAATTGGCTGCGGTGATGGTTATGTATATCTGAATATTCTAAAAACCACAAAATTGTACATTTAAAATGGGTGAATCATACCTCAATAAAGTTGTTATTTTTTAAAAGTCACGAAATAAAAGAATAAAACAGCTAATGGAATTTAGAGGGAGTGACTGAGAGGAATTTTTTTAAAAAACAAGGTGAAATACTATTAAGAAGAATTTAAGGTGATTAAACACTAAATTGTCTGCTGAAATGAATTTCATTACAGCAAAATTGCATCCTATAATGAGGGATTCTTTACTTAATGTTCCAAACTTAATAGCTCTACATATAAAGGCAAATAGGACTGGCACAGGACATGATGTACTCAAGATGCACACTTGTGTGTGTGTGTTTGTGTGTGTGCACATGTGCACGTGGGTTAGCACTGCAGAAGATATTCTGGATGTAAGTAGCATCTCAAACTTTGTGACTTCAGATAAGTCACTTCACCCCTCGAGCTTTAGCTCTTTCATCTGTCAAGTGTCTCCTTCATTTTCATCGGATTGTTAAGAGAGAAAAATAACTGCAATAAGATCTATAAATTTGTTTAGTGATATCTCCATATTTTTAAATTTCAGAGAGTAGATGCTTAGTAAATATTGTGGAACTAACTTCGGAAAATGTAAAGGGCTTTTGGAAAGGAGGAAACTAAAACATAAACTTTATTATAAACACACCTGAGCCCAGGACAACTTTATAGGTAAGATTTTTCAGTAACCCATGATATAGAAGTTGTCAAGGCTTATACTGTAGTCTTTGTAAAAACTATTTCCTACCAGTCATTTAATGAGTTGGCCAGAAAAAAAAATATTTGCAAGAACCATTTCTGCTATCTTCCCTATAATCCCTTTTCAGGTATCACTTTATATTTTGATTTTATGAAATTTTAACCCATTCTTAGCTTTTAAAGACATGAGACAAAACTATCAAAGAATGACTCTTCTCTAGACCAGGGACAAGTAAAGTGCAGCTCACTACTGGTCAAATCACAACCATTTGTTTATATATTGGTTATGGCTGCTTTTGAGTGAAAATGGCAGAGTTGAGTAGTGCAACAGAGACTGGAACTCAAGGCCCCAACTTGGCTGGGAAACAGGATATTATTAACTGGTCTTTTCAAACCGCTGTATCTAGTGGTGAGAATGCCTTATGCTAAGGTATAAGGTTGAAATACAGATAGTATATAGTATATAGTTGAAATATGACTGAGTGCAAAGAAGTGCTCTATTGTTTAGATGGATGAATGTATAACAAACACAGAGGAACCCAAGAAGAGATCAATTTGGTTTGGGTGGGAGAGGAATGTCTGCAGAAAAAAGATGATACTTAAGCTTATCCTTGAAAGATGAATTGGTGCCCCCAAAGCACTCAACAGAGAAAGGGCATTCTAGGGAGAGGAAGTCATGTGAGCAGAGGCAAGAGGCTGAAAGAGTATATGTTGATGGCACTTACACCCAGGCTCCATGACTGGAGTATATAGAGTATAAGGGGATGTAGCCAGTGACATCAGGTACCTTCTGTAAGTTATGCTCAAGGGTTTAAAATAGTTGTAGAAGGTAATAACTACCATTTTTCAGGAAGCAAATGCCAGATGCTTTGGTTATGGCTAGAGAAACAATCAAACAAGGATGATCTAAGAAGTCAACTCATGGTAATCAAGACTTATAGTCCTAGTGAGGATCTACAGATTTGTTGAAGTATCTTCATATCTTTGTATTTCTAGCATAGTATATTTCAGATAACGGGCAGCTTTTTTTTTTTTTTTTCTCAGCTGGAGAACCTTCTAAGTCAATCATTAGAGTTAGCATAGAATGGACTCTATAAATGGTTTTAATGTAGAACTCATCTTCAGGCATAATGGTGTCAGAGCTCTGCAAAAGAGCTATCTACACCGAGCACAGGCCTAGGTCAATAATGAGTAAGTAAGAGAACTTATTTCAGAGCTTACTGCAATTGGGAAGGGGTTAGGGTTACAAAGGATGATGGGTGAGAATATACAAGAAGTAAATAATTCAAATGTATATTTCCAATCTGAAATCCATTATTGTGGTTAAAAAACAAAAACCACTCCTTCAGAGACACAGTATCCAGTCCTTGGTCAACCTCAAGGCTCAGTTTACTCATATATATAATGGTAATGATACCTACCTGACAGTATTTTTGTAAGGATTAAATGAATAAATACACATAAGGCATTTATAACATGTCAGGTACACAAAAAGCATCATGAGTTGGCTACTATTAAGTTGCCTATTAAGTAGAGTCTACAAAAGATGTATGCCTATGGGATACGGAATCAGGCTGCTAGGTCATAACATGTCAAAACTCATTCACAGATTCTTGATTGAGACATACAGACTCACAGTCTCCTCATTTGGCATACATCACTTACTACCATGTAGTTCTCCTGCTCTTTGCAAGTATACCTATTTGCCTCATCTGCTAATGAAATTATTAGCCTGTTGAGGACATGAGCCAATAATAATTGGTGACTGATCAACATAAAATGCTAACAATTACTAAAGAACAGTGGCAATCAACCAACCTCAAATAAATGTTTGGATCAGTATTGTACAATAAAGGGACAAAATTACCTGCCCAAAAGAAGAGGAAGCACAAATCTTTGTCTTGGAATAAAATCTGCCACTGCTGCCACCACCAGTTTAAAAAGACAGTAACTCTGACTTTTATAAATAGTCTCTCTTTCCCTCCTTCATCTACTGAGCACACCACCTATAACCTCTCACCATGTATCTACAGCTTTTCCAACTAACATCTCTTTCTCCTCACTTATTCAGGCTACTTTCTCCTGGCTCTACTATAATAGTAATAATAAACACAAAATCAAAAGAGTTAATAAAAGATGCCTTCCAAGTCCTTTTTCAATAAGTTTAAGAAATACAATGAAATAGTGATGAAAATCACTGTGTAGCATTTTTTAATCAACCTTCTTTATGGCAGATGTGCAGTAGAATGAAGAGGGAAGGGTAAATTCAAAGGTAATAAAGCTTCCCCTCAACTGTAGTCTGGGCATACATGTCTGATTCTACAAGGCCTTCAAAGAAATTCATGCAAGGAATGCACCTCTTGCGACTTGGTCACATGCAAAAATGAAGCAAGAAGCACATCTGTTTGGAGCTTGCCCCAAATGCCTCAAGTTCTCCTCCAAACTAGGTTCATAACTCCCACCCACAGAGAGAAAGCCAGTGCCTGAGGCAGCACCCAGGGACAAGCAAATTAGCATTTCCAAGGTCAACTGCTGACAGGCCTAATTGTTTATAGCAACTAGAGTACAGTATTCTGGCTGCTGAAGTTAACAGGCTTAACTTCTGGCTTGCCCAATACCATAAGAAACTAATTTACCACATCAGCCACAAAATATGAAAGTATTGTAGATGTGGATTCAAATTATCATGACATTTCAAACAGAAGCAAATATTAGCAGGATCCTCAGAAGTCAGTCATTTTAGGCTGACTAAACTATTTTTAAAATTGGTATTTTATGCCACATCTAGGGTAGAAAAGTGACAGATACAAAAGAAATCAATAGATAATAACTCATTTTTACCAACTGGCTTGATTTGAATACTCTCCAAAACTTCTAAAATGTTACATAATGAGTTGATTTAAATACCCTTATGATTTCTTACCCTTCTGTGACACAGTCACCGACAAATGAAATAACCTACATATGTGCTGTTATCTAATACAGTACCCATTTTTCACATGTGGCCACTAAATATATGAAATATGGCTAGTCCAGATTGACATATACTGTAAGATTCTAATTTTAGTATCAAAAAAGTCAAAATAATATTAGTAACTTTCATATTGATTATATGTTAAAATATTTTAGACATATTTGTTTAAATAAAAATTTCTAAAGGTAATTTTTCCTCTTTCTTCTTACTTTTTGTAATAAGGACAGCAGAAAATTTTAAATTACACATGTGGCTAACACTATAGTTTAACTGGACAGTACTGCTATATATAAATAATGCTTTACATTTATATATAACAAATAATTGCATTTATAAAGTACAGAAAGAAAAGGGAGAAAAAATAGGTCTGGATAATAAAATAATCTTCACTAGAATAATCAAGTTGGCTTAGTTATGTTAATTGCCAATCTATAAAAAGCTCCTTTCTGCTTACTAGAAGACACCAAATTTTGGGTCTTTTAAAAAGGAATCTGATGTCTCAAAAATAATCCTATCTGTTCTATCTACTTCTTCCATAAGCTGTCATCTTTGCTTAGCATTAAACTAGTCTCAATTATTTCCAATGATCAAAGATACATAATAAGGTGCTAGTCTAATTTTTAATCTGATTGAGTGACTCCAATTCAGTTTTTTCTATGGTGGACATTTTCAAACCCTGTTAGGTCACTGAAACCTAAACCAAGCTTCAGCTCCAAAGATAAAAAAGCAGAATTAATAGAATAATTCTCAGGATTCTAGAAAAACCCAGATGGTATTCAGATACTATACACACTGTTTTAAAAACTAAAAAGTGACTCATTTACTGTTTCACAAAGTGACATCCTAATGTGAATGGGAGAGCTTAGCAAACAGGGGAACACAGCAAGTAATTATTTCCACACACGCCATCATGTGGAGAAACCATGCCAACTTTCAGGTTGTTACAGTCGATGGAAGAAAGAAAATCTGGAGGTGTTGGAATGATTGGAAATTTATGGAGTGAGATTCCACGGTAACAGGAGGTGAGGTGAGGTGAACAGCAGCCAAAACTTTCCTCTCAATAGCTCTTAAAAAGGAAACTACTCAACTTTCTAACTAAGGAAGCCAATAGGAAAGCACATTTCACCCTTTCTGACATTCTAAAACTGTCCCAAACTGGGCCACTGGGAGAAGGACAAAATTACAAGAAATTTATGCACACAATATATATAAGTCTTTTAAAAGTGGTTTTTAAGTGTAAACCGAAAACAAAATCAAGATCCATTAACTTAGAATAAATACTACTTATACTTTTGATTCATATGAAATGTTTATTTTTATTTTGTGAAAGGATCTGCATCAATCACTGGTAAATGAAACTGATTAACCCACATAACTGAAAATGAGAGCAGCAAAGTTGAGAAGTATAGTCCTCATTCCTGGAAGAGTTAATTTCAAAATGTAACCTTAGTAGTCCTGTAGCTCTCTGGTTTAATAGAATCAACACATTTTTACTTTTTATATACATGAAGTAATTCAGGCTCCAAATTCCAATAATTTAGTGATTGTATCTTTTATATAATCCTAAACTGTGCAATCAATACACACTGTTCAAAAAGCCAAGAACTACTTCATAAGAAGTGTTCTGGTGCCACCTAGTGGTATTTCCTACCAAATGGGAAATACTGACTAGAGAAGGGTTCTCAAAGAGTACCTGCAGACCCTGGGAACTTCTCAGAAATGCACATTCTTAGACTCATTTGAGACCTAATAAAACTCTAGTGGCAGGGTCCAGCAATCTGTGTGTGTGTGTCTGTGTTTGTTTGTAAGACAGTCTCGCTCTGTTACCCAGGCTGGAGTGCAGTGGCGCAGTCTCAGCTCACTGCAACCTCTGCCTCCTGGGTTCAAGTGATCCTCCCACCTCAGCCTCCCGAGTAGCTGGGACGAGAGGCGTGTACCACCACGCCCAGCTAATTCTTGTATTTTTAGTAGAGGTGGGGTTTGGGCATGTTGGCCAGGCTGAGGTCACCTGACCTCAGGTAATCCGCCCACCTCAGCCTCCTAAAGTGCTAAGATTATAATTGTGAGCCTTCTCCATGCCTGGCCCAGCAAGCTCTCTAAAACGATGCTGATGCATCCCCAAGTTTGAGAACCTCTGGCTAAGACATTCCATACACACAAATTGAATGCAGTCTTTAAAAATTAGGTTCAAAAATTAACAAAAGGGCTTATTTTCTCATTTTGGAAAGTAACTTTCTACATTCTTGATCCAGATATTTGTATTAAGAGAACACAGTCTTGAAAGCCATTTACTAACACATTTATATATGGATTCAACACCTAATAGGCATTAAATAAGTCCCAGACTCTGAAGACATCAGAAGAACACACTGAGATCTTTGTCCTATTTAAAAGGGAAGACCAGTTTGTGACCTGCCTGGACAATACAGCAACACCTTGTTGCTACAAATAATAAAAAAATTAGCTGGGCACGGTGGTGCGCGCCTCTGGTCCCAGCTACTTTGGGAGGCTGAGTTGGGAGAATCATTTGAGCCAGGGCAGTAGAGACTAATGTGAGCTTGGGTGACAGAGTAAGACCCCATCTCTTAAAAGAAATAAAAATAAAAATAAAAAAGGTATAAATGCAAAAAGCCCCATGGAACAAAGAAAACACATTAACTGGTATCAGGATATCGAGATATGGAGACATGGCAAATTATGGTATCTTAGGAAGGGGGAAAATTTACTTGGAAGCACACAAAAAGTCAAAGAGACTGAACGCCGGGAGCAGTGGCTCATGCCTGTAATTCCAGCACTTTGGGAGGCTGAGGCGTGAGAATTGTTTGAACCCGGGAGGCGGAGGTTGCAGTGAGCCGAGATCATGCCACTGCACTCCAGCCTGGGTGACAGAGCAAGACCCTGTCTCAAAAAAAAAAACCAAAAAGGCCAAAGAGGCTGAATATTGGTGATTTTAAAAAGTATGCAGCAGCTACCCTAATGCTAATAGACACCACTGCAAGTCCACTGTATACATCTGCTTTGTGTAACTATATTATAAATAATCAAGAAAAAAGCAAATCTGATGAAGCTCTGCTACATTCTTTCTTTACCATTTAGGTCTTAGAGGACAGTGCCTGTAGTCCCAGCTACTTGGGAGGCTTAGGCAAGAAAACTGCTTGAACCCAGGAGGTGGAGGTTGCAGTGAGCCAAGATCGTGCCACTGCCCTCCAGAGTGGTTGACAGAGAGAGGCTCCACCGCAAAAAAAAAAAAAAAAGTTATATGCTTAAGTAAAAAAACTGGATCAAGAGATATATCTTCGGTATGGCCATTGGCCCATGTAGTGATAATTAAGCATTATGCTTTGCTCTGTGGCTCAAACTGCAAACATATCACTTAGAAGAAAATAAATCACCTCTGGAAAGCTAGCCTTGCAAACTCAAGCCTCCATGACAGGTAACATCACAGACATTACTGTCAATGACGTAAGTAGGTTAAGGAATTTCAAAGACTTGCTCTATTGATTAGTTTTTAATTTGTCCTTTCAAAACACAGACACTCCCATGCGTGCGCACATACACGCACACACAGAGCAACTAATTCTAACATTATAAAAGCAACTACCCATAATAGGATGAGTTTCTGACAAAAGACTTTCTTCCAAACCTTCCCTGTACACAGAAATAAGTTAGTAAAAATAAGTCATAGAAAGCTGGGTCAAGTAAAATGGAAATAATAATAATTTTTTTTAACATAAGAAAGAAAATCTTTGATCTCATTTTTAAAAATTAACTTTGTTGTCATTGTCATTGCACTGAAGGATCTGTGGTGAGAAGTGTATGAGTCTATGTACCATACTGCCTTGCCAAGTTCAAATGTTCTGCCGTTTGTTAGCTGTGACCTTGGTCCAAAAATTAACTTTCTGAGCTTTAAGTTTTGTCATTTGTAAAATAGAATTAATATTACAAGCCTCATATATTTGCAATAAGAACTGGATGTCTGATATATCACTAACTGCCATCCATCCATAGTTAGCAGAAAGAGGAAAGAAAGGAAAGAGACCACAAGTAAATGTAGGTCATGGGGCTGGAGTCAGGCAAACTGGGTCCAAATGCAAATTCCCAGTTTCCAACTTGGATGTGTGCCTTATGGCAAGTTGTTTCAACTCAATGAGCCTAATTTCCCCTTCTGCAGAGTGAGGATGAGGATACTGACCTCTTTCAGTGATTTCCACAACATACACCTTTATTTCGTATTTGCCTATTGCAGGCTATGAAAGCTCCCTTTTCTTCACCTACTTCAACATTTTTGTAAAGAGTTGCATCAGCAAGCATCTACCAGGTCAAGACTAAATAATATACTAACGGCCATGAAAGAAAGAAAGATAGATAGATAGACAGACAGACAGATAGATTTATTTATTTATTTATTGAGACAGAGTCTTGCTCTGTCACCCAGGCAGGAGTGCAGTGGGGCAATCTTGGCTCACTGCAACCTCCACCTCCCTGGTTCAAGTGATTCTGTGCCTCAGCCTCCCAAGTAGCTGGGATTACAGGCACCTGCCACCACGCCTGGCTAATTTTTGTATTTTTAGTAGAGATGGGGCTTCACTGTGTTGGCCAGGGTGGTCTTGAACTCCTGACCTCAGGTGATCTGTGTGACTCGGCCTCCCAAAGTGCTGGGATTACAGGCATGAGCCACTGAACCCAGCCTGAAAGATTTAATAGAAACATCTTTCACATATTTCCAAGACATAAATCAATGTACATGGAATCTCACTGGTGGAGACAAAGGGTGACTCTGAAGTCCCTCCAGTATATAGGCTTTGTTACCTTTAGAGCCCTTTTCCAAACCTGTCTACCCAACGCAAATTTGCTCCAATGTCAGATATGCCCAGGGGTGTGCTGGTAACTGCTTTACAACCAGCAATCCAGTTGTTGGGGTGGGTCTAATCTGTGACATTTGCCCATTTCCATGGGTGGAGTCAATATTCCTATCGTGGCTTCTACAATCCAACACCCAAATTTCTTAGTTAGTTGGTTGACTGACTGGTTCACTCAATAAGCATTTAAAGAGAACCTAAACCATACGAAGTCCACTGCCAAGCTCTGAGAGTTGGGGCATGAGGATGGCTATACGGGAATCCTAATCTCAAGGACATACAGTCCAGCGAGGGAAATACGACATATAAAGAAACATAAAATATAAGGGAAACACGAGGAATGCTATCAACTCTGAAAATAAGGAAAAGCCTTAACTACCAGCAAAAAGAACAATAAAGGTACAAGTATTATTGACCTAAAGAACCCTTAGTATTGCCTATGCTTTCTACTACAAATTTCAAAAATTCTCTAAGTAGATTTTTTTAACCAGTGACTATGTATGTGTATATGTATGTATGTATGCATACATTAGTGTGTGTATTAGAGCTTCTCAGCCTCAGCACTAATGACAGCTTAGGCTGTCCAGTTCTTTGCTGTGCAAGGGCTGTCCTATTCGTTGAAGGCTGTTTAGGAGCATCTGAATACCTAGAGGTCAGGGCACACACACTCCCCACACCCCCGAGTTGTGACAGCCAGAAATGTCTCCAGACACTGCCGAAGGACCCGGGAGGGTAAAATCACCCACTGTTATATATACATATATACATATGTATGTGTACATGGATATGGATGGGGTATAGGCATGGATGGAGTGTATAATCCATGAAAATGTGTGTGGGTATGTATGGATAAATGAGCTAGACAATCAGAGGAAATTTTTATAGTAATTTTCCTGTTAGGTTTTAAACATATTCATTCATTTATTGAGTGCTTACTGTATATCATGTATTTATAGGCAATAGCAGCGGGTAGGGGCATCTGACAAAAACCCCTGCTATCACAGAGGGTACATTCAGGGCAGAGACAGACAATAAATAACATTAAGAAAGCAATTATACAGTATGTTAGAAAGTGAGGTAGTGGTATTAAATAGTCGAGAGAAAAATAAAGCAGAGAAGCGGGTAAGAGATTCTGAAAGAAGTGGGATGAAGGACATGCTGCAATTGTAAATTTCAAGGGCCTAGACATACCAGGCAAAATATTGATGTTCAGATTTTCAGAAGATCATGTGCTTATAGGTAACTTCTCGAGCATACAATCTAAAAACAAGTCTAAATCTAACTAATCTTAATAATTGGGAATTTACTTCTTTTGGTTCACAATCAAAGGGAGGAGAATCCTATCAAATTCATAGGAGTAGTTGTCACACTACTCCTCTACCCTCTACCTAATCCTAGAATCTGCTAAACCTCAATCATTCTGAAAAGTTCCCATTCCCTGAATAACCAATGGGCAAAAGTGGTTATGAGAGATTACCTAACCACTAAGGTCCCTTTCAGAATCAAGATGATATTAACAGACAATCAATATGAACATGGTGGATACTGCTGATGAGAAAGGAGAGGATGATGGGGAAAATAACTACGAATTTCATTCTGGTAAATCTTGCTGCACACCTAAACTGGTATTGAAAGGTTGGTTTACACTTTATTGTGTTCAGGTTCTAATTCACATCATTGTGAAAATTTTCCTTGTGATTCTTTTTATTAGTATACTTTAATCTCCTCCTCCAGAAAGGTATTTCTCATAAGTTGTTCTTTTTATCCATTTAACTATATATTTTTATTTATTTATTTTTTAGAGACGGGGTCTTGCTCTGTTGCCCAAGCTCAAATGTAGTAGTATAATCATATCTTGCTGCAGCCTTGAACTCCTGGGCTCCTCCTGCCTCCGCCTCTGGAGTAGCTAGGACTATAGGTGCACGCCACCACACCTGACTCATTTTAAAAATGTCTGTAGAGACAAGGTCTCACTATGTTGTGCAGAGTGGTCTCAAACTTCTGGCCTCAAGGCCTCCTCCTGCCTTGGCCTCCCAAAGCACTGGGATTACAGGTGTGAGCCACCACAACAGTTCTTTGCTTAACTATAAAGTCTACAATGGTACCACTAAAATGAATCAATAAACACAGTCTTAGGATACATGAAGATATCAGCAAAAAGGAACTGAGTTTTCGAAAGTTGGATTTTTCATATTCTGTAGGGACTGACTCATCCCCCTTATTTTTTGTTAATATATAAATATTCACTCTTAAATTCATTTTTAATTGACAAAAATTAGATATATTTATGGTATACATTTTGTTTTGAAATACGTAAACATTGTGGAATGGCTAAATCAAGCTAGTTAACAATACCTCACATATTTAAATCAGTTATTGGTAGTGAAAACACTTAAAATCTACTCTCTTAGCAATTTTCAAGTATATAATAGTTATTAACTATAGTCACCATATTGTACAATAGATCTCTTGAACTCTTTCCTCCTAATGGTAATTTTGTATCCTTTGACCAACATTTCCCCAGTCCTCCCACCCTCCCCATCCCCAATCCCTTGGTAACCATCATTCTACTATCTGCTTCTATGAGTTCAACATTTTAGATTCCACATACAAGTGAGATCATGCACTATTTATCTTTCTGTGGTTTGCTTATTTTGCTTAGCATAACCTCTTCCAGATTCACACATGTTGTTGCAAATGACAGTACTGCATTCTTTTTTAAGGCCGAATAATATTCCGTTATGTATACACAACACAGTTTGCTTTATGCATTCATCCATTGATAGACACTCAGTTTTTCTTCTGTATCTTGGCTACTGTGAATAATGTTGCAGTGAATATGAGAAGGCAGATATCTCTTTGACATACATCCTTTGCATATATACCCATTACTGGGATTGCTAGATCATATGGTAGTTCTATTTTTAATTTTTAAAGGAAACTCCATACTGTTTTCCATAATGACTGTACTGATTTACATTCCCACCAACAACACATAAGGGTTTCCCTTTTCTCTATATCCTGGTGTAGGCACTACTTTTTACTTTTAGTATTACATACAGCATAATTAAGTATATATGTTTAATAATCTTCACTTATTTAAGTTATAATGCTATTTTGCTTGTATAATTGGCTCCAGTTATAAAAGCTGTGTAAGAATACAAACATTGGCTTCTTACGGTTATTGTTATTTTTATTATCATTGTGGCCACCACTCACCATTAGAAACCACCTACTTCTAGTTACTGCTTCTATTCGATAATTATGAAATAAAAGACAGGAACAGGTCAAAAAGAAACCTCCCCGACTTAACCAGACTCCTAATAACAAAAAGCAGTGCTCTAATGGAGAAATACAACACAGTGAAAAATCCAGAATATAAGTCTTCCTGAAAAATCAAGCCCTGAAAATGTCAGGTCAGTTGTATTGGCATATCAAATTATCAAGTAATTTTCAAAGCACCTTTTTTTCTTTGAGACAGAGTCTTGCTCTGTTGCCTAGGTTGCAGTGCAGTGGCATGACCTTGGCTCGCTGCAACTTCTGCCTCCCGAGTTCAAGCAATTCTTGTGCTTTAGCCTCCCAAGTAGCTGGGATTACAGGCACACACCACCATGTCCAGCTAATTTTTGTATTTTTGGTAGAGACGGGTTTCATCATGTTGGCCAGGCTGATCTCGAACTCCTGACCTCAAGTGATCCGCCCACCTCGGCCTCCTAAAGTGCTGAGATTACAGGCGTGAGCCACTGTGACTAGCCTCAAAACATTTTGAACATAAAAGGTTTAAGCAAAATGCTTATCCCTTTTTCATAAAATAAGGTGATGGGTGATAGGGTTATGGATCACAAGTTTCTGGGAGTTTTTTTCCTTTTCACCCATACTTACCAAATTTCTAGATTTAAGAATGTCTTATTCAGGAGCAAAATTAGAATCTTACCCCCAAAGCACCTGGATTTAAAACTATTCTCTCAAGGAAATGCTTAACATTTGCAAATGTTAGAGGTCAGTTATTCATGAGGGCAGTAAATGTCCCTGACCATGTAATTTTTCACTTTGCTGGTTGTTTTTTACTCATCATGAACTCTGAAGTAACTGCCTCACAGTGAAAACTGTTTTTTGGCTGGGTGGGGACTAAGGCAAGACAAAAAGGAACTAGATCTAAAAAGGTGATGATTCTTAGCCAGAACACAAGTTGTGGATACATGAAAGAACAGACTATCATTCAATCAATTTGATGTATCACTTCCACAAGTCAGGACTGTAAACAGCTGCGAGAAGAGCAAACATGACAGCTGTTGCTTCGTCAAACACGGGTTTCTTTTCCTGCCATTACAAGAACTGAAAGTAGACAGTCTAGGGTCAGAACAAAGGCCCTGAAAGGTCCCAGCTCCTTCCCCCCATGACTGTACATGACCTCCATGACAGGATGTTTCAGAAAAAGCATGCAACCTCGTTTGGGTACTAAAAAAAAAAAAAAAGATAATATTATCCTCAAAAAAAAAAATCAAAATTAAGCAAAACATAGCTAAATGTTATTTGACTGAACAGGCCATGACACTGGCACAATATATATTTTTTGAAGCATAATGGTGAAGGGCAGAAACTATGAAGTCAGACTGCTTATAATCAAATCCCTACTCAAACACTTCCTAACTTTGTGACCTTAAAAAACGCATGTAACTTCACTAAGCCTCAATTTTTCTCATGTGTAAAGTGGGGCCAGCAACAGTCCCTACTTCACAGGATTACTGTTAGGATCAAATGAGATAGCACATGTTAAAAGAGCACCAGTTAAGTATGTAACAAATTCATCATCATCACCATACTTTAGCATAGCTCAACAAATATCCAATTAACTGCCTGACCATAGTAACTGTAATCTTTCTGCCCTATAGCTCCAAAATCACAGAAAGAAAAGCAATATATAAACTTTAATCCTTTACTTCTAAACATTGCTATCAAATATTTAGCAAGAATCTGGTAAAACTTTTAATCCTCATGCACATACATTTTTGTAGAAGTGCAGAGCATTAACCAAACCTCTGAAGCCCATTCACAGACTTGCCCTGGCAGAGAGGCATGAGAAGAGACGACACATCTTTGAAAACTACAAAGATGTAATTTACATCTTTGAGGTATATTAACATTTTAGAGAAGGGAGATTCCTCAAATTTGCTTAACCAAACCTAAAGAGCTTATTAAAACTGCTTAAAGATGATTTAAAATAATTCCAGTTAATTAGGTCAGTATAGTCTGTGTAAAATAGCAGAAAAGTACATAATAAACTCAAAAACCTGAAAAAAGTAAGCTTCGGTAATCTGAAAAACAATCTCCTAATGTAACAACTTTTATTTCTCAGTTAGGTCAAATAAAGAAGGTAATACTAGAATATCAAGAAATTTAGAGAAAAATGAATAAACATGCTAGTGGTGAGTCTAATTGCCAAGACACCATATATTCTAACATAACCCAGGCAAATCATTTCAAATAAGCTAGAAAATTGAACAGGGACAAACACCTGGTATAGGAATTAGGAATCTGCAACCAATAAGAAACAAAATAAAACACATCACCACCCAAGTTCTTGGGAGCAAGAATCTCCCTTACCAATAACTTAATAATACAACAACAGGAAAATTTCAGGGCAAAGTGAGAAAATGATACCTATATGATCACTATCATTTTGTTTATCAAAGTTCACTCTCATCTGAGATGAAATCAGGCAACCCAAAAAGTCAACAATCTCATAAAACTAAGGAAAATAGAGTATTTCTGTTCTGAGACAATCCATGAAATTCCCCACTTGCTCTTCTGCACTTTAATTTCTCCCAATCCATTTGCTGTTGTCCAACACACCCACCAGTCAACTCAAACTCAAATGCACACCAAATTACTAGTAACAGCTAACAATTACTGAGCACTTAGTGCTATTCGAAGTAATTTGTAAAATATTATCTCACTAATCCCCACAATAATGCCTTTTATAGATAGGAAACCTGAGGCAAATGGAGGGTAGGGAATTTGCCCAAGGTCACAAAGATAAGTGAGGGCACTGGGATAAGAACCCAGGCAATCATCTATTACACTATTATGCCTGTATTACGAGGGTATAAGATACAAAGCACACAAATCAAATCCTTTTTATCTTAGTTACAATACCTTACTCAAAGGTACTTTCTTTTTCACTTGAGCTACTAACATAATCTCCTCTTTGGCCACCTGAAGTCTCTCCTTCCTCAGTACTGCCATGGGTATTTATCTTTCTAAAACTGGATCTTACCATATTTTTCCTCTACTTGAAACCTTCCAATGGTAAGGTTCAAACTCCTTGGCAAAGCGTCACATTATAGGCAATCAATGTTCACCTAATGATTGAATAACAACTATATGTCTTATTTCCTACCTAGACTGTAAACAACTCAAAGGAAGAAACCTTTATTTATCTTTGTAGTTTTGGCTAACATGTCTGAAGAATTAGTGACTTAGCTGGACTCAGTCTTAAACAGACTTGAAAACTCATCCATCTTTCTTACCCTCTTCAGATCACAGGCCTTTCTTCTAAGTTCTGACCCTCAAACTTTACTAATTGCTAACTGTCATGTATGATAGCTATTGAATTAACACTGTGGCTAAGAGCACTTAGCATGTATTATCTCATTTAGTCCCAACAATCTTACGAAGCAGGCATTTTAATCCTGTTTCACAGATAAGAAATCAGAAGCTGAAAGAAGTTAGGTACCTTACTCAAAGTTACAGAACTTATGACAGAGTTAGGACTGGATCCAACAGCAAGCATGCACTTAAGTGCTGATGCTGGCTGCCTTAGTACTGGCTGCCTTCTACAAGTCTTTCATCTACTGTTATAGGCTGAGCTACCCTCCAATCCCCTTAAACTAAACCTGGTGTTTTCCTACTCTCCGGGTCCTTGGACAGCACCTCAGTCTGGTATCACATTAACACTGCTCCCCTAACAAGCTCTTGCTGAATTACCTCAGTGGGAGTGATTGCCCTTGGCTTTCTCTCTACAGAGGATTTCTCATGTCATCTACCTCCTATTTATAAGCAATTAAACTCAGTTTGTTCTCAGTGTGGTCTTCTGAGCCCTTTCAGGGCGCCTGTGGGTTGAAACTATTTTCATCTTTTTTTTTTTTTTTTTTTTTTGAGACAGGCTCTGGCCCTGTTGCCCAGGCTGGAGTGCAGTGGTGTGATCTCAGCTCACCGCAACCTCTGCCGCCTGGGCTTAAGCTGTCCTCCCATCTCAGCCTTCTGAGTAGCTGGGACTACAGGTATGCACCACCATGCCTGGCTAATTTTTGTGTTTTGTAGAGACAGCGTTTGCCATGTGGCTCCAGGCTGTTATCAAACTCCTGAGCTGAAGCAATCTGCTCACATCAGCCTCCCAAAGTGCTGAGATTACAGGTGTGAGCCACCATGCCTAGCCAATTTACATCATAATTTTAAGATGCTATTTGTCTGGGTTTGTTTTTCTTTTTCTTTTTTAACTGTGTTGGACATTTGTACTGATGGTGCAAAAGCAATTGTGGAAAAAACTGCTGGTGCCTTAGCAAAAATCAGAGCAGTGGCACCAAACTGCTGTCTCTAATAGAGCATTGTATTCCTCTCTACCAAGCACTCATAGTAAAACAAATGCTAGTTTCATTTAAGAATGTCCTTCAGAGGCCGGGCGCAGTGGCTCACGCCTGTAATCCCAGCACTTTGGGAGGCCGAGGCGGGTGGATCACGAGGTCAGGAGTTCGAGATCAGCCTGGCCAACATGGTGAAACCCCATCCCTACTGAAAATACAAAAATTAGCCGGGAATGGTGGCGCGTGCCTGTAATCCCAGCTACTCAGGAGGCTGAGACAGAAGAATAGCTTGAACCCGGGAGGTGGAGGTTGCAGTGTGCCAAGATTGCGCCACTGCACCACAGCCTGGGACAGAACAAGACTCCATCTTAAAAAAAAAAAAAAAAAAAAAAAAAAAGTCCTTGATAAAACAGTACAATATAGAACAATTCACAGACAACATGGTTATTCAGGTTTGGGTACCTGAAAGACATTTTCTCAAAAATGAAGAAAGTGAGCCTGTGCACCTGTAATTTCAAAGACAACAACTAACAGCATTTGTTGCTAATGATAAAATGAAAGTTTTTTTTTTTTTTTTTTTTAGACAGAATTTCACTCTTTCACCCAGGCTGGAGTGCAGTGGCGCAATCTCGGCTCACTGCAACCTTCGCCCCCGGGGTTCAAGCAATTCTCCTGCCTCAGCCTCCCAAGTAGCTGGGATTATAGGCGCAGGCCACCATGCCCAGGTAATTTTTGTATTTTTAGGTAATTTTTGTATTTTCAGTAGAGACAGATGTTCTCCATGTTGGCCAGGTTGGTCTCCAACTCCTGAACTCAGGTGATCCACTTGCCTCGGCTTCTTGAAGTGCTAGGATTACAAGTGTGAGCCATAGCACCCGGCCAAAATGAAAGTTGTTTGTTTTTGTTTTGTTTTGTTTCATTTTGTTTTTGAGACGGAGTCTTGCTCTGTCGCCTAGGCTGGAGTGCAGTGGCGTGATCTCTGCTCACTGCAACATCTGCCTCCTGGGTTCAAGCTATTCTCCTGCCTCAGCCTCCTGAGTGGCTGGGATTACAGATGCGTGCCACCACGCCTGGCTAATTTTTGTATTTTTAGTAGAGATGGGGTTTCACCCATGTTGGTCAGGCTGGTCTCAAACTCCTGACCTCGTGATCCACCTGCCTCGGCCTCCCAAAGTGCTGGGACTACAGGCGTGAGCCACCACACCCGGCCCAAAATGAAAGTTTTAAAGAAACAATTAGAACTTTGAAAAATTTGTGTTCACCATTATAACTTTGAGAGTGTATGACTTTTCTGGTGAGATCTGTGGTGATATTAGTTATTTGCAGTTTTATAACATCTTTTCTGTTTTTTCATCGTTCTGGTATTTTAATGTGTTTGTCTTCCCACTAAGATGGCAAACTCTATGAAAGGAGGAACTACTTAATACTTGTTTATGTCCTCTTTAAAACCTAGAGCTGAATTATACGCATAATGGTCATTGGGTAAGTTTATGTTGACTCCTTTGTTATTCTGACTCCTGGTATTAGTTAAAATGTCTGTCTGTCTGTGTGTGTGTGTGTGTGTGTGTGTGTGTGTGTGTTTGTATTCATATATGTATTGAGTTCATAAGTATTCCAGGCTCTTGCTGACTCTGTTATCTAACTTGTTTAGTTCACTTTTTCCCATATAACTTGATCAAAATTTTTCTTAAATTAACTTTTTTTGGTAAATGCAAAACCAAGTATTTGCCGTAAAATTATTGCTGTAAAATTAATCCAAATATTAAAAAATAAATACCTCCTTCTTTTAAAAATTACTTAATGATAACCTGTGGCACTAAAGCAGGGGTTGACAAACTAAGGCCTGTGAGCCAAATCCGGCCCACTGCCCATTTTTGTAAATAAAGTTTTATAAGACCACAGTCAGGCCCATTCATTTACGTACTGTCTGTGGTGGGTTTTGCACTTCAACAGCGGGGTTGTGACAGAAACCACATGGCCCACAGAGCTGAAAATATTTATTATCTGGCCCTTTATAGAAAAACTTTGTGCCAACTTCTGCTTCAGAGCATGAACCTTTCAAAAAATGATGTTTATATTTCTTTTTAAATTGCACAAAGTATGTTGTATTTTACAACAAAATATACTTATTTAAAACAAAACAAAACCAAGAGGAAAAAAAGAACTCTGTAGCTAAAACTCTCGAGAGTCTTCAATGAGAATCCTGAAAAAAACTGATACGGTCTCCCAAGAGGGTTATGTTCCAGTCTTCTCTCTTATGGTTTAAGACTTTACTATGACTTTTATACAGGCCAATCTATCAAAGCCAAATTATCTATGATCACCAAAAATATACTCAAAAATAGACTAGGCAGGGTTAAAACATTTGGAGGCCACCCACTAAAAAGATTATGACACCTGCTGTTAGCCTTAAATGAGTAACTGTATGGAACTGGTCCACTTGCCATTAATGACTGAAAAACTAAACAAAATATATGAAACAATAGCTGTGGGACAGTGGGACAAAGGCAGAACAGGACTGTAATTACTGCAATAAGGGAAAACTGGGAAAAGTCTTGCAAAGGCCTCCTCCCTGCACAAGGGAGGAGGAATCCACGGGAGTTTTTGAGATGGAGTCTCACTCTGTTCCCCAGACTGGAGTGCAGTGGCACAATCTCAGCTCACTGCAATCCCCTTCTCCCAGGTTCGAGCGATTCCCCTGCCTCAGCCTCCCCAGGAGCTGCGACTACTGGCATCCTCCACCATGCCTGGCTAATTTTTGTATTTTTAGTAGAGACAGGGTTTCGCCATGTTGGCCTTGAACTCCTGACCTCAGGTGATCCTCCTGCTTCGGCCTCCCAAAGTGCTGGAATTACAGGTAGCCACCGCGCCCGGCCTAGCACAGCAGTATTGAAGGATTGAGGAGACAGTGACTGCAGTTCAGGGAGGCTGAGGCAGCCAGCAGAGTCTGCAAGAGACAGCACTGGGAGGGAGCTATGCAGATAAAGAGCTCTAGGAATCTGCACTGGGGTCTCCTTGAGTCTGATGATGAATCCTAAAATGCTGAGGAGCAAATACTGACAGCTATAAAGTGAACAACTCCCAGGTTCAGTCACGTAGGAACTAGGAGAGGGAGACATTCAAATTCCATCCAGCCAGAGTAGAGCTATCTCAATGAACCCTCGGGGCAATCAACAGAGACTCCAGAAGGGCCATGCTTTGTAACAAGGCTAAATTAGCCCTAACATAAAGGCTACACTAGACTTGCCCTAACAAAGCTTAACGACAAGCCTGGAAAGGATCGGCCTAATCCATAATCACTTAGCTGCCCACCAAACAAACTCCAACACTATTTAAAAGAGGACAACAGGCCAGCGTGGTGGCTCACACCTGTAATCCCAGGACTTTGGGAGGCAGAGACAGGCAGATTACCTGAGGTCAGGAGTTTGAGACCAGTCTGGCCAATATGCAGAAACTCCATCTCTACTAAAAATATAAAATTAGCTGGGCGTGGTGGCACATGCCTGTAACCCCAGCTACTTGGAAGGCTGAGGCAGGAGAATCGCTTGAACCCAGGAAGTGGAGTTTGCAGCGAGCCAAGATTGCACCATTGCACTCCAACCTGGGCAACAAGAGCGAAACTCCGTCTGAAAAAAAAAAAAAGAATCCAAACATTCAACAACATAATACACATAGAGATGACAGAATTCACATTCAAGGATATTAAAACAGCTATTATAAACAGGTTCCATATACTCAAGAATGTAAAGAAAACCATATACTCAAGAATGTAAAGAAAAATATGGACACAATGAAGAAAAAAATGGAAGACTAAAAAAAAAAAGATTCTACTTAATTCTTTGCTATGTCTTCAACAATTAAAAACACAATAACTGAAATTTTTAAATTCACTAAATGGAATTATCAGATTAGACACTGCAGCAGACAAGATAAATGAACTTAGCAACAGAAATTATTCAAATTGAAGCTAAAGAGTAAAAAGACGGGAAAAAAATCTATGAATATTGTCCCACTGATTTATGGGACAATATCAACCCATCTAACATACATGAAATGTGAGTCACACAGAAGGAGAAGATAGCAGAGGAGTAAAAAATATATATTTGAAGAAATAGTAGCAGAAATTTTTCCAAATTTGATTCAAAAAACTATAAGCTGACAGATCTATAAAACTCAAACAACATCAGTCAGGACAAAGAAAATCACACCAAGGCACATCACAAATTGCTCAAAACCTATGCCACTAAAAAAAAAACAAAAGGGTCATGCTGCTCCTCTGGCTCCATGTGTAAAATAAAATAAAAATGATTCTACTCCAAAGAAAGCAAATAACAACTTTTTTTTTTTGAGACGGAGTCTTGCTCTGTTGTCCAGGCTGGAGTGTAGTGGTACAGTCTCGACTCACTGCAACCTCCGCCTCCCGGGTTCAAGCGATTCTCCTGCCTCAGCCTCCCGAGTAGCTGGAATTACAGGTGCCTGCCACCACACCCACTAATTTTTTGTATTTTTAGTAGAGACGGGGTTTCACCATGTTGGTTTTGTATTTTTAGTAGAGACAGGGTTTCACCATATTGGCCAGGCTGGTCTCGAACTCCTGACCTCGTGATATGCCCGCCTCGGCCTCCCAAAGTGCTGGGATTAAAGGCGTGGGCCACTGCACCAGACCTGCAAATCACATCTTTCTAGATCTTTTTGATTGAACAAATGTAGGTAAAATTCATTAAGTTTAACTTTTCTCATTTTTGTTGAGGCCTTCCTTTGCTGGTATCCCTAGTACAAGCTTAGTCTATCTACTGGGTAATCAAGCATGACCAAAGTATAAACTACTGGAAAATAACAATATCATAATAAATTTATATACCTTACAGTTCACAAATGTCAAATACTTTAGATTGTATGCTTCTTGAGGTCAGGATCTTCAAATCTTTGCCCATAAATTTCTAGTGCAGTTTCTCATGGAACTTAACTGTCTGAACACACATGAATGAGTCAATCTCATTTCACCCTCAGTACCCTACCGTGGTGTGTAGAACAAGATGAGAAAACAGATGCCTAGAGGGGTTAAATCATTCCCCCAAGGATACTCAAAAGGCACCCCCAGATTAACACCATCACACAGTGTTACCTCAAAGTAGACACAAAAGAAGTTTTAATTTTACTTACTCTGACTTCCCACAAGATCCAAAGCCACACTAGAAGCTGTGTCCATACCAGAGTTGATACAGGCTTGGAAGTTTTTCAGGGAGGAGAGAGCAGACTCTACACCGCTGAAGGAGATGAAACCAGTTGAACCTGAATTTGAACTGGAACGTCCTGGCATCTTGAAATTATTACCTAAGTTTTGAAACACAATGAAACAAGATTCGTAAGTCAGAAAAATAACTGCACAGGAAAATATTAAAAAAACTGCTGTAAACATTCATATAAATGTATCCAATATCTCGTAAGTGCCACATTATTCTGTATATCCCATAGAGAAGACATCAAATCATTGTGCCACCCACCTGGGCCACCAAACAAGCTGGACTCAATATATGGGGAAGGGAAGTGTCCTCAGTTTTTGGAGGGAGATTACCCTCTTCCAAAACAGTGCTGGATTCTGTGAAGAAGTCAACAACAGCACAGTTTTTAAAAGTCTACGAGATAAATGAGTTAGAAAAAGTAGACCACTCATATGATGCAATTTTCCAAAGAGAAAAAAATACTAATAAAATAGTTTATTAGTATGCTATTTTGAAAACCTATAATTGTTAAACTATCCAACATATATGCATATTGAATTCTGGAAACTGTAAAAAAAGAGAAAATCTATATTCCTGCCAGTTCCTCTGGCTTCTTACAGATTAATAGACTTGGTGAGATCCCAGAGTCAGTGAAAGCAGAATTTCTCTATAAACTTGTCTTCTGGCAGCATATCCACTATAACAGTTTCGGTTATTACCCTTCATATTTAACACTTCCTAATCTATATCTTCAACCACAATTTGTTTCAGCTTAGTAAAGCAATGTAAAGCTCCCTACAAAAGGACATCTCTGCTTAATTCAGAAGCCATTCGAAATTCAATTCACTGAAACCAACTAGAAAAGTGGGGAGAATTCAGTTTTAAAGGGATGGGAGGACTATTATCAAGGCTGTATGGCAGCAGAAAAAGGGATACTTTCATGGAATCAGATAGACATAACATGAAGACCGCTAAACATCTCTGAATCTCAGCTTTACTATCTTTAAAATGAGAAGGAATAATCATGGTATGGTATGGTATAGCACACAGTACACAATTAATTAGCATTAGAGACTTCCCTTCTGCCCTTCCTAAGTGGGGAACTGTGTAGTATCTCCGGCAGTTCCATCCTCATCATTGCTACCACCTTCATCTCACAGCTGAACTACTATTGTAGTTTCTCCATTATTAGTCCTTTTTAATTAGGTTCATTCATTCATTTCACTCATAAGTATTAAGTACCTACCAAGTCAATCATGAGATCCATTCAAAAATACACAGGATATAAAAAGAGAAGGGCATAGAGACATGTAAGATGCACAGAGATGCATAAGATTTCTAATTTGAAAGTGTTTGTTTACTGCAAACATCCACAGTACAACTCATTGTCGATTCAAATATTTAGTATCTCCTTAAGTGCCAGGCACTTCCTTTAGCATGAGAATACCACGGTTTTCAAGATGAGCACTCTTAAGACTTTCCTTTTAAAGCATTATTTTGTTATTCTAATTTGATGAAAACCTATCATGAGCCAGGCACTATCCTGGCCACTAGAAATATTCAGCCTCTGGCCAGGCACGGTGGCTCACACTTGTAATCCCAGCACGTTGGGAGGCTGAAGCAGGAGGATCACCTGAGGTTAGGAGTTCAAGACCAGCATGGCCAACATGGCAAAACCCTGTCTCTACTAAAAATACAAAAATGAGCAGGGCATGGTGGCAGGCACCTATAATCCCAACTACTCAGGAAGCTGGGCAGGAGAACCGTTTGAACCTTGGAGGCGGAGGTTGCAGCGAGCCGAGATCCCGCCACTGCACTCCAGCCTGGGCAACAGAGCAAGACTCGGTCTCAAAAAAAAAAAAAAAAAAGGAATATTCAGTCTCTACTTCCAGGGGCTCACCATTGAGTAGGAGAGACAGAGATAAAACATAAACTTGATAATTAAAGCAACATGGGAGTTACTGCAAAACTGAGGCACAGATAAGAAAATGCTCAACTTTGCCTTACTGAATCAAAGAAGGGAACATAGAACTGAGTTAAAGGATAAAGGATGAAGTTTAACAGACAGAAGGGTAATGGAGAAGGGCATTCAGGCAAAGGAAAAGGCAGGTAGGAACGCAGAGCACCAATCATTGCAGAGTACATAACTCAAAACAATACTTGACTTTTCCTGATTCTCTCATACTTTTATGACTCCTGTCACTACAAACTTCCAACACTTCCTCCTCTATCCTCACTCACTGAAAGATCTCCTTTCCTAATTTCCTGAGGAAACAGAAGCAGTCAGAAGAGAGATTTTGCAAGCTCCCACAACTTACCTCCCCACCTATCAGCGTCAGTTCTCATACACTCTGCTTTCCCTCCTGTTAAAATGAATAAACTGTTTCTCCTAGATAAGGCCACCTCTACTCCAATTATCCACTATATCCTATCCCCTGCTCCCTACTCTAAGACATTGTCCCAGCAATTCTCCCTGCTTTCCTGCATCATTAAATCTTCCCTCTCTACTGAATCATTCCCTTCAGCAAACAAATACACCGTTACTTCTCCCATCTCAAAAACATCCTCTGACTTTCCTCCCACCTACCCCTCTGGTTATCAGCCCCATTTCTCTACTCAGCCTTAGAGCAAAACTCATCTGTAGATATACCTACATTTGTCTCCAAATCTTCTCCTTCCATTCCCTTTGGAATCCACCCCCACTAGGTTTCCATCTCTACAGCAGTTTCACTTCACTGCAACTGCTCCTGTCAAGGCCACTTGACAAGCCCTAATGTTAAATTCATTATCAATACCCTAATGTTAAATTCATTATCAATGCTCAGTCCTATCTCCGTTGACCTATCAGCCAGCAGTATGTAACACAATTAATCACTCCCTTCCTGATGCGCTTTCTGCACCTGCCTCCCTTGTTCTTGTTCTCATTCTCCTTTCTGTTTCCTCTCCATCTCCTTCAGCTCCCTATGTTGTAGGGCCCCAGGTTCAGAATCCAGGCTTCTTTTTCTTCTCCTTCTATACCCAGTCAAATACAGCCCTGCCTCAGAGCTATGCCTTCTTGGTTCCCTTTGCCTCCATACTTGTCCCCTAGATATCTACTAGGTCAATTCCCTTACTTCCCTAAGGTTTCCCTTTGAGTATCACCTCATCAGTAAGGCCTTCCCTGGCCATCGGACATAAAATGGCAAGCCCTCCCAATCTCCATCCCCAGGTATTCCCACCCTTCTGCTTCTGCTTTAGGTGACAATGTGCTAGCAGCCCTCACTCTCAGCGCCTCCTCGGCCTTGGTGTCCACTCTGGCGATGCCTGAGGAGCCCTTCAGCCCGCCATGGCACTGTGGGAGCCCCTCTCTGGGTTGGCTGAGGCCAGAGCCGCCTCCCTTTTCTTACCAAGGCGTGGAGGGAGAGGCACCGGGCTGTCCAGATAGCAGTGGAGGGAGCAGCACTCGCCGGCCCATGCAAGTTCAAGCAGGTGCGGGCGCGGGGTGGGGGGCCACGCACACGGAGCAGCCGGCTGGCGCAGCAGGGCCAGGGCAGTGAGCGGCTTAGCACCTGGGCCAGCATCTGTGGAGGTTGGGTCGGGTCCCCCAGCAGTGCCGGCTGCTGGCGCTGCACTCAAATTCTCCCTGGGTTTAGCTGCCTCCCAGCAGGGCAGGGCTGGAGACCTGCAGCCCGCTAAGTCTGAGCTCTCTCCCTGCGGTGGGCTCCCTGAGGCCTGAGCCTCCCGGAGAGGAGCCGCCCCCTGCTCCCTGGCGCCTGGTCCCATTGACAGCCCAAGGGCTGAGGAGTGCAGGCGCGCTCCGGACTGGCGGCAGCTCTGCCTGCAGCCCCAGTGCAGGATCCATTGGGTGATGCCAGCTGGGCTCCTGAGCCTGATGGGGACTTGGAGAACTTTTATATCTAGCCAGAGGATTGTATGTGCACCAATCAGCACTCTGTATCTAGCTAATCTGGTGGGGACTTGGAGTCCAACTTTTATGTCTAGCTAGAGAATCGTAAATACACCAATCAGCACTCTGTGTCTAGCTCAGGGTTTGTAAATACACCAATCAGTACTCTGTGTCTAGCTCAAAGTTTGTAAATACACCAATCAGTACTCTGTATCTAGCTAACTCTGTGTCTAGCTAAGCTAGTGGGAACTTGGAGAACTTTTCTGTCTAGCACTCTGTGTCTAACTTAAGGATTGTAAATGCACCAATCAGCACTCTGTCAAAACAGACCAATCAGCTCTCTGTAAAATGAACCAATCAGCAGGATATGGGTGGCACCAGATAAGGGAATAAAGCAGGCTCCCCGAGCCAGCAGTTGGCAAGCCGCTTGGGTCCCCTTCCACGCTGTGGAAGCTTTGTTCTTTCGCTCTTTGCAATAAATCTTGCTGCTGCTCACTCTTTGGGTCCACGCTGCCTTTATGAGCTGTAACACTCACCGCCAAGGTCTGCAGTTTCACTCCTGAAGCCAGCGAGACCACGAACCCACCAGCAAGAACAAGCAACTCCAGACGCGCTGCCTTTAAGAGCTGTAACACTCACCACAAAGGTCTGCAGCTTCACTCCTGACAGCGAGACCACACACCAGAAGGAAGAAGCTCTAGACTCATCTGAACGTCTGAAGGAACAAACTCTGGACACACCATCTTTAAAAACTGTAACACTCACCGCGAGGGTCCGCGGCTTCATTCTTAAAGTCAGTGAGACCAAGAACCCACCAATTCCGGACACATTGCCAAACAACATTCTTGTATTTATTAGGTTTACAGTCTCTAGTCCCCAATTATACTGTTAAGTTCCTTAAACTTACAGACTTTTTGACTTTCTCTGTTTTGATCACTGATGTATTCCAAGCACCTAAAACAATGCGTGGCACATAGTAGCCATTCAACAAAGGCTTGCTGAAGGAAGGAATGAATGGAATACCATCTGTGTATCTCCAGCACCTAAAACAGTGCATGTCTCCAAAACTGTAGTATAGGTGGCATGCCCAGGGCTCAGTGCTCTGATCTCTCTTTTCCAACCTCTCCCATCCACCTAGTGTTCCCAGCTAGGCTCATTCCATCTAAACACCATTGGCAAACTCCAGAACTTAAAATGTCCAACACGGAAGGACCACGTTCTTCCCTCCCACCCCACCCCTCTCCTAAACCTATTCCTTTTACAACCTGCCCCATCCTACTAAATAGCAACTCCATCCTTCCATTTCTTGGACCAAAAATCTTGGTTCATACTTGATCCTTCTCCTCCTCCCCTCATATTCTATACCAAACTCAACATCGATTTTGCCAGCTCTATAGTCAAAGTATCTCCAGAATCCAACCACTCTCACCAATTATACTGATAACACTGTGATCCAAACCATCATCTCTTGCCTGAATTACTCCAACAGTCTCCTACCTGGTCTCCCTGCTCTCAGTCTTGCCTCTTCCACCCAATTCTCAATACAGCAGCCAGAGTAAACCTTTGAAAATGTACATAAGATCATGTGACTCCTCTGCTCAAAAACTCCAAAGGACTTCCTGACTCACCGGGAGTAATGGCCAAAGAGCTTCATAATAACTGACAATAGTGGTTCCCCAAATGGCTTCTGACCAAGTGTCACCAGCATTACCTATGAACTTGTTAGAATGCAAATTCTCAGGCCCCAACAGTCTGTTTTAACAAGACCTCTATGTAATTCTAACTCAGATGTATCTAGGAGATTTGCAGAGTCAGTGTATTGGAAACATCTGATGGATCCATTAAAACAGTGATTGCTGGACCTCACCCTCAGAATTTCTAATTCAGTACATCTGGGAAGGGACCTAAGAATGTGCATTTCTAACAAATTTCCAGGTAACGTAGATTGTGCTGATCCAAGAATCACACTTTGAAGACCACTGTTCTACATTATCTGGCCATTGCTAGTCCTTTAATAACCCAGGCATGCTTCACCTTAAGGTCTTTGAACTTGCTAATAAGACAGAGATGCCAGTAATAAAGACAGAAAAAAGCAGGAAGAGTTGGTCTTAACTCCCTCCTGCCTATATAATAAAATTCAACATAATTAGCACAGTATCCAAAGCTTTCTACAATATAATGTAAACATGTTTTCAAATCAGAGATTCTACTTTTCACCAAGACTTAAAACATACATTTCACATAACCTTAACTATTAGATATTCCAGAATAAATATAACTGCTTTCTACCACAACCCCTCGAAACAGGCTTGGCAGAGAACAAGTTCCATACTAAGAGAATGAACCAAGTACTATGAAGTTGAAAAAAGAAAGCGATTACACAAACCCACTATGCTACGATGTTGAAGAAAGGAAAGGATTATAGGAACAACAGGGGAGACATAGGCTTCATGTAAACGAAGGCACTTAAGCTGGACCACAAAAGGTATTCAGGATTTGGAGAGGCCTAAATTATCAGAGAGAGCTGTTCAGATGAAGGAAGCAGTGAGATGAAAAAAGGTCACACGGTAATAAAATATGAGATGTTTCCCTTTGCCTGGCACACAGGGACAAAGGAATGGGAAGATAACTGGATTTCATTCTTTGGGAATATAGTGTAGAAGGCCTTAAGTACAGGATAAAGAATCACTCCAGTTGGGTCTAGGGGTCATCAAGGAAATTTGAGCTCTATGTATTTTCAAAACTTTGTCTTAAAAATCAAGACCTGAAACAAATATGGCAAAATGTTAAAGATGTTCAAATCTGGGTGATAAAACAAGGGCTCTTGTTGTGTTCTTTTCTGGGATTTTACAGTTTTACACCAAAAAAGAAAAAAATACAAATAGGAATAAAAGCCAATGATGATTTCCAAACATTTGCATTTTGGTGAAAAAGACTGCTTGTTTACAATTTCACTGTATTATACCAAACAAGTTGAGACATTTTACACAATATAAATACAAACATACACAAAAAGATGGAAAAATATAAATTCAGAAAACTAGGATCAAAAAACAGAAATTTAAGGGCAAACCAAGCATATGAGAAAGTTATAACGCAGTCATGCACACTTTAGGATTCTACACAGGGGGCCAGGCGTGGTGGCTCACACCTGTAATCCCAGCACTTTGGGAGGCCGAGGCAGTCCATCACTAGAGGTCAGGAGTTCGAGACCAGCCCACCCAACATGGTGAAACTCCATCTCTACTGAAAATACAAAAATTAGTTGTGTGTGGTGGTACACACCTGTAGTCCCAGCTTCTCGGGAGGCTGAGGCAGGAGAATTGCTTGAACCCTGGAGGCGGCAGTTGCAGTGAGCTCAGATCACAGAGCGAGACTCCATATGAAAAAAAAAAAAAAGGATTCCACACAGTACTATACTTGTAATACACATTTGGTAGTAAGCTTCCTAACAATCAAAATAAAAAGTGGCAGTTACTTTGTCCATTTAAAAAAAAAAAAAAAAAAAAAAGAACACTAGGAACTCAAGAAAAAATAAAGCTTTCCATGGCAATCAAGGCAAGTATGGATCATCATATATGAGATAATGAGTTACACTGAAAAAAATAATCCTCGAAAATATCCTTACAGTAAATGCAATAGCAAACTTCTAGGACTGTTTCTTGAGACTATTTATCAGGGCAGGCTAAGGACAAAACACTTGTGACAGATACTGCTAGGTGCCCACCAAACCCATTTCCTCTTCAACCCAGTCATATGCCTATATATGCTCCACATTTTGCAGCCTTTCTTGAAGTAAGGTGTGGCCTATGACTGCACCCAAGGCAATGAAATGTGAGCCATTTCCAGGCCTAATCTGCAAAAACCCACACTTTCCCATTTGATAGCTTGATGCAGGCAAGCACAGTGACCTTAGTAAAGCTACACACTGATGATAGAGAATTACCAGATGGAAGGAGCTCAAGGCCCTACATCACTACTTGGAGGAAAACTACTCACCTATCAGGCTCCATGCATGAAAGAAACTTCAACTGGGCAAAGCCATTTAGACTTGTGGGGTTTACTTGTTACAGTACTATTAATAAAAAAAATACAAACCTGCCAGGACCAAATGATATAATTCAAGTATTCAGTTTTCTTTCTTTCTTTTTTTTTTTTTGAGATAGAATTTCGCTCTTGTCCCTCAGGCTGGAGTGCAATGGCGCTACCTTGGCTCACTGCAACCTCCACCTCCAAGGTTCAAGCAATTCTCCTGCCTCAGCCTTCCCAGTAGCTAGGATTACAGGCACCCACCAACATGCCAGGCTAATTTTTGTAGTTTTAGTAGAGGCAGGGTTTCACCATGTTTGCCAGGCTGGTCTCAAACTCCTGACCTCAAGTGATCCACCTGCCTTGGCCTCCCAAAGTGCTAGGATTACAAGCATGAGCCACTGCGCCCGGCCTCAGTTTTCTTTTTTTTTTTTTTTGAGACAGGGTCTTGCTCTGTCACCCAGGCTGGAGTGCAGTGACATGATCATGCTCACTACAGCCTCAACCTCCCAGGCTCATGTGATTCTCCCACATTAGCCTCCCAAGTAGCTGGGACCAGAGGTGTGCACCACCACATTTGGCTAATTTTTTTTTTTCTTTTTTTTTAATTTTTAGTAGAGATGACCATCTCCCTATGTTGCCCAGGCTGGTCTCAAACTCTTGAGCTCAAGCGATCCTCCTGCCTCTGCTTCCCAAAGTGCTGGGATTATAGGCATGAGACACCATGATCAGCAGAAGTATTCTGTTTTCTAGTCGGTCTTGATTCTAGTATAAGTCTAAAGTGTCTAGAGAGCATTGTCCAATAGAACTTTCTGTGATGAAAATGTTCTATGATCTGCACTGTGCAATATGATAGGCACTAGGCACATGCGTACTGACTACCTAAAATCTGGCCGGAAAGGTGGCTCATGCCTATAATCCCAGCACTTTCGGAGGCCAATCTGGGAGGTTGGCTTGAGCCCAGGAGTTTGAGACCAGCCTGGGCAACAAAGTGAAACCCTGTCTTTACTGAAAATAAAAAAATTAGCTGGATGTAGTGGTGCAGGCCTGTAGTCCCAGTTCCTCAGGAGGAGATGTGGTAGGATCACTTGAGCCAGGAGGTTGAAGCTGCAGTGAGCCATGATCACACCACTGCACTCCAGCCTGGGCAACAGAGCAAGACCCTGTCTCAAAAGAACAAAAAAAAAAAAAAAAAAAAGGAAAGAAAAGAAAAGAAAAGAAAAGAAAATGAAGAGATGGCAGGGACTGTTCTCTCTCTCTCTCTCCCTATCACGTGAAGACACATAAAGAGAGAAGCCATCTACAAGCCAAGAAGAAAGTCCTCACCAGAATTCAACCATGCTGGCAACCTCACCTTGAACTTCTGGCCTCCAGAATTTCTGTTGTTTAAGCCACCCAGTCTATGGTATTTTGTTATGGTAGCTTGAACAAAGACACAATATCTATGAAGATTAATGCAATCCAGTATAAATGGAAAGTATATACCAAACAGTAGTTGTCACTACTTGGTTGAATGCAAAACTCACATTACTTGAGTGAAACTTCACTCTTGCAGAGGACCAAGGAAAACATGACCATGCTTTTCTGTAATTCTGGAGTAGGGAAAAGATTAAGACAGACTGAATTGAAAAGCAAAGACAATGGATGGTGCAGAAAGATGGAATAGATATACTTTTCTCAATTCCTCCCAATAAATACAGCTAAGTACAAGTCAAAGACAACTCCTTTCTCTGACTCTAACAGCACCCTCTTTGATATAATTATAGCCTTTGGCAGTAACTCTACTTTGTTAGTGACTATCTTGCAAGATGTTCGCAGTGCTTCATAAACAGCAAGTGCTCTGAAACTATCAATAAATGAATAAACTGCTTCGGTCAGATGCACAGCTCTCGTGTTTCCTTCTCCCCTTCATACTCAATATTCTTGAACTCACCTCCAGACTTTGTCCAGGCTGGGCGCGGTGGCTCATGCCTATAATCCCAGCACTTTGAAAGGGCAAGGCAGGAAGACTGCTTGAGGCCAGGAGCTCAAGACTAGCCTGGGCAACACAGCGAGACCCCATCTCAAAAAAAAAAAAACAAACAACACAGACATGGTGGCTTGCACTTATTGTCCTAGCCCCTTGGGAGGCTGAGGTGGGAGGACCCCTTGGGTCCAGGAGTCCAAGGCTGCAGTAAGCTATGATCATGCTACTGCACTCTAGCCTGGGCAATAAGAGTGAGACGCTGTCTCCAAAAAGGAAGAAAGGACTTTGTTCATCCTGCTCCCACCGTGAGAAAACCATCTCTTCAGTTTTCTTTCTTTTTATTTATTTATTTTTTGAGACAGAGTTTCGCTCTGTCGTCCAAGCTGGAGTGCAGTGGCATGATCTCGGCTCACCTCAACCTCTGCTTCCTGGGTTCAAGGGATTCTCCTGCCTCAGCCTCCTGAGTAGCCGGGATTACAGGTGTGCGCCAGAACACACTGGTTATTTTATTTATTTATTTATTTATTTATTTATTGTATTTTTAGTAGAGACAGGGTTTCGCTATGTTGACCAGGTTAGTCTCAAAACACCCCACCTCAAGTGATCCGCCCTCCTTGGCCTCCCAAAGTGCTGGGATTACAGGTGTGAGCCACCGCACCAGGCTCTTTCTTCAGTTTTCTATCTGCCCACATCTTACCCATATGCTAAAGTCTGAATGTTTGTGTCACCCAAAATTTATATGTTGAAATCCTAACTCCTAAGGTGATGGTATGAGGAGGTAGGGCCTTTTGGGAGGCGATTAGGCCCACTTTCATGAATAAAATTAGTGCCCTTTTAGAAGATGCTCCAGAGAGCTGCTTTGCCATTCCACCGTGTGAGGACACAGCAAAAAGCCACCTATGAACCAGGAAACAGGCCCTTGCCAGACACTAAATCTGCTGGCACCCTGACCTTGGACTTTCCAGCCTCCAGAACTGTGAGAAATAAATTTCCGTTGTTCGTAAACTACCTAGTTTATGGCATTTTGTTATAGAAGCCCACACTGACTAAGACACCATCTCTCATGGCTTGGTTTAAGTGGTTCTCAACCAAGAAAGATTTTACCCCTCTCCCAAGGGACATGTAGCAATATCTGTAGACATTATGGTTGGCATCTAGTGGGCAGAGGCCAGGGATACTCTCAAACGTCCTACAATACACAGGACAGCCCTCACCCCCACCCCACAGGAAAAAATTATCTGGCCTAAAATGTCAATAGCGCATCAGTTGAGAATAACTGATTTAAATCAATCTCTCTTGGATCCCTTCCCATGTAATAACACTGATCTTTTCTTCCCAATACCTATGATCTCCAAGAAAGTTTAGAACAAGTTGTGCATTTCCTGAGTTTTTTCTCTGCATGTTATTTATAGACAATATGCTGACTTCCTTTAAATCCACGGGAACCTTGTACAAGTCAGCCAGAGCTGCCTCTCCTTTTTCAGCATGCAAGGATATACCCTTCTCTCTGAATCCTTCTCATACAATTGCTTGTTCCCTCCCTCATGCTACCATTATTCCTATCACATGCACATGTACACAACACACTCCCATTATGAAACTCATCACAACTATTTGCTCACATGTCTGCAGCTTCTTTACACTGAAAGCTCCTTAAACTAGAACCCTGACATATTCTATTGCATATAAAGCAGTTCTTCACACAAAATAGGGGACCAATAAAGATTTGGCGAGTTACAAAAATAACAACAGACATCATCATTTCTCGGTCACCTACAGAATGCCATAAACTGGTGTCCTGGCACTTCATTCTCCTTATCGCTAATTCTCACTGCAATCTACATAAGTGAAGAGGAAACTGAGGTCCAGAGAGTTTATTCAAACGACCTTCCCGTGGCCTTACTTTTAAAGTCAGTTCAAACCACATCTATTTGGATCAAAAATTCGTGATCTTGCCCTTACACACTTGTGGCTAACGGATGGAGAGATGGCGCCTCGGACAGGAGGGTAAACTGTCCCAGACTCACTACTGTGGCGTGAAAAGGGCCACAACCATAATCCAGGTCGACGAATTCCCGGCTCGGGGTCCCCGTGGAGTGTCCCTGAGGGAGGCGACAATTCCCGCCACCTTCCCCATTGCCGTCCCCCGCTTCTTCCCTACCTGGTTGTCCGAGTTGTCTCCGTCTGGTGGCACCCCAACTTCCCCTACTTGTACCCACCTCCTTTCCTCAGCCCCCTTCGCCTGTAGCTGAAAAGTGAGCGGGGGCTCTTGCGTCATCATCCGTCGCCGGCGAGTGGTCACATGATGCCCCTCCCTGCTCACCGCCGCTTCGGTCATGTGACCGTCCTGGAAGTCAGGGGCGGAAGCCGGGCTCTGACCCGTTCCAGGTCCGGGACTGGGGATAGAAGAGGACCGCCGCCGTGAGGGAGGGGTGGAACCTGGGTGCCGACTCCGCGCGCAACCTCCTGCCCTGCGCGTGCGCCGCTGGCGCGGCCCGGCTGACAGGTGAGTGGGGATGGGATGAGCGCACCCCATTTTTGCATGGCCCCCTTCACCTCCCCGCTGGGCCGCGCTGGCCCTGGGGAGGTCTCCAGCGTCGCGTGCAGCCTGGACGGGGGACTCGGGATGGAGGGCTTAGGGGCTTTCTGGGGCGGGGGCTGCAGTCCAGCTCTTCGTCTCCGCTTAGGGGGAAAACATTTTGCACACTCCTTCCTCGCTTTAGGAAGCACCGTTCAGCTGGCTGCTTGGTCCGAATCTCATCCTTCCAAGTTTCCGGGAACACTGCTGTGTGGATGTCGTCGTTATTTCTCTCTTTGCTTTTGAGAAAACTGAAAGGCTAGTAGTGAGGACTTTTACAGCCTGACGGACCTGGATTTGCATTCTAGTTATGCCATGGGCTGTGAGTTTGGGCAAGTCATTGCTGCTCGCTGCGTCTTAATGCCTTCACCTGTGCTAATGCCAAAATCCTTTGCATTTTGCGTGGGGGGGAAATGTTCCCAAGGCCCTGATTCCTCTATGATCGGACAGGAAAAAGAAAAAAAGTCACAGAGTCGTAGAACTGGGTCTCCTGATTGCAAGCGCATGGAGCTCCCTCAAACATAGGTGAAGGGTAGTGAGGGAGAAGTTTTCCTGTCTTTGTGCACAACAAGGGACACCTTCTCTAATTGTCCTTCACCTGCCTTTCCCAGGATTTCAGGTTCAGCCTCATGTCAGAACTTTTCTGGAAAACATATGCAGCTTGCATTTATTCTGACCGACAACCATTATATTTTGTTTGTGATAATGGATTTGTGGAGATCAGTGCTTCCTTTATGGAACTGAGGTTTTGCGAAAGGCTAAATATAGACCTACCTTCTTTTGTCCTCTGAAGGGGGTAAACAGTGTTTGTCCACGACAATTCGATTTCCTTAAGAAATATTATTCTGCACTCTGGGTAATTGGTATAATGATGCCATGCCTCATTCTTGACAGCATGTCTTTTGATTAGGATTACTTCCCAAACTGAAAATCACAGTTCCACGCCAAATTCTTAAAAATGAAGTTACTGGCGCTTGTAAAAGAAAATAAGAGAATATAGTGGGATCTCTGGATTTCATGCCGATAGTAATACAGCCTGTATTGAGAGAGCTGATCTTCAAGTTTTCTTAATCCCTAGCACGAAGAGAACCTCTGAAAGGATAATTTACCATAGCTTCTTCTACAGAGTTTAATTGGACCTAATTCTAAAGTGGTTTTTTAAGACTTAACTGAGTCTTAACACTTTGTAAAGCCATCCACATACCTCTTAGCTGCAACTTGATTAGGCATTTTTAATGATGGTTCTTAGATTCTGTTCTTCAGGACCAGTCCTTCGGCCAACGAGGGGGCTATTTAACAATTACTCTAGCCAAATTATATTTGTGCAAATTATGGAAATTCCATTTGTTACATGGAAAATATAACTAGTCCAGGTTAGGAGGTCTAGTACGTAAAATGTAACTAAGTGATTTCCTTCTTTCATTTAATCTTGTTTTAACTTCTTCCATCTTCAAAAACTTAGCAGGAGATGCTTGCATTATTAGAAATAGAAAACACAAGTGCCCTTCATGGGGCCAAACAGATTACAAGCAGTGAGTTCATTTCACTAAAAGTATATTAAATATAACATATTTTGCTTTCGCGTTAAAAATTTAATATAAAGTTTATATATTGAATTTTAGAAAGGCGATTTATGTAGGTAATAAAGACCCATAATATTTGTTTTACTATTGCCAAACATATTTGATTATTATTATCCTTCTCATGTTCTTTTAAAGTTGTCTACAATGTAATTCTTGAGTAAGGACCTAAGGATTAAAATAAGAGATTGACACACGAAAGTCTTGATTTCGGTCGTTATCCCAGACTGAAGCTTCCCTGAATGTGTGCATGCAGGTGCTGAGTCTGTCTGTCCTTCTGTATGTTGGGAGAGAGTAGAGTAAAGGGAAGGTAATGTTACTTTGCTTTAAGATGTTTTTCCCAGGTCTACATTGTTGCCCTGTCATGGTATCCAAAATCAGGTAGCTCTTGGACCTGTTAATCATCGCTTGCCCTCCTCTTCATGAGTCTAGAGCAAGCTTGTCTAGCCTGAGGCCCACAGGCTGCATGTGGCCCAGAATGGCTTTGAATGTGGCCCAAGACAAATTTGTAAATTTGCTTAAAACATGAGTTTTTTTGTGTGTGTGTGTTTTTTTTTAAGCTCATCAGCTATTTTTGGTGTTAGTGTATTTTATGTGTGGCTCAGGACAATTCTTCTTCCACTATGGCCCAGGGAAGACAAAGATTGGACTCTCCTGGTGTAAAGTTTCATCCTACTTAGACCTTCTGGGTTAGTTTGGTGGTCTTCAGAGGGCTTTAGGAGGTGACTGTTTTGCCCATTGTCCATTATTTCCCTTTTCCCTCTCTCCTTTCCCAAGCCAGACCATATCCATGGAGAAAATGAAATGAAATTATCTGAAATTCAGCCTGTTAGAGATCAGTGTGATTTAACAAGCAAGTATCACAGAGGAAACTAAAAGAACTTGTTAATAATGTATGCCTTAATGTGTATCAGAGGGTACCTTCATGAGAGTTCTAGACAGCTGTAGTGGCTTCTTGGCTCTCAGATGCAATCCAGTCTACTTCTTCTGTTTCTGCCCCTAGCTGACTCTACTCCAGCCACTTTAGGCACCTTGCTGGCCGGCTAGCACATTCCTGCCCTGGGGCCTTTGCACTTACTTGTAACCTCTGCTTGGAATGCCATTCTCAGGATCATTATCTATTGCTGCATAATAAACTGTGCCAAAACCTAGTGGCTTAAGACAATAAGCTTTATAGTATCTGTGGTCAGGAGGGTAGGGCATAGCTGGCTGCCTTTGGCTCTGGGGCTTTTAGAACATTGCAGTCAAGCTGGGAACAAGGGGCTATGGTCTTATCTGAAGGCTGGACTGGGATTATAGGGATCTACTTTCAAGTTCACTCAGGTGGTTTTTGGCAAGGCTGAATTCCTTGTCATATGGGCTCCTGCACAGGGCTGTATCATACCATGACACCTTGCTTCCCCTGGACTAGCAAGCTAGAGAGGATGACCAAGCCAGGAGTTAGTCTTTTAAATTTCTAATCTCAGAAGTGGTATCTTTCATTTCTATCCTATTTTTTTCCTTTCCTTTCCTTTTGGTTTTTTTGTTTTGTTTTGTTATTGAGATGAAGTCTCACTCTGTTACCCAGGCTGGAGTGCATTGGTGCTATCTCGGCTCACTGCAAGCTCCGCCTCCTGGGTTCAAGCAATTCTCCTGCCTCAGCCTCCCAAGTAGCTGGGATTACAGGTGCATGCCACCATGCCCGGCTAATTTTTGTATTTTTAATAGAGACAGGGTTTCACCATGTTGGCCAGGCTGGTCTTGAACTCCTAACCTCAGGTGATCCGCCTGCATCAGCCTCTCAAAGTGCTAGGATTACAGGAATAAGCCAGCACACCTGGCCCTATTTTCCTCTTTAGGAGGGAGTCAGTAAGTCAGCTTATACTCAAGGGAAGGAACCTACATAGGACATGAATACCAGGAGGCAGAGATCATTAGGGACCACTTTAGAAGCTGCTGACCCTACCCAGATATCCATACTGCTTGCTGTCTTATTTCCTTCTGACTTCTGCCCGAGGTGCTCTATGGAAACTAGCATATGCTCCATCCTTTATTATGCTTTTTCTTCACAGCACTTATCACAGCCTGATATATAAAGCTCACTTTCATAAATGTCAAGATACATTTGCAATCAAAACTTTTTCTTCTCCTTTTTATGAAATGTTTTCCCATGTTTTGTAATCACTCTCGCATTTTTCAGACATGAACTATACTTAATAGCAAGAATCTCCTATACTTGACATGTGAGAAAATCTTTTTTTTTTTTTTTGAGACAAGGTGTTACTCTCGCCCAGGCAGGAGTGCAGTGGCGCTATCACAGCTCACTGCAGCCTCAACCTCCAGGGCTCAAACAATCCTCCCATCTCAGCCTCCCTTGTCACTGGGACTACAGGCACACACCACCATACCTGACTAATATTCTTTTGATTTTTAGTAGAGACAAGGTCTCGCTATTATTGCCCAGACTGGTCTTGAACTCTTGAGTTCAAGCATTCCTCCTACCTTGGCCTTCCAAAGTGCTAGGATCAAAGGTGTGAGCCACTGTTGCCAGGCCTAAAAACATTTCTAAAGATTGTTCCCTCACCTACTTCTTGTTCCCTCACCGACTTCTAGTGGTTTTTAGGACATAGCTCTCTTTTTCCAAAGATAAGATGAATGGCACAATTCCTATAAGGAAAGTGTAATAATCAGTGGAAGCAGAGAGCTGAAAAGATGGGGATTGGAGGAAAACGCAGTAGTACAATACAGAAATAGCTACATGGACATTATTATACAAAAGCAATGACTATATTGCACAGCATTATAGAAAATGAAATATCACAGTAACAACATCAGCATGCTGTTTAAATTGACAACTCGTACTGTTAGTCCTCAAAACTGAATGTCAGCACTATGGCAAATTACCCCAAGGCTTATTTGCCCAAAATAATACCATATTTTAAAAATTTATCATGATCCTGTGGGTTAGGAATTGGGAAAAGGCACAGAGGGCTTGGCTGGCTGCAGAAGCCGAATAGCCTCTTCCCTTCTATGTCTAGCACTTCAACTAGGAAGATTTCAAGAGCTGGGGGGCTGAGGAGACCAGGTCAACCCAAGTCACACGTCGGCGCTTCGGTTTCTGCTGTCTGCTGGCTTTCTTCATTCTCTTCTGTGTCAGGACTCTTCCCTCTCAGCATGGTCTTTCCTCTTTGTAACTCCTGTGATCTCTCTAGCAAGATACCCAGACATCTGACATGGCAGCTTTGGACACCTGAAGAGAGCAAAAGGAGATACTGCCAGGCCTTCTCAAGGTTTAGGCCTAGAATTGGTAGAGAGTTACTTCTACAGTATTCTTTGGGTTGAAGGAAGGAAGACATAAACTGTTATGAGCTGAGTTGAGTCCCTCCAAAATTTCTATGTTGAATTCCTAACACTCAGTACCTCAGAATGTGACTGTATTTGGAGACAGGATTTTTAAGGAGGTGATTAAGTTAGAATGAAGCCACTAGGATGGGCTCCAATCCAATATGACTAGTGTCTTTCTAAGAAGAGGAACTTTGGATGCATACATTTTAAGAAGAGGAACTTTGGACACAGAAATTTACAAAGGAGGGCCAGGCTTGGTAGCTCATGCCTGTAATCCCAGCACTTTGGGAGGCTGAGATGGGAGGATCGCTTGAGCCCAGGAATTTGAGACTCCCCTGGGCAACATAGTGAGACCCCCATCTCTATAAAAAGAAATGAACAATGGGGAGGCCATGTGACGATACAGGAAGAAAATAGCCTACTACAAGCCAATGAGAAAAGCCTGAGAAGAAAACAGTCCTACCATCACTTTGATCTTGAATTTCTTGCCTCCAGAATTGTGACAAAATAAATTTGGTTAAGTCACCCTGTCTGTGGTGCTTTGTTATGGCAGCCCAGCAAACTAATAAACAAACGCAATCCAGACTCATTGAGAGGGAAAATAAGGTTCAGCCCTTCACTTAAGGTATGTATGTGCTGACTTAATGGCAAGGAATTGTTGGGAGCCATCTTTGGAAACCAGTTACCGCATTATTATAATCAAATTGCTTTCCTAGCCCCTAGAACTAAGAAAAATGATTGTTGCAGGGTAAGGCACACAGACCTGAACAAGAAGGGTACTCAAGTCTGTGGGCAGAGGGGGAATGTAAGAAGTAGTAGCCTAATAAGACAAATTACCTACTTCAAGAACTTTCTGAAACCTCATCAAGTCCGAGGAGTTATTTCATTTGTGTAAGTCTTGCTTCCTTCTCCAGTCGCCCTTCGCCTTCCACCATCTGCTCACCCCTGCTCTCTGCACTGGCTGTAGGAGGAAGCTAGTGGGAAGGAAAGGGACGGGTCAGGAAGCAGTTTTATCAAGAGTCTGTGTGTTAAAGAAGATGCTTAGAAGGCACAGCCTGGGTAGTGACATGCTCAAAGACTTTTATGTGTACAGGAAAACGTCACATGTATGTTTTGTTGATTGGTTGGTTTTCATTCCTGGTGACATCTTTTTTTCCATTTTCCTTTTTACTTGGCTCCCGCCTCCCCTTCTCTCCCTGTTCTCTCTTTGACAGCTTGTGAGATCCCTTTGCATGTTTTAGAAATCAACCCTGTGTCTGCCGTTTGGATTTCAAATCCATCTTCTAAGTCATTTACCATAGAAAAGTTTTTAAGTGTTACATACTAAAATAGGTCATTCCTTTTAGATGCTAGGTTTCTTTCTCTAGCCCTGAATTCCTAGATGTCACTTTACTAAAGATCACCCACTATAAGAATACCTGTCCCAACAGAACACCTAGTAAATGCTCCATACTGACAATTAAATGTATGTTACACTTCTTATTTCTTTATTGTAATGACACACTCAAGCCCTTCATCTCTCTGATATTTTTTTTCTTCAGGGCTTCTCTCTCCAACAGTATAGCAGGCAGCTAGAGAGGACAGACATCACTCCTCTTGCAATCCTAGTATTTTTTTTTTTTTTTTTTTGAGACGGAGTCTCGCTCTGTCGCCCAGGCTGAGTGCAGTGGCCAGATCTCGGCTCACTGCAAGCTCTGCCTCCCGGGTTTATGCCATTCTCCTGCCTCAGCCTCCTGAGTAGCTGGGACTATAGGCGCCCACCACCTCGCCTGGCTAGTTTTTTGTATTTTTTAGTAGAGACGGGGTTTCACCCGGTTAGCCAGGATGGTCTCGATCTCCTGACCTCGTGATCCACCCGTCTCGGCCTCCCAAAGTGCTGGAATTACAGGCTTGAGCCACCGCGCCCGGCCCCTAGTATTGTTATTCAGGCACTCCTTTTACTTGTCAATGCCAAGGAATGAGTTCAGCACAAAGGGCACAAAGATAGATATTGTTAATTTCCTGTTTACTTGCTGCAGTTTTCCACAAGACCAGTCATTCTCTACTATTTTAATGATCCTGGCTTCACATCAGAATCATCTGGGGAGATTCTTAAAAACAGAGATACTTAGGACTACCTCTAACCTACTTACCAGACTCTTAAAATGCTAGGTGATTCCCTTATGCAGCCAGGCTTGAGAACCACTGGACTAGAAGGTGAGTGGTCTAAACGTCTTCATATCCAGCCTGGCAAAGAGATATTCAGCAAGGAGTGGTTGGGTAAAGATCAATCCTTGCCTTCAAGAACTTTCAGAATGAGCTGTAAGCAACAATAATATTCAGTATGCTAAGTGATCTAACCATGCTCAGAGAGTACATTGGAATACAAGAGAAACAAGTAATGGATTCTGCTAACAGTACTAGACACCTAAGTACTGAATTTTGTGAGACTTTTGGACCAGTTTGATTTAGTATTTATAAATTATCTTCACAGAATTTTGTAGAACTTAGCATCTGTAATTTTAAAAGGAATCTTGGACATGTTCATAGCTTAAGCTTGCAGTTCCATTTCTGGGAAATAATTGGACAAATGCCTCAAAATGATGTACAGGGATTTGTCTCTGAGCTCTCTTTATAGTATTTGAAATTATTTGCTAATATATTGAGTAGTAGAAGATAGCTTGTATAATTAGGGTACATTGGAACCACACATGCCCAGTGGTTCCTTCTCCCTAGCTCAGAGATGAGCTGTATCATATCTTTTTCCCAAGAGAAGTGACTAACATGTTGAAGAAGAGGCGAAGAGTGTTAATCTACCAAAGCCCCTCCACATGGAAAATATGGAGAGTGGCAGATAAATACCCTTTCCCCTATAAAGGAACTCATTATTTCTTACAATTTTTTTAGTGAGTTTGGGAGAAAAATGTGTTTCTTATGTGTACACATGTGCTTCCTTAAACAAACTGAGATTTTCACACTTTTTTGGGGGATACAGGTTCTTTATGGAGCAGCCAATCTCTCTGCACACCTGGTTTCATCTAATAATCTACAGACACCAGCTCTAAGGCCGGTTAATCATCCCCAGTGTCCACGCACAGAATAGTCGGTCCTCCTCACAATGTTGGACTTTCTAGCCGAGAACAACCTCTGTGGCCAAGCAATCCTAAGGATTGTTTCCTGTGGTAATGCCATCATTGCTGAACTTTTGAGGCTCTCTGAGTTTATTCCTGCTGTGTTCAGGTTAAAAGACAGAGCTGATCAACAGAAATATGGAGATATCATATTTGATTTCAGCTATTTTAAGGTAATCTTCCTCAATGCTTTTTTATTTGTTGTCTTTTCTACAAAAACGTGTTTTCTCTGGGAACCGTGAAACTCTGTAAGGTTAAGTAGTTATGGAAAAAGCTAAAGAGAAAAGCTTCTGGACTAAACGTAATGTTAGCTACTAACTTGAAAATAAGTTGAAGGTATTATGTGAGAGCCCTAACACAATATAATTGTATTTTTAAAACGTAACTTTGACATTTCACATTGAAGGGCCCCATACTTAAAAGCATGCTAATCTTGGGTCCAATTCAAATTCATTTATCTCAAAGGGATTTTACATCTAGGCTTCTATTATCTTCATTACTTTCTGTTGCTCCGCTTTAAGTTTAGGATGTTTAAGAACATAAGAACAAGTTTTTAAAAGACTATTTGGAAATTGTCACCAACAAGTATGCTTTTATTGACATTTCATGTGTGTTTTTTTTTCTTAGGGTCCGGAATTATGGGAAAGCAAACTGGACTGTAAGCCAGAGCTACAGGATTTAGATGAAGAATTTCGTGAAAACAACATAGAAATTGTGACCAGATTTTATTTAGCATTTCAAAGTGTGCATAAATATATTGTAGACTTAAACAGGTATTGATCAATTTAGTAACAGCTTATTCTGGTGGTAAATAGTGGAGAGGGAAAAGGACACACAACAACGTGTAAATCTCTCTGAGTTACTATAAAATTTCCTAATTTAGTGTATGCCGTATAAAGTTGTCTCTTCCTTCCTGTGGCACTGGTCATCTTAAGAATTTTAAAGTTTTACTATAATGTCCTGCTTTTGTGAGGTGTCATAATAAACTTAGTTTATACTAAGTCATATAGTTTCCAATCCTGTTATTTATTATCATATTCTAGTGTATTATATGTGAAAAGTGGGAAAAAGAACTTATTTTTATCATTAACTTTCTGTCTCTTATACAGTTCTTAAGAATTCATTACTCATTAACTTTTAAACTAGATATTCCATGTTCTTCTGCCTTTACTCCTAGATACTTGTAATTCACAAATCAGGACTAGGGAATATTTCTTTTACTTGGAACAGCCATAAATATCAAACTGTGGCCTTAAATCAGTTTATAAGACTGTATTCTTAAGAGCGTGAAGGACCATGAACTAGTGGAAGGCCAGAATGCCTGGCATCTTGCCTTATCTTTTAAAAATCTTTCCTCCTTTAAAGATGTTAAAGTTTCTATTATAAATTAATAACTCGCTCTGGGATTTTATTTCTAGATATTTAGATGATCTCAATGAAGGGGTTTATATTCAGCAAACCTTAGAAACTGTGCTTCTCAACGAAGATGGAAAACAACTTCTGGTAAGTAATAGTGATTATTTAAAATGAAATTCAAGAATTTCAAACATAGTATCCCTTTTTTTTCTTCTAAGTCATAAATATAAATGAAATACCATTCTTTAAAGAGAAGCAAAATGAGCTTTTAATTATCTTCTAACTGGCAGGTCCATATCTGAGTTTAGAACGTAGACTTTGAACAGAATTTAAAACAATGAAAAGTTATGTGGAAGTTATGAGCCTCCTCGGTGTAAGAATTCTGTCTTCTTTACTTTTTGCATCCCAGCCATCTGTCCTGGTACCTAGTACATACTGACCATTTAAGAAATGCTTATTGAATAAGTGAATGACTTTATGGTGAAGTGAATGACTTTATGATGAGTAGGTTGCTATTTTGGTGTCCCAAGCAAAATAGCCAAAATAGGTCAACTGAAAGATTATCACTATGAATTAATATCTATTTCACATAAACTTTTCAAGTCCCATTCTGCAAGAAGGTAAGAGCTCTTTGGAGGAGACCTACGTTTTCCTTGAAATCTAAAACTTTTTGGAGAAGTGTGAGCAAAGCGATATTTTTCATGATTACCGACTTTATTCCCTAAGAATGTATAATCTAGTGATTTTGGCTTTTGTCCTCTTCTCTTCTTAGTGTGAAGCACTGTACTTATATGGAGTTATGCTACTGGTCATTGACCAAAAGATTGAAGGAGAAGTCAGAGAGAGGATGCTGGTTTCTTACTACCGATACAGGTATTCCTGGGCTAGGACTCCACTTCCAAAACACTGCTGTTAGTAAAATGCGGTGTATGTCCCCATATTTCTTCTACTGTAAACAGCAGTAATCCAAGAATACATAAGAAAGTATACGATTCATCCAGGCACGGTGGCTCACGCCTGTAATCTCAACACTTTTGGGAGGCCAGGGCCAGTAGATCATCTGAGGTCAGGAGTTCAAGACCAGTCTGGCCAACATGGTGAAACCGTGTCTCTACTAAAACTACAAAAATTAGCCAGTCGTGATGGTGGGCACCTGTAATCCCAGGTACTCAGGAGGCTGAGGCAGGAGAATCGCCTGAACCCGGGAGGTGGAGGTTGCAGTGAGCCAGGATCACGCTACTGTACTCCATCCTAGGTGACAGAGCGAGACTATGTCTCAAAAAAAAAAATATATAAGATTCTTATCTCTTGTGAGCATGTTGTAGGACTATAACAATTACGCCATAGTATATTTCATAATAGATTATAGATTATATAATCTATATATTACATATAAAATATTCTATGTATTATAGATTATTAGAGGTATGGATTATGCTGTCCGTAATGATAACTCCAATTTTAAAAAGGAGTCTGAATTGTGAACTTTCTTTACCTTGAGGCTAAATTTCAAAGAATATTAGAAATCTAATGAAGGTTGTTTTTGCTTTTGTTGTTTACATTTTCAAATATTACTCCTTGGCAGATATAAAGAAAGGAGTGTGCTTTCTGTTGTCATTTGCAGTTTGATGACTTAGAAAAGTTGTCATTCAGAGTCAGGTTGAAAGTGAATTCTTTCCCATATTTACATAGAAACAAAAACAAATCAAGCAATAGCACATATCCACAAATCATTTGTCGTGTATCTCTATACGGAACTGTGATTCTTCGGAAAGTAAGGTCTTGAAAACAGGAGCCATCTTAACCAACTTTTTAATTTTAGTGTCTAACACACAGGTTTTCAATTTGTTGAATGAGCTAAAAATGGAATACCAGGTCAATGTTGGAAATAGTCAAGATGCAGAGAAGAAAGTGTCAATAAGGAGGAGTCAGTTAGGAGCTTGAGCTAAAGATGTAAGGAGTAGAATTAACATTTTCAAACTTAAAAATTAGGACAAAATAGACAAGGAGAAGGGGGTTCTTTGGGGACATTATATTTTCGGCAATACCAGGTACCACTGTGTCCTCAGCAGGAAATTAATCTTAGGCTTCTCAACTAGCCTTTTCCTTTCAGCTGCATCAGAGTGCGAAGGGAGCGTTCTAGCAGTGTTCATTCATGTCAGTTTGACCAAGCTGTTTTAACATCCATGTTTTTAAAAATGAGATTTAAATGGCCTTTCCTATGTTTCTGAGAGTACCTGGAAAAACAAAAACTATAGACAGTGCAAAGAAGAAGAAAAAATTATTGGCTTATCAAGCCCAGTTTTGAAAATATGGCTTTGTCCCCTTTGGTACAACAGCTAATTCATTAGAATGTGAGCATTCATTATTGAAGTGACACTGAACACCTCCAAGTCACAGTCGTGGCAAAAGAGATCCTTACAGCGAATAGCAGGTCATCTCCAAGTCTAAGATTCTTTGAATCTAGTTCATTTCTTTCAGAGCTTACTATTCCACCCAGAAAAATCACAGACCTGTTTATTAGATCTCTGTAGAAGGAACAGCTTGCCAAGAAAAAAGTATAGATTTCACTTTAAATTGACATAATATTTTAAAATTATTTTTTAATTTGTAAAATGTCAGGTTCACATTCTTTACCCACAATTTTCAAATCCAAAGAGCTCTGAAAAAATATGTATACACGAGTACACACACAGCACACATGTACATATACATAGTAATTCATTTGGCAGCAAAACCTGATCTAACCTGAAATCGTTTGGAGTCAAAACTTGCCTGGAATAGGTGTGAGGCTATGTGTAGTCTTCACTTAACTCAGTTTTGTAAATATTTATAAATTTTCATCCGGAATTATTCACTTATGTTGATCATGGGATGCCAATTCAGACACTGCTGGAGTGTTATATTGTATATGATCTATATGCCATATTGCTTTCTTATATTTGAGAAATGCTATATTCTGAAACAAATCCAGTCCCAAGGATTTTGGAAAAGGGATTATGGACCTTTACATAGAACGAATACCTATCTTCTAAGCAGGCTTTCAAAAATATAATTTCAAGGCCAGACATGGTGGCTCACACCTGTAATCCCAGCACTTTGGGAGGCTGAGGTGGGCAGATCAGTTGAGGTCAGACATTCAAGACCAGTCCTGGCCAACATGGTGAAACCCCATCTCTACTAAAATACAAAAATTAGCCAGGCACGGTGATGGATGCCTATAGTCCCAGCTACTCGGGAGGCTGAGGCAGGAGAATTGCTTGAACCTGGAGGCAGAGGTTGCAGTAGGCTGAGATCATGCCACTGCACTTCAGTCTGGGTGATAGAGCAAGACACCATCTCAAAAAAACAAAAACAAAAAGTTTATATGTACATACATAGCAAGACTCTTATCTCAAAAAAAAAAAATACATATATACACACATGTACATACACATAATTGTGAATCTTGAGGATAGAGATGGACCTATGGTCATATCTGAAACTGTATTGAGTCAAAGTAGAATGGAATTCTTCTGCTTTGTTGGACTGTTCAGTTTCTAATATGTGTGGTTTGGGCCTTTGTTTCCCATTGTGAATATGACTCAGTGCTGCTCGATCTTCTGCTGATTCAAATATGGATGATATTTGTAAGCTGCTTCGAAGTACAGGTTATTCTAGCCAACCAGGTGCCAAAAGACCACCCAACTATCCCGAGAGCTATTTCCAGAGAGTGCCTATCAACGAATCCTTCATCAGTATGGTCATTGGTCGACTGAGATCTGATGATATTTACAACCAGGTGGGAATTAAATCTGTTAAGACCTATTAAGACTGTTTAACAGACTGATTTCACTTCCCTCTTTAATTATGCCTTTCCTTCCTTCTTTCCCAAAAGAGTAAAAGCAGCTAGAACCTTTTAAAACTTTTTGAGCTATGCCCCAGGATGATAAAGGAAAGAGGGTTATTAATTTTGGCAGAATCAGAGATTTCCAGGTGAAGATGGGATTTGAGCTGTTGGGAAGAAGATGCATTCTTTTAGTCATTCATTCAAGAAATAGTTATTGAGTGTGTGATATGTGCCCATTCACGTGCTTGGTGCTGGGGACCCATCACCGAGGAAGGCAGGCCGTGTCCCTGCCCATACTGAGCTTGTAGCTTAGGAAAGGCAGATGACAGGATTATAGTAAAGCAAGATGGGTGTCATCTTAGGGGAAGCACAGGGTGCCACTAGAGCATGCAGCAGTGGCAGCAAGGCCACAACAGGTGACAGAAGGAAGGTAAGAGGAGTGCCAGGAAAGGAGGCAGCCTGAGCAAGGCTGTAAAGATCATGCAGCATTTGAAAATCATCCCTCTCCCCTTGCCAGTGTGTGTAGTATTCACTTCCTTTTAAAAAACGCCAAAGAAAATTACCATTTGACTTCATTGTTCTGAAGAAAACGTAATTTTAGATGTTGTATTTTTAAATATTTGTAAAAATTATGATTAGGGAGTAAAGAGGCCTGTGATAACTGTGGATATCATTTATCACAGAATGAACCTGATCTGTGCGGTTCTTTCGGTAGCTTGTTAGGTTTTTGTGTGAATATGTTAAGTATAAATAAGAGGGTTTTTGTTGTTGTTGTTTTAAGACAATTCAAAATCAGAAGCTACCCACAGATGCCAGGTCTCTATAATAATTGTTGCCATTCATTGAGAATTCAGTCCAAACCAGCCACAAAGGAGGTTTTGTTCCTATACCATTTTCTCTGTTCCTCACAATAGCCCTGTAAAGTAGATGGCATTATCCCCGTGTTGCTGTTGAGAAAAATAAGACTTGGAGAGCTTAAATACTTTCCTCAAGTTCCTGTTACTAAGTGGCAGAACTGTAATTTCAATTAGGTCTGTGTGAATTTAGAGCATCTCATTCCTGATTGCCTCTCATTCCACATCCTTCTGAAGGCAAGGTGTTTCCATTTCCTCCTTGCCCCATGATCTTTATTAGCACAAGGATTAAGCTGCGGTTGTGCTGTGTGTCCACCCCACTCTCTGTCCTGCACCTCCCCCATCCCTGGTCACGGCTGATGGATCAGATTCTGTCTCCAGGTAATTTGGAATTGGGCCTGAGAAACAGTTTCTGGATTGGGGTTTATCCACAACATACAAAATACATGGCCTCATTCTGCCATGTATATGGAGAGTAGCCTGGAGGGAGAGAAAAGTTGAGCTGACACATCAAGGGGAGAAAGAGAGAAGGCATTCCGGTTCCCAGCCCTGGCCCCTTCCTGTGGCCTGGCCACATTCCTGCCTGCAGGTTTCATGTGACATGGCTATGTCTGTCCTTAAAACAATTTATCTCCTTTTTGCTTGTGGTAGCTCAAGGTGATATGTGCTTTGTGCATCCAAAAATTTCTAGTACATGAGGGGATGGACTCCTGGGGAACACCAGCATTTAAAAGGCGGAAGCTGAGGACTCAGCAAAGGAGATTGAGAAGAGAGAGTGGTATCTAGGAAACCAGAGGAGGAGAGATTTCATTCCTCAGAGAATTTAAGTGAGAGTCTTAAAAAGAAGGCATCGAATTGGATGGTTGTGAGGTCATGAGCAACCTTAGGGAATTCCACTGGGATGATGGTGGAGGTGAAATTTCAGTGAGTTGAATAATAAACAGAAAGTGAGAAAATAGCAACAGTGAGTAGAGCCTGTCAGTTCTAAGCGTTGTCTCCAATGGGAAAGATACAAAAATGAACAAGTGGTGGGAGACACAGGGATAGGACTTTTTTTTTTTTTTTTTTTTTTTTTAAGAAAAGACTTAGAATTGCAGTAGTCAAGGGCTGGAAGAAGAGGATATTATGGAGTTACGGATAAGAAAGAAGACCTTGGCAAACAGTGGCACAGTCTGAGAAGGGCTTCCAGTGTCCAGGATCCTGAAAGGTGATGGGCTTTGGAGAAACTGATGTGTCTTATAACCAGAGTTTAATTCGAGCATGTCTACATGCAGATGTTGCCAACAGCTTTCTCGGGGTGTCGTCTTGACATTGCAGGTCTCAGCGTATCCTTTGCCGGAGCATCGCAGCACAGCCCTGGCAAACCAAGCTGCCATGCTGTACGTGATTCTCTACTTTGAGCCTTCCATTCTTCACACCCATCAAGCAAAAATGAGAGAGATAGTGGATAAATACTTTCCAGATAATTGGGCAAGTATTGTTAATTTTTTTCCTCTACAGTAAATGTGTTAGAGAACTAACTTCCCATTCTTTTGGCCTTTAACCCAGAGGTTGTAATGTTGTAAATAATGGGACATAGCATCACTTAGGTAAAGTTGCTCTAAGTGTTTTGAGAATTTTATAATTAGAACATGAAGGAATAAATGAGTCAGTAAAATTTCCTGAAGAACCCACTAGTCTTTTTCCAAAATGGATACTGTCAAGATTAAATCATTTATTAAAATATCTCTTGCTTTAGCTACTGAGATTACAACTAAGTTGTGTAAGAATATGTTTATTCTTTTCTATTTTCTGATTCTAAGATAGGCAAATTCATCTAATTCATCACTTTGTGAATAGGAATTTCACTTTAATAGTAAAGTTTTACCTATAAGCTAACTGTAGTGGGGTTACTAGAGTTTATATTATTGCAAGGATATGCTTGTACCTTTGTAAGCATTGTTTCATTTACAAATATTCTTATAGGAATAAAGCTTGCTTCATACTTAATATATATGAAATGAAATATATGAAAATAAAGAGGCTTTAACAAAATGCAGGGAGTTGGATTATATTCGCAGGTAGCAGATTTTGTTCTGCTTCTATATCAGCTATTGAATCACATTAACTATCTGTTATGAGGGCCCTTCAATTTATTGGTAGTATGAGAACAGCCTACATTAGGAAGTGATGGTTCCTGGCCAACTGTGAATCATATTACTGAGCTCAGAGTTGAGCAACCAAGAGGAACACACTGATAGTGTGGCTTCATGTTCCTAAGTTTAATAAAGAAGTTTTGACCATGATACTGTAATTAAAAACATATTTATTATTAAGAAAGACCAAAATCCAGTTACATGAAACACGTAAGATACACACCTGAAAAAATACCCTGGCATACTGAAAATGAAGGGATTTTAAAAAAGATATCCCAGGCAATTGCCAACCAATAAAACAACTGGTGAGAAAACATTAATATTACACAATAGAGAATTTCAAAAAGAAATGTTAATAGGTGTAAAGAGATCTTTATACCTATTAACATGAATTAACAATCAGGAACACTTACTTAACAATCAGGAACACTTACCTATATATTTGGAAAATCTTGGTTTTTCATTGGAATGGAGTTTAAACATGGAGTGGGTATTGCCTTCTATAACATTTTATGTATCCAACCCTTTGCCTTGAAGTGAGTAGGAATTTAACAGATACTGAATGTCTCCTCTTTCAGGTAATTAGTATTTACATGGGAATCACAGTTAATCTAGTAGATGCTTGGGAACCTTACAAAGCTGCAAAAACTGCTTTAAATAATACCCTGGACCTTTCAAATGTCAGAGAACAGGTAGGTTCTAATCTGGGGACATTCTCTAATAACTGCAGGCCTAGTTTATGAAGTAACAAATAAACTTAAGTAGATTTCCCAAGGAATTTGGAAGATATTCACTTAGACAATTTAATGCAATGATTAACAAAAGGCGAATTTTATAGGTTAGAATAACATAGGTAATTGTAGGTTTTTAAGTTACATGGTATATGTAAATTGGCGATTAGGATCCTGAGGAAGATTCAGTGTAATCTAAGACAAATAAATGTGGCGTATGCCCCAAATGACTTAGTTTACTTTTGCTTAAAGACTGTATTCTCATGGCCAGAGTTGGTTGTACCAATAGCTGGAATTGATAATGTTTTTATGAATAGGATGAATGATGAAGATGGTAACTGAATATGGATAATATGTCCTGTCACTGTAATTTAAATTTATCATTTCTGATGTGCTAAATAAACAACAAGACTGAAGACATTCATCTTAAAGTTTAAATAGTTATATTCTGTCTCTTTTGTTCTTACACAAGGCAGAAGGGAACATCCAAGTAAGTAGAGGAATAAAGATAAAATCTTGGGGAGCATAGTTAATATTTTTTTATGTTCCTCATCCTGGCTCAGTTACTGAGTTTCCTGTGTGGATAAAACAATATTGACTCAAAAAACTTCATCATGTTTTATTCAAACAAATTGAATTCCATAAATAATGCACAAAATAATTTCAATGTTGGCACATCTCCCGGAAATACATTAGAGAAAGTGACACTTTGATACTTACCAACATCAGAACATTAATTTTTCATTGCTAAAATCCCTTTCTAAAATTGCATTTTCTCATTTGTGACATTTTTAAGAGGTTTCTTGATACCATAGATTTCAACTAACTTGCCGAGGTTGATGATGTTTAACATTTGACTTGCTTTAAGTAAAGCAGAATAACCAAAATTTCCAAAAAGCTGGTTTGGAAATTCATTTTTTATATACTAAGGTGTATTTTTTGCTAAGCTTTCATAAGCCTATAGAAGAAGTCTTATATTTTAAGTGTTTCTGCTCTGTTCTGCCTTCTTTGTCAACAGTATTAGCGAAAACAAGCAATTGAACTTCTGTCCTTATTTTCTTTTTCATCTAAGTTAAGAATAGAAGAGTTCTGAGGAACCACCTGGTCCAAGTCTCTGTCTGAAATTTGAAGAAACCAATACACGGGGATTAAGCCCCAAGTCACACCAAAGTTTAATCACAGCCAGAACTAGGATGTAGTCTCAGAATTCTAAGTTCAGTGCTTTTTTTCAAATGTGTTCAATAAGCCAGTTGTCTTTGAGCCCTATAAGTATAGTCCATATGTTCATCTTATATAGAAATGCTATCTTTGAACCCTAGAACTATAGTCCATATGTCATTCATCTTATATAGAAATTACATAAAAATGTTAATGTTTGAGCCCTATAACTGTAGTCCATATGTCATTCATCTAATAGAAATGTTATCTTCGAGCCCTATAACTGTAGTCCATATGTCATTCATCCTATATGGAAATGTTACTATTTGTCAGTGAATTCATTTGAATGTGATTTATTTTCAAGATAAATGACTTTTTAAATGTAATTGAAGTTTTTTATTTGTCAAGGCAAGCAGATATGCTACTGTCAGTGAAAGAGTGCATGCTCAAGTGCAGCAGTTTCTAAAAGAAGGTTATTTAAGGGAGGAGATGGTTCTGGACAATATCCCAAAGCTTCTGAACTGCCTGAGAGACTGCAATGTTGCCATCCGATGGCTGATGCTTCATACAGCAGACTCAGGTAATGCACAAAAGGGGTGGCCGTTTATATTGCTCCATATAAAGACTCAGAATCAGGACCTACTTCACGATGTAAAGTGATGTAGCAGGGAGAGAGGCCTTGAATGAGAAAGCTTTTTAAAGTTAGTCGTTTTTTGTCAACTTGGATAGGCCACTAGCGTACCTGAAAAGCTCTCCCCTGTCCCGTACTGTTAGATGCTAGGGAATAAGAGGACGTTTAGCTCTCATGTTCAAGGAGCTTGTCACTGATCAGACCAGGGAGATCAAATGTAGACATATGAAAAAAATAGAACTGCAGATCTGTGGTAGGCAAATAATGCCTTCCAGCCCATGGCCAAAGATGTTCATGCCCTAGTCCCTGAACCAGTAGATATATTACGTGAAAAGTGGGGATTGAGGTTGCCTATTAGCTGACATTAAAGTAAGGAGATGTTTCTGGATTATCCCAGTGAACTCAATGTAATCATAAGGGTTCTTGCTGGGTGTAGTAGCTCATACTTGTAATCCCATCACTTTGGGAGGCCAAGTCAGGAGGAGAGCTTGAGCCTAGGAGTTCAGAACCAGCCTGGGTAACATAGTGAGACCCCCTCTCTACAAAAAGAAAAAATCCCCAGCTGGGCATGGTGGCATGCACCTGTAGTCCCAGCTACTCGGGAGGCTGAGGTGGGAAGATCACTTGAGCCTGGAAGGTTGCAGCTGCATTGAGCCAAGATCATGCTACTGCACTGTAGCCTGAGTGACAGAGCAAGACCATGTCTCAAAAAATATTATTAAAATAAGAGCCCCCACCCCCTGGTTTTTTTTTGTTTTGTTTTGTTTTTTAATAGACAGGATCTCAAGTCCCCCAGGTTTGAGTGCAGTGGCACAATCTCAGCTCACTATAGCCTCGACCTCCTGGGTTCAAGCGATACTCCTTCCACAGCCCCTGCAAGCAGCTGGGACTCCAGGCGAGTGCCACCACGCCTGGCTAAGTTTTTTGTATTTTTTGTAGAGACAGTGTTTCACTATGTTGACCAGGGTGGTTTCCAACTCCTGAGCCCAAGCAGTCAGCCCACCTCAGCCTCCCAAAGTGCTAGGATTACAGGCCTGAGCCACCACACCCAGCCTATAAATAGGGGTCCTTAAATCAGAAAGAGGGAGGCAGAAGTGTCAGAACCAGAGAGATAGCAAAAACTTGACTGGCCGTTGCTGGCTTTAAAGATGGAAGGGGCCACAAGCCAAGGAATACAGGCAGCCTTTAGCAGCTGAAAACAGCAAGAAAACAGACTTTTCCCCTAGAATGTCCAGAACAAGCCCAACCCAGCCATCACCTTGATTTTAGCCCAGTGAGCCCCATCTCAGATTTGTCACTTCTAGGATGGTGAGAGAATAAATTTGTGTTGTTTTAAGCCACTGAGTTTGTGGTAATTGTTAGAGCAGCAATGAGAAACGAATTCAAGGTCCAAGGCAGTAAACAGACACCAGGTGTGTCAAACAGACATTTGGTGTGGTTTGAGTTCAGAGTAGAGAGGCAAACGTTGCTTGGGACAGGGGAGCAGAGGAGGTCAGGAAAGCCCCATACAGGAATCAGGAACCAACCAGGCCTGTGATGAGGTTTTGAAGCAAAAACCAGAAGAAATTCTCGACTGCAGAAATGATGGAATAAGTGATACGATTTTGGAAGTACAGAAAAACACACGGGCCCACTGAGTTGATGACCTGGCTGGACCAGAGTGCTCGTTTAGGGTAGACTGGGTCTTAGCCTTTTATGGGTCGTGGTCTCCTTCAAGACCTTCTAGCCACACAGTTTGACCATCAAGTTCAGATTGTGAGAAACGCCTCAACCTCTGGTGTAATGGTAGAAAAATAAGTAAGTTGAACTAACATCTCTGAGCTTGTTCAAGGCTGACACATTTTCTTATTCTTAGTAAATGCTGGATCAACACTAATTAACCAATACCTTCCCTCATCCAGGGCTGTATACCCCTACCCCTAAGAGGTGTGTCATTCAGCAGGCCTGTAAATCCCTCTGCTTTTTGTTTTTCACTCAGCCAACTTTCCTTGAGGACCAGCTCTGAGACAGGTACTGTGTGCAGCACTTCTTTGTTCCTTCAGATAAGGCTGTGTCTCTTTAAAAAACTGCACACGAGATTCCTCTGTAGCCTCCCTTTGTAACATGGAAGCCCCTGTCTCACAGCTCTTACAGCCAAGATGACTTCACAGTCCCTCTGGCTACCGTCTGCTTCCACTTCCTATGGGTGGTCCACAGTGAAAACAGCAGTTGGACTTCCGCATCCTTCGTATCTTTGAAAATGTGTGGAGTTTCCCCTCAGCCTTCTCTCCAGCTTCTTAAACCTTTATCCCAAGAGCTGCTTTCCAGTTTGTTTCGTCATCTTGCTTGTTGGCCTATATCCATTTACAATTTACCCACAGTATGAACACCATGGCTGGAGTTTTTAATCCCTGAATCTGTTTTTAATTAGTTGAGTTTATTTTTTACATAAACTCCAGTTCTAATTTGAGGATTTTACTACATTGACTCAGCTTTTAATCTTCTTTACCAAAAGTCTTGCATTCACAAGCGTATAAACAACTCAAGCCCTCACTTTATCCTGTCATAAAACCAACTGGGGTTTTCTAGTGACTCAGCCTCATCTTCATCTTCTGTGTGACCCTGCCTGAGGGCCCTGCCTGTGTTTGGAAAGCCAGTAGTCTCCTGAATTTGCACCCATGCCAGGGACAACCTTGGCTTGCCAGAGGTCTGTGGTTTTATCTTCAGCCACATTTGTCTTTCATTTTTGTGCCTGGCAGTTGTCTGACCTGATTGCACAGGGTCATAATTTATCAGAAACAAATGATTGGCCTATCTGATTGTGAGTCACACGTGGGAAAAGTAACCGCTTGGTTAACTTTTATGGAATTTCAGTCATGGTGTACAGAAAAGCAGGCCTATTCTCAGATTGCCTCCTGTTGCGTTGCTGGAGGCATTTCCCAGTCTTAGGATGCCTGTACAGAACCCTGTGAAGAAACATTCTCTGAGGAAATGTGGGATGAGAAAGGCTGGCTGGCTACTGAAGTTTGACCCCAAAGTTCTGATGGCTCTGCAGTTCTCTGGGTATGAATCCTTAAGGGTCAGATCTGAGAGAGATGGTCAGGCCCTGGGAACCCCAGAAGCAAACCTGGTTTATACCAAAAAGCTCAATGTTAAAGCACATTGAGGAATATAGAGTGTTTGTCCAACAACTGGGTACTTACATTCCCTATGCAAACATGAAAGCAGATTAAAATCAGGAGATTTCTAGTTCAATTAAAATTAGTGTAAAGACAACTGGAACTCCTTCTGAGTTTCTTTGATTTTTGTTTAGTTAGGTAAATATGGAGCTGAGAATTTTCTCTTTGTGTAATCATTGTCACCGATTCCAATATATTTCTTCCCAGATAGTTCTGGCAAATTCATGAAAAATCAGAACTCTGCAGTTTCCTATGAAAACTGAGCCTCTTTTCCAGGTTGTCAGGAGTCTCCTCCTGATGGAATAACTTAGAAATCAGCATATAAGGTGACCTTCCACAGGCTTCATCATAACTAAAGCACCAGAACCACCCATGACATATACCTATACAACATTGTTGTTCTGTACTTGCCAGACATCCTGAGATATTGATGGGGGCAGGACTAGGAAGGCAGGAGGGTATACATGTAATACTAGTATAACTACCATGGACCTTATACCTATCAGCTGTGAACTTGTTGACAAAGTCTATTTAAGTCTTAGAGTTTTTATTTTGACTTTGACTTTATTTGTCTTAGTTCATTTTCTGCTGCTATAACAGAATACCACAGAGTAGGAAGTGTATAAAGAAGTTTATTTGCTCACGGTTCTGGAGGCTGGGAAGTCCAAGAGCATGGTGCCAGCATCTAGCAAGGGTCAATATATGCCAGATAGGCAGAAGGACAAGAAAGTGGGTGCAAGAGAGAGCTCACTTTTATAACAAAGCCACAGTTGCAATAACTAACCCACTCCCGGGGTAATGGCATTAATCCATTCATGAGGGTGGACCCCTCATAACACAATTGCCCCCCAGGGCTCTACCTCTTAACACTGCCAAAATGGCAACCAAGTTTCTAACATATGAACTTTTAGAAGACGCATTCAAACCACAGCAGTAGCTTTGCCTTGTATTTTTGCCTTATTCTACTTATTCTTTCTTAGATAAATAATTTGCCTTATAAACCAGTCTAAGCAAATATCAGTATTTTTTATTCTATTCTTTTCTTTTAACTTGGCGTTTATTTCATTTGAAATGGTTTAGCTTGGCTGATAGGATGACCTAAGAATTAGGACATCCAGTATTTTTACCTTCGGTCATTTAACAAGCATGTAATGCCTCCTGGCACTGGGGATACAGTGCCTAATTTTGTGACCTTGGCCTAGTTGCTTTAAGCTCCCTGTGCCTGGGTAGTGGATAGTTCAGAAAACTGAGTGCCTGCCATGCCCTCTGGCCTCTACAAGGAGCAGGATGGCCACAGGTCTGCTGCTTCTTGTTTGGAGGTCCCTCGTCTTTGTGTGAGGAGCCTGTCCTTGTTGTGTCAGGCATTCCCCACGACCATTCTGGCTTCAGTGATTCACCACAAGGACACAGAGGACTCAGCATCTAGTAGTACTCACGGCTATGATTTATTATAGCAAAAGGATAGAAAGCAAAATCTGCAAAGGAAAAGGGCACATGGGGTGAATTTGGAGGAATGAGGCACAGCCGAGCATCCTCTCCCAGTGGAGTCCCACAGGGCACACTTAATTCCCCCAGCAGTGAGTCGTGACAATGCATATGAAGTGTTGTCAACCAGGAAAGCTCATTAGACTCAGCTTCCTTCGGTTTCTATTGGGGGCTGCGCATTTAGGTAGCCTCTGCCCAGCACGTACCAAAGTTCCAGACTTCCAGAAGGAAAACGTTGTTTGTACAAACATTTAAGCCTCAGTGAGCTGACCTTGTGAATTCTCAAAATGATGGCAGCTCTTCGTGAAATTCAAGTTCCCAGATGCCAGTCAAGAGCCAACCTTGCAAACAGGCCTCTCTAGGGATAGCAGTCCATTACTGAATGGCAGGGATCGATGCTTAAAGCAAAAGCAACTCCAACAGACAGGACGTGAGGAAGCCACCAGCTATGAAGTATGAAGTAGTACAATGAGGCTCTGCCCATCCATTTTAGGCAATTGCTATAAACGAACCGCAGAATGCTCACAAAATTTGGAAACACTGTTCTGCAGCTTGCTTTTTTTCATTCAATAGTCTTTCAAGGATGACACTCCATGTCAGTTTCAACTGTCATTTAACAGTTTAATTGTACTCCGTGGCATAGATATACTATATTTCACCATCTTTTATTGATAGACATTTTGCTAATTACTTTTTAAATGGTTAAAATGAAGGAAGATATTTAAGAATTTATCTATTTCATAGATATTTTCTACACATTTAGTAAGCACATAACACTTTTCCTCTTTCTAGCCTGTGACCCAAACAACAAACGCTTTCGTCAAATCAAGGACCAGATTCTAACAGACTCTCGGTACAATCCCAGGATCCTCTTCCAGCTGCTATTGGATACTGCACAATTTGAGTTTATACTCAAAGAGGTAAAAATATTTGAATGAATATCACCACAGTCTTAGCTTTTTTATGCTTAAAAATATTAAAAAAAAAAAAAAAGACTAGGATTACTTGCTCTGTCTGTGATTCAGGTACAGATTCGAGCTGTTGAGATAGTTCTTATAGTAAAAGGACAGGAATAAACATTTAACAAGCATGTAATGCCTCCTTTCACTGGGGATACAGTGATGGGGAAAGGTACACAAGATGGTAAAAGTTACAGCCTAATGGGGACTATAGACATTAATTAAAGAATCACTATAGGCCAAGTGCAGTGGTTCATTTCTATAATCCCAGCACTTTGGAAGGTCAACGTGGGCAGGTCACCTGAGGTTAGGAGTTTGAGACCAGCCTGGTCAGCAGGCTGGTGAAACCTTGTCTCTACTAAAAATACAAAAGTTAGCCAGGCATGGTGGTGCATAGCTCTAGTCTCAGCAACTGGGGAGGCTGAGGCATGAGAATCACTTGAACCTGGGAGGTGGAGGTTACAGTGAGCCAAGATCGCACCACTGCACTCCAGCCTGGGCAACAGAGTGACAGCTTGTCTCAAAAAAAAAAAAAAAAATCACACTAAGAAAAATGTAAATACAAACTCAGATATTTGCTCTGAGGGAAAGAAATGTAGTTCTCCAAGTACCTAAAATAAAGTATCCTGTTGCCTCCTGGTAGACTTGCATGAGAAGAGACACAAGAGCTTCTGAAGGGGCCTGGGGAAGGGATCTGTTGGTGTTAGCTAGAAAAAGGTAGGGAGTGTGATGCAGAACATTCCAGTGACAGGAAGAATATCAAGTCTTCTTGGGTGAGGAGGAGCATAAACAATTCAAAGACCTGAAAGACCAGTTGGCTAGAGGGGAGTGAGAGAAAGGTAGTGTGAAATGAGGCTGAAAGTTAGTCAGGAGTCAGCTCATACTAGGCCTTGCAGGACTTTGGTCTTTATCCTAGGAGCCATGAGAACCACTGAAAAGGGATTAAATAGGGTGGGTGATTAGCATTTGTACAAGGTCATCTTGAGGACTTTAAGGCATCTGAGTTCACTGAAGAAAATGGCTGAGGTTAGTCTTACCTCTAAAGAAGCCTATATGGGCATAATAAAAATGATGGGTACCTGGGAATGCCCAGGTTTTAAAACCAGTAACCCTGGGGGCTTGGATCAGGTGGGCCCAGGAACTAGCCCAGACATTTATACCCATTCGGAACAGATCCTCATCTTGCTTCAGTTTGGTTACTAGTGTACTAGATGTTTCTTTATCTTCTAGGACACTATATTCCCCTACTAAGTAGCTCAGAAAAAGTAGATGCTGACTACTAACATAATGATAATGCCCGTGCTGAGTGTTTTCAGTGATTTGTCTGGGTATAATTTTATCAAATCAGATGAATGCTGCTCCTTTTTAATCTATTAATAATTTTAATGGTTTCCCTCTGAATAGCAAATAGTTATTGAAAAGCTACTCTGTTCTTTGCTAGGTGCTGGAAATGTAAATATGAACAAAGTGTGTCCCTACCATCTAGGAGCCGTCCTGTCAGTACAGTGGGGGAAGAAAGACAGATTAAGCCAAGGTGAAAAAACAGGAAAGATCCAAGAACAGGAACCAGGTCAAAGCAAAAGTGGCCTTTCAAAGGCAAGTGAAAAAATGCCCACAAGGAAGAAATGCCCAGTCGAGCACCGTGTCTCACGCCTGTAATCCCAGCACTTTGGGAGGCCGAGGGAGGTGGATCACCTGAGGTCAGGAGTTCGAGACCAGTCTGGCCAATATAGCGAAACCCCATCTCTACTAAAAATACAAAAATTAGCTGGGCTCAATAGCATGTGCCTGTATTCCAAGCTCCTCAGGAGGCTGAGGCAGGAGAATCACTTGAACCCGCAGGCAGAGGTTGCAGTGAGCCAAGATGATGCCACTGCACTCCAACCTGGGCAACAGAGCAAGACTCTGTCTCAAAAAAAAAAAAAGAATGAAAGAAATGCCCTCCGAATAGTTGGAATTATAAACTGGAGCCCCAGGGACCCAAGAGTTCTATAGATAATATGTAGTTCAGCATTGTTGAGTGGAAATCAGGACAGACCTAGGCTATCTGACTGACCAAGCCTATATTTCTAATGATAAGTCTGTTCTCTGGAATCTATTGAAACAGAATGGACAGCTTCCTTCTGTCTATCCAGGTAAACAGGAAACAAGACAGCATAAAGGAGTACCAACTCATGAGAGGTCTTCAGGAAAGCTCTGGTAAAAAAGAAAAAAAAATACCCAATACAAATTGCTCAAAGAAATGACATATTTGAATTTCTGACATTTCAGCTTGGTTCTTTAACCTGTGCTTCCTCTCTCCTACTTCCCATCCTGCACTGTTTATAGAATCACTTTCTGAGTATGCTATAGACACAGTAATTGGACCTGTGTTTCTTCTAATCTTTATATGACAGTGCATTTCCTAATTCAGGGACCATCCCCTATCCCAAATTCCATCCTGCAAGATGTGAAACCTGCGAGTTCATGTGAATGCGTGTTTGAAGGGCTTGATGCCATGTAGTCTCTTACGAAGGCCTCAGGGTGCTCTTATGTTGTTGCTTTGCCATTGTCAAATGGCATTGATTGATCCGAGGGACTCAGAAAGTTAGGGTAGACTCTGTAAATAATTTCATTATTCCTCATCCTCTCCCTCATCATTTTGTCAATTAGTCATTCTGTCCAGATCACTAAGATTCTTCCTCTACAGGCCCTGCAAAATTCCACAGAGCCCTGATTCTCCACCTGCAGATGGAGTCTCCCTATCCCATTGCTCGGCTTTTCAAGATTCATTATGATGCTGGCAAGTGAGGAATTTCTTAAGTGAGAAATCAGTGTTCATGCCTGTTTACCTCCTAAGAACCCAGTGTAAAAAACCATCCACCCTTGTCTGAGATGGCCTGTCCTTTAGTGAGAAATAAGTATGTTTTTTAAGTTTGTTTCAGAAAAAAAAACAAAAACAAACCTAACCCTGAGTTACACCTTTTTCTTCTCTGCCCAAGACTTTGTAGAATTTAAATTTTATGAAGGAGTGAATTAGTAAACAGAATTAAGGTGGTTGAATGGCTCATACCTATAATCCCAACAGTGTGGGAGACCGAGGAGTGAGGATCACTTGAGACCGAGAGTTTGAGACACTAGCCTGGGCAACATAGCAAGACCCCCATCTCTGCAAAAAAATAATAAAGTTAACCAGGCATAGTGGTGCATGCCCATAGCCCTAGCTATTTGGGAGGCTGAGGCAGGAGGGTCACTTGAACCCAGAAGTTCAGGGTTGTAGTGAGCCATGATCACCCCACTGCACTCTAGCCTGGGCAACAGAGTGAGACCCTGTCTCTAAAAAATAAATAAATAAAAATAAACATAATCACTTGTATAATAATAAAAATAAACAAACTTGTATAATAAAACAAAGAACTTTTGTAGTTAATTTAGTTCATTCCCCAGTCATCAGAGAAGATAATACAGAGTATCCCTGACTGTTTAGAGTTGCAGACATTGTTGCCTAGAAAGAACCATAGAGCAGTGGTCACAAATTTAATCTCACATTAAAAATGCTAATTTCCAGCCCTATTCAAGACCACCTGAACCAAATCTTTAGGGGTGGGCCTTGGGAATTTGAAAACTTTAAAGCCCTCCTCCTGGTGGTGCTGATGTACAGTTGGTATGAGAACTACTGTTTTGGAGGTGGTCTGGCTTTGTCCTTGAATTTCTACAAAGTATCAGTGCCTAAGGAGATGACATCAGGGTCACTGTTAATTTACAGTGTAGCTTCTTATTTAAAATTTAAATTGGGTTTCCTCAAGCTCTCTTCATAAACTGCCTAGTCTGGATTTTCTCTTAAGTAAGTAAATCTTTTCTGTCGCTTCAACAGATGTTCAAGCAAATGCTTTCAGAAAAGCAAACCAAATGGGAGCATTATAAGAAAGAGGGTTCGGAGCGGATGACTGAGCTTGCTGATGTCTTTTCGGGAGTGAAACCCCTGACCAGAGTGGAGAAAAATGGTAATTGCTGAAGAGGAAATACTGGTGTGTTTGGAATGTATGCACAGGTTACTTGAAACCTTGGAAACTGGCAGGTTAAAAAGGCTTTATGTTCTCATTATTGCATCCTATGATATTCCCTCTTTAGTGTTGCTAATAAAGATCTGAAGGTTAGTTTTGGCTGCGTCTAGCTTTCTGCTCTCTTGGGCACTGTTCATATCCTTTCTAGAGTTCAGGTTTTGTATCTTATCTTTGAAACATGAGGTTAGGCTAAACCAGGGGTTTTGGTAACTCCAGTTCATAGACAAGGGTTTAGAGAGTCACAGCTGGCCTTCACCTCCATGGTATGCAGAACTAATGTGTCAGTTTATGTGATTTGGGGAAAGGGGGGAAAGGATCTATAACTCTCATGATCTTCTCAAGAAGGATACATCATCCAAGAATGTTAGTAATATACCAGCATAGATGAGAGCTAAAATTCTTCTGGTCTCGCTTGATTCTTGTTCACCAATGCACCTGGTATCTAGTGGCAGAAGAAGGTACTGCAGACTAGTTTTGAAAAAACACAAACTCAGATTTTACTTTAATGATTTTGATCCTACTTCTTCTAGGAAATTTTATTTACAGGAAAGTTCTGGCACCATTTCACATTTTTATAAATAAGAAATTTCTAACTGCCCCCAAAAAACCATTCTGAATTTTATGGCGACAATTTTTTTAATGGTTAATTTTGTTTTAACTATCCGATCGATTTCTGATGAAGTTAATTTTACTGTAGAATTGCTTAGTAGTGTAGCTTCTTATTTAAAAACTATTATTTTTAATCAGTATGAGCTTGTGATTACTGTATTTTGGCTTTTGTTTATTTCTTTGATGCTGAGTGGTTGGGCAAAAATATATTTCCAAATTGTATTATTGTTCCTATAGGGAAAAGTCAGCCAACATATAATGATGTGATATAAACTAGAAACATGTTTTGCAGGTCACCATATTGTTATATGAAACCTGAAGTCTAGAATGAATATTATGGTTATCATATTGTGATCTGCAAAACAATCACGTGTAACAATCTGACCCCATTAGCTGTCTAGAATCAGTGCATTAATCTCTGTGATAATTTCTTTTAGGCCCTTAAAAATGCCAACTTTGTTTCAGAGATGAAATAACAATTTTACATTTTTTTTCCGGCTGTATAGTTTATTACAGCTTAGGACATACTTTCATAATTTTTTCTCACCTTACAACCCTGTAGGATACACATCTTAATCCTTATTCCATATATATAAGGAAACTGAGGCTTAAGCATGGAATCATTTGCTGAAGGTACAAAGGTGAAGAGCCTGGGTCTTGCTCATCTCAGACCCCAAATTTCATGCTCTTCCTACTACTCCATCGCTGCCCCTCAGCCCTAAAAAAATCTTCAAAATTATGAGTGTTCATCATGCTAATTCTTGAAATAACTTAGATCATAAGTAAGTAAGGCCTTTTAATAATGTGGAACCACCCCATTGATAAACAAAAATTTTAGGGGATCAACTTGGTGAGGTAAATAGAGTTTTTGAACTTGGACAGACAATTGTAAGTCCTGGCTCCGCCATTTAGTGTCACCCTGCATAACATTCTCAGTTTCTCTGAGCATCAGCCTCTTTATCTGGGAAATGGCTAACAAATTCCACCTCCCTATATTGCTGTGAAGATTAAATACTTAGAACTTTGCCTGACACACTGAGGGTACTCAGAGCATGTGGACACCCTTCTCTTTCTCTACTGTATGAAATGTCTGCCGGTTCAGAAGTGCAAATGGCACCCCCTGCATTGTTCAGACGTCCCTGTGACTCACCAGTCACACCTTATACTTCTGTCTTATTGGTCTCTTCTTTGCCCTCCAAGATATGCTCTTGTCATTCTTGCCCTGAAGCCTCTGCCTGTGTCTGCCTTTCATCTGGATACAATACCCTTCATCTCTCCGATGATCCGGATCTTTACCTTTCCTCGCTTCGCCAGAAAACTCTCCCTGGTAACTAGGGACATCCTTCAGTTCCCTTCCAACTCTTCTCCACTGCCACTACCACCTCTACACTTACCGCTTATATAGCATGTACTTGAGCCTTTAGTATTTGTCTGCCAAGTGTTATAGACTAAGCTATTTATGTAGAAAGTTTATTCTACTATGTCGCATGCTCCAGGCATTTTTGCCATTTAGAAAATTCCTAGTGTTAGGCCCATGGCAAAAGCGCTGAGGAACTGAATTTGTAAAAGATTATTTAGTTAAATTCAAAGCCACAGCTACAGGAATTCGAGGATTTCAGTAGTCTTTTCTTATTTCTGTATTACTAGAAAACCTTCAAGCTTGGTTCAGAGAGATCTCAAAACAAATATTGTCTTTAAATTACGATGATTCTACTGCTGCGGGCAGAAAAACTGTGCAACTGATACAAGCTTTGGAGGAGGTAAGGAAAGGCTTTTTAAATGAAGTTTCTTGGATCGTGAATCACACCTTATGACCCACCCAGCAGTCTGTTCCTGTAAATATATCTGAGAGACTATTTCATCAGAAGTAAAAGCAATGTGAATTAATATGTTTCCTGTAACAGATAGTGTCCTAAATTTGGGGAAATAAATGACTAGTATGAAGAGAATGGTAGCAAAAATTACAATATTTTAACTTGAGGAAACATGTAATCTTAGAAACATAATTATAAAAATAACATAGAAGCATTGGGCAAATTGTGATAAGGAGGTAAAAGCAAAAACAAAATTGCATGTGTATACCATTTTTAGGGTTGTAAAAAAGTGTGTGCCTTGGGGAAAAAAACCAGAAAGGAATACATAAAAAAAATAATAATAATTATATAATGATCATATGCTTGTAAGTGGTATATTTTCTTTTCTGAAAAAGTAGTTTATTGTTTTTCTTTCAACTCATAAATGATTGTACGAAAAAAATTATACCTCACCACTCTTAAATTTTAATTGTGTATTTAACTAGATTTAAAATGATAACTAAAAGCAGCAGAAAAATAACCATAAACTCTTTTTTTTTTTTTTTTTTGAGATTCAATCTAGTTCTGTCACCCAGGCTGGAGTGCAGTGGCGCCATCTCAGCTCACTGCAACCTCCACCTCCTGGGTTCCAGCGATTCTCTTGCCTCAGCTTCCCGGGTAGCTGGGACTATAGGCGCCTGCCACCACGCCCAGCTAATTTTGTATTTTTAGTAGAGATGGGGTTTCACCATGTTAACCAGGCTGGTCTCGAACTCCTGACCTCAGGTGATCCACCTGCCTCAGCCTCCCAGAGTGCTGGGATTACAGGCATGAGCCACCGCACGTGGCCAACTCCATTATTCAAAACATCATTTTTACTCATAATCTATAACCCTATCTAATTGATATGATTATATATTTTTAGAGATATAATTAATACTGAAATCGTCAGAAGTAGTGTGCTTTATTTGAAGTGTTTTCAAGAACAAATGAGCACCACAGGGTCCATTCAGGGTTTTTAAATTAAGTGTATTTCTGTAACACAGGTTCAAGAATTCCACCAGTTGGAATCCAATCTGCAAGTATGTCAGTTTCTTGCCGATACTCGAAAGTTTCTTCATCAGATGATCAGAACCATTAACATTAAAGAGGAGGTTCTGATCACGATGCAGATCGTTGGGGACCTTTCTTTTGCTTGGCAGTTGATTGACAGGTAATGTAGGCAGTGCTGACATTTGCTATAGATGAAAGGCCCTGGGAACATCTTCTTACCATCTCTCTTCTTTTTACAGTTTCACATCTATCATGCAAGAAAGCATAAGGGTAAATCCATCCATGGTTACTAAACTCAGAGCTACCTTCCTAAAGGTAAGCAAAACACAGTGAGATTCTCTGTTACTAGGAAAGAGTTGGCCTTCATTCATACCTCGTTCATTAATTCAGCCCAAGATTTTATCCTTTTAGGAAGGTAAATAATTTCAATATTTTTATAGACTGAAATTGTTAGCAGTTTTTCCATGAGATCATAGTTTCAAAGATGCCAGAAATATTTAAAGTTTTAATTAATATAAGTTGGAATGTCTTCAGGAATACTGTTTTATAAGTTGGAATATCTTCAAGAATGCTATTTTTAAGTGAAGAGTAGTTTTATCTGTGTACTAAAAATGTGAGTCTTTTGTGTCCTTTATTCCCTAGGCATGAATTAAGTCCTTTTACTTATTCATTCAAAAAATTACTGAGCCTCTGCTACAAACTAGTATTAATATCTACAATAACAGGGAATATTGGTGAAAAATAGGCGCAGCCCGTGCTCTCATAGTAATTTCACTTCGTGGTAAATGAACAAAGAATCTACTCAGTGTCTTCTTTTATTTATTTATTTATTTATTTATTTAGAGATGGAATCTTGCTTTGTTTCCCAGGCGGGAGTGCAGCTCTGCCTACCAGTTTCCAGCAATTCTCTTGCCTCAGCCTCCCAAGTAGTTGAAATTATAGGCGTTCACCACCATGTCCAGTTAATTTTTACTATTTTTAGTAGAGATGGGGTTTTACCATGTTGGCCAGGCTGGTCTTGAATTCCTAACCTCAAATATTCCTCCTGCCTTGGCCTCCCAAAGTGCTGGGATTACAGGTGTGAATCACCAAGCCCAGTCTACTCAATGTCTTCTGACAGAGCTACCATGTACCATATATATCAATTCTGAGATGCACCATTTTTTGGGAGGTGGGGGTGAGAGGGATGGGGTTTTACTGTGTTGCGCAGGCTGTATCTCAAACTCCCAGGCTCAAGCGATCCTCCTGCCTTAGCCTCCCAAGTAGCTTGCTTTATAGGCGTGCACCATGCGCCTGGCTACTACAACTTTTTTCATATTTTAACATTCCTGTAACTGGGGGTAGGTTTTATCGTTGATGGCATATCATAGTTTAGTTGTCAGCATTTAATTTTTTTCTGAGTGACATATAAAATAATGGCACTTCTTTTTTTTTTGAGACAGAGTCTCGCTCAGTCGCCCAGGCTGGAGTGCAGTGGCGCCATCTCGACTCAGCCTCCCCAGTAGCTGGGACTACAGGCGCCTGCCACCACACCCGGCTAATTTTTTTGTCTTTTTTAGTAGAGACGGGGTTTCACTGTGTTAGCCAGGATGGTCTCAATCTCCTGACCTTGTGATCCACCCGCCTCTGCCTCCCAAAGTGTTGGGATTACAGGCATGAGCCACCGCGCCCGGCCAATAATGGCACATCTTACGCTTGACGGCATATTAGATTGGACGGATTCAGTAGTGCGTCAGTCAGAATGTCTTGATTTCCACACAGGAGTAGCTATCTTCTGTGGCACGGTGGCTCTCAAACTTGAGCATGCATCAGAATCACCTGCGGGGCTGGTTGTAACACAGATTGCTGGGCCCCACCCCCAGGGTGTCCGACTAAGTCAGTGTGGAGTGGCACCCAATAATTTGCATGTCTAACAAGTTCCCAGGTCATGCTGAAGCTAGCGGTCCAGGGAGCACAGTTTAAGAACCACTGCCATTACAGTTAACTAGGGTTTTTCAAAAACTGTATTGTCAGTAACTATTAGTGATACTGATGAGACTCAGTGGTTGTTGCCCTCTGTTGGGTAAAACCCAAATGTTTTGTTGTATGTTACATTTTCTGGAAAAGAAGATTTCTAGGACTCTTTTTGAAACAGAGAAACAGATATGCCTTATTTTTCTTCCAGCTTGCCTCTGCCCTGGATCTGCCCCTTCTTCGTATTAATCAGGCAAATAGCCCGGATCTGCTCAGCGTGTCGCAGTACTATTCTGGAGAGTTGGTATCCTATGTGAGAAAAGTAAGAAATGCATCAGGGTGATATTTACTCTTACCAGATTACTGCTGTTTTGAATACAAAAAGTATGCTTAGGCCCCCAAAAAGTATATCCGTGTCTCTTTCCCTTTTAAAAATCGGATTCCAGAAATTTGCAACACCTAAAAATAAACTTATTGCTACTGTGGATGTACAGATGTTTTTACTTGCCAGGAACTTTTATTTCTGTGTTTTAAATGTTGATGGTATTTACGTCTATTTTATAGATGTAGAAACAGAGATTATAATAGTTTCTTCAAAATCACAGAGCCATATCTGGTAAAAGAGCCAGATCTAGATCCAGCATCTCCCAGTCACAGCCCAATTCAGGTTTTCATGGGAATTTTGATTCTTGTTTTAATAACTTCTGATGGAGCATGAAGCCAGACAGGCCTAAATTCAAAGTTTACTGGTGTTACATACTAGCCGAGTCCTCTATAATGATGTTACTTAACATTTTTGAACCTCGATCTTTTTAAAATCTGTAAAGTGGGAATGATACGGTTTTTTGCAGCATTGTTAGAAGGATTAGCTTTATATTCTGTAAGCAATTAATATTTAAAGGAATGGAGCCCTGTGCCTGTTAGCAGTTATTTAAACAGCTCTTTTACATTTTTCAGCATCCCCCTATATAGATAAATTGCTGTCATTTACTGCAATCCTAATATTTGTCAGCCAAGAAAAGTAAAACGGATGTTCATTGAGTTTCCTTCTGTCCTTTTCACTGAAGGTTTTGCAGATCATCCCAGAAAGCATGTTTACATCTCTTCTAAAGATCATAAAGCTTCAGACTCACGACATTATTGAAGTGCCTACCCGCCTGGACAAAGACAAGCTGAGGGACTATGCTCAGCTGGGCCCACGATACGAGGTACTGTGTCCTCTGACTTCTGCCTTTTCATATTAAAAACTAAGTCATGAAACATCACAGGCCTGTGTCGCCTGCCGTATTCTGGGGACCACCAGACCAATTCTGACTTGTTTTCTCACATTTGCAATGGTAAACATGTTTTACGATTTTAGTATAATCACACCTTTTATTCTTGACATTTTCCTGGTGTCATTTAAGGCCTTATTCGCCTCAGTATTCTCAGGGGAAATGGAGCTTAGCTGGCCACTTTTTTCTAAAACAGTCTTGCTAAAGCAGCCCTTGTTCTTTTTGAACTAGATTACCTGACTTCTCATATCATGTTCCTGCTTTTTGAGCAGCTCAAAATAATCTATATTCCATTAACCATTTCCTATAGGCGGATTTTAAGCTCACTCAGTAATAAACACCTCTGATTTTTTTCTCCCTGAACTTAGAATTTAAAGACATCAAAAGTAAAATCAAGTGAAGATTAAAAATATGATATACAGTGTCAATTTCCCATTCTGACACAAGTCCAAGAAATATGTCAGGGACTTAGATTATCAAGCTTGATATTTCCATGTTTATTCTGATTCAGCAATATAGCTAGCAGTTGTCTACCTTGTCAATGCCTGCTGGTGTTGCTTGCAAATAATTGGGAGGCTAGGGAAGGGGAGGTTACCTTCTCAGTCTCATAGTCTTTTCTAGCCAGAAGGGCCCATCTAGATCATTGAGTTCTGTCCCAAATTTTAGACATGAGAAAATGAAGCCTAAAGGAGAAATGCTTTGTCAAACGTGAAAGAATGAACTGATGTCTTCTGACTCGGTTACCCAATGTGTCTAACTGTGGGCTTTCAGTTATACCATAGAGCCTCATTTCTGTCCAGAACATGTGGACACAGGTGTCCTAAAGCTGCAGGTTCATTTCCTGTTATCTTTGCTCATTCCAGGACCATTAGCCAATGATTTCTGATTTCCCGGAAATGATGGGTCTTTTATCTGAAGTATTTTTCATACCTCTTTTTCTTTGTTATAGGTTGCCAAGCTTACTCATGCTATTTCCATTTTTACTGAAGGCATCTTAATGATGAAAACGACTTTGGTTGGCATCATCAAGGTAACAGTTTTGTTAGTCTGCGTGGCCTGGTACCATGACTCTTAGCTGTTTGGATTTTTGTGGTAACTATCATGTGGGCAAAAGGGAGTGACATCATCTTGCTGTTTCACATTCCAGTTTCGGTCTTCATTTTACTCATTTATTTTATTTTATTTTTTTTTTTTTTGAGACGGAGTCTCACGCTGTTGCCCAGGCTGGAGTGCAGTGGTGCAGTCTCAGCTCACTGCAACCTCCACCTCCCGGGTTCAAGTGATTCTCATGCCTCAGCCGCCCATGTAGTTGGTACTACAGGTGCACAACACCACACCCAGCTAAGTTTTGTATTTTTAGTAGAGACGAGTTTCACCTTGTTGGCCAGGCTGGTCTCAAACTCCTGACCTTAAGTGATCCATCTGTCTTGGCCTTTCAAAGTGCTGGGATTATAGGCATGAGCCACAGTGCCCGACCCGTTTTACTCACTTATTGATGGAGGAAGAGAAAGCGTTGTAATCTATTTCTCTTAATACCTGAAGGTAGTGGGAATTTCTTTATCTTGTAGTTCTGCAGAAAATGTATGGTACTAGTACGGTTTTACCAAAGAGTTGTTTAAATCTAAGAAAAATATATTTGATTGAATTTTGGGAAAAGCAAAAAAAAAAATTCAATTTCCTTAGGCAAAATTGCTTTCTTCTCTCTCTCTCTTTTCCTTCCTTCATTTTTAGTATTTTTATTTCACACCCCAGGTACAGAGAGCTAAGATAATCATATCCCTCTTTTAACAGACCACTGTCATCAATGGGGCATGCAAGCTCCTCTCATCTTTTGTTTGTTTGGTTTTTTCTTCTCCTGGATCCCTGCTTCCATTTCCGTTACCTGTAGCACTAACTTTGTGTGTTTCGTAAATGTTCCTAAATATGCAGGTATTCTTGTTTTTAGCATATGGCATTATTTGATGTGTGCATGTACTTTTGATTTATCTCAACCATATTGTGCTCTAAGTCTTATTCTTTTTCCAACTTCTGTTACTGGTTATTGCTTTTGCAATTTATTTATATTGCTATAGGTCAGATAGTAGGTTACCTTTTACTGCTGCATAGAATTCCACATTTTTCTTAACCATCCAGCTTGGGACAGACATCTATGCCCCCCATTATCACAACCAATGTCATGATGAACGTCTCTGAGCATATCCCTACTCCAGACCTGTGCAAGAATTCCTCTGAAATCTACATTCTTTTCAAGTGGCCGCAGACCAATCCATAGTACGAATGCACCATGGTGCATTTACCATTCCACTACTGATGGATGTTGAGATACAAGTGTTTCTTGACTTACAATGGGGTTACATCCCAATAAACTCATCACAAGTTGAAAATATCAGAAGACCATTGGGACTTAACAGCTTACATCTTCGCCAATACTTGATATTATTCATTTTCTAATTTTGCTTTCCCAAGAGGTATAAAGTAGTATCTCATTGCTTTTTTAATTTGGAATGCTGTGGTAAGTAGTGATGGGCCCATTCGTATAGTTTATGGTGCTTTTCTTTATTTTTCTATATATCTGACATCAGTAGAATCTGAACATTCCTAATTGCCATATTAATATTTGCAGTATTAAAATCAAAGAAAATAGAGGAAATGAACCTAAATGGAACTTTGGTATGTGTTTTCTGGAAGTATGCTAAAAGAAATACCATTGTAGTTCCTAGAATATTAACAGAATTTGCTAAACATGGTTTAGGCCTGATCTCAGGTGAATTCAGTTGATGTGCAGAGAATGTACATGCATTTTACTCACTTCTTACACACAGGATGATAAATCCTAGGACTGCAAAGTGACCACTATAAGAAGGATGTAATAAAACCTAATACAGGTAATTAACAATAATTATCAACAGAAAGACTGCTTGGTAAAATATTAATCTTTTCCCACAATCTTTCAGATAATAACAGCAGAAGGAATATCCTGCTGACCAACTCCATTCAACCCAGTAGACTCTCTCTGCTAGTCTACCAATAGCAACTAAGGGCTTTTAAAAGTAATCCTGTGGCCCTCACTGATCTTTAACCTTAGAGTGTTGAGGTTGTATTTCAAACACTTATAAAAAGTGTAGGTTCAATTTGGTTGATATGACTTAGAACAAGTGAGATACACACAGAGATGTAAGCATTCATTGTTAGAGGCAGCAAAAAAAAAAAAAAAGAAAAGAAATATACATGGTCTCGAACTTACGATGATTCAGCTTCATGATGATACCCATACTGGTTTTCACTTTCAGTACACTATTCAATAAATTACATGAGATATTCAATACTTTATTATAAAATAGGCTTTGTGTTGGATGATATTGCCCAACTGTAGGCTAATGTAAGTGAGCACATTTGAGGTAGGGGAAGCTAAGCTATGGTGTTTGGTAGATTAGGTATATTCAGTGCATCTTTGACTTCTGATATTTTCAACTTATAATGAGTTTATTGGAATGTAACTCCATCTTAAGTCAAGGAGCATCTGTAATCTAAACATCCATCAGTAGGGGAATGGTTAAATATTCAATGGTGCATTCGTACTGTGGATTGGTCTAGAGCGATTCAAAAAGAATTTACTACTGGAAAATCTTCAAGATGGAAAATGAAAAAAGCAAATTGCAGAAAAACATGTATGTATGTATATGTATGTGTGTGTGTATATATTTACAGTGTGTGTGATATACATGCATACATCTGTGTGTATATATGTATAATGCATGTGTGATATACATGCGTGTCTCTGTACATATATATGTATATGATCCCATTTAGATTTTTGAAATTAAATATATGTTTAAGCATGGATATTTTTGTATATAAATGAATAGAGAAAGGTCTGGATGATCCATATGAAAACAGTTACTTTTGTTAACTTCAGGGGAAGGGAATAGAAATGTGAGGAAGGGGCTGTGTGAAGATGGCTTTCTCTCAGCTGTGAACACTTCCACAGATGAGTGAGAATCCGGGAAGGATTAGAAAAGCTGCATGAGATCTTTAGATTCACGAAAGCCTTGAACTCTTTCACTAAATCTGTTCTTATAAGGAATATTTACTTGAAAGCTTCATGATACTTCTTTGACTCTGTACTCATTGATTATGTCTTTATAATTTATCTTTTTATTGTATAATAAAGCACAGATGCTGAAAACTAAAAAAAGAATAGCCTGTTGGGTTATTACAAGGTAAACACCAGTCATTCTGACTACCACTTAAGTCAAGAAATAGGATTTAGCCAGCCCCACTCCTGAAAGCCCCTCATGCACTCTGACCTAATCTCAGGCCTCCTGTATATAGTTTTATTATCCAGTGAAACTATATGTCATTAATTTCCAGACTATAGCTTAGACTTGCCCCTTTGAAAAATGATGTTATGTCTTTTAAATGTTTTTTGATCTACAGATTTCTTCTTCTTCTTCTTCTTCTTCTTTTTTTTTTTTTTTTTTTTTGAGACAGAGTTTCACTCTTGTTGCCCAGGCTGGAGTGCAATGGTACAATCTCAGCTCACCACAAGCTCCGCTTCCGAGTTCAAGCAATTCTCCTGCCTCAGCCTCCCTGCTAGCTGGGACTACAGGCATGTGCCACCATGCCTGGCTAATTTTGTATTTTTAATAGAGACAGGGTTTCTCTATGTTGGTCAGGCTGGTCTCGAACTCCTGACCTCAGGTGATCCGTCTGCCTCAGCCTCCCAAAGTGCTGTGATTACAGGCGTGAGCCCCCGCACCTGACCCTCCTTTCCTTTCTTTCCCTATAATTCATCTGTTGAAGAACACAGGGCCTTTCACCTTCAGTTGCTCCAAAGTCCGGATTTCCCTGACTGAATGATCTTGACGTAGTTTAACGTGTTTCTCTGACTTTTGTGTTTTGCAACTCCTATTGCAGTTGTCTTATTTGAAATTTAAATATAATCAAAACCAGATGGAACCCATTAATTGCCTTTATGACTTTTTAAAATAATGGTTCTTTACAAATTAAAAGTAAAAGAAACAAGTCTCAGAGAATTCAGGGGAGTCTGTAACAACCATTTGATGTTTTATGGATCTGGTAAGAGCCTTTTTTAAGGAATAACAAAAGCTTTTTCATTACAGATGAAATAATTAGCAAAATCAGCTTGTAGAGTTAGATAGCAGATTTGCTTTCCTATTTTGTCTCCCTAATTCCAAGAATGCTGAAAGAAAAGATAATTATTCAATTTACAGAGTGACCCAAACTCATATCTAAGTTTGTTCATATGGATATAAGGTGCCCAGAAATAAAATCTAAAGGAAGAACATGCATCTGTAAATTCAGTCGTAGGTCCTTCATCCCGCCCCCTGGAAAAGGCACTTTTTACTGTTAATGCATTAATTAGAATGTGAGGCCATTTAAAACTTTCCTTATTCACCATCTTTGAAATGTCATGTTGTAAAATTATCATCATGAACTTTGCTGAAATAAACAGAGTCCTAAAAAGGTGACAGGTTTAATAATTCCATCCAAGCTGTGCAAGATCACAGGAGCAGGAAAGGAAAAAAATTCACATCATTTAGTGAGGAGGTGGAAAATGCTCCACTGCAGATTCTGGAGGCCATCTTTCCTCTGGATTTCATCAGGACTGAATTTTTCATAACTATCATTTAATACTTTGATTGGCACTTAGGTGGATCCAAAGCAGTTGCTGGAAGATGGAATAAGGAAAGAGCTTGTGAAGCGCGTTGCCTTTGCCCTGCACAGGGGACTGATATTCAACCCTCGAGCCAAGGTACCCAGGGACCAGAATGGGCCTGTCCTCTTCTCCACCCAGCTTGCAGCATGGACTAGAATGCCATTTTTAACCTATCGTGAACAAGACCTTACCTCCTAGCTAATGTATATCAAATATGTGATTTTCAACACAAACAGCTGATGTGCTTTTTAATCTTATAATCCATTCATATTATAAATTTACAGTATAAATATGAAATTTAGATTTTATGTTTAAAAGTTCATATTTTTAAAACCAGTGCTTCTTTCCTCCACCTACTGATCCCTATTTCAAAGTTAAACTGATGTTTATGATTCAGAATTATTTCTTATAGTTAAAAGAATTTGCTAACCCTAAAGCAGATAGAAACTTATAAAGGTTGTAATTTTTTATTTTGCTTTATCTGCTACGGAATATGGTCATTTTTCTCAGGAGAAAAAAAATAGGCCTGAAATTTCTATTTAGGGCATTTATTATCATAGTAAATTCAATTTAAAATGTTTTAAGTATTCTGAGACTAGATACATGTATTAAATGACAGAGAAATCATAGTCTTTCATTTATTTCTTTCTTTATATGAGGCTTCCTTCCCAAATGAATGAAATAATTTCTTTGCTGAATGTCTGACATCAGTTGTCAGTCATCCTAGATGAAGTAGGAAATGAGTATTTCCAAAACTTAAAGTATCACTGAAACTATGACTCTGATCTCTTAGCTGCTGTACTATTTATTTATTTATTTATTTATTGAGACAAGTCTTGCTCTGTATTTATTTATTTATTGAGACAAAGTCTTGCTCTGTCTCCCAGGCTGGAGTGCATTGGCATGATCTCGATTCACTGCAACCTCCGCCTCCTGGGTTCAAGCGATTCTCGTGCCTCAGCCTCCCGAGTAGCTGGGATTATAGGCACCTACCATCATATCTGGCTAATTTTTGTATTTTTGACGGGGTTTCACCACATTGGCCAGGCTGGTCTTAAACTCCTGACCTCAAGTGATCCACCCATCTCAGCCTCCCAAAGTGCAGAGATTACAGGCATGAGCCCAGCCTATTTTTTATTTTTTTAAGATTAAGTCTCCCTCTGTCGCCTAGGTTGGAGTGCAGTGGCACAGTCTCAGCTCACTGCAGCCTCCGCCTCCCAGGTTCAAGCAATTCTCCTGCCTCAGCCTCCCAAGTAGCTAGGATTACAGGTGCGTACCACACCTGGCTAATTTTTCTATTTTTTTTAGTAGAGTCGGGGTTTTGCCACATTGGCCAGGCTGGTCTTGGACTCCTGACCTCAAGTGATCTCCCTGCCTCAGCCTCCCAAAGTGCTGGGGTTACAGGTGGGAGCCACTGCACCTGGCCCGCTATACTATTTAAGGTCTAATTAGATATTAGAATTAATAGTAGACAATCTACTCCAGTGTAAGAGCCTTGTGTTTCACCTTTTCCACAGCCAAGTGAACTGATGCCCAAGCTGAAAGAGTTGGGAGCGACCATGGATGGATTCCATCGTTCTTTTGAATACATACAGGACTATGTGAACATTTATGGTCTGAAGATTTGGCAGGAAGAGGTATCTCGTATTATAAATTACAATGTGGAGCAAGAGTGTAATAACTTCCTAAGAACGAAGGTATCTAATAAATTTTAAAATTCTTGACGATATTTGTTTAGAGTACACATCCCAAACCTCAGAAATGTCAACAAGAACGTTTATTTATTTACTAAAACTCTGTAAACACTAGATAGTCTCAGTACCTTCAGAGTATGTTCAGGAGCCAGGAGGGTTGCAGAAAAGTGGACATGGCACGTGACCTCTGGGAGCTCATTGTCCTAAGAAGGCAAACATCATTAAATGGCTACAGAATGAAGCTGTTTGTTGTTAATTGTTATAACCCAAGTGATTGACAGTTCAAAAGACTTTTAGGACTCCTTTGTTTGGGTTCGGCAGGGTGCATACTGAGGAGTGGAATTACTGGGACCTATAATGGGTAGTTCTATGCTTAACTTATTGAGGAACTACCAAACTGTGTTCCACAATAACGGCACCATTTTACATGCCCAACAGCAGTGTACGAGGGTTCCAGTTTCTCCATGTCCTAACCAACGCTTGTTATTTTCAATTTTTAAGATTACAGTCACCCTAGTGCACATGAAGGTATCTCATCATGGTTTTGATTTGCATTTCTCTAATGGCCAATGATGTTGAACAGCTTATTGGCCATTTGTATGTCTTCTTTGGAAAAATATGTATAAAAGTCCTTTGCCCATTTCTTTAATTGGGTAAAAAAAGAATATCAAATGCATAAGTGCCAAAACTGAGAAGCTGATTTTAGTAAGTAGTTAACAAGGAGCCACTCTGCAAGTTTTTATGTGGGAACTGACATGATTTAGGTGACATTTTCAAAAGTTTAAGTCTATTCCAGACTTATGACATTTTGGATTTTTATATTACATGGATGCATGTCAACTCATAGGACAGAAAGCCGGAAGTTCCCATGCCTCATCTTAGTTCTCACTTCTTCTTTGTCACTTTACCTTTTCACAAATGTTTCTTTGTTTTTTATGAATGTTATATGTGATATTTCTGGGGGACTATTATTAATGCAGTTTTAGAAGTTTCCTCTTCAAAACCAAGGAAAAGGCCAGGTGCAGTAGCTCATGCCTGTAGTCCCAGCTACTTGGAGGCTCAGGCCGGAGGACTGCTTGAGCCCAGGAGGTTGAGACTGCAACAAGCTGTGATCACACCATGGCACTCCAGCCTGGGCAGCAGAGCAAGATCCTGTCTCTAAAATAAAAAACCAAGCCAGGCACAGTGGCTCACACCTGTAATCCCAGTGCTTTGAAAGGCCAAGGCAGTTGGATCACCTGAGGTCAAGAGTTAGAGACCAGCCCGTCTCTACTAAAAACACAAAAATTAGCCAGACCTAGTGGCACATGCCTATAATCCCAGCACTTTGGGAGGCCGAGGTGGGAGGATCACTTGAGATCAGGAGTTCGAGACTAGCCTAGCCAACATGGTGAAACCCCATCTCTACTAAAAATACAAAATTAGCCGGGCATGGTGGCATGCGCCGGTAATCCCAGCTACTCCGGAGACTGAGGCAAAAGAATTGCTTGCACCCAGGAGGTGGAGGTTGCAGTGAGCCAAGATCACGCCACTGCATTCCAGCCTAGGGGACAGAGCAAGACTCAATCTTAAAAAAAAACCCAAAGAACCTTTATTGTCTCTCTTTATGCAATATTGTATTTGTAAAATTCTGTGGAAAAGAGATAACTAGATTATCTTATCAAAGGTGTACTAAATATTGATGGTTTTGTTTTCTAGATTCAAGATTGGCAAAGCATGTACCAGTCCACTCATATTCCAATACCCAAGTTTACCCCTGTGGATGAGTCTGTAACGTTTATTGGTCGACTCTGCAGAGAAATCCTGCGGATCACAGACCCAAAGTAGGTGTACGTGAATTCTACAGAGCCCTGAATACTGTAGGCGGTCTCATCTGCACCTGTGTCCCTGTGGCACAGCCACTATTCTAATCACGGGGGGCCACTTGTCAACTCATATTCTGACCCTTTAGAGCAAGGGTCCCTAACACCTGCGCTGCGGACTGGTACCGGTCTGTGTCTTGCGAGAAACCAGACCACACAGCAAGAGGTGAGTGATGGGTAAGCAAGCATTACCGCCTGAGCTCCACTTCCTGTCAGATCAGTGGCAGCATTAGATTCTCATAGGAGCGTGAACTTTGCGTGTGAGGGATCTAGGTTGCGCGCTCCTTAGAAGAATCTAATCTCTTCTCCCGCCCCCCTGTCTCCACAAAATGATTCTTAGGTCAACACACAAGCACTTTTGATAGTAACAACTGTTTATTGAACACTTACCTATGCGCTCTTCTAAGCACATTATACACATCCAGTCGTTAACCCATTTACAGCAATCTTATGAGATAGGCATTATTCTTATTCCCATTTTAAAGATGAAGTAACTGAAGCACAGAAAAGCTTAGTCATTTGCCCAGCATCACACAGTTAATAAATGGCAGACCCAGAATATATTCCAGGCCCTCTGACTCCAGAGCCCAGCTCCTAGGCACTGTACTGTGAAGGGCAGACTGCATAGCTTTGTATACAGCCAATCACTTCTTAGTCTAAAAAGAATCATTTGGAGAGGACCAGAAGATGGCATCTACAAGTTTAAGGAACTGAGAGGAAAAAGCAAATTGCTTTGTCGTCATAGTCTCAAATGTTAGGTAGCGTGTGGAGATTCTAAGTTCCTTTTTTACCAAATGGAAATGACACAAGGCCTTGTTTTGTCTCCAAACTGGAAATTTAAATGAAGGCTGCATAGAGAGACCAGTGGGCTCTGAAGTCTTCCAGCCTGACAGCTGAACCTAACCTTGTCTTGTCAGCATGATTCCAAGTCAGCAGCCTAACTCAATGGAAATAAATGTCTGAAACCAATGATATGGCACAGGGCAGGAAAAGGGGGTCAGACCAAATTTCACCTTCCTGCTCCGTTGGGTGGTCACTGGGAAGATGCCTTGGGTGCCTGAATACAGAGTTAGAAAACACAGATCATGTAACTCTGTTCTTCATATTTGGTGCCGCATGTCCTATTGAGTCCTAACATCTCTTTAAGGATGAATTCTGAGCCGTTCTGGGGTCTTTGCGTTATTTTCATTTTAGAATGACATGTCACATAGACCAGCTGAACACTTGGTATGATATGAAAACTCATCAGGAAGTGACCAGCAGCCGCCTCTTCTCAGAAATCCAGACCACCTTGGGGACCTTTGGTCTAAACGGCTTAGACAGGCTTCTGTGCTTTATGATTGTAAAAGAGTTACAGGTGAGCCTTTTGACTTTCATGCCTGTTTTCTGCCACCCTGGGGGAGAGGCAAGAACATATCTTGGCCAGTTTGAACTCACTTCACCTTTCTTCCATGATTTCTTACACTGACTTTAGGCATATGATACCTACTGGGTAGATAGGAGCTGGAGATAAACTAGAATTTATTTGGCCAGCATAGTACTTTTAGGATTAGACTGTTTTTGTGAGTTTCCACTTGGGAAGATAAGACTTTTTAATCCTTGAAACCAGTGAGTTCTCCTAGCAAGGGGTGTTTCTAATAGGAACCTGAAGTTGCTTCTCTTTGCAGTCATGCTATTTAGAGGTTTTGTGTGACGTAGGCCCAGTCTCTGTTCTGCATAGCATTTTAGGTAACTGGAGTACTTGCTTGTTTAATTCATTATGTTTGGTTCTTTGACCATGCCTTCTTGTTTTCAGAATTTCCTCAGTATGTTTCAGAAAATTATCCTGAGAGACAGAACTGTTCAGGACACTTTAAAAACCCTCATGAATGCTGTCAGTCCCCTAAAAAGTATTGTAGGTGAGTGTCCTGAAACTAGCCTGAGGTGGGGATGACACAGTAGCCTTTACGAATGTACTAAAGAGAAAATTGTGTTTTAACTTTTCAGCGAATTCAAATAAAATTTATTTTTCCGCCATTGCCAAAACACAGAAGATTTGGACTGCGTATCTCGAGGCTATAATGAAGGTATGTTGTAGGAGAGAGGGTGACAGCCAATACTTACATTTTTTAATTTTTCGTTTTCTTGCAACTTTGTTGCCCAAAGAAAGCTACTCTTCTTTCTTTTGTCATTAAATCAAAAATATTTTAATACTTCAGTTTATCATTTTAAAATTCATTTTGTTTATCTCCCTTTCTGGATCTGTTCTTGACTAGGCTTTTTAGGAGCCTAGTGTTTCCCTTTTGTTCAAGAAAACTGGCTCTTTGTAAAATGCCTTTTGGGTAGAGGTGCTTTTATATATGAAAATGAAACTTTCCCTTGCACAGTAATACTCCCTTCTTACATAACAAAGTTCATTTATACACACTTCATCTGCTCCATGCTGCTGTTAGAACAGAACGTTGTCTCTCTCCCCTCTTGTGTCTGCGTAGATGTTAGGGAGCCAGGTTCTTTGGGGCATAAATTATCCTTGTACTATGCATAAAGCACTTTTACTTTGGAAATGAATAAGAAAGACAAATGAAGAGATTAATTTGCTGGATGGAAGTCTACTTTATTTTATAATCCAGCTGCCTACTTTCCTGCCTTGACTCAGCAGCGGGAGCGCCCAGGGACCCCTGTGTCTTCTGCGAGTCTTCTTTCGTCCTCTGATAATCTGAGATCATCAACGGCCCGTTCTCACACACCCATTATACCTAGGGCCATTGTCAGTTGCTGTGAGAGACAGAGTAAAATGAAACATGACCGGTCTCCTCAGAAAGCCAGCTCACAATCTAGTAGGAAAGAGTAGACTTCCTGGTGGAAAACTATGATTTGTGGTCAAAAGTATCACATACCATAGAAAAGTCTAGAATTCTAGAATGCTAAGGGAATTTTGAAAAGTTCCATTCTCTGACTCCCAATTATATAAGTTTCTCATTGAGACAGCACTCATTGATACCTCAGTCAAATTCATAGTATATTTCCCATAATTTTGGTGACCAGTAGTAGTAGTAGTTGTGTTTTGTTATTGTTGTTGTTGTTTGGATCACTAAACAGAACGGGTAAGGCAAGGAGCCTGTGGCTCTGCTAGATGTCCTGTCGTGATTTGGGTCTGCCTTCCTCTAGCCACATGATTGTCAGATATTAAGCACTTCCCAGGCCAAGTTTCTAATTGCTGGAAAACCTTTTAGGAGGATTAAAAAATCACCCGAGTTTGGACAGGTGTGAATCCCAACTCTGTAGGAGGCGTTAGGGGGATTACAGGGATTCTTCCAAGAAACTGGAAGGTTTTTCCCTTGCCCACCGGAGGGTTCTCAGTCCAGTAGCTATTACAGACCCTTATTGGTTATAGTTGCCAGTAATTTGGTAACAGCCACATGACTGTGTCTGAGTCAGTGATCTTTAAATAAAGCCCCCAAGGACAAATTTGTCTTTTGGTCTTGAATTAGGGTGCTTACAGTCACTGAGCCAGTGTTAATGATCTGGAACAACAATGGAAATGTTCTGTGCTATTCGATGATGACAGCAGCTCCTAGTCCTTTGTAGCTGTTGAGCTCGTGAAATGTGGGTTGTGGGACAGTGAAACGCAATTTTTAATTTTATTTCATATTAATTTAAATGTAAATAGCCACACGTGGCTAGTAGCTGCTGTACTCAACAGTGCAATGCTAGAAAAATCTTGGAGAAAGAATGATAAGCTGGATAGCTCCAAAGAGGCAAATGAGTAGGTAGAATAAGTTTCTCGTCCATCCCAGGCTCCTTAGCCTCTCCAGCAGCTTATTCAAGCTTGAAGTGCGTGAGTACCAAAAACAGAAAACAGCACTAACAAACACTCATTGTGCATTAAACGAGAGCAATAAACTATTTATAGAAATAAACTGACTTTATTTCTTTTTCCAGTTCTAGATTGATATTTTCAAGAGGATCCTTGGCACACAGTATACTAGACATAGAAAATTATGTAAAGAATTATAGGGGCCAGATACAGGGTTTCAGGGACATTTTTACATGGCCTGAAAGGACCTACTATTTTCTTGGCTTTGTTGCATTCTAATTTTTAAATAATGCTACTCTATAAATTAAAAGACTTACTATTTATAAATAGCATTTTTGGATTGACGTGTTTCACGTAAATAGAATAATAGTCTTGAATGAATAGTGGTCAAAAATAATACACATCTGAGGTCATTTAACACTTTTGACCATTACAAGCTCCATTTAGCCAAGTAACTTTTGTTCACTCTTAGAGAAGGCCACCCTCTTTCTCTTTTTCTTTTTCTTTTTCTTTTTTTTTTTTTGTTTTTTTTTTTGAGACAGCCTCGCTCCATCTCCCAGGCTAGAGTGCAGTGGCGCAATCTTGGCTCACTGCAACCTCTACCTCCTGGGTTCAAGTGTTTCTCATGACTCAGCCTCCCAAGCAGCTGGGATTACAGGTGTCCACCACGACACCCAGCTAATTTTTTTGTTTTTCATAGAGAGTTTCACCATTTTGGCCAGGCTTGGTCTCAAACTTCTAGCCTCAAGCAATCAGCCTGCCTTGGCCTCCCAAAGTGCTGGGATTGCAGGCGTGAGCCACTGTCTTTTCCTTAACTCTTCTCTGCACCCAGCAACTCAGAGGAAATGTGTTGATTTCCACCTTATTGCTGCTTGCATTATAATACTGGCTTCTCTCCTATCCCCACCTCCCTCACTCCCCTTTGCCAGTCTTTTAGGAATACTTTGTCTAGAGTAGAAAAGAAGACATTTATAGGCAGAAAAAGTTAGAATATGCTATTGACCTTCTGATGCAGACAACATTATGGGGGCAAACTGCTCTCTCTCAAGCCTGACCCAAAGATCACTTCCTATCATCCAACCATTGTAGATAATCTCCAAATATCGTTTATGCTCATAGCTACTTTAAATTACCATAGTTAATCCACCATCCTAGCATAACTCTGTATCACAGATTGTTCTTTGAATGGTTAATTATAATTTCATTACAACTGGCTTCCACTGTTCCCCTCTATGTTTTGTTTTGTACATTCAAAAACATTATTCTGAAATGGTGTCCATAGGCTTCACGAGATTCCCAAAGGGATCCAAGGCTGTATTAGTCAATTCTCACATAATAAAGACATACTCAAGACTGGGTAATTTATAAAGGAAAGAAGTTTAATTGACTCACAGTTCAGCATGGCTGTAGAGGCCTCAGGAAACTTACAACCATGGTGGAAGTGGAAGCGAACATGTCCTTATGGCAACAGGAAAGAGAAGTATAAGCAAAAGGAGAAAAGCCCCTTGTAAAACCATCAGATCTTGTGAGAACTCACCCACGATTACGAGAACAGTGTGGAGGCAACCACCCCTATAATTCAATTACCTTCCACTGGGTCCCTCCCACAACACTTGGAGATTATGGGAACTACGATTTGAGATGAGATTTGGGTGCGGATACAGCCAAACCATGTCAGACACACACAAAAACTTAAGAACCATGGATTAAGGGGCTATCATTGTTAAAATTTTCATGATAGATTTTATGTAGATTATTTTGTAATCCAGATAATTATTGAACCTATAATCCTGGGTGGCCTGGACAGACTTAATATTCACCCAATTTGAGAACACTAGTGTGAAATGGCATTCCTAGGACTTGAGAAAGTTCCATTCAGGGTAAATAAAAGGAAGTAAGTAAGACTTCTCACAGCAGCTACTAACTGTGGAGCACTTATTCCAAAAGGTTAAAAATACAGCATCAAAAAAGATACCTTTGATACATGAACAACTGAACATTAATAGACCACTCTGCATAGACTTTGGGGTGTTTTTAGGTTGGGGTTGGGAGTCCATCCAGACATTCCTTGAAGGGCCTCTGGTGCTGCATTAGGTCCAGTTCTGGTCTTAGATCAGTTCAGGAAATCCTTATTTTTTTTCCTGTGGAGTGTTGTGAAGGCCTAGTGAAGAATTGTCGTCTTTGTGTTTACCTCCTCACTGTCACTCCAAAATGCTTGAATGCACTACTTGTTCTCTCTTGCTTGTGCACAGGTTGGACAGATGCAGATTCTGAGACAACAGATTGCCAATGAATTAAATTATTCTTGTCGGTTTGACTCTAAACATCTGGCAGCTGCTCTGGAGAATCTCAATAAGTAAGTGCCAGGGTTTGAAACAGCCATCCATGGGCTTGGATTGTTTATCATCTAAGCGCCCCAGTTTCTTCAATTCTTACTGTCTTAAGTTATTTTGGGGTGGGAGGTCTGAATTTATAGGCTTCCTTGCCACGGATAATCAGATCTGTCTTCAGGAGTCTCTTTTCTCAATATTGTCCCTCCGTTTATCTCTGTCTCTCACTCACTTTCTCTAATGGATTCATGTATTCATCTGGCATGTACTGATCACATGATTCAATACGTGTCAGCTGAATAAATGAATTCATTAGAGAGAGCAAGTAAGAGACACACCAGACACTGCTAGATACTTGCACAGGTTTTAGAAAGCAATTATTACCGAAATCCACAACTGGCTTTTTACAGGGCTGATTGCTCATCATCCAGAGGGCAGTTGGAAGTGTGTTGATTACCAAGAGTGGTTATGGAGGCCTGTCCCAGAGGGAACTCATATCCTCCGCCTCACCAGCAACCTGCTGTGGTTTGAGGCTGCCTACTTACAGATAAATCCCTGCTTCTCACTCACCAAGTCAGTGCTTTTGACAAAGCAGATATTAAGAACAATTCAGTCAATATATGATGATTTGAACGGTGAATGCATTTGATTGAGGTTGATTCCAAAAGATAAAGTAATTCTAGGTCAAATTTTCCACTTAAAATCAATCACAGGCATGGATTGAGAATTAGCAGGATCAAGCTCTCATTTTACAAATGAGGAAACTGAGGCTTGAAAAGATTACGTCACTGGCCTGTATTAACTCTTGTATAAACTCATTTAATCCCTAATGTTTATCTCCGGGGTTTTTCTTCGTTTAGGGCTCTCCTAGCAGACATTGAAGCCCACTATCAGGACCCTTCACTTCCTTATCCCAAAGAAGATAACACACTTTTATATGAAATCACAGCCTATCTGGAGGCAGCTGGCATTCACAACCCACTGAATAAGGTGAATAATTAAAATATATAATGGCGGGGGTTGGGGTACAGAATGGTATTTGGCCCAGGTAACAGATTACTGTGCAGAAATACCAGAGGAACCTGGGTTCAGACCCCAGAACCTTCATTCCATTCAGTTCCCTGCCCTTTCTAAGCAATCATCATACTTTCCCTGCCTGGCTCGGGTCTGGGAGAATCAAGTGCTATAGCGCTGGTGAAAGCTCATGACAAAGGGGAAAGTGCTGCATCCGTGTAAGAGATGAGTTTTGGGTTTCACTGGGGTTTGCAGTTCAGTCATCAAGGCCCAACAAACCCAAAATGGTAGCATTGATCTGTCTTGCCAAAGATGCTTCCCCTTGTGGCTGACGGTAATCCCAGTCATCACAGGAGCTACAAACTCTTTTCTGCAGTTGTGAGCTCAGAAAACCTCTAAGAACTGAAAGTTTTTTCATAACAGTGCCCGGTCTCTCTGCATGGCAAAATCTGTCCTGAGCTGACATAAGGCTGTTTATACTAGTTATTTATCCTCCTTACTATAAACATTCATATATTTTGATGCAGACTTTGATTATAGTGCATTAATGACTTTGATTATAGCGCATTACCCTAGCCCCTATATTGTCTTTCTAAAATCTATAAAATTTGAAATTCTGAAATCTGTATTATCCCTTGTGTTTTGGATAAAAGATGATAGACCTGAATAGTAGCTAACATCTTGAATATTTACTGCGTAACAAGTGCACTGTCTTAACCCTGATGGTGGATTATCTCACTTCATCTCACAACAAGCCCTATGAAATTATGAGTTGAGGAACCCGAGGCTCAGAGAGGCTAGCTAGCAAGTGGAGGAGCCAGGCAGTCTGACCAGAGCCTGTGCTTCTGACCCGTGTGCTACCCTGTCTCCTGTGGAATCGGCCAGCTGGGAGTCTGGACCCAGCCGTGTATGCCCTGACTATAGTTTCTGCCGTGACAACTGGGAGACTGCTCTTTGACATTGCCTAGGGGACAGCAAATGACAAGAACTTTGCTCTTTCTACTTAGATACTACCAGTCGCTGCTACATGGATCTTTTCCCTCTACTCTCCCTGCTCCTCCTCTCCTTCTTCCATCTTTCCCTCTCTCCCTCTTCTCCCTCCCACACTCCCCCTATATTCCCCTCCAGCTCTGCCTCAACTGCTCTTCATTTTGCCTTCCCCTCCCATTCTTGCTCATCACTCATTCCTCCCGCCCTTTATTAATGACATTAACAGGATTCAGGGGGAAAGTCATTCTTAGCAAAATCATTTTCTTTCCAGAAGGGCAAATGATGATGTAGGTATTTATGTGGGCAGGGCCAGGTGTGTTAAATACAACTCTGAAGGCAGCAAATTAATGGAACCATCCACATTTCAGGAAGGCCAAAGAGCAAACTGAAGTAAAATGGAAGATTTTCATTTGGAAACCTGATCTGTGATATTGTGCAATGTGAATTAACCATCCATTTTTCTTACCTTTTCTCTTTCCAGATATACATAACAACAAAGCGCTTACCCTATTTTCCAATTGTCAACTTTCTATTTTTGATCGCTCAGTTGCCAAAACTTCAGTACAACAAAAATCTAGGTATGTATGACATTTGTTATTTGCAGTGAGTAACAATACCAACAGATTAGCATCTCACTAAATAGCTCTTTGTATGGACATGCCTTTCAATATGTCAGATATCAGATCTTTTCTTAGTGAAATTCATGTTTAAGAAATTCAAGTCTTTATGCCTCTGAAATACAATGCCTTTTTATGAACTGTAGACAGTGGATTTATTTATTTTTATTTTTATTTTTATTTTATTTTTTTGAGACGGAGTTTTGTTCTTCTCGCCCAGGCTGGAGAGATGGTCTCGGCTCACTGCAGCCTCTGCCTCCCAGGTTCAAGTGATTCTCCTGCCTCAGGCTCCCAAGTAGCTGGGATTACAGGCACATACTACCACGCCTGTCTAATATTTTTGTAGTTTTAATAGAGACAGGGTTTCACCATGTTAACCAGGCTGGTCTCAAACTCCTGACCTTAGGTGATCCGCCTACCTCGGCCTACCTAAGTGCTGGGATTACAGGCGTGAGCCACCACACCCGATCAGATTTATTTACTCTTTTTTAAGTACACTTATTTATTTATTTTATTTTATTTTTGAGACAAGGTCTCACTCAGTCACTCAGATGGAAGTACAGTGGCACAATCTCAGCTCACTACAGCCTTGACCTCTCGTGCTCAAGAATCCTCCCACCTCAGCCTCCTGAGTAGCTGGGACTATAGGCGCATACCGCCATGCCCAGCTAATTTTTTGTGGCGACAGGGTTTTGCCGTGTTACCCAGACTGATTTCAAACTCCTGGGCTCAAGCGATCCACCTGCCTTGGCCTCCTAAAGGGCTGGGATTACAGGCGTGAACCACCGTGCCCGGCCCTAGACAGTGGATTTAAAAATCAACCAAGTATGGTCCACCTCAGTAAGGATTCACTGTCCAGCTTGTAGAATGTGAGGGACCTTTGTTTTGATTCTCTTCTTTAATGTTTAGGTAGCTAATTGTGGTGTGAAAGAGACTTATTTTGGTTGATGTTCTGTTCTTTCAACAAGATTCATGTGCCAGCTGTGTATCTGGGACCACGATGGGAAAAGTAACAATATAGTTAAGGAGATAAGACTAATATTTATACATGAACATCTAATATTTTATGTATGATTGTATGTCAGAATATTCAGTACAAACAAGAGACACCAAAGCCTTTCAATATGTCTGTTCTTTCCAGGAATATAACCCTAATTTATTTTTGTCATTGGTCAGAATATTTTTGTAGTTATATAATAGATACCCAAGTGTTTCCTCTGCCTTCAAACTTTATATGCAACTAAATGACATTTTAAAAAATCCACTATAGATTTTAGTTTACTTTAAAAGCATTATAAGATCATTTCTACAAATGTAATCATTTTTTCTTAACTAGAGATTTCTAAATATATTTCTTCCTTACAGTACTTTCCTATTTCATAAGCTTTTTTAGGATGAAAATGTGGAATCTCTTTAATGTCTTTATTCTCTCATTCAAAAGTAATCATTGATTCTAGACACTATATCCATGACAGTATCAGTGGTTGTCACAGAAGGTAGAGCATGATCTCCTCAATAGTACTTGCTGTAGGAGGGAGGGAACCCATGTGTGTTTGAAATCTGGCTTCACTGCTTATCACCTGTGTGACTGTGGCCAAGTTACCCGCAAACTGAGTGCCCAACAGGTACTGAGTCCCTTTCTATATATTGGTCAAAATCAATTTAAAGGGCCATCCCAAGCGTAGTGTAAAGGTTCATCTGAAGATTCAGAGATTCAGGTTCTGTCTCTGTTCTCCCTGTGTTAGTATTCAATAGGAATAGATGATTCTTGATAATGAACTGTCAGTGCAGAAAGAGTCTTCTTTTCATTAAATAATAACTTTTTGTTGACTTCTCATTCTAATATTTTTTTTCATTGTGTATATGATTAGGGCCTGGCACCTTGATTGTAAAGCTACTTATGGAAAATATCATTGTCCCTGGAATTCCCAGATCTTAAAACAAAACATGACACAACAAAATCTTTATGGATCCTAGAAATATAGTATTTATAACTGACTGTAATTCTTCTCATCAATAAGACTGATGTGTAAATGCAGGAACTAAATTACAGTAGGACTGAGGAAGGAACAATTGTTTGGTATCTTTGTGGATATTCAGTTGCTCATATAAGGATGGGACTGTCTCTAGACTCTCTATTCTGTTCCATTGATGTATTTGTCTTTTCTTATGTCAGTAGTGTCTTGATTATTGAAACTGTTGAGCCTTGAAACTGTATATCCAAAAAACATTTATTTAACCTTGTAAACCCTGTTCTCAAGATTGACCTATGAAATGCATACCTGGCTTGGTCTGTGTTTGAAGAAAGAAGCTTCTACAACAACTAGAGCTAGTTGTAGAAGTGTTTGTTGTTAACATCACTCTTGCTTTCCACCTGGAAAGGATTATTTCTCCATACTGAGTCCTGTTAGGATTATTCCTCCATGTTCTGAATTGCCAAGGCCAAGGTTAGGTTATTCAGGATCACTTGTTTAGGCTTCTCTGGTTTGGGGAAGAGATTTCCCGGTCTTCACAAGAACCCATATATGGGATCTGAGGGTCTGTCTAACCAGTTAACTTGATAAGAAACTGCCAGCCCTTTGTCCAAAGTGGTTGTGCCAGTTTCACTCTCACCAAGAGTGAGTATATGTGTACTCCACATCTTCACCATTATTTGGTGGCATCAGTCGTTTTCATTTTAGCCATTCTTCTTCTTCTTCTTTTTCTTTTTTTTTTTTTTTCTTTTTGAAACAGAGTCTCACTCTGTCACCCCGACTGGAATGCAGTAGCGTAATCCAGCGTAATCTCAGCTCACTGCAGCCTCCACCTCCCGAGTTCAAGCAGTTCTGCCTCAGCCATCTGCGTAGCTAGAATTACAGGTTACAAGCATGAATCACCATGCTCGAGTAATTTTTGTATTTTTAGTAGAGACAGGTTTCACCATGTTGGCCAGGCTGGTCTCAAACTCCTGGCCTCAAGTGTTCCACCCACCTCGGCCTCCCAAAGTGCTAGTGTCTTGTTGCAGCTTTAATTTGCCTTTCCCTGATGATTAGTGATTTGAGCACTTTTTCTTGGGCTTATTGGCCATTCCTTATATCCTTCTCTGTGAAGTGCCCGTTCTAGTCGTTTGCTCATTTTTAAATTGTTTGCATTTTTATTACAGACTTGTAGGAGTTATATATATATTATGGATACAAGTTCTTTATTAGATATATGTTTTGAGAATATTTTTTCACAAATTGTGGCTTATCCATGTATTTCTCTACAGGTAACTTTAGTGAGCAGAAGTTTTTACTGTTGATGGTGTCCAATTTATCCATTTTTTTCCTTTATAATTACTCCTCGTGTCTTGTCTAAGAAATCTCTGCCAGGCCAGGCACAGTGGCTCACGCCTGTAATCCCAGCACTTTGGGAGGCCAAGACAAGAGGATCACCTGGGGTTAGGAGTTTGAGACCAGCCTGGTCAACATAGTGAAACACCTGTCTCTACTAAAAATATAAAAATTAGCCAGACGTGGTACCACATGCCTGTAATCTCAGCTACTTGGGAGGCTGAGGCAGGAGAATTTCTAGAACCTGGGAGGCAGAGGTTGCAGTGAGCCGAGATTGCGCCACTGCACTCCAGCCTAGGTGGCATAGTGAGACTCCGTCTGAAAAAAAAAAAAAAAAAAAAAGAAATATCTGCCTTCTCCAAGGTCACAGAGATGTCTTCAATATTTTTTCTGAAAGTTCTGTAGTCTTCCCTTTTACATTGAGGCCAGTCGTTCATCTCTAATTGTTTTTTGTGTACAGTGTGAGGTAGGGGTCAAGATTTATTGTTCCCCCATAAGGCTATCCAGTTTCAGTACCATTTGTTGAAAGATTTATCTTTTTTTATTATTTGGTTTATTTGTGGTTATTCAATTACTCATGTAAGGGTGGGACTGTCTCTAGACTCTATTCTGTTCCAATGATCTATTTGTCTGTTCTTACACCATAGTGTCTTGATTATTGAAACCGTACAGAGAGCTTGAAATCAGGCAACCTAAGCCTTCCGACATTGTTCTTTTTCAACATTGTGTTTCTTCCTGAAGACTCTAATCTCGTCTCTGGTTTCCCATGCAGCCATCCAGGCAGAGGTCAGAGTCTCCACATTTTGGCAGAAATCTTTAGTGTAGAGGCAGGTGCAGTGGTACACACCTGTAGTCCCAGCTTGAGCCCTGGAATTCAAGGCTGTAATGTGCTATGATTGCACCTGTGAATAGCCATTGCACTCCAGCCTGGGCAACATAGCAAGACCCCATCTCCAATTTTTAAAAAAATCTTTAGTGTAAAGGCCAGGTTTGGTACTCATTCACTTCATAAATGTCCTTCTTCCACTGTCTTGATTTCTGCAGATTCTTTATATATAATACTCAACATTTGTTTAAAGGTATTCTAAAAATATTTTATCCAGCTTTTCTCTTAAGATAGCAGTTCAGGGTTATCTAGTGTGTCATGCTGCCGTTAACAGAAGACAGTTATAGTGATTTTTTTTTTCTCATTTACATTTATCTATATCTTTAAAAATTGCTACAATAATGCATGTTAATTGAGTAATTCAAAAGAACCAGTAATGATAATTACAAAATTTAGTAACTGTTTTATTGGTTTTGAATCCTTCAGACTGCTGGAATATCCCACCAATCCTGTGGCTAATTCAAATTATGGCCCAGAATTGTCATTCCCTCTAAAATATCATCTGCCAGAGAGTATATGGGCCCCAAACATTTTGACCTTCACAGCGTTAATATTTAATGAGTGTTGCCGAAGGCAGGTACTTCACGCGGTGTTGCAACTTGTCCCCTTTCAGGAATGGTCTGCCGAAAACCGACCGACCCAGTTGATTGGCCGCCGCTTGTCCTGGGACTGCTCACTCTGCTGAAGCAGTTCCATTCCCGGTACACCGAGCAGTTCCTGGCGCTGATCGGCCAGTTTATCTGCTCCACGGTGGAGCAGTGTACAAGGTACAGAAGACCAACCAGGACTACATGGACTTCTTGTCACAAAACCTAACCCAAACCTCGTATTGCCAAATTCCTCTTCTTATCGCCCTAATAGAGATGGGAACTGGTTGCTCACCCTTGTCTATAAAGCAAGTCAGGGCACACCTCCTTGTTCAGAGCAATGATGGGTGTGCCCATCCTTAGTCACCCTGCCAGGGGAACTCCATCAGGTCTACTCACAGTGATTTTCCAGGAGTGACTCAGGACCATGATTAGTAATTACCATGGGGAAGAAAGTGCAGCCGTGTTCCTCTGCACTCTTGGATGCAGCTCTTCAATCTCGGCAAGCCCCTGCACTCCTGCCGGACCACTGCCAAGAGATGATTCCACTCACTTCAGTGTGAGTCAGAGAACATGTCAGTGTGTCAAAGCCTGGGCAGTGTCTGCGTGTAGAGAAGCAGATTTCGCAGGAGTTGCTATTTGATACGGTGCTTATAAAGCTTTAATTCCTGCCAGTTCTTTTCCCCTGCCCCTAAATGTGGGTTTTCTGGGATAAAGAAAAAAAGTTATTTCCATGAGATGCTGGGTCCTGCGCCGCCTCCTCTCTATCCTAAAGCGTCAGCCTGGCTAAATAACCTTTGCTGTCATGTCTGCTTGGTCATTTTTGCCACTATAATGTAAAAAACAAATCAAAGCGGCTGGGCATGGTGTGGCTCAAGCCTGTAATCCCAGCACTTTGGGAGGCCGAGGCGGGCAGATTACTTGAGGTCAGGAGTTCAAGACCAGCCTGGCCAACCTGGTGAAACCCCATCTCTACTAAAAAAAAAAAAACACAAAAATTAGCCAGGCATGGTGGTGGCCACCTGTAATCCCAGCTACTCAGGAGGCTGAGGCAGGAGAATCACTTCAACCCCGAAGGCCTTAGAGATTGCAGTGAGCCAAGATCGCACCATTGCACTCCAGCCTGGGTGACAGAGCAAGACTTCATCTCAAAAAAAAATAAAGCAAACCAAAGCGATCTTCTAAGTGCACACAAAACACTACTGACTCCTAAAAAAGTGTGGGACCTGCTAGGTGTTGAATCATGTCAACAGAGGGAGATGAGTCTGAACAGATAGCAGGGATCGTGTTGTAGGTGCCCATGGAAACGATATAGAGAAGCTCACATTTACCCTATAGGGTAGGCCCCTGAAAAGATGTGAGCAAGGTGACAACTTGACAGGAACCAAGAGCATGCTCAATGTTTTTGTTCATCTTTGACTTCATTAGGTAATCTGTTGGTAATTTAGTCTTTCAGGATTCTGACCAAGGACTTAACGATGTGCAAAGCAGTTAATTGATCTAAACTGTTCTCTATTATAGCCAGAAGATACCTGAAATTCCTACAGATGTTGTAGGAGCCCTTCTGTTCCTGGAGGATTATGTTCGGTACACAAAGCTACCCAGGAGGGTAAGTGATAGATAGTAAAGAACAACATTAATGACCGAGTTGTAAAAAGATGCTAATAATAGTGGCCCTGGACTCATCAGGAGTGAAGTCCAGTAGGTCATTCACAGCAGATGCCTCTGCGCCTCTCCACTGCTCTGCCACCAGCTCTGAAATGTCCCTGCCTTTTCCACCGTGGGAAGTGCCTTGCAGAGTTTAACACAATGCCCCTCCCACCTCTTCTTCCTCTCCACCATGTACTCCTGTCAGCAACTCACCTGGTTCAGGAGTTAAGTGAAATGGGCAAGCCAGGAGACAATTCCTTAAGTGGCCAGAGGAAAGAAATAATCATGGTGGTTTGTTCTTTCTCTCTCCACTGACCTGGTTCCCACAGCAAGTACAGTTAAGTGCATGCCACAACTAAATGTAGATATGAGCACTGTTTCCAAAAATGACAGACTACTTTTCACCTACTGAGACATTCTTTCCTCTCCCTTTCTCACTAGTAATTCCACTTTGTTAAGTTTTAGCTCAAAGTGGACAGCTCGATATTGAAAAATAAAAGACTTTCAATAGATACTAAAAATCCTTTGATTTTTAGAAATTAGTAGGTTAGTATTCAAATATACTTTCTTACAACACAAACCAAAGATGAACTTTTAAAATTAACTAGCAGTGTCGGTACGTAATAGTGAAATGTTAGTGGCATTTCCATTAAAGCCAGGACCGCCACAGTGTCATGACAGCTATACAGACTCTTGCAACTACTTTTGTTATACAGGTGCAAGACAATAAGAAATGAAATGAAAATAAAATGCATATTGGAAAGAAGACAAACTCTGTATTATTTGAGATTAATTGTCTTCCCTTTTTATTTTTCCATAAGTTCTTGGGATACAGGTGGTATTTGGTTACATGAGTAGGTTCTTTAGTGGTGACTTGTGAGATTTTGATGCACCCATCACCTGAGCAGTATCCACTGCTCCATATTTGTAGTCTTTTATCCCTCACCCCCCTCCCATTCTTGCCCCCAAATCCCCAAAGTCCATTGTATCATTCTTATGCCTTTGCATCCTCATAGCTTAGCTCTCACATATCAGTGAGAACATACGATGTTTGGTTTTCCATTCCCGAGTTACTTCACTTGTAAGAATAATCTCCAGTCTCATCCAGGTCACTGCAAATGCTGTTAATTCATTTTATGGCTGCGTAGTATTCCATCGTATGTATATACCACAATTTCTTTATCCACTCGTTGATTGATGGGCATTTGGGTTGGTTCTACGATTTTGCAATTGTAAATTGTACTGCTGTAAACATGCATGTGCAGGTATCTTTTTTGAATAATGACTTCTTTTCCTCTGGGTAGTTACCCAGTACTGGGATTGCTGGATAACTGTCTTCCTTGAATACCCAATAGAATCATGTGAAAAACTGTTAAAATAATACAGAGATCAGAAAACAAGCTGGCTACAGAATAAATGTATGAAATAAATACACTAATCAATCAAAAAATACAGTGTGAAAAAGGACCTATTCACAGAAATAACAGGGAAATAATATAGCTAAGAATAACCTCTACAAGAAATATGAAAGAGCACTTTATTAAAAAACTATAAAACTTTCAAATATAAAATTTGAAAGTCCGTATTTCTGAATGAGGGTCCTTGAATATTACAGAGATAACAGTTCTTTCTAGTTTATAAGTTTACTGCAGTTACAATTGAGATTTCAGGTACTTTTTTAACTTCAAAAAATATACTTTTTAAAATGTCATAGAACTTAAGCAAGTACTTTTTTAAAAAAAAGATATTAAAACATATCAAGTATTAAGACATTATAAAACTATAGAAACCAAAATAGGATGGTACTGGTATGCAACTCAATAGAAGGAACAATGAACAAGAATATGTAGCGTAGAAACAAACCCTGTGCATACAATGGTACTTGAGGAAAAGTAGCATCTCAAATTAAGGGAGAAAGGGAATATTAGTCCATAGATGCAAGTTCACACAGTTAAAAAATAGCAGCTTCATCCCCTTTACATCTTCTGTGTTATCAAAATTAATTACAGATAAAGAGTTAGTGTGAAATATGAAACAAATAAATTAGCTGAAAAATTAGGCAAATATGTATCAGCTCTCAGAACTTCCTAAACATAAAACCAAAAGAATAAACTTAAGAAACAGATTTAGAGATTTGATTTTTTATAAATGCTGAATGTAGTTAAACAATTCTGTGTCAGTGTCTCTTAATTAAAAAACAAAAGAGGAAATACTAACAAAGGACGAGTTTCCTTGATTTATAGTGTGCTCTTCAAATCTTCAAGTTCAGTAAGAAAAAGATGTCCACGCCGATAGAAAAAAAGCAGGGGAAGGGCAAAGGATATTAATAGGCAGTTTTCAAGAAAAGAAATAGAAATGACAGACCTTTGGATTCAAGGGACAAAGATCCAAAGAAAAGGAAAATTACTATTTCCACTTATCAGGTTGGTGAAAAGTGAAATGTTGGGCCCCCATTATTCGGAAGCATTTGGAGAAATGGGACTCCTCAGTGCTGTTAACTGGAATGTAAAATAACAGCCTTTGAGGAGGGTAATTTAGCTTTATCTATTTTAAAAAACATTTGTAATATACTTACCGTGATCCCAGCAATTCCACTGCTAGGAATTTTACCTGCTGGATATATGTGCAAAGGTTCACCAAGATATGTGCACAAGGATGTTCATAATATAAGATTTAGCAGAGGTAAAGAAGGACACAATACTATATGATCCTAATTTTGAGTGTGTGTATGTGTGTGTGTAAGTAAACTGGAAGAATTCAATACAAAAGTTACCAGTTTTTATTTTCTCTAAGAGATTAAGATTTTAAAATGTTTTTAAATTTTAAGCTCTGGGCTACACGTGTGGAACGTGCAGGTTTGTTACATAGGTATTATACATGTGCCATCTGTCACCCAGGCTGGAGTGCAGTGGCGAGATCTCGTCTCATTGCAACCTCCACCTCCCTGGTTCAAGCAATTATTCTGCCTCAGCCTCCTGAGTAGCTGAGATTATAGGCATGTGCCACCATGCCCGGCTAATTTTTTTATTTTCACTAGAGATGGGGTTTCTCCACGCTGGTCAGGTTGGTCTTGAACTCCTGACCTCGTGATCTGCCTACCTCAGCCTCCCAAAGTGCCGGGATTACAGGCATGAGCCACCACACCCAGCCTAGGTTTTAAGCCCCGCATGTATTAGGTATTTATACTAATGCTCTCCCTCCCCTCGCCCCCCACCCCCTGTAAAATTAATTTTTATAGTCTTCTGCATTTGCAAAATTTCCTCTCATTAGCAGGCGATACCTTTTTGATCAGAAAAAAAAATTAAACACTGCTTCTAAAAAATACTCATCTCCAGCACTTGGAGATCACCAACCTCTACATTCTACCCAACTCAGCCCAATTTATTCTTCTCAGGGCTTTGCCTAAGAACAGTTCAGGAAGGTATGCCTCTGAGGCCTTCCGGCTCTTCCCCTTCTGGCCTTGGTTTCTCATTCTCATTCCTGCCCTCCTCTACTTCTCCATTCCTGTCACTTGCCAGCCATCCTGGTTTTCCTTTGTTGGTCATCAGTTAATAAAGTGTGTTAGGTGACCTGAGTACTTGTCAGTACTTCCCAGAGGCATGAACATTCCTCGCAGATCAAGGTGCCTTTAAGAGCCAAGGAGCTCACGTTTGGAGGCGGGAGAGCTGTACTGCGTCCCCTCAAATGTTAGCAGTGCCAAGAAATGAGACTGTCGTCCAGAGGGCACCAGAAACAGAAAGGGGCTGTTTCAAGGCGTTGTCCGCCCATGGGAGTCTCCTCTTCCGTTATTGACCTTGCTCCAAGGATACCTTCTCTTTTTTGCGTGCAAATTTTCAATTTATTCAACTATAACACCATGAATAACTTAATTCTTTAATTTTTCAGGTTGCTGAAGCACATGTGCCTAATTTCATTTTTGATGAGTTCAGAACAGTGCTGTAACTGTTTTTTCCTACTTCTTCAATGGAAGGATTGTCCTTAGATCTTCCCATCATCACTAAAATGAATTTGAAAATGAAAAGAAACTCAGTTGTTCATATAACTGCATTTTTTGCTCTCCATTATGGGAAACTTAAGACGTTCTGAGTAAGATATATCTCATGGCATTAGTTAATGTAACTGATAGTGTTTAAATCATGGTATTACATGCAATTTATATCATGTAAAAGCAGAACACATTTTTGTACTGCCTCTCATAAATGCCGACTGTAACTGTTATGTATAAATCCATTTAGTTTTATGTTCTAAAGAACTATTTGTGCAACTCCAGATTTTCAGTAAAATAGTATTGCCAGTACCCAAAGTCGTCTCTCCTTATGATTCAAAAATTATATATTCACCCTGTAAAAAACCCTGTTTGGAAGGTAAGAGATGACTCTGCTCGATATATTAGTTCACCCCCAACAAGCTGGCAGGCACATGGTGATAGCCAGACGAGTAGCAAATGGAGTGGCCACACAATGTGTGTCATGTACCATGGAAGTTTCTTGGTGTCTCACCATCCTCTTCCAATCCCAGATGCCCTGGGGGTCCACAGCATTCCTTCTGTAGGACTCTTAACAAAGCTGCTCCTTCCAGTATCTTCCTCAGCAACCTAAGTCCTGTCCCAAGTCCCCATAACTATGTCATTATCCGCAGTCCTTTTTGGTAATAGCCTTGCCGTAAGCTTAACTCCCTCGAAATCCTAAATCATTTCTGCATGAAAATTACCCTGAAAAGGAAGCTGCCTGCTAGTCTGTTATCACACTGATATGAAGGAATATGGGTGGGGACACAGAGCCACACCGTATCACTGCCATCCTACTGTGGCAACTTGAACATCAACAACTTAGATGAGAGCAAGAACGATGTTTCCACCCTGAATCTCTATGGTTATGTCCTCCTCTGGAAAGGAAGGAACAAACCAAACCAAACCAAACCCAGAAGCCAAAATCTGTTTGACAGTCATTTTGCTAGTGGTGGGGGAAGATGCATTGATTTGTAGTCAGGAGGCAAAGTTTGAGTCCTGGTTCTGCCACAAGCTACACCTTGTCCCAAGCCAGCCCATTGGCATCATCTGTAAAATTAGGACTAAAGGATTTCTCAGGTTCCTTCAGTTTTCTCATTTTATGATGTTATTTCTTTTGTCTGAAGGCCTCAAATTCTGATATTGAAGGGAAGACTTGATAGGCTTTGATTATTTCACTATCATAGTAGAAAGGATTTTCAAGGAGTCTCAATGGAGAACAAGGGTAGCCTCTAATCCTGGGCATGAGGGCATCGAGGCCAGGGCAGAATTTTAAGTGAACTGTTGCTTGGTATGTAGGGAGCTTGGAAGTCTCACCACCTGCAAAGATTGTGTGTGGGAACATCTATATCTCAAAGATACCTTGTTCTTTTTCATTTGTAATCTTGTTAACAATAACCACATGAAGTGAGATCTTTAGTTCTCTGAAAAGAAAGCTAACTGCTAAAAAGGCCAGATCTGGGAAAGTGAGTTTTTAACCAGAAAATAGAAGTTTAGGGTCAGTTAGATGGGAATCTTATGAAACCACGCAAATGGGTCCACCATATACTCTGCTAAAACAAGGCTTGCTAGTGATTTGGCCAGTATTTTTCTCAACTGAAAGAACTTAAAAATTGAAATTTTTATTGTAAAAGCTTTATAAGTTATTTTAGCCCTGTTAGAATCTCAAGTAGTAACTTAATTTGCCAGGTTATATTTTACTGCTCTTTCAGAAGTAACAATTTACTTTCATGATATTTGGAGATTTACTGAACTTTTATGATACCCTTTGAACGTCCATAGTCTCTTCAAATTTACTGTAGATAAACCCAGTCAATTCTAATGGATTTTAAGGTATTATACTGGGTATTACAAGTGCTTATTTGTTCACTGTTTCTTGATGTCATTCTGGCCTGGTTTATAAATGTTATACAGTGGAACTTATAAAGCCCTTGATTGTCCTTCCTGTCAGAATCTGATATTTTTAGAGAACTCAGCAAAGAACCTTTCAGTTCGAATCTGAGTCACAGCCCCAAAATAATATAAATAAGTAATTTTTTTTAAAGAAAATAACCTTATCAAATTGTTTCACTAGAGAGATGAGGAAATCAAGGTGAAGACATTAAGGCAACAACTTCCCCAGTTATTTAATAGAACAGGTTTCCCTCTGCACTTTTCATCCCACTTTGGTTTTTTTTTTTTTTTTTTCATTATCATGAAGCTATGTAAATGAGCCCACAACAAGAAACAAAAAGACATGAAAGTTCATTCTTCATTTTATTTTCATGTCCCAACAACTCATCTCAAATACTAAATTCAAAAGAAAAACTGTAGTTCTCCTCAGTATTAGCACTAATTTATGGTAAACAATCATTTCTTTTAAATATCTAACTTGTTTTACCCTTCATTTTGCAAATTAAAGCATGTATTTAAATATTTATATACAAAAAACTTCAAAAACAAATTAATCCAAATCTGGGTCCAAGAGTTTCCACTTTAGAAGTGGTATGGTACTATGCTATACACCTCCTCTTCCAGAAGTCTCTTAGGACTTGGTAAGTTCCAAATATTCATTCACCAATCGTTCCCCTTTAAGCTTAATGAACCATATACTTCATTTCTGAGTAAATGAGAGGAAATATTATAGAACACGCTTTGTACAAAACAGCACCACTACTGAGAAGAGCTCGAGGTTTTGTAATCCAAGGTTCCGACTTAAAGCAAAAATATATGGCATAGACTGCAACAGCAAAGAAATGTCCAATTAAAACCAGAGGGTTAGGAGACAATCTGTAATAGAAAAAAAATACATATTGGTAAGACTCAGAAACTAAAATTTACTCCAAACATTCCAATTACATATAATCTGTAAAGCCCAACAAACAGCCTACGTTTTTTCACCCAAGCACCATCATTCTGTATCAAACATTCTGTATTTTAGAGGACTTCACAAACATGTCTGCATGTTAAGTTTGATGGCAGGAGCAAACTCCCCTGCCCTTTTTTTTAAAAATATATAAGAAAAAATACTTAGACTATATCCCTTTCAGAGAAGCTAGTAACTCCTGTAACTCTAGTTTACATAAGTCATATATTTTTGGCTGTTTTGTTTACTCATCCTGAGATACCATGCTAAAATACCTAGATGGCCTGGTCTGTTGGGATGTAGGGCTTTTAAAAATACCAGTATTAACATTCAGATTATAGACTAATGAGAAATGACTCAAAGGATCACTTTGCAGATGAGAAATAACTCGAAAGATTTCACTTTGTAGACTTTCCAGGAATAGCTCCACATATGTCTGTATGTTCAAAACTAATATGGGGTTGTATAAGTCCCTGTACTTCAATGAAACTAATTTCTCAATTAAAATTTCTCAATTATTCCTGGCTCCCAGAGACCAGAACATATGGATAAATCCATAGGCAAAAAACAAGCTTCTATTTTAATCAAGGGTTACAGCTTCCTCTACCACCACCTTAAACTGCTGTTCCCAGAAAGAAAACAGCACTAAATATTGCCTTTCTTCATTTCTTTGGGCCACCTTCTCATTCGGATACTAATAGATAAAAAAATATCAAAATGTGTAAGGAAGAAAGATTTGCAGTAATTCATCAACTGAACAGTCCTAAGAAAATCTGGCAGATTTGTATCCTCTGTGCCATCACAACTTACACAGAAAGCAGCCCAACAGGACCCGCAACACATTCACCACCAAGTTTGAAATAAAGGAAACAGGCTTTTCTTAGTTGATGCAGGGAATCTAAAATAAAATTGTAAAAATAATCAAATATGTGTACACACTTATGTAGGATCCTAATGATATATCAGAAAAAATGAGAACAAACGCTACATCTTGCAGATAATTTTTAAATATCTAGTCCTAGAATTTCAACTACCAGGATTTCTTTTAAATTCCATAATCAGCATTATGGAGAGTAATACAAATATGAATAAACTTCTTTCTGTTAGTAAATAATTACTAATATTTAGGTCTTGGAAGAGTTGTTTAAAAGGTACTTCCTTGATTTTGCTGTTAATTCATTAAGTGATGCAAAATACTTTGGAAGCTCTGTTTAACACAATTCTAGAAACCAGATTCCCAGTCTCTAAGATGCCCAACCAGTATCTCTAAGAAGTAAATTATCAAGTGAAAAGAAGAGCTGTGAGTAGCGATAAATAGTAATTCCTTATATCTATAAAGTTTTTATACCTTTCAAAGTAACTCATAAAACCCTCACAATATCGTATAATCAATTGATAACCTTTTTAACCATTTAGAATCAATGTTCTGTTCAGGTATGCCTAGATTTTTCTTTACAACAGATTTTTAAAAAGTAAAGGATGCAACAGGTAAACTTTTGCTCCAATAAAGGTCTTTCCTCCTCCAATCTTGTAACTTTTAAAAAATGTTTTGTTGGTAGATTCAAATTCATAATGTAAGAACTCAAGAAGTCAGAAAAGCTTAGAAAGAAGAGCTGAGAAAAACTCTAAATTTAGTTCTTTTTATTTGCCCAAAACTCTAAACTTAGTTCTTTTCTTTTTATTTGCCCCAAACTCTAAACTTAGTTACTTTCATTTGCCCAACCAGCCATTTTAACTTCTATGCCAATTTAGCAAGAGAAATTTGTTTGGAAAAATCACAACCAGTGAGACTGGTGGTTTTGTGGGGGTTTTTTTGGTGGTGGTTCTTTTTTTCTTAGGAAGAGTTAATGGTTATAGAAGCTACAGAAAGCATTTTTATACTGTACCATCTTTTGTAATTATAACCACAGCACTTACCACTAGGGCCTTGTATGATCTATACAAATAGCTATGCTGCAGATATACTAGAGTAATGGCATTTGAGTCAATATTTATTCTTGAAAACTGAAAAGCCTAGTTTCATTAACCTACTATTAAACTGATGTGTACACTGCTGTGGTGAGGAGGTGGCACAGTTGCCTTTTCTCCTCCATTTCTTTTAATTTTTTGTTTGTTCATTTTAGAAGATGGAGTCTCACTCTGTTGCCCAGGCTGAGTGCAGTGGCACTTCATATAGCTCCCTGTATTTAGCTCACTGTATATAGCTCACTGTAGCCTTAAACTCCTGGCCCTAAGTGATCCTCCCACCCTGCCTCCCAAATAGCTGGGACTACAGGCACACGCCACCATGCCTTGCTAATCTTTTATTTTTTGTAGAGATGGGGTCTTGCTTTATTGTCCAGGTTGGTGTGAAACTCCTGGCTTTAAGCGATCCTCCTGCCTTGGCCTCCTAAAGTGCTGGGATTACAGGCATGAATCATCTCGCCTGGCCTCTTTTCCTCCATTTCTAACACTGCTTCTGCTAAGTTGTGTTTTCTATAATATATACATTGACCATGACCTCTCTATAATATGGAAACAGAAACAAAAGCACCAAAATAGTCCAAATAAGTAAAGGGTGAACGCATTGTTACTTGTGCTTTTTAACAGGGACAAGATTAACAGCTCGTATTCATTTTATAAAATACTACGTTAAAAAGAAATTGAAACTAGTGTTAGGAAGAAAAAGACTATTGCCTTTTAATACATGGCCAAAAACACCTTCCATCACAATCTTGTGTGTGTGGGGACATGAATGATCTAGTCTGCACCAGAGGAATTCAAAATAATGAATATGTTACTGAGGCAATACTATTAATGTTGTCTAAGGAAATTCCACTGCCTTCCAAACTAAAACTAAAGTTTCCCTTCCAAACTAAAACTAAAACTGTTGCTCAAAATGGAATTTTTTTAAAAACTACCAACTTGGGAGTTAGCAAACTCAGGTAACATCTTTATTTCTGGACAAATCACTAACTTTTTTATTCCTTTCCTATGCTAAAAATCTGCAATTGAGAAATACTCACTAAAAAGTGCTACACTTACCATCTGTGGCAGAAAATAATTCATAAAGAGCCTGAGCAAGAATATTCACGACAAAGGAATGAGATGCTTTTCTTTCCCAGTAAAATGATTTTTTGGCCTAAAAAAGAAATAGCTCATTTATTATATGGCAAGGATAAAAAAGCACAAACTGATGTTTATAATCCCCTCAAACTGACATTTATCCTTCTAAGGACTATCTGCAAGTAATGTTGCCTTATGTTTATCATTTACCAAAAAAAAAAAAAAAATCACCTTCAGAGCAATGGGTTATATGACACTGAAGCTAAATTTACAGCCACCATGAGCTAAGTGGCCCATAGCAATCCAGTGTTACATAATATTCAAATTTAGAAATTCTCTATGATTCGCAGGTTGCATGTCAGGTTCTTCAAGCCTAAGCAAGATGCCTAAGAGCTATTATAAAGCTCAGGTTCCTTAGTACAGATCTCCCCATCAGAGCCCCACTGCTCTTAACCCTCAGAAATAAATCCATTTTGAGACATTTTTGTCAAAATAATTGATCTTACCTCAAAAATAGCTGCATCATCATAAAGGTCAGGGATGCCCTTTAGCAGTTTTCTCCATAGTTTTATATCTTTAAAAGCAACAGTCATTCCTCCACCAGTAAGTGGATGCCTCATATTGTATGCGTCTCCCAAAAGAAGAACACCTATGAAGAGAGGTAATGAAGATTTTATCTTAGAGCATCACTTGAGACAAAAAGAAAGACAACTCAATGTATAAAGATTACTGATGTAAGCTACTATTAAGAAAAATGTGAAAATACATGGAAACAAATCATGATTAAAATTTGCTGAGGCAAAAATTCAAGAGTTGTTTGAATCAATATTGGGTACCTAATAGGTGGCCAGGCACTAGGGATACAGTAATAACAAGAGTGTGGTCTCTGCCCTCATGAAACTCATATACACACCTAATGACAAGTCCAACAATGTCAATACATTTATAAGGCTGCCTTAAAATTAAAATATGAAGAAAATAAAAGGAATCTACAGGTATCCAGGCCATCTACAGGTATCCAGGCATAAAAAGCAAGTCCTCTGGCGATCATCCTCCTCCCACACAGGAACACTAAAACGAACAACTGTCCACAAAGGAAAGCACCTTCATAAGAACCAAAAATCAGCTTGGGTACCAGCTTGGCCAGTGGGACAGAGCACCAAGGGGGTTCCTGGGATCCCTGATTCCAGGTCTGGGCACGTGGACAGCATTTTTGGATCCATCCTGGGTGACAGGGGAGCCCATTGTCCTGAAGGGAGAGACCCAGGACTAGCGGCATTCACCACCAGCTGACTGAAGATCCCTGGAGCCTTGAGTGAACACCAGACGCAGCCAGGCAGTACCCACTGCAGGCCTGGGGCAGTGGTGGCTAAGGGGAGAGGCTCCTGCTTGAGGAAAGGAGAGGGAAGAGTGGGAAGGAATATGTCTCGAGGTTTGGGTGCCAGCTCAGCTACAGTAGAATAGAGCACCAAGTAGATTCCTAAGGTTCCCAACTCCAGGCCCTGGCTCCTAGACGGCATTTCTGGACCAGTCCTGGGTCCCCAGGAGCTCACTGCCCTTAAGGGAAAGGCACAAGCCTGGCTGGATTTGTACTAACTGTAGAGCTCTTGAGTCTTGAGGGAACATCAGCGGTGACCAGGCAGTCATCGCCACATGCCTGGCGCAATACCCAGTGTTGTACTGGCTTCAGGTCTGACTCGGCACAGGCCAGTGGTGGTGGCCACAGGCATACTTGTGTCACCCCTCCCCCCACCAGTTCCAAGCAGCTCAGCACAAAAGGACAGACTCTGTGTTTGAGGGAAAATAAGGGAAGAGAACCAAGAGTTCTTTTCCTGGTAATCCAGGGAATTCTCCCAGATATCACCCAAGACCACGAAGGCAGTACCTCTACGAGTCCGCAAGGGTCACAATGTTAATGGACTTGGGGTGCCCCCTAATGCAGATACGACTGCTATGTCCAAAGACTTAGATCACAACACTCACTTCCCTTTGAAAACTTAGAAAGCCTTCCCAAGAAGGATGGGTACAAACAAGCCCAGACTCCGAAGACCACAATAAATACCTAACTTCTCAATGCCCAGACATTGACGAACATCCACAGGCATCAAGACCATCCAGGAAAACATAAACTCACTAAATTAACTCTGATAAATAAGGCACCAGTGACCAATCCTAGAGTAACAGAGATGTGAGCTTTTAGAGAATTCAAAATAGTTGTTTTGAAGAAGCTCAACAAAATTCAAGACAACACAGAGAAGGAACTCAGAATGCTATCAGATAAATTTAACGAAACAACTGAAATTAAAAAGAAGCAGAAATTCTGGAGATAAAAAATTCAATTAACATACTGAAGAACACGGCAGAATCTCAACAGCAGAACTGATCAAGCAGACGAAAGAATTAGTAAGCTTGAAAACAGGCTATTTGAAAATACACAGAGGAGACAAAAGAAAAAAGAATAATCAAGAATGAGGCACACCTACAAGATCTAGAAAATAGCTTCAAAAGAGCAAATCTAAGTTCTTGGCCTTTAAAAGGAGGTAGAAAGATCAGGGTAGAAAGTTTATTCGAAGAAAAAATAACAGAGAACTTCCCAAATCTGGAGAAAGATACCAATATTTAAGCACAAGGCTACAGAACACCAAGCAAGGATTGGTGATTGATTTAATTCAAACAAGACTAGCTCAAGCCATTTAATAACCAAACTCCCAAAGGTCAAGGATAAAAAAAAAGATCCTAAAAGCAGCAAGAGAAAGGAAACAACAAACAACGGAGCTCTAGAGCAAAAGATCCTCCCACCCTGCCTCCCAAATAGCTGGGACTACAGGCACACGCCACCATGCCTTGCTCATCTTTTAATTTTTTGTAGAGATGGGCTCTTGCTTTATTGTCCAGGTTGGTGTGAAACTCCTGGCTTAGTATGTCTGGCAGTACATAGTATCATTGTGCTTTTGTATGTTTCCTATGGAAACATACAGTATGTCTGGCAGCAGACTTAGTGGAAATCTGACAGGCCAGGAGTGAGGTGCAAGACACACTGAAAGTGCTGAAGGAAAAGAACTTTTATCCTAGAATAGTATATCCAGAGAAAATATCCTTCAAACATGAAGAAGAAATAGAGACTTTCCCAGACAAACAAAAGTCGAGGGACTTAATCAACACCAGACCTTTCCCACAAGAAATGCTGAAGTGAGTTATTCAATATGAAAGAAAAGGACATTAACGAGCAGTAAGCAATTACATGAAGGTACAAAACTCACAAAAGTTAAAAAGCAAGGGGGATAAAGTTAAAGTGTAGAGTTTTTATTAGTTTTCTCTGCTTGTTTGTAGAATCAGTTGTCATCAGTTTAAAATAATGGGTTATAAGATATGATCTGCAAGTTTCACGGTAATTTCAAATCAAAAGCCTACAAGAGATAGGCAAAAAAATTAAAAGCAAAAAATTAAAACATACTACCAGAGAAAATTACCTTCACAAAAAGGAAACAGGAAGGAAGAAAAGACAGCAAAACAACCAGAAAACAAATAACAAAATGGCGATAGTAAGTATGTACTTACCAATAGTAACATTCAATGTAAATGGACTAAACTCTTCACTCAAAAGGCATAAAGTGGCTTAATGGATTTTAAAAAAGAACCAACGATCTGTTGCCTAAAATAAACACACTTCACCTATAAAGACACACAGACTGAAAATGAAGGGATGAAAAAGATATTCCATGCAAATGGAAACCAAAAAACAGCAGTAATGATACTTACATCAGTAAAATAGATTTCAAGACAAAAACTATAAAAAGAGGCAAAGAAGGTCATTATATAATGATGAAGGGGTCAATTCAGCAAGAGGATGTAACAATTATATATGCATCCAATACCGGAGCACTCAGACATATAAAGGAAATATTATTAGAACTAAAGAGATAGACTCCAATACAATCATGGCTGGAGACTTCAACACACCACCTTCAGCACTGAATAGATCATCCAGACAGATAAACAACAAAGAAACACCAGACTTAATCTGGACTACAGGCCAAAGAGACCTAACAAATATTCACAGAACATTTCATCCAAAAACTGCAGAATACACATTCTTCTCCTCAGCAAATGGATCATTCTCAAGGATAGGTCATGGGTAGGCCACAAAACAAGACTTAAAAAATTCAAAAATCAATTGAAATCATATCAAGTATCTTCTCTGACCACAATGGAATCAAACTAGAAATCAGTAATATGAGGAACTTTGGAGACTATGCAAACACATGGAAATTAAACCATATGTTCTTGAATGACCAGTGGGTCAATGAAGAAATTAAGAAGTAAATACAAAAATTTCTTGATAGAAATAAAATGGAAAGACAACATATAAAACCTGTGAGACACAGCAAAAGCAATACTTAAAGGGAAAGTTTATAGCAGTAAGTGCCTACATCAAAAAAGCCGGAAAACGTCAAATAAACAACCTAACAGTGCATCTTAACCAGAAAAGCAAGAGCAAACCAAACCCCAAATTAGTAGAAAATAATAAAGATCAGAGCCAAAATAAATGAAATGAAAAAAATACTAAAGATAACAAAATGAAAAGTTGGTTCTTTGAAAACATAAAATCAGCAAACCTTTAAGACAAACTAAGAAAAAAGAAAGAAAACCCAATTAACTCCTTTTCCTATTCCTATGTCAGCAAATGGCTGGCAAAACTATCTACGCCAGAAACCTGGAATTTACATCAAGAGATTTCACTCTCTTATTACAATATCCAAATCATCACCATGTTCTGTACATTCTACATCCTAGATATTACCCAAATTTATTCATTACCTTTCATTTTACAACCCTAGTTCTGGCCTTTTATCATCACTGACAGAATAATTAAATAATCTTAGTATATGTTTTACTGGACTTTCCTCCAAACCATCCTCCACAAAAATGTCAGAGTATATTCCTGAAATAAAAGTCTAATCACACCACTGCCTCATTAAGAAAATTCCGTTTACAAAAGTATCAAAAAAGGTAAAACACTTAGGAATAAATTTAACAAAAGAAATGCGAAACTTATACTCTGAAAACTACAAAATATTGTTGAAAGAAATAAACCCTTACCTTTCAGTCAAGGGAATTCTGACCACAATGACAAGAAAATTCACTGGGGAACAAATACTCTTTCCAACAAATGATACTGGGACAACTGAATATCCACACACAAATCAAGCTGGACCCTCTCCCCTCAACAGACAAAATTTAACTCAAAATGGATCAAAGACCTAAACTAAAGAGGTAAAACTATAAAACTCTTAGAAGAAAATATAGGAGTAACGGGCCAGGCATGTTGGCTCACACCTGTAATCCCAGGACTTTGGGAGGCTGAGGTGGGTGGATCACCTGAGGTCAGGAGTTTGAGACCAGCCTGGCCAACATGGTGAAACCCCATATCTACTAAAAATACAAAAATTAGCTGGGCATGGTGGCGAGCACCTATAATCCCAGCTACTCGGGAGGCTGAGGCAGGAGAATCGCTTGAACCTAGGAGACGGAGGTTGCAGTGAGCCAAGACCATACCATTGCACTCCAGCCTGGGCGACAAGAGCGAAACTCCATCTCAAAAAAAAAAAAAAGAAAAGAAAAGAAAGAAAGAAAATATAGGAGTAAATCTTTTTGACCTTAGATTGGACAAAGCCTTCCTAAATATGGCACTGGAAGCACAAGCAACAAAAGAAAATACAAACATGAAAATTTAAATCATTTGTACTTCAATGGAAACCATCAAGAAGAATGGAAAGAAAACCTACAGAATGAGAAAAATTTTGCAAATCACATATCTAATAAGGGACTTGTATCTAAAATATGAAAAGGACTCTTGAAACTCAACAACAAAGAATTTTTAAATCTGCCCAATTAAAAAAAAATGCAAAGTCTAAATATACATTTCTCCAAACAACAAATGGCCTATATGCATATGAAAAGATGTTCAACATCATTATCTAAGAGAGAAATGCAAATCAAAAGCACAATGATGAAAGGCCTAGTTCACACCTACTGCGATGGCTATGCACACAAAGATAATACAAGTGTTCACTCACTGACAAGGATGTGGAGAAATGAGAACTCACACGTTGCTAAAGGGAATGTAAATGGGACAGCTATTTTGGAAAACAAGTCTAGCAGCTCCTCAAAAAGTTAAACATGAATTACTATATAATCCAGCAATACCACTCTTGGGTATATACCCAGGAAAAATGAAAATATATGTCCACACAAAAACTCGCACACAGATGTTCATAGCAGCATTGCTTGTAATAACCAAAAAGTAGAAACAACCCAAATATCTATCAGTTGATAAATGGCTAAACAAAATGTAATACAGCCATACAATGGAAGATTATTTGGCCATAAAAACAAATGAAGAACTGAAACATGCTACAACATGAATGAACCTCAAAAAGTATTGTGCTAAATGAAAAGCCAGTTCCAAAGGGCTTTACTATACAATGCGTTTAGGAAACATCCCAAATAGGCAAATCTAGACACAGAAAGTAAATTAGGGGTAGCCTACGGCTGAGTGTTGGGAGGAAATGGGGAGTGAATACCAATGGGTTTCTTTGGGCAAGACAAAAATATTCTAAATTTGATTGTGGTGGTGATGCACACACTGTGAATATACTAAAAAAATCACTGTACTGTACACTTTCAATGGGCAAACTGAATGATTTGTGAATTACACATCAATAAAGTTAGTAACAAAAAAACACTTCAAATGACTTTCCATTGTCTGAAAGATTAAATGTTAAACATATATCCTATCTGTCTACCACTCTGACACCCACCCTATGCTCCTGCCATAGGAAACTACTTGAGTTCCTTGAAAGTGCCACCATTTCTCATCCCTTGGCAGTGTTATTCCATCTACTTAGAAGTTCCTCATCTTACTGTCCACCTCATGAACTCCCACTCATCCTCCAGGTCCAAGGTCCTTTGTTTCCACTGTTTCCTGAACAATGTCCTCCCTAACTACCCCTCCCACTTCACAAGCTTCCCTCCCTGCTCTGCACACTCCTTGACACTGAATCTGTGGGTTTTATTACAAAATTTATCAACAGTGTTGTAAAATTATCTGTCTACATTCCTAAGCAGAAAATTGCCTTCTCTAGGTCAAGGTCAGTTTTTTACCTGTTGTTTCCCTGACTAGCACAGTACTTCTATACACTCAATGTTAATAACTAAATAGATCATAAAACTAATTTTGGTATTAATAATGCACTAATCCACAAGTAACAAACTATCTGTCCCAGATGTTACTCGTAACAGTATAAATGTAATCATGTATTTGTCATTTGGAATATTGATTCCTTTATAAAATAAGCCCAAAAAATAATACCTCGTTTGTTCACTGATGAAGGAGGAAGGAAGCTTGCTGGCATGGACCTCAGACGAGAATTCTCAGTGGCTTCTAAGAATGGTTCTTTCAGGTGATCTGCAATCAATCCCACCCACCCAAAGAACTGGGTTATAACACTTCAATTTCAAAGTATCACATATTTTCTTATCAAGTATAAACAAATGCCTACTATACATCTGTTATGGTTGTTACATATATCCCTTGTGATAAATCAAGAACTAATTATTTCATTAATAAAATTATTCATTAAGCACTTAGCTATTAATGCTAAGGAATGACGAAGGAATCTAAGAAAACATTAATATAAACATACATACAACTGAATGAAAAAACAATGAGGCAAATTCAGATGCCATGAAACAGGGAGAAAACCACCCACCTTTCTTCCAAATGTTAACAGACTACTGTCATATTTAATATTTAATGTATTATAATCAATATATTCTGGTAATAATCAGATTCACAAACAGCTGGAGGGTATGTACACTAGAGAAAGAATTTGATTTGGAAGCATAGGCAAGCCCTACCTCGCTGAGCTTCAGTTTCTTCATCTATAAAAATGAAATGGTTGGATTAGCTCATCTCTGAGGTACTTGCAAGCAAGCTTTAAATTTCTGTGCTACTTATATAGAAAATGAACTGTCATACAATTCCCAGTGTAATCTGGGAATAGAGTAGCAGAAGCCTCTGTTGAAAATTATTCCATTCATAGAAGGTAATCTTGGTAATCTAACTAATATTAATATAAACCTACCAATGGTTTCTCCCCATAATTTCAGGGCAGTCTACTCCAATTAACCTCTGGATTGGAAAAAAAAAATAAGAAAAAGAAAAACCACCACATTTACAATAAAAGAAAAATAAATGCTAAAAATATCAGGCAATGGACAACTCTTTTCATAAAAATTCATAATTTCCCCATCTGAAAGCTTCAAAAGTGGCTTAACTAAATGAAAATTTATTGAAATGTTTCCATGTACATGTTGAAAATGTCATTATTTAAAATCTAAGTTTACCCACTTCATTTCACTTCATTTCTGTTAATAATTTGTTACTAAAGTGGTTTCACTTAGTTTAAAAAATAACTTGAAAAAAAAACCAGAATATTTAAACAAAATGTACTTATACCAAAAACAGTTTCCTATTACTCTAATCATATCATAATTGACAATCAGGGTTTCCCTTCAATTTTATCAAAATTTTCAAATTTTTTTTTACATTTTTTTCCTACATCATCCCATTCTCAAAAAAAGATCCTAAATACTGTACCATGAAAACTTTAGATTTGTGAAAAAGTTATTTTTATTAATGTTTTTATAAAGCTATCTAAATTTCATGAAGCCTTTGTATTCAACTCAAAACTAGTATGACCCTGAAGATCCCTTACAATTCTCATGTTCTGCGGACAGGACATGTCTGTTCAAAGAGGCAGACAGACAGACCTGATATCAACCCTGGTTCTGCCGCTACTAATAGTTTATACTTGGAGGAGCTAACTAGTCTCTCTGAACCTTAGTTCTCCCGTCTGTAAAATGAGAATAATGATAATGCCTACCTCACAGAGTGGTTACATAGATTAAATGAAATTGTTTGCTAAACACTTTAGAGTAAGCATTCAAGAAATGGCAGCTATCATTACTACAAAAACCAAGCACAAAAATATTCAGGTATAAGAGATATTAAAGAATTCAGAGACAGATTCCTGTCCAGAGACAACCTTAAAAAATACCATATATGCCAATAAAAACAATTATTTTTAAAAACTATGCTATTACCTGACAAAAACATATTGAAACTTTTTTTTTTTTTTTTTTGAGATGGAGTTTCGCTCTTGTTGCCCAGGCTGGAGTGCAATGGCATGATCTCGGCTCACCACAACCTCCGCCTCTCGGGTTCAGGTGATTCTTCTGCCTCAGCCTCCCCAGTAGCTAGAATTCCAGGCATGAGCCACCACGCCCAGCTAATTTTGTATTTTTAGTAGAGACGGGGTTTCTTCATGTTGGTCAGACAGGTCTTGAACTCCCGACCTCAGGGGATCCACCCACCTGGGCCTCCCAAAGTGCTGGGATTATGGGCATGAGCCATCGTGCCCGGCCGGAAACTTTTGTTTAATTTGGAGTTTGTTTTGCTTTTTTTATGTGCTAGTTTAAGTAGTTGAGTTCCAGCATATCTGGTTGACTGGATGAATGTTTCACCTGCCATCCTTATCTCTGGCCTATTTTAGACACACCTTTTGTAAGAACTGAAGATGCTATTTCTTACCAGGTATTTGTGGGTAAATTTTTTCAACCATGTATTCTCTTAAATTCCTCGGCATTTCTCCTCTAACGTCAACAAGTACTCGAGTTTCACTGGATGAAATCTGGTAGATGAGAACTGGACTCGGGTTAGCTAAAATAAGTTCAGCATGATTTGCTTTAAACTGTGGTGCATTCTAAAAAAAAAAGAAAATGTTTTAACAATTTTCAAATTTCAAGTTTATTTTACTGAAATTACAGTAAGACACTCCTACAGTACCTTCATAAGAAAGCCAACAAAATGAGATGATACAGAAACTTTATTGGAGATCAGGCTTTTCCTGAACTTGGAGAAAAGCCCATCTGCAACAACAGTCAATGGAGCGTGAAGTTCCTGTAACAGAAATGAAGACTACTCAGTTTAGTAGTCAGAAACACACAGTAAAAAAAAGCCATTCTTAAAAAATGTGCATGAAGAGATTTAAATATATTATCAGATAGCATTATAGAGGGTAGCTGAAGGTAATACTATTGAAGAAACTGTTAGGTGGGCTTCAGATAAAGCATGAGCAGTGTTTAGACACTTCCTCTGAGTCGCTGAGGATCATCTCCCTTTGCAGCCCTCTCATGTAAACCATCTGGGATTACTCTCCACTTTGAAAGACAATGGGGGAAACAACTACAAGGCAGGCATGTAACACAAAGCAGTGAATCTCATTAAAAATTCCAGGGACTAGCCAGATTCTTTCATTCTAAAATTCTCTAACTTCATATAGTGCTTTTAGTCAGCAGCAAGGGCTTAGAAGAATTTTTGTACAAATGACTACATGTATTTGTAATACTATGACAGAAGCAGAGAAAACATTCCAGTCACCACCATTAGAGTACAATTTCTAAGAGGTGGTAACTGGAAAACATTCCAGTCACCTTCATTAGAGTACAATTTCTAAGAGGTGGTAACCCGAAAACATTCCAGTCACCTTCATTAGAGTACAATTTCTAAGAGGTGGTAACCCTATGGGGAGCAGTCCAGAATTACGTGTTTTTTACTACAATAAATTTTTTTTTAAAAAAGGATAAATTGGCCCGGCATGGTGGCTCACGCCTGTGATCCCAGCACTCTGGGAGGCTGAGGTGGGAGGATCACCTGAGATTGGGAGTTCAAGACTAGCCTGACCAACATGGAGAAACCCCATCTCTACTAAAAATACAAAATTAGCCGGGTGCAGTGAAACATGCTTGTAATCCCAGCTACTCAGGAGGCTGAGGCAGGAGAATCGCTTGAACCCAGGAGGCGGAGGTTGCAGTGAGCCGAGATCGTGCCATTGCAATCCAGCCTGGGCAACAAGAGTGAAACTCCGTCTCAAATAAATAAATAAATAAATAAATAAATAAATAAATAAATAAAATAAAAGGACAAATTGTTCTGAAAAAGATTCACTGTTGCCTGAGTTAAATTGCTCATTTTATCTGAATCATTTCTTTTATGTTGAATCTTGCCTTCTTTCCCCTACTACTTCCCCTCTGCTTCTCTGCTGATGTATATTACTCAGTTTCAAAAGTATTTATATTAGTTCTGTTTAAAAAGCTTTTTGCATAGCCTTCTGAGGTCCTCTAAAAAACAATGTGTTGCAATCTGAAACCTATCCTATTGCACAGGGCTTAGAAATAACTCAGTCCATTTGAAAAATAACACAGGCTGAGTATCTCTAATCCAAAAATCTGAAATCCAAAACTTTTTGAGCAGCAATATGACAAAGAAAATACTCATTGGATCATTTGAAATTTAAGATTTTCGGATTAGAGATGCTCAACTGGTAAATATAATGCAAACATCTGAAGAAAATAAAAAAATCTCAAAACACTTCTGATCCCTAGCATTTCAGAAAGAGATACTCAACCTGTAAATTGGTACGCCTACTTTTTTAAAGCGGTAAGTGAAAAAGAAGGAAAAACAACATCTCTTAGAAGAGGTAACATTTGGTATTTCTCACCTTGATATCTCCAGTCTCTTTATCTTTGTACTGAACTCCCATCACAGCATCATCTTCCTCTAATAACTGTAACACAACACCTTCAATAAACTTTGCACTAAAGAATAAAAAAAAATATATTTCTAAAGCAGCACATTTCAGCAATTTAAATTAAATTCCTTATCTCCAGTTTATCCATATAAACTGGACATGCATGTGTGTACAAACACGTGTCCAATGTGTGGTTTTTATTTTCTAATTTATCAACATTTAATACATATTACTAATGTAATGATTTTAAAAGTATCTTAAAAAGTAACATTGGATTTTTATCTTAATTTGTTAAAAAATAAAATATAGGCAGAGAAACTTTACATACCCTCATACATCGATACACAGAGGGGAAAACAAGAATTGGAATGCATCCTGCAAACTGTTAAGAGTAATTATTTCTGGCCAGGCGTGGTTGCTCACGCCTGTAATCCCAGCACTTTGGGAGGTCAAGGTGGGCGGATCACAAGGTCAGATCAAGGCCATCCTGGCCAACATGGTGAAACCTTGTCTCTACTAAAAATACAAAAATTAGCCAGGCGTGGTGGCGGGCACCTGTAATCCCAGCCACTCAGGAGGCTGAGGCAGGAGAATCGCTTGAACCCGGGAGGCAGAGGTTGCAGTGAGCAGAGATCACGACACTGCACTCCAGCCTGGGTGACAGAGCGAGACTCCATCTCAAAAAAAAAAAAAGTAATTATTTCTAGTCAGAACAGGTAATTTTTATAATCCTTATATTTGGGAGTATTTTTCCATTTTCTTTTCTTTTTTTTTTTTTTTGAGACAGAGTCTCGCTCTGTCACCCAGGCTGGAGTGCAGTGGCACAATCTCGGCTCACTGCAACCTCCGCCTCCTGGGTTCAAGCAATTCTCCTGCCTCAGCCTCCCACGTAGCTGGGACTGCAGGCGCGTGCTACCACGCCCAGCTAATTTTTTCGTATTTTTAGTAGAGACGGGGTTTCACCATATTGGCCAGGCTGGTCTCGAACTCCTGACCTCGTGATCTGCCCACCTCAGCCTCCCAAAGTGCTGGGATTACAGGCATGAGTCACAGCACCTGGCCATATTTTTGCATTTTCATACAGTGAACATACTCTTCTTCCATGGATATCAAGTCTTTTCAGTCCAGAAGATAAGTCCACTTACTTCTTCACTTGCTTTGTCAATACTTTAGTCTGTGTCAATCACATGAGGGTTCTCATGCTTAAAACTTCTTCGATTAGTGTTTTAAAGGTTACTGGTAAATATAAGTTAATAATCAAGAGAAGAAGCCAGTCCTAACAGACTGGGTCTTTAGTGAGAATGAAACAGGGATTTCTCCTTGCAGTTTTATATCCTGACTTCTAATAGAAAGTATCATAACCACAAACCTAAACTCCAAAATGTGCACAAATGGACTTATGCCTTAGTTACAAATATATCCTCTAAATTCCAATCACATAAAAATATATAATTTTCATTTAGTCAGAGGAGAACTCTTCATAGTTCTATGTCAAAGGAAAATTCTCTATGTGATATTCTTAACAAAAGCACTGAATATCTAACACTCTTCTGATAGTTTAATATACATATGTTGTAGACTATGCCCCAAAAATTCATTAAAATTTATAAAATCTTATTTGTACAAAGGTCAAATGTAAATGTATTAATTGTTTAGTAATTATATATTTGAAACTGTGGTCTTACTTGGGCTCTGCCATAGCTGCTTTCCGGAGACTCATGATGAATCTTCCGTGATGGAAAGCTCTTCCACTCTGCACTTGATTGTTTTCTGACAGGGGGAAAGGAATCTGAACCTCTGATTTGCTTTCCTGATCATGAATCATGTAACCATTTACAGCCTGGGCATCAAGACCTTCCACTGTATCTGCAAAACAATTGAGTTCAAAACAATCAATTCTGTTAACACACCCAGAGTTAAACTAAGAACCAAAGAGGACATACACACATCAAAAATGACTCTCTGCCTTCAAATCTGGAGAACTGAACTAATATAACTATTTCAGAAACCATGATGCTTCTGGAGGTCAATGAGAGTCTTAGCAAATCTGTAGTATCATTTAAAGATAACAACATAACTATTTCAGGTCTGTAATTCCACTTCACTTCAGCAAGAAAATGCAACATGAAATAAACCAATCCTCTCCTGAGTAAACCTATTCTGCCATAAAGACATAGGGACACATTCAGTCCTTCTTAACACTTTTTTTCAATGTATGAATATGTAGATTTGTCACCAAAAAGAAATAAAAAGAAAATAAAACCAGTATGGAAACTCAAAAAAAACCCCAATTTATATATAAAGACTGAATATATGAAAAAGTAGATTTTCCAAACCAAATGGAAAGGGTAGAATTATCCCCAACTGTTGATGATTACATACTATCCATCAAAATTGACTCAGGACAAACTGCAAAGAGCTTTTTAGTACATCAAATAATTTAAATGGCAGCAAACAAAACACTGAATTCATCAGAATCATGTAAAAATTGCTTTCTTAAATCTAAAGCAGCAAAAGAAGTTGAAAAAGAAAAAACTTTCAATAGAAAATATAACTAAGTGCCAACTGAAAATTAGAAAGTTTAAAATTAATTTTAAAAATAAAAGCTAAAACAATACTTTGGGAAAGACATATGAAATAGAACAAAAGATTAATATGTGTATACATAATAAAATTTACTCATTAAAAACCACTGGAAAGATATTAAGATGCCAATAGTAATGGACAAAAACATGTATGGATGATTCATATAAAGCAATACAGAAACAGTGAACAAATCAGAAAAAATGTTCAAGTGATAAAAAAATCAATTAAGTAAAAATTAAAACAATACCATCAAAATCACTGATGAGATTATGATAAAACTGATAAATTCATATATTACTGGTGATACTATAAACTAATATTATATTTTAGAAAATATAACAATAATTATCAAGAACCATGAAGACATTAGCATCCTTCGATGTAATAATCTTAATCTTGGAAATCCATGTAAGAAATTCATCCTAAAGATATATTTAATAATCTTTAAAGTTACATGCAAGAATAGGTTCACTATAGTGTTACCTAATAAAGGGTAACTGAAAATAACCTAAACATTCATCTAAGTTTGAAAAGTGAAGTATATTATGAAGTCAACTGAAAAATTACTATGCTTGGGCTTAAAATGATAATGACAAAGAATGGTTAACAGTATTGGAAATACATTTATGTCAAGCGAAAAAGTGGACTCTAGTATATATATTAGTGACATAAAATGTTTAAATATGGTATTGACTAGATGTTTGTGTCCTCCCAAAATTCCTAAGCTAAAACTCTAATCCCCAATGTGATGATATTTGGAGATGGAGCCTCTAGGAGGTGATCAGGTCATGAGGGTAGACTCTCATGATAAGATAAGTGCCCTTGGAAAAAGAGACAGGGGAGGGCTTGCTGCTTTGTCTGTCTCCCACCTTCCCCACCCCACCCTACCCCACCACCCCATCCCCACACAAAGTAGGCAATGAATAAACATTTCCTAAATGAATAGCCAGTGCTTAAAAAGCACTGGTTGAATGGATGAATGGTGCTTAAATAAGATTCTACGTAATAACACTGTAACAAGTATACAATAAACTCTCCACAAATGACAGTTCCCTTCACCTTTCACAAAATTTAATGCCCTCATTCTAGGATTTATCAGTCCTTAGTTTTGACCATTACAGTCTTTAGGCCATGTTGTTATATCTCATTAAGTCTAATTCACATGTGATCATACTATTAAACGCTTATTTTATCCTTTGCTCTCATTTTCATGCAAATTTGTTGGTAAATGAGTATAGAAAATGTTATAAATGAAAATAAAATGGAGTACCTTCTTACTGGTCATAGGATGGTCTAAATGAAGAGTGCTTGTTTATACCACGTAACTCTCCTGAAAATCAATATGAACCTACCTCCAAGACCAAGGTCTTTGAGAACATGAAAACCACCCGGCTGCAGGAATTCTCCAACTATTCTGTCAGGCTCTTTTAAGTCTCTCTCGATTACTGTCACCTTTCTTCCATCTCTGGAAAGCACTGCTGCCAAAGCAGAGCCAAGCACGCCAGCTCCCACGATGATAACTTCTGGGTCATTTTGAGAGGATGTTGATGTAGAGGCAGCTGCTCCTATTAAGGTTGTTTCTGAAATATTGGTTCCTTTTCTGCGCTGTTTTAAAAAAAAGGTAAACTATGTATCCAAATCTGTTAGATTCAAATCATGCTACTACCATGTAGACACACTGGACTTTCGCATCCTGGGCTAAAGCTAGATACTAAACATTATCAAACCAAACAAATTGTTACATTTTAAAATCTAGATAATATATAATAATCAATGATATCAAAATATTCATTAAATAAAAGTGTGTCATATTATCCCAATAAAATTAAATATTTATTGTTTTCTAAACATGATATTTGGAAAATGTTATACATACATATTTAGAAATCCACACTGGGCCGAATATAATAAATGCTCATAAGGGACTTCAAAGACTTCTTATAGGGCAAACTGTATCATTAATAACTAAATTCTTCAAATATATCCTGGGAATCAACGAGATGCAAATCACTTACAACTTCTGATTTGACTTCATCTTACAAACTATTCAGCACCTTTTAGATATCTTCTTTTTGTTTGTTTGTTTGTTTAAGATTGAGTTTCACTCTAGTTGCCCAGGTAGAGTGCAGTAGCGCAACCTCCGCCTCCCAGATTCAAGCAATTCTCCTGCCTCAGCCTCCCGAGTAGCTGGAATTATAGGCATGTGCAACCACGCCCAGCTAATTTTGTATTTTTAGTAGAGACGGGGTTTCTTCATGTTGGTCGGCTGGTCTTGAACTCCCAACCTCAGGTGATCCGCCTGCCTCAGCCTCCCAAAGTGCTTTGATTACAGGCATGAGCCACCAAAAATTTAATGAAAATTAGATATTTTCATTATTCATCTTTATTTTCTCTTTCTGGATTTTCATTTGAAAAATCTATCTCAATTTAATATCACTTTTATATGACAAAAGGATTGTCAAATCTTGCCTACCAATCTATTAATTGAAGATTATCTAAATAAACAAAATTACAAGAGAACAAATAACTCATACTGACCTTTAGGATTTGACTTGTTTACAATTTTGGCCCTTAACATATAAGCACATATTTAATTTATCCCTCCTTTTTCCCCATCCTGATACTCTAAGAGATCCTAGTCAAACAGTTGGTCCCCAAAAAAGCAACAAGGAAAAACATTAAACCTATCACTGGCTGAACTGACAGCAAAACTTTAACTTTGATCATAAAAAGATGCAAAGTCTTGTTTTGAGAGATTTATGACCACTGAGAATAATAGTGCACACTGGCTTTTTAAAATGAACAATTCAATTTTGTAGTATTTCTCCTTGGTAGGTAGATTCACACATTTGAATACCTTTCAGATACAGAATTGCAAGGAATCACCTTCCTTGAGTTCTCTGACCTTAATGATTAAGGTAAGACTAAATACCATTTGAAGGGGTTTGTAAAAAATTATCAAGTAAAAAGGAAGAAGACGAAGCCTAAAATCCTTTAGAGCTTTACTCTGTGATTCTAACATCCACCCAACATTCTTTTACCTCTATAAAGGACTGGGAATTAGGTCTATTCCTTTTTTAATATAATTTCTCTTAGAAAAATACTTTTCTGTCCTTTACTACGGAAAGATGTCAATATTCTACTCTTCCCATTAGTTCTGTCTTAATGACCAGAACTGACTATATTTAAATTACAGTAGAGGGCAAGACAAGCCCCTCTTGTCATCTTAACCAAAAATGTGTTTCTTCATAAGTTTTTCCTGTTTTATACACACACACGCACACACACACACAGACATCCTGAAAGGAGAGCTCTGGAAGAAAACAGGCGTTGCAGAGCCTCATCAGTAGAGTAAGCACTAATGGGAACTTAGTACTCAATAGATCACAATCTAACAACTCCCTGGTGCAAAAAAAATAAAGACAAAGCCTGGGGCATTCACAAAATGGAACCAGTATTGATTGCTGATAACCCAATTTTCCTACTCCAAAATTTCTCTACACAGCATGAAAACAGGAATAGCATTCCAGCCACCTGAACTACAGCTCAGTGACCTTAAGGGAAATGATCTCAGACCACAATACGAAAGAGTTCAAATTGAACATTAAGGATTCCCTCTCCCTCCTTTCCCATTCCTCAAACCCATTCACCATGTCACTGAACTAAGCGCTACTCAGAAGGCTCATCCTAAGAGATGTATATTACCTCTATACTAGTATTAACAGCGACTATCATCAGGCGGTTATTGACTAGGTATTAACTACCAGCAAGGGTGGTGCCATTCCCAGCTAATGGAAGAGGTAACAGATTCTCACAGAAATTAAGCAATTTGCCAAAGATCTCACATTCAGAAATGGTGGCGCAAAAATTTAAAAAGCAAGTGTGGGTTTACTGCTATAGTCTCTTGCCTGATAGTCCTGCTTCCATTCTTGTACCCCTATAACCCATTCACCATACAGTAACGGCAATGTTCTTTTTAAAAAGTAAAAGGCCGGGCTCGGTGGCTCACGTCTGTAATCTCAGCACTTTGGGAGGCTGAGGTGGGCGGATCACTTAAGGTCAGGAGTTCGAAACCAGCCTGGCCAACATGGTGAAACCCTGTCTCCACAAAAATACACACACACACACACACACACACACACACACACACACAAAAAAAAAAAAAAAAAAAAAAAACTAGCCGGGAGTGGTGGCATGCACTTGTAATCCCAGCTCCTTAGGAGGCTGAGGCACGAGAATCGCTTGAACCAGGGAGGCGGAGCCGAGATCACGCCACTGCATTCCAGCTTCGGCGACAGAGCGAGACTTTGTCTCAAAAAATTAAAATTAAAAAAAAGAGTAAACATCAAATAATGTTACTCCGATGCTTAAAATCCTCCAGTGCTCTTGGGAGAACTCTTGGGAAAAAGTCCAAACACTCATTGCCAACATGCCCTAAATGATCTGGCCCAAACTACTCTCCCCTCATCTCCCAGTGGCCGCCTCTGCTTCCTTTGCGGGAATCCCAACTATACCTGTATTTGAACAGCTGGTCTTTGCGTTAGGACATTACTGCAAGCATTTGCTCAATGCTCCAATATTCGGGGGAGGAGGACTTTGAACCCAATGCCTCAAATTGCTGAGCATTTTCCTTCTGCCTGCTTTTCAAACTGTTCTGTCACTTTCCCCCGTCAGCTGTCACTTCTTACAAGTACTGGCCTTACCCGCAGCAGCACGTTTCTTTCTCCCTTAGGCACAAATCCAATCCTTACCCAAGAATTTTTAAGAACTTTTCCATCATGGAAAGTGGTTGTCCTCCTTCAAAGTGAAATTCTAATGTTTCATTCCATCTTTCATAATCAAATCAATAACCAACCTCCATCTGAGGCTCAACCAATGCTAAATGAAACGAATGTTTTCATTCATTCTTAAGGTCAAAGATGTAACCAAGGCACAGCAAAGAGTTTAAAATAAAAAATACATGAGAATTTATACAAGCACTAACCTACCTAGCCTTTTGCCCTTTAAATAAAACTTCCATTTGAGCGAACCCAATCCTACTTCTACGTAAGACATTCATCTGCCCGCTTTGAAATCAACCTACCCTCCTGGCCTCGAGCTGCTCCTTATTTTCTGATTCAGGGGGGGACTTGGCCCAGAAGAAGCCAATGAAAGGCAGGGCTGAGAGAATATCCGAGAAGAGGGCGAACTGGGAGCCGCTCCGCTGGCGCCCGAGGAGACCCCCGTTTCGGTGGCGACAGCGGTAGGAGAGCACCAGGCCCAGCGAGAGGAACACCAGCACGCACAACAGGACCTCCCTGTTGGCCAAAGTGACGAAGTCCCCGCACTTCTTATAAAAATAGGTGAAAGTGGCAATGCCCAGAAAAGTCCACATGGTTCCAAGGCTTCTTTGGTGGCACCGGTCAAGGCGGAGATTCTCTGCTCGGGTGGGTTTAAGGTTCTCCCCAAAATGCGGTACCAAGAGGAGCACGGACAGCCGGCCAGACTCCAGTCAACAGCGTCCCAGGACGAGAAGTCCGATCAGACCAGTTTTTAAAAATCATATAAAGTTAGTGTAAAAGTATGTGAAGCCAAGTTGTACAGGACGTAGAAAGCAGTATTTAAAAATCGCCTGCTGAACAGCTCCCGAGCAGACTCGCTCCTCCTCGCCCAGGCAATCCAGATATTCCCTTTTTTCTTTTTTGATGGTGTTCCCTGGGCGGTTGCTGCGGGTGATGGATAGATACTCTTCTGATACTGGCTCTTCGTGCTATAATTTCTTTTCCCACCAACAGCAGGTGCCCTTTCAGAAGGGAATGGGAGTGAAGGGAGGGTCACAGAAACACCTCTGCACTGGGGAAAACGCGGTCTCGCCTCAGGCGACAGCGACCGGAAGGCACAGGGGCTGCGGGCCGGCGCGGGCTCAGAGGCTTCTTTTTCCGCGCACGGCGACGCTGCACAGGCCAACCTCGGAAAAACGCCTGCGCCGCCGCCTTCTCCAACAAAAGATGGCCTCGGACTCAAGAGTGCGGCTCCAGGGCAGCGCAGCTCCAACCTCGCGACTCAGAGGCCTCCCGCTTCGCTGGCCCCCAAACCCGCCAACTGCGACTTCGCTTCCCCACCGATGAAAGGCGGTTTCCAGGGGACCTCCCTCAGACCGCGGCGGCGGCTCCCGACGGCCTCCTCACCAGCATCCCTCACGGGCGGCGGCTTTCCCCAGCGCTGCGCGGCCGCAGTAACCAGAGTGATCGTCGCGCGCCCCCGCTCGCCGCCCGGCTCCACGCGCCTCAGCCGCCCGGGCTGGCTCGGCCCAGACGAGGGACCAAGGGGCGGGGCTCAGGCGCGAGTCCGCCCGTCCCGCGCACTCCGCGTGCTGGCCCCGCCCCCCACCCCGCTCTCGCAGCCGCCTGCCAATGAGGGCGCGCACCGCGCGGTAGGCCGAGATGGCGCTATGCCGCATTTGGCCAATCGCAGGCGGCGCAGCCTGCGCGGCGACGCCCCGAAAGGCGCTAGGGCGATGTTGCGTGGTGTGGGTGGGGGCGTGGGGAAGGGCGCGGGCGGGCTCCTGCCGGGGTGGGGCCAGGGGTCGCCTGGGATGCGCTCCGGGGCCGGGGCCGGGGCCGGGGCCGGGGCCGGGACCGGGGTCGGGGCCGGGGTCGGGGTCGGGGTCGGTTCACCGCAGCAGCTTCATCTCCTGCGCCCTCCCTGGACAGAGGTGTGCTCGCTTGGAGAAGCCTGGGGTGATCCGCTGCCTCAGGTCGGAACGTTTCCATTCATTCCGCTAGCACTTATTGCGCGCTTATGATGTGTCACTCCCTGGAGTCCGAAAGAGGAATCAGACACAGCTTCCCTGCCCTGTATATGTGGAGAGGGCGGAAGGGAAGGCCGTGAGTGCGTGGGGAGCCTGACATTCCAGCTGAAGCTGGAAGAATGGGTAGGCGTTTGCCTTAAAAGGAAAGGACACGCCAGGTGCTCAGGTTAGAGATAGACGCATGCGCCCAGCCCCTGTTCTCTCAAGACCAGAAACGTGGGGGTGGGGGCTCGGAGGCAAAAAAAGTCAAATAGTCGTGTCATAGGTATCCTGAGAAGAGGGTGGTTAGAGAGGGAGCCATGGAAACAAGAGGCGGTCCTTCCCTCGGCCTGGAGGAGTCTGGTGAGGCGCCCAGGGGGAGTTATACAGTCAGGACAAGCAGTCGGAGAGAGCAATAAAAGTGTGCAAGAGTCTCGGAGTGAGACAGCCCTTATTATACTACGATGAAACTTACCTAAAATTTATTGAGACTTAAGACCTCAGTGTCTTTGCTCATCCTGTTTCTTAACTCTGGACTGCCTTCTTTAACCCCTATGATAATAGGTGCAAATCCCTTCTGCCTTTTGAAGCGTGGCTGCATTGTCACCTCTTCCACCAAATCGCCACTGACCTTCACCAAGTCACATAACTGTTTATTTGAGACGGAATTTAGCTCTTGTCGCCCAGGCTGGAGTGCAGTGGTGTGATCTCAGCTCACTGTAACCTCCGTCTCCCTGGTTCAAGCGATTCTCCTGCCTCAGCCTCCAGAGTAGCTGGGATTAAAGGTGTGGGCCAGCACGCCCAGCTAATTTTTGTACTTTTAGTAGAGACAGGATTTCGCCATGTTGGCCAGGCTGTTCTCAAACTCCTGGCCTCAAGTGATCCGCCCGCCCCGGCCTCCCAAAGTGCTGGGACTACAGGCGTGCGCCACCATTCCCGGCCTTATTCATACTTTATCCGTAAGTGTACATTCACACTGTACACTTACAACTGAGTCTTATCCCTACTAATCTCTAGATTCCCTAAGGGAAGGATCTGTGTCTGATAAGATCACCCACAGCACCCACAATGCTCTGCACTTAATTTATCCTCCATAACGTGTATTTAATAAATGATGAATAACACTGGCATATAAAAGCAAGACTAGGCAACTAGAGTTAGGAAACCTAGATTCTGGCTACCGCTAACCAGCTTGTGACCTTTTACAGATGTTACAAGTCACTCTGCCTCTGTGGGGAGAAGGCAATTTCTTCATGAAATCTAACATCTCTTGCAATTCTATATCAGATACTTAGCAGGGTTTAAAAAAATATGACACCTCTCATAACTTTTCACCCTCAATATTATGTTTTATCTGCTAGTAAAATAATTATTTGGTAAAATACCCGCACGGGCATTCATTTGACCCTCAAAACAACTTTGGTTTTTAAAATGAGGAAAATGAAAATTAAAGAGGTCAAGTGGCTTGACTAAATCACAGCTGTGATTAAATCGTAATGATGAAACCAAAAGTCAAAGTCCTGGTATCCAAATCTTGTGGTTCCCCAGTATGCACAATTATCAGTAACTGCCTTGCTTTCCAAGACTTTTATTCTTTCCCCTACAATATTCCTCACTGTTACCAGTAAGTTTGGCTGTCTGAACCGTACATCAAATTTAAAAGGACTCAAGAAAAGAGAATCAGTTCAATGTATGGGAAATCATTTCCTGAAGAGAATTCTTCAATAAACTGCTTATTGGTATCTGTGAGTTCCCGTTTTGTTAAAATAATAGAGGAGCAGCTGACTCTTTTATTATTTTTAAATTTTATTTTTGTGACACCGTCTTGCTCTGTGGCCCAGGCTGGAGTGCAGTGGCACAATCTCAGCTCACTGCAACCTCTGCCTCCTAGCTTCAAGTGATTCTCAAGCCTCAGCCTCCCGGGTAGCTGGGACTAGAGGCACGTACCACAACGCCGGATAATTTTTGTATTTTTAGTAGAGACAGTGTTTCGCCATGTTGGCCAGGCTGGTCTCAAACTCCTGACCTCAAGTGATCCTCCTGCCTGAGCCTCCCAAAGTGCTAGGATTACAGGCATGAGCCACCAAGCCTGGCCAACTGACTCTTACAGATGGGAATACAGTTATCACCAGGATGGTTGTACCTGCTTACTCTGTACTCAAGATTATCATAAAAGGATTTTTTCTTAGTAAGTAGATAATTTTTTAATCTCTGGAAAACAACTTTCTTCATATGTTTGTATCTTCACAAAGTCATTCTTACAATGTCAGATCTCAATCCTTTAGGCAGTTCAAGATCCACTTTGAATTTGGGGCAAAAAGAGCACTTGTAATACCTACCGCAGAGCACACTCTGAACGTCTGTATCTTCTGAACTGAATTAAATGTTATATAAGCATTGCTTAAATATTTTTGAATCTTGCCATGGTTCATTTATTCAAAAACAGAAATCTGTCATTGAGACCTGAAGCAAAGGCAATCAAATATGAGACAAAAATCAGCTGCTTACTGGCAGAAAGTCATAATGCTATCAAGTAGGTACATGAGAAATACTTTCGTACAAGAGCTAACACATATAGTACAGGTGGCATTCTAAATACTTTTCATATATTAGCTCGTTTTGGCTTCCTGACAACACTTTTAGGGAGATACTCTTTTTTTTTTTTTTTTTTTTTGCAGACGGAGTCTTGCTCTTGTCACCCAGGCTGGAGTGCAGTGGCCTGATCTCGGCTCACTGCAACCTCCGCCTCCTGGGATCAAGCAATTCTCCTGCCTCAGCTTCCTGAGTAGCTGGGACTACAGGCGCAGGCTGCTACGCCCGGCTAATTTTTGTATTTCAGTAGAGACAGGGTTTCACTGTGTTGGCCAGACTGGTCTCCAACTCCTGAGCTGAGGCAATCCGCCCGCCTCGGCCTCCCAAGGTGCCAGGATTACAGGCGTGAGCCACCACACCCAGCTAAGATACTATTTTTTTTTAAGCCCCATTTTACAGACAAGAAAACTCATGCACAGGGAAGTGGTCACAGCTAGTGACAAGCAGAGTCTGAATCCAAGCCCAGAAAATATATGTGAGGAATTTAGGAACGTGTGACTTTGATTTTTCTCCCCACACAAAGATCTAGTTATCTTGAAACAAACAAGCACATCTGATCTCTTTCTTGCTTAAGCTTTTGAGTTTTCACCGTTAGCCTAGTTGAGCACACCAGGCTAGATCTGTGTCTTAAATGCCATTCTCAATGCAAGAAAAAGTCCCGCCCAGCTTTCCTCAACTACCCATGCTTTGAGACCTCAGATTAATCATCTTTTTTTTTCAAGTTTTCATAATTCCACCTCTTTGCTGTAGCAGTCACTCACTAATTTGTACTATAAGTATCTATTCACAATGCCTTTTCCAAGTTGCCAAAAAAGAGCTCAAGAGAGGGTTCTGAGATCTCATGCGAGAAGGAATTCAAGGCTAGTAGCAGAGTGCAGTGAGAGGAGAGTTTATTAAAAGGTACTCCATTACAAAGTAGGGCATCCCCAGAGAGCAAGAGGAGGCATGCCTTGTCTTTGCTTTAAGCTTTCCTTATATAGAGGTCTTGTCTATGTCAAAAGCTAAGCTGTGTCTACGTGCAGGTGAGCAGACAGCATGACAAAATTTATTATTCTATTGATTTAAAGATAACTATCCTTGACAGTCTAGTGTGTGAATACATCAAGCTTAACTGTAATTATCTTGAAAATATATATTGTTATGGGTATTGGGACATCTGGGCTTTCCGCTTTTGTAGGAGTGTGTCCCTGTAGGTATCTTTAGGCTGTTTCCTCAACTATAAACGTGTTGATTGTGGGTTGTGACCGGAACGGAATGTGCCTTGTTAGTCTCAAGATGGAATTGATTTTTGAAGTGGTGCCACTCTGGCTCTCCTAGGCTCCTGCTTCCCTAACACAAGGGATTCAATTCCTTAAGACAAGGACCATGTCTTACTCACAGTTGCATACTCAGTATTTGGCATATGGTAACTGTTTCCTCAACGTATTGAATACAACCTTCCTTTTTAAAAATTTTAGCCCATTGTTTTGGCAGCAAACGAAATAATTGTCTTCTCAAAATTTTCTTTTTTTTTTAATTTGAGACAAGGTCTTGCTCGGTCATCCAGGTTGGAGTTCAGTGACACAATCACAGTTCACTGAAGACTTGACATCCCAGGCTCAAGCCATCCTCCAACATCAGCCTCCGAAGTAGCTGGGACCATAAGTGTGTACCACACCTGGCTAATTTATTTATTTTTCATAGAGACAGGGTCTTGCTATGTTGCCCAGGCTGGTCTCCAAATCCTGGCCTCAATCAGCCCTCCCTCCTTGGCCTCCCAAAATGCTGGGATTACAGGGGTGAGCCACCATGCCCAGCCCTTCAAAACTTTATCACTCACCATTTACCTCATCCAAAGACTTTTAACCCCAATCATATTGTTGGACATCCTCTCAGCACTTATGTAATCTTTTGCAAATTCTAGTTGCAAGTAATGGAGCCAACGGTATTAATTTGGAACATTGTTTTCATTTTCTTTTTCTCCTTTATGGCTCATAAAGCCATAGTTAGGTGACCATCAATCCAATTTAATGTCATTATGTAAGAAGTGTCTACTTTGTGTCAGGCACTGTGTCAGACACTGTGTTTGCTGCCAGGAATCAGGCAGTGAACAAGGCAGACATGGTACCTGTCATTTTGGAGTTTAGAGTGTAATGAGAAAACAGCAGTGAACAAGTAATTACGGATGTCATGTGTATGAAGAAGGAGGAGGAGGAGGAAGAGAGAGAAGAAGAGGAACAAAGACAGAGAAGAGCACCACCAGTAAGCAGATGTTGCTCTGGGAGGGTAAGAAGCTATAAACAAAACTAAGGGTCAAGAAAGGGCTACCAGAAGATGTTACTTTTAAGCTAGGTTTGAAGAATTAGCAGGAGTAGGCAAGTATAACCTCTGTCAGTGTCAGTGATCACACTTTACCTTTCTTCTTCCCTTTCGCCTTACTAAAACACTAAGTATACAGCCAACAAAATAAGTTTTTCACTCTTGATGGCAGTATGATTGGAAAGATGAAGGTTCTATTCTTCTGAGCAGTCTTATTTGCTATCTTTCTATAAGTCTCCATTCTGTTTTTTTCCTCAATATTGTTCATTTGAAATAATATATAAAGGTCAATCTCTAAGAAAGAGTTTATTTGGGAATATGCAGGAATTGCAATTCAGGACACCCAGACCTGGGCAGCACCTGGGTGTGTCCAAAGAACAAAGGGAAAGGCTGAGGTTTTATTGGGAAAATGAGGCAAGTACATTGTTTTGAAAGAAAGTTCACTGGTGCTGGCAGTGAATGGCAGGAGCTGGCAAGTTCTGATTGATGAAGTGGCAGCAGTTACCAGGTAAGACATAATCTTAAAGCCACAGGTAGGTCTCTGCGGGTTTTTTGTTGAATTGCAAAAATAGTTTGTGAAACAGGTGTATGGGAACTGGGTGCCCTTTCCTATGACCTCTTGACTGCATTTTAGTTGGTAATGACAAGACTTGACTCCATTTTGTACAATCAACTTTCACAATATCAATTTTAAAAACTAGAAAATATTCATTTGCTAAATCAGAGTTGAACCTAGTCTCCTAGATTTGGGGTGCACCTCATTTTCTGAACTGGGTGGCAACATATATTGAACTAGCCAGTCTCTTCCTCAACCATTCTTCCTCTTGGCACTTCAGGCTTTGAGCCTTGGCTCATTTCCCTAGTTCTTGGAGCACACCCTAGTGATATCCATTGGAATTGTGCCAAGGGCAGCAAAAGAAAAAGCCAGAGCAATTATTAAAATGATTCAACGCAAGGTGAATCTCAGCTGATCCTAAGCCAAGGAGAAGGGGAGTGAGGAGGAGGAAAAAGATTAACTAAAAAATCTGCCTTAAAAGAAGGTTTTCATCATAGTAATATATTGGCCATGAATTACAATAATATGTAATTTATTTACCTATTATTTGTTGTTCTTCCCCTCTCCCCAAAAAGGATTTAACAAAATTACTTCACTGGGATAATTTAAATTGATAAAAATTCTGGAAAGTAAGCAATATGCCTTATGGAAAAAACAATGTATGCCCTTTGATTCAATAATCCCACTTCTGGGAATTCACCTGAATCAGTAAGGGTTTTCCAGAGAGACAGAAGCAACAGGATATATGGAAGGGAATTTATTAGGGAAAATTGACTCATACTGCCACAGAGATGAAGTCCCACATGCAGGCCGGAGCCATCAGCAAAGCCAGTAGCATGGCTTAGTCTGGAAGCTTCAGATGATGCAGCCCCCAGTTTGAGAACAAAAGCCTGACAGTCCTGGGAGGACCCTGGTGCAAGTCCCAGGGTCCAAAAGCCAAAGAACCTGGAGTCTGATGTCCAAGGGGAGGAGAAGAACAGGCATCCAGATCTGGAAAGCAGACACAGAGCAGACAACAAGGGTCCCCCATCTTCCCCCTTTGTCCCAGCCGGCCCCTAGCTACCTGGATGGTACCTGCCCACACTGAGGACAGATCTTCCTCTCTCAGTCCATTGATTCTTGCATCAGTCTTCTCTGAAAACACCCTCACAGACACATCCAGACATAACGTTTCCCTAGCCATCTAAGCATCCCTCAATCCAGTCAAGTTGACACCTAAAATTAACCATCACAAGTCCACCCCTTGTTAAGCTATCACCCATACACATCTCCTTAAACCATAATTCATCTCCAAATAAAGATAATAAAAATGTCATAATTCCACCTAACATGATACAACTATCCTGTGTACAACCAAAAACACACAAATTCCATCCCCAGAAGAGAAAGTGAACTTCTTTAGTGATGTTTACTCTTCTCCTGATATCCCATAACTTGAATACTGTGATGTAAAATTAACAATACTTAATTAAATACTAACAGTCAATAAATTTTGTTAATGCTAAATGAAAGAGAGGAAAGAAAACAAGTATCTGTGTAAGATGTACGTATCTATGCATGAACGTATTCTTAACAAAATAGGGAGGAAAGAGTCATGACAATTACAGTCCTCAGTTCTGTTAACTGGTCATGTGGGTATAGCCAGTTTTTATAACTACTTTATTCTATTGTATATGCTGTATTCCGTTTGCCTTCAACTTCAGCAAGAACCTCAGCTTGTTGTGGTTCTCTACCTGGTGGGGTGACACAAGCCTTCATTCCTAAAGGGTCTGGGCCATTCGTAGTCCTGCCTGGATTCAGTTATTGTATAATAGTTTCCCACTGACCTTAATTATAAGGCATGGTAAAACTAAGGGACTTCCTGTATTTCAGACAAACTCTTCCTTACCTCCACTGTGGAGTAATAGTACAATTTCACCCTTGGTAGTGCAGATCAATCACCTCAGCCAACACCTTAACTCCTTTCTTAGCCTATGTGGAGTCCACGTTGGCCAGGTGGCAGTTTTAAACTTTCGATTCAGTGAAATCATTGTTGTGTCGGCTGGTAAAAGTATTCCTCCCTCTGGAACTAATGCCTCTAGGCCAGCAGAACATGTCATTGGAACAGAAAACATTTTGCTAGTGGGTCACTAGGGGCAATGGTGAGTGGTGCCACTCCCATTTTCACCCATTGGTTGCTCGACTCATGAGTCCTGGCCATGGGAGAAATAGTATAATATATTGGATGCGGATTCACAGCATATACGGCCTTCTAAAGAACCTTGTTCCAGTCTTGCAAAGTACTGTCACCTAGCTAGCACTGTAACTGTGACTTCAGAAGGTGATTCTGCCATTCTATCAAGCCAGCTGCTTCAGGATGATGGGAAACAAGGTAAAACCGATGAATTCTATGAGCATGCGCCCACTGCCACACTTGTTTGGCTGTGAAGTGAGTTCCTTGGTCAGAAGCAAATGCTGTGTGTAATAACATGATGGTGAATAAGGCATTTGGTAAGTCCATGGTTGGAGTTTTGGCAGAAGCCTTGCATGAATGAAGACAAATCCATATCTAGAGTAAGTGTCTATTCCAGTAAAGACATATGACTGCCCCTTCCGTGATGGAAGCAGTCCATTGTAATCAACCTGCCATCAGATAACTGATCACCCTGGGGAATGGTGCCATATTAGGAGCTCGATGTTGGTCTCTTGCTGGCAGAATGGACACTCAGGAGCGGCTGTAGCCAGGTTGGCCTTGGTAAGTGGGGGTCCATGTTGCTGAGTCCATGCATAAACACTATCCCTGCCACCATGGCCATTTTGCTTATGAGCCCATTGGGCAATGATAGGGGTGGCTAAGGAAAGAGGCCTACTGGTATCCACAGAACACGTCATTCTATTCACTTGATTATTAAAATTCTCCTCTGCTGAGGTGGTCATCCTTTGGTGAGCATTCATATGGCACACAAATATCATCACATCTTTTGCTCACTCAGAAAGGTCTATCCACAAACCTCTTCCCCAAATTCCTTTGTCACCAGTTTCGTAGTCATGTTCCTTCCAAGTTCTTGACCATTCAAACTATTGGCTATAGCCCATGAATCAGCATGTCATCACACATCTGGCCATTTCTCCTTCCAAGCAAAGTGCACAGTGAGGTACACTGCCTGAAATTCTGTTCACAGAAGGATTTCCCTTCACTACCTTCCTTCAGGGATGTTCTAGAAAGGGGCTGCAGTGCTGTAGCTGTCCACTTTCAGGTGGTACTTGCATATATGAAGAACCATCTGAAAACTAGGCCCTAGTCTTCTCTTCCTCTGTCAACTGATCATAGGGTCATCCCCATGAGGCCAAAGGTGCAGGCTGGGAGAGAGAAGAGAGAGAGTGTAGCAGCAGGAAACATAGGCATTTGGGTCCCTTCCTCATGGAATCTCCTTTGCCTTTAGGACCTGCTCAGGCTGATCAATACCCCATTTCCATTTGATGATGGAGTGCTGCTGTACACACCCAACTTTATGGCTTGGTGGGTTAGATAACACCCCATTCATGATAGGCAGTTCAGTTCACATGGTAACTTGGTGGCCCATGATCAAGCATTTAGTTTCTACTAAGGTCCAGTTGCAGGCCAAGAGCTATCTTTCAAAAGGAGGGTAGTTATCTGTGGATGATAGCAGGGCCCTGCTCCAAAATCCTAAAGGCCTCCACTGTGATTCACTGATGGGGTCCTGCCAAAGGCTCCAAACAGCATCCCTATCAGCCACTGACATCTTAAGTACCATTGAATCAGCTGGATCATATGGCCCAAGTGGCAATGCAGCTTGCCTAACAGCCAGGATCTGTTGCAGCCCCTGCACTTTTCTAATCACTCAGTAAATGGGTCAAAGCAACACACCCAAGTGAGGAACATGTTCCTTCCAAAATCCAAATAGGCCCACTAAGCATTATTTCCTGTTTATAGAAGGGGCCAGATGCAAGAACTTGTCCTTCACCTTAGAAGGGATATCTTGACAGGCCCCACACTACTGGACCCCTAGAAATTTCACTGAGGTAGAAGGCCCCTGAATTTTAGTTGGATTCATATCCTACCCTCTGACACACAAATGTCTTACCAGTAAGTCCAGAGTGGTTACTACTTCTTACTCACTAGGTACAATCAGCTTAATGGTGCTACTCCACCACACCCAGCTAATTTTTGTATTTTTAGTAGAGATGGGGTTTCACCATGTTGGCCAGGCTGGTCTCGAACTCCTGACCTCAGGTGATCCACTCGCCTCAGCCTCCCAAAGTGCTGGGATTGCAAGCATGAGCCACTGTGCCTGGCCAGTGTTATTTTATTTTTAATAACAAACAAGTAGAAACAATATAAATGTCCTACATTAAAACAATTAAATTGTTTTGACACAGCCATTCAGTATATTATGAAGCCACTAAAAGCCTAACAATTTTAAAACAAGTAAAAAATGACAAATGATGTAATATTAAGGAAAAAAATACACAATGTTACATGTACCTACACACACACACACACACACACACACACACACACACACACCATATAATCCAATTTTAAGTATTTATTCATATATATGCTTAGAAAAGAGGTTACTGGGAAAGACCGCAGCATTTTCAAGGTAAGTAATCCTTGGAAAAAATGATTATGGGTCATTTTAATTCTGGTCTTCCTACTTAAATGTATTTCCTAATTTATACTTCTTTGTATATTTTACAATTAGCAAGTATTACTTTAATTATTAGAAAGAAGCAATGTTAAGGGAGAAAATCTTTCACCTGTATCTATCAGGCTAACCAACTAATATGTTCTTAATGGGAACATTATCCATGACTTAGTAAGGCTTAAAATTAATAATGTTCATTTTTCAATCAAGCTTTCATTCCATCCCTCAACCTGTCAAATTCTAAAATATGTACTGAGTTTACCAGAGTCAAGCAATGTTATATCAGAAACCTGGCTGTCTTAGTGCCCACAAGCCGCCTGGAAGCTTGGAAGCACCCACAAGCTTGGAAGTGGCTACAGGCGCACTGTGTCATGATTGCCTGGCATTCTGTTTCCATCTGTATCCTTATAACTAACCCCAGCACTTGCGCCATCCTCAGCTTTGACTTGATTCCAACCTCATAGCAGGGGTTGGGGGAGGCTGATGAGAGGCAAGGATGGGGAACAAATTAAAGGGGTGGAAAAAGCTCATTTGAGTCCAGGAGTTCAAGGTTACAGTGGGCCATGATCGCACCACTGCACTCCAGCCTGGATGACAGAGCAAAACCCCGTCTCTTAAAAAGTAAAAATCTTAAATTTGGGTTGGCATATGGACGGATGAGGCAGAGGTTAGGGCCAGAAAGAGGTAAAAGAGAACAAAATAGAAATAAAAGAGAGAGGAGTGACAGGTAGGATTTTTTTTTAACTTTAATTTCTATAGAGACAGGGTCCCACTATGTTGCCCAGGATGGTCTCCAACTCCTGGGCTCAAGTGATCTTCCCACCTCTGCATCCCACAAAGTGCTGGGATGCGCCACCACACCCAGCTGGGGATAATTTTTAAACAGAAAATGCAGCAGTTGCTCAACTGGCTGCCATATTATAAAAATGATGTGTTACATTATCAGCCTCCTGAATAGCTTGCTATTATTCATGTCCCCATACTCTTACTCATGTCCCTTCCTACTCATGGCGTAAATAATAATAAAAAGATTGCACTATTTTAGTGGCCTCGAGGGACAGTCATATCTCTGAGGCTAACTTCAAAGACGATCCAAAGACCCGTGCTGGTCTAGAGCCACCTTTGATGGTAACAATAGTAGTAACAGTTAATACTGAGTGATGACTAAGTATCAGGAATACTGAGCACATTACATACATCATCTCACTGATCCTCACAATAAACCCATGAGCTAAGCATTATTAATGTCTCCATTTTAGAAACCTAGAAATAATCAATCCAACAAATGATTCAACATTCCTGTCCCTAAAGTCTATCTCTGGCAAAATTATGAGCAACTAAGGGCGGACAGAAAAGGAAAATAGTATTTCCTTAACACCTACGATATGCCAAGTTCACCTCATTCACTGCTCACCAAATCTACAAGGTAGGTAAGTACAAAATACAAAGCTAGAAAGTGACTGAAATTTAAATTTGAAACAAGTTTTAAACTTGTCCTGTGGAGTCCAATCTGAAGCTCAGGGTAGTGAATTATCAGGACACGTTTCATTTTATTTATTTATTTATTTATTTTTTATTTATTTTTTTTTTGAGAAAGGTCTTGCTCTGTCACCCAGGCTGGAGTACAGTAATGAGATCTTGGCTCACTGCAACCTCCGCCTCCTGGGTTCAAGCAATTCTCCTGCCTCAGCCTCCCGAGTAGCTGGTACTACAGGCACACACCACCACACCTGGCTAATTTTTTTTTTTTATTATTTTTAGAAGATGGAGTTTCACCATGTTGGCCAGGTTGGTCTTGAACTCCTGACCTCAAGTGATCCGCCTGCCTCAGCCTCCCAAAGTGTTGGGATTACAGACATGCACCATTGTGCCCAGCCAGGACACTTTTTAAATGTCCTCTAAGGTTAGTGTGAGGATACACCCAGCCTCCTATCATAGCAACTTTCATTTACAAACCAGCCCAAGGAGACACTGGGATTATACAATCTAATCCCGCAGACTTTATTCATTGGTGAAAACCCCTCAATCAAAACCCATAAACACTTCATATGCCAGGCTTTGTGTTGGGCTTAAGGGTTACAAAACTGGATCCATTCAGTCACAAAAATGGATCCATATCCTGGAAGGGTGTACTCTTACACATTAGCATAAAACACATAAGCATATGACACCCACCCAATAACTATTAAGCACGACTATGTGCAAAGCACTGTGTCAAACTTCACAGAGCTTGCATTTTCACAGAGAAAACATAACCCACTTTAATCTACTGTTATCTCTAGCTTTTCAGATCATCTGTTAAGTTTGAAGATTAAGGATTCAGTAGAGTAAGTGTAGTTCCAGAGCTGCCAAGGAGAAAGCAGCCAACCAAAAAACTGCGTGTTTTCCTACAACTGGATTGTCCTCACATTTGCCCCTCCCACTGTCACATGACCTCTGCTAAACACATGTTAGGCATCAAGTAAATTTTTGTTGAATGAATGGTTATACTGCTTGAAAGAATAAATACATAAAATCAAATACAGAATTTTAAAAAGCATAGTAGTCCCCCTTATCTGCTGGGGACACATTCCAAGACTTCCAATAGATGCCTGAAACCAAGGACAGTACTGAACCCTATACGTACTAAGTTTTTTCCATACACAAAGTTTATGTATGATAGAGTTTAATTTTATCACATAAATTAAATGATACATTTTAATTTATAAATGAGGTACAGTAAGAGATTAACAATAACTAATAGAACAATTATAATAATATACTGTAATAAAGTTATGTGAATTTGGTCTCTCTCTCAAAATATCTTATTGTACTGTACTTACCTTTCTTCTTGAGGTGATGATGAAAGAGTACAATGGCTTCATGATGACATGAAATGAAATAAATGATGTAGGCATTGTGATGTAAATGGAAAACTCCAGAAATAATTTCTAAGTTTTAAACTGCCTGCTGTTCTGAGTAGGATGACAAAATGTCTCACTATCCCACTATTTCCAGCCTGGATTGCTATAAATCACTTAGTAGCCATCTCAGTTATCACATCTACTGTTGTGGTATCATAATGCTTATCTTCAAATAATCCTTACCATACTTAATAAAGGCCCCAAAGAGCAAGAGTAGTGATGTAATATTTTCACACCATGGTTGATCAAGGGTAACTAAAACCCCAGAAAGCAAAACCTTGGATAAGGGGGGACTACTGTAATGACAGTCTTGTTGTTACCAAATGCTATGATTTGAGTGTCCCCACCAAAACTCATATTGGGACCTTAATTCTCAGTGTAGCAATGTTGGGAGGTGGAACCTTTAAGAAGTGGGGCCTAATGGGAGGCATCTGAGTCACGGGGGCTCCCTCTGCTCTTATAGGCAGCGTGCTGCCAATTCTTGTCCGCGAGTGACCTCTCTCTCTCACGGGAGACCTCTCACATGAGACAGGATTAGTTTCTGAGAGTGAGCTGTTATGGAGTGATTGCAACTCTCATGTCCTGCCCCTTTGCATGTGCTGTCTTCACCCTTGACCTTCTGCCATGTTATGACACAGCACAGAAACCCTCAACAGAAGCAAGCAGATGTTGGCCTCATGCTCTTGAACTTTCCAGCCATCAGAATCATGAGCCAAATAAAACCTCTTTTCTTTATAAATTACCCAGCTCAGGTATTCTGTTATGGCAACACTAAGGAGACTAAAGCACCATGATTTCAGAAAATGAGACTGGCTGAGATCAATGATTAATGCATAAAGGGTAACAGTCACAGTACCGCTGTACTCCACTACCTCTCACCTCTCAAGTTTCTAGTGCTGTAGAAACTTCTACAGCACTAAGGAGAAGGCCCATTTGGTAGACCCAACTTGGATAACTTGGGATGATGGGAGTTAAGACTTTACCTTAATTACTACAGAGACTTATGCTTACACGCCCTCTGGTAGGCTGTGCAGCAGTTAGGGAGTGAGTTCCCTCCTATAGTTGTGAGTACATGCATTGACATGGCTGTCCCTATGCTATGGCATGGAAAATATATATGAGCTCCTTCTTTGAGTAGGAAAAATATACATTATAGGTGTCTTCTATTTAATTAAAAAGAAACCATGAAATAAATCACTTGTAAATAAAGAATGCTTTCTTTATTCACATGCTGAGTCCTTTATGCTAGCAAGAAAAATAGAGAATATAGAATTTCTTTCTCATGGAGCTAAACAAAGAGTCTACTTGCTGATTAATGAAACTGAGATAAACGCATCACATATTATGTTTGACTATGTTATATTCTCCATCATAAGGTACAAATCTCTTTTTTGTTTTCCTCATTTTCAATCCAAAGAGACAAGGATTTTTGCCAAATTGTTCTACTAATGGAGCCCATCTTAACCCATCTAAGATGTGAACATCTTTATTCTGGTAGACATCAAGGTTTGTGAAATAGATTTTATATATTACCAGCCATCATAGTACATTGTATAGGTGATGGTGACAGAACATAAATTGTACCTGTTATTAATCTCTTCAGATGCAAATTAACTTATATTGAACTTGTGATTTTGTTCTTTTCCAGTTTAAACCAAATTCTTTGTTTCATGAATAAAAAGAAAATTTAGTAAAATTTCCTGTTTTTTTTGTTATAGCTGCTTACAAGGTGAATAAAATAAAAGTGTTTTAGACAGTCTGCAAACAATATAGTTCTGTGCTTTTCCAATATTTTATCCGTTAAAATTCCTGAAGTTGATCATAAAGAATCTACAAGTAAGATAAGTTTGGGACTGTACTACTACTTCTACTTTCAAAACATGTGGATAACTTTTTTTTTCAGTTTGTTTCAATTAATAATAGCAGCAGCAAGTAATTACCATTTATTGATACCCTGCTATGTTTAAGCACTGTGCTATATGATTTGCAAACATTCATTTAATGTTTATGGTAACTCTGTAAGGCAGGCATTATTTCTGTTTTACAGATGAGGGAACTGAGGCTCAGAGTGGCTACCTGCCACAGAGCATGTGATTGATTTTATATCACCCCAACCACTGCTGCCTTGTAACTGAATTTCAGCCTCAACAGCAAACTCCTAAGTTTATCAGCAAACTCCTAAGTTGATAACTCCTTGGTTATCAAGCATTAATCAAACTATTAGTTACTATAAAAACTTGTCCTGAAATATTACAATTTAATAAAATTTGGGCAATACCAGATAACATACAGAGACAGAAAAATACTCAGGTGAGGTCATATAAAAGCCAATAATGGGCCGGGTTTGGTGGCTCACACCTGTAATCTCAGCAGCTTGGGAGGCTGAGGAGGAGAACTGCATGAAGCCAGGAGTTCAACACCAGTCTGGGCAACATAGCAAGACTCTGTCTCTACAAAAATTTTAAAATTAGCTGACTGCAGTGGCGTGCACTGTAGTCCTAGCTACTCAGGAGGCTGAGATGGGAAGATCCCTTGAGCCCAGGAGTTTGAGGCTGAAGTCAGCTATGATGGTGCCATTGCACTACAGTCTGGTTGACAGTGTGAGACCTTATCTCAAAAAAAATTAATGAATAAGGGCCGGGTGCGGTGGCTCACACCTGTAATCCCAGCACTTTGGGAGGCCGAGGCGGGTGGATCACGAGGTCAGGAAATCAAGACCATCCTGGCTAACAAGGTGAAACCCCGTCTCTACTAAAAATACAAAAAATTAGCCAGGCGTGGTGGTGGGCACCTGTAGTCCCAGCTACTCGGGAGGCTGAGGCAGGAGAATGGCATGAACCCGGGAGGTGGAGCTTGCAGTGAGCCAAGATCGCGCCACTGCACTCCAGCCTGGGCGACAGAGTGAGACTCCGTCTCAAAAAAAAAAAATTAATGAATAAGAAAAAAATAAAAATAAAAGGCCAATAATGCCTAATGTTTTCCCCCTTTTCTGAAAGTAGAAAATTTCCCCCAAATTCTTCTTCAATACCTTTATTTGTTAGTTTTTGCTTTATTTTTGTAATCAAATAACAATACAAAAACACACAAATACCCTGCCAGTATCAGGTGCACCACAATCATGAAAGATAAAATAATCCCCATGCAATTAAATGACCATCAGCTACAGACCTTTGCAGCAGCTACAACTGACCCATTCTGGCTTCACATTCATAATATGCATCTCTGCATATTATTCATAAAATATATTCTGAATCCAAAAAATTAGATGAAATCATGGGCAACTCAGGAGTCCTAACCTTCCTACTTGTCTACCTTTTGCACTAGTAGGAAATAAAATGGGAGGAAGGGAATAGGATATATCTAATAATTTCCAAAGCATCATTCCCATAAGAATGAGTAGGGAAGATGGGGCCTCAGTTATCAGATCCATATACCAATTATGTCAAGAGGCAAAAGAAAACTGTCAGTACTGAAGCTAAGAAGTCTCACTACTCCTTAATGGCAAACTGTCCTTGGACACTGGCTCCGAATTAGTGAGTTAATTATTAGAAAAAAAACCAAGTTCTTGAGCTGACCAAGAATTACATAATGGGATAACTTGGGGAAAAGGCTCTTCATTAAAAATTGTAAGACAGAATTCAGGAATCCTGCCTTCTCTTCTGGCTTTGGTCAAGACAGTGAGGTCATATCACTAGATAACTCAGTCGGCAGCACATGAATTAGAACACACAATCATTAAAATATCCAATCTCTAAACCCAGTGTCTTCAATACTGTATCCCAGTTCTACTCTATGTTACAATTCCTTTTGGAGAGCAAACCCTCCAGAACACATTTCTACAGTCTTTATAGGAAATATTTATGGGTCTGTCAAGAATAATGATCTTGAATGAAAGAACCTTCTATAATATCCAATACAGCAGCTGCTGGTCACATAGAGCTACTGAACACTTAGAAAGTGGCTAGTGTGACTGAGGAACTGGATTTAAAATTTCAGTTAATCTTAATACAAATAGCTACATATGGCTAGAGGCTATGGTATTGGACAGTATAGTTCTAGATGCTACAATAGTTTTATTTTTAGTGACTAAAAATGCATTTGAAAAAAAAAAATCTTTTCCTTCTTAAGCCCCAACAAAATAGCCAGGAAATCACATTATTTGCTCAAAAATACCCTTTCTCTGGGTAAACCCCTGAGGCTGGTAACGATGTATCTCTACCTAGTAAACGAAGATAAAATAAAGTAATTCAATAGCAATTCTAGCTTCAGGTTCTCACGGTTCCTTTGCTTACTCTCAGGATTACTCTGTACATTTCTTTTGAAGCTATTACTATCTTACCTTAAATTTTTTAAAGTCCTCCTTTCTTCATCCTTGGTGGATGAATCTCTCACTGGACAGATCCAATAACCTGGTGATTGGGGTCTTCCCATCCTTTAAACTGGGAGGTTGACTTTTTCCAAATGTTTTAACAAACACATCAAAGAAACTTTATAGCACATCAATCACAGAATACCTACATTGTCGTGGTCCAACAAGGAAGAAAAAACCATTCCTTCCTTTGGGACTCAGGAAGATGAATTTGGTACTGAAAATGAAGGGATGAGGGGCACTTCCCCTGAACAGCTTTTCCAAGTCCATTCACGAGGAAAATCCCCAACGTCAGGAGACTCAAAAGGCTTTTCTACATGAATTTTCCAATGCTGACTGAGGTAGGCACTTCTGCTGAAGCATTTCTCACAGCTGGTACATTTGTAAGGTTTTTCCCCTATGTGGGTCCTCCGGTGCCTGATGAGGTTAAAGCTCTGACTGAAGCATTCACCACAATCAGGACATTTATAAGGTTTCTCTCCTGTATGTGTCCTTTGGTGAATCACCAGGGTGGAACTCTGACTGAAAGTTTTCCAGCACTCAGAACATCTGTAAGGCTTTTCTCCTGTATGTGTTCTCTGATGTCTAATGAGATGGGAGCTAAGGCCAAAACTCTTTCCACATTCACAACATCTATATGGTTTTTCTCCTAACTGCATTCTGCATTCTTCTATCACATTGCAGTTCTGACTCAAACTTTCTTCATATTCAGAACTTTCATAGGATTTCTCTCCTGTGTGCATTTTCTGGTGTGTAATAAGGTTTGAACTACGACTAAAATTCTTCCCACATTCTGAACATTGATAAGGCTTTTCTCCTGTATGTATTCGCTGATGTTTTATTAGAGTAGAATTACAACCAAAGCTTTTTCCACACTCAAGACATTTGTAGGGCTTCTCACCTGTGTGTGTCCGCTGGTGGCGAATGAGGCTGGAACTCTGACTAAAACTCTTCCCACAATCAGGGCACTTATAAGGTTTTTCTCCAGTGTGAGTCCTCTGATGTTCTATTAGGACATAGCTATGACTGAAGCCTTTTCCACAGACAGAACATTCATATGGTTTTTCACCTGTATGTGATCTGTGATGCTGAATAAGGTGAGAGCTGCTGCTGAATCTCTTCCCACACTCGGGACATTTATAGGGTTTCTCTCCCGTGTGAGTTCTCTCATGGATAATAAGATGGGAGGTATTGCTGAAGCTTTTCCCACATTCACCACACTGGTAGGGCTTCTCTCCTGTGTGCATTCTTAGATGCTGAATCAGGTGAGAACTGTTACAAAAGCATTTTGCACACTCAGAGCATTTATAAGGCTTTTCTCCTGAGTGGGTCCTCTGGTGAGTACGCAAATGAGAACTATTACTGAAGCTTTTCCAACATTCGGAACATTTGTAGGGTCTGTCTACAAAGGATGAATTCTGCTGCACACAGACATTGGTATGTTCTCCTGGGTCCCATTCCTGGTGACTGGGTTTTTCCTCCTCTTCAGCTATAAAATTTCCCCAATTCTCTGACTTGCCATCACTCTCATAGGAATCATGACACCAAATCTCATCTTGAACCCATGTCAGTGGCATTTCTTTTGCATCCTCATGTTTATAATGTTGTGGTCTATGTCTTTTAGACCATTCTGAAGGTTTCTCTTTAAGTTTATCTGCCTTAGGATTATTGTGGTGAACAGTTTTCAAATTATTCATACTTTCATCTCCTGCAAGAATAAACAAATATTCTAACCATATTCTGCACCTCTGCCAGAGACACAAATTCTAAAGTGCAGTGGAAGAGAGGAAATAACACTGTAAAACCTCATAAATATTTCATATAAAAAAGTTTTTAAAGACAGTTTCACTTCTTTTCCTCTGTTTACCAGAAGCAGGTGGATTTTTTTTGTACTTAGCAACTACACTAATGCATTATTTGAACCATTATTGGCAAAGGGAACATCAATCTAAAAAGAAATGCATTAAATTTTGTTCTAGAAGACTTAAGAGAAAAAACAGGATTGATGTGAATAGGAGTGAAATTGAACAGGATACCATCTCAGGTAAAAACTAGACAATAGCTTTGCTAAAATCTGAGCAAATGCTATAGAAATAACCATAGCCATTATTTATTAAGAACAGTAGCTTTGGATGGGGTATTTCACTAATTCTAAAATATATGTGAAATCGGTATTATTCATTTTCTTAAAGATGAGAACAATGAGGCCAAAATAATTAACACAGCTTATAAGTGACAGAACAAGGAATTAAATTAAGGTTTGTCTCATTCTAGTGTCCTGTTCTTTCTACATCAAATTTCCTAAGGATTCAGACCATCGTCTTGATCCCTCACCTGTGAAGGGGCTTTTCAAACTCTCCCTCTCCATAAAGCTGTTAGAATCTGAAACCAACAGTTTTTTTTCTTGCTCCATCACAATGATCACAGCCAAGTTAGAGATCAGAAACCCTGTGGAAGAAAATAAATTATGTTTGAAGGTACATGTTAAAGTTTATGCTTCCTCCTTCCTTCCCAACCATTCCAACACAACAATAGGAGGCACAGAATGTTCCATGAACCATACTGAAAATAAGAAAAACAACTCTTAGCAGCCCTTTTAGAAAATCTTATCTCAGATCCAAGTGTTTAGAATTAAGGGTTAACCCTGAAATAACAATGCAAAAAAGTAAATCTTTGGGGGGGCACGCCCAAGATGGCTGAATAGGAACAGCTCCAGCCTCCAGCTCCCAGCATGAGCAACACAGAAGACGGGTGATTTCTGCATTTTCAACTGAGGTACCGGGTTCATCTCACTGGGGAGTGCCAGACAGTTGGCGCTGGTCCGCAGGTGCAGCCCGACCAGCGAGAGCTAAAGCAGGGTGAGGCAGCCTCACCTGGGAAGCGCAAGGGGGAAGGGAATTCCTTTTCCTAGCCAAAGGAAATTGAGACACACAACACCTGGAAAATCGGGTAACTCCCACCCTAATATTGTGCTTTACCAAGGGTCTTAGCAAACGGCACACCAGGAGATTATATCCCACAGCTGGCCCAGAGGGTCCCACACCCAGAGAGCCTCCCTCATTGCTAGCACAGCAGTCTGAGATCTAACTGCAAGGCAGCAGCGAGGCTGGGGAAGGGGCGTCCGCCATTGCTGAGGCTTAAGTAGGTAAACAAAGCCACTGGGAAGCTCTAATTGGGTGGAACCCACAGCAGCTCAAGGAGGCCAGCCTGCCTCTGTAGCCTCCTCCTCTGGGGACAGGGCATAGCTAAACAAAAAGCAGCAGAAACCTCGGCAGAGGTAAATGCCCCTGTCTGACAGCTTTGAAGAGAGCAGTGGATCTGCCAGCATGGAGGTTGAGATCTGAGAATGGACAGACTGCCTGCTCAAGTGGGTCCCTGACCCCTGAGTAGCCTACCTGGGAGACATCCCCCACTAGGTGCAGACCAACACCTCACACCTCACATGGCGGGGTACACCCCTGAGATGAAGCTTCCAGAACAAGAATCAGACAGCAGCACTTGCTGTTCAGCAATATTCTATCTTCAGCCTCTGCTGCTGATACCCAGGCAAACAGGGTCTGGAGTGGACCTCAAGCAAACTCCAACAGACCTACAGCTGAGGGTCCTGACTGTTAGAAGGAAAACTAACAAACAGAAAGGACACCCACACCAAAACCCCATCAGTACGTCACCATCATCAAAGACCAAAGGCAGAGAAAAACCACAAAGATGGGGAAAAAGCAGTGCAGGAAAGCTGGAAATTCAAAAAATCAGAGCACATCTCCCCATCCAAAGGAACGCAGCTAATCACCAGCAACGGAACAAAGCTGGACAGAGAATGACTTTGACGAGCTGAGATAAGAAGGCTTCATTCGATCAAACTTCTCAGAGCTAAAGGAGGAACTAGGTAACCAGCGCAAAGAAACTAAAAACCTTGAAAAAAGAATGGATGAATGGATAACTAGAATAATCAATGCAGAGAAGACCTTAAAAGAACTGATAGAGATGAAAACCATAACACGAGAACTACATGACAAAAGCACAAGCTTCAGTAACCGACTCGATCAACTGGAAGAAAGAGTATCAGCGACTGAAGATCAAATGAATGAAGTGAAGCGAGAAGAGAAGTGTAGAGAAAAGAGAGTAAAAAGAAATGAACAAAGCCTCCAAGAAATATGGGATTATGTGAAAAGACCAAATCTATGTCTGACTGGTATGCCTGAAAGTGACAGGGAAAACGGAACCAAGTTGGAAAACACTCTGTAGGATATCATCCAGGAGAACTTCCCCAACCTAGTAAGGCAAGCTAACATTCAAATTCAGGAAAGACAGAGAACGCCACAAAGATACTCCTCGAGAAGAGCAACTCCAAGACACATAATTGTCAGATTCACCAAAGTTGAAATGAAGGAAGAAATGTTAAGGGCAGCCAGAGAGAAAGGTCGGGTTACCCACAAAGGGAAGCCCATCAGACTAACAGCAGATCTCTCGGCAGAAACTCTCCAAGCCAGAAGAGACTGGGGGCCGATATTCAACATTCTTAAAGAAAAGAATTTTCAACCCAGAATTTCATATCCAGCCAAACTAAGTTTCATAAGTGAAGGAGAAATAAAATCCTTTACAGACAAGCAAATGCTAAGAGATTTAGTCACCACCAGGCCTGCCCTACAAGAGATCCTGAAGGAAGCACTAAACATGGAAAGGAACAACCGGTACCAGCCATTGCAAAAACATGTCAAAATGTAAAGTCCATCGATGCTAGAAAGAAACTGCATCAACTAGCGAGCAAAATAACCAGCTAATATCATAATGACAGGATCAAGTTCACACATAACAATATTAACCTTAAATGTAAATGGACTAAATGGTCCAATTAAAAGACACGGACTGGCAAATTGGATAGAGTCAAGACCCATCAGTTTGCTGTATTCAGGAGACCCATCTCACATGCAGAGACAAACATAGGCTCAAAATAAAGGGATGGAGGAAGATCTACCAAGCAAATGGAAAACAAAAAAAAGCAGGGCTTGCAATCCTAGTCTCTGATAAGACAGACTTTAAACCATCAAAGATCAAAAGAGACAAGGAAGGCCATTACATAATGGTAAAGGAATCAATTCATCAGGAAGAGCTAACTATCCTAAATATATATGCACCCAATACAGGAGCACCCAGATTCATAAAGCAAGTCCTTAGAGACTTACAAAGAGACTTAGACTCCCATACAATAATAATGGGAGACTTTAACACCCCACTGTCAACATTAGACAGATCAACGAGACAGAAAGTTAATAAGGATATCCAGGAATTGAACTCAACTCTGCACCAAGCAGATCTAATAGACATCTACAGAACTCTCCACCCCGAATCAAGAGAATATACATTCTTCTCAGCACCACATCACATTTATTCCAAAATTGACCATATACTTGTAAGTAAAGCACTCCTCAGCAAATGTAAAAGAACAGAAATTATAACAAACTGTCTCTCAGACCACAGTGCAATCAAACTAGAACTCAGGACTAAGAAACTCAATCAAAACCGCTCAACTACATGGGAACTGAACAACCTGCTCCTGAATGACTACTGGGTACATAACGAAATGAAGGCAGAAATAAAGATGTTCTTTGAAACCAATAAGAACAAAGATACAACATACTAGAATCTCTGGGATACATTTAAAGCAGTGTGTAGAGGGAAATTTATAGCACTAAATGCCCACAAGAGAAGGCAGGAAAGATCTAAAGTTGACACCCTAACATCACAATTAAAAGAACTAGAGAAGCAAGAGCAAACACATTCAAAAGCTAGCAGAAGGCAAGAAATAACTAAGATCAGAGCAGAACTGAAGGAGATAGAGACACAAAAAACCCTCCAAAAAATCAATGAATCCAGGAGCTGGATTTTTGAAAAGATCAACAAAATTGATAGACCGCTAGCAAGGCTAATAAAGAAGAAAATAGAGAAGAATCAAATAGACGCAATAAAAAATGATGAAGGGGCTATCACCACCGACCCCACAGAAATACAAACTACCATCAAGGAATACTATAAACACCTCTACACAAATAAACTAGAAAACCTAGAAGAAATGGATAATTTCCTGGACACTTACACTCTCCAAGACTAAACCAGGAAGAAGTTGAATCCCTGAATAGACCAATAGCAGGTTCTGAAATTGAGGCAACAATTAATAGCCTACCAAACAAAAAAAGTCCAGGACCAGACGGATTCACAGCCAAACTCTACCAGAGGTACAAAGAGGAGTTGGTACCATTCCTTCTGAAACTATTCCAATCAATAGAAAAAGAGGGAATCCTCCCTAACTCATTTTATGAGGCCAACATCATCCTGATACCAAAGCCTGGCAGAGATACAAAAAAAAAAAGAGAATTTTAGACCAATATCCCTGATGAACATCGATGCAAAAATCCTCAATAAAATACTGGCAAACCGAATCCAGCAGGACATCAAAAAGTTTATCCACCATGATCAAGTGGGCTTTATCCCTGGAATGCAAGGCTGGTTCAACATACGCAAATCAATAAACGTAATCCAGCATATAAACAGAACCAAAGACAAAAACCACATGATTATCTCAACAGATGCAGAAAAGGCCTTTGACAAAATTCAACAGCCCTTCATGCTAAAAACTCTCAATAAATTCGGTATTGATGGAACATATCTCAAAATAATAAGAGCTATTTACGAAAAACCCACAGCCAATATCATACTGAATGGGCAAAAACTGGAAGCATTCCCTTTGAAAGCCCAAGACAGGGATGCCCTCTCTCACCACTCCTATTCAACATAGTGTTGGAAGTTCTGGCTAGGGCAATCAGGCAAGAGAAAGAAATAAAGGGTATTCAGTTAGGAAAAGAAGAAAGTCAAATTATCCCTGTTTCCAGATGACATGATTGTATATTTAGAAAACCCCATCATCTCAGCCCAAAATCTCCTTAAGCTGATAAGCAACTTCAGCAAAGTCTCAGGATACAAAATCAATGTGCAAAAATCACAAGCATTCTTATACACCAGTAACAGACAAACAGAGAGCCAAATCAGGAATGAACTCCCATTCACAATTGCTACAAAAAGAATAAAATACCTAGGAATCCAACTTACAAGGGATGTAAAGGACCTCTTCAAGGAGAACTACAAACCACTGCTCAGTGAAATAAAAGAGGACACAAACAAATGGAAGAACATACCATGCTCATGGATAGGAAGAATCAATATCGTGAAAATGGCCATACTGCACAAGGTAATTTATAGATTCAATGCCATCCCCATTAAGCTACCAATGACTTTCTTCACAGAATTGGAAAAAACTGCTTTAAAGTTCATATGGAACCAAAAAAGACCCCGCATTGCCAAGACGATCGTAAGCCAAAAGAACAAAGCTGGAGGCATCATGCTACCTGACTTCAAACTATATTACAAGGCTACAGTAACCAAAACAGCATGGTACTGGTACCAAAACAGAGATATAGACCAATGGAACAGAACAGGGGCCTCAGAAATAACACTACACATTTACAACCAATGGATCTTTGACAAACCTACAAAAACAAGAAATGGGGAAAAGATTCCCTATTTAATAAATGGTGCTGGGAAAACTGGCTAGCCATATGTAGAAAGCTGAAACTGGATCCCTTCCTTACACCTTATACAAAAATTAATTCAAGATGGATTAAAACTTAAATGTTAGACCTAAAACCATAAAAACCCTAGAACAAAACCTAGGCAATACCATTCAGGACATAGGCATGGGCAAGGACTCCATTACTAAAACACCAAAAGCAACAGCAACAAAAGTCAAAATACACAAATGGGATCTAATTAAACTAAAGAGCTTCCGCATGGCAAAAGAAACTACCATCAGAGTGAAGAGGCAACCTACAGGATAGGAGAAAATTTTTGCAATCTACTCATCTGACAAAGGGCTAATATCCAGAACCTACAAAGAACTCAATCAAATTTACAAGAAAAAAACAAGCAACCCCATCAAAAAGTGGGCAAAGGATATGAACAGACACTTCTCAAAAGAAGACATTCATACAGCCAACAGACACATGAAAAAATGCTCATCATCACTGGCCATCAGAGAAATGCAAATCAAACCACAATGAGATACCATCTCACACCAGTTAGAATGGCAATCATTAAAAAATCAGGAAACAACAGGTGCTGGAGAGGATGTGGAGAAATAGAAACACTTTTACACCGTTGGTGGGACTGTAAACTAGTTCAACCATTGTGGAAAACAGTGTGGCAATTCCTCAAGGATCTAGAACTAGACATACCATTTGACCCAGCCATCCCATTACTGGGGATATACCCAAAGGATTATAAGTCATGCTGCTATAAAGGCACATGCACATGTATGTTTATTGCAGTACTATTCACAATAGCAAAGACTTGGAATCAACCCAAATGTCCATCAGTGACAGACTGGATTAAGAAAATGTGGCACATATACACCATGGAATACTATGCAGCCATAAAAAAGGATGAGTTTGTGTCCTTTGTAGGGACATGGATGCAGCTGGAAACCATCATTCTCAGCAAACTATCGCAAGAACAGAAAACCAAACACCGCATGTTCTCACTCATAGGTGGGAATTGAACAATGAGATCACTTAGACACAGGAAGGGGATCATCACATACCCGGTCCTATTGTGGAGGGGGGGAGGGATAGCATTAAGAGATACACCTAATGTAAATGACGAGTTAATGGGTGCAGCACACCAACATGGCACATGTATACATATGTAACAAACCTGCACGTTGTGCCCATGTACCCTAGAACTTACATAATAAAAAAAAAAAAGTAAATCTTCACATTAAAGGTTTGAGGATCAAGCTTCAAAGACAGAATACTAATCCTCATTGTCCACGCATAGCTTAGAAACACTTTTAATTTAAAAAACAAAGTATATTTTTTTAAAAGACACCAATAAAACTTTTATAAAGACTTCAAGGAATCAATATGCAGGCATAAGCAGCAGCTAAAGAAAAAAAAGCACGCTGTTTAGTTTCAAAAGAATAACTTGGTCTTGACAGAAGGAAACCTTTGAAGTCAATTTCAAAGGAAAGTTAGGATTTACATAACCAGTAAAGAGAAATTAGGACAAAGCAGAGGTGGAATAATTATAGCCAATAACCCTGCAATATAAAAAGAAGCCTCAAGAGGACCTCTTCCTCCTTGCACTTAGTTCCTAAGTCTACCATATTCACAATACCCATTTCAGCCTAAACTTTGTCTTCTGGAGCCAACAATCAGTAACCTATTTTAAGGGACTAGAAAATGTTCCACCCTGGCTATGCAGTGAAACCTCGTTCTCTACTAAAACTACAAAAAATTAGCCGGGCGTGGTGGCACGCGCCTGTAGTCCCAGCTACTCACGGGGCTGAGGCAGAAGAACCGCTCGAACCCAGGAGGCGGAGGTTGCAGGGAGCCGACATGGTGTCACTGCACCACTCCAGCCTGGGCGACAGAGCAAGATTCCGTCTCAACAACAAAAAATAAGAAATAAAAAGAAGAAAATGATGTGATCTACCACAGGAAGGCAGTGACATATGGACTTCTGGCATCCATTTCAGAATATAAAGAATATCATTATTTGGGAGAAAAATAAGGACATAAAAGGATATACAAAAGCACACATTTTAAAAACCAAAAAAAGTATCTGTACTTATATTGTATTTTCACCATTGCTGCCTATTATGTGCCAGGTAGTGAATGAAATAATTTCCACACATTTGTCATTTAATTCTTACAATAGCCCTCTGAGGTGTATGAACAACTACCAGCATTTTACAGGATGAGTTTAAAAGGTATTAAGAAACTTTCCTAAGGTCACCTAGAAAGTGGTAGAGCAGGATTGAGCTCCAAGTCTGTTTGGATGCTGACCTTTTTCACCCTCTTACCTATGATCATAAACTAGAATGGGAAGCAGAGCTGGGCATAATGCCAAACTACAAATAATCCTCAAAGAGTCCCTTTATTTTAGAATATATTGACTGGCGTTTTAGAAAACAGATCTACATTCCTAAACCTTGTAACAAAGTGAGTCGACATTCCATAAGCACACTCAGCAAGCAGGGATTTGTTCTAGAGAAACGTGAAACTAGTCTACTAGTATCCCCAGTGTCTGAGTGAGGGGAGGGAAAAAGCCATACACCTGAATGCAAAAAAAGGAAGGGGGTGGAGTTGTTCGAATAGAGTTACATATTTTGCTGTCCTAAGTTACATATTGTTATCAAAGTATTTACAAAAGAAGCATGAGTCTGGGTAACACATTACCACCCTCCCCCCCTCCATTTTCCCTACTAAAATACTATTAAATTTGGCAGCAAACGAGCCCCCGGAACAGTGGCTCAGCAAAACGGTGGCAAATGCAAGGCCATAAAGGGTTGCCATTAAGATGTCTTTCCACGGGGAAGGAGTGTTTTCACTGTTACAGAGCAACTAGCTGATCAGAGTGGGGCCGTGCTTTGATCAGAAATCCTCCAAAAATGCACTGCCTGACGCCTAGTTTTAACAACCAATGGCAGGGACAAGTTGGAGACGCTGGGGGGTGAAGTTCCAGGATACCAAACGGTCTCCGGCCGACAGGATCCCTTAAGGGACCCCGCGGACAAGGATGACGGTGGCCCGCCGGTGGGAGATGCTGGGCCTTCGCCCCTGGCAGCAGCGGGATCTCTCTCCGGATGTCCACTGCAGCCTGGACGGAGCTGTTTCCACTCCTCTAGCCCGCAACCCTCGGCTCCCTTCCCCCCAAGAAGGAACTCACTGTTCTGGGTGCTACACCCAAGGCGCCCTGCACCCCCAGCAGTCGAGGAGGAAGGCGCCCCCTCTCCCTCTAACCCCACCAACCCAGGGTCCTAAACTCTCAAACCCGGAAGGCAGAAACAGGAAGTTACCCCCAGCTCCCCTGGCGGCTTTGCTAGAGCCGCTCTAGGAAGCAGTGATGGCCAACTCTCGTTGATCTTAACCCTTAGGGTCCTGGACCAGAAGGAGCGTGGGGGTGGATTTCCTTTCCTTGTGCTGTGACAGCTGTGAACCTCATTCCTGTCACTTGTTAGGCGGCTTACGACAGAGGCCTGATTGGAGCTTATACCTTTCCTTGCCATCAGAATATCATCAGATTAATTATCATCACTATTAGAATAAAAATCAATCTAGTATTTTTTTTTTTTTTTTTGAAACGGAGTCTCGCTCTGTCACCCAGGCTAGAGTGCAGTAGCGCGATCTCGCCTCACTGCAAGCTCCGACTCCCGGGTTCACGCAATCCTCCTGCCTCAGCCTCCCGAGTAGCTGGGACTACAGGCACCTGCCACCATACCCGGCTAATTTTTGTATTTTTAGTAGAGATGGGGTTTCACCGTGTTAGCCAGGATGGTCTCGATCTCCTCACCTCGTGATCCGCTCGCCTCAGCCTCCCAAAGTGCTGGGATTACAGGCGTGAGCCACCGTGCCTGGTCTCATTCTAGTATTTTTAAACACTTACTGTTTCTGTTCCCACCGCTGTGAGCGTGGATATATATTTACTTATCTGTGAAAGTTAGAAAGCCAAGGCATCCATTCACATATAAAACAATTCGTTTACAAGTCACCCTTATTAACTCCTGGAGAAGTATTTAATCCCTCCTTTTTCATTACAGAGAAAATAGAAGCCAGTCCCTTCATCTCATCTCTACCAAACATAGCAATCCACTCAAGTCTGCACACTGCCATTCTGTTTCTTCCTGTTACAACACAGAGTTCCTCTTTGGCGGTTTTTTTTTTTTTTCTTTTTGGGTTTGTTTTTGTTTTTGTTTTTGTTTTTTTGGAGATAGAGTCTCACTGTGTCCCCCAGCCTGGAGTGCAATGGCAGGATTTCGGCTCACTGCAACCTCTGCCTCCCTGGTTCAAGCAATTCTTCTGCCTCAGCTCCCGAGTAGCTAGGACTACTGGCGTGCGCCACCACGCCCAGCTAATTTTTGCATTTTTAGTAGAGACAGGTTTCACCATGTTCGCCAGAATGGTCTTGATCTCTTGACCTCATGATCTGCCCACCTCGGCCTCCCAAAGTGCTGGCTTTTTGGCATTTTAATAAGCCCTTTACTGGTACTCACTTTCCTACCCATCTTCTTGGAAACTTCACACTACCAACCAAACTCACAATCCCTCCACCCCATCCCCAATGGTCCCTCAGCTTTTCTTTCCTCTTTTTACTCACAATGTTTCCATTTCACCAATTTTCCACTGACCTTAACATTTCTCCTGCAACAACAACGAAAAATCACTAGCATCACCAATGACCTCCATGATGTCAGTTAGTGCAATTGGTATTTTTTAGTTCTCAGGTCCTTTTTCAGGAGGTTTGATATGGCTAAGGACTCGTCTTCTAGAAACAGTCTTCTGAGGTGATACCACATTCTCCTCCTTTTCTTCCAACATCTCTAGTCAGTCCTGTTAGTCTCTTTTCCAAGTCAGTCCCTCGAGATCATCCTCTCCTCTTATCACTGAATGTTCTCTGCCTAGGCAATCTCATCCACTCCCACATTTTCAAATACCACCTAGGCAGACAACTCAAAAATTTGCTTCTCCAGCCCAAGCTACATGGGTGAGCTCTTCACTCATAACTAGTGGTCTACTTGGCATCTCATACAGGAAGTCTCAATAACACCTCAAAACCAAAATGTCAAAAATCAAAATCATAATCTGTCTTCTCTCTCACTGTTCTTCTCCGTATACACATATAAACACAAAATAAAACAAAATAAACCTGTTTCTCCTCCAATATTCTTTCAACCATCCATCCAGTTATATGGAAACCCAAAAGTCCTTCTTTTCACTTCCCTTTCCTTACCTTCCATATACAATTCATAAATAAGCCTCATCCATTGTGTAATAAATAATTCTCACCTGTAGTTGTTTCTCCTAACCACCTGGGCCACCTCTATTCTGGCAACCATCACCCCTCACTTGGAAGGATTTCCATGCCCTCCTAACAGTCCTATAGATACCCATCCTTGCTCCCTCTCATTCACTCTTCCCTGTTGAATCCGGAGGTATCTTTTCCAAAAATGAATCTGATTCTTCCATGTTCCTTTACCTAACTGATGCTTACTCATCCTTCAGATTTCAGCTTACACATCACTTTCTCACAGAAGCTTTCTAGGCTTTTCTACATGCTCTTCTCCTACCATATCTTCTTTTTCCATTGTAGCCCATGTAATGACTGCAACTTTATGTTTGTGTGATTGATGCATTATTTTGCCGGTCCATCCAGATAGCAAGTTCCATGAGAACAGGGCCTGCCTCCACTTTTGCTTATGATTCTATCTTACAACATAGCACAGTGCCTGACTCCTTCATTCATTTATTTAACAAATATTTGTTGAAAGCCTACTGTGTGCCTGTTACTGTGTTATCCTCTATACTGAGGATACACCAGGGCACCAAACATTGTGGGGGAGATCATAAATGAACATCAACAAAAAGTAAACAAATGTATGTTAAGCAGTGATGAGTATTAGAAAAAGAAGTAAAGGAAGTTAAAGAAAGTGTACTATTTCAGCTGATCAGGGAAGTCCTCTCGGTAGGGAGATATTTCAGCAGAAGTATGAAGGAAGAAAGGCATGGGCCTCATCATTATTTAAGGGAGGAACAGTTAAGACAGGAACAGTAAGAAAAAAGACTCTGAGATGGAAACTCAAGAAATCATAAGGAGCAGAGCAAGTGAAATGAACAGTACTTGGAGATAAGGTCAGAGAAGTTTCAAGAGGCTAGGTCATAATCATATAGACCATAAGTGACAGACACAGAGATGCATCACTCAGACTCCAAGGAAGTTCATGTTGCCCACCTTTGAGAGTGCTGTGAGCAGAAAGCTTTCAGCTGTTGGCTCCCTCAGGAGTGCTTCAGTTTCAGAGAATAGCCTTTCTGGAGCTCATGCCCTTTCCAAGGCAGCCCACGTCTAGTGACTGATCAAGGCAGAAATATAAAAGCCTGTCCGTGTTGTCCAAAGCAGGATAACTCTTAAATGCACTATTTCAGCTTCCTGTGTGTTGTTTGTTTTTTAAGACAGCCTTACTCTGTCACCCAGGCTGGAGTGCAGTGGCACAATCACGGCTTACTGCAGCCTCGACTCCCCAGGTTCTAGCAATCCTCCCATCTCAGCCTCTTAAGTAACTGGGGCTAAAGGCACGTGCCACGATGCCCTCCTAATTTTTTTAATTTTTTTGTAGAGAGGGGGGTCTCACTTTGTTTCCCAGGCTGGATGTGAACCCTTGGGCTCAAGCAATCCTCCTGCCTTGGCCTCCCAAAATGTTGGGATTACAGGTGGAGCCACAGTGCCCAGCCAACTCCTGAATTCTTGATGGCCTTGAAGGAGGAATCTGTTGTCAAGCCCAAATTGCAGGTCTTCCCCCTCTGCTCAATCCTGATTCCTTTCCCACCTTTCCACAGGTTTGGATACCAAGGCCATTTCCTAATCAACACCCTGGACTCTAAACTCAGTCTCAGAATCTGCTTCCTCAACAAACAAACAAATGAACAAAAACCTCCAAAATACATACAGAAAGTGAAATGTCCTCTCTCATCCCTGCCCCCAGCCATCCAGTTCTTCTCTCCACTGGGGCAACCAACGTTGTATGTTTCTTGTGTATTATTCACAGATACGCCATATGTGAGCAAATACCTGCCTACCTACTTATATACATACATATACACATACATAGGTAATGAATAAAGATAGGTGACAGATATTCATTCATTTCATTTGCTACACATATGATAGTAAACTATTCACTTTGTTCTAAATTTTAGTTTTTTCACTTAACAACATATCATGGGGAATTTTATTTTCTTCTCTTTTTTTTTTTTTTAATTTTTGAGGCAGAATCTCACTCTGTCCCCAAAGCTGGAGTCCAGTGGCGTGATCTCAGCTCACTGCAACCTCAACTTCCAGGGCTCAAGCAATCCTCCCACCTCAGCCTCCTAAGTATCTGGGACCATAGGTGTGTGCTACTACCAGCTAATTTTGTTTTGTTTTGTTTTGTTTTGTAGAGACAGGGTCTTACTATGTTGCCCGGGCTGATCTCCAACTCCTGGGCTCAAGCAATCCACCTGCTTCAGCCTCCCAAAGTGCTGGGATTACAGTCATGAGCCACTGCACCCAACTGAAAGTTTTCTATAATAGTACAGACATTTATCATAGAGCTCCCAGTGTTCTTTTTTTTTTTTTTTAACAGTTGCATGCTATTCTGTTGTGTAAATATACCAGTATTTATTCATCTATTTTTTATATTGCTTCTGAACTTATACTATTACTTATATTGAAATGAATAATTTAACCTTTTTTTTTTAAAGCTGTGGTGGATATTGTGTATTGACTTGCTCAATATCCATTACCACTTTTTTTCATTATGCATTCCTCCTGAGAAGAGTTGGTGTTATGAACTGAATTGTGTCCACCGAAAATTCTTTTTTTTTTTTTTTTTTTTTTTTTGATATGGAGTCTCACTCTCTGCCCCCCTAGGCTGGAGTAGAATGACACGATCTTGGCTCACTGAAGCCTCTGCCTCCCGGGTTCAAGCAATTCTCCAGCCTCAGCCTCCCGAGTAGCTAGGATGACAGGTGTGCACCACTACAACTGGCTAATTTTTGTATTTTTATTAGAGGTGGGGTTTCACCATGTTGGTCAGACTGGTCTCGAACTCCTGGCCTCAAATGCTCTGCCTATGTCAGCCTCCCAAAGTGCAGGGGTTACAGGTGTGAGCCACCACACCCAGCCTTCATTCAAAATTCTTATGTTGAAACTGTAATCCCCAGTGTGGCTATATTTAGAGATAGGGCCTCAAGGGAGGTGTTTGAGGTTAAGTGACGTAATAAGGGCGGGGCTGTAGTCTGCTAGGACTGGGGTCTTTGGCAGAAGAGGAAGAGACACCGGAGACATCTCTGCCTGTGTACACACAAAGGAAAGGTCAGGGGAGAATATAGCAAGAAGGTGGCCATCTGCAAGCCAGTAAGAGAGTCCTCATGGAAACTAACACTGACAGTACCTTGATCATGGACTTCTACCTTCCAGAAGTGTGAGAAAATGAGGCCATGCACGGTGACTTACACCTGTAATCCCAACACTTCAAGAGGCTGAAACAGGAGGACCACTTGAGCCTGGGAGTTTGAGACCAGTCTAAACAAGAGTGAGACTCCATATGTACAAACAATTAAAAAAAAAAAAAAAAAAAAAAAAAAAAAAGCTTTGCATGGTGGCACATGCCTATATTCCTAGCTACTCAGGAGGCTGAGGCAGGAGGATTGCTTGAGCCCAGGAGTTCAAGGCTCCAGTGAACCATGATTGCACTACCGCACTCCAGCCTGGATGACACAGTGAGACCCTGTCAAAAAACAAAAGCAAAAACCAAAAAACCAAACCCCAGAACTGTGAGAAAATGAATTCTGCTGTTTAAGCCACTCAGTCTGGTATTTTGCTTTGATAGCCTAAACGGACTAATACAGTTGAAAAAGCTAAACATTACATTTCTGAGACTTCTTTGAAGGTGTAATTGCCATAGTTGTAGCAGCAGCTTTGATTGACACTCCTGGAAGCTCAGTCTGCAGTCTATTTCCTCAGTCCTCTCAGTGATTCCAAAAGTCCTTTAATCCTTGTAATATATCTTTTATTCCTGATGTCAGTTCAAGTGAATTCTATTCTCTGTAACTGACTCTAGTTAGTACACAGCTAAATTGCTAGGAAGGCTCTTGATTTGGGGTTGAGGGCACATGGACAAAGTTTGTGTGTTCCCTGGAGTCGCAAACTTGCAGACAGAACTTCCAGCTGGAGAATGGCTATATGGTGTGTGTAAGCAGGCTGAGGCTGGCACCACAGGTCCAGCTCAGAGTTTAATGAAGAGTGATGCTTGCCTTCTAATTATCTACTCTAGCCATGAGCAAACTGTTATCGGAAGATGGAGGAAGGGGATCCTTGTTATGTCGTGGCAGAAATTTGGCAACACTGTCACCTGTGCTAACACGTAGAAAATAAGAAATTCACCTAATCAACTCCAACATCTTGGTCAGGGGTTGGCAAATTCATTCTGTAAAAGTCTAGAGAGTAACTATTCCATGCTTGTGGGCCGTATGATCTCTGTTGCAACTACTCAACTCCGCCATAGTAACTCGAAAGCAGCCCATATGCAAGACTAGTATACAAGCATGGGTGTGTTCCAATAAAACTTTCTGTGTGAAAATAGACAGCCAGGCATGGTGGCTCATGCCTGTAATCCCAGCACTTTGGGAGGTGGAGGTGGGCAGATCACTTGAGGTCAGGAGTTTGAGATCACCCTGGCCAAAATGGTGAAACCCTGTCTCTACTAAAAATACAAAAATTAGCCAGGTGTGGTGGCACATGCCTGTAATCCCAGCCACTCGGGAGGCTGAGGCAGGAGAATCACTTGAACCCGGAGGCAGAGATTGCAGTGAGCCAAGATTGCACCACTGAACTCCAGCCTGGGCGAGAGAGTGAGGCTCTGTCTCTAAATAAATAAATAAATAATAAATAAGGGGGCAGCCTGCCTGCCAGCTGACCTCTGTTCTAGCTAAAGAGATTTCAAGATAGAATATTAAGCATGCCACTTGGCTTCCTCTCATTGCCTATGGTAAAATGCAAGAGAAAAGAGATAAGCTGAAGAACCAAGCCTTGAATATATAGGAGCTAGAAACTGCTGCGTTGGAAACAATTTGTTTTTCCACATCCCAGCCTCTCCAGATGGCAAATAGTGTTAAAATTAAGAAACGGCTTCTGAGTAAAGATCAAATATTGGGCACCGCTAGGAAAGAGTGTTCTAAGTAAGTGTCAGCAAACTACGAAAGACCTGTGCAGGTCTTCCTTCAGAACGTGCCTTGAAGCACTTCTGTGTTAAACAGTGGGATACCACAGAGTCTTAAGGGCCTTGATCCCAGCAACCACATAAGGAAGCCAAGGGAGAAAAGGGCTTATCTCATGAAATTTGTGGGCATACTTTTTGTCTAATAGAGTGAATGACATATCAACACACCAAAAGCCTCAAGATTTCTGAAAGTATCCTGTCAACTGGGATCGATAGGCACAGAGACAGTACAAAACAGCAAGAGGTCTGCAGAACCCCAAACTTCTACTGGCAGGAAGCAGGCTGAGAAAACTACTCAGGCACAAATATGGGTTACTATCATCAAGATAGTATCTAAATTTCAGGACGTTCCCGTTCTGGCTCGTCTCTAACCACCATGCTCCTCCCACTAGATGCAAAACCGCTTGTGGTTCTCAGAACATAGCTTGCTCTTCTGTACCTCTATGTCTTACCCTCTGACACAATGGTACTGCCCCCTGTCACTCCTACTCTTGCCTCCTCCCCTACCTCCCATCCATCTGTATAGCAAATGTCCCCTCCTTCTCATCCGAAATATCATCTCACCAATTAGCCTCCCTTGACTCTCCCGGGAATACTTAAACCTTTTCTCCTCCCCAACTTGCCCAGAGGTTCTGAACCAATTGAGAAACCTGTTGAGAAACCAATTGAGAGTACCGACACATGTATTAGATAGGGATCAAAATGATCAGCTTTGTCGCAGGTAAGACTGGATTGGGGAGATAACCTGGGGGCCCAGGCCTCCTACTTCATCCCCATGCATTAGACTAACTTATGCTCTCATTGCCTTGGAAGAAAATCCTGCCCAAGAAATTGTACTAAGCACATGTACAAGAAGCAGAGAGCAGGTAGCAAATGCTCTGTGGGTAGGAAGATCTTAGAGAACTCAAGAGTCTACACCACACATGTTCAGTCTTTTCTGCTCCATCTCACCCATCATAGAAGACAGTTTTCCTGATCCTATAAATGAGTAAGGGGTAACGACGGGGACAATGAAATGAAGGGCAGAGGATACCTTCTACTATTTCCAATAAAACAGTTTTTCTTTTATGGGGCTATAGGAATGTGGGGAACAGGAAAAAATGCCTTTCTTTTACATCTATAAGCTTCTGGAAAAGCCATTTAATAAACATCTTTGGCTGAATTCAAGAATCAATAAATGAGGCTAGGCATGGTGGCTCACACCTGTAATCCTAGCACCTTGGAAGGTCAGGGTGGGTGGATCTCTTGAGGTTAGGAGTTCAAGGCCAGTCTGGCCAACATGGTGAAACCCCATCTCTACTAAAAATGCAAAAATTAGCTGGGCATGGTGGCAGGTGCGTGTAGTCCTAGCTACTCGGGAGGCAAAGCCAGGAGAATCGCTTGACCCTGGGAGGTGGAGGTTGCAGTGAGCCAAGATCGCACCACTGCACTCCAGCCTGGGCAACAGAGTGAGACTCTGTCTCAAAAAATTAAAAATAAAAAAAGAATGAATAAATGAATTTGCTCACCAGATTGTCTTACATTGTAGTATGCTATGTGGACATCTGTCATCCAGGCTAGCAGTAAGCAATGCGAACACAGCAATCTTGTTTCATTCTTACAATGAGTAAATAAACTCTTAGGGTATGATGCCTGGAGGACATTAAGGGCATGGGAAGTATGGAAAATTTATCAGGTTCCTTTATAAACGTTTACTTTCATTTCCTTTGTTCTTTCATTCACTTACTAAACAAGTATTTACTCTCTCTTCATGTTTACTCCTGGAAAGGGTCATTCTGACAGGAGTTTGTAGAGATTGCCCTGACTTCTGGCCGGCTGACACAGGGCACTGGAAGAGTGAGTTTTTGCCTTTCCCCAGCCATGGCTGTTTTCATGCATCAGTGTCAATAAGAATAACAGTTGAAACTGTGTTGATATGGGTGTCTTAAGGAGTGTTCTCAGTTTCAAGTTACAGACTATGTGACTCACACTGGTTTAAACCATAAGAACTTTATTCTTCACTTAAGAAATGTTTAAAGCAGGCAGTCCTGTGATGGGTGGAACAGCTCAGTGATGCTTTCAAGGGCCCAGGCCATTTTCTTCCTTCCTCTGCATTATTCTCAGCATTTTTATGACATCTTTCCTTAGGCTTCCCACCTCATGACTACAAAATGACTGCAGCAACTCCTCCCATCACATTCTAACACCATAGTGTTCAAAGCAGGAAGGCAAGGGGGCAAAGGGGGCTTTATTTTCACATGCCTCTCTCCTATCGAGGAGAAACATGTTTTCAAAACCCCCCAGTGTATTTCCCTTTCTGTCGCACTGGCCAGAACTTGTCACATGCCCATTGATTAGAGTGATGACTGCCAAGACAGAATGGAGGTGCTGTGATTGGCTGAGGCCAGTTGTGTTTGACCCTCTGGAGCTGAGCACATTGCTGCCCAAATCGAATCAGTCAAAAGGTGAGACTGACAGTTGAATTAGTAAGCAACCCCCGGCCACAACAGACATGAGAAGAAAATAACAGGAGAAGCCTCTGGGCTGCAGTATCCACAAGCTCTTTGAAGGGTATGGGCCTGGGATGACTCCTTTTTGTAAAACACAAATTCTTTCACCCATGACCTCACTCCTTTGGAGCACAAATGAAACCACCACCACAGGGTTGACAAAAATTGCATGCTGGGTTCTGGACAGAAATATAGTTATAATTAAGCTTTAATCGGACTGCACTTTGGCCCACTTCCTTGTTGCTAAAAGTCACTAGATACTAACCATTTATATTCCCTTTGTTCCTACAGACAGGATCTCTGACATTAGAATCATATGTCTTTTAAGGATTGCTTAAGATGTTTTTCAGACCCCGAATTCCAGCAGCCAGGTTGAAGATCCCCACAGAGGAACTGGATCAGCATGAGAACATAGCTTCTTCATCTCCATGCCCCCAGGGATCTCCCCACTTCAGCCCACTCCAAAACTCTTAAAAACCCCAAACCTAAGTTCCGTGGGGGCAGATGGATTTAAGGTTTCCTCCCATCTTCTCAGTTGGTGATCCTACAATTAAACCTCTTTCTCTGCTGCAACCCTTCTTTCTCTGCTGCAACCCAAGGGGGTATTGACTGGCTGTGTGCATCAAGCAAAGGACCTATTAGTGTTACACAACTTCTTCCAAACTCATCCTGAGTTTCCCCTAAGGGGCACTACATAGACTACCCCGGATGTGATTACTACGTGCTTCGTTTGCAATGCTTTTAAAGAGAAGTTATTATGTCAAAACCATGGAAAAAGAGATTGGCAGACAGGGCAGCTAGAAGCCCTGCTGGCTGAATTCTGCCTCCATGGGAGCCTCTGTTCCATATGGGCAGATTCCAGCTGTGTGACTGGCTCATCTTGCTTCTGAGATTGCAAGAGTCTGAACATTCTGCAGCTTGCAGCTTCTTCACCTTTATTTTGAGTATACAAGCACCCCAGGAATTTACAACTTAACACTTTAATTTTTCTACAAACCACCTCATCCATGCCTTTTTTCTTCTGATCTGCATTGCTCACACACCACCTACCAGGACAGCTGCTGTTGGGAAAGACTGGTGTGTGAACAGCAAAATTACAGCATACCATGGTAAATGTTGCAACAGAAATTAAGAAAAATACTGCTTTGGCCTCATAGGAAGCAGACTAACACTTTACTTAAGGGAGCAAGAGAAACACTTTGCAGAAGAGATCAATTGGCCTTTGAAGAATGAACAGGAGTTTGGTGGGTTTTGTTTGTTTTGAGACAGAGTCTTACTCTGTCTCTCAGACTGGAGTGCAGTGGCACAGTCTCGGCTCGCTGCAACCTCCACCTCGCAGGTTCAAGCAATTCTCCTGCCTCAGCCTCCCAAGTAGCTGGGATTACAGGTGTGTGCCATCACGCCTGGCTAATTTTTGTGTTTTAGTAAAGATGGGGTTTCACCATGTTGGCCAGGCTGGTCTCAAACTCCTGACCTCAAGTGATCTGCCCACCTCGGCCTCCCAAAGTGCTGGGATTACAGGTGTGAGCCACCATGCCCGGACAGAGTTTGATGGTTTTGTTGGGTGGAAAGACATATTAAGCAGAAGGAATAGTACCTACACAGGCACAGAGTTCTGTAAAGGTCAGTTGTTTGGAGAACAGTCAACAATTCAGGGCTTACAGAAAACCTGATACCTACTGGTATGTAGAGAAGAAGGGAGAAGAAGGGAGAAGCAGGCAGGAGAAGTGACTGAGTAGACTGGAAGAGGCCACATTGTAAGAGGTCATATAGACCAAGGCGAGGAATTGAATTTAAATTTATAGGTAATAGGAATTCAGTTCAATTCAATTGTTGTTTTTAAGTGTGACTGTTGAACAGGTAAAGAGAAAAACTAAACAGGAGACTTTTATAACAATTTAGATAAGAGAGAATGAGGTTCAGAACTAAGGCCTGTACTCCCAGCACTTTTAGAGGCCGAGACAGGAGGATCACTTGAGTCCAGAAGTTTGAAATCAGCCTGGCAATGCTGATAGTCCCAATTACTCAGGAGGCTGAGGCAGGAGGATCTCTTGAGCATAGGAGGTGGAGGTTGTAATGAGCCAAGAGTGTGCCACTGCAATCCAGCCTGGGAGACAGGAGTGAAACCGTGTCAAAGAAAGAAAGAAAGAAAGAGAGAGAGAGAGAGAGAGGGAGGGAGGGAGGGAGGGAGGAAGGAAGGAAGGAAGGAAGGAAGGAAGGAAGGAAGGAAGGAAGGAAGGAAGGAAGGAAGGAAGGAAGGAAATAAATCATCCTGGGCAACATGACCAAGACCCCATCTCTACACACTCACACAAAATTATCCAAGCATGATGGCGCGTGCCTGTAGTCCCAGCTTCTTGGGAGGCTGAGGTGGGAGGATTGCCTAAGCCAGAGAGGTCAAGGCTGCAGTGAGCCAAGATGGTGCCACTACACCGCAGCCTGTGTGACAGGGTGGGACCCTGTCTCCAAAAAAAAAAAAAAAAAAATTAAAAACATTAAAAGAACTAATATGTCAGAGTAGATGAGTAGTTGAGCACAGATTTCAAATATGTATTAATGGAGAACTCATAGGATTTGGGGACTGATTCAATGTGGGAGGTAAGGGAAAGAAAATAATCAGTGATGACTGCAATTTCTACCTTGGGAAACTAGCTGTGAGATGACAAAAATGAGAAACCATGGGAAATTACAATGTAGTTTTTGTTTTTATTTTTGTTTTCCCCTCCAGACACTCCTGATATGAGGTCCAGAGGCAGTGGTGGCTGGACACAATGTAGTTTTTGAATTCTGGGAATGATGTAGGTTTCAAAGGTAGAACCGGGAAAACATATACACAAGCACTCCTACAGAATGCCTCTCTGGCTACATTTCCCAGTAGAATACTTTTTGTTTTTTTATCATCCAAAATTTATACAACCTATGGGGCTTCGTTTGAGGGTGGTGAAAATGTTATAAAGTTACTTGGTAGTCATAGTTGCACAAGTCTGGGAATATACTGAAAATCACTGAATTGTATGCTTTACAAGGGTACTTTTTTTTTTTTTTTCCCCAAGGCACAGCCTCACTCTGTTGGCCAAGCTGGAGTGCAGTGGCACAACCTCCGCTCACTGCAGTTTCCACCTCCCAGGCCCAAACAATCCTCCAACCTCAGCCTCCCAAGTAGCTGGCACACAGATGTGAGCCACCACACTCAGCCTAGGATACATTTTATGGTGTGGGAATTATATCTCAATAAGGCTGTAATAAAAATGTATAGGATGGGCCGAGCGCCATGACTCACACCTGTAATCCCAGTACTTTGAGAGGCAGAGGTGGGAGGGTCGCTTGAGCTCACGAGTTTGAGACCAGCCTGGTCAAGATGGTGAAACCCCGTCACAAAAAAAAAAAAAAAAAAAAAAAAAGCTGGGTGTGGTGGCGCATGCCTGTAGTCAGCTAATCCAGAGGCTGAGGTGGGAGGATTGCTTGAGCCCAGGAGGCAGAGGTTGCAGTGAGCCGTGATAGCGCCACTGCACTCCAGCCTGGGTGACAGAGCAAGAACCTGTCTCAAAAAAACAAAAACAAAAAAAAACAAAAAAAAAAAAACGAGTTTATATGTGTCTTAACACATTTATGAAGGAAAATACACATTTATATTCCAAAAGTTTGCACAACAGTTTTAACAAAATGACAGGCAGTAAGGTCTTGAGTTACAGTCCGAATACAATTGGTGAAACATCAGAAATATCATCGATCATGCATTCTCAACAGTGGTGATAATCACCTCCAAGGGGACAAAAGAGTTCGGGGGAGCATGAAAAAAATACTCTTTTCTTGCATAAAGCACAGACATACATCATAGAAGACTTAAAAACAGTTATATATTTGTGGTGTTACATTTTAATGGAGGGGGAGTGGTTAATAAAAAATGTCTGAAAAGATGGGGTGGGGAATATAAGGAAAAGAGGGCTGAGAAGCACTGCTGTAGATATTATGAAGAGCATGTCGTATGCCAGCAAACAAGATGCCCATGTTGAGGCTGGGTGAGGTGGCTCACACCTGTAATCCCAGCACTTTGGGAGGCCAAGGTGAGAGGATCACTTGAGCCTAGGCATCCAGGACCAGCCTGACAACTTACAAAAAAAACAATTAAAAACATTAGCCAGGCATGGTGGCACACACCTGTAGTCCCAGCTACTCAGGAGGCTGAGGTGGGAGGATCATCGGAACCCAGGAGGTCAAGGCTGCAGTGAGTTATTATCACACCACACTACACTCCAGCCTAGGTGGCAGAGCAAGAGCCTGCCTAAAAAAAAAAAATTGCCCATGTTTTAGGATGAGCATGACAAAGGTCATGTTACTACCAACTAAGCAGCTTTTTCTTAACAGTCATATTGTTTGGTGATCACAAAGCAAAGTTTAAGCATTTTATATTCTAACATTATAAGTATTCATGTTCCTTATATATTTGAGTTACACTTTAGGAGGTTATTTGGAGGTTTGGGGTTGAACTGCAATGCACTGTCATTTTCCCTACATAAAATAATGAGAAATAGGCTCCCAGTTGGCGTTGGCACCCAGAACCTCTGATGATCAGGAACAAATTCGTTTAAAGTTCCATCAAAAGAGAAAGAGAATATGAATTTAATGAGGACTTGGGCTGTAAATGGAAGAAGGTTCTCTGGGTGGGATATAAAGACAGTACTTCTGAACATTTTATTGGCAGGTACCTCTGCAGGAATTTGATAACAACTTTGGACCTTATGCTGGTTAGTTTTAATTTGTTCCCTTCAAATGTATTATCTGACATTTTCTATGCCCACGGAAGCTGATCTTTGTAGGCTGAGACTGATCTTTATGAACTGAGATTGATCTTTATGAAATATGTTACCCCGACTCCCTCCTCTGTGTTTTGGTTAAGCCAATGAGAGGCACTGGCTGGAGATGGGGCGGCAGGGGTGGGGGGTGGGTACCTGTTCATGGGCCCTCTCTCAGCCAGTTGTGATTGGCAGAGACTGTGCCTCTACCCGAGTCCACGCATGTAGTTGGGTGACCCCTATCCCAAGGCTGCAGTTCCCTGGGTTCCGCTAATGGCTCCCTCTCCATTCCGCTTCAGGCCCACAGGTAGAATGCCTTCACAGCGTTGCTAAGTCCTTGGTGCACTTTGGTGCACAATCCTGTTCACAACTCCGTAAACAGTTCACTAAACTGGCTTCAGTTGCCCCTTTGCATGGGAAGGGGTGATACAGGTAACTCCTTCTTGTCCGTCTTTCAGTATGCCATCTGTTTCCTTTTAAAACCCTGACTGGATACTCTCTCCAGAAAACAAAATAGGTGGACTTACAAAGGCTTTGCATGTAATATGAAGGGCTCCTCAGACACACTCTGAAGCCCAGCCAAGGATGTGGGGAAGGCAGAGGACTCGAGGATCCCCTGTTAAAAATCTCTCTTCTTGGATTTAGTAAACCACCAACACTGCATTCCCTTACACATCACAATCTAGCATTGGAGGGTAAAAGTAGTGGCTGCACCAGGTGGTGAAAGGGGTTAGAGATTTACCTGTATCTTTCCCTCCTTCTCCTTTCTTTTTTTTTTTTCAGAGACAGGGTATCGCTCTGTCACCCAGACTGGAGTGCAGTGGTACAATCACGGTTCACTGTAGCCTCAAACTCCTGGGCTCAAGTGATTCTCCTGCCTCAGCCTCCTAAGTAGCTGGGACTCAAAGTCTAATCAAACAAGTGGCCTTTCTGGTGTGGCCAGACCCTACCCTGAGTTATCATCTCATTTGTGTAAACTCTCCAGGGGCTCACCAAGAGTAGCCTCATTAGCTTAAATGCAAGTGAGGTCGGAGAGGTGGTCCTATTACTCGCGATAAAAGCCCCTTTCTGGGAACCAGTGACAAAGACCAGCCAAATTCTTTATTGAATAAAAGCAGCCCTCCTGTCTACCAATCTGATCCCCTTCCTTGCACCTCCTGTTTGCCTCAGATGGCAAGTTTCCTAACTCTGCTGATTTCCCACCACCGCCCAAGGAAAACAATGACGATCCCTCCTCCTTCCTGAAAGCGCAGGAATTCCCCTGTCCACGAAGATACGGGTTTGGTACTGAGCTGATTATACAATCAGAACAGCTGGTACTAAGTTGTCAGTTGTCAGGAGGTTTTATACTACTGCCAGTAGGTTTGCATTTTAAGGGAGGAGGTGGTTACAATGAGTTGAGGCTATTAATTGGCAGGTGGTGCAAAGCTGTGTCATGAGGGGCAGCATGAGGTTACACTGTTAGCCGTGGCGAATCTGTATAGGTCTGCAACAACCTCAATTCTTGCCTCCTTAGAAGAAAGGATTCCACCAACGGGCATAAGGCAGAGGGAGAGGCTGAGGCAAGTTTTAGAGCAAGGGTGAAAGTTCATTAAAAATTTTAGAGCAGGAATGGCTGGGCGCGGTGGCTCACGCCTATAATCCCAACACTTTGGGAGGCCGAGGTGGGCAGATCATCTGAGGTCAGGAGTTTGAGACCAGCCTGGCCAACATGGTGAAACCCCATCTCTACTAAAAATACAAAAATTAGCCGGGTGTGGTGGTGTGTGCCTGTAATCCCAACTACTAGGGAGGCTGAGGCAGGAGAATTGCTTGAACCTGCGAGGTGGAGGTTGCAGTGAGCTGAGGTTCAGCCACTGCGCTCCAGCCTGGGTGACAGAGTGAGACTCCATCTCAAAAGAAAAAAAAAAAGAAAAGAAAAAAAGTTTAGAGCAGGAGTGAAAGGAAGTACCCTTGGAAGAGGGCCAAGCAGGTGACTTGAGAGATCAAGTATGTGGTCTGATATTTGACTTGGGGTTCTATACATTGGCATGTCTCTGGGGTCTTGTGTCCCTTCTCCCCTGATTCTTCCCTGGGGTGGGCTGTCCACATACACAGTGGCCTGCCAGGATTTGGGAGGGGAGCATGCACAGTGTGTTTACTGGAGTTGCACCCATGCTCAATTGAGACATTTTTTTCCCTTACTCAGGCATTTAAACTCCGCCATTTTGCCTCTTACTGACTGGAATTTTTCCCTCAGTAGTTGAGAGTTCCTGGAGGAATGTCATATACCATTTAAACTCCACCATTTTGCCTCTTAGTGACTTGAGGTGTTTTTCCCTTACCAGTCAAGTGTTCCTAGAGGAAGGTCATATACCAGTTAAACTCTGCCATTTTGCCTCTTAGTGTGTATGCTTGAGCCCACGCGCCCAACTCCTGAGATCTTACCGGAAGCTGCTGATCACCAGTTTCAGGTGTTTCTATTTATTGGGAGATTGGTTTTCCTAGACACAAGCTGCAATCAACTATTATTTTAGAGAGGCGTGACTATCACATGATGGTCACCTGGCATTCCTGACTAGGGGTTGGGGGGCACTCTCCTGCCCTGCTCATGGCTGACTACCCACCTACTGTAACAATAATCAAGGCAAATTCTTTGCCTCAGAAACAAGATCTGTGACTCTTGACCAAGAAATTGAATCTAAGCCTCAGTAACTTGCATACAATAATACTCATCTTCCAGAGTTATGGGGTTTGCTGTGATTATTTTTAGTGGTGGGCTTTCTGGTGCTTGCAGGAGATCTCTGGCTCTTTTTCTTCTCTCCAGCCTCTCCCCTCCCTCTGCTTCCTGCATCATTGGGCCTGGAAATGTATGCAGAGAATTGTTACTGCAATGATCATTGCTCTAAGTACTTTGCACCTGACTCAGCACCTCTAGGGTGGAGCGAAACAAAGTAGAGGCATAGCTTAGGGAGTGAGTATAGGCTGGCACAGAGCACCAAAGCTACTGGAAGCCCAAGAAGCATAGAGTCCCGATGCAGAGGCTTGCCTATATTGAAATGGTTAGCTAGGGAGATGGCAACATCTCTTTTGAAGGTGGCTGGGAGAGTGGGTGTGGGCTTTGGGAGGGGAAAGAATTGTTCAAGATGATTTGGCTCTGCTGCTACAGCAAACCCAGGGGATCAATCAAGTGGGCTGGAGCACAGTGGCATGATTATGGCTTCTCTCTTGTTAGCCTGGGATAGCACTTTCCTTAGTTGGGTCAAATGCTCAAAATTCCATGCTGTGTCAGCAGGTGGCTCCAGAGGCAGCTGTATGGTAAGACGGCAGCAAAATGAAAGGCTGCAGAGCAAACCAACCCTGCATAATCTCCAGGAATCTTTATGCAAACATAAAGCGATATTTGTACCAATTAGATTTAACATGAATAAACGTGGATGTAACAGTGGATTCTGAGCCTAGATACTCTGTGCTGTGAACTATTTGGAATTAATTCCGAGAGAGAGAGTGCCTAGGTGCCAAATGCCTCGCTCCAGAATGTTATGGGTCGCTTTTCCTCCTTGGCCACAGATTTTCTCTAAAGTTAGTTGTCAAATCTTCTCATCTTGGCACCCCCTATCTTCCCCCACCCCTACCTCTGCAAGCCAGTCTTCCTCCAGAAAACAAAAGATCAAGATTAGGCAGGTCTCATTCCTGGCTTTATAGGAGAATTCCGGTGCTTGGGGGCCAGTTCTAGTTCTTGGAACCCCAAAGATGTAGAAACCTACAAAACTGGTCTCAAGTTAGGCAGGACCCTGAGAGAGGAGGATACCCATTGGAAATGTGAGGTTTGAGTACACATTATGAAACATGGCCTGAGAAGAGCACCTGATTCATTTCTAAATATACCAAATGCTGGAAAGCAGGGTGCTTGCCAAACTGTGAAAACAGCGACATTTCTCCAGGATATCTTTCTGTACTCTCTTCTGATGCCAACACCCTACCCCTACCTTCAACTCTGCACCTACCCTCCGATTTAAGGTTGATCTACTATCAGTGCGCACCCACCAGACATCACCTCCTTTAGTCTCCTGTATTTTATCCTTTGCTCTTAACTCTTCCTTGTATAATCTTATATTTTCAAGGGTCAAGTTGAATGGAATTCGTGGAATTATATAAATCTAGAGTTGGAAGGAGAAAAGAAGGTAAGGGAGAGGAGTATACGGCAAGTGCCTTCCACGAACCAAACACCGTCACATCTGTTCTCACCTAACAATCATCCTGTGTGTGGAAGGGATTTGTATTCCAATTTTTTACTTTTGAGGAGATGGACAGAAAGAGCTTGAGGATGATCACAATACCACTAAAAGGTAGTGGGAATGAAGGCCCTCAGCAAAACCTTCTCCTGCCTGGGGAAGAGCCCAATAGATCTCTTTTGAATTCATGAACCTATTCCCTCTCCTGTATTTTCTACTGCAGTGAATGGCATCCCCAGGCAATGAGCTGCATGAGACTATAACCTGGGCACCGCCTTTGACTATGCTTTTTCCCTTATCCCATAATCAACCACACACCAAATTCCGTAGATATCACCTCCTAAATAACTTCCAAAAAACCCCCCTACTCAGCACCCCCACTATCACTTTCCTAGGTCACCTACCATGGTTTCTTGCACATGCCTCTGTCTGCTCCAGGTTGGATTAAGAAGTGTGTGTGGTGGGATGGGTCGGGGAGTGTGTTGAAGAAGAGTGGAGAACTGCAGAAGTATCTTTATATTTGAATTGCCCTTTCACAATATTAAATCAAACAATAGTATACATGGAATGTTTAGAGCATTGTGCTTAAAACTGTCCCTACTCAGTACATGGGGTGAGTATTAATAGGGAAATCACATGCAAATGACTTACTGGTTAATGTGTTTGTTCATTCATGCATTTGTATATTTATTAGAGACAGGGTCTTGCTCTGTCACCCAGTTCGAGCTTACTGCAGCCTCAAACTTGAGCTCAAGCGATCCTCCCAGGTGCAGGCCACGGCACCTGTCCAGGTTAATATCACAGCTGCAACGCTGCTGGAGGGTAATCTTTTGTCTTCTTCCTCTATCTGGAACCCATCTTTTAATTCTCCTGAGACTCCTCCTCCCTTTACATTCCTTATTAAATTCTTTTTATACTAGGTTTCAGAACAGAATGTTATTGACTTTTATAATACCCACTTGTCAAAAAATGTATTAGATCCAGGGAGGCAATACATAAATACCCACTTTAAATCTTTCTGCCTGTGTTAATAGTATATTGTTTCAGGGCTAGCAACCTCTGAACAGAGAGATTGTCAGCTTTATCTAATGATGTAAGTAATGCCTCGGATTTCCCAGAGTCCATTAAAAAGTCACTTTTCTCAGATAAATGTTTCGCCTGTTGTCAGAAAATGATAGCCAAATTGGCAAGTGCATAGGTATTTGTAACTATTTAAAGATGTGGAAATTCTGCACATTGTACTTCAGAATAGGAATTCCACTTAAAGTACAAGAAAACACTTGAGAATGTGTGGGACTGTTTTTGTTATCCCTGGTTGGTGCTATCAGGAGTTAACGGGCAAGTGTCCTAAAGTTCATATGTTGACGCCCTAACCCCCAACGTGACTATATTTGGAGATAGGGCCTTTAAAGGGGTAATTAAGGTTGAATGAGGTCATATGAGTGGATCCTAATCCAACATGACTGGTGTCCTTATAAGAAGAGTAAAAGATGCATGCACAGAGGAAAGACCACATGAGGACACAGAAGATGGCCATCTGCAAGCCAAGGAGAGAGGCCAAAGGAGAAACAGATCTGCCCACACCTTGACCTTAGATTTCCAGCTTTTGGAATTGTTAGAAATAAATTTCTGTTATTTAAGTCCCCCAGTCTGTAGTATTTTGTTATGGCAGCCCTAGCAAAATAGGACAGTAACAAACAGGAATGCCAACACCCTACAAAGGACAGGGTGGCATATTCTGCACACTAAAAAGTTGTCCTGCCCAGGCTGAACATGGTGGCTCATGCCTATAATACCCACACTTTGGGAGGCTGAGAGGTAGGAGGATTGCTTGAGGCCAGGAGTTCAAGACCAGCATGGGCAACAAAGTGAGACCTTGTCTCTACAAAAAATACAAAAATTAGCGAGGCATAGTGGCTCACTCCTGTAGCTCCAGCTACTCGGGAGACTGAAGTAGGAGATGGCTTGAGCCTAGGAGGTCAAGGCTATAGGGAGCCATGATTACACCACTGCACTCCAGCCTGGGTGGCAAGGTGAGAACTCATCTTTAAAAAAAAAAAAAAAATCCTGCCCAAATGCAAATAGCGTACCTTTGAGAAACATTAATCTGTTCCCAACTCTTCGCATTATAGATGACCCCATTAGACTTCTCTTTGAGGAAAGGCACCATATTTTATTTATCTCTGTACTGCAAGTGGCTAGCATTGTGTCTGCCACTCAGTGGGAACTTAGTAATTGCAAGGGCATGATATTTTTAAAATTATGCATGTGTCTGTGCGTTTTACCTTTCATCTCAGTTCACCTGAGCCATACATCTGCTTGTGGGTATATCATGCAGGACTTATTACTGAAGGACTGCAGAGACAGAGTGGGATACCATTTAGCTTTTAACATAGAAAAATAAGATTTTGCTGCAAGACATGGATGACATTCTTTGCCAAGCTATTGCCTTGAGAAAGGACTGTCTAAATTTCTTTAACACATCAAGGGCCTGTCTGGGGCTCAAAGAGTTCTTCCGAAGGGAGTTCCAGAAAGACAAAGTGAGTGGGTCGGGGTCGGGGAAATCCCTTGACTGAAGGTGAAGCACTTCAGATTTAAAAAAGGTTGACACTGGGAGGGGGAACTATGGTCCCTCTCCTGCCTTTTCTGGTCACCTCTTCTGAAAATGACACCCCAGTCACCTATGGGTATCTGACATTTTGTTTTATATTTGTTCATTTCATTGCTTATTATCGTTCTCTTGGACTAGGATCTTAACTCCACAAGCCAGTTCTTTGTCTATTTAATTTCTGCTGTATTCTCAGCATCTAAAACAGTTCCTAGCAGTTCAATAAATCTATTGAATGAACAAATGAGTTTTCTTTTCTCTTCCTTTCCCTGCAACATCTTAAAAAAAGAGAAGAGGAAATCATTTCATTTGAGAGCATATCTTGAAAGCTTTTGCTTTTGAAGCCATTCACTGGATTTTCTTTACTTCAGAGGAAATCCTAGAAACTGGCTGAAAAAAAATCTCATCCTGAAAGATCTAAGAACAGGAGCATCTCTGACTTATTGCTCATTGCTCTGCATGCCACATACGCTCCCTTTGAATTCCTTTACAAAGTTTATGGTGTGACAAATGGCATCTATAATGGCACTGGGGACTAATCACCCAGAAAGTGCACTGATAAAATAGAGTTGATGCCCTGGGTGCTTGCCTCTTCCTGGCAGGCAAACCTGAGAAGGTTTTCTGTGACTGGTGACCCCTTTTCAGTAGTAGAACCTCACAGGTTCCTGGGTCTTTGGGGGCCTGCCGAGAATAGCATGTCATGTCACTGAAGGAAGCTGTATCTCCTTCTTGTCCATCATCTCTGTAGGAAGTACATAGGGGTGAAAAGGTGAAGACAAGATTCTGTGTTAGAAAATAATTCTAGCAGGAAATCCTGTGCATTCGGATCACTGAGTTTTGACCATCAGTGTTGGGACTTTTCTTACACACACACACACACACACACACACAAACACACACACACACACACACACATCCTAGGAAACATCAGGCCAAGTGATTAAGAATGCACATCTTCACAAAGGGCTGTGACCATGAAGTTCTTTGTTTGTTAGTGTCCAGAAAGTTCAACAACATTCCTTTGGGATAAATTACATGGTGAGTATTTATTAGGGTGGGAAAAGGAAGAAGGAAGGGGAAATGCACAAAGGGTGTGGCAGTTTACAATGGGACGGTTGCATAATGTCAAATTCACATGTACAAGTCATTTGTAACCTGGGACAGGGACTAATCTAAAATGGATTCTCTTCACCTGCATAAAGGAGAGACCTATTGAAAAGATTTCGCTGCAAGACATTAATGATATTATTTACCTAGCTACTGTCTTGAGGATAATAGGATTGGATAATGGGATAAAATAATGGGCTTCTGATGTATATTGTCATGATAAAAAGGACTTTCATCTGTTTAGTGGTGAAAAGCTGACCAACTGCTTGCATGCCAATAATATGCTACTTATTCTCGTCACAAGTTTGTGAAGGAAAATATGTCACTTCTACAGGCAGGAAAACCGAGGCTCCTGAGAGGCGGAAGTGGGTCGCCCAAGCCGGTGGAACCAGTGATGGAGGCGGGTCTCGGGTTCTGGTCCTCCAGCCGCACGGCAGTGTGTCTTCCACTGCACCTGAATGCAGCACTCCATGATAGGTCATATAAGTAGAGTGACTATGTGACTTATCAATGGAAAACGGGACCCTTTGGAAACTAAAAGAGGCTCCATGAATAATTATGCTGAGACAATAACTGGAAACCAGCACTGTCCTGTGACTTCTTAGATGAATGGTTGCCTTCATCACAGGGCAGAAGCAGAAGGGACCTGCACAGCTCCCTGCTCATCTGCTACAGCAGGGAGAGCCCTGTCATGGCTCAGAGCCATCTCTTTCTTTGGCAGGAGACGTAAATCTTTATCTCTTTTTTTTTGAAAGCAACTGGCTTTTCAGTCTTGAGTGACAAAGGTCAATGAACAGATGTGGTTGGGAGTAGTGCAATCACAAGGAGCCAGTTCTCCCTTTGCTCTGTGCCACTGTGTCTGACCAGTTTGAACCCCAAAGCTCCAAAAATATAGCCAGTACTTGGAAGATACAGCCAAGAGTAAAGGAAAGAAAAATGACTCAGCTCCTGAAGCACAGAGAACGAGGCTGATGAGAACTATCAGAGAAGACAACCTGGGCAACTTAGCTCCGACAGCTGGGCAGCAAGCAGATTGGGTGTCATCATCAGTCTGGGGGCCCCTGCTGGGAAAGGCAAATTTTATCATGTGGATGAGGTCATGAGGCTTCCTAGAGTGGGGCTTAGACTACCCCACCTGGCTAGCTAGACCATTTGTTTTCTGGTCAACACTAATATGCCAGTGGTGACTGCAATATCTGTTGTGGCAAACACCTGCTCCTGGGCACAGTTGCTGCTATAGAAGGGCTGGATGAAATGATTAGTAATTATATTTTTTTCTTTCTTTCTTTATTATTATTATTATTTTTTATTACAGATGGGGTCTCACTACATTGACCAGGCTTGTCTTGAACTCCTGGCCTCAAGCAATCCTCCTGTCTTGGCCTCCCAAAGTGCTAGGATTACAGGGCTGAGCCACCACACCCACCCAAATCTTTTCTTTTTCTTTTTTCTGAGACTGAGTCTTGCTCTGTTGCCCAGGCTGGAGTGCAGTGGTGTCATCTCAGCTCACCACAACCTCTGCCTCCCTGCTTCAAGTGATTCCCCTGCCTCAGCCTCCCAAGTAGCTGGGATTACAGGTGTGTGGCACCACACCCGGCTAATTTTTTTGTATTTTTAGTAGAGATGGGGTTTCACCATGTTGGCCAGGCTGGTCTTGAACTCCTGATCTCAAGTGATCTGCCTGCCTTGGCCTCCCAAAGTGCTGGGATTACAAGCATGAGCCTCTGCACCTGGCCTATGTTTCTTTTTCATTTTTTGAAACAGGGTCTTGCCCTGTTGCCCAGACTGGAGCACAGTGGCATGATCATGACTCACTGCAGCCTCAGTCTCCTGGGCTCAAGTGATCCTCCACCACAGCATCCAAAGTAGCTGAGACTACAGGTGCATACCACCACACCTGGCTAATTAAAAAATAAATTAGTAGAAATGAGGTCTTCCTATGTTGCCCGTGATGAGACATTGCTTTTACTGCACTGGTGATAGAACAAAAGTTTGAGGCTGGTCTTGAACTCTAATGATATTTCTAACAATAGCATTTATAATTGCAGAATGCTTTATCATTTTTAATGTTTTTAACCGCTGCTTTAAGTTCCATATAAAGTGCTTAAAGCGGTGTCTGCCTGATGTAAGAAGTGCTATATATTTTCTATTGTTATTGCTATTATTATTTCATTTGACTCTCACAAATAGCCTACAAAATAGGTTGAACAGATATGACAGAGAAAGAAACTAAGCATGGATTGACCAAGTTTATTTTTCATCACTATTCAGCTAGTCTCTTTCAACAGCATGATTCTGGTCATATCTTCAATCCTGTGATCTCAGTCTATGTCACAAGACAATGGACACTCCAGGAACATTTGGATTCTTGGAACTCTGAAGCAAGTTTGCCTGCTGCCACAAGCTCACGGGTTTCCTAAGGGTGCAGTGTGACTGGGTGATTGGTTGTATCAGTGTGTGTTGTGCCCCGTCTGACTTTTGTTCTATCACCAGTGTAGTAAAAGCAATGTCCCATCACAGGCCCCACCTAATTGAGCCCTCTCTCTGTAACTGTCTTAGCAAAGAACCCAAGGAACCCAAAGGCATCTGTCAGAATACATTTTTGCTGCATTTCCAAAAAAAAATGCTCATAACTCAATGGGCTAAGAAAGAATTGTCCTCTCTTAGTAACCTAGGACATTGCTGATTGGCTTTCTGCATTGAAAGTGGAGAAGTGAAATCAACACAAAAGCAAATTGAAGTTGTTTCCAGTGTACATATAGACAGTTTGCCAAAATCATGCCCTTAGAGTAAAAGAAGAATCAGAAGGAAAGGTCACTATGGGTTCACCCACGGAGAAAGATGATACCTGAGTAGGGTTAATTCAACATTGGGGGCCCGCTCAAAGCCAAAGCCATTTGCGAATAAGACATGGAAACAGAGTGGTGGGTGTTTGTGTTTGACTCTGATGACATCAAAAAGCAGGTGACATCTTGCTGTGGGTGTCTCTGGAAAGGCCCAGGCTGTGGGCCTGGAGGTAAACCTTCACTGGTATTAAAGGTGCATCTAAAATCATGAAGCATTTCGTCTGGGAACTGCTATAAGCAGAGTCGGTGATCTTGACATACGCATGTAGGGAGACGTGCAGCTAGCCAAGGCCTCTTTGTGGAGTGCTAAAAATCGAGAGACATAAAGGAAATTAAGACTATGCATCAGCCCACCAGAGGGAGTTGGCATTGCCAGAGAGCATTGCTGATATCCCTGGGCTGAGAGCTGTTCTTATTCAGGACTATTTAGAGAGCAAATTTTAAAATTGTGCTCTTTTTACTGCTAAAACAATTAGAAAATCCAAGAAAAAGATTGTATCCAAAATTTCATCAGTTATCGCAGCAAGTATTATTTTCTTGTTTCCTCTAATTTTTATTTATTTGCATACAAGTTTTTTTGTTTTGTTTTGTTTTTATTTTTGTTTTGAAATGGAGTTTTGCTCTTGTTGCCCAGGCTGGAGTACAATGGCACGATCTTGGCTCACTGCAACCTCCACCTCCGGAGTTCAAGCAATTATCCTGCCTCAGCCTTCCTTGTAGCTGGAATTACAGGCACCCACCTTCATGCCTGGCTAATTTTTGTATTTTTTTTTTTAGTAGAGACGGGGTTTCATCATGTTGGTCGGGCTTGTCTCAAACTCCTGACCTCAAGTGATCCACCTGCCTCAGCCTCCCAAAGTGCTAGAATTAAAGGCGTGAGTCACCATGCCTGGCCACATACAAGTTTTTTTAAAAAGAGCAATTTTATTTTATTTATTTATTTTGAGATGAAGTCTCACTCTGTCACCCAGGCTGGAAAGCAGTGGCACAATCTCAGCTCACTGCAACCTCTGACTCCTGGGTTCAAGCAATTCTTCTGCCTCAGCCTCCTGAGTAGCTGGGATTATAGGCATGCACCACCACACCTGGCTAATTTTTGTATTTTTAGTAGAGACAAGGTTTCACCGTGTTGGCCAGGCTGGTTGCGAACTCCTTACCTCAAGTGATCTGCCCACCTCAGACTCTCAAAGTGTTGGGATTACAGGCATGAGCCGCTGCGCCCGGCCTGCATACCAGTTTTTAATATAGTTGTAGTCAAACTATGTAGAATACTGTGTTATACCAGTGGCTGTCAACCAAAGGCAAATTTCCTCCCAGGGAACATTTGGCAATGTGTGGAGACATTTTTGGTCATCACAGCTAAGGGAGTGAAGGGAGGGAGGTGGCATGTGATATGGCATCTAATGGATGGAGACCAGGGATGCTGCTAAACATCCTGCAATGCACAACATAGCCCCTACAACAAAGAATTATGTGATCCAAAATGTCAGTAGTGCTGATGCTCAGAAACTCTGTATTGTATTACAATTTTAAGAACTAATTTTACTTAATATACAGTGTCCAATATTCCTACATTGCCTTTGAACTAATTTAATTTATGTCTTAGGTTATATATCATGCATATGGAATGAAACTTAATGAGTGTATAATATTCCATTGAGTTAATATGCAATAATTTACATAACTATCCCCTTGTCAGGTATTAAGGTCGAGCTATTTTGCTACTGAAAATAGCCCTGCAATGATCATGATGCAAATGTCTTAATTTGAAACATTTCCTTTGCATTAATGTCCTGTTGTGACATTATAGACCCACTGCAGAAAAAGAGGCTAAGTTTCTGTGATTAATATTTTATTCTTTAATTTTTACTTATTTATTTATTTTTGAGATGGAGTCTTGCTTGCTCTACTGCCCAGGCTGGAGTACAGTGGCACCATCTTGACTCACTGCAACCTCCACCTCCCAGGTTCAAGTGATTCTCCTGCCTCAGCCTCCTGAGTGGCTGGGATTACAGGTGCCCACTACCACGCCTGGCTGATTTTTCTATTTTTAGTAGAGACAGGGTTTCTCCATGTTGGCCTGGGTGGTCTCAAACTCCTAACCTCAGGTGATCTGCCCATCTTGGCCTCCCAAAGTATTGGGATTACAAGTATGAGCCACTGTTCCCGGCCTGTATTATCCTTTTTACAACTAATTTTACTTAATATACAGTGTTCAATATTCCTACATTGCCTTTGAATTAATCTGTGTATTAGGTTGTTGTATATCATGCATACTGAATGAAACTTAATGAGAGTATAATATTCCATTGAGTTAATATGAAGTAATTTACATAACTATCCCCTTGTTGTCAGGCATTAAGGTTAAGACATTTTGCTACTGAACATAGTACTACAATGATCATGATGCAAATGTCTTAATTTGAAACATTTCCTTTGCATTAATTTCCAGTTGTGACATTATAGATCCACTGCAGAAAAAGAGACTGGTAAGGCTCTGTGATTAATATTTTATATTTTAAGTTCTTGAGAACAATGATTTGCCTTATTTAATATTTTAATCCCTAAAATTCAACATTATATTGTATATGCTATGTCTCAATAAATGCTCATTTAATATAAATCTTCTTTATCATGTTAATAAAGTATTCAAGATCTTGTTTCCTAAGAACGTTTTGAAAGCCAAGATGATCGTGTTTTTTTGATCTATGAAACATGATTTATTTATATTAACTAATTCCCCAGTGTTATTCTTGTATCCTTGAAATTAGCCCTACTTGTCCATGGGTATTATTCTTTTTACATATTGACTGATGTGAGCTGTTGGCATGTCATCTAAGTTTCATTTGCAACAGTGCTTGGTTTATCATTTTATTTTTTGTGCAGTCTTTGCCTAGACAGGTATAAAGGGAGCAGAATAGTGGCAAAATGTTCACACAGCTAGAGCGAGTTAGTCACAGAAGAAAGCAAAGGAGATGATCATGTGAAGAAATAAATGTATGGGGAGAAAAGCAATAAATCATAACTTCAACACACGGCCTTTCTTCTTGGTTTCTTTAAAGACAGAACTAGTTGCAAAAAAAATGTGATGCCAGACTCACATAAATCGAAGTACATAAATGAATCAATAGCCTGTCATCCTCAAAGAGTTTATCTAGCACTCTCCCATACGTCAATTATTCAACAAATATTTATTAAGCATCTACTATACTCTGAGATTCTGTTGGATGTTAAGGAAATCATGGTGAATAATTTATTCTATGTACAGCCATATCTTAAGAAGTACGTTCTAAGTAGTGCCACTCTTTCACTGAAGTGCTGGAGGAAAACAAGTGATTTCCTAACAACAGTAATATAGGCTTAACGTAAAAAAAAAAAAAAAAAGAAACTAAACACCAAACTTATATCCATAATTTTATTACCATGCTAATATAACTTCTTCTTGTTATCTATAAATTAATAACAAATACAAAAATATAGTGGTTAAAAACAACAATTGATTATTATCATTCACAGGCCCTCATGGGCTCAATGAGGCAGTTCTTAATTAGAGTGTCTCAAATGGCGGCAGTCAGAGGGCATCTTCTTTTTTGCTCATGTGGTTAGCTTGGGCTTCCTCACAGCATGGTGGTTTCAGAGTGCTCAGACTTTTAACACAGCATCTGGTGTCCTTCAAAGCAAGTGTTCTGAGAGTTGCAGGCAGAAGCTGCAAGGACTTCTTAGGAGCTAGCTTCAGAAGTCACACAGCATGACTTTAGTAGTATTCTGTTGACCAAAGCGTCACAAATCAGGCTACATTCAAGGGAGCAAAGGAATAAACTGCAACCCTGGCTTGGATACAGGAAGAAGAAATTTATGCTGGCCAGCCATCTTGGAGACAAGCTACCATAGTTATTTATCTTTGTTAGTATGACTTTTCAAAAATTTTTCTACATAGCCAAAAAATAACCATTAAAATCAGAAAATTAACATTGATACTAACTACAGTCGAATCCTCAGAACCCATTCAAGTTTTGCCAGTGATTCCAACAAAAGAATCCAATTCAAAACCACACATTGCATTTAATTGTCAAGGCTCTTTAGTGCGTTTTTTAGCTTGGAACAGTTCCTTTGTCTTCCCTTGACTTAAATGACCTTGGCAACTTTGATGATAACTGATCAGTTATTACATAGAATGTCCCTCAATCTGAGTTTCTTACAATGTTTCTGATGTTTTCTTAAGTTATGTATCTTGGGTGGAAATACCACAGAAGTGTTGCATTCTTCTCATTGGTACTATTGGCTGAGGCACAATTTACATCTGTCTCACTGCTGTTGATATTCAGTTAGATCACTTTATTAGAGTGGTATCCACTAGGCTCCTCCTAGCAGAGAACTAGGAATAACTTCCACATTGCTCATTAACCCTTTGTAATAAGTGCTTTCTGCAGAGTTATTTTGAAATAGATATCCTATTCCTCAGCAAACTTTCAATTTATTCTTTTATTTCTATCTTTATGGACTTACACCTTCCTATTTTATTCAGGGGATTGCATTAGTTTTCTATTGCTGCTGAGACAAATCATCACAAATTTAGTGGCTTAAAAGAACATTAAGTGCATTATCTAACAGTTCTTTATGTCAGGAGTCTGACACAGGACTCACTGGGCTAAAAATCAAGTTGTTGACAGGGTGCCATTGCTTCCTAGGGGCTCTAGGGGTGAATCCATTTTATTGCCTTTTCTGTCTTCTAGAGGCCACTCACATTCCTTGTCTCCTGGATCCCTTCCTCCATTTGGAAGCCAGCAACACAGGTTGAGTCCTTCTCGTGCTTCCATCTCTCTGGTTCTCTGTAGTCAGGAAGGATTTCTATTTTTAAGGACTCATGTGATTACACTGGGCCTGTGTAGAAAATCTGTATTAGTCAGTGTTCTCCAGAGGAATAGGACTAAAAGGATAGATGTATATATAAAAGGGAGTTTATTAGGAGTATTGACTCACACAATGACAAGTTGAAGTCCCACAATAAGCCGTCTGCAAGCTGAGGAGCAAGCAACGAAGCCAGTTCGAGTCTCAAAACATCGGAAGTAGGGAAGCCAACAGTGCAGCCTTCAGTCTATGGCAGAAGGCCTGAGAGGCCTGGGCAAAGCACTGGTGAGTCCAAGAGTCCAAAAGCTGAAGAACTTGGAGTCTAACGTTCGAGGGCAGGAAGCATCCAGCAAGGGAGAAACAGGAAGGCTGGAAGACCCAGCCAGTCTAGTCCTTCCAGGCTCTTCTGCCTGCTTTATTCTAGCCGTGCTGGCATCTGATTAGATCGTGCCCATCCATATTGAGGGTAGGTCGGCCTCTCCCAGTCCACCAACTTAAATGTTAATCTCCTTTGGCAACACCTTTACAGATACATCCAGGAAAAATACTTTGCAGCCTTCAATCCAATCAAGTTGACACTCAATATTAGTCATCACATAATCCAAGATAATCTTTCTATCTTTGGGTCTCTAATCAAATCTGCCAATTCCCTTTTCCCATGCAAGATTCCACGTTCATAGATTCCATTGATTCAGGCATAGACATCTTTGTAGGCCATTATTCTGCCTACCACAAGGATTATAATCCCTTATGAATATTACTTATTTTGATGGTCAAATTGTCTCCAATTGGCTATTTGAAGTACCGACAAGTTAGCTCCTGGGTCCTTTTGATATGACCATAGTCTTTGAGAGCTTCCTTGCTTTCTGGCACAAAAATATCTTTTAGATTCAGCTTGTACTTTTTAGTCCAAACCCTAGAATCAGTCATTTTTCTGAAGAACTTTGATTCCTTTTAGTGGAGAATGGTATTTAGAAGCCAAAGTCAACACTTGATTTTAAAGTTGGCTTTGTGTTAGATGATTTTGTTCAACTGTAGGCTAATGTAAGTTTTCTGAGCACGTTTAAGATAGGCTAGTCTAAGCTATGGTGTTTGGTAGGTTAGATGTATTAAATGCATTTTCAACTTATAATAATTTCAATTTACAAGGGTTTATCAGGATATAATCTCATCACAAGTCAAACAGTATCTGTAATGTCTTTGTCAGCTAATTTTCACATCTGTGTCAGTTTTCAGATTGGTTTTGATTGATTCATTTATCTCCTTACTCTGGACCAGATCTTTTTGATTCTTTGTATGCATTGTAATTTTTTATTGGCTGACATATGCTTTAAACATTATCTTGTTGGGGCCTGGATATTTTTGTATTCTGATACATATTTTTGAGTTTTGTTCTAGAACTCAGTTAAATTATTAATACTTGGAAATAATTTGATCCTTTCAGGTCTTGCTTTTAAGATTTGATAGCTTGCCAGCCATGGTGGCTCACACCTGTAATCCCAGCACTTTGGGAAGCCAAGGTGGGCAGATCGCCTGAGGTTGGGAGTTCGAGAGCAGCCTGGCCAGCATGAGAAAGCCCATCTCTACTTAAAATACAAAAATTAGCCTGGCATGGTGGCAGGCACCTGTAATCCAAGCTACTCAGGAAGGTGAGGCAGGAGAATTGCTTGAACCCCAGAGGTAGAGGTTGCAGTGGGCCAAGATCACATCATTGCACTCCAGGTGAGCGACAAGAGCAAAACTTTGTCTCAGAAAAAAAAAAGATTTGATAAGTGGAACCAGAACAGTATAAATACTGCTAATAAAGCTAATAAAAACAATTAGCTAGAGCTAATTGTTTCCTACTAATGAAGCAAAATCCTTCTGTGTACTCTACTCAATGCCCTGTGAACACACAATTTTCCAGTCTGGCAGGTGGGAAAAGGCACAATTTGCAGTCATGTGTGAGTGTTGGGTGCTGTTACCTTTAATCGTTACAGGTGGTTCTTTATCTTCTAGTAGTTTCTTATATGTATGCATTAATCATTACTTAGCTGCATACTCAAGGGAAGCCACCTCCATAATTCTCTGTACATCTCTCTCCTCTCTGGTACTCTGTCCTTCTTATTTGCAATTTCTGGTTCTCTTCATTTGTTCCTGTGGATTTCGATAACCATCTGGCTTGGTGCCATTGTCCTACTCTGATACAACTCTGCTCTCACCCACTTATGTGCTGTTATTGGTAAATAAGTCATATTCCAATATGTTAGAGTGAAACAATGCAATTATCTACATATTGTTTTATACAATTTTTAAAAATCAATTGAAAGAAGAATTGAGAAAGAATATTCAAGTGTACTATCTTTTATAATTGCATAATTACTTTTACTGGTGCTCTTAATGTATGTGTGTGTGGATTCAAATAACTTTCTGGGGTCATTTGTTTTCAACCTAAAGAACTGCCTTTAGTACTCCTTGTGAGATACACCTACTACTAGCAATAAATTCATCTCTTTTCTAATAGAGAAAAGTCGATTTTTCCTTCATTTTGAAAGCTTTGCTGAATACAAGATTCTTAGTTGACAGTTTCCTTTTACTTTCAGCACTTTACCTCTGTCATCCCATTCCTTTCGGTTCTATTGTTGCTGATGAAAAATCAGCTGTTAATCATATTGAGGTTCTCTTACATGTGATGAGTCATCTTTCTCTTACTGCTTTTAAGATTTTCTCCTTATCATTGGCTTTCAGAATTTTTATATGCTATATGTGTGTGTGGATCCCTTTACATTTATTCTACTTGAAGTTTGTTGATTTTCTTGAATGTTTAATTTTTTTAAAATCAAATTTGGAAAGTTTTCAGCTATTCTTATTTTTGAACATTTTTTTCTACTCCTTTTTCTCTTTCTTTTCCTTCTGATACTTCCATTACTCATATGTTAGCATGCCTCATGGTGTTCCACATTGAGGCTTGGTTCATTTTTCATTATTTTTCCTCTTTGTTGCTGTATACTCTTTACCAATCTACAAGTTTGTTTGTTTTTTTCTTCTGCCAATTCAAATCTATTGTTGAGCCTCTCTAAAATTTTTATTTTTAAATAAAAGTTTTTATTTATTTTTCAACTCCAACGTTTTCAATTGGTTTTACTAATTTGTGTCCCTTTATTGATAGTCTCTATTTGATGTGACATTGTTATTATACCTTCTTTTACTTATAGTTTCCTTTAGTTCTTTGAACATATTTGTAGTGGCTACTTTGACATCTTCATGTACTAAATCCAATATCTGTCTCCCCACTGCACAGATAATTTCTGCAGCTTGTTTCTTTTTTCCCCTGTGTGTGTGTCACACTTTCCTATTTCTTTGCAAGTCTCATAATTTTTTGTTGATAACTGGATGTTTCAGATAATATATTATGACAATTCTAGATATTCCCTCCCACCTCACACTTGTTATTTGTTTTGTGACTTACTGAACTATTTTAGTAAAGTGTATTTTCCCCCACAGTGTGACTCCTTTGATATTGCTCTTCAGAAAACTCAGACTTGGGCGTGTGCACTGTCATTTTGGGATGACAGTGCTTTTTTTTCTCCAGGTCTCTATCTCTTTCTCTTATCACCCCAGTTTTTAGGCTTCACTAATTTCCAGCTGATTACTCTACCGTTTTTTGACAATGCCCTAGGGGCATAAATCACTCAACAATTATCCAATTGATCAATCAAATTTGGGTTCCTTTGCAGAGGTAGTTTTCAAGGTTAGTGTTTGAGGTTTGTACTGACCCCAGACAGGCTCTTCTTAGCTGTCTCTTCCCCTGATTCTCTCTGGCAAACTATCTGGCCTATGATTTAGCCTACACCTCCCATGGAATACCAGCCTTCTCTTAATTGCTTTCCATCAAAACCGCCAATATTTTTTAGAGTGCTTGTAGACTTGAACTTCCCCACGCTTGGTTTCAGATAAAGTTTGTTCCTAGGGGAGAGCTTCAGAGCTGTTTGATGGGTTAACTCCTCTGACAGAAATCTCTGAACCATGGTTCCATAGTTGGGAGTAGGGACAATGGTGCACTTTTGAGTAATACCCCTGCTTTAGATCAGGTGCTTCATGGAGGTGCTGGCCTTTGTTCTTACTGGCTTACCTCTCCTGGCATAAAACCTTTGCTTTATGAACAAACTAGGGTGAGAGTAATTGTGACTCTAGTATTTTCAGCATGCTGTACCTGTCTATGAGAAGGGGGGCTAGGTGAAACAGGGAGCACCAGGCCTCTTGGATGCATTCACTTGTAATTAAGTCCCTGCAACAGGTAGCCATGGGCAATGAAAAAATGCTAATGGCTTACCTATTCAGAGAAGATACCAAAACCCTTGACTGAGAGCATCCTCAAGATCCTATTGACTCTTTCTCTACAGTGTCTCCTTCTTAGCCTCCATCCCAGTCCTGACCCCACCATCTGTTTGAACCATTACCACAGCCTCTATCTACATGCTGCTAATTCCTTAACAATAATACAGTTAGTTCACTTACTTAAAAAACTCAATCAGGGCTCCTCCAGAAGGTGTGTACACTAAATCTTCATTTATCACTCTTCGTGTTTCCTCTCTGTTGTTATGCATTTCAATCCCTCTGTGTCTAGCAGCGTGGAAGATGTAATTATTACTGAGGGCTTACTATGTACCAGGCCCCATGCTAAGTGCTTCCCATGCAACAGCTCATTTACTCCTCACAGCAACCCTACAAATTAGGTACTGTCTTCATTTGACAGATTATAAAATGAAAGCTTAGGAAGGCAACGTAATTAGAACATTTCCTTACAGCTAGAAAATGGTAGAGACTGTATTAAAAAGAAATAACACAGAGTTTCTGATCTAAAGCTTGACATCTAATTGGAATGATAAGACCAACACATGTGAAATAATTAGCAAATCTTGTAAGATATTGTGCTAAACTGTTTTTTTCCCCTAATTTTATTACAATTTATTCCCTCCCTTTCCAAGTTATAACTGCATCCAGAACAAAGATTTCCTTTCCCACTGTTTCAAAACACGTGGTGCTCTGCTGGGCATAAAATGAGTAATCAGTATATTGGTGTCAGAGGACAGTGAGTGTAGGACTGAGCAGTTATGGAACAAGTAGAAGATCTGGAATATTAAGTTTAGGTTTCATTAAATGCCAGCCAGAAAAAGAATCTGAGACTCAGAGGGGAGGTGACGCATTCAAGGTCACAGAGTTTGCTAGAGAAGGATTAGACAGAAACCAGTTCTCCAAACGCCCTGCCCAGTATACCTTCCCCCAGAGCCCACTTAGGTCAGCCCAGTGCATGTGGTATTCACACCATGGTTCTCTAATTTATGGGACTAAAAGGCCCTGCATCCCGTATCTCAAAATATACTGCTTTTCTCCTTGTAGCTGACACCTGCCTCCAGAGACTTAGCTTGAGAGGAATCCAGAGCTCTCTGGTCCAATGGAGATGCCTCTCTTCCCAGTCACTTGGCACTTTGGGTATTTCTCAACCAGAGTGTCCTGACAGGGACCACCCTCCCTGATTTACTTGCCTGCCCTCCCACCAGATGAGAAACTTTCTAAAGACAGAACCACGGCTCCTGTGACTTGGAGAAATCATTACCTAACACGGTGCCTGGCATGTGACCTCCTAAAAGATGCTTAGTGAATGAATGACTGCAATGCAGGCCACCCATATGTGATGTGGTCAGGATCAACTGTGGATTCCTGGAGTAAGAGGCAAACTGATTTGAGATGAAGGCTGAGTGCAGCTCACCCATTCAAATCCTGGCATACAGCTCTGTGAGGTTTGGTTAAGGCATTTTTAAAAACATTCCAGTTTCCTCATCTGTGAAAGTTGGAGATGATAATATTTACCTAGGGCTTTTTGAGAGTTCAATGACAGAATTAGAGAACTGGTCATATAGGTACTCAGTGAATGTTACATTTCATATAGCATCATGGTGACATCATGTGATAGCCCAGCTTTGCCACTTTGCAACCACATGGCAAGCTTGCCACTTGGAAACCAGGTGAAGTAACACAAGGCGTCCCTTCGTTTCACATGTATTTGAGGGTCTCCAGCATGCTGTTTGCTTCTGGGAAGACAACAGTGAATGCAACAGACACAGCTTTGCTCTCATGTGGAGAGTACAGTCTAGCCGGGGAAGTAGACAATCTAGAGACAAACACATGAGCAAGCCAGATAGTTCCGGAAAGTGGGTAAGTGCGTCAAAGAAAATAAAAGAGGGAAATAGGATAGAGAATGGCTGGGGTGGTCCAAGAAAGTCTCTTTGAGGTGATGACATTTTAGCTGAGACCCGTAATATAAGAGCCAGCCCTATAGATGGGCGTATGCTATGGTGAATGATTAGACAGTACAAAGCTCCTGAAGCAGACAGACTTGGGGTGTTCAAAGCATGAGAAGAAAACCAGATTGGGTTGGAGCGCAAAAGGTGAAGAGTGGCAGAGATGAGGCTGCAGAAGAGCAGAGATCTGATCACGGAGGACCCGGAGATTTGGCTAAGGAGCAAGGAGGTCCCGTGGAGCATAACGAGAGGCCACAGAAAGGGTCTGAGCAGGGGGTGAGACGCTCTAGCTTGCATGTTGAAAAGATTATCTGGGTGGGTGTCAGGTTAGGAGAAGGCATGGTGGATGAGCCTCGTCTTCTGAGCTGAGTCCTGCTACTCCAGGGTGCTTCCAAACAGACGTTCAAGTGGGAGTCAGGAGCTACAGACAAGGGGCTACATCTGTAAGAAGCTTGTAGGCTGTTACACTTCCCTATGCTGTTTCTGTAACCCCATATTCTGTAAAATCCTGTGCCTTGTGGATTTGTCTTTGGAGAAAGGAGCAATAAGGTGGAGCCAAAGACAAGGAATCCAAAGGTGTAGAGTGGGAAGAGGCATCAGGCCCAAGAGCCAAGGCCCCAGGGATGCAGCAAAAAAAATTGGAAGGAAACCTCAAAAACAGCAGGTCTGGACTTGAGAAGCAGAAAGGCCTATGAAGCAGAAAGAAAGAGAGAAAGGGAGTTTTACACCTCATTATACCCGTTTACTTACATAGGCAGCCCCTTTATCACAACGCATTTCATAGCTCAGCTCTTTCAACAGCATCTAATTACATTGTCTAATTACTATCTTTACATCCCCTACCAACATTTAACTCACTCTCTTCATTTCGGCAGAAGAACCCTGCATGGACAATGGATTTTTTTTTTTGGCAATAGGGAACCAACTCGAGGTATTTAAGATGTGATAATGAAAAGCATGGTTGAGAAAGATTTTACCCCAGTAGGTTGTAGAAATTTCTGGATGCAGAGAGGCCAGCTGGAGAGCAATCCGGTACAGCCATCCAGGCCCTATGAACTCATGACTTGGGCAGTTATAAAAAGGAAACCAACCTGAATGCAAAGGGAAGGCAGGTCTAAGAGTCTGTTCTTAATTTTCCTTTTGGTCTTTCTACCTGGATCTCAAATATTGCTCTGTGAATTTAAAGGGACATTTTGTGTGTGTGTGTCCAAGTTCATGAACGCTGTGCTCAGCATGTGCTACTACTCTGTGAAAGTTATGAAGTAATTCTTAAGGAAAGAAATAGGCCATACACCAACTGGGTGAGCAAAAATAGGTCATGGCATGAAGATAGAAGGGCTGCTGGCCAAGGCTAGGGAGCCAGAAGGCAGCCATCTGCTAGGACACAGGGCAGTGCCCATCCTCACTGCTCGGTCCCTGCCATGAACCCGTGATAGGACAATTGTGCTGGACATGACCACTGCTTCTTACCTCCTTGGGAAAGGAACATCTTTCTGTTGCTTACCACCTGAAAAGGCAGAATTCCATCTCAGTGTTCAAGTCTTGGCTTACTAGCTCTGTAATGTTTGGTAAGTCACTTAAGTTTTTTGAATCCTAGTTTTTTCATTTGTGAAATAGGAGATGATAATGCTCACCCAGGGTTTTTTGAGAGTTCAGTCACGGAATTAAGAGACTCAAGCACGTAGGTGGCTCGATTAATGTTCCTTTCCATATAGCAGTGTGGTGACAGCATGGGATACCCCAGCTCTGCCACTCTGTAACCACCCAGAAAGCTTGCCACTTGGGGGGTCTCTGTAACACTTGCATGCCTCAGTTTCCCTATCAACAATATGGGAACAATCACAGTGGAATCCATGTCATGGAGTTGTTAGGAGAAGTAAATGAGCTCCACATGGGAAGTGCTGAGAGCGGGGCTGGCACACAGCAACCCTGAGGGATTAGATTTTCTTCTTCTTGTTCTCAGACTGCTGGACACACTTCACACCCATGTTTCAAAGTATGAAATCACTTGACAATGTTCAGGTAGAAACCAGCCATGCAGTTCCCTTTGTGTTTGTACTTTTAGTACAGACGAGGTTTCGCCATGTTGGCCAGGCTGGTCTCGAACTCCTGACCTCAGGTGATCCACCCGCCTTGGCCTCCCAAAGTGCTGGAATTACAGGCATGAGCCACCATGCCCGGCCTCCACGTCTTTTTCATTAGGGGCCCAAACTAAGGCAAGCAGCCTCTATCTAAAATATGCGGATCTCATGACAGTTTCCCTAACCCTAATGACAGTTTCCAGAGAGAGAGTGGAAATTGGCAATAGCTCTTCAAAGCTTCTACTGGTATGCGGCACGTGTCACTTCTGCTCACATTTCATTGGCTGGAACAAGTCATGTGATCAGGCATGACATCAGCAGGGCAACCTTGGGCAGTTAACAGTTAACAGTCGGCAGTTAACAGTCAGGAGGGTAAAACACAATCATGGTGCCATAAAAGAGTGAAGGGGCTGGCATTACGCACAGACAGCTCACAGAAGGGCAGCAACATTTTGGAGCTCCTTTTAGTTCTCTTTATCGATATGTTTTAATCGAACCCAGATTTTTTTTTTTTTTTCCTGTCTAGCCCTTAGAGACAAGCTCCGCCAGAGCTCATATAGCAGAGAGAAGGTCTTGAGATTACTGATACTCAGCATTTCTGACACTGGAGACCTGCATAAAAATTTAACAAACTGGGAAGCAGTTTTCATGATGACCCTTTTCATTGCATAGATGTTGCCAAGAGTTTGGGGATGTTTTTATGGAAAAGCCATTAGGCTGGAAGTCAGACACACCTGGGTTTGAGATCTTCTCTGCTACTTAGTACCTGCGTGGTTTTGAGGAGTCACTTGGCCTCTTTTCAGGTTTTAGATCCTTCATCTGTAAAATGAGGATGGTTGTGAGAAAGGGAAATTGCTCTGTAAACAGTGAAGCACTGTTCAAATGCTCAGCCTTTGTAAAAAACTGATGGAAAATGTCATAAGAAGTGGGCAGCTCTGGTTTTCTTTCATTGCTATAGGAAGCTGGCACACACAATAAGAAAGTTTATTGACAGCAGCTGAGATGTGCTGAAGCTGGTAATTATCTTCAAGACAGGCGAGTTTTGATTGTATGTAACGGCGCCTGGCAGACCTATCAATCAGACATGTGCCTTGATGTAATGCTGACAGTCTATTTACACAGAAGCAGCTGTGATATTATGAAAGAATGAAAGGCATGCTAAAGGTCTAAGTTGTTACGGAGGATATGACTTCCGTTTATCTGTGTGGCTGGTTGTTGCAGGATGGTAAAAATCTGGTGTGAACATGAGAGAAAAGAGTTTCTGAATTTTCATTATGATCCAGCATTTTAGAGATGTATGAAAACTTAGCTTGATTGAACTCAACCCCTTCCCCGCATGGATAAGGAAACTGACACCCAGTAATGTCTGAGTGGTTATTAATGCAGAGAGAAAAACTCACTGTTACCTGTCTTTTATGAATGTGCTAACTCATTAGTCTATAAACAACACTTCTTCTAATATGTAGCATTTAACAATTCTAAATATTTAATCACTATTTACACATAATCAGCAAAGCACAACACTTCACATTAAATCTCCCCAGACATTTAAGCATTCATTACAAATTTGTAATCAAACTCTTAGATAAACAAGTAATTAAAACTATGAATCTAATAAATCAGATTTTTTGGCATGCTCTAAACACCTTAAGAAGTGACAACACACGGACAGAACGTCACTTTGATTACGGAAATTATTATACTATGGGGAATGGCTTGCCAAGACCCTGAAGAACCAGAGAGAAGATACTGCTCGCACATGTGAAGGACACACGCTCTGTTTTCTCCTCCTTCTGTATGAGAGAGCCTGCTGACGCTGTGTGGCTCAAAAAGTATGAGGTGGTCTATGAGCATATTTTCAATTTAAGTGCATGAGTTGTCAGCATAAATTCTTTCTGAAATGATGATACAATTCCATAGCGAAACCAGGCTATTGTATAGTGGAAATGAGCACCTTAGCTCTGTTAGTCTCCTATTCCAAGGACTGTATTTCTGAAGGGAGCACACTTATTTTGGGAATTCTGGGAGCCAAGGGCTGGCTGCACTGTGAATGTGTTTTGCTACTCCAGCTTCTTATGGCCCCAGATTTCTGATCATATTCTGCATCCTTGGTTAATTCTCTCAGGAATTTTACAGTGAAAAGGAGAACAAGAGTGAGAACACAAGAGTAAGATCAAGAAAGGTTCTCTTCTCACCAGTGCTGTAATCCACCTGAAAAGCTATAGCTACTTGCAGTATTAAAACTAGTCATAAAAGTGCTAATACAGTACACTATGAATTTAAATTTCTGTCTTCATTCTCTTCATTCTAACTGTTACTGTTTAATGTTATAGCTTCCCAAGGTTATTAGTGTTATACCTTTCCAGTATCACAGTAATTTTTATAGGATATAATTTCTATACTTTCCCAGAGTTGCTGAATTTACAAAAGCCCCCGAAGGAAAAAAAAAAAAAATAGGACTTCAGAACAGCTGAGTTTATAGGTTCAGGAGTTTTGACACAGAACTGGCCATTCCTGGGACTGTCCTTGCCTGTGTGGTTGAAGATGGGCACAAGCACATCAGAATTCCAACAGCAGGGTGGGGAGAGGAAGGGGAAGGGAAGAGATGCCTTTTTCTTTGACAAGCGTGACCTGGAAGTTTCATCTCTCTCTTCTGCTCATTTTTATCTGGGAACTTGGCCATACCTAGCAGCAAGGGAGGCTGGAAATATGCTGCCCATGCCCAGACCAAAAAATGGAGTGTCTTTTTAGTCTAAAAGAAGGGAGGAACTGGCACTGAGTGACATCCAACAGTGTCTGCCACTGTCCATGCTTTTGGCCACCAAATATTTGTGGGTCCTCCTCGCAGACACATCTACCCTCTCTCTGAGGGAGACAAGGCCCAAGTGCCTCAATTCAGTGCAAAGATCAGGAGCAGCTGCAGGAAAAGCACTCGGGATGAGGAAGGAGGAGCTCCTGGAGAAACTGGATGACTCTGTCACCCCCAAGCTCTCCCTTGCCCCATACCTGACAGTAGTTATGTATAGGAAAATGGCAATAACCTTTCCCATTCTGAAAAAAGATAAGAAAACACATATAAGTTACTCAGGTCCATAGCAATGCTCAAACCTTGCTGAGCAGTAGCTGAAAACTCTTTTTTCTATGTTAGCAGGCGAATCTCTCCGTCAGCCTATCTGGCAACCCTGGTTGTACTTTCCAGGAGAGCCTCCCTTGGCTGACATGCTCCAGAAGATTCTCCCTTGTCCATCTGAAGCAGGCATTTAGGCCATGACCCTGGGAGGGGTGGGGAGGGGCTGCAGAGCTTTTACAGTTCCTTCCTGCAGGGGCATGGTTGGGGCCCAGGCCGCCTCCTGGCTCCAGGGCTTTGACAAGTCAGACTTAGAGTTTCCTGGGCAGTAAAATTCCCTAAGAAACCCACGTAGGCTTTAAGAATATTTGCTTCCGGTCCAGTTCATGCACAAATAACTAAAGACAAAATCTGCTTTGGCATGCTTTTAGCCTGAAAACTTTATTTTCTGACGTCCATGCTCTGCTTAGCCCCGATATCTCAATTTAAATGCAATTGTCCTGAGTCTTATCTGAAGAAACAGGCTTGGGTGAGAGGCCACATCCTTGGTTTGATCTTTGCTGCTGTCTGTTACTTGGCAGAGAGCTCTGGATAGCGGTGCTTGAGGAAGGCTTGAGGACAAAGTCTGAGCTTTTGCTAACTCTTTAGAGCTTCCTTGAGGACTCAAATGGTGTCATGAGTTCTCTCTCTCTCTCCATCTCTTGGCTGTGCTGTCCTCTGGGTCTCAGGCAGGCTTCATCAATATTCCTAAGCCTACAGAAGTCCTTACCACATCTGATTTTCCAGGAAGACACATAATCTCCTCTAGCATCCATATATAAAGGATTGGAAAAGTTCCCAATTGGCCCAATTGACATCCGATACCCACCTGAATCAGTCATTAGGCCAAGGGGATGGAGTTCTTTGGCTAGCCTGGGACATCTGCCCACCACAGCATGGAGCGTCATGATAAGGGATCTGACTGGGATCATGTAAAGTACACCAGAGGTGGCCCTCTTTTTCCTCCCAAAAGAAATGGAGGGAGGTGCTGTCAGACAAAAGGGAAGGTGGACTTGGCAAGCAAAAATGAAAGGCATCTGAGACATCTGGCCACCAGCAGGGGCCACAGTGCTCTCAGGGTCTGGAAGGCTTAGTCAAGATGGGTGGAATTGCACAATAGTAATTAATAAGGTTTGCTAAAACCTGGGCCATCTCTCTGCAAGTGTCCTTAGCAAGAGCTTACTGTTGGTTCAGATGCCCAGAGCAGGCCAGGGTAGAGGCCACATAGAGACAAAGCAGCATTTCTTCTGCAGAACTCAGCTAAGTCTAGGCCAAGCCTGGTGCACCCCAGCCTCTGGTCCTGCCCCTGCTAGGTAAAGCTCAGAAGGAAACGTCCTTCTCCTCCCCTCCTCTTTCTCTTGCCTTCTCTCCAAAAGAACCTCCCGCTGGTATCCTTACCCTGATCCGGCCCCTCCACTGGCCTCTGAGTGTGGGGTGAGACGGAGCTGAAATAGAGGGGCCGGTCTTGGCCGGAAGCGAGGAGGGTGGAAGTGAAGTCCTTCACCGCTGGTGGGAGGTAGGTGAGGGCAAAGACTAGACACCTCCTATACCAGCCTCACTGGCCAAATTGCTCAGTGGGGAATGGAGTCTCAGCCTGTCTTCTCTCCCTTCATCACCTTTGGGAGTGGGTGGGCCCACAGAGCAACCAGGGAAATCTAAGCTAACGGCAGGACTCTTCTACTCGTAGGTGTGTCCTGGCCTGCAGCCCCCTCCTTCTTGTCCACAGGCTCTCCATTCCCCCACCACGATCCTGCCTCAAAGTCCCAACTCGCTCTCCTTCACCCACGTGTTCATCCCTAGAACTTTCTGAGCATGGGCGCTGTGCCCACAAGGCTGCTTGTCCCCACATGTTTGAGAAGCTGCCAAGATGACCAAGCACTCAGGCAACATTTGTTCCTTTGAAATTGTGACCCTCCATCCCAGCATCCTTCCTGTGCCCCCACCTTCCCTGAGTTCCTGGAGCAAGGCTTCCTGATGTTTCCGTCTCATTGTCCCACTCTGGCCACAGGGTGATGGAGTGGTGAGTGGAATGGCCCTGAGGGATGGTTTCCTGCCCCTGCTGCTTATCCCTCAGCAGCAGCTGCAGGCAGTACTTCCCAGAGCACAGGAGCCTCAAGCTCAGTCTTCTCTAGTGTAGACATTGCTGGAAATTTCCCTCTCAGCTACCTGATGCTGCCCACTCCCTCATACCACCCTTGGGGGAAATGAAAGTATGTCTGTAAATCAGGAGAAACTCAGAGAGTTCTGAAAGCCTCTTGATGATCTACAAGGGTTGGTAAGCTAATGTCAGGTGGCAAGTGGGTTGCCATTTCTTATTGTTTCTGGAGTCACAAGCCCTGTTTGAGCCATTGGTGGGGAGGCTGGGACCTGCTCCATTATTCACCACGTCACTGTGGTTGATTGTATTTCCCAGCGTTGGCCACAACAGTAAGTCCCCTCTGCATAGCTTCCTGAACCGTGACCTTGCCACTCTTCTATCACGAGGTGGTGTCTGTTTCGCCACTCCCTGAAGCTGGGCAGGCCCTCGGACTGCTGAGCAGGCCCTGGAAGTGATGCAGTGCTACTCCCAGGCAGGGCCTTTCATGGACCCGGTGGCTTTGCTTTCTGCCTCTTGGAAACCAGCTACCATGAAGGAAGTTTGTCTATATCCTGAGACCACTATGCTGTGAGCAGCCCATGAGCCCACTGGAGAGGTCTTGCAGGAGGAAATGCCCCGTGAAGAGAGAGAGAGGCCAAGATCACAAGGCACCAGACCCAGAAATTTTAATATTACAGAATTTTAACCATTTCTCTGATTCTATACTTGTATCTCTCCTATGCTTAAAATCTAGAATCCCAATGGCATTTATTAACATCATCACTGATCTTACAATCTATATATACAATAAATACATGTACGATAAATAAGATCACTGATCTTACAATATTTATATATTGTAAAAATTGTAATTTTTACAATATATAAATATTGTAATTCTTACTATATATATAGTAATTCTTACTATATATACATTGTAATTCTTACAATATATAAATATGTATTTCAAATATTATTTGAAATTTCAAATATTACTATCTGAAATATTATTATTATAAAAGACCTCTGCTTTGTGACTATACAGTCAAAATACTGAGTCTTGATGTGTTTTGAAATAAATTCTTTTCCCTGCATGATTATATCACCAACTTGATGTGTAGTTAGGTTTGTTCGTTTCCATGGTTTGCAGGTTTTAGAGATTGCTACTTTTTAAAAATGTAAAATATTTACATCATTCCAACGTCAAAATACGTCCCCAGGTAGTTTGATTTGAGTTTAATTTTGTTTTTCAGCCATGTAAAACATGTTGAATGGCTGACATTGTCCCAAAAAGTTGCCATTCCATCTCTCTATCCTGTTCCCTCCAATCCTCTATAATAATGATTTCCATTAGTTTTGGGATTTATCTTTCCATTGTTTCTTTTCAAAAATATAAGCCAATATGCATTTACATCTTTACATGTCTATTATGTTTATTACCCCCCTTCTTATGAAAAGGCTTGCACACTGTAAACACTGATGTGTATGCCTCAGAGCTAGGGTTTCTATCTAGCTCTAATACAGATGTATTAATTGAAGTATCCGAATGGCTACTAGATGCAAAGCTGGGTGGTAGGCATTAAGAGTCAAGCCTTCAATGGAGAAGAAACACTTATACACCAGGTCATTTCTATGACTCAGTGTCAAATTTTCAAAGTTTCAAATCCTACCGCTGATTTCTCCCATGTGATTGGGGGCCACCCTAAATCTGACCTCTGATGAAGCTCTTGTTTCTGGGGATAAATGTGCTGAGAAGTCTTTCATGTATCCACAAATGAGAATGTTTTTGATTAAAGAAATGGCTGAGGTGAGGCAATTTGCTTGAGACCACAGAAAGTTCCTTTAGAGAATGTTCCCTGACTTGCCTGGGATGTGTTCCTAAAGATGCTTCAGGTAAATATTAAGCAAGTGTAGAAATGGAGTGGAGTGACCTAGACCTAGACCCTGCCCTTGCACTTTGTATTAGCTACTGAAATCCATTAAATGAGTTGTTAATGTTTTTAGTCATTTTTAGGCATGTGACCTCTGTATTTCCTATCAAAATATCTATGGGTCAATTTTACATATAAGTTTTCACATATAAATATAAATTTATTTTTACATATAAATGTGTTACTTTTTATTATAAAAATTTTCAAACACAAAAGTAAAGAATGCAAAGAACTATGTAATCATTGCCCAGTTTCAACAGCCATCAGCATGTTGCCTTACTTGTTTCATCTATCCCAACTTTTGTTTCTCTGAAGTATTTTAAGGTAAATTCCATGTATTAGATAATTTCTACCTTAAATACATCATCTAAAAAAAGTAGGTGGTGAGGGGTAAGAAGGGGTATTTTCTTATATAACTACAGGGTCAGTATCTCAGTGATAAAAATGGCATTGGTTTTTTGTTATCATCCAATATCCAATCTAATTTTAGAATTTTCTATCTAAAATAAAAAAATTTAAAAGCCCCCAAAACCTGTTTTTGCCATTAGTTTAAATCAGGGTCTAAACAAAGCCATTCATTGTATACGGGGAGCCTACCATAGGGCATGAACTGACGAAAAGTGAACCCAAAGGAGCCTTTTCTCCAAAAGCTGAAAACAGACTGTCGAGGACAAGAAGCACCAGGCTAATCCAAGGATGGTGTGATCTTCAGAGCTGGAGGGTTGTTGAAGGCATCTCAGACTTTTCTTCTCTAAGTTCACATTCTCAGTTATTTCCATTGTTTCTCTTATGACACAAGTTTTCTCTTCCTTCGCGTTCTTCTCTTCTTAACATGCTCCAGTTGGTGAATGTCTCAGACATACTACAAGGAGCTGCTATCTTCGGTTATCAGAGCTTGGATCAGCACTGGTGTTTCTATTTTAGGATAAAGTGAGCTAATACCTTAATAGGTAGGTGGGTTGGTCTTGAGCTCAGTGTTAGTTTTAAATGCAGATCTGGGACATCAACTCAGAACTTTGCCTAATTCTCATTTTCCAGATATGAGCAAGCCCTTTTGGTTCTAACTATCCTTTGGTTCCTACTAAAATCTTGTTTAAACACTTAGTCATTTGTAAGTATCCAGGGGTCCATCCAGCAAAGCATGGTTAAGAGTGTGGGTCCTGGAGTCTCCAAAGCATGGCTTCGTGGTTAGATTGCACAGACTTTGCCGTCAATCTTCCCAAGTTCAAATTCCAGGTCTGGCAACTACGAGCTTGGAGACTTGGGCAGATTATTGATCTCTGTTTCTCCATTTGTCTATCTATATAATGGGAGTGGCAATAATATCTACCTTATTCGGTTGTTGTGAGGACTAAACAAATAGAGGCAAAGTCTGTAAAATGTGCTTGATGCAGAATACATTTGCTATTTTTATCATTCCACCTGCACCACTGAGATGCTGTGAGACCTTGAGCAAGTCATCTAACTAGAATGTGTTTCCAATTCTTTATTTCTAGTTTGGGGATTACAAGGAAACTACTAAGTAATCTTGCAAAGATTAAAAGAGATAATTCACTAAAAGCTGAAAAAGGTGTCTACTACACAATACCCACTGAATAATTATTAGCTATTATTAATTTGGCACTTTGTACTTTGTACAAATCCCAAGCCAAAAGTAAGGTGTGCCAGAAATACTGGCATCTCTATTTTCTGTAAGTCAACTTGATTTCAACTCCAAGCCTTCATACTCCCTCAGTCATTCTTGGAATTTCTCTTCCCTGGGTCCTCCAGAGTTTGTGCCAGGGATCTGAGATCTTGTATAATACCCAGGTTTCCAGAGAGTCAGTCTTGTTAGCAGTCCCCCATCCATTCAGATGTCCATTATCTCATCCCAGGAGGTCCCTGCAGCTTCTTGCCACACTTGGGACTTTAGGTCGTGGCTAAACCTGGAGACCGCAGCCCAGAACCAAACCTGCTGATGCATCATTTCCAGTCACAGCCTCAGAACACTCCTGGGACTCACCAACCTCTCCCTTAATTCTTACTCAAGTCTCTGGACATCTCTTCTTAACCCAGAGAAAAATCATTTTGTTCTTAAATCCTGTTGACCTCAGTGGATTTTTTGGAAATGAAAGTCAGATCACAAACCTCCCCAGAGGCAGAGAAGCAGCACAAAGCCTGCTACCTATGTCCTTGAGTGGGAGGGGACAATCATAGATTACCATCTCACAAAACTCTTTGTTGCCAATGTTTAGAAGTACACGAGCCATCACACAGAAAGTTCATCTCTCAGTCAGTGGGTGGACACCCACAATGCACCAGGCACTCTGTGTAGCACTAGAAGAGAATAAAGAGCTGAACTAAATATGAACCCTGCCCTCAATGAGTTCTTCCTCTAGAGCAGAGGTCCTCAACCAGGGGACATTTGGCAATGTGTGGAGACATTTTGGGTTGCCACAACTAGACGGGAAGAGGGCAGTATTACTGGCATCTATTAGGTAGAGGTCAGAGATGCTATTAAGCCTCCCACAATACACAGGACAGCATCCCCCACCCATTGCCTTCCACCCCCAAATGATCTAATCCAAAATATCAATGGTGATGGACTCGAAAAATGTCATGCAAGGCAGAAGAAAAGTGACAAGGTGACTGTGCCAGAGGTTCATCCAACCAAGATCCCTGAACGGAAAATTAACTGGGAGGATGATTCCTGGGAAGTTTTCACAGTGGAGGGATGACCTGGGATAACATGGAGCCAAGACTTCAACTCACGGCCTTTCCACACAATTGCAGACAGCGGTTGTCTAGACAAGACAGCACTAACGTTCACAGCCGCCGGCTCCCTCCGGCCTGGCTCAGCTCACTCTTGAGCTGGAGCGGGCTGCTGTGCTTGAGGTCCCGCCAGAGAAGCGCCTTCTCCAAGGGCCTGCGGGCTCTGGTGTGCAGCTGGGGGCTGCACTTCTCCATGCAGGTCTCTGGTGCTGTCTTCCCCCAAGTGACCAGTGACCCGTGACCAGGTTAGTCAGGTGAGGAAAACTGGTTCCTTAATCAACCTCACAGCCAGTCCCCCCAGGGATTCCGATAGCTCTAGAGAGGATCCCAGGCAGAGACTTTAAAGAAAACAACAATAAAAACTCCATAAGTAATTCTAACTTGCAGGCAGAATTGTGACATTTATTGTACCAAAAACCCTGTCTCATTGCTTTTGCCACGGAACATCATTTAGAAGGACTTCCACACACCAAGGCTGCCTTAGGCAGGTGAGGAAGAGCCAGTAGAAGAGGTGGTGTCTGTGTCAGGTCTAGAAAGACAGGTGGGTTCTGGCTTAGAGAGTGGGGACACACTTTTCTGATGACCTTGACCTGCTCATAGAGGGCATGGGATTAAAATCATGGGATGGGGCAATGCCCTGTTTCAAATTTCAAATGTTTCAAATGAGTCCTGTTACCCAAGATATGAAGGTCTCTATTTAGAAAACTGTTCACATTAAGAGTCTATTATTCACTTTTAATCTTCAACCACTTTTAGAGCATGGAAAATAAAGTTTAATTTACAGAAACCCTAGCATTCTTAATGGTGGATACAGTCAACAACTTCAAGGTTCCCTTTATTTCCTACTCTGGTTGTGGAGTGAGAGGAGGCCTCAGCCTACCCTCTCAAATATTTTGACAAGATTCTTGTATTAGTCTGTTCTCACACTGCTGATAAAGACACACCCAAGCCTGGGTAATTTATAAAGAAAAAGAGGTTCAGTGGACTCACAGTTCCACATGGATGGGGAGGCCTCACAATCATGGTGGAAAGCGAAAGGAACCTCTTACATGGTAGCAGTCAAGAGAGAGCTTGCACGTGGGAACTCCTCTTTATAAAACCACCAGACCTTGTGAGACTTATTCACTATCACAAGAACAGCATGGGAAAGATCCGCCCCCATGATTCAATTACCTTCCACTGGGTCCCTCCCACAACACATGAGAATTGTGGGAGCTACAATTCGAGATGAGATTTGGGTGGAGACACAGCCAAACTATATCAGTTCTATTTTTCCTGTCTTCAAGGCTACACACCACCCCTGAGCCATCTCGTCCTCTCTCATGGCTGCCAGCTCTGTGCTACTGCCTCTCAGTTCTACTCCTGACCAACTTCTCCAGCCATGTACATCTCACTGCTTCCTCCTGGACCATTGACTTTCTCCAACTTGTCATGTCAATAACCACTGTATCGTTCCCCTTTCTGGTCTCCCAAGCTGTCACTCTGATCTCAGTGACTAACAGGCAAATTCACATTTCTTCCTCTCCATCACCACCCCCACTTCCCAAGAGCCACGCATTCCAGGTGGTTCTCTGCTCTCAGTGTCTCCTGATGCAGTTCTCTCCAGGGAGGACCTCCATGAGACCATGATCACTTGACCCCTGGACTGCAGCAGTAGCCTCCTACATGGTCCCTCTGGGGTCATTCTTGTTCTCTTCTTTACTCTCCATCTAGAAACTAGAGTGAGCTTTCTAAAATGTACCAACGTAAATGATTTATTTTTGTTATTACAGCTATGACTTGTGGAGCATTTACTATATGTTAGTCACTATGCTGAGTTCTTTATATGTGTATATCTTTTAAAAGCTCCCTAAGCACCCTATAAAAATATACTCTCACTAGTCCCATTTCACAGATATGGAAACTGAGGCTCACAGAGGTTAAATATATTGACGGGAGTCCCATAGCCATTAAAAGGGAATGCCTGCTCAAATGTTACTCTTCAATGACCCCCAAATCTTGACTTTTGGGGAAAAATGCACACCTTTAGTTTGGTCACAGGGTCCTTTGTGACTCAGGCTCTGCCTCTCTGTGCTCCACCCTGACCCCCTAGGCTTGAGCCTTGTGGACCTCAGGATGCCCATGTCCTGCTGGTATCTTTGTTGAAGTTGTTTCTTTCCCCAAGATGCCTTCCCCATACAGTCCGTCTGGCAGACAATCTCCCGAGGTTCAGCTGAAATGGTGCATCTTCCATGAAGCCTTTTCTGACTGCCTCCCACTTCCACCCCTTGGAGTACTGACCTCTTCCTTCCTTGGGCTTTTCTGTGGCCGGGACCCCACGTTATGACCTAGTTTGTTACTGTGGATGAGGGCGGGGACCAGATCTGATTCTTCTTGGTGTGCTAGTGCTCTGTGGGTGTCTGTGGCCTGATTTCTTCATGCCACCTGGAGAGGGTGTTTCTCCTTCTCTGAGTGGTGTGGGTGATAATAATTGGGTGTGACGTTAATGTCCCTTAGTGAAGAAAAGAGTGTGTTGGTGGCCTACTGATGTTGTTGGATTGTAGCATGGCTTGGAGAAGAGAGACCCTCAGAGCCTGGGGAGCAGCTTCTCTGGCTCAACAGATTGCACAGGAAAAGCAGGAAGAGCTGTCTGCTGTCCTTGAGTTCTCAATTCCTCAAATTCCCAAAGGGGTCTGGTGAGACTAGGGCTGGTCCACCGTGCAGTGGAAAGTATCAGATTCCAGTGGCTCTTCATGAATGCCTTGCAACCTTGCAGAGCAGGAGTGCAGCCTCATGCCCTTCTCAGGCTGCTCCTCTGGGGCTCAGCTTCCAGGCCATCTCCAGAGGCCTCTCCCCACTCATCCTTGGTGGTCCACTGCCCTGCCTCCCTCCTTAATTCACTGTGTAGGCAAGTTGGCCATGTCCCCCCGGCTTCCTCCTCCTTCCTTTGAAAGTGGAGCATGACTTGCTATTCCACTCGTCTCACTTGGTGATGGGTGCCAGGGGAGAATGCCTGGGAAGTACTTTCATTTCCTTAGGAATTAAGGATGCAGGAGAAACTACAAAAAGAAGCACTAGTATTAAATCTTAATTGAAGGCCCAGCCATCTCGGGGTGAGGCTCGGAATGCTTACTGTCTGCTCCCCCTCTCTCCCTGTTTTCTCTCCCACATCTTTCCAATCCATGGGCTCAAAGAGGCCTCATGCCTGACACTGCTGAAGGAGGACAGCAGGCTGGAGGGGTGTTCAGACCACCTTGAAGCAGCCCCTGCCACATCCCCACTCCCACCCAGGTCATCTCCACCTGGGCTTCCAGGTTCACAGGGCAAGACCCCCTCACAGTAGGTCATAAGGGCATGCAGGAAGGGGATTGTGCAAAGAATTGTCTCTTTATTGACAACAGATAAAGTTGGTCTCTTTGATTTTCTTAGGCTCAGATGCATAGCTGGTTCTTCGTCCAAATGGTTGCGACAGTGCTTCCTTTGGCCCTCTGGGTTCTGGCCACGCGCCTTTCTCCAGATACTTACATTATGACTGCGATTTGTATCATCATTAATTGTGGACAGCCCTTTCATTGCCCCCTCATATCCCTAGCTGCTCAGGAGCAAAGGCTGTATATATTATTGATCTTTGCATCCCAAGCACTTAGCAAGAGCCTGGCCCTGGTAGGTACTCCACGCTTGTTGAACAGAAACAATTGTGAGAAAATAAATCTCAACAGCACATCATCTCAACATTTGCTTTCAATTCTTGTTTCATCATTTTAACAATTACTATAGTAAAGGCACTCATGGAAGTCTGATGTATATAAAAGGAAAACTAAACAGGTCTCAGATGCTACCTGTCACGGTCTTCTCACCGCACCAAGCTCATGGTTCCTTCTTTTTCCTTGAACCTTTACATGTGCCATTCCCTCTTTTTCAGAACACCCTTCCTGTCATTCCTCACCTGGCTCGCTTAACTCCCCCTTCAAAACTCAACCCACATGTCACCCACTGCAGTAACTCTTCCCTGATCTGGATTTTTAGGCCATGTTCTGCTACAGGACACAGAATGATAAATGCCTCTTTGTGCGTTTGCCTCTTCCACTTGAATGCTGGCTCCTTGGAGGCAGAGCCTGAGTCCCTTACTATGCAAAACTCAGTCCCATGTACTTGCATTCATGCCTTCAACAAATTTTTTTGAATGCCAACCACATGCCAGGCACTGTCATTGTGTTACACTGGTAAACTGACCTTGGGTGGCCCAACCTCTATATGGCTCCCAGCAATATTTGTCTCCTGGTATTCGTGCCCTTATATGGTTTCCTCCTATCTGAATCGGGATCAGCCTGAGTAACCAATCAAATGTGGAGGAAGTGATGATCTATGACTATTGCCATGCGGCATAAGACTAGATCATCAAGGCATTTTCAGTTTTCTTCACGGTGTTTTGGATTGCTTGCTCTAAGGAAAGCCAGCTACCATGTCAGGAAAGCAGTCCATAGAGTTCCATCAAGGGCCAGCAGAAAGGCCCCGTTGGGCAGCACCAGTCAGCCATGTGAGTGAGCCACCTTGAAATTGGATCCTCCAGGATTTGCCAAGACTTCAGGGGACTGTAGCCAAGTTAGCATCTGAGGTGCAACCTAAAAGAGACCCTGAGCCAGAACTGCCCAACTGACATGCTCCTAAACTCCTGATCTACAGATGCCTTGACCATTGTTTAGAACCACTAAGTTTTGGGGTGAGTTGTAATGCAGCAAGAGATAAATGATGCAATCCTATTGTCATGGAATTTACATTCTAGTGAAAGAGATGAAATAGACTTTGTTGTTGTTGTTTATTCAACACCACCAGGTACTGCTGTGTGCTGAGAATTCAGTGGCAAACAAGACACTAGACAAGAGTCCCTATACCCACACTGTTTAAGTTTTAGTGATGGAAACAGGAGATAAAGCAAACAAGTAAATTATATAAAACACTAGCTCAGAAGTGCTAAGAATAAAGGAAAACTGAGCAAGTTGGATACAAGTGTCCTTACTGCAAGTCAGATCACCTATTTTGTACGAAGTGATTTTCTCCTTTATCTCAATTAGTACTCTACAATTTTTTTGAGGTTGGTAGTTTATTTCCATTTTACAGATGAGAAAATTGAAGACCACACAGTTGGTATTGAGCTCAGCCAGAGTGTAACCCAGGTCACTTGGACTCCAAAGTTAGTGCTCTTTGCTGAACACCAACCAGATTGATCATTTGAGATTTCAGTTGCAGCCCTCACCCTGGGGCTCACTCTTTGGCACAGCCCATACTTGGCATTAACTAGATGCTTGTAACACATTGGCAGAATGAAGGCACCAAAATGGCCTTCAGGCTGGAATGCCAGGCGCTGGCAGGGATGCCTAGGCCTCTACTTTCTCTAACTCTGGAAAATGCCAGGCTACATTAGGCCTACATAGAGGCCTTGCAGGCAGGGAATACACACCCAGGTCCCTAAACCTTAGCTGCCCTCATTGTCTATAAACAGCAATGCCCACTCCCCACAAGCGCCCTCTCTGCCTTTCTATGTCCACTTTATTTGCCCTACATTAAAGGAGCTACAGCTTTTCCAGTCAGGCTCAGCTCACCGCCCCTCCCTGAACATCCTCGAATCTGGGGTGCCTCTTGGCTCCTGTTATTTATTTATTCTTTTCTTCTTTTGCCTTCCTTTCTTGTGCCAAGACCACTAGATGGAGATAGACAAATACTTACTGAATGCTTACTATGAATACCAGGCACCATTCTAAGTGCCTTTCCTGCGTGATTTCATTGAATCCTCATGACAACCCTTTGTGGAGGTCCATTATATTCCTGACAGAGCTTAAGACTCAAGGTCGTTCAGCTACTAGGTGGCAGGGCTGGGATTCAAACTCACATCTCTTTGAGTTCAGACTTCATTTGTTAGCCAAGATCACACACTGAGCTGAAAGAACTTTGAAGATGGGTGATTTCCAAGATCATCTTGTCCATTTTTTTTTTTTTTTGCCCCAGGGCAGGGCTGAAGCCAGGTTATCAGCAGAATATTGTAACTAGACATCTTCATTTAGCACTAGAGAAAAGAAGGAAAAAAACCCATCCCTTCACAGCTCATTGCAGCATGTACAAGGATTTGTAGGTTCAATACTCTTACGAATGTCTGGCCCAAATCATTGATTTTCTAACTGTTTAAGTGCCTACTATGTGCTAAGCTTTATTCTGTGCTGTGATACACTTGGACTTGAGTTATCATGGAAGTACAGAGAGAAGCACCGAACAGACTGGCAAGTCAGGGATGCCCACCAGGTGATGCTAAGCTGGACTCTGGAAGTCTTAGAGGTGCCAGGCAGCAAGGAGGGCCATCCAGACAGATGGAACAACATGTGCAAAGTCAGGGGGTGTGGCTGAGGACAGCTTGCTCCAGCATATGGCTTGTTCAGCTTATGAGAAGTGGTAGGGAGGAGTGAATAAAGGGATTAAGACATGGGTAGGAGCCAGATCAGTGCCAAGGGAAGGAATTTGCTCTGTATCTGGAAACCAATGCAGAACGATTTAAGGGCAAGGCACTGATACAATCAAATCTGCATAATAGATTATTTCATCAGCGTTATGTATGATGAATGAGAAAGACCAATTAAGGAGGATATTGCAATGGTTAGGCAAGAGATGATGAGCAGGGAAGACAGAGAGAAGTAGAAGAGATACATGGGAGAGATTTAGGAGTAGACTAGTCAAGACTTGGCAATTGCTTGGGCGTGGGGTGAGTGAAGAAGGAAAGCACTGAGGCTGATTCATCCAGCTTCTTGGCTTGGGTGTGTGGGTGGATGGAGGCACCATGAGTTGAAATGGGAATAACCAGGAGGAGGAGCAGGTCTAGGGGAGAGATATTGATATCTTAATATCCCCAGGCTCCTTAGGGCAACTCATATTTCAGATAAGAAAATAGAGCTCAAGAAGTTGATGTGATTTGGTGAAATGGACAATGAACAGAAGAGTGTTGAGTGTGACTCAAACCTAGATCTTACTATTTCTGAAACTATTTCCCTGTGCCTAAGCAGATCTGTTTTGTAAGGAGCATAAGGAAGGCTTAGCACAGAGAAATGTGGTAGAGCAAACACTGACCCAAGTCAACCTGCCACTTTAATATTCATTCATTCAACAAGATTTATTGAGCACGTACCACATGCCATGCATGACGGATGCAATGGTGAAACATGTAGGCAAAGACCCCACCCACATTTAGCCTACAGTCCACTTAGAGAGGCAGGCATTACACAAATATACAAAGACCAGAGTGATGAAGGAAAACCATGCAAAGACCTGGGAAAAGAAGGTTCCCAGTAGAAGAAACTTAAAATTCGAAGGCCCTGATCAGGTAGGAATAAGCTTGGATATTCAAGAACTCATAAGAAAGCCAGTGTGCTGAGAAAGGAGTATGTGTGGAGGAGAGTCATCTGAGATGAAATTAGAGGCAAAGGCCAGAGCCTATTGGACTTCTAAGATATGATCAGTACTTGGGATTTATTCCAAGTGTGATGGGAAAAACGTGAAAATTTGGAGCAGGGCTGTGGTGTTATTTATTTACTGAATTTATTAAAAAGATACTATTTCTTTCAAGACAATTAAATATCCATGTATAATTGTAAGAAATAGTGCAGAGAAATAGTGCAGAGAAAACCTGTGTACCTTTTACTCATTTTCTCCCAGTGGTAACATCTTGCCAAACTATGTGTAGTACAGTATACCCAGGATATCTCTTTGCAGTTTTAAATTGTATTCTCCTAACATAATGATGGTAAACATCTTTTTTTGTGCATATTTACCATCTGTACATCTTCTGCAGTGAAATGTTTGCTCATGTCTTCTGCTCGTTTTCTTTTTATTCACCTTATATTAAAAAGGGGTGCAAATACAAGAAAATAAGGTTGTGTCAAAGTTTAGTTTTTAAACCACAAACTTCTAGAGTTTGTTTTAAGGTTAATACATAAAATGCTAGCTTTTTAGTTACCTGAGAATCAGGAAATTCACAGTAACGTAATTTCCTATACTGACAAAAAACTGTGGCTACCTATGGCTTTGGCAAGTTCCTAGGCGTCATTCAGCACAAAATTGCACTTTTCTTGATACGTATAAATTAAATAAAATGTACACGGCTGTCTGTTCTTGTGTTGCCTCAACTTATGTCTACAGCAACAGCATTTAAAGTTGTAGGAAATAGAATTTTGACCTTTTACAAAGCAAACATTTTGTTTCTTTAACTCAGAATTCTGGAAATGCAATCACGTTCTAGTATTGTGACTGCCAAAATATTTTTGTCATCGGACATTAATTTTTTTCAAGTGTGTGACTCTAACCAAGAAAATAATAAAAGAGTATCAGAAGTTTCCTGTGACTACCATAACAAAATGTCAGTATCCATGGGGTTGTTCCTAATGGTTTGCGAGGATGCTTCGGCCTGATCCAGGTCCATCTAGTCTGAGGCTGTTTTTCAATTCCATGCTTCTATCTGCCAGAAGGATCTTTTTCGGTAAAGAGGCCATCATAGGAAGCAATGGAGTTTCCAGGTGCCGTCCAAGGAATGAAAGTAGGCGCCTCCAGATGAGGCCACTTCCCATGAACCTAACTCCCGTAATCATCCCAAACACTCTAGAGTCTTCTTCAAGGAGGATTCCAAAATCATTCCAAAAGCAACTCCCATTAGTCCAAAGAGTGAAAGAGAGAAGATTCCCACGGTTAGTAGTAGATTCAATCTCATCATCACATTACGGTGGCTGTCCAGATTGATGAAAATAATACTACGTGAATCATCAATCAGTACCCTAAGCTCCCAAACTGCATTGGAGAGATCGTCTGCCAATAGGTAGTAGTTTTCCAACAGCAGGTCCATCTCTTGTGTGTTAGGGACAAGCTGCCCCAGGACTCGCCCTGCAAGATGCAGCCGACCCTTACCCTGAATACTCTGCAGCTGCATTCCTGAACCCTTATCTAGGCGCTCCAGCAGGGTCACCAGACTTGCTCACAGCCCTCTGGGTGGCACGGGAGAGGTCACAAGAAACGTGGACAAACCTAAGTAACACCCTCTTGTAAATTCCCATTTTCACAAGATAATATATTGTAAGCCGGTCATGAGATGATATTTGGTAAAGTTAACCGACGAATAACCCCAGGGTCTCTCTCCCCCGTATAAAACCCTCATTTTGTAAGCTCAGGGCTGCCTCTTCTGACTGTGGCCGGGCAGCCCGGCAGGTTCATAAACTTCCTCGCCTGACCTTGGGTCTGTCTCTCGTCTTTTCTCTCGGCTACCCTTACATTCTGCATGGTGAATCCCAGGGCTGCTCTTTTCAAAGACACGTGGGGCACTCATTTTGATAGACAGAGCTCTTCCAGTAACTTTTCCTCATCCAGGATCTCCAAAATTGAGTCTTGGAAAAATTTAATATCTGTTTCTAACTCTGATAGACTTTTGTCATTCTGTAGTAAAATATGCAGTTTGCTTCTGTCCACAGAAGAATGTTTGGAGTCCACCAAAGCTTCTAAGGTCTCAGGGGTCAGTGTCTGCAAAACGTTACGTTTCCTCTAAAGTGTGTTGATCCGGTATTGCAGGGTGCTTCCATGGCACTAAACTCAAAAGGTAAAGGGTATGTAACAGGTTGACCCTTCCGGACAACTGTGAAGGGAGTTCTCGGAACAGCCATTGCTCTGAGTTTGTTACCATCATCTAATATCAGGAGACACTCTGGAGTTATCACAGCTTTCAAATACTCCATTGTCATGATAAACCTATTGCTTTTGGTTGTGATACTCATTACATGCTGAAATCTCAAATCTCTGTCTTGAAGACTTAACTCTTAGTGTAAGTCCATTTTCTTCCTTTCAAAAGAAGTAACATTTCCCTGTTTGTCAAATTTTGTTGCAGTAAATACTGGGGCTACGTTGGCTAAAGTGGCTTAAGAGACATCAGAAGTTCTAAACCAGTGCATTTCACCTGCCACATATAGCTGACGGGCCCACACAGGTCAGATCCAAGGCCAGGGAAGTCCCACTGCATGGGGCAGGAGGCAGGGCAAGCTCTGCAGGCATTCATGGCGCTATAGCTAGGAGCAGGCGGCAGCCAGACCCCAGGCCTTCATGGCGGACTGTGGCGACTCAGTCTGCAGTGCTCGCCTAGCGCTCTTCTGCTCATTTTCTATGTTTTATTTTCTAAACAGTTTTTTCACTGTTCACTTTTGAGAATTTTTTATATATTCTAGACACAAGTCCTTAGTCAGATGTGTGGCTTGCAAATATTTTCTCCCAGTCTGTGACTAGCTTGCCTTTTCATCTTAACAGGGCTTCTGCTGAGCAAAAGCTTTTAATTTTGATGAGGTCTAATTGATTAATTTCACCTTTTATGGATTGTGCTTTTTGTGTCAAGTGTAGGAACACTTTGCCTAGCCCTGGAGCTAGATTTTCTCCTGTGTTTGTCTTGGAAAGGGGAAGAGTCAATTGACTAAAGCAATGTAGGGTATCTGGGCAGAACTGAGGGGTCACTAAGGGCAAAGGAATGGGAGAGGGAGAAGGCTTCAAGGTTATTTCTGGTCTCTGGAGAGGGCACTATGGGTAGCAGCTCCTTCCCCTTCTAGCTTGAGTTACATGGGCAGAGCAGATGGTCCTCTTGGCAATATGACGGGAGGCTTAGGTTTCTTCCTCCCCCACAATACTCACGGACCCTGAATAAATTGTCTAGTCCTTTGATTCACTCAGAGCTTTATTCACAATCACATGTTTTCACTACATTGTCATGACTGACTTCTTACAACAGCTCTGTAGGGAGGACATATTATTATCCCCTTTTACAGAAGATACAACTGAGGCCAGAGAAGGGATGGGACTGAACACAAATCTCCTGATACGGAGAGGAATGATCGTTCTTCTCTACCAGCTGAATCTTGAATTCCGCCACCAGTTATTTCGTGAGGTCAATGGTTCTCAAAAGATGATCCACGGGCCCCTAGGGATCCCGAAGACCTTTTCAGAGGGTCCTCAAGGTCAAAGCTATTTCCCCAATAATGCAAAAACATTGCCTTTTCTCCATGCCTTTTCTCCATAAGTGAAAATTCTCCATTTTCACTTATGATGCCAAAGTAAAGACAGGTAAAAAAACTGCCTTAGCATGAATTGAGGCAGTAGCACTGATTCTTCATCCCCTCAATCACTCACATGAGAGATAATAGCCAGTTTCACACTGATTTCTTAATAAATGGGAAGTCCACAAAAAGTATTTCTGCTGCATACCAAAATAAAATGGTTGTCTTGAGGAACAAGTACTTCTCCAATTATTTAAGTTGCAAGTGGAACTATTCCTCTTTTTTTTTTTTTGCATGCAATACAAGTTTTACTTGAGATAAGGTCTGACAAACAATACTTATTTAGGTTTGGGTATTTGGCAGGCATTTTCTTAACAAATGAACAAAGTGAGCCTGTCACATCAAGGAACGCCACTGACTGTCACCAATGACAACATTTGAGCTTTCAAGTGAAAATTAGAATTTTTGAGAAAAAAATTTTATTTGCCACTATACACTTGATAGCTTTCCAATACTTAAAGATGTTTCTGAGGATATCAGTGGTCATATTCATACATGTGATTTTTTTTTGCTACTGCATAAAGAAATATGCTTCCAGACCAGGTGCGGTGGCTCACACCTGTAATCCCAACACATTGGGAGGCCGAGGTGGGTGGATCACAGGTCAGGACTTCAAGACCAGCCTGGCCAAGATGATGAAACCCCATCTCTACGGAAAATACAAAAAATTAACCTGGTGTGATGGTGGGTGCCTATAATCCCAGGTACCCAGGAGGCTGAGGCACAAGAATTGCTTGAACCCGGGAGGCTGAGGTTGCAGTGAGTTGAGATCGTGCCACTGCATTCTAGCCTGGCTGACAGAGCAAGACTCTTTCTCAAAAAAAAAAAAAAAAAAAAAAAAGGAAACAACAGACACTGGGGAATTCAAGGCGAGACAGAGGGAGGCAGTAAGGATTGAAAAAAGCTACTTATTGGGTACAATGCTCACTACCTGGGTGACAAATTCATTTCTACTCCAAACCTCAGCATCATGCATAGGTACCTCATGCAATATACCTATGTAACAAACCTGCGTATGTACTCCATAATATAAAAGTTGAAAAAATTTCCTCCATTCTAATTTCTACTACTGCAAAGATCGATTTGTACGACCTGTATAAACAAAAGCTCTTTTAGAGCCTCAGTAATTTTCACGAATGTGAGGGGACAAAAATGTTGGAGAACTCTTTGCTAAAGCACTGAAGTCTCCTATCAGCCACTGTGACCAAGTGAGGCATTATCCAGCATTAGCATACTTTCTCAGATTATTCACCCACCCTAGGCTTCCATGTGACCCTGAAATAAGGGACTTGACTTCCAAGTTTGGCCGAAGATGCTATCGGGGAATCCAGGATTCTGATTATGGTAACATACCCTTCCCACCTCTTTTTCCTGTTCTTCCTCCTAATGGAAAGAACATGGGCTATGAAGCAAGCAGACCTCGATCTCAGCCTCAGCCCTACATAAAGTAAGAAATAGTAATGCCTATCTTTCCTTAGCAGGATTGTTTTGAGGATTAAATAAAGTCATGAAGACAAATCTGTAAAGTGCTTACAAATGGAAGTTACGATCATTTTCTTTCTTTCTTTTTTTTTTTTTAACTTTGAACCCGGAGAGGCTAATGAAGTTATGATGATTTTCTAACAAAGGAAGTTCATTCACATTTATGGTCTATTGATGTGGTGTTTCAAAAAACATGTCCCAAAGAGGTCTTGCATGTAAAGATAATAGTGCTAGTGCACAGTTTCAGCTTGCAAGGAGCTGTCAGTTGCAGAGTAAGATGAGAGTAAACATTCACATGACAGTGTAATGCAGTTGATCTTCAAACTCTTAACTGAAATTTCCCCCAAGCACCCACTCATGCTTCTTGCTGCCTGTGACTCCTTCCTCGTTCAGATAACTGAACAAGTTGCCCCTGTGCCTCAGTGAAGGGATGATATAGAAGAATTAGAGAAAAAGTTTTCAAGTGTCTTGTTAAAAGTTTGTTGTCCCTGGCCAGGCGTGGTGGCCCACACCTGTAATCCCAGAACTTTGGGAGGCTGAGGTGGGTGGATCACAAGGTCAGGAGTTCAAGACCAGCCTGGCCGATGTGGTGAAACCCCTTCTCTACTAAAAATACAAAAATTAGCTGAGCGTGGTGGAATGCACCTGTAATCCCAGCTACTCGGGAGGCTGAGGCAGGAGAATTGCTTGAACCCGGGAAGCAGAGGTTGCAGTGAGCTGAGACCATGCCATTGCACTCCAGCCTGGGCAACAGAGTGAGATACCACCTAACAAAAAAAAGAGAAAGAGAGAAAGAAGAAAGAACGAAAGAAAGAAGAAAGAAAGAGAGAGAGAGAAAGGAAGAAAGAAAGAAAGAAAGAAAGAAAGAAAGAAAGAAAGAAAGAAAGAAGAAAAGAAAGAAGGAAAGAAATAGAAAGAAAGAAAGAAAGAAAGAAAGAAAGAAAGAAAGAAAGAAAGAAAGAAAGAAAGAAAGAAGAAAGAAAGAAAGAAAGAAAAAAGAAAGGAAGGAGGGAAGGAAGGAAAGGAAGGAAGAAAGGAAGAGGGTCCAATCCAGGAAGAAAGGAAGAAAGGAAGGAAGAAAGGAAGGAAGGAAGGAAGGAAGGAAGGAAGGAAGGAAGGAAGGAAGGAAGGAAGGAAGGAAGAAAGGAAGAGCTTGTCACAGATGAGATCTGCAGTTGAGGAAAAAGCTTGTCCCAGATGAGATCTGCAGTTGCGATATTACAAGGTGAGACAGGGTAAAGTTTCACTTTCTTCCTCTGAGACTAGAAAAGAGTCTTTACAGGAACTCTGAAGGGTCAATGTCAGTGGGATGGGGGGGAGACCAAAATGAAGGGTCCGAGCCTAGAGAAACCATGTAGAGCAGAGCTGTGCTGAATCAGTCTTCATAGATCTGCCTGTCTTCCATCCCAGCAAACAGAGTCCAATGTCAGAACCAGAGGGTTCCCTGAAAACTTGATTAGCACCTGCAGCCTGTGCCATTTCTATACTTCTGAGCAATGCACTTTGCCTATGCTGGGGAGCTACAGTGCACATTTTCTCCTTGGTATCTGACCTCATTTGCAACCAGCATGCTGCCCTCTGATAATTAGCAAAAGTGGTGCCCATGTGTGCCTGCAAGGTTCTGCTCAATCACATTCTGACTAATCTTGCACAGACAACCTTCTTTTAATGGCCCGAGTCCCTGAGTAATTAAAGGGTGGAAGGAAGAGCCTCACAGGCTGTATTCGGTTGATACCAAATGGAACCAGCCCCAGATCTTCCCCTGTCACCAGTGAGGTAAACGCTCAAATAGATACAAGAGCAGGGAGCAGGAAGAGTATATAGGAAGTGACTGGTTCTTCTTGGTCTTCCTGGGCAGGAGCAAGTGGGAAGAAGGCCAGGGAAGGCTTAAGAAAAGACGTAACATTTGAACTGAGCATGGGTGCTGGGTCGATAATGAGTCATGGGTGTCTCCACAGAACTCAGAGGGTCCAATCCAGGAAGAAGCTGTTTCCTGGGAAAGAGGAGCATGTGAAGAAGGCATCACTATGAACCTGAAGTCCAGTGGGGATCCAGCAGACACCAATCCTTCTGGAGAAAATGTTGGATGGCTTTGTTCAGAGCATAATGATTACCCCATATACCTGCATATCCTGCCATCAACAAACTGCTTGATACTCCCTGCACTAGGATCTGGGATGTGTGAGGGGCTATGCAGCAGTAGAGGCTCCAATTTATGTATTGAGTATCTAATATATGTCAGGCACTGTGCTCAGCATTTATATTTATGTCAGAATTAGCCCATTTCATCCCACAATGTGGTATATTAATCCCCAATTTACAGATGAAAAGACTGAGGCTCAAGTTCCTACAACTAGTTAAATGGTAGAAATGAGATTGGGACCCATGTTTATATTCTACCTTGATTTCCAGCTTGAGCAGCTTAGAGTTTTGTTGGGTAATTAAGGAATACATGCTTGAAAAAGCAAATAATAATACAAGAGGGTGCCTTCTATTGTCCTCCACAGGTACTTGTGCTTATGAAGCAGCCTCATTGTCTGAGGTGATACCCGAGGTTCATTGTCTGATGCTCAAGGAAATCAAGGATGAAGACACACAAGGAGTGAGGTTAAAAACAGAGGTTTAACAGGCAAAAGAAAGAGAAGAGCTTCCTCCTGCAGAGAGAGGGGTCCCAAACAAGTTTCTGCTTCCACGGTGAAATGCAGGGGGTTTTATAGATGAGCTGGTTAAGGGTAGGTGTGCCATTTGCAGAGATCATGGATTTTTGACTGTCCTCACCCTAATTTTTTACTATGCAGATGGATTCTTTGCCTGACAGGTGCTGTGTTGCTTGTTTCTTTACTGTACACGTGGTAACAAAGTAAAGGGAAGATAGAGCCTCCATATTGGACATGCCTGGCACCCAGGTAGCCCTTTTCTATTGGCACAGCTGCCAGCACTCACCCGTGTAAGCGTCCATGTTGCTTATCTATGTTTGCAGCTCAATTTTTCAGGCTGCTTTTTGTTAGAAAAAAATAATTTTGGGGGCTGCTTTTGTTCAAAGGGAAACCTTGCCAAGGACTCTTTGACCCTCACTATCTGCCTAAATAATTTCTTTCTATGTCCTGTAACACTTATATCTATCTGAAAGTCCCACCTCCAACTTGGATCCTAAGCCTGTCCACTTCTCTAAATTTCCACTGTCATCTACCCCAAGGCACCCCAGCTCTCATCTGGATGAAGCACTGGGGTTGAGACTGAGTACAGGTAAAGTCTTGACAGAAAGAAGTGGGGTCCCCACAGTCAGGTTTTTTACAATCAGGGTGTAGTAGGCAGAGGTCCATGAGCTGTCTCCTGACATCTGCTTATCCTTCTGCTCTAATAGATTCTCTGGTTGGCAGCCAGGTAAATAGATGCCCAGAATAAAGGCTACATTTCCCAGCCAACTTTTCAGCTGCATGTGGTCTTGTGGCTGGGTTTGGGCCAATTGGATTTGAGTGAAAGTGACAAAGGCAACTTTTGGCTCCAGCCCTTAAGGGAAAAGGGTCTGACTACCCTCCCCATACCCCCTCACCCCCATCCCTTCCACTGGCAGGAATGAGGACATTGAGGTGAGCTCTTTCAGACCTTATGAATAAGGTGACACATGGGGAATGGCAAAACAAAAGTTTCATGTGAGAGGGAAATAAACTTGTTTTGTCTTTTGGAGTTTTTCTTATATGTGTATCCTAATAAATATAAGGGAAGAAAAATATTGAACAAATCGTCACTCAAGTATACAAGTACAAATTATAATAAATGCAATGAAAGAAACACGCATAGAGTTTTCCTGAGAATATAGCAGGGGAGGACTGGTTTCCAATTATCAGTCAAGGAAGGCTTCTCTGAGGAAGGGACATTTAAGCTGGGGTTTACTGGATGAGTAGAATTTAGTCAGATGAAATAGGCCAGGAAACAATGCCTGTGAAGATTCTAAGGCCATAGAATTTGGTCACTGGTGGGACCCCAAGAAGGGCCCTATGAGCAGAGCTCCACAGCAAATTTTTAATCAGTTTTCAATTGCACAAGTGTCTCCCCGACTGATGGGTGCTTCAGCCTGGGCCCCCCAGAACCTAGACTTGAGACAGCAAAGCTCATTCCAGATACGTTGAGGGATGAGTCAGGTACCTCTAGATGGATCTGGAGGACAGAGGCAAAATCAGAGAAGCTGAATCTATAGTGGAGTCCCAGGATCAAGTGTGGGCCTGGGAAAGAGGGGAAAGCAGGGGGCTGGAACCAAAGAGACCCAGGAGTGGATCAGGAGGTGCAGAGCCAGGCAGGTGTGGAAGCTGCAGCTGGGAGGTTTCAGACATAACCAGGCTGGTTGTCTGGGGCTACTTTTTACTGGGGTTTTGGTGTGTGCAAGTGGCTCACAGTTTCCTTGCCATCTCTGATGTGTGTCAGGCACAGTGGCAAATGCTCTCCATGCAGAATCTTGCCTCATCCTCACACACTGAGTTTATGCAGTGGGTGTAATCTCCATTTTACAAATGAAGACACTGAGACTCAGAGAAGGCCAGAGTTGTCCAGAGTCACCAAGTGGGTGAAACCGGGCTGAAGGGGTGGAGCTTGTGGGTGGGGAGGGTTTGTGTGACCCCCTAATCCCTGACCCAAGGCCATATGGGGAAACACAACACATTCAACCTTTCCAGGGGACCGCGTGGGTGGGGATTGCATGCTTTTGGCCTGGTGGTGTCTCTTGCCCTCACACCACAACAATTATCAACACAGATGGACTTCTGTGACCAAATGTCATCCTCATCACCAAGTGAGCAATCAATTTGGCAGCAGAAACCAGCCAGGTATCCTCTGATTCAATTCTGACACTATTTACCTAGAGATGGCATCAGATCCCACAAGATGAGGGCTCAGTCTCTAAGAATGCGCCTGCCCCTTAGTTCAGACACCAGTCGTAAGTCCCAGCTTCTGCAGCTGCTGACTGACTGGCTTCAAGTTGGGGTTCCTGCATCCCCTCTTTGGGTTTGATTATTTGCTAGAGCAGCTCACAGAACTCAGTAAAACACTTAACGTTTACCAGTTTACTATAAAGGCCATCACAACGGATGCAGATGAAGAGATGTGTAGGGCTGAAGCGGCGTTGTTGTCTGGGGTGATATCTGAGCTTCACTGCCTCACGCCAAGGGAATCAAGGATGTGGACACACAGGAGTGAGTTTAAGAGTGGAGGTTTAATAGAGAGAAAGAGAAAAGCTCTTTCCCCTGCAGAGAGAGAGAGGCTCCCATGTGGATCTTCTGGCTTTGTGGTGAAATGCACAGGGTTTTATAGATAAGCTTAAGGAGGCGGTGTCTGATTTATGTAGGGCCCAAAAGATTGGTCAGACCAGGTGTGCCATTTACGTGAAGAAGTTGGCCACCCCACCCTAATCTTTATTATAGCTATGGGCTCTCTACCTGGTCAACACAATGTTGTCTGTTCCTTACTGTACATGTGGTTGACAAAGAAAAGGGAAGATGAAGCCTCCATGTTGAACATGCCTGGCCACCAGGTGGCCTTTTCTTACTGGCACAGCTGCTGGCATTTACCTGTGCAAGCTTCTAGCTTGCTTTTCTATGTCTGCAGCTTTATTTTTCAGGCTGCTTTTTGTTAGAAAAGAAATGATTTAGGGCCTGCTTTTTGTTAAAAAGGAAGCCTTACCAAGGGCTCTATTACCCTCACTAACTGCCTAAATAATTTATTTTTAGCTCCTGTATCAAAGCGAGGTGTGAGGGAAGGAGCTCAGAGCTGCCATGGCCTCCCAGTGAGCCACCCTCCAGGAGCCCTCATGTTCCTCTTGGGTTTCTAAGGAGGCTTCATTACATAGGCATGATTGATTAAACCATTAGCCATTGGTGGTCAACTTGACCTTCAGCCCTGCCTGTTCCCAGGAGATTGGGGGGTGTGGCTGAGAGCCCAACCCTCTAACCATGCCTTGGTCTTTCCCTAAAGCTATCAGTCAACACTAGCATACAAAAAGACAGTACTTTGGAGATTCCAAGGATTTTAGGAGTTGTATGCTAGGAAAGGGGACCAAATAATATTTCACAGAATCACACCTGGCAACAAAAGATGGCCCATCCACAGCACTGTTTAGTTTCATTGGCCAATGATTTGAAAAACTCTTAGATGTACCAAAATTGTTAGAAATACCAAAATTGTTAGAAATAAATAATCAGTGCCATGAAGAATAGCCAGCACGGAGACAAAATATTTCTCAGCAAGGCAATCTTTACTTTCTGCTAAAAGGGTGCTCAGTCACAGATGGAACAATGGTGAGAGCACACCTGAACAAAGGAAAAGCAGACATATTTATCCCTTATGAATTTGGGTCATCCTTACTGCTCTGTCCTGCATCCATTGGCTGGAGCGGGACCTCACAGTCTTAAACCGATATCTGATTTGCTAATAGTCTAAAACTTTCCTAAATAGGTAAGTGCAGGGAAGAACAAAGGATAGGAAGTTGCTTACAAAAGGTTTAAGGAAGGAATAACATTTCCAAATAAGGAAGGGGCATAAGCTATGAGCTGGAATGTGCCTGTGAGCATGTCCAACAGTTATACAGGATAGGGCTTAACAAAGAGTTATTAGCACAAAGCAAGGAGGCTTGAAGAAAATTAGTCTTTATTATTTTTAACACTTATGATTTATTATTTAACAAGAAGGGAAACTTTGAAGAGGAAACTTTTTACTTTCTACAATTCCCTCCTCTTTTACTTTATAGTTTTCCTCTTCAAACTTGCTTAACATGTCTTGGCTTAGTTGTTTTGATTAACTCCTGGATGTATGGGTACAACATAACCTAAGAAGAAGGAGTAGATTTATAGTTGTTAAAAAGGTAAGAATTGAGGCCACATTTTTTTTTCTTTTTTCTTTTTCTTCTTTTTCTGTTGATGAAATGCCAGGGTAAAAGGGACAGTCAATTGAACTAGAGCATAAGTACTGCCCTAACTATTTGGCAGAGTGTCCAGTAAAGGTTCTCCATGATACCACCTTACATCAACTCAGGGATGAATAAGGGCAGACTGATGGGTCAGCTCTTGGAAGTGCTTGACTTCATCCTGTTAAGTCTCCAAGGAATGCCAAATATTTCCCCTTGTCGTTGGAGACATGAGGTAAAATTGGTTTTGGAAGATGGAGGCCGGATGGTCCTTGGGGGCTGACCCGCAGGGTGTTGAACTTCAGGGGAAATAGCAGAGAAAAAGCTTGGCACAATTCATTATTCCAGGTAGCAGAATCTTGGAAAAGAGCTACCATGCACTCCATGTCCACTTGATCTGAGGACCATCCTAGTAGAAAGAGGACAACCTGGGCCTCTGGCCTACCATGCGCACAAGCATAACAGTTGCCTTTGTTTAAAGTGCGAATGGAATATTTAATCCATTCTAACCAGGCATTTACATCTTTATACCCTGTTTCAATGGCTATGGTTTGCCTTAGGTCTCCTATTTCTATTACTGAGACCTTTTGTAATTTGGCATGAGGCAAGGCATAGTTTGATTTCATAGGTTTGGGAAAGGGACAGTTGTAGGAGGTGGAGGAGAGAGAACGAAGTGCATCTTAAGGAAGCCTATAGGATCCTTTCCAGTGTCCTCTGCCCCTAAACCATAGCAACACTCTAAAGTGGGGTTAGAGTTGCTAGTGGTAGGAATAGTAATGGATGAAAGCACTGGGTAAGGAAAGGAAAGGAAAAGACAGATAGACTAAGCTTTTCTTAGCTTTAATTTGGTAGGGCTTGATCCAGGAACAATGGCCCATGATTCTGATGATAATGGCATTTGCTTGACTCAGGTGTGATGTGTCCATCCCTTTTCCATTGTACAAATAACAGTCTCAGTGGTTAGCAGCACAAGGTAGGGTCCTTCCCAGGCTGGCTCGAGTTTCCCTTCTTTCCACCCTTTGATGAGAATGTGATCCTCAGGCCAGTGCTGCTTTACCGGAAATTCTAGGGGTGGTACCTGTGCTAAAAAGATTTTTAGTTTTGAGGGAAAGGAAAGTGGAAGATAAATCAAGTATATAATTTCTGAGAAACTGATCTTTTGTTTTAAATGTGGGGACATCAGCAGTGGACTTTATAGTACTTAGTGCCTTCTTTCCTTACACATCTTGCACATAAACTGTTCAATAATTTTACATTCAGGAGGCCTAATTACTTTTAAATTATACCACATTTCCAGCATAAATTCCCTTTTACAACTTCTATCACAGACAATTCTTCGACATGTCTCAATTTTCTGACTTGTAAACATCCCTTTCTTTAAACAACCAGTTAATTTATTTTAGGACAAGAATTTACCATATAACATTCTTTTTACATAAGTCTCTGCTTTTTTTTTTTTTCCCAAAGATGATAATCATTCCTTAGAAAAGTGAACTTCCTTCATGTCTGTGGACTAGACTGCCTAAAGCCACAAAATTAGAAGTTAACGTGTTACACTGTTAACTTTTAGCAAACGTTACTTTTGTTGAAAACCTTGTAAGTTTGGGATTTTGATTATTCTTTGCTATTAATAAGACCTCGTTCAGTCCAAATCAACTTAGAATTGATATAGATGACTCCTTCCTGATTCTGTAAGTACTTTAAGGCTTGGCTGAAAGTAAACAGCTTACACATTTGAGCAGACCAATTATTAGGCAATTTTCCTAACTCTACTTCTACAAGAGTCCCTATCACTTACTGAATACCCATTGTAGCTTTTTCCCTCAATCACCCTGGAGGAATCATCTATTGTCCTGTCCCGAAGGGAGTTCCTCCTAGGTCTGGACCTTCGTAGAGTAAGATTTAGATACCCTGCTGGGTTAAGGGAATTATCAGTGGTTAATGTTAAGTCATCTTTTTTCTAACAGAATAGCCTCATACTTTAAGGTTCTTGAGTCAGTAAGCTATCTTTCTGCTTTTTTTTTTTTTTTTTTTTTTTTTTTTTGACTTAGGATAGTTTTGAGCTGGTGAGGTGTGCTCACAATGAGGTTTCCTTTAAAAGTTATTTTTCTACTTTATTCTGTTAGCAAAGCAGTTGCCACTACAGACTGAATACATTTGGGCCATCCACGGGTTACTGGGTTAAGGATTTTTTATTAGGAAGGCTACGTATTGTCAGTGGCCTCAGTGCTTTCTGGCTACGTCCTTGTTTACACTGACAAGGTGGAATGGTTGCTCAAGGAGGGTAAAGCTAGGACAGGGGCAGTTACTAACAGATGTTTTAAACTTTCCACCTGCTGGATTTCTGGTAATTGCCAAATGAGGGGGTTTGGCCTGTCTTGTGTGAGGTGTTTGTATAAGGGTTTTGTTTTTAGGGCGTAAGAGTCTACCTTCCAACTAATCCTAAAATTTTCTAAGTTCTTGTTTAGTCTCTGGCAGAGGCAAGAATTGAGCTTTCAATCCGTTCAAGCTCAATTTTCCATTTACCTTTGCTAATTAAATGACTTGTTCAAATATTTGACTAAATAAATTTGGAGACTCCGTAAACCCTTGGGCTAAGACTATTGGTATTACTACTTTCGGTGGGAGCGAGGGTCTTCTCACTCGCAAATAGATTCTGGCTGTCCTCTGTTAACGGACAAGCCCAAAAGGCATCTTTAAATCTATTACCGTAACAACAGGTTGGGTAGTTTGGACTATCTGATTAATAGCTCTAAGGTCTTGCACTAACTGGTGTGACTCATCTGGCTTCTTTACGGGCAGTATTGGAGTGTTAAAGGGTCACGGAGAAAACCTTCAATTATCAATTATAGGTTCAAAATTTACCCTGGCTTTTAAAGGAATAGGGTACACTGTTTTCTCTTTACTACTTCTCTCTCTCTCTCTCTCTCTGACTTCCTCTCCCAGTTTCTCTTTCCTCTCTGCTGGTCTTTCCCTTGCCTCTGCTAGCCACTTACGCTGCTGTTCTCCCCTGTCCTTCCCCTTCCCCTAGGGGAGGGACCAGCAGGAGTGGAGCTTAGCCTCTTTCTTCCCCCGAGAAGAAGAGAAAAGGGGACTCCTGAATATTTTTCTCACTATCACAGGTTTGTGTGAGGTTCTGAGAGACAGGACTAGCTGAATTTCCTAGACTGACTAAGAATTCCTGGCCTGGTGCGGTGGCTCAAGCCTATAATCCCAGCACTTTGGGAAGCTGAGGCGGGCGGATCACGAGGTCAGGAGATTGAGACCATCCTGGCTAACACAGTGAAACCCTGTCTCTACTAAAAAAATACAAAAAACTAGCCGGGCGAGGTGGCGGGCACCTGTAGTCCCAGCTACTCAGGAGGCTGAGGCAGGAGAATGGCGTGAACCTGGGAGGCGGAGCTTGCAGTGAGCCGAGATCCGGCCACTGCACTCCAGCCTGGGCAACAGAGCGAGACTCCGTCTCAAAAAATAAAAATAAAAGTAAACAAAACAAAACAAAAAAAAGAATTCCTAAGCTTAGCTGGGGAAGGTGACCACACCCACCTTTAAAACATGGGGCTTGTAACTCAGCTCACACCTGACCAATCAGGTAGTAAAGAGAACTCACTAAAATACCAATTAGGTTAAAAGCAGGAGGTAAAGAAATAGTCAATCATCTATCACCTGAGAGCACAGGGGGAGGGACAGTAATTGGGATATAAATGCAGGCATTCGAGCCAGCAGTGGCAAACTACTTTGGTTCTCCTCCAGTTGAATGGGAGCTCTGTTTTCACTCTATTAAATCTTGCAACTGCACACTCTTCTGGTCCATGTTTGTTCCGGCTCGAGCTCAGCTTTTGCTTGCCGTCCACCACTGGTAAATGCTGCCGTCGCAGACCCGCCATAGACTTCACCCCTCAGGATCTGGCAGGGTTTCTGCTGTGTTTCTGACTGGTGAGGTGCCCATTGCCGCTCCCGTTTGGGCTAAAGGCTTGCCATTGTTCCTTCACGGCTAAGTGCCCAGGTTCATCCTAATCGAGCTGAACACTAGTCGCTGGTTTCCATGGTTCTCTTCCATGACCCATGGCTTCTAATAGAGCTATAACACTCATCACATGGCCCAAGGTTCCATTCCTTGGAATTTGTGAAGCCAAGAACCCCAGGTCAGAGAATAAAAGGCTTGCTGCCATCTTGGGAGCAGCCACCACCATCTTGGGAGCTCTGAGAACAAAGACCCACCTATAACATTTGGTGGCAACTGTATGGGGATTCTCCAAAGTGGTGAGTAATATTGAACCACTTTTGCTTGCTATTCTGTCCTATCCTTCCTTAGAATTGGAGAAAAATAAGCTAGGCGTGATGGCTCACACCTGTAATCCCAGCACTTTGGGAGGCCGAGGCGAGAAGATCATGAGGTCAGGAGATCGAGACCATCCTGGCTAACACGGTGAAACCCCATCTCTACTAAAACATACAAAAAAATTAGCTGGGTGTGGTGGTACATGCCTGTAATCCCAGCTACTCGGGGGGCTGAGGCAAGAGAATCACTTGAACCCGGGAGGTGGAGCTTGCAGTGAGCCGAGATTGCACCTCCAGCCTGGGCAACAGAGGGAGACTCTGTCTCAAAAGAAAAAAAAAAAATTGGAGGAAAATACCAGGCACCTGTTGGCCAGTTGAAAATGATTAGCATGGCCACCAGACTTAACACTCAGGTGTGAAGCTTCCTGGGAAAAGACTTTCTAATAACCCCAGCCCTTCTGGGTTGGGAGCATTGGTCTGCCTGGAACCAGCTTCTGCTTTCACAATTTCCTGGGGGAAGCCAAGGGCCGACTAGAGGCAGAAAGCTGTCGTCCCAAACTCCCAGCATTGGCTGGTTGAAATCATGGTGTAGCCGGAAGTCTCTACTCAATAGTCGCCCATGCAAGCGCCCCATCTCTCCTTCTGACCCATACCTGCTGGGTCCTGACTACAACTTTCTTGAAAGTGTAGCCCCAAAATTCTCCTGACCTCTGAATCTACTTCTTCCGATCCCTGCCTTCTAGATACTAATGCTTCAGACTTTCACTTCCTCTCCCAAGTATTAGAGCAAGTTGTATTTCCAAAGGGATCTAGGGAAGCTCTACACTGTGTCCTTAGGCATCTATGCTATGAACCCAGGGAGTCTTGTCCTTGGTACCCCTCCCAATTTAGGTATATAGCTCTCAACATGGGCAGTTATATGGGACTCATTCCCCATCACCCTTGCCAGGGCCCCAAGTTCTATTATGAGCCATGGTCCCAAGTTTGTAAATGGCTAGGAGGATTGCTCTCCCATTGTGTAAGATGCTCTCCTTCCCCAATTTCTACCCAGCTTACCCCTCTGCAATACAATCTCCAAGACTTGGCTCCTTGGCCAGGACCTTAGAACTGATAACATAGTATTTTAACAACTGGAACTAGGTCTGTGACAACATAATAGATCAGGATGAAAGCGAATTGAGTAAAGAGAGGCACATATTCCTATAGTGGCAAATGGGGGCAATGAGTGAACGTCCTCCTGCTGTGTTCCCAAAATCCATCTACAAAAAGAGAGAGAGGAAAGAGAGAGAGAAAAGAGGGAAAAAGGGAAAAGAGAGAGAGGAGAGAGAGAGAGAAGGGAAAGAGAGGAGAGAGAGAGAGAGAGACAGAGACAGAGAGGGAGTCAAAGTCAGAGAAAGAAAGAGATAGATAGAAGTAGTAAAGAAAAAACAGTGTACCCTATTCCTTTAAAAGCAAGGTAAGTTTAGAACCTATAATTAATCATTGAAGGTCTTCTCCATGACCCTATAACACTCCAATACCAACTTGTCAGTGGAAACAAGGGCATAGCCCGAAAGCACTGAGACCACTGACAACCCGTAGCCTTCCTATCAAAAATCCTTAACCCAGTAGCCCACGGATGGCCCAAATGCATTCAATCTGTAGCAGCAACTGCTTTGCTAGTAGAAGAAAGCAGAAAAACAACTTTTAGAGAAAACCTCATTGTGAGCACACCTCACCAGTTCAGAAGTATCCTAAGTAAAAAAAAAAAAAAAAAAAGGCAAAAATGTAGCTTACTAACTCAAAAATCTTAAAGTATAGGGCTATTCTGTTAGAAAAAGATGATTTAACATTAACCACCAAAAATTCCCTTAACCCAGCAGATTTCCTAACAGGGGGTTTAAATCTTAATTACCATACAAAGGTCCAACCAGACCTAGGAGGAACTCCCTTCAGGACGGGGTGATAGATGGTTCCTCCCGGGCGATTGAGAAAAAAAAGACACAATGGGTATTCAGTAATTGATAGGGAAACTCTTGTAAAAGTAGAGTTAGGAAAATTGCCTAATAAGTGGTCTGCTCAAATGTACAAGCTGTTTGCGCTCAGCCAAGCCTTAAAGTCCTTGCATAATCAAAAAACCATCTATACCAATTCTAAGTTAATTTGGACTAAACAAGGTCTTATTAATAGCAAAGGATAATTGAAATCCCAAACTTACAAGGGTTTCAACAAGAGTAAAGTTTGCTAAAAGTTAACAGTGTAACCTGTATTATCCTAACTTCTAATCTTGTGGCCTTAGACAGTCTAGTCCACAGACATAAAGGAAGTTCGCTTTGGAAAAAATGGTTATCATCATCAAAAAAAACTCTATCTCAATCCTAACTTAAAAGGTTACCTACACCTTCTGAAATGAATTTGCATAAGAACTGTTGTTTACTGGGAATACATCTTGATGGAGGAACTGGCTTGTTATCAAATATTCAGGAACCCAGCCCAGCTCTAGAACTCACCTCTGAACGCAAAGGCAATGTTGGGCATGCTGGTAAAGGACCACTAGAATCCAGCAGCCTGGACACCTTTCTTTGTGGTCAAGAAAGGTGGGAAAACAGGTGCAGGACTGCTACATCAGTGAGCATAACTAAGGTCTATGGGTGGTTGGGCACCCTGGAAAGGAATAAGCATTAGGACCATAGAGGATGCTCTGAGATTAATGCTCATCGGAAAATGACTAGGGGTGCTGCCATCCCTATGTTCTTTTTCCAGATGGGAAACGTTCCCCTCAAGCCAAAAACACCCCTAAGATATATTCTGTAGAATTAGGACCAATTTGACCCTCAGACGCTAAGAAAGAAACAACTTATATTCTTCTGCAGTACCGCCTGGCCACAATATCCTCTTCAAGGGGGAGAAACCTGGCCTCCCAAGGGAAGTATAAATTATAACACCATCTTACATCTAGACCTCTTTTGTAGAAAAGAGGGCAAATGGAGTGAAGTGCCATATATGCAAACTTTCTTTTTATTAAGAAACAACTCACAATTATGTAAAAAGTGTAACTTATGCCTTACAGGAAGCCCTCAGAGTCTACCTCCCTACTCCGGTGTTTCCCCGGCTCCTTCCCCAGATAATAAAGAACCCCCTTCAACCCAAATGGTCCAGAAAGAGATAGAAAAAGGGGTAAACAATGAACCACAGAGTGCCAATATTCCCTGATTATGGCCCCTCCAAGTGGTGGGAGGAGGAGAATTTGGCCCAGAGTGCATGTAACTTTTTCCCTCTCAGACTTGAAGCAGATTAAAATAGACCTAGGTAAATTCTCAGATAATCCTGATGGCTATATTGATGTTTTACAAGGGTTAGGACAATCCTTTGATCTGACATGGAGAGATACAATGTTAATGCTAGATCAGACACTAACCCCAAATGAGAGAAGTGCCACCGTAACTGTAGCTTGAGAGTTTGGCGATCTCTCGTATCTCAGTCAGGTCAATGATAGGATGACAACAGAGGAAAGAGAAAAATTCCCCACTGGCCAGCAGGCAGTTCCCAGTGTAGACCCTCACTGGGAAGCAGAATCAGAACATGGAGATTGGTGCTGCAGACATTTGCTAACTTGAGTACTAAAAGGACTAAGGAAAACTAGGAAGAAGCCTATAAATTATTCAATGATGTCCACTATAACACAGGGAAAGGAAGAAAATCCTACTGCTGTTCTGAAGAGACTAAGGGAGGCGTTGAGGAAGCATACCTCTCTGTCACCTGACTCTATTGAAGGCCACCTGATCTTAAAAGATAAGTTTATCACTCAGTCAGTTGCAGACATTAGAAAAAACTTCAAAAGTCCATCTTAGGCCCAGAGCAAAACTTAGAAACCCTATTGAACTTGGCAACCTCGGTTTTTTATAAGAGAAATCAGGAGAAGCAGGTGGAACGGGACAAATGGGATTAAAAAAAAAAAAGGCCACAGCTTTAGGCATGGCTCTCAGGCAAGCGGACTTTGGAGGCTCTGGAAAAGGGAAAGTCTGGGCAAATCAAATGCCTAATAGGACTTGCTTCCAGTGCAGTCTACAAGGACACTTTAAAAAAGATTGTCTGAATAGAAATAAGCTGCCCCCTCATCTATGCCCCTTATATCAAGGGAATCACTGGAAGGCCCACTGCCCCAGGGGAAGAAGGTCCTCTGAGTCAGAAGTCACCAACCAGATGATCCAGCAGCAGGACTGAGGGTGCTCAGGGCAAGCTCCAGCCCATGCCATCACCCTCACAGAGCCCCAGGTATGCTTGGCCATTGAGGGCCAGGAGGTTAACTGTCTCCTGGACACTGGCATGGCCTTCTGAGTCTTACTCTCCTGTCCTGGACAACTGTCCTCCAGATGTGTCACTATCCGAGGGGTCCTAGGACAGCCAGTCACTAGATACTTCTCCCAGCCACTAAGTTGTGACTAGGAAACTTTACTCTTTCCACATGCCTTTCTAATTTTGCCTGAAAGCCCCACTCCTGTGTTAGGGAGAGACACTCTAGCAAAAGCAGGGGCCATTATACACACTGATTAAGGAAACTCAGAAAGCCAATACCCATTTAGTAGAATGGACACCTGAAGCAGAAGCTGCTTTCCAGGCCCTAAAGAAGGCCCTAACCCAAGCCCCAGTATTAAGCTTGGGGACAGGAAAGACTTTTGTTTATATGTCACAGAAAAGACAGAAATAGCTCTAGGAGTCCTTACACAGGTCCAAGGGACCAGCTTGCAACCCGCGGCATATCTGAGTAAGGAAATTGATGTAGTGGCAAAGGGTTGGCCTCACTGTTTATGGGTAGTGGCAGCAGTAGCAGTATTAGTATCTGAAGCAGTTAAAATGATACAGGGAAGAGATCTTACTGTGTGGACATCTCATGATGTGAATGGCATACTCACTGCTAAAGGAGACTTGTGGCTGTCAGACAACAGTTTGCTTAAATATCAGGCTCTGTTACTTGAAGGGCCAGTGCTGCAACTGCACACTTGTGCAACTCTTAGCCAGCCGCATTTCTTCCAGGCAATGAAGAAAAGATACATAACTCTCAAGAAGTAATTGCTCAAACCTACGCCACTCAAGGGGACCTTCTAGAGGTTCCCTTGACTGATCCCAACCTCACCTTGTATACTGATGGAAGTTCCTTTGTAGAAAAAGGACTTCGAAAGGCGGGGTGTGCAGTGGTCAGTAATAATGGAATACTTGAAAGTAATCCCCTCACTCCAGGAGACAACACTAGTTATTCCTGTGAACTGCTAGAGGACCTGCACCTGCTCTTCAAGCGACAACCCTGAGGAAAGTAACTAGAATCATAGACCCTCATGGCCCTCCCTTGTCATATTTTTCTCTTTACTGTTCTCTTACCCTCTTGCACTCTCACTGCACCTCCTCCATGCCACTGTACTACCAGTAGCTCCCCTTACCAAGAGCTTCTATAGAGAGCACGGCTTCCTGGAAATATTGATGCCCCATTATATAGGAGTTTTTCTAAAGGAAACCCCACTTTCACCACCCACACCCACATGCCCCTGCACTTCAGGCCATACATTTCAATCCCTGTATCTTTAACCTCCTTGTTAAGTTTGTCTCTTCCAGAATTGAAGCTGTAAAACTACAAATTATTCTTCAAATGGAGCCCCAGATGCAGTCTATGTCTAAGATCAATCACAGACCCCTGGACTGGCCTGCTAGCCCATGCTCCGATGTTGATGACATCGAAGGCACCCCTCCCAAGGAAATCTCAACTGCAAGACCCCTACTACGCCCCAATTCAGCAGGAAGCAGTTAGAGCGGTCGTCGGCCAACTTCCCCAACAGCACTTGGGTTTTCCTGTTGAGAGGTGGGACTGAAAGACAGGACTAACTGGATTTCCTAGGCCGACTAAGAATTCCTAAGCCTAGCTGGGGAAGGTGACCGCACCCACCTTTAAAAGATGGGGCTTGTAACTCAGCTTACACCTGACCAATCAGATAGTAAAGAGAGCTCACTAAAATATCAATTAGGATAAAAGCAGGAGGTAAAGAAATAGTCAATCATCTATCTCCTGAGAGCACAGCGGGAGGGACAGTGATTGGGATATAAATGCAGGCATTCGAGCCAGCAGTGGCAACCTCCTTTGGGTCCCCTCCCATTGAATGGGAGCTCTGTTCTCACTCTATTAAATCTTGCAACTGCACACTCTTCTGGTCCGTGTTTGTTCCGGCTCAAGCTGAACTTTTGCTTGCTGTCCACCCACTGCTAAATGCTGCCATCGCAGACCCACTGTTGTTTTTCCCCCCTCCGGATCTGGCAAGGTGTCCACTGTGTTTCTGATCTAGTGAGGTGTCCATTGCCACTCCCATTCAGGCTAGAGGCTAGTCATTGTTCCTGCATGGCTAAATGCCCGGGTTCATCCTAATTGAGCTGAACACTAGTCACTGGTTTCCACGGTTCTCTTCCTTGACCCATGGCTTCTAATAGACCTATAACACTCACCACATGGCCCAAGAATCCGTAAGTCCAAGAACCCCAGGTCAGAGAACAAAAGGCTTGCTGCCATCTTGGGAGCAGCTGTCCGCATCTTGGGAGCAGCAGCCACCATCTTGGGAGCTCTAAGAACAAAGACCCACCTATAACAGTTCAACTCCCACCAATGGGGATTTCTCACCTCTTTGAGGTTCAAATCCCCCCGGTGCGGATTTCTCACCTCTTTTTGAGGTTCAATCCCTGAAATTAGCAGAAGGCTCAACCCCTGAAACCACGGGTGTCTTGCTGTGCCTGTCTTGGAAGGCTCAACCCCTCAAACAAGGGGTGTCTTGCCTTGCCTGCCCTGGAAGTCTCAACCCTTCAAACCAGGGAGTGTCTTGCCTTGCCTGCCCTGGGAGGTTGACCTGTTTCTTCCCTTTCCCCCTCTGAAGGTCCCTTGTACACCTCCCACTTATGTTGTCCTCTCTGGCCACTCCCCCAAGGGAGAATTAGGCCCCTCTTAGTGTTGGCATGCCAGTATAAATCCCACAGCAGGATCTGCCCTAAGCCATATGGGGTAGCTATGGAACTGCAGAGAGGACCCACTCATTCCATCCAGCGGTAGGACTTGTAACCATCCACACAATACTGCAAGCAGGGTTGTCTGTGATCATTCACGCACACACACATCCAGAATTTGACCACCAAGGAAGTACTTTACTGGCTCCTTTGGCTTTTCCTTCCTTGGTCTGTGCACAGAGTACTCGCCGTGGTATGTGAGGATACTTCACCCCAAGTTGCTGGCCAGTTTCTTTCCGCATTGCTTATTCGTCACACCGGGTGGGTCTCAGACCCTTACCCCTGAGACCACTGCAAGAGGCACTGGGGTGCCCCCTCATGAAAGGGGACTAGAGACACCCCTGAAGGAGAATGTATCCCCGTATAATTGTCACCAAATTTGTTAGAAATAGATAATTGGTGCCTTGAAGAAAAGTCAGCACAGAGACAAAAGATCTCTCAGCAAGGCAATCTTTACTTTCTGCAGAAAGGGTGCTTAGTTACAGATGGAATGATGGTAAGAGCACCCCTGAACCAAGGAAAAGCATATTTATCCTTTTGCATTTGGGTCGTCCTTACTGTTGTATCCTGTATCTGTTGGCTGGAGTGGGACCTCACAGTCTTAAACTGACACCCGGTTTGCTAATAGCCTAAAACTTTCCTAAATAGGTAAGTGCAGAGAAGAAAAAAGAAGGAGAGGAAGTTGCTTACAAAATGTTTAAGGAAGCAATAACATTTTCAAATAAGGAAGGGGCATAAGCTTGAACTGGAATGTGCCTGTGATCATGTCCAACTGTTACACAGGATAAGGCTTAACAAAGAGTTGTTAGCACAAAGCAAGGAGGCTTGAAGAAAATTAGTCTTTAAAAAAGCTATTATTTCTAACACTTATGATTTATTCTTTAACAAGAAGGGAAACTTTGAAGAGGAAACATTTTACTTTCTACAAAAACACAAATAACTGAATTTGTAATCTCCCCCATCTCTTCTCTCACTTATTCCCAGCCTGGCCATAGAAGGCATTTGGGCATTAATTTGGACTCCATTCTAGAAAAATCTTTCTTTAGCACCACAAGCCAGCTGAGGAAGTTTTCCTGAGCCCTTTATCCAGTTGCTCTAGAAATAAATCAGGGACTTGGAGCCCATGTATTTAGACATCTACATATCTAATACACAACTGTATCCGCACATCTAAATATCTAATACACAACCGCCAGGTGCAGTGGCTTACACCTGTAATCTCAACAACTTGGGAGGATGGCTAGGGCCCCCAAGTTCTGGAGTTCGAGACCAGCCTGGGAAATAGCAGGATGCTGTCTCTAAAAACATATATGTATTTTTTTTAAAAAATTAGGAGTGGTGGCATATGTCTGCAGTCGTAGCTACTTGGGGAGATCGCTTGAACCCTGGAATTCAAGGCTGCAGTGAGCTACAATCATGTCACTGCACTGCAGCCTCGGCAACAGACAAGACCCTAGATCTAAAAACAAACAAACAAATAAATAAAATATGCAAGTTTGTCTCCTGTAGAGGAGGATAACAGATGTAAGCAAGTGCTTTGCTTCATGTGTCAGGCTTCTGAGCCCAAGCCTGTACGTAAACATCCGTATGGCCTGAGGCAACCAAAAAGTGCCAAAACAAGTGAAACGGACAGCTCCTGTCTTAACTGATTGACCAACCTTATGACATTCCATTATGACTTGTTCCTGCCCTGTCCCAGCTGATCGATCGATTGACCTCGTGACATTCTTCTTCTGGACAATGAGTCTTATGATCTCCCCACCATGCACTTTGTGACCCCCTCCTCGGGTGGCAATAGATAACCACTTTTAAGTGTAACTTTCCATTGCTTACCGCAGTCCGATAAAACTGCCCCATCCCTATTTCCCTTTGCTGACTCTCTTTTCGGACTCGGCCCACCTGCACCCAGGTGATTAAAAAATTTTATTGCTCACACAAAGCCTATTGGTGGTCTCTTCACACGGACGTGCGTGACATCATGAACTAGCCATTAAGTGCGCTCTGCATGCCATTTAAAAAAGACTGAGCCTGCAGAGTTCTTCCTGGGAGCTCTTAGGAACAAGGGACAGTGGCATTTGCCACAGTTGGAACACAGCACTCAGGCGACCAGGACGCATGGAGGTGCAGGGCAGCAACATAAGGTCTGCAGGAGCTGGCTGGGCTCTTAACAATTTCTCTCTGTGTCCTGCATTTTGCCAAGCTTGCTAGCCGCATGATAGCCAAGCACTTGACTTTTGCCCCTCCGTTTCCCATTGCAAACCCTGTCTTTCTGGTGTGGAGTTTAACCAGACACCAGCATCAGGCTGTTGGTTTCCCTTGCACAGTGACGGCTTCCGAACCCCTGGAGTTCCAGGAAGCACAATTTTCATGCTCCATCTTGTCGTCTACGGTAGCTACCCTCTAGTTCACAGGATAGCAGGATAAAGGACTTTGAGTCCTTTGGTTACAAGTTGCCACGGGCAAAGGAAGTCATTTTCCTGAACTCAAAATACCAATCTGTGTGTTATTGACTTTTTTTTCCTAGATGAAAACAACTACATTAACAACAACAAGATCAATTTAAGTTGTCCATGGTAGGTCTAATGAAAGCTATAATCTGGGGTTTTATGTTTCATGAATGTTTCAAAAATTAAGGTTTAGCACAAAAGGTGGGATTAGGGGGCCACCAAGAAGAAAGGCAGTCCTCCTCTCCAACAACCTGGGCTCACGATAAAGGGGAAAGCCCTTATCCTTAAACCAAACCTCACTCCTTGATAGACAATCTCTTCCCTAAAGAAACGAGCAGGAAGGGGTGGGGCTCCCGGGCTTACAAAATTTTATCTCAAAACAATGACAGCAAAACGAAACATGATTTGCCTAGGGTCATGATCTAATTGCCTGAGTAAGCAGGTTCTGAACACACTATTCTTCAAAGCTTCGAACCTGCTTCCCTGTATCTGTTTTGAATTTCCTCTTCTCTAACGTGTATTTATATCCAGCCTATTACAAGCTGACAAGAACAATCACTAGCATTATCTGTTTCCTTTCTGATCCTGGTGTAATTCATTTACCTTCTTCCCACTTTTTCTTTTCCTTGCCATCTAACCAGACTGTCTCATAAAGATAAAGGCAGGAGAGAGGTAGCATCTTTGGATGTTATTAAGAAAGAAACAGACAAACCAAACAGGCTATTTCGTCCTGGGTACCTGGAATAAATTTTTGTTAAGTTCATTCATTAATGTGTTCATTCCATTAAGAATTTACCAGAAGGTGACTATGAATTGAGCCCTATGCCAGGCAGCAGGGATTAAAAGGAGAACAAGTCCCTTTCCCTCAAGAAACTCAGGCTAGTAGAAGACAGAGACAAACACCCTAGGTATTTACAAGAGAGTCAGTGTAAATAAGCTTGACTGTTACCATGGAAAAGTGTGTAACCAGGTTTAGGCTAAAGAAGAGGTAAGGATGATGTCTGCTGATTTGACTGAAGTTGTCTAGATTTTCTCATTACTGACAGTCGTGTCTTAAGGACCTCCTAAAGGCAATGCCAGGCTTTGGGTGGACAGTCATGATGCATACAGGGGTCACCAGAATGCCTTTGCTTTATGGATATATTTCTTATTGGACTCATATTCCTAACATTTGGAAGAAGGAGGAAGAGTGAAAAGCACAGTGGAGACAGCAAGTAACTGCAAAGAGAGAGATGTCTTAGCTTCTCAGCTCTTATTTTAGGTTGGTGCAAAAGTAATCATGGTTTTTGCCATTACTTTTAATGGTTAAAACCGCGATTACTTTTGCAACAATCTATTAGAAGGATCCTTTCTCTTATGTTTTCTGTACACAGCGCAGTAGAGGTCTTGGAATCTCCTTGGGAGGCATTTGAAGAGAGGGGTGGGTTTGGGATGGTGACGCACCACAGCCCAAAAGCTGGGGATCAGGGATGGCAAGTTCGCGACACCTGTGCTGTCACTCCCCTCGCTAGCCCCCACGGCCGATGCCAGTAACTGATTAGCCTGCCTGATCTCAACCAGCGTTCCTCAGCTGAATCAGAGAACAGGAACAACTAATTTATGCTACATAAGTAGTCCCATTGTAGATGCACAAGAGGGAAGTTAATCCATTACACTCAGCACCTTTGTGTATTAGGGCTTAATTCTCTGAGGAACCCCCCAAAAGCAATCTAACAATCCTTCTCATTGGCGACACTAGGCAGCAACTATCTATCAGCAGGTTTGATGAGCAAGATGAAATTTATTTGCCACCCTGTGACCTGAAGGAAATGGAGGAAAGGCTATAAAAAGAATTTTAAAAATAAGTTTTCTACTAGAGGTGTCTGGAGAGTCACTTTGGGCACAGCTGTCAGGTGGTACAGGAAGATACAAAAGGAAACTGGGAGTCATAATAAATGTTCCTTATAATTGTGCCACATTTCCTAGAGTTTTAGTGACTGTGGTAAGCAGAGTTCTAAGACGGCCCCAAGATTCCTAACCCTTGGTGTATGCACTCCTATTAAGCCCCTCCTCTTAAGGTAGATAGGACTTGAAAGTATGATGGGATTTTGCTCTTTGATTAAGTTATGTTATATGATGAAGGTGAAGGGATTTTGCAGATATAGTTAGAGCCCTAATCAGAGGACTTTGAGTTAATCAGAAGGGAGATTATCCTAGGTGCACCTGACCTAATCAGGTAAACTCGTCAAATGAGAGTTCAGAGGTCAGAGATGGAAGAAGTCTGAGAGGTTTCCAGCTGCAGATACCCTCTTCTATTGACCTTGAAGAGGCACATTGCCATGTTATGGAGAGGGTCACATAGCAGGAGACTGAGTGGCCTCTAAGCGCTGAAGGCCTCAGCCCTACAGCTACAAAGAACTGAATTTTGCCAACAACTGGTGAGCATGGAAGAGGATTCTGATTTTTTTTAATGCAATAAAAAATGTGTGTCTTGGTACTGAAGAAACGTGTCGGTATTATTACATTTGTGAAGCACCTAGAAATTGTCCAAGCCCTTTCACATATGATTTTAGTTAGGCCTCCTAATGACTCTAGATAGTTGAGAGGGGAGGTGTGGTGATGACAAAGCTGAGGTACAGAGAAGTTAAATGACTTAGAGCCACGACCTGAATCCAGGTTAGCACTTTACCCTGCAGTAGGACCAGCATTTGGCTCATACCCAATGCCCCTACAGGGCATTGAATACTCTGTGACATTGAATACTCTGCTGAAGGGGGCACCACAGCAGCCATATTTTATTCCAACTGAGCCTGCCACTTCCGCCTGAACCCGACTGGATTAGATGTGTGTACTGGATGCAAGGCAGCCAGTCCACATTCTGAGCAACTCCTTACGATGTGGACCAAGGGAAAAAGATGAAAAGGTGAGCTCATCCAATCCCCTCTTTTAGGAATTACAAAGCATTAATTCAGAGGTAGAGCAGGAAGGTCCTGCCAGCCACAGGTAATGGCCTGCGTGACACCGTGTGTGGTGAGGGGAGGCCAGCTGAAGATGTTTAGGAAAAACTCTTCACACGATGTTTTTCCTCCACTCTCACCTCCAAAACAACAGCTAGCACGGAAGACTTCTGTGACTCTTAAAATATGTGAAGATTGGCCGGGCGCGGTGGCTCAAGCCTGTAATCCCAGCACTTTGGGAGGCCGAGGCGGGCGGATCACAAGGTCAGGAGATCGAGACCACAGTGAAACCCCGTCTCTACTAAAAATACAAAAAATTAGCCGGGCGCGGTGGCAGGCGCCTGTAGTCCCAGCTACTCAGGAGGCTGAGGCAGGAGAATGGCGGGAACCCGGGAGGCGGAGCTTGCAGTGAGCCGAGATCGCGCCACTGCACTCCAGCCTGGGCAACAGCGTGAGACTCCGTCTCAAAAAAAAAAAAAAAAAAAAAAAAAAAAAAAAAAAATATGTGAAGATTTCTCCCTACCAGCAAGCAAGCAATTAATTCTGCAGCAGACACCAATTCAATTCAATTCGGATGCTATCTAATTCAATTCCATTCTGATGCTATCTACCTAGTGGCAGCTTGCGAAACCACAGATGGAGGGCTCAGTCCCCAAGACCACCCCCAACTTCAGACACCAGTCACAGGTTTGGGCCTCCAGAACTTCTGACTGACTGGCTTTACTTTGGGGTTCCCACAACCCTGTCTTTGGGTTCAGCTAATTTGCTGGAGTGGCTCACAGAACTTAGGGAAATACATTTATGGGTTTAGTATAAAGGGTATTAGAAAGGATACAGATGAAGAGATGCATAGGCAAAGGATGGGGGAAGCGGCACAGAGCTTCCAAGCCCTCCCTGGGGACCACCCTCCAGGAAACTCCATGTGTTCAACTATCTGGAAGCTCCTGAACCCTACCCTGTTGGGTTTTTCGGGAGGCTTCATTACACAGGAATGATTGGCAAACCTGTGGAAATGTGATTGGACAAAAAGAGTATGATCTCATACTTGTAGACTGAGTGTGGAAACCCAGCAAGTCCTGTCCAGATTCTTCCTGTCCTCTCTGTGTAGCAGAGTATGGGGCAGGACCCTCTCCTCTCTGAAATGAGGATCTTTTGAGCCACAATCAGATTAGAGTCCTGCTTTGGGCAGGTAAAAGGAAGACAGGGGAAGGTCAGAGATTCTGTTTCCTGAGGCTTGCTTCTGAGGCCTAAAACACCCCAACATTACAACAAAAGACTGTAACAAGGGTTATGGGAGATATGAACCAGGGACCGTGGACAAAAACACATGTGTATATAATCATAATATTACAAATGGTTACAGGAAAATGGAGTAATGGAGAAGCACAGATGTTACTCCTATCACACAGTCATAAAACAAATAACTCACTGATATTGTTTGGATCTGTGTCCCCACTCAAATCTCATAGTGAAGTGTAATCCCCAGTGTTGGAGGTGGGGCCTGGTGGGAGGTGATTGGATCATGGAGGTAGTTTCTAACATCCCCCTACTGCTGTTTTTGTTTTCACAAGATCTGGTTGTTTAAAAGTGTGTAGCGCCTCCCCCACTTCCTCCTCCTCTGGGTGTGTGAAGCTCTTACTTCCCCTTTACCTTCCGCTATGATTGTAAGGTTCCTGAGGCCTCCCCAGAAGCCGAGCAGATACCAGCATCATGCTTCCTGTACAGCTCGTGGAACTCGAGCCAATTAAAATCTTTTCTTTTTTTTTTTCTTTTGAGAGAGAGGGTCTCACTCTGTCATCCAGGATGGAATGCAGTGACACACACAACTCACTACAACCTCTGCTTCCTGTGCTCAAGCAATCCTCCCACCTCAGCCTCCCAAATAGGTGAGACTACAAGCATGCACCATTATGCCTGGCTAATTTTTGTAGAGATGGGGTCTCGCCATATTGCCCAGGCTAGCCTCAAACTTCTGAGCTCAAGCAATTTGTTCACCTCAGCCTCCTACGGTGTTGGGATTATGGTGTGAGCCACCATGCCTGGCCTAAACATATTTTCTTTATAAATTACCAAGTCTCAGGTGTTTCTTTGTAGCAGTGCAAGAATGGACTAATATACCAACACAATCTAAGTTTAAAATCATGGTCACTGTAGTTCTGTGCCTGAATATTAAGAACTGTGTTTTCACCCAGAATTATTCTGAACCTTCTGGGCACAACACCTGTTAAATGAGCTGGTGAAATAAGACGAAAGCCTGAAGGATCATGCTGTCCAAAGTAAACAAGCTAGCAAATACACAGCAAGATTGAGGGTGGGTGAGAGGAGGCTATGTGAGTTCCTGCTTTCTTATGGGGCTCAGCCAGAAGCTGACAGTAGATAGCGCAGGGGGGAGTTCAGAGACTCAAGTGAGAAGGCAGGAAAAAGAGGTCTTTAGGAAGGCTGGGTGTGGCACGCAAGATAATTATTAGTCTGCGCTAGGTCCAGAGTGCTAGCTGTGGAATTCTGTAGGGAAATTCAGAAGGGAGCTAAGGAACCTGGAAGGCCACTTTGACTTCACCTAGCTGGGGCTACAGAGAGGCCAAAGGAGGCAGCAGAGGATGAAAAACCTAGAGCCTTGGTCATTCCATGACAGCTCCTCTCTCCCTGGCTAGAAGACAGGGACTACTCTAAACAAAAAGTTCCTTCCTCGAGGGAGGGCAATCAGGAACAGTGCCTGATAATCTGTTTAATCTTTAACAGAGGCCTAACTGGCAAAACAGAATCACAGTTTACTAGGCTGAGGCCACTTAGTCCAGAAAACTCTTCTATACCAAGAACAGCCAAGAATTGGGAAATATTCCAAATCACAGCAAAGTTGCCAAAATAGATTTCACAGTGCCTAACACTAATACTCACAGAAACTGGTATTTGAGGCTGCAGCTACCACTATGGTAGCTAGTCTACATCAGGTCTTTTGTGTGCAATTCCTTTCATTTCTTCCTCACATCAACTTCCTCACATCAACTGTGAAGTATTGTTATGTCAGTTTTACAGACGAAGAAACAAAGCTGCAGGAAAAGTAAATGACTTGCCCAAACTCACCTAGCAATTAGGTCACAGAGCAAGGATTTGAACCGAGGTCTCTCTGACTCTGAACCCGAACCCTCTTATGTATTGGTGGTTGGGTTTGGGGCTCTCTGTCTTAAGACTTGACCACTGGGCAAACAGCAAATCTTATCCATATGACAGTCCTATAGACCTACCCCCTGACCCTATATCTTAAGAAACCTGGATACCCATGTCCTGCTTTCCTTCATCCAAGCCAACATGGGCAAGCTGTGAACATCAGCTTCATTTGTCACTGGCAGTGAATCCGTACAGTTCTGCAACAACTTCAATTCTTGGTTCCTCAGAAGAAAGAATTTTACCAAGGGGCATAAGGCAGAGGAAGAGACTGAGACAAGTTTTAGAGCAGGAGTGAAAGTTTATTAAAAAGTTTTAGAGCAGGAAAGAAAGGAAGTAAAGTACATTTGGAAGAGGGCCAACAGGGTGACTTGAGAGATCAACTGTGTGGTTTGACCTTCGACTTGGGGTCTTATACATTGGCATGTTTCCAGCATTGCATTAGTTCTCCCCCTGATTCTTCTCTTGGGGTGGGCTGTCTGCACCGTCAGTGACCTCCCAGCGCTTGGGAGGGGCCGCATGTGCAGTGTGTGTACTAGAGTTGTACACATGCCCACATGAGGCATTCTTCCCTTACCGTTTGCATGTTCCTAGAAGGTCATATATCACTTAAACTCTACCATTTTGCCTCTTACTGTGCACGCTTGAGCCCATTCGCTCACCTCCTGACATCTTATCAGGAAGCTTCTGATCCCTATCTTCAGGTGTTTCCTACCTATTGGGTGACTGCCTTTTCCTGGTGTTGGCTGAGACTAGTTATTATTTTAGAGAGACAATTAACAACTGCCTGACCATCATCTGATGGTCACCTGACATTACTGGTGGTGGTGGAGTTGGGGGTCTCTTCTTCCCTGTTCATGTCTGACTAGCTACCTACTATAACATTTACCACCCTCCAAGAGTCCAAGACCCTAATTCAATCAGGAAAATAGATGAAGATCAGTCTTTTGTAACTGCTTCCTGCTGACAGAGGAGTGGAGGTCGTTGTTCTGTGGGTCTCGGCCTCTTGCTAGCTGTCAGGGCAGGGCGGCTCCCTGGGTTTGTGAAAGTAGTATTCAGTCAAGTCTATGGGAGACGGGCAGAGTTTTGCCTCTGTCATGTCCACTGATGGACAGTCTAGGAGTCCCCTGTAGAAGAGTGACTCTTAAATACTGAGAAGATGGCAGCCCTCACTGAGGATCATCTGGAGCTTGATGGCCTGAAGTAAGAGGAGACATATCAGGTTATTAGATTTGGAAGAATTTCAAAATGAAAAAGGGCATGAGGACAGCTCGAAAAAATCACGAGCCTGCCAATATGCTCTGGTAGCTGGTGGCTATAGTAATTCCTGCTAATTGAGTGCATAACGTTGCTAGCTGATTCTAATATGGGCCAAGAATTACCATATTGATCCAGATTTTTACATTACCCATCCCTCTTGTTTCTTCTGGACTGCAGTCACTAGTTGGTTCACAAGAATAAGCAAGGTTAGTCTAAATTGCAGACAAAAACTCAGAAACAACTGATGAGACTAGAATCTAATAACAAGTATAACATAGTTCTCGAAACATAATTTTTCTGTCTCCAGCCCTCATTTTTATTAACAACAAATTATGATAGGACTGACTTGCTTGCAAAATAAGCTTTAGTCTTATTATACTTGGCCTGATTATTTACATAAAGCACAACAAGAATAATTATTTGCCATATAGGCTTCTTTTAAAATTGACTTTGATGAAACTTTGCTCCACAAGGAATCTCAGATACAACTTTTTTTTTTTTTTTTTTTTTTTTTTGAGATGGAGTCTCCTCTGTTGCATAGGCTGGAGTGCAGTGGCGTGATCTCAGCTCACTGCAAGCTCTGCCTTCTGGGTTCACGCCATTCCTTGCCTCAGCCTCCTGAGTAGCTGGGACTACAGGTGCCCACCACCACACCTGGCTAATTTTTGTAATTTTAGTAGAGATGGGATTTCACCATGTTAGCCAGGATGGTCTCAATCTCCTGACCTCATGATCCACCCACCTCGGCCTCCCATAGTGCTGGGATTACAATTGTGAGCCACTGCACCCAGCCTCAGATAAAACTTTTTAAAGCCTTAAGCTCAGCTATGGGTTTGTGCCATTAAATACCTATATGAGTTAGGTAAATTCCTTTCCTCTTGAGACCCTGAGGTAACTTGGAGCTCCTGGGACTGTCAGAAAGTGACATTCTTTATTTACTGCAGGTCAGGAACCCTATATAGTTACTGTGTAGACAAGATATGAGGCCAGTCTTCCCAAGGGGCTTTTATTGGGTCTATAAGTCAACTTTGATTCCTTAAAGGAAAGCACACCATTCTGGTCCATGCCTAGGTAAAATAACCAGTTTCTCCAGTTGTGCCCTGTTGCGAAAGAAAACAGATTCTTTTTGAACTTACGCAAATAACTATATTGCCATAAGACAGGAATACTCACAAACAGTTTCCAAATTCTGGATAAATCAGGTGAGAGAAACAAATATGCTCCAAATTTTGTTTACAAGAGTACTCAATTGTTAAATGCTGTAAATGGCTCAAAAGAAAAGTTTTCTTGACTTTGAAAAATAAAGGATTAACAATGCTTTAAGTAAACATTTAAAAAGATTACTTCAGTTAATTCCTGTTCTGCTTGATATTTATGAACACATTAACTTTCCAAGAGAGTATTGGAAGTTCTTTTATCTCCATTTTAATGTAACAGCCTCCAGAGTTATCAGAAACCTGCATTCACCAGCACCTGTCAGAATTTTATAGCTGATTATAAAACCATCTTTTAAAGAGGATCAAAACATGGCAACAATTGTCTGTGGATGCCAAAATGTCTTAGGGGATCCACAGTCAAAGACACAATTAACAAGGAAATTTGTTACCTCAGTGGTAATTAGTTAACATAATTTAATGTAAGAATTATACACAATAATTTAACATAAGAATTATTACTGCTAACATATACTAAGTCATATCAGAATTATAGGAGTTTTGAATAATTTTGGAATACATACCAATAACACATTTATACAAATACCCAAAGAAAGCCGGATTTTACCTTTGCATCAGCATACTATTGATGTCAAACCCAGTTCTTAATAAAACCTTATAGACAAATCTATTCAATCTTAATCAGTTTGACCATAAGGTAAGATTCTCATAAACCTTTTATAACCCTTCACAATTTTCTGTTAAAGAGCAGAACAGTGCTGACCAGGCACGGTGGCTCACGTCTATAATCCCAGCACTTTGGGAGGCCGAGGCAGGCAGATCACAAGGTCAAGAGATGGAGACCACGGTGAAACCCCATCTCTACTAAAAATACAAAAGATTAGCCAGGTGCAATGGTGGGTGCCTGTAGTCCCAGCTACTTGGGAGGCTGAGGCAAGAGAATGGCATGAACCTGGGAGGTGGAACTTGTAGTGAGCCGAGATCGTGCCACTGCACTCCAGCCTAGGTGACAGAGAGAGACTCTGTATCAAAAAAAAAAAAAAAAAAAAAAAAAAGAGCAGAACACTGCTGTAAGGAAATCATGTATTTTTATTTCAATATATAATTTGTGGATAAACTGAATAATACTACTTTAATTTTAGCAAATATATTCACACAGAATTTGTTTCTTTTCTACCTGAGGTTCATCGTCTCAAGTCAAAGAAATCTAGGACATGAACAAACAGAAGTGAGTTTAAGAGCAAAGGTTTAATAGGTAAGAGAAAAGCTCTCTCTCCTGCAGAGAAAGAGGGGCTCTGGAGTGAGTCTTCCAGTTTCACGGTGAAATGCACGGGGTTTTAGAGATGAGCTCGAGGAATTGATTTACATGGGGCACAAGAGATTGGTTAGACCAGGTGTACCCTTTATATAGTGCAAAGAGGCTGGCCATCCCACCCTAATCTTTCATTATGTAGATGGTGTCTCTACCTGGCTGGTGCCATGTTGCCTGTTTTTTTTACTGCGCACATGGAGACAAAGAAAAGGGAAGAGGGAACCTTCATGTTGAACATACCTGGCCCCCAGGTAGCCTTTTCCTATTGGTATAGCTGCTGGCATTTACCTGTGCAAGCTTCCACTTGCTTATCTATGTCTACAGCTCGATTTTCCGGACTGCTCTTTGTTAGAAAAGAAATTATTTGGGGGCTGCTTTTCATTAAAAGGGAAACCTTACTGAGGACTCTCTTATCCTCACTAACTGCCTAAGCAATTTCTTTTTAACTCCTATATCACTAGGTTTTGATTTTAAGGCATGGGGGATTAAACTTTTCCCAGTTCTTGGGAAAGATGCATCTGAGGGGCATGTCCTGTGGTATGGAGACATGATTACCCATCTGCGAAGAGAGAATAGAGGAGAAAAAAAAGGAAAAAGAAGGCATCCCTTCTTATTTTCCTGTTATCCTGAATCAGGCATTGCCCATTCATCCCTAGGGTTCTGGAATGAACTGGTCTTACTATATACCCTTAACCTCCCATCTCATCACAATTACCCACTTCAGAACAAAGGAGATACCGGAGTGAACAGGCCCCATCCCCATTCATCCTTGGGGTTCTGGAATAAACTGGTCTTACTATGTGCCCCTAACCTGGCCTTCGTCTCTGTTCTAATGGTAATCTGATAGACTGGGACCAACCTTCATCTCTGTCCTCTAGGTCTTTTGCACCTGTGGCCTTGGGCTGGCCTATATTCTAGTTTCCATGACCTTATAGTGACTCTTGCTTGGCATTCTAGCAACAAAATGATTATCTCTTTTCTCAGATACCCATTTCCCATGTTCTTTAAGTAGATGAGAAGCTTGTTTTTCAGCTAACTGCTGCAAGGAGGCTGGACTTCCCTCCCTTTGAATATGATCTTGAAGGTCTTGAGGTATATTGAAAAGGGCGTGGAAGTGATTAGAGAAATGGAGGCTACAGGAGGAAGTGGGAGGAAGCGAGAGGAATATTCATGGAAAGCCTTCATGTGCTCACAAAAACGGCAGCCCTGGGATTCCAGAGGGCAATGTTTATTTGTCCTCTTGACGTAAAGGAAAAACCTCTGGAGGACTTGGGGCTTGGGGGTAAGAACTCATAAATGGCAAGGAAGAATTTCTCCTCCTCCCAAAGCAGTGCTAACTCAAAAAAAGCAAGTAGACGGGGTCCTTAAAGGGCCACAGAGTGAGACCCTATACAGGTGGACAAGTTGCTTCAAAAGCCACTGGCAAACTGGGCTCTGGGACATAACAGGAATAAAAAGCATATGGTAAGTCATAAGGAGCCAGCAGAGCCTGGGTTGCAATTAGTGCCTGTCCCAGCAATGAGCTAGCAGCAGAGAAGGAAGTCACATGGCATGCAAAGTGAAAACAGAGAAGAGGCAGACTTACCCTGAGGGGGATGATCCAGTGGGTGTTGTGTAAGGCCATTTCAGAATACACACAGAGAAAACAGGAAAATAGGTGGTGTGGGTTTTTGGGAAAGAGCCGATTTTGGTTGAAAAAGCAGAGAAAACTCCAGACATTGCACGGTGTTAGGCTTTAGCCCCACCACTCTCACAAGCCTCCTGTCCAGGAGGGCCAATAGTGTCTCAGGTCTACTTGGTGTAGACTCCAGGGTCCTTCCCACCCCTGTGAACCACATATCAGGGTGAGGGGAGAGATCAGCCGAGGGGAGCAGAGCCACTGTGGCTGAGAGGAATCATTCTGGGGATTGGTTAGTAAGCAGGACAGCAAGAGGGAGAAGAAAACAGCATACGGGGGTTGAATACTTCCAGTGGCAGAAGGCAAGGCGTAGAGTTGCCTTACCACTAGGGAAATCTATCCAAGGCACACGGCACCAAAGTATGTCAGCAGCAGCGAATCCACAGGGGTCTTCAGAAACCTCCATTCTTGTCTGTCAGAAGAAAGAATTCAACCATGGGGCACAAGGCACAGCGAGACACCAAGACAAGTTTTAGAGCAGGAATGAATGTTTATAAAAAGCTTCAGAGCAGGAACGAAAGAAAGTAGAGTACACTTAGAAGAGGGCCAGCTGGGTGGCTTGAGAGATCAAGTGCGTGGTTTGACCTTTGACTTGGGGTCTTACAGGCTGGCATGCTTCCAGGGTTGCGTTACTTCTCCACCCCATTTTTCCTTTGAGGTGGGCTGTCCACATGTGCGGTGGCCTGCCAGCACTTGAGAAGGAAGAATGTGCAATGTGTTTACTGGAGTTTTACACATGCTCGCTTGAGGCATTATTCCCTTACCAGTCGAATGTTCCTAGAAGAAGGTCATATACAAGTTAAACTCTGCCATTTTGCCTCTTAGCACGTATGCTTGAGTCCACTTGCCCAACTCCTGAGATCTTATCGGGAAGCTGCTGATCACCAACTTCGGGTTTTTTTCTATCTATTGGGAAACTGCCTTTCCCTGGCGCTGGCTGCAACCAATTATTATTTTAGAGAGACAGTTAACAACTGCCTGACCATCACCTGATGCTCACCTGACATTCCTAGTTGGGGTCGGCAGGGGCTCTCCTTCCCTGCTCATGTCTGACTAGCTACCTACTGTAACACATTGACTACAGTTCCTTCAGATTTTTAATTCTCTACTAATCCCCCCACCCAGTCCAGGTCATATCGCCTACTCTTTGGTTTTTAACCCCATTTTTTATTCCTACCTCTCTTTCAGAATGTGCCAGCAGATCTCAGTTTCCCCAGCTCATTCCTGGGTAAACACTAACGTGGGTTTGAACACACCTCACTAGCTGCCTTGGGTTGCAACCCCCTGGTCCAGCTCTGGCCCCTAGGCAATAAGCCCTAGTGTCACTCATTGCCAGGCACCCCTGCACCTCCTGCACCTCCTCAATAGAAAGTTCAGTTAATACGTGCTACACAGTCTTTTGGTGGCCCAGCCTTTCCTTCCTGCCAACCTCTGACCTTGGGCTGTACCTTCCATTCTGGTTTGAATGGGCATTTCCCGCTGTTGACTAGATTTCTGCTTCCAGCCCATTCTCCCAAGTCCTATTCTCCTGCAGATCTAATTGTAGCCACCACACCCTCTCTGTTGGGTACCTGACCTTGGCTCTTCCGAATTTTCAATTTCAATGGTAACATGAGGAGCTATAAAAGGAAACCTCCTCAGGCCTTCACTCAGAGTCTATTTTTCTCTATTTTTAAAAACCTTTATATTTTTTCTTGGACTATAACATGCCGCAGAAAAGTGCATACATCAAAAATACTCAGTGAATCACCACAGGTAATGTACATCCTCTACCTGTACCTCTCAGGTCAGGAAATGGAGCCTTAGTGATACTCTCTAGGTCCCTCTGCCCTCCTTCCGCATCATTATCTTTGTCTTCCTCCCCAAGGTAGCCCCTATTCTGGTTTCTAATACCATGGGTCAGTTTTTGCCTGTTTTTGAATTATATACAAATGGAAGCACACAATGTGCATTCTTTTGTTAAAAACATTTTAAATATTTGTTGTGATTGTGGTAAAATATAACATAAAATTTACCATCTTAATCATTTTTAAGTGTACAATTCAAAGGTATTAAATACATTCATAATGTTTTGCAATCATCACCACCATCCACTTCCATAATTCCTTTCATCTTGTAAAACTGAAACTCTGTACTCATCGAATAACAACTCCCCATTTACCCCATCCCCAGCCCTTTGCAACCACCATTCTATTAATACTTTCTGTCTCTATAATTTTGACTATATCAGTGAAATAATATGTATTTGTCTTTTTGTAAATGGTTTATTTTACTCAGCACAATGTCCTCAAGATTCATTAATATTGTAGTATATATTGGAATTTCCTTCTTCTTTAAGACTGAACAATATACCATTGTATGTGTATACCGCATTTTGCTTATCTATTCATCTGTCAATGGTTAGTTGGGTTGCTTATACATTTTAGTTATTGTGAATAATGCTTCTGTGGACATGGATGTACAAATATCTCTTTGAGATCTTGCTTTCGGTTCTTTTGGGTATACACCCAGAAGTGGCATTGCTGCATCATATAGTAATTCTATTTTTAATTTTGTGAGAAATAAACTCTCATATGGCTGGGTACATGGCTCACACCTGTAATCTCATTACTTTGGGAGGCTGAGGTTGAAGGATCTCTGGAGCCCAGGAGTTTGAGGCCAGCCTGGGCAGCATAGTGAGACACCATCTCTACAAAAAATTTTTAAAAATTAACTGAGCATGTTGGTGTGCACCTGTAGTTCTAGCTACGTGGGAGGCTGAAGCAGGAGGATCCCTTGAGCCCAGGAGGTTGAGGCTGTACTCCAGCTTAGGTGACAGAATGACATTCTGTCTAAAAAAAAAATCCTTACGTTTTTAGCCAAATGATTTTTGACAAGGGTGCCAAAACCATTCAATGGGAAAAGGACAGTCTTTTCAACAAATGATGCTGGAGCCAGGCACAGTGGCTTATGCCTATAACCCCAGCACTTTGAGAGGCTGAAGCACGAGGATCACTTAAAGCCAGGAGTTTGAGACCAGCCTAGGCAACAAAGTAAGAACCCCATCTCTACAAAAAATAAAAGCAAAACTAAACAAAAAAACAAATGGTGCTGAGAAAACTGGATATCCCTATGCAAAAGAATGAAGCTAGACTTTTACCTAACAACATATGAAAAAATGAACTCAAAATAGAGTTAAATGTAAGACCTGAAAGTATGCAAATGCTTAGAAGAAAACATAGGGCAAAACTTCATAACATTGGATTTAGCACCGATTTTTTGGACATAATACCAAAGGTACAGGCAACAAAAGAAAAAATAGACAAATTAGATTTCATGAACATTGAAAAAAACTGTATATCAAAAGATACTATTGACTGGTCCCAGTGACTCATGCCTGTAATCTCAGCACTTTAGGAGGCGAAGGCAGGTGGATCACTTGAGGTCAGGAGTTCAAGACCAGCCTGACCAACACGGCCAGGCTGTCTATACTAACAATACAAAATCAACCAGGTGTGGTTGTGTTTGCCTCTAATCCCGGCTACTGGAGAGGCTGAGGTGGGAGGATTGCTTGAACCTGGGAGGCGGAAGTTACAGTGAGCTGAGATCATGCCATTGCACCCCAGCCTGGGTGGCAGAGTGAGACCCTGTCTCGAAAACAACAACAATAACAACACTATCAACAGAGTAAAAAGGCAACCCACAGAATTGGTGAAGATATTTGTAAATCATATCTGACAAGAGATTGATATCCAGAATATATACAGAACCCCCGCAATTCAACAACTAAAAAAACTCAACCTGATTACAAAATGGGCAAGTGACTTGAATAGACATTTCTCCAAAGAAGATATACTAACGACCAATAAGCACATGAAAAGATGCTCAACATCGCTAATCATTAGAGAAATGCAAATCAAAACCACAATGAGATACCACATCACATCCGTTAGGATGGTTATGTAAACCAAAAAGTATCTGAGACAGGTCTCAATCAATTTAGAAGTTTATTTTGCCAAAGTTAAGGACATGCCCAGAAGAAAAAAAGCACACAACCCCAGAAGCAGTCTGTGGTCTGTGCCTTTCTTCAAAGGTGAATTTGAGGGCTTCCATATTTAAAGGGGAAAAGTGGGCTGCAGAGGAAAGAGGAAGGGTATGGTAATCCACATGTTGCAAGAGAAAAGCGGCAAGTTGGGGAATAGTCAATTATGTATTCATGTCTCGTGCTCAGAATATCAGAACTTTACATAAGATAAGGTGAGCACAGAGTAGCTGGCTGTGGAGATGTTTAACCTTTTACCTGTAGCCCTCTGCTTAGGGACAAAAGAAAAGGCAACTTCTTGCATGATTCAGCTTTCGGCTTAATTTTTTCCTTTCGGCAGAGGGAATTGGGGTACCAAGTTGTTGGGTTTTTTTTGTTTTTTTTTTTTTTGAGACGGAGTCTCACTCTGTCATCCAGGCTGTAGTGCAGTGGCGCTATCTCGGCTCACTGCAATCTCCACCTCCTGGGTTCATGCCATTCTCCCGCCTCAGCCTCCCTAGTAGCTGGGACTACAGGCACCTGCCACCACGCCCAGCTAATTTTTTGTTTTTGTATTTTTAGTAGAGACGGGTTTTCACCGAGTTAGCCAGGATGGTCTCAATCTCCTGACCTTGTGATCCGCCTGCCTCGGCCTCCCAAAGTGCTAGGATTACAGGCGTGAGCCACCGCGCCTGGCCCAAGTTTCTGTTTTCCTTTCACAGCTACTATCAAAAAACCAGAAAATCACAAATGTTGACAAGGATGTGGAGAAACTGAAACCCTGTGCACTCTTGTTGGGATTGTAAAATAGTACCGCTGTCAAAAACCCTGTGTATTCTTGTTTCCAGTTTCTTTTACCCAAATTGTGTTCATGAGTATAGCTTCATGTAGTTCTAATTAGTTCATTTTCATCACTGTATTGTATCCCACTGCATGAATATGCCTTAATTTATTTACCTATCCTGTAGATTATTTTCACTGTGGGGGATGGATGGATAGATAGATAGATAGATAGATAGATAGATAGATAGATAGATATGAATATACACACAAAATACAAAAATACATGTAAGTCGCCAGGCCGAGTGGGCAGAAAGAGCCCAGTGGGCCTGAGCAAAAGTCAGGCAAAGGTGCCACTGGCTGCAGAGGTTTCTGGCCAGAAAAGCAACACCCCAAGGATTCCATAACAATGTTTTACTTACTTCAGACTCAGCTTTATCTAACTACCTTGATGCTTTCAACGGCTTTCTTCTATCTGTCAGCGTGGTCACAGATGTCTTGTAAAAGGCCTCATTAGCTGCTCACATGTCAGTGCCTCTGTTATGCTCTCCAGCTGCTATCTCCCCTACATCTGGTTCAAGCACTCTTGCTGTAGTATAGGAGGAGGAGGAGCAATAATGATAGTAATAGTAATAATAGGCTGGGCGTGGTGGCTCACGGCTGTAATCCCAGCAATTTGGGAGGCCAAGGATAGATTTTGGATCACCTGAGGTCAGGAGTTCGAGACTGGTCTGACCAACATGGCGAAACCCCATCTCTACTAAAAATACAAAAATTAGCTGGGCATGGTGGTGCGTGCCTGTGATCCCAGCTACTTGGGAGGCTGAGGCAGGAGAATCACTTGAACCCGGGAGGTGGAGGGTGCAGTGAGGTGAGACTGCACAGTTGCACTCCAGCCTGGGCAACAGAGCGAGACTCTGTCTCAAAAAAAAAAAAAAAAAAAAGAATAACAGCGAACACTTAATGAAGTACTTCCTATTTGCTGGGTACCATGCTTTTTTCATTGGATGAATTTATTTATCTTCCTATTTATGAGTCAGAGGCTATCATCCCCATTTTGTAGAGGAGAACACTGAGAATTGAAAAGGTTACAGAACTAGCTCAAGGAAATAGAGATAATAGGTGGCAGTTTCAGGTCAGAAGCCCAGGTCTCTAATGGACTTCCAGTTTTAAAAATATCTGGATTTGTTATTCTCAAATTGTAAAGGTAATATATTACTTGTTCCATGATTTTGGAACAAGTGAAACAAAACAGAGGTATATAAAGTAAAAACTATCTTTCTCTTGCTCCATCTTTCATTTCAGTCCCTTGGGGGAACTAGTGTTAACTGGCCTGGAACATGCCTTTCCGTATCTTTCTCCTTGATCATCTATCTAAAAGTATACACACATAGAAACAAGGTTTTTAGTTTGTTGAGTCACTGTGAATGAAATAAAATAATGTCACAGTACTTGTTTGAACAATTAGGTATCTATTGTCATACCTATATATCAGTAAATATAGATGTAAATTTCCCTCTCATTTCCTGTCTTTCATATAAATATTGAAAAGTTGAGATCGAATCAAGCATGGAGTTCTCTTTTCCACCAGTTTTTGCTTTTTCTTTTCATAAATGCGTCTCCTTTACACCTGCGTCACTACCACCACCAGCCTTCCCCACACTCACAGAAAATCCAGGTGAACAATCATGTGATTTCTTCCCTTTTAAAATAAATCATACAGAAATATGTAAAAAATACACACACATGAATAAGTTCTTGGCATTGTCTATTTTACAGAAACATGATGGATTATACACGCTTCTTGACATACGGCTTTTCTCAGGAATACCTCATGGAAATTCTTCCAGGTCAACTGATCCAGCTCCTACTGATTCTTTTAAGTAGCTTTGCAATATGGTACCTGATATGGTTTGGATCAGTGTCCCTACCAAATCCCGTGTTGAAATGTAATCCGCAATGCTGGAGGCGGGATCTGGCGGGAGGTGATTGGATCATGGGGGTGGAGTTCTTATGAACAGGTTTAGCACCATCCCCCTCTGGTACTGCATAGTGAGGGCGTTCTCATGAGATCTGGTTGTTTATTTATTTATTTATTTTATTTTTTGAGATGGAGTCTCACTCTGTCACCCAGGCTGGAATGCAGGGGTACGATCTCGGCTCACTGCAACCTCTGCCTCCCTAGTTCAAGTGATTCTCCTGCCTCAGCCTCCTGAGTAGTTGGAACCGCAGACACGTGCCTCCATGCCTGGCTAATTTTATATTTTTAGTAGAGATGAGGTTTCACCGTGTTGCCCTAACTGATCTTGAACTCCTGAGCTCAAGCGATTCTCCCACCTTGGCCTCCCAAAGTGCCACGATTACAGTCCTGAGCCTTCGTGCCAGCCTGAGATCTGGTTGTTTAAAAGTGTGTGGCACCTCCCTACTCTCTGTCTTCCTCCTGCTCCTGCCATGTGAGACGCTGGCTCCCTTTTGTGCCTTCCACCACATTTGGAAGCGTCCTAAGGCCTCCCCAGAAGCAGAAGCTGCTGTGCTTCCTGTACCGCCTGCAGAACTTTAAGCCAATTAAACCTCTTTTCTTTATAAATTACCCAGTTTCAGCTATTTCTTTCTAGCAATGTGAGAATGGACTGATACAGTACCACTATGCCAAAATGTATTCAGCCATTCCCATAGTGATGGATCCATGTTTCTACTTTTGTCACTGTAAACCACTACCTGCAATAAACCACTACACTTAATATTCCTGTATACAGGAGCTTGTGTATTTGTGCTTCTCCAGTTTGAAATTAATTTCTTTATAAAAATATCTAAAAACTTCAGTGATCCAAGAAAGGTTATGCAATCTGATGTTACTATCAATAGAAAATAAATTATGTGAAAAACTTAATTATAACCCCCCAAAAACCTTCCAGTGCTTTTGCTGAAATGAAGGCAAAAAAATTAAATGGTATGGACTAGATATGTAATAATTTATGAATTATTCATATTCCTTTATTATTTATCCCAATATTATCAGCTTATCTACAGAATAAACATTTGCAATATTAATTAGACTTGGATATCTTTGCCATTTTGCTTACTTTTAGTCACATAAAATATGTAACTTCTCATGTATCTGTTGACTTTTGGTTCCAAATATGTATTTGTAAAGGCAGGAGGAGATAACATTTTATTTAACAGTTTGTTAGTTAACTTACTGTGTAGCTTTAATTCTTTAGGCATATGATAAGTGAGCCTTAATTTGTTCTCTCATCAAAGCTCTGCAAATCTTTGGAAGGGACTGACCCACTTTGTGTCCAGTGTATGCTTGCTAATTTGTTCCTTCCTTATTTATTCACAAATTATTTAACACATATTTGCTTAACATTTTCTATGAGCCAGGCATTGTTCTAGATTCATGCATTCAACAAACATTTATTGAATGTCATTCGAGTGCTGAGGATTAGACTAGGTCATAAGGATATTCTGAGTAATGTGATCGATTGTAAGTGAAAGGAATTCAGTTCAGTGGGAAAGATATAAAAAGAGGGAAATAATTCAAACAATGTGGTTAAGTGTTCACTCAAAGTGCATACACGATGCAATGACTACACACAGGAGAGAACACCTCAAGCTGGGGAAGTTGGGGCATCATTACACAGAAGGAGTTAACATGTTGATGGCACATGTTGACATGTTAACATGTTGATGGCACTTAATGTGGGAGCTCAGCTGAGTGCTAACACTGGGTTCCAAATAAATACATAACACATATTATATAAATATCCATATTTATATTTATTTATAGTATACTATTTATATAATATAGTTTATATATTTATAAAAATGATATAATATTTATTATATATACTATATAATATGAAATATAGTTTATATCATTATAATAATTTAAATATATTATGTATCTATTATATCATTATAAATATATAAACTATAATTTACTATGTAATGCATTATATACATTTTGGACCATAGGAAAAACACATACACATAAGTAAAAAATAAAGCCTAAAATTGAGATGCTTTTACTCTTAGATTCTTAGCACTCAATTAAAATGTTGATAAGCCCTATGATGGAGAAGGGTAGAAAATTTTGGGGGGCAGTGAAGGAAAGATATGGCAGAAGAAGTTAAGAGCTTGAAGAAAGGGACAATCACTTGTGAGATTCCAGGTCTATTGATTGATTATGGTGGGATTTCAAGCATCTTGGGCGAGAAGAAAAGGTTTTCATGTTGTAGCTGCTTCGAACCCCTTCAGAAGTGGCAGTGTAGACTCTGGAGAGCTCGAGCATGGCAAAGAGGGAGCCTAGATTTTGTCCAAGCTGGCAACATGCAGATGAGAACAAAACAATGAGTGGGTGAATTTGCTTGAGTGGATGATTCTAGCCATAGGGGTGATTCACCCCAAACCAAACCTCAGCAGCAGGTTGGTGTGGCCAACATCAGCACAGTTATCCTATCAGCCCTCTGCTTCGTGGGGCGCGGCTTGCCAAGGCCCCATGTGACCACCCAGACTGTTCTGAGATACTGCCAGCATTTGCCTGGGGGTGTTTTTCTGATTCTGCTACCTCGATCCAGAAAAGCTGTCATTGCCCACAGCACAAAACTCTCTCACACCCCCACGCTCCATGATCTCACCTCTCCAAGATGGCAGCCAAGATTACCAGGAAAACGGCTCCAGGTAATGTTCACACAACAAAGCAGGAAGCAGAGTTTGTTCTGATCAATTCTCATAATAAGAGATAGCCTGTGCTCAAAAATTACTGTCCCCCACCCAAGTATTCAGAATGAAACAAATTTTGAAAGTCAACAGATTAAACCCCTTTAACCTACCTGTCCAGTAGAGTTCTTCAGCTTTCAGTAATGATAGAAAATAACTTCAAATGGATCATTAGATTAGACTCCTCATTAGGGGAATCCAAATTGAATCAATGATGAGAACTCAAATAGAAAATCCAGGCTTATAAAGTGAGTTTTCCTGAATTGCAGTGAGGAATCCTTCCTCTTCTAGCTTTAATTATTTTCTTTTGTTTGCATTTTAAAATGTGAGTGACCTTGAACAATTTCAAAGCATAACAGGGACAATGTGGGGCTGGGGTGAAGGCCCTAGCCTGACAATTGCGAGGCTGGGGTCCCGGTTCACACCTGCTGTCAACTCATTTTAGACACTGTTAAGTGACCTTGCCTCCTTGAGACTCAGTTTCCTCTTCTATAAAATGAGAGTGTAGACCCAGCAATTCCCATATTATTGGCCTTTTGATCTTTTTATGGCCATTCTCTCCCACCAAACCAGAAGCACCTCTAGAGTTGAGATGTGGCTTTTTCACTATTACATCCACAGTGACCAAATATGCATGAGTTCAAGTGAATGAAATGGAAGATCTCGCCGGTTCTAAATTCAGAAGTGTCCTCAATATTGCCTTCCCTCATCTTCAGCACATTCAGTAGGCACAAGGCTGGGATGCATTATCCAGATTTTCTCTTTGGGACTGAGGCCCTCATGCCCAGAGATGCTGGGAGTGTCGTGTGGCCCCATCCCTACCCCACAAAGAGAGCTACCTGGCTAAGGTTACCCTCCCTTCCTGGGGCACCTTGCATTCAGTGACTGGTCAATGAAGGGGTATAAATGCTTGTCTCCCTTTGCTGCAAGGCAGGGCCATCCCAGCTCCAGAGATCCCTGTGGGATCCACCGATGGCCTTTGTTGCAACTGTAACACAGGCCACCTTCTCCCTCTGTCCAGTCCTGCTTCTTTCCCTTCTGAGGTTGTTCATCTTGAAATTCTCCCCTTCCCCCAGTGAGTTTGCATCTCAAAGTCAGCTTCCCATGAAACCTAACCTGCTACAGTTGGCGCCAGGAATGACCTTAGGGAAGAGACTAAGAACTCCATCATTGGTGGCAGGTGGAGCAACAGCAGTCCCTGTCATGTGCAAAAATGCAATTGACACCGCCCCCAGTGGTGAACTGGGATAATACACCAGGTGGGAGCAATAGATCAGGCTAGGCATGTGGACAGAGTAGTATAGACACAATAGAACTGGATGGCTGTTGTTGGAGAAAACAGATCCTTTTGAACAGGGGGGAAAAAAAAGACCCTCAATGATAAGAGGCTGAAGGTGTTTTATCAGCAATTAAAGGCTAAATGTGAAAGCCAGAGGGCCTCTTGTCAGCATACAAGAAACTCTTGAAGCCAGGAGAGAAGATAGAGCTGAGGATAAGGACAAGGATTAATCATAAAAGTAGTCACATTCTCAAGAAGTTTACATTCCCGAATAGAACAGAACTGCTGCAGCGAAGTTAGGATCTAACGAGAAAAAAATGGAGCCCTGAGATGCGGTGGGGATATCTATGCCAATGTCTGTAGATAACTCGGAGCCCTCGGGGCCTCCCTGTTCCAGGCTTTCCTCCCCACCGCTCACAAGATGACTCAGAGGCCTCCGCCTTGTAACTCTCTCTCCCCAGGACTTTCCTCCACCTCCCTCCTGGCACCAGATCTGGAGCTACTAGAGTTGTCACAATGTAACTCCGACAGGAAAGTCCTGGATCCAGTAAGGGAGGAATAGCATTATCCACTAAGTGAGCTGGGTGTGGAACACGGTCTGCACGGTTTGCACGTACCCTCAGAAGCAAGAGGGAATAGGACTGGATCTTGAGACCGCTGGGTCCAGAGAATCAGAATGTCAAGCTGGCTGAGGTAGCGCTTATCAGCACTGGAGCACTCTATCATAATGTGGGATTTCACATCCTGGCAAGGACTGTGAAAGACGGTGCTACCATACTGCTAGAATGGCCCTGGGAAGCTCCAAGAAAGCCTAGCCAACACCAGGTGACAGAAATGCCAGGTCATGGTGGCAGATTGGGAAGGAGTCAAAATCTCCAAGAAGAGGACGTGCTAGAATGGATACACTTTTAAGGCCTGAAAACCTCCTGCAGAGAGGAAGCTCTGTCTAGCAAAGTAGTAAGAAATGCTCCGGTGTTAGGGTGCTGGTATTTCTGAGAAATACTCAGTGAGAAGCTCAGTGGTAACCCTCATTTGAAGACCACAGCTAATGGTAGGAGATGTAGTAACCAAACTGGGCTCCTGGTAATGAGAGAATCCTAAAAGAATAAAGGCCTGATAGTGCTTAACCAACAGAAGTAAGATCCATGCAATTATTATAACTAGTGGCAAAGTAGTATTGTGTTCTAGGAGGGCTTGGGGGAGCCCAGGATGACCAACCATTCTGATTTTCCCAGGGCTGAGGGATTTCCAGGGATGCAGAATGTTCAATGTTAAAACAGGGACAGTCTCTGCAAACCAGGATGGTGATCATCTTAGCGGTGGCCCATCTAGAGTTGTGATGGCTAAAAAAATAAGGCATACGGGTCAGGCATGGTAGCTCACACCTACGTTCCCAGCACTTTGGGAGACCGAGGAGGGTGGATCACCTGAGGTCAGGAGTTCAAGACCAGCTCTTGCCAACATGGTGAAACCCCATCTCTATTAAAAATGCAAAAATTAGCTGGCCGTGGTGGTGGGCGCATGTAATCCCAGCTACTAGGGAGGCTGAGGCAGGAGAATGGCTTGAACCCAGGAGGTGGAGGTTGCAGTGAGCCAAGATGGCACCACTGCACTCCAGCCTGGATGACATTGTGAGACTCTGTGTCAAAACAAAAAAAAAAATAAGGCATACTTAGGGCAAGAGAGATGGAGAGACTTGAAGGATACTACTCAATATACAATCAGGATGTTAAGGGCAGCTAACCCAATACAAAGTAAAGATCCCCTGCTCAGTTTTCAGAACTAAGCCCATATTCAAACTCAGAACACATTGACCGAGAGAGAGGCCGAGTACCCAGGAGGAAGGTCCTGTGACACCATGGCAACGTATCTGGCAGTGATTTCCCCACTCCTTTCCCAAAGAGACCTGTGGCCATTTACTCAGGTAATTATACCCAGGGGAAAGGGAGATAGCTGAATATTTCAAGGACTACTGGACACAGAGTCCAACATATCATCGATATTTAAGACCTGAAGGGTTGACATGTTCCTGCCGGTAGATGTGGGGCCCGAGGTACCAGATAATAAATCGAGTCTGGCTCACTATGTTTCCACTGGGTCCACAGACGAACCTAGTGGCCACTTCTCCAGTCCAAATGTGCACTTTGTGTGGGTATTCTTGGCAAGTCACTGAGCACCCACGTTGGTTCTTTGGTTTGTGAAGTAAGAGTGAGTGTAGTGGGAAAGACCAAGAGGAAGCTCTTGAAATTGCCCCCTCTCCACAGATAACGTGGTTAACGAAATTAATGTTTTATCCCTTGGGGACAGTAGAGGCTAGTGCTATCCTTAAAGGCCTAAAAGCATGATCCTTGGCCATGACTCCACTTAATTCTCTCATTTGCCTCCTCCAAAGGTTAGATGCGTCCTGCTGGATGACAGTGGACTCCTACAAAGACGTTATTTCAACTGTAGCTGCTGCGTCAGAAGTCGGATCTTAATTAGAGCCGGCTAGCTTGGTCTCAGGCACACTGGAGGCTGCCACTGAGTTGGTAAATGGGTCTTTTTTTTGGAGACAAAGTCTCGCTCTGTCACCCAGGCTGGAGTGTGGTGGAGCGATCTCAGCTCACTGCAACCTCCGCCTCCTGGATTCAAGTAATTCTTGTGCCTCAGCTTCCCAAGTTGCTGGGGTTACAGGCATGTACCACCACACCCAGCTAATTTTCTGTATTTTTAGTAGAGATGGGGTTTTGCTATGTTGGCCAGGCTTGTCTCGAACTCTTGGCCTTAAGTGATCCGCCACCCCTGGCCTCCCAAAGTGCTTGGATTACAGGTGTGAGCCACCATGCCTGGCCCAAATACATCTTTTTGGTCTCTATCAGAAAGGAGAATGAGAAGCAATTTGCATTTATTGGAAATAGATACCAGTATATACATTTATGGTCTTGTCCCATAGAGAGGAATGAAACGATATGCTAAACAAGTATCAGGAGCTAGCACATATTTGTCAAAGTGATCTGGTCTGTCCAGACATTCCGAAGAACATCACATTGGTTCATTGTATTGACGGCATCATGTTAATTAGACCAGATGAACAAGAAGTGGCAAGGATGGGAGAGGTCTTGAGACACACATGCTCAAGAGGGCAGGAAATAAATCCTAAGAGTCTAAGACCCACCACAGCAGTGACATTTGCCCAGTTTTTAAGGTAAATGGGCAAAGGCAACAGTCATAGCCTGAGAAGGGCAGTGTCTCTAGGGGCTCAGACCACTCAGATGAGGGTCTGGTCACACCAGCAGGTAAGCCACCCAGATCAGCCGAGATGTCAGCTGAGGGCAAGGGAAATTGAGAAGGAATAACAGAGAAAGGAGGCCATCAGGATCAGTTACTTGGGACCAGCTACAGTGGCACGGGTGTAGCTCACCTCATTGACTTCTGTATACAAACCAGAAGAGTCCAAGAGGTACAGGGGTGGACTGCAATGGAGTCTGAGGTACACCATCCAGATCCTCTCCTTCAGGACCCAAGCATCATTCCGCCAGCCGCTGCAAGTGTTGAAAACTGACAGCTCAGCCAGATTCCCCACTAGACCGGATTCCTTGCTAGACCAAACTTTAGTCAGGCTCCTGAATCTTCCTAGGCCCATCTGTGCACTTCCTTGTAAAATCCAGTTTTTGCAAGAACCCTGCTGAGTCCGTTAATAAGAGTCCCCCACCCTTCATATCTGATCAGGTTCCTTAGCCTCTCCACCTCCCAGGTGGTGTCTGCTCAGTTGGTTCAGCCAGAATTCCCCTTACTCCTGATGTTTCCTCTTAGTAATTCCCATCCACCGACCTTCACCCTGTGTCTTGGCTGTACATTCCCACTTGCCCAGGCTGCATTTGGAATTGAGCCCAGTTCTATCCTGGTCTCTTTTCCCTTACTGCAATAGATTTTTTTTTTTTTTAAGAGAATCTTCATTGGCTTTCTAATGAAGTCACACAGAATCACTGTCAATCAAGTTATCTCAAGTTGTACATAACTGAGATGCAGTTTGCACAATAATGAAGGTTTATTGGGAGAAACTGGCTAATGAAATGAGTAGGATTTGATAAAATACGAAGAAAGCAAATTCCTTTTCCCCGTTGTTTTCTTTAAATTCTGTTATATTTTTCTTCGCTACCCCAGGTTAATCTCCAGGGAAGATCCCATGGCTTCCCCAGGAACATTCGGGTATTACAGGTATTAACAATGTCATTTCCAGGTATGCAAGTGTCCAGTGTAACGTAATATCGGAACTTCAGCTTCTCATTAAATTCCAAGTTTGAATTGAATGAGCTCAGACCTAACCCCAGGGGGGAAAACAGGAGGGTTGTTGCTTCTTCGTGTTCTGCCTCCTCTTTTAATCACTCTCTGCTGTTTCTGGACCCCATAGAACTGGTAATAGTCTTGAATACAATCTGTTTTTACTGCTTTAACAGCTCTGTGTTTTTCTTCGATACCATTCCCCACCCTCCACTGCCACAATCGTCCTGGGTTGAAAGGGTTCCTCACCGCCCCCCCACAACCTGGTCATAGACCCTCCCCTGGGCAGCCTGCATCCAATGACTGCTTAATGTCAGGCTATAAATGCCTGGATCCTTTTTGCCAATTGAGAACAACTCTTTAGTGTTATCCCTGCTCCAAAGTCGGTCTGGATGGGCTGAGGCCTTTGTTGCAACTGTTTCATAGCCCGGGTTCTCCTTTGGCCTAATTCTGCTTCCTGCTGTTTCACAGGCATTGATCCCCAGAGCACCCCTTGTAGAAATCTCCATCTCAGAATCAGCTTCCCATGGAACCCAACTCCAACACACAACCTTGCATATCTATTTTTTTTTTAAGAAAAGAACTATTTTTGAAATGTCTGAAACTTCAGCATTTTCAGAACCCCAAACATTATATATGAATGGATTATATATGAAAGAGAAGCCTTTAATGCCATCATGTGGTAACGTGGCCCACCATTACTAGCACATAAAACAACAAAGAAAAAACGGGGGAAGGCTGGGCGCGGTGGCTCACGCCTGTAATCCCAGCACTATGGGAGGCCGAGGCGGGCGGATCATGAGATCAAGAGATTGAGACCATCATGGCCAACATGGTGAAACACCATCTCTACTAAAAATACAAAACTTAGCCAGGCGTGGTGGCGGGTGCCTGTAGTCCCAGCTACTCAGAAGGCTGAGGCAGGAGATTCGCTTGAAACCAGGAGACAGAGGTTGCCGTGAGCCGAGATCGCACCACTGCTCTCCAGCTTGGCGACAGAGACTCCATCTCAAAAAAAAAAAAAAAGTCGGGGCGGGGGCAGGGGGAGTATAGGGAGTTTTGTTATTTTGTTACGCCACAGTGTCTCCAGGCATGGGATTTTCTGTCATCCAAAAAAACAGGGAAAGGAATGCATGATTGATACTCCTGGAGTCATAAAAGTGCTTCAGAGGACAATTACAGCAATGCAGGCTCTATGTGGATAAAAGCCGATTACTAAGTGCTAGGCCCTGGCCAAGGTTCTTTCTCATATCATCTCATTTAATCTTTGGAGATGGGTAAGGTGATCGCTGTCACTTTGTGGATGAGGAAATTGAGGCTTAGCCAAGGTTAAGCCATTTGTTCAAGCTCATACAACCAGTACATGGTGAAGCTGGGTTTAAACCCAAGATGTCTGATTTCTGAAGCCTGAGGGCTTCAAGAGCATGTTCTCCTGCCTTCTTAAATACTGGGATATCTGGAGACTAAGCACTACCTTGTCTAATTCTGTTCCAAGCAAAAATCCTCTACCTGAATTATTCATACCCTGAGAACACATACCTTATTTTTATTGAAAGCCATTAATAGGAAAAGATGAGTCGCTTGGGAAATTTACTTTGCACTTGTATTTGCTGGGACATAATAAATCAGTAGAATAAAGGATATTTCTATAAATCTGTTTCAACTGTTTGAACTCTAGCTTCATAAAGAGGTGACAACTGTGTTGGGCCTTGACATTTCTCCTCTCAATAACTCCCTGTATGGTGAAAATGTGGTGCTCAGAAGCTATTAGCAAGCTACTGATAATTTAAAGAAAAATGTTTTGGGTTTCTAAAAAAGTTTGTAGCAGTTTATACTCTCATCAAAATTATGTGTTTATGATAATTATAATTATTAAAGGAAAAAATACATAAATAGAATAGCGATGATCGGAGCCACATGAGATTTGTCATTGTTTATTTGCTTTCTAAGCAAAAATGTCCTGCTAAATTATTTACATCTTAAAAACACATACCATGTTGTTTATAATGGAAGCTGATAAAAACCTAATGGATTTGCTTTATAGAAATGTACTTTGTACAAATGTGGAACATAAAAGTTTTGCCTGATACATAATATTTCTTTTTTTTTTTTTTTTGAGACGGAGTCTCGCTCTGTCGCCCAGGCTGGAGTGCAGTAGTGCAATCTTGGCTCACTGCAAGCTCTGCCTCCCAGGTTCACGCCATTCTCCTGCCTCAGCCTCCTGAGTAGCTGGGACTACAGGTGCCCGCCACCACGCCCAGCTAATTTTCTTGTATTTTTAGTAGAGACAGAGTTTCACCGTGTTAGCCAGGATGGTCTCAATCTCCTGACCTCATGATCCGCCCACTTCAGCCTCCCAAAGTGCTGAGATTACAAGCGTGAGCCACCGTGCCCGGCCCATAATATTTCTATAAATATGGCATTATAAATGTATATGTAACTTACATATAAATATGTAAACATTACGTAATATATACATAGAGTTTAACACTTGTTGAGTGTTTACTGTGTGCAAGGCATTGCTATAAGTGTATTAACTGATTTTTTTTCCATTTCTTAGAGACAAGGTCTTGCTCTGTCACACAAGCTGGAGAGCAGTGGCACAATCATGGCTAACTGCAGCCTTGACCTACTGGGCTCAAGGAATCCTCCTCCCTGAGCTTCCCAGGCATGTGCTACCACACTTAGGTAATTTATATTAACTAACTTAATCCTCACAATAATCCTACAAGAGGAGAATTCACTGCATTTTACAGATGAAGAGAATATAGTGCTTTGTACGGATAGGAACACTGAGTCACAGTAAATTTAATGAACTTGACCAAGAGCATACAGACAATGACTGGCAGAGGTGTGTTTCTAACTCAGGTACTACGGATCCAGGGGTCTAAGCTCTTTTGGTGTAGGATTAAATCAACCAAAGGAGGAAAGAGCACCAAGTCTGCTCCTAGTTCTTCTCCTCATGGACCTAACCACTTTTCCTCCAACCCAAAGGGGTTTATTAGTGTGTATGTTATAAGATGAATCCCAAGAGATTTTGAATTTTCTATTCATAGCACCAGGGAATTATTTTATCCACAGTAGTGGCATAAACCCACAAACAGCTGTTCAGCCACGTCTACATGTCCAGAGGGATTTGAGACATTCCCAGTGAATCGTATGCTTAGGTGTCATGAAGATGACCTAAATAAATGAAGCAGGTAGGAGAGCTCACACCTGTGGCGGGTGGGGGCGCTCACACCTGTCTAACAGGGGCAGCTGTGCCCAACTCAAGCTAGAGCTACCAGTAGGAAAATGGCTCCCATGTAGACAGTCCTTTTTTTTTTTCCCCCGAATAACTTAGAAATATAGATGAAATCTTTTGATTTTTAAACATTAGTGACTTAAAAAAAAAAAGGTAATACTCTGCAAGCTAAACAGAATACACCTGGAGTACAGTTCTGGTCCTTGCGCCACCATTCAGAACTTCTGACCAGAATGAAAACTAAGAGGGTGTTCTCTCAAGTGCTATGAATTGAGGAACACTGGGAAAGTGGCCTCATTCCCCAAAATATCTTTCCCTGTGTGGGCTGACTCTCCACTCTTTTTAATTTGTCCTCTGAGTTAAAAAATTGAGCTCTCCACGTTCATAAAGAAAATATGGCAGGGAGAGAGAACACACCAAAATCCATCACCATATTAAGAAAAAAGTGATCAGACACTCCAAACCCTCCAGCCAGATGGAGACACGGTCAAAACCATCTAAATCAGTTGGAATCAGGAGCCCAGTAGAACCAGATTCTGTCTTCAGTCCCGGTGCCTCGGACTTCCCTTAGCAGACACCCCACTGAGTCTGCCCAGGTCTCAAGCCCCCTTCCTTCACTGTACTGGACCCCACTGGATTTTATGAATTAGGATACCTTTAGTTGTGAGTAACAGAAACAACTCAAAGTGGCCTAAGCAAAACAGAGCAAGAGTGAGAGTGAGAAGAGGAGAGGGAGAATGTATTGGCTCTGGAAACTAAAAATGGATCCCTGGAAAATCTAGGCCAGATAGGGCTGGACCCAGAACTCCATGTGTCTCTCCCTCTCTCAGCACCATGTTTCTCTGTGCTGGCTTCACTGTGAGGCCGGGTCTCCCAATTAGGTGGCCAGGGTGGCCAGCACAGCTCCTGTTTTACCTTGTACCTTGTACCCGCTTGGCAACCATGCAGAAGCACTGCCCCCAACGCTTCCCAATGGCTCCAGAAGAATCCCAGAGCTGACATTCTGGACTGCCTGGGGCCACCTGTCCATTTCTGAACCCATCACTATGGTAGGTAGAGGATGGAATACTCATATTGGCCAAACCTAGGTATAGGTCATCTCCCCACTTTTCCAGAAGCCAGAATATAGAGTCAACACTTTCTAAAAATTCATGGACTCACGATCCAATGGGTAGACAAGCTTCAAAATAAAAATATTGAGGGGCTGTTACCACAAAGGGATATTGGGCAAGTGAAACACTACCCCAGATTTTATCCAAGGGAGACCTGAACAGTTATTCAGTCTCATTGCATCTTGACTAATAAGGAAATGTGAATCCAGTGGCAAATGAAGCAAGTTAAGATAATTTCTTCCCTGTGAAGCTGATCTCATGAGTTCCAGTCCTGCTCTGAGTCCCAGCCTCTGCCCCTGGGCTCCTGCAGGGCCCTCAGACTCAGGCTGTGTTGCTGAAGCCAATCTTATATGGACAATGAAACGTCTTCCACGGACAGAGCTGCTTCATTTTCTTCAAAGTGCTACCCCTGAAGTTTTCACTGCTGTTACTGTTCAGCCAGCACCCTTGTGAACATGCAGAGAAAACAGGTTCAAAACACAGCTCCAGAGTCTAGTTTTCCCTCGCAGGCCTGACTATTTACTTTCTTAAATAACTTCCTGGCTGGTCTTGGCTATAGACTAGGGCTTAGACTTCTTACTGTGGCCTTTATGAGACCCTCTGTGATCCGGGCCCAGCCTGCCTACGTCTGTTTTTCAATAGCACTCTCTGCATTACACCACCATTCTGGCTACAACCCCGAACTTTTCTTCTCCTCCACCTTTACAGAGTCTGTTCCATCCCTGGCGTGCTTTTCCTTCCAGCTGACTACTGTTGAAATCCTACCTACCTATGAAGGATCTTTGTCTCTTTTTTTCTGTCTGTTACCCAACATCATTTCCTTCCTATTAGAATGCTGATCTCCCCTTAGGGAATTCCCCATGTCTTTGATTCTGATAGAAAGGAGTGATGCAGTCTGAACGCTTGCATCTCCCCACAAATTCACGTGTTGAAATCCTAACCCCCAATGTGATGGTATGAGGAGGTGGAGCCTCTGGTAAATGGTTAGGTTACAAGGGCGGAACCCTCATGAACAGGACTAGTGTCCTCATCAGAGAGGCCCTGGAGAGGTTCCTTGCTTCTTCCGCCATGTAAGGACACAGTGAGAAGTCATTATCTATGAACCAGAAAGGATGCCCTCACCAGACATCAAATCTGCTATACTGCTGCCTTGATCTAGGACTGCTCAGCCTTCAGAACTATGAAAATTAAATTTCTGGTTTTTTTACAAGCTTCCCAGTTTATAGTATTTAGTTATAGCAGCCCCAATGGACTAAGAAAAGTGGCCCATCCTGAGTTCACTAAAGTCAAAGGCAAGATCCTTCTAGCCCCACCCTGGTTCACCCAGCATCTGGTTGTCTGACTTTGCTCATCCTGTCATTCACTCTGTTGCAGGACTTTGGTTTTTAGAGAGTGACACAAGGACATTTAGGTAGCAGTGAGGATGAATAGACGTCTTCTTTCTGCACCTCTCTGCTTGGATTTGTATTCATTTTCCATGGCTCTTGGTTCTGCCCATTTTCCAAATCTGGTCATTTCTGCCTTCTGGCAATTCTGATCCCCTTCTCACACATTCCCCTTTTTTGTTTAAACTAGCCAGAGAGAAGCTTTCTGTTGCTTGCCACCAAGAGCTCTGTGTGACATACCTCTGCTCTAAGGCCCAGCTTATATCTTACTGCCCACATAAAACTTTCCTATGATCTATCCCTTTTCTACATTCTTGTAAATTCTCTAATCACTGAAAAAGTAAATCGTTGGAATCAACTCTTATTTTGAGTTATCCACTTACAAGTCTATCCCTCACATCAGACTGTGAGTTCCTTGAGGACAGGGACTGGCATACAGTAGGTACTTAATAATTGTGTGTTGAATGAGTAAATATGGGTTCTGCTGAATTATGGCAATTGATTCTTTCAGGAAATTGCACTGCTGCAGATAGTTACATAAAATAAATGTATTTAAGAAGGAACTGAAGACTACATGGGAAAAAATTCATAATTAGTTTATGTCTCATTTTGATCAGTCTGGCTAACCTTTTACTCTTCTACCTTTTTCTAGGCATTAAGAAGCATGCATTAGAGATTTGTCAGTCTCATTTCCTTTCTTCTCATCCTGCCAGCAGGGCCTTAGAGATAACAGCAATCACACTTATGCAGCTTTCACCATCAACCATGCCCTGGACCAGCCGCTCTACATGTAGTATCTCATTTAATTCTCTCCAGTAAGGTAGCTAAGTGTGATCATGATCCCATTTTATGGCTGAGGAAACCAGGATTCGGGAAGCTCAAGTGGTTTACCCAAAGTCACAGAACTGGTGAGACATGGAGCTGCTCTGATCCGTGTACATTTCATCACTTTCTATCCTCTTAAATGATTCTCTCAAGCTATGAAATGTCTATAAGATCAGAAGAAATGGAAGGAGAAGCAGGAGGCTGAATAATCCTCAAAAGAAGAGAATTATCTCTTAGATGGATGAGAACTATCTGCATGTTTTTATACTTTTTAAACTCTAGAAGCATCTCACCAAGACTGTCATTAGAGTTTATTCTTTTTTTTTTTTTTTTTTTTTGAGACTGAGTCTGGCTCTGTCGCCCAGGCTGGAGTGCAGTGGCCGGATCTCAGCTCACTGCAAGCTCCGCCTCCCGGGTTTACGCCATTCTCCTGCCTCAGCCTCCCGAGTAGCTGGGACCACAGGCGCCCGCCACTTCGCCCGGCTAGTTTTTTTTGTATTTTTTAGTAGAGATGGGGTTTCACCGTGTTAGCCAGGATGGTCTCGATCTCCTGACCTCGTGATCCGCCCGTCTCGGCCTCCCAAAGTGCTGGGATTACAGGCTTGAGCCACCGCGCCCGGCCAGAGTTTATTCTTTATGGAACCTTCTAATTCATTAGATTTCAGTTCATTTTTGCTGACATAGACTTCACATCCCCAGTGTTTAAAACACCAGGTGAGGATCCAGAAGGGAGAATGCTGTGGACATAAAGATGAACGCTTTAAATACCAGTCTGTACAGAACTCCCAGATGGTGGGGAGCCAAGGCTATTCATATCCCACTGCTAGACAAAGAAATCCTAGTAGGGTCAACATAGTGCTCTGAGAGCACACCGCAGAAACAGGATGATTTCCAAAATACGTATCAGGGGAGCATCCTCACAGGGCAAAAGACAAAAAGTATGAGTAGGGGAGGAGCAAAGCAGGGTGTGTTGAAGAACGTGGATTTTGTCCTTAGCAAAATACTAGCAAACAAAATCCAGCAACACATCAAAAAGTTAATTCACCACAATCAAGTAGGCTTTATTCCTGGGATACAAGGATGGTTCAACATATGTGAATCAATAAATGTGATTCACTACATGAACAGAATTAAAAACAAAACCACATGATTATCTCAATAGACATAGAAGAAGCATTTGATAAAATCCAACATCCTTTCATGATGAAAACCCTCAACAAACTGTCAAAAGAACATATCTCAAAATAATAAGAGCCATCTAGGACAAACCCACAGCCAACATCATACTGAACAGGCAAAAGTTGAAAGCATTTCCCCTAAGAACTGGAACAAAACAAAGATGTTCAATCTCACCACTTCTATTCAACATAGTACTGGAAGTCCTACCCACAGCAATCAGGCAAGAGAAAGAAATAAAAGGCATCCAAATAAAAAAAGAGAAAGTCAAATTATCTCTGTTTACTGACAATATGATTCTATACCTAGAAAACCCTAAAGGTTCTGCCAAAAGACTCCTGACCTGATAAAGTACCTAAGCAAAGTTTCAGTATACAAAATCAATGTACAGTTAATTATCAGCTGCATTTCTATACACCAATAAGGTTCAAGCCAAGAACAAAATCAAGAATGCAATCCCATTTATAATAGCTGCAAAAAAAAAAAAAAAAAAAAAACAACCTAGGAATACACCTAACCAAGGAGATGAAAGATCTCAACAAGGACAACTACAAAACACTGCTGAAAGAAATCATAGATGACACAAACAAATGGAAAAGCATTCCACGCTCATGAGTTAAAATAATCAATATCTTTAAAATGTCCACATTGCCCAAAGCAATCTATAGTCAACACTATTCCTAACAAATTACCAATGTCATCTTTCACAGAATTAGAAAAACTATTCATAAATTCATATGGAAACAAAAAAGAGCTTAAATAGTCAAGGTAATCCTAAGCAAAAAGAATAAAGCTGGAGGCATCACACTATCTGACTTCAAACTATACTACAAGGCTACAGTAACCAAAACAACATGGTATTAGTACAAAAAGAGACACATAGACCAATGGAAAAGAATAGAGAGCCCAGAAATAAAGCTGCACACATGCAACTAACTGGTCTTCAACAAAGTCAACAAAAATAGACAATGAAGAAGGGGTACCCTATTCAATAAATGGTACTGGGAAAGCTGGTTAACAATATGCAGAAGAATGAAACTGGATCCCTACCTCTCACCATAAACAAATATTGACTCAAGATTGATTAAAGATTTAAATGTAAGACCTCAAACTACAAAAATCCTAGAAGAAAACCTAGGAAATACTCTCCTGGACTTTGGCGTAGATGAAACATGTATGACTAAGTCCTCAAAAGCAAATGGCACAAAAACAGAAATTGACCATTTGGACCTAATTAAACTAAATCACTTCTGCATGGAAAAAGAAACCATAAATAGAGTAAGCAGACAACCTACAGAATGGGAGAAAATATTTGCAAAGTACTAATCCGACAAAGGACCAATTCAAAACCTAGAAGGATCTTAACTCAACAAGAAAAAAACAAACAAACAAAAAAAACCCCTATTAAAAAGTGTGGGTGGCTGGGCATGGTGGCTCACACCTGTAATCCCAGCACTTTGGGAGGCCAAGGCGGGTGGATCATGAGGTCAGGAGTTCAAGACAAGCCTGGCCAACATGGTGAAACCCCATCTCTACTAAAAATACAAAAATTAGCCAGGCGTGGTGGTGGGCACCTGTAATCCCAGCTACTCGGGAGGCTGAGGTAGAGAATTGTTTGAACCCAGGAGGTGGAGGTTGCAGTGATATCGCACCACTGCACTCCAAGCTGGGCGACAGAGCGAGACTCCGTCTCAAAAAAAAAAAAAAAAAAAGTGGGCAAAGGACATTATCAGACACTTCTTGAAAGAAGACAAACCAGTGGCCAGAAACATGACAAAAAGCTCAGTATCACTAATCATCAGAGAAACGCAAATAAAAAACACACTGAGATACCATCTCACACCAGGCAGAATGGCTATGATTAAAAAGTAAAAAAATAACAGATGTTGGCAAGGTTGTGGAGAAAAGGGAATACTTATACTATTTTGGTTGAATGTAAATTAGTACCATTTGACTTAGCAATCTCACTGTATATCCCCAAAGGAAAGTAAACTCTTCTACCAAAAAGACACCAGCACTCATATGTTTATCACAGCACTATTCACAATAACAAAGACATGGAATCAGCCCAGGTGCCCATCAGCAGAGGACTGGATAAAGAAAACATGGTACATGTATACCATGGAATACTACGCAGCCATGAAAAAGAACAAAATGCTGTCCTTGTGCAACACAGATGCAGCTGAAGGCCATTATCCTAAGTGAATTAACACAGAAACAAAAAACCAAATACCACATGTTCTCACGTATAAGTGGGGCTAAACATTGTGTACTCAGTGACATAAAGATGGCAACAATAGACACTGGGGTGTCCAAACATAGGGGGGCAAGGGTTGAAAAACTACCTAATGGGTACTATGTTCACTATTTGGATGCCAGGACCATTAGAAGCTCAAATCCCAGCATCACACAGTATACCCATGTAACAAACCTGCACATGTACCCCTTGAATCTTAAAAAAAAGAGAGAGAGAGAGAGAGAGAGAGAGAGCATGGATTTTGGAGCCAGTTGTCTGAATTTGAATCCTGCCTTCAGTGGTTGCTAGCTCTGGGATCTTGAGCAAGTTTCTGTTCCTCTGTTTCCCTACCTATAAAATGGGATAATAATAATGGTAGCTTCCTAATTAGGGTCTTTTGAGATGAGATGAGTTATTATTTGTAAAGTCTTAGAATAGCAACCTGACACTGAGTGAGAGCCCTCTAAGTGACTGATAAACTATCAAGCACAAGTGTAGGATGAACAGGCAGAGAAAGGTGCAGAAAGGTGTTCCAGCCATGAGACCACAGCTCAAAGCTAGGAGGTTTGCATGGCAAATGGGGACTGTCCAGGAGGCTGCAGCACTGCATGCACACAAGATGGGGATTGAGGAAGATGTCTAGAATGGAGATGAGCTAAGCCATCGCAAAATGCAAATGATCCCATGTATGCAAAATAGCAAGTTTCCCAAGCAGGAACTCCTATCTGGAGCCAGAGACGGTAGCCAGGCACACCATGGATCTGGCTCCTACCACCAAATAAGTGGTAATAGATGGTAGGAGAGAGCTGAGTGTTTCTAAGAGTAAAAATCTGGAGAAAATAATTTTGACGTAAATTTTCACAACACACTCATAGAAGGAGAGGGAGGCTTTGCTCTGTTCTAGGCAGCCCGCACATGTCTGCAGCAGCCCTCGTAGAAAAAGTTGGCATGAAGACAGGGCACTGAATCAAGAACCCTAAATCACTACTCAGTGCTTGCTGTGCACCCCTCAATGAGTCACTTAAGATTTCCGGATCCCTAGCTTCTCCACCCTCACAATGTGGGCAAAAGCACCTTTGTCTGCTAGGAAATTGATGACATAAAACTCTTAGCAATAAAGAGGGTGCTGTGTACAAACTGGAAAATAATACCACATGTAAATATTCCCATAGCCGTTCCCACCACCACACAATTCCCACAGCTGTGATTAAAACCTTCTGAAAGCTCTGTACACATATCACTCTCCCTGCCCCTCTCCCAAGAGGGTATGGTTAATCCATTCTGAACTTCTCCATTGCCCTAGGACTGTTTAAACTTGTAAATGGTGGTTCTGTGATTTGAACCGGTGCAGGGTTGTAGGGTCTGGCACACCAAGGAGCCACAAACCCACAGAACAGATGGAGAACAGGTTCACCCAGTCCAAGACACCCTGCAGGATCATGAGAGGGGCAACTGAGACAGGTGGAATTTCATGCTCTGATCACAGGTGTGGCAAGGAATGGCTGCTTATTCTCATGTGGGAAACTTCCTTTTAAAAAATTGTGCAAATGGCCAGGCACAGTGGCTCACGCCTGTAATCCCAGCACTTTGGGAGGCCGGGGCAGGTAGATCACTTGAGGTCAGGAGTTCAAGACCAGCCTGGCCAACATGGTGAAACCCCTTCTCTACTAAAAATACAAAAATTAGCCGGGCGTGGTGGTGGGCACCTGTAATCCCAGCTACTCGGGAGGCTGAGGCAGGAGAATCACTTGAACCTGGGAGGCGCCCGGGTTCAACATACACAAACTTTGTTTTGTGCACAAAATTATGTAAAATATTGTATGGCCAGGTGCAGTGATTCACACCTGTAATCCCAGCACTTTGGGAGGCTGAGATGGGAGGATTGCTTGAGCCCAGGAGTTCAAGACTAGCCTGGGCAACATAGTGAGACCCCATCACTACAAAAAAATTTTAAAAATATTAGCCAGGTGAAGTGGCAGGCACCTATGGACCTAGCTACTCAGGAGGCTGAGGCGTGAGGATTGCCTGAATCTGGGAAGTCAAGGCTGCAGTGAGCCGTGATTGTGTCACTGCACTCCAGCCTGAGTGATAGGGTGAGACCCTGTCTCAAAATAAAGAAATAACTAAATACAATATTGTACAAAATTACCTGCAGGCTATGCGTATGAGGTGTATATGAAACATAGATAAATTTTGTATTTAGACTTGGGTCCCATACCCAAGGTATCTCATTATATATATGCAAATATTCTAAAAATCTTTTTAAAAATCTGAAATCTACAACACTTCTGATCCCGGACATCTCAAATAAGCTCAAATAAAGGATATTCAGCTGTATAATAATGGAATAGTGGGAACTCTGAGGGAGATATGAGCCCAACTCAAACTGGTTCAAGCACCATTGAGGAAATATATTGGCCCATGAAGCTACAAAGTCTAGAGGTAGACTTTAAGCATGGCTGGACCCAAGGACTCAGACAACCCCCTGAGAACCAGCCTCCCTTTAACTCTGTCCTTCCTTTTTCTTGGTGTTAGCTGCTCTCAAGTGGGCTCACTTTCCTGCATGCACAGGTCCTACCAGCCCCACATCCAGTAGAGAACCCCTTTGTTCCAACTGTTGTAACACAAAGTGCCTGTGTTGGTTTCCATTGGCTTGGCTTAGCTTGAATCCGTCACTATTTCCAGGTCTTAGAATGCTCCCACCAACCAGGCTGGGGTTCAGCTGCCATTTCATGGGGCTGGGTTGGAGATTAGCCCTTTCCTGCACCAGGAAAATAGGTGTTTCTCAAGTAAAATTGGGGTGCTATTCCTGGAAGGAAACAGACAGTTGTGAGACTGAGCAAAATATACAGTGTTTATTAAACATACTAACCATTCTCCTTTATTAAGAATCCCAAATAGGCCAGCAGCGGTGGCTCACACCTGTAATCCTAGCACTTTGGGAGACTGAGGTGGGTGGACCAGCCGAGGTCAGGAGTTCAAGACTAGCCTGGCCAACATGATGAAATCCCATCTTTACTAAAATATAAAAAGTAGCCAGGCATGATGGCAGGTGCCTGTAATCCCAGCTACTTGGGAGGCTGAGATGGGAGAATTGCTTGAACCCGGGAGATGGTAGTTGCAGTGAGCTGAGATTGCACCACTGCACCCTAGCCTAGGCAGCTGAGCAACACTCTGTCTCAAAAAGGAAAAAAAAAATCCCGAATAGATCTGGCACCATGCTTGTTACCTTGCAGTATCTCATATAAGAATTGTCAAATAACCTTAGCAAGATTAAATAGTTTGCCCACGGTCACAGAGCCAGTCGATGGCAGGAGTCGTGGGAGAATCCAAGTTGTTTAACTCCAGAGTCAATACTTGCAAGTGTTGTATGTTCCTGGATAGACCATGGTTTATTTGACCAGTCCCTATTGTTGGAACTGGTAAGATCGATGGGTTGAGGATCCTGATGGAGCTAGAGAATCTTTGACATTGAACACCAGAAGGAGTGAAAAAAGAGATGGTGATCAGGGAGACAGAGATGAATAAAATTAAGATTATAGAAGATGGTGCAGATATTGAGAATAATAAGACCTAGGGTATGACCATGGTGGTGGGTAGCCGAGACATAAGATCCTTGGAGGAGAGGAGATAAAGGAACTGAGAAGCAAGGGCACTGCAAAGTTTACCTATGTGGACATTGAAATAATCAGGAACTAGTTCAGGAGTAGTGATGGAGAGAGTGGAAGTGGGCCAGGAACTAGAATCTGTAGGACATAACAGGACTCAGGGGTCTGGTAAAGACTGGAACCAGAAGAGGTAATGGGTGGTACCATCTGTCACATGATCTTCAATGCTGGTGGCTGTCAATAGGGTGCCATGTCTTGATTAGAGCAAGAGGGTGAAGGAAACTAGAGAAACTAGAGAAAAGGTTTTGACATTATATAGGATTTTGCTGATATTGATCAATGGATTTTGGAAGACACACTGGCAAATGAGAATGTGGGAGATGAGGCAAAATCAAGGAATTATGGAGCTTGGGAGTTGGGACCTTCTTGTAGGAGCTGTCAGAAAGACAGGGATAAAGAGCATGGCCTGATGATCCCAAGACAGAGAGCAGAGTTGAGGCTGTGAGTTTTGCCAGGGAAGGAGAGAATGCGTGTTCTGGGTCTCCTTTTCACACCTTCCAATGAAGGTGTCTGATTATTCTTGCTTATGGGTTACTCAGTCAGTCCCCATTCCAGTTTTCTCCCCCAAAATAATTTCTCTGGGCCTCACACATCTCCACTTTGGCAAGGCTGCAGGAGAATATCTTGACCAAAAATAAAACACTAGAATCAAGCTCTGGTCAGCACAGGAAATGTAATCTGTCACAGGAGCAGAGTAAAAAAATGAAAATCAAGATATAATAAAACTAGGAAATATGAGAGTTTGTTCAGATATGAAATATAGAAAGTCTGGTTTTTTACCCTTAAGGATTTTTTTAATAGAGGTATAATTCACATGCCATCAACGTCACCCTTTGAAAGTGTATAATTCAGTAAGTGTTAGTATATTTACAAGGTTGTGCAATCATCACCACTATCCAATTGCAGAACATTTTCATACCCAAAAAGAAACTACATACCCATTATCAGTCACTCCCCATCCTCTTCCATTTAGCCCTTAGTAGCTACTAATCTATATTCTGCCTCTATGAATTTGCCTATTCTGGACATTTTAGTGAAAGGCAAAAGATCTATTCATTCTGAAGGGAAACCAGAGACGGGCATTTTGTAAAAATGGAATCACACAATATGTAGTCCCTCGTGACCAGTTTCTTTCACTTAGCATAATGTTTTTAAGGTTCATCCATGTTGTAGCATTTATCAAAACTTCATTCCCTTTTATGGCCAAATAATATTTCATGATATGGATACACCATATTTTATTTATCTACTCATCAGTTGATGGACGTTTTAGTCGCTTTACTTTTTACGTATTATGAATTGAGGTGCCATGAATATTTGTGTGCAAGTTTCTGTGTGGCCCTGTTTTCAATTCTCTTGGGCATATATCCACTCTTAAGAAGTTTGTGTCTAGTTGAGGAAGAAGGATTCTGAGGAACTAAACTGAAGCCTCAAAATAATATGATATCGTCCCATCAGAAAGTATATCCAAAGTAATGTCTGTCCATTATCATGGAAGTACAACGTTCCAGGCCCTTCATAGAAAGAAAATCTTACCTTGAGCTGATCACTTGTCCGCAGAGTCCAGGGGAGGATGAGAGAGTTCTTTGTTTTCCCACTGAACTGCATTTCTCACCATGCGAAGTTCCACCTTGGACAGGCCTCCAGGAGCCCATCTGGGAGGTCTTAATACTCTTCTTCATTCCCCGCATAGATCTGCCTTGCAGTCAACCATAAACGTTTATTTAGGTGCTGGAGATCCAGCAGAGAACAAAATAAACATAGTTTCTTCACTTGGGGAGCTTACAGTCTAACTAAGAAGAGAGAGAGATTAACCAAATGCTTAGAGGTAACTAAGCCTCCTGGGATAGCGCTTGGAACAAAAAGGAGAATTGAACAAACAAGCCTGGCATGGGTGTGGAAATCAGGGCCAGAGTGTCCAGGGTGATGTGAAGGACTTGCTCCGGACGCCTTGTTTCTGCTTGTCTCCCTGAATTGATTGCCTTTATTTTCACAGGGTAGAACATGGGCAGCTCTGAATTCTCAACATTCAGTTCCAGAGTTAAAACAGAAAGGAACTCTTCTCACACATCCCCATTTAGAAAGTCTCAGGAAAGGGTCTGCTTGGACCATGTCCTGCGGAAGGAAATGAAGTATTCTTTTTGTTTGTTTGTTTGTTTTTGAGATGGAGTCCCGCTCTGTCTCCAGGCTGGAGTGCAGAGGCACGTCTTGGCTCACTGTAACCTCCGCCTCCCAGCCTCAAGCGATTCTCCTGCCTTAGCCTCCCAAGGTACCCGCCACCGCACCCAGCTAATTTTTGTGTGTTTTTCTTTTTTTAGACAGAGTCTCACTCTCTCACCCAGGCTGGAGTGCAGTGGTGCAGTCTCGGCTCACTGCAAGCTCCAACTCCCGGGTTCACGCCATTCTCCTGCCTCAGCCTCCCCAGTAGCCAGGACTACAGGCGCCCGCCACCATGCCTGGCTAATTTTTTTGTATTTTTTAGTAGAGACGGGGTTTCACCATGTTGGCCAGGCTGGTCTTGAACTCCAGACCTCAGGTGATCTGCCTGCCTCGGCCTCCCAAAGTGTTGGGATTACAGGCATAAGCCACCGTGCCCAGCCAGAAATGAAGTATACTAACTGGTCAACTATGTTGTTAGAAGTGCGGGATTCTAGAAGAAGAGGAGGAATAAGCAGACAAAAACAGTAAATGCCCAACACATGGCCAATCCTAATTTCCTTGGTTAGGATTGGGAAGGAATGCATGACCAGAAAAAATGTCGATTCTGAGAGAGATTAAGACAGGAGAAATGAGCCAGGCTAGATTATGTAGAGCTTCTTATGCCATAAAAGAAACCGGGACTCCATTTCATTGCCCTTGATAAGCCATTGAAAAGTTTTTAAGCAGAGGAGAGATATGCATTTTACAGTCACCAGCTCTGAAGGCAGGAAGAGGGGTTAGGGGGATTTTGAAATTATCTATGTGAGAGATGATGGGGGTCTGAACCAAGGAAGTGGAAATAGTGAAGAGAAGATAGATTTAAAATATGTTAAGGGGTACATGCTTAAAGAGCTCACAGATGCGATGGATGAGGGAGAAGGAGAGGGAGAGTCAGGCATACACGTGTTCCCACTTGGTAGGTATTAAAGTTCACCTATAATGAAATTTAGGCTCAAGGCAATTCAAAATTATGCCAGAAAAAGCAGGGTGCTGCAAATACAAAGCAAAGTAAGGCATGATCCTTGCCCTCAAGGAGCTCCCTAAATGTTAGGAAGCTAAGAAAAGTATATGAGAAATGTATAGTGTAAAGTCAACTAAGTCAAATGAAATAAGCAAAATTGGAAGGAAACAATGCTCCTACTGGTTGACCAATGAGGCTGGGCATTATACAAGAAAACAGTTGAGATAGGTTTTCAAGAATGAGAAGGATTCTTACAGGTAGAGAGTTGGTAGGGGATATTCCAGACAGAGAAAATAGCATGAGCAAAGTTATGGTAATGGGGAAGCACATGACATATTTGAAAAGCATGCAGTGACTCACTTGACTGGATGTTAGGAAATTGAGAAAGACAAACCAATGAGATGTGGATACAGGGAGGGGTGAAGGGTCTTTTTTTGCAATCTTCCTCACATGGCTAAGCTATTAGTGGAAAGAAGAGTTTAAGTAAAGACTATTCAAGGGAAAGATAAGTTTTGTTTGGAACGTATTGCATTTGAGGCAACTGTAGGACAACCCAGCGGAGATTCCCAGTGGGCAGTTACAAATTCTCACGCATATTTATTATGAAATTTAAGGACCAAATATATTGTATGGGTGTTTGGTACATATATATATATATGCGCATGCACTTATTTACTTGATGCATTAAAAATAACTTGAGTGGCATATACAAATATGTACAACAGAATTTTAAACACAGAGAACCTAGAGAAAGGAAAAATGAAGGAGAATTGAATTAAATTTAATCCGTAATGTTAACACATAATCTTCATTCCATAGGTCCTATAAAATGCTAGAGGTGGGTAGCAAATTTGGCTTTGGGTTTCCTAGTAGCCAAGGCAAACAGGGAATCATGATCAGTTGTGAGATTTCTAATGGATGAGAAATACATTTTAGGAAGTCTTCCAGATGAGGCAAGAGATGAGGATGCTGGTATGTATGAGATGGCTCCGAAAGAGATGCCTGATTCCACATTCAAGAGCACATGCCCTCTTGAGCTTAGGGGCAGGAATGTGATTTGTTCTGTCCAGCGAAAAGTCTTATTTCCAAATGAAGGATTAAAGAGCCAGTGTGCAATTCTTCATTCACCCTTCCTCCTGCCACATTGCCTAAGACTGCCAAAAAGAAGGGAATATAGAGAAATGAGGGAAGAAAAGAGGAAGGAGAACAGATGGTTTGGCAACATCTGATTTATGGCAGAAAGAGAAGCTGACAAAAAAAAAAAAAAAAAGAACAGGCCCGGGTGCGATGACTCACGCCTGTAATCCTAGCACTTTGGGAGGCTAAGGCAGGTGGATCACAAGGTCAGGAGTTCGAGACCAGCCTGACCAACATAGTGAAACCCTGTCTCTACTAAAAATACAAAAATTAGCCAGGCAAGGCAGTGGGCACCCATAATCCCAATTACTTAGGAGGCTAAGGCAGGAGAATTGCTTGAACCTGGGAGGTGGAGGATGCAGCCATTGCACTCCAGCCTGGACAACAATCTGTCTCCAAAAAAAAAAAAAAAAAAAAAAAGAAGGAGAAGGAGGAGAAGAGGGAGAGGGAGAGGGAGAAGCGGAGGGAGAAGAAGGAGAAGGAGAAGGAGGAGAAGGAACAGTTATATACTCAGAAGGGAGAATGTGGGACACAGTATCCCAAGAACTAAGACAGACAATTTTCCCAGAGGGAGAACCTTAGTAAGAGTTGAGTCCAGTTCCTAATGGCACGGAGAGCTATGCTCTTAATTGATAGATTATGCTTCCTTAGGAGAAAAAGGAAACTACAGGCTCCACCACTTTCTAGCTGTATAACCTAGGGCAAAATTAACTTACAGTTGACTCATCTGTAAGATGAGGATATAATAGTACCCTCTCATGCAATGTTGTAAGTATAATAATATATTGCCCACAATGTACAAGGGTATACAGTTCTGTGCTTTGAAGACCAAAATGTACAAATGTGACTTTTGCTTTTTTTTTTTTTTTTTACCCTTTGAACCCTAAGGTGTCAGCAATAGGCATATTGCAGAGAAGAGAAATAAAGGCTTAGGCATCCATTCCCAGAAACCGCACATCTCCAGACTCTGCAGTCCGCAAAAGTTCTGAAATCCAGGCCTCGGGCAATACTTTCCCTTGCCTTCTTAAGGGAGATGGAATGAGATCATGGTGCTTGCCCAGATCCACTCCTGCAAGTGCCCAAGAACAGTCTCTTGGTAAGAAAGGAAAATAATCTTATTCCTCGATGCCTTGGATACCAGTTTGAGCAAAAGCCCTGTTTTATAAAACAAAGGCAGTGATTGGGCAAAAACGATTTCTTAAATTGGGTGCTTAATTACAAGAAACACTACCACCTATACACCAAGCATTGTGCTGGGGGCTCACATGCATCTCTTTTGTTTGAGGCTGTGCTTTGAAAGTCATCTGATACCCAGGTGTGGTTCCAACTTTCCTAATGTCTGTCATGCTGCCTGGCTTCTTTCAGTGACTGCCAGCTCACTTCATCTGACCTCGCTCTACTTAGATCCCCACTTAGGTAATGGCTTTGGAAACTGGTAAATTTCTGGAACTTGTTTTCGAGAACACTTTGTATTAGTTTAGTCTCAGGTCGGAAGATGTCTGAAAGATCATTTAGATCTATGACATTTTCAGGGCTGGCCAAAGTGGTCTTCCTGACTGTATTAAATATTTCGAATGACAAAGATATTTCACTCTCTGTCAAAGGAGAGTTTCAAGCAGTGACCCCACTCAGGCCATGTGCATTTCCACATTCAGGCTTTGCCATGGAAGTTCCTTCTTCTCAAAACCTTACCTTTTCTATCCTTCCATACACAGTCTAGTCATCCTTCATCCCTACCTATAGTGGTTTTCTTCCCCCTCAGTACAATTTTATTATGCTCAATGTCTATACAACAGGGTTAATTGAACATCTACTACATGCTAGACGCTGTTTTAGTCTTTAGTTAGAAAGACAAATGTGACAGTTCTGCTCTCAGAGTTAAGAGCACAGTGTTGGAGTTAAACTGAGACAAGATTGAACCTGTTTACAAGATGTGTGACCTTGTATCAATTATTGGCCACTCTGAGTCCCAATTCTTTATTTGTAAAGTGGGCCATTTATTTGTACCTCAAAGGGTTGATGTGATGTTTAGGTCAGGTAATGAGTATAAAGTTCTCATAGGAGCATCTGATGCAAGGTAGGCACTTTGTAAATGGTGGTTGATAGGTGTTAGGACATTTGAATGCACTGTTGCTTTTGCTTGGAATTTTCCTGACTGCCTAGTTAACTCACATGCATTTTAGATCCTGGTTTAAGCACCACTTGCTCAGAGAAGTCCCCATCCCAGACTTCAGGGCAACCCGCTGAAATTAGAGTATTGCCTAATTTCTTAGTAGTGCTGCTTACCTTCATGATAGCACCACCAGAACTGTGATGTCACCATCATTCATGTGATTTTTAATTTATGTCTGTCTTATACCCACTTCCCACTGCCCCATTCCAATCAGCTTTCTCAGGACAAAGATTGGGTCTATTTTTACAGATGGTTCTATCCCTTGGATCTCAAACAGTTTCTAAAACAAAGTAGGCACCAAGTAAGTATTTAAATTAATAAAGAAATAAATGAACAAATACATAACTTGTCATATTAAACATATTCTAATGACACAAAATTAAAACTTTTAGCCTCCAAGAAACCAATTAGTATAATAGTTACTAAGTGGCTGGCATGGGATCTGAATGGGAAATAACTTTGTCCTGACGTTCTGAGCAAGAAAGTTTGAAGAAATGTGGAAGGGCAGAAGAGTCTTACAGCTCACTAAAGTAGCAGCTTTAAGATAATAATGACTAATATTCATGTAGCACTTACATTATGCCAGGCTGACTTTATAGATAAAGATTTTATGCATGTTAACACATTTAATGTTTCCACAACACAACGAGGTTGGAACTATGCAGAGGGGTTAAATGATTTGCCCTAGGTTAGTGTGATGGGGTCATGTTCACTTTGGCATCTCATTACTAGTATTTGGATCTTCTTCTTCATGACCTTCTGGATTCTGGATAGTTGAATACCTTAGCTCACCCCCTGGATCCCAAACCAGCATGTCTCTAGCAATTAGTAAATACAGACTTTACCTCTTACTTTCCTCCATGTAGTTTGATTACCAATGCCCACGAAGGCATTTGCACTCAAGCAGGTAACCTTGGAATATTTCTATTTATTTTATTGCTACTCACATCCTAATGGGGAAGATGCAAATACCCTCCTTTCACTCAAAGATTCTTTTCTAACTTGAACAGATTTGTCTCAATTGTTTACTTGCCATTCTTTGTAGAGGCTCATGAAATCATCTGGTGTCTCAAGGTCATTTAAGGTAATTCCCCCACTGAATTCAATAATCTACTGAATAACATTCAAGTAGAGTGGCTTTCCAGCCTCTATTTGAACACTGCCAGTGATGGATAATTCATCAACCTCAAGATAGTACATTCCATTATTTCCTGTTGGAAAGATCTTTCTTTACCAGAGCTGAAACTTAACTCCCTATAATTTTTCCTCATTGGCAGTGGTGTAACAAGCGGTGGAGGGGCAGTGGGAGCTGTCTGTTCCAGCAGGAGGGAACATTTTATCACTAAAGTTTTTCAGAATTTCCAGTATGCAATGCTAATAAAAGAACATAGACTTTTTGTGAGTTTTATCACTGTTTTCAAATTCTCCACTGACAATACGCTCTCATTGCCTGTGCTGGGGAGGAACTCTCCCAGCAGGACTCAGTTGTCCTAATCCTTCTTTTGGGGCCACACAGTATAAGTCCTTCCTCACGATAGCTCTTTCTGTGTTGAAAGCAGCCCATGTGGCCCACCTCTAAAGCTTTCTTTTATCTAGTTTTTCCTGATATGCCCTTATCATCCTGATTATCCTTCCCTGAAGAAATGTGTTTCAACTGACAACGTCTGTATCACTTAAAATGCTTTCAAGTTGCCTATCACAGGAAATTTACTCAAAATGGCTTAACCAGTAAAAGACGTTTATTGATGTTGGTTGGCTTCAAGTAAGGCCTTTGATCCAGAAGTTCATGATGGTATTAGGGATGTGTTCCCATTTCTCTGTAATTTTCTCAGCCTTTTTCTTGGCTTCCTCTTCAGATGACTTTCCTTTGGGTAGCAAGATGGCAGTCAGAGCTTTTTGGTCTTCTTGTTTCTCATTCTGCTCTGAGGAGGAGAGGATATTTCTTCTTTAACCAATGAACAAAACAATCCTGGGCTTCTCCCTGATTGGTATCTCTTAGGTCACATGCCCAAATTGTCCACTCTCTCCTACTGCATGACCACAGCCAAGGGGTAGAAGGGACATCGGGAGGTGGATTCATTTGCTAGCACTGCTGAAATGAGGTACCACAGAATGGGTGGTTTAAAGACCAGATATTTGTTTTCTCCCAGTTTTGGAGGCCAAAAATCCAAGATCAAGGTGTCAGCAGGATTGGTTCCTCCTGAGGGCTAAGAGGAAAGGATCTGTTCCAGTCCTTCCTGCTTGGCTTACCAATGGCCATCTCCATCTTCTACCTTGTCTCTTCACATCATCCTCCCTCTGTGTGTGTCTCTTCCTCTCATATGGCTTTATTTTATAAGGATATCAGCCACAGTGGATCAAGGGCCAACCCTTTTCCACCATGACCCCGTCTTAACTTATCACATTTGCAACAACCCTGTTTCCAAATAAAGGCACATTCTGAGCTACTGGGGGTTAGGACTCCAACACATCTTTTTCATGGAGGACACAATTCAACCCATAACAGAAGGTAACCATGATGTTTGTTAAATAGTCCATCTTAAAACTAGGGACCTAGAACTGAGAACAATCTGCAGGTGTGGCTTCACTTGTATAGAGAAGTGTAGAGTGGACTTAGTCTCTGACTATGGAGGAATCAATATCCTTGACTTGTCACCTAGTTAGCGACCCATCTGCAGACAAGATTATGCCAATGCCACATGATAGCATTGAGAGAGCCCTGTAACGTTTTCAGCAACAGCTTGACGTAATGGCAGAAACTTACATCATGATTGCATCAATGAAGCACCGTATTGGAATCACTGAGGCAGTCAGCAAAGGGGGGAGACTCAGCATTAACGTCACTACATCCTGCACCTGAGACCTGCATGTAGTTAGTCTTGATCTTTTAGGGTAAGATCTGACAAATTTTTTCCTGCCATGGAGGTCATTCATTCATTCACAGATTCATTTAACACACATTTCCAAGTACTTGTTCTATTCAGTATTCTATGCTACATGATAGCAGTGTCACTTATTTACACACTTTCAATGCCTTCACACCTCCATATCTTTCCAGATCCCAACCCTGCCACTGTAATGCACTCTTCCTTCATCCGTCAAGGCCAAGATCAAATGTTTTTGCTAAGTCTTCCTGGGTCTTTCAGCTGGTTGAAACGACCTCTTCATTTTCCCATGGGGCTTTGTACTAATGATACAGCTCAGTTTTAGGACTTACCACATCCTAATGCAACCATTTACTTGAAAGAATGACTCTTTCCCATTGCTTCTTGACTGGAGTTTCTTCTAGTTTATGGATTTTTTTTTTTTTTTCAAGACGGAGTTTCACCATTCCCTAGGCTAGCGTGCAGCGGAGCAATCTTGCCTCACTGCAACCTCCGCCTCCTGGGTTCAAGTGATTCTCCTGCCTCAGCCTCCTGAGTAGCTGGGATTACAGGCACCACCCACCACCATACGTGGCTAATTTTTGTATTTTTAGTAGAGACAGGGTTTCACCATGTTGGCCAGGCTAGTCTCGAACTCCTGACCTCAGGTGCTCTGCCTGCCTCGGCCTCCCAAAGTGCTGGGATTACAGGTGTGAGCCACCGCACCTGGCTCTAGTTTATGGATTTTATGGGGTTTTTTTCTTTTTAAATCATGGTAGGGTCTAGCACAGAGCCTGACAGTGGTAGATATTGGTGAAGATTTGTTAAGAGAATGGACATACTGCCCTCATGGAGCTCACAGTCTCAAGGAGGAGAGAAAGGAGAATTGGACAATTGCAATAGAGTATGATAAGTGTTGTGATGGGGAAATACAGAATTCTGGGAGAAGAACAGCGAATCCAGACATAGAGGGTCAGAGAAGGCTTCTCAGAAGAGGTGACTCCTGATATATAAATGCCCCGTCTCCTGTGTTCAAGAAAGTTTGTAGGAGGCCATTGATTTGGACTGAGCTCCTACACTAGGCCCAACAGACCAAACCAAAATGAAGTCACATACACTAAAGTTCCATGTCACCCAACTGAAACTAAGCTGTTTATCCGACCTTATGAAAAATCAGGAGAGAAAGAGAATAGCCAAATCCCCAAACAGGCCAGTTTTAGCTACCATCGTAAGGAAGTCTTCTCTGCTTTAACCCTATAAGAAAATTAACTTTGAAATGACCAATTTGCTTTTTGTTCCTGGTTGCTGCCTTCTTTAGCCCTTTTCTGCCTATATAACCTACCTCCTCTGCTTAGCTCATCAGAGTGCCTTTTCTAAATTTGTAGAAGAGACGCTGTCCTGATTCATGAGTTGCAAATAAAAGCCAATTAGATCATTTAACTAAATGTGTGTAATTTTGTCTTTTGACACCTGTAATGTACTGTCTGACGGTGTCAAGTGCTGGAGAGGATGGGGATCAACTCCATCCGTTACACATTGCTGGTGGGAGTGTGAACTGGTACAACCACTAAGAAAAATCACCTGTTATTATCTTGTAAAACTGAATGTCCGGCCAGGTGCAGTGGCTCATGCCTGTAATCCCAGCACTTTGGGAGGCCAAGGTGGGCGGATCACAAGGTCAGGAGATCGAGACCATCCTGGCTAACACGGTGAAACCTCGTCCCTACTAAAAATACAAAAAATTAGCTGGGCATGGTGGCGGGTATCTGTAGTCCCAGCTACTCGGGAGGCTGAGGCAGGAGAATGGCGTAAACCTGGCAGGCGGAGCTTGAAGTGAGCAGAGATCGTGCCACTGCATTCCAGCCTGGGTAACAGCGAGACTCTGTCTCAAAAAATAAATAAATAAAAAATAATTGAATGTCCACATATTCTACCACTCTGACTCCTGGGGCTTATGCCAAGGACGAATCACTCATTCATTCATCCATTTAACAAACACATATTTCGCTTCTACCGCATGCCAGGCCCCGTGACAGGGGCTGGGGACAGAGAGATGAGTAAGACACAGCCCCTGCATCCAGAGGCTCCTAGTCTAGTAGGAAAGGCAAACCAGTAAACTCTGTGGTGGGGCAGACAGTGTCGCAAGGGCCGATCTGTGCAGAGGTGATGGAGAGGAAGTGGTGAATTGTGCTGTGGTCACAGGCCTGCGTCTCTAGTGGGGAGTGTGTGTGAGCACTGACTTTGGAGTTGATGGAGAGGTGGTAATACGGGCTCCATTGCTTGGGGACAGGGTGAACTTGAGCAAGTTGCTCAGTTGCTTTGGGCCTCAATTTCCTCATTTATAAAGGAGACACAGATCAAGGTAGACATGTGCTGTGTAGAAAACCAGACAGAGCTGTGCGCATGCTCATTATTATTCCCATGCTGAGCATCTGGGGCTCCAACAGGTAGTGATCTTGCAGCTCCAGGGACTAAAAGCAGGACAAGGGCGGGAGCCCAGCCAGGGCTGGAGGGTAAAAGCAGCAAGGGCTGATCAGAAAATTATAAACCCAAGAATTGGGGCAGTAAACAAAGTGTAGATCTGACCCAGGACCGTTTTATACTGATGATCACACCAGACAACAGTCAGTGAGCACTAGGTCCTGTCCGAAGCACTTTGTATAAATTAATTCACTAACCTCATGACGGCTCTAAGAGGTAGAGCACTTATTATCCCCATCAGGCGGATAAGGAAACTGAAGTACAGAAAGACCAAGCCCTTTGCCAAGGAGGTCACACAACTGTAAGAGTTAAGAGCAAGGATTCAAACCCAGATTGTCTGACTCAAAAGCCTGGGCCCTTGGACACTCTGCTCTGTGATGCATCAGGAGAGTAAGCCCAGGGTGAAGACGCCATGGGGCAGGTGGGTGGCATGGAGCATGAGGTCCTGAGATTTCACCTGATGCCAAGGAGCAAGTGAGGCTGGGCGTCTGATAAGTGAAAGAAGAAAACTACCAGCAGAGAGAAAGAAACATAAGGAACAGAGCAAGGCATTGGAGCTCAGCTTCACCATCGTCAGTATTCCCAAGGTTAAGTCAACTTGGAAGAGCACTTGCCAGGCTCGACATCACAAATAATTCCCAATAGGTGGCAGGCCCCAGGCTAAGCACTTTGTTTGTATTCCCTTGTTTACCTTGCACAACAATTCTGTGAAAAGCGTGTCCCCACTTTATAGTTGAGACAACTTGGTAGTAAGATTAAATAATTTACCCTTGGTTGCAGAGGTAGAAACAGCTGCAAAGGAACGTAGCTTTGTCTGATGCCACCTGTCCCAGATCCCCTTTGCTCCCTTTTACGATCTCTGAGCACCCATCTTTAGCTTCTACCTTTTTGTGCTAATGGCCAAGACTTTCTTCCAAGACCTGCCCTTGAGCAACTGGAGCTGCTGTGCCCACTCAGAGCAGGAAGTGTTTGAGAGCTTAGAGCCCGAGGCAGCCCTGAGCCCGTGGGAGCGTGAGAGCCCTGCTTCTCCTGGTGAAGGCACAGCTTCTGCTGCAGAGCTCCCCTGCAGGGTCAGGCTGCTGCTGGGACATTGCAGGAATCACTCATCAGCCAAAGGACGAAGAGTCCTTTTTATGGTTCCAGGTCAGCCTGCTCCTTTGTTTAGCCTCTTCCTCTTCCCTGTCCCATGTCTCCCACTCCTATCTTGGGCTTTCCTGGGAGCACCTCCTTAGTGAGTGATTCATCTGTCCTTTTCACTGTGTTCGCTTTGGGGATTCCAACACGGGATACTCCTTGGCCTCTTAACCACCATTCTGTGCCCCATCTTTTTGTTCACAGCCTCATGTTCTGTGAGCTGCTCCACACTCCCACAGGGAGCAGAGGCCAGTTTCCACCCCCAACCCTCTCCCACTGCCCGGATGCTCCGCTGGACTTCCCTTCTACAAATTCCTGGGGCCATGCTCCCAGCCAGAGCCCAACATCTGAGGCTCGTGCCAACCTCCAAGCAGGGCACAGGCTGAACAGGCGTGGGCCAGACTTTGTTGTTCCCAGACATGAGCAAGCCCAGACACAGCCTACCTCCCAGGGTGTGGGACAGTGGGTTGTGGAGTCAGAGGCGGTTTTCAGGGCCCTGTTGAGACTTGTGGGTGATGTTGAGCCAGATGTGTGAGGGATCAGCCCTGGTGTGTCTGGGGCGAGAGAACCAGACAGACCACTCTTCAGGGAAGCAGGCCAAACCAATAAATAAAGGCTCTGCACAAAAGAATAGGTCTTGGACTAACAAGTTTCCTGAGAAATGAGTAATATGGAGTGAGACACAGCCACCTAAGATGTACTGAGTCCAATTTCTCCCATCGTTTGGCTGCAGTTCACTGGAGAAAGATGCTAAACCCAGTGATCCCTTTTAGATGCTGACTCAATGATTCCCTTATCTGGGTCTACATGGACTCAAGACTCAGGATTCATTGTTTGCCACCTCCACTCTTTTTTTTTTTTTAACTTTTATTTTAGGTTCAGGGGTATATGTGAAGGTTTGTTACATAGGTAAACTCATTTCATGAGGGTTGATTGTACGGATTATTTCATCACCCAGATAGTAAACCCAGTAGCCCATAGTTATCTTTTCTGCTCCTCTCCCTTCTCCCACCCTCCACCTCAAGTAGACCCCAGTGTCTATTGTTTCCTTCTTTGCATTCATAAATTCTCAACATTTATCTCCCGCTTCTAAGTGAGAACATGTGGTATTTGGTTTTCTGTTCCTGCATTAGTTTGCTAAGGATAACAGCCTCCAGCTCCATCCATGTTCCCACAAAAGACATGATCTCATTCTTTTTATGGCTGCATAGTATTCCATGGTGTATATGTACCACATTTTCTTTATCCAATCTGTAATTGATGGGCAGTTAGATTGATTCCATATCTTTGCTATTGTGAACAATGCTGCAATGAACATTTGTGTGCATGTCTTTATGGTAGAATGATTTCTATTCCTCTGGGTATAGACCCAGTAATAGGATTGCTAAGTCAAATGGTAGTTCTTCTTTTAGCTCTTTGAGAAATTTCCATACTGTTTTTCACAATGGATCAACTAATTTGCACTCCTATCAACAGTGTAAAAGTGTTCCCTCTTCTCCGCAACGGAAAAATAACAGATTGCCAGCATCTGTTATTTTTTCTTTTTAATCATAGCCATTCTGACTGGGATGAGATGGTATCTCCTTGTGGTTTGATTTGCACTTCTCTAATGACCAGTGATATTGAGATTTTTTTCATATGCTTCTTGGCTGTGTGTATGTCTTCTTTTGAAAAGTGTTTGTTCATGTCTTTTGCCCAGTATTTAAGGGGATTGTTTTTCTCTCGAAAATTTAAGTTCCTTATAGATGCTGGATGTTAGACCTTTGTCAGATGCACAGTTTGCAAAACTTTTCTCTCATTCTGTAGGTTGTCTGTTTACATCAACCTGACCTTCTTACAACACAAAAAGGAAGGGGAGGGGAGGGGCAATTTGACCTGAGATCTAAAGAGTGGTCAGAATCCATCTCCGTGAGCTTCAGTCTCCTCCTCTATGAAGTGGGCCTCTCTCTCTGTCCCTCAGCTTTTTGCCACCCTCCAAAGCTTCTCTCCATTTCCATTCATCTTTTCCTCTTGCACCTCCTTCATCTTTCCCAAGTCCCCTTCCCCCATCTCAAAGCGTGAGGAGTCCTTTTGACTGTCCAATCTCAACTCACACACTCATTTTGCCTGGTCACTTCCTAGTCAACTTCGAAGGCTCAACTCAGGCCACATCTTCCCTGGGAAGCCTTTTTGATCTTTTCCCCACTGCTTTGTTAGGTTGGCACCCTTCTCTCTGCCCTCCTTCATCACCTCAAATTTCTTTGTAGTTGCATTACAGGTTGAGCATCTCTGATCTGAAAATCTGAAATCTGAAATGCCCCAAAATCGAAGACTTTCTGAGCGCCAACATGATGCCATAAGGGAAAAATTCCACACCTGACCTCATGGGACGAGCTGTAGGCAAAAGGCAGTCAAAACTTTGTTTCATGCACGAAATTATAAAAATGTTGTGTAAAATTACCTACAGACTATGTGTACAAGATATACATGAAACACAAGTAAACATCATGTTTAAAGTTAGGTCCCTTCCCCAAGATATCTCATTATGTATATGCAAATATTCAAAAATTTTAAATTATTCAAAATCTGAAACACCTCTGGTCCCAAGTATTTCAGGTAAGGGGTACTTGGCCTGTATTGGTTTGTGTGTGGATCACTGTGACTAGATTAGACCTTGCACACCATGGTCATGGCATTGCATCTCTGAAACTCCAGGACCTACCACAGTATCTTGGACATGTGAGCACTCACTAAATATTTGTTGAACATCCACCTTGGAGGGGTGTTTGAAGATTAAACAAGATAATAGATGTGAACACAAACTGTAAATTGCTATTACATTTATTACTATTTTCCACATATATTTTTATGTTATACAAACGAACATTATCATATGTATTAACATTATAATAGTAATATGTGCCATAGTCTGGGCAGAGAGATTTGTTCAAAGTTAAATGTTGAGATAATGATCAGAAATATACACCTCTCTATATAACTGTTTATTCATCTCTAAATTCATATCATGAATGAACTTATTAAAACTCCTAGGTCAAAGATGACAGTTCTGTAAATTATTTGTCCAGTAAGGTGGAGGGGTGCTGACCTAGGGAATGAATATCACCATCTCTGCCTTGCACGTGTTGAGAGCTTTGGACCATTGATTCTTACATTTGCCATAATAAATTAATCTAAGAAATCAGCCAATGGAAGGAAACAAATACCATAGGCCCTTCCCTTTATGTTATTCTCTTTTCTCAGGACAGGCAGCGTCAACAGGCTAAACCTGCGTGCTCCCTGCTGGGAGGGTGGGGTGCCTGAGGGGGGGGTCATGAGAGTGGGGGCAGCTGCTGATCATGAGGGCAGTCCAAGCTCACTGTCACACCCCTGTCAAAAGTCAGCCTGCCAGGTAAAGCTGCCACTTCTCCTGGTGTGAAATTCTGTCTGGTAAGTAAGTGTCTCCTTCCTTATCATAATAAACACTCAAGGCCAGCCAGATCCAGCGCACAGTGATGCTTGGCACGTCGCTCACCTCCTCAGCCAGGACAGGCCTGCTGCCCTTCAGACACATCAGATCACCCTTACTCTGTCCAGAAGGGCTGCTAGAAACACATCCCCTCCTTCTGTCATTTTCTTCCCTCTCTCCCTCCCTCTTTCCTTTCCTTCCTTCCATTTTTCCTTCCTTCCTTCCTGCTTTCTTGCCTTCTTTTTTATTTCTTAATAAAACCTAACTTTATTTAATATTTTGAATAGGTAATACGTTCTCAAGGTTGCAAGAAATAATTATGAAAAGACAAAGTGGAAAGTCTCCCTCTTTGGATTGTCACTTAGAAACCCCGGTGCCCACTGTGTATCCTTGCAGAGATTTTTCAAAACTATGCCTACGAACATATTTACATACGGTAGGATTATACATCTCTGACTCCTGTAGTCCTTTTGAAACAAAGGTAAATATTTGTATAGTGATACATAGTGTTCTGCTTCTTAATTTTCTCAGTAAATGATATATCTTAGAGATGTTTCTGTAAGAGACTATGAAGAGCTTTCGCTATCATTTTTTATAACTGTATAGTTTTCTTTTTGAGACAGTCTCACTCTGTCACTCAGGCTAGAGTGCAGTGGTGTGATCTCCGTTCACTGCAACCTCCACCGCCTGGGTTCAAGCGATTTTCCTGCCTCAGCCTCCTGAGGAGCTGGGCTTACAGGCGCATGCCACCATGCCTGGTTAATTTTTGTATTTTTAGTAGAGATGGGGTTTCATCATGTTGGTGAGGCTGGTCTCAAACTCCTGACCTCAAGTGATCCTCCCGCCTCAGCTTCCCAAAATGCTAGGCTTACAGGTGTGAGACACTGCGCCTGGCCTATAACTATATAATTTTATAATTCACAACTTGTTTAATCAGTCCTGAACTGCTGGACATTTACAATGAATGCTGCAATAAATAACTCTTCAACTGTATATCTGTAATTAGAAGTGGAATTGTTGGGTCAAAGTGCAGATATGTTTACAGTTTTGATAACTATTGCCTAACTGCCTGTCATAGAATTGCACCAACATGCACTTTCACCAATAATGTATAAGAAAAACAAATTTCTAAGACGTTAAAATAGAAATAATTTGGCTAGGTGCAGTGGCTCATGCCTATAACCCCAGCACTTAGGGAGCCCAAGGCAGGAGAATCACTTGAGCCCAGGAGTTCCAGACCAGCCTGGGCAACCTAGCAAGACCCATGTCTATACAAAAAAATAAAAAAATTAGCAAGCATGTAGCACACACCTGTAGTGCCAGCTATTCGGGAGGCTGAGGTGGGAGGATTGCTTGAGCCTGGGAGGTTGAGGCTGCAATGAGCTATGATTGCTCTACTACACTCCAGCCTGGGTGACAGAGCAAGACCCCATCTCAAAAACAAAACAGAAAAAGAAATTATTCTACTGCCAATTTTCATGTGTTAAGCCAGCACAGTGGTGGCGTTTCATTTTTATCTGATTTAGTCTCCACCACAACTTTCAAGGTAGGTTATTTTTGCTATTATCAGAGGGGTAACCCAAGAATCATTGATAGTAAATAATATTTGGCTCTACTATACCCTTTTGTACCACGCTTGGTCTCTTGTCTAGAAGTCAACAAGTCAACAAGTATTCACTATGATCATCACAAGAAGAATACTAACAGCCAGCATTCACTGAGCACTGAATTATGCCAGGTACATTATCTTGCTTAATCCCTACAGTAGCCCTGCTATGGTTTGAATGTCTCCTCCAAAACTCACGTTGAAATTTAATTGCTATTATGATTGTACTGAGATGTGGAACCTTTAAGAAGTAATTAGGCCATGAGGGGTGTGCCCTCATGAATGGGTTAATGTTGTTGTAGAAGGGGTGGGTTGCAATAGCAAGAGTGAGTTGTTATAAAGGTGAGGCCAGTCCTCTCTTGCTCACTCTTGTAATCCTCTGCCTTCCATCGTGGAATAATGCAGCATGAAAACCCTCACCAGATGCCAGCACCTTGATCTTGGACTTCCCAATTTCCAGAACTGTGAGAAATAAATTGATTTTCTTTATAAATTACCCAGCCTGTGGTGTTCTGTTACAGCAACACACAACAGACTAAGACAAGCCCCATAACACAAGCTCTGTTATTATCCTCCATTTTTGATAATGAAAAAACCAAAGGCTGCAGAGATAACAAGCCCTTGGCTAAAGGTTACACAGCAAGCAGGCCTCAGTCCCAGGGTTTGAGCCCAGGCAGTCTGACCGCACAACCCAAGCCTTGGGCAACACTAAATGGAGATCATAGCTTAGGAGTTTCCAGAACATGCAGATCTTGGCAATCAGCATCTGTAAAACTCTTGATCTTTCCTCAGGCGAGGAAACTGAGGCCCAGAGGAGAGGAGAAGGGGCCTGTTAAGTGGCTACACTGGGTTAGGACGCCCTACTCTTGACTCCCTGACAGTGCTGTTTTCTTTACACCTTGCTGTCACACAATGCCTGTGACATTCTTAGCCCTAGGTTGGTACAGAAGGGTAGATGGCTGGTCCAGGCTTCAGACCTGCCTGTCCAATGAGATGCAAACAAAGGTGGCACAGGCACAGCTCACCACACAGCTGGTAAGAACCAGTATCTGGCAGGAGCCCTGCAGCCCACCTGGCAGGTTCCAGCCAAGGAATCAAAGACCCTGGCTTCTCAAGTCAGTTCTCCTACACACTTGCTACCACTTATTATAATTATAACAAAGGCCAGTATGTATTCAACACTTACTACGTGCCAGGCACTATAATTAAGCACATTGCTTCGCTTAATTCTTATAACAGCCTTCAGCTCAGAGGGATTAAGTGACTTGCTTAGTGTCACGGTCAGTTAGTGGCAGAGCTGGAAACTTGAACTCAGATATTTTTTATGTTAAAACCCATGTTTTTTAGTGGTAGGATGATGCAATAGTTGGGAATCCTATTTTTGGAGTCACACACACTGGTTCTCCCATGAATTATTTGCTAAACTGGGGAGAAATTAATAATGTCTGAGCTTCAGTTTCCCTCTCTGTAAAAAGGAGATTAATAATACCTACTTTATCAAAGAAATATCTGTATACTCATGCGTACAGATTATTCACAATAGCCAAAATTATTCTCAATAGCTAAAATGTGGCAACAACCCAATGTTCACTGACAGATGAACAGATAAGCAAAATTGGATATATACATACATGGAATATTGTTCAACCTTAAAAAGGAAGGATCCTTTATAGAGGTTCATACACACACACACACAAGGAAATTCCAGTATATGCTACAACATAGATGAACCTTGAGGATATTATGCTAATTGAAATAAAGCAGTCACAAAAAGACAAATACTATGATATAGCTGGAGTGATCAACTTCATAAAGACAGAAAGCAAAATGGTGGGTGCCAGAGGCTAGAGGGACGGGGGAAGAGGGCGTTATTGTTTAGAGTATGTAGAATTTCAGTTTGGAAAGAGGAAGAATTCTGTGGATGGTGTAATGACAGTAGCACAACAATGTGACTGCACTTAATGCTTCTGAACTGGACATTTTGAAATGATTAAAATGGTAAATTACATGTATTTATATAATATATATAAGGTACATCATAGTTATTTTTAACAATTTTTTTAAAAAGAAAATAATAATACTGGTTTTAAAGAGCTATGAGAATGAAAAGGGACCGTGTTCGTCTGGCGCTTAGCACCGGCCTGGCACACAGGAAGTACTGAGTGGACGGAAGCGACACTTGTTATCCCTACCATTGGTCACCGCTGTGCGTTGCATCTGCCGTGGGCACCTGGGAGATCTCAGGCCCCGCATCTATCACAGGTGGGGAGTTTCTGTTGTCTTGCCTGCTTCACTGGGTGGTTGTGAGGAGCAAAGGAGATCTTGTGTTGAGATGCTTCATAAACTTTTATTTTTTTAAAAAAAGTGAGGCTGGGCACAGTGGCTCACGTCTGTAATCGCAGCACTTTGGGAGGCAAAGATGGGAGGCTTGCTTAAGTCCAAGAGTCTGAAACCAGTCTGGGCAACATAGTGAGACCCCGTCTTTACAAAAAAAATTAAAAGATAAGCCAGGCTTGGTGGTGCAATACACGTAGTCCCAACTACACAGGAGGCTGAGGTAGGAGGATCGCTTGAGCCCACAAGGTTGAAGCAGCAATGAGCAATGTTCCTGCCACTGCACTCTGGGCGGGTTGACAGAAAGAGACTCTCAAAAAAAAAAGGTGGGGGGAGGAATGATTGATCAAGGTGTTATTAGCACATTTCTTAACTAGCTGAACTTCTTGTCTATCTTCTCTCTGCACTTCGTATTTATCCTATCACTGCACTTGTCACCTTCCCCGGGGGTAACTTCTTCGGGCCTCTCTCCCCCACACCTGTCATGAAATCCTCAGGCAGGATCTTCCTGATTTCCACATTCCAGCACCCAGGGCAGCACCTGCACCCACACAGAAGAAGCTTCATTTATTTTTTACTGATCTCAGCTGTTCTGGAGACTTGAAACAACTTTTTAGATGATTTTAACCAGAAGATCTTCTGAGGACTGAAGGCAAGAGGTTTGGTTCTGCTTTACAGACTGGCGTCCCCTCCTAGGTGCAATTCACCCAGTAAGTGTGTAATTGTCTATACCTGCGCAAATGCAGGCTCCTTGATTAACATGCATCGCCCTCTGGGGAAGAAAGGCAAGGGAAGGAAAGGGAGGGATAACTCAGGGAAAGTAGGAAAAACTCTCCCGAACCTCCTAGCTATAGGTGACTTCAGGACATGGGCTGCCTGGTTGTTTTTGATGGTTTTCATTACTCGGTTTGAGCTCCTGGGGAGTAAATGTTTCTCAGGCATATTTGGGGATCTAATTCTGGAGTCCTTAAGCTCGAAATAATGCAATAAAATACCTGCTCTGTGGAAGTGAAGACGGCTGCTTCTCAGGCTACCGAAGCTGTCTGTGCACACTCTTCACAGACAGGAGCTTCCAAGAGGTTAGGTAAGGTGTCCAAGGACTCAGAGGGAAAGTGTCAGAACCGGGACAACAGCATACAGTTCCTGGATAGCAGGGATCCCACAACCTGACAGACAAGCTGAGTGTTGCGATAAACTGAGGAACAAAGGCTGCTTCTCTGGAGCAGGTAGGCAGTTTGCATATTAAAGTACCACGTGTACTGTAATCCCAGCTACTTGAGAGGCTGAAGCAGGAGAATTGCTTGAATCCGGGAGGCGGAGGTTGCAGTGAGCCGAGAGTGCACCACTGTACTCCAGCCTGGGCGACGGCGTGAGACTCCGTCTAAAATAAATAAATAAATAAATAATAAAAATACCAAGTGTATTCATCCTAGAGTTTCTGTACCTTTCATGACGGTTGAAGCAGCTAACTTTTGGACTGAACTTGCCCTCCAAACTCCAGACCAGAAATACCACCTATTTGTCATTCTTCCTCTTGACTCATACTAATTCTTCAGCATGTCCTACAGAAGGGAGTGTTGATAAGCCATGAAGAAGAGGAAGAAAATATGATGAGGTAGCATGAGGGGCTTCCTTACTCACCAAATGTAAAGGAACGAGCTTACTCAGCCAGTCTCAATGATTAGCAAGGGACCTTCTCAAGGAAGAAAAGAAAATGGCCGCCACAGTGCTTTCCCCTCACAGTGCACAGTCTGCCAGTGAGTTCAAAGTGTCTCCATAACTTCATGCCATTTCTTCTGGTAAGGTTTGGGGGTAGTCAGGGAGGGGTGGTAATTAGTGTTAGATGGGCATACTGAAATAAGACATGGAGAGGATAACTGGTTTGTTCAGGGGCACACGACAAACCCATGAAGTCAAACTCAAGTGGCGTCAGGGAGCACTCAGGCTTCTTCCTGCCTCTAGAAGATTTCACAAGGCCAGGAAGCCAGCAGCCCTAGGGTCAAGTGAAGGGGAGGCAGCTCTGGGACCCACCCAAGAGCAGTTTCTGGTCAGGCATTCCTGGCAACTTGTGGTACCTCGGTCCACCCACGCCTCCTCCATGATGAAAGCTGATAGGCAAGGCCAGCGGTCCTCTGGGGCCAGGCAGTGCCTCCAGCGTGGTTTAGGGGGCACTGAGAGGTCTCCCTTCTAAAAATATCTCCCTCCCTTTTCCTGCTGTGGAAGCTGAAGTGGTCACATGCAAGGCTTACTCCCATGTTTGAAGCATTAGAGTCCTAGTAGATCTGATTTAAAAAATAAATGCCATTATGAGTGGAACAAACAAGCATTACCACACCGTAACATGGGACTTGGCATTTACTTATACCCCCTCTAAATCCAAAGAAGGATTTGAGAGTATCACACATTTATTTCTCAGATGAGCCAGCTGAGGGAAACAGACCCTGCCCTGGCAACTCCACGGGGCAGCTAGAGAAAACCTTAGCTCTACCTAGGACATCTCACTCTCCTGCCCAACATACGCCAAAGCTTCCCATTGCACCTTGAATGGAATCCTAACCCAGGATCTTACCAGGCCCTCCCTGACCTACTCAGGCGCTTGCCTGACTTGCCTCTTGCATTCCATACTTGTTCTCCTATCTTGTTCTCCACACTCCCACTTCACCACGCAAGTGCAGCTGTCCATCCTCCCACTGGGACTATACGAGCTGCCCCTTCTGCTGGTAGACCTCTCCCCTGTGCTCCTGGTTCCTCTCTATCCCTTAAGCCTTGACTTGAAATGCCACCATTTTGGTGGCCTCCCTGACCATACCACCTAAGGAAGGGGTTCTCTCTTGTCTTTGAAAATATGCTGTTATTTTCTTCCACAGCATTTCATATAATTTGAACATGTGTGTGTGTGGGCACAGTCTATTCTCATTATTTGCAGGCTCTGTATGTGTGAATTTGTCTAATCCCTAAAAATGTATTTATAACTCCAAAATCAACACTTAAACCACTGTCAAGGTCATTTGCAGACACATGCAGAGCTGCAAAAGATCTGAGTCACCCAATGCACCCATTCCCAGCTGAGATCCAACAAGGAGACACTTTGCCTTCCTGTTTCTTCTCTCATACTCAAACAAGTGTCCTTTTCATGGTCAGTTTAGTGCAAAACATTTAGAAAACAATTTGGTGAAAAACATTTAGGTCGGGCACGGTGTCTCACCCCTGTAATCCCAGCACTTTGGGAGGCCGAGGCAGGTAGATCACAAGGTCAGAGGTTTGAGACCAGCCTGACCAACATGATGAAAACTCGTCTCTACTAAAAATACAAAAATTAGCCTGGGGTGGTGACACGCACCTGTAATCCCAACTACTGGGGAGGCTGAGGCAGGAGAATTGTTTGAACCTGGGAGGCAGAGGTCACAGTGAGCCGAGATCACGCCATTGCACTCCAGCCTGGGCAACAGAGAGAGATTCCAAAAAAAAAAAAGAAAGAAAGGAAGGGAGGGAGGGAGGAAGGAAGGAAGGAAGGAAAGAAGGAAGGAAGGAAGGAGAAAGAGAGAAGAGAAAGAAGAAAAGGAGAAAGAAAAGAAAGAAAGAAGGAAAGAAAGAAAGAAAGAAGGAAAGAAAGAAAGAAAGAAAGAAAAGAAAAGAAAAGAAAGGAAAACATTTAGAAATTTTTTTTTTTTCTCAGCTCACTGCAGCCTCTGCCTGCTGAATTCAAGAGATTCTCTCGTCTCAGCCTCCTGAGTAGTTGGGACCACAGGCACATGCCACCACATCTGGATAGTTTTTGTATTTTTAGTAGAGATGAGGTTTCACCATGTTGGCCAGGCTGGTCTCAAACTCCTGACCTCAAGGGATCCACCCACCTCAGCCTCCCAAAGTGCTGGGGGATTACAGGCATGAGTCACCGTACCTGGCCCACATTTTCATGATTTTTGTTGGTGGTGTCATTGGTTGTTTCAGATGGCCGCAAGCGTGGTGCTTAAGTGCTGCCTAGTGTTCATAAGCATGAGAAGGCTGCGCTGTGCCTCACAGAGGAAACGTGAGTTTTAGGTCATATTCACTCAAGCATCTTGTATTGCTATTGGTCCTGAATTCAACGTCAGTGAATCAACAATGTGTATTAAGTAAGATGTCTTTAAACAGAAACACGCATAAAACAAGGCTACATATTGATTGGCTGATGAAATCAGAGGCTCACAGGAACCTCACACTATATTTGCGCTAGGATCAGTGGTTCACTATTCACAAATTCAGTGCTTGCAGTGACTTTATAAAACATAGCTACTGTGACAAATGAGAACCATCTGTATTTTTATTTTTATTTATTTATTTTTTTGAGACAGAGTCTAGCTCTGTTGCCAGGCTGGAGTTCGGTGGTGTGATCTCGGCTCACTGCAACCTCCGCCTCCTGGGTTCAAGCCATTCTCCTGCCTCAGCCTCCTGGGTAGCTGGGATTACAGGCATGCACCGCACAGCTAATTTTTGTATTTTTAGTAGAGATGGGGTTTCACCTTGTTGGCCAGTATGGTCTCGATCTCCTGACCTCGTGATCTGCCCACCTCAGCATTCCAAAGTGCTGGGATTACAGGTGTGAGCCACCGTGCCCAGCCCATCTATATTTTTGTAAGTTTCTTAGGGCTGCTGTAGTAAATGCCACACATTTGGCTTAAAGCGACAGAAATGTCTCCTTTTATAGTTCTGGAGGCCAGAAGTCTGATATCGAGGTGTTAGCAGCAGGGCCAGGCTGCCTCCATAGCTCTAGAGAAAAATCCTTTCTTGCTTCGTCCTAGTTTTTAGTGGTTTGCTGACAATCCTTGGCTTTCCTCGGCTTATTGCTACAGCTCTGCCTTGGCCATCACCTGTCATTGTCCCTGCGTGTGTGTCTGTCTTCGTGTCTCTTCTCCCTTTCTTTTAAGGATACCAGACATACTGGATTTAGGGCCCACCCTACTCTGGTATGGCCTCATCTTAACCAATTACATCTGTGAAGACCCTATTCCAAATATGATCACATTCTGAAGTTCCTAGAAGGACATGAATTTGGGAGGAGGACAGTATTCAATCCAGGAATACACATACGTGCGCACATAGTGTTTATTTAATTCACATATTTTTCCCCAACCAGAGAGCAAGCTCCATGAGACAAGAACAATGGTTTTCTTAGCATCCTTTCATCCACAATACCAAGGCCAACCTGATACATGGTAGGAGCTCAGTAAATACTTGGTGAGGAAGAATGGATGAACCAAAGAGTGAATTTCAAAACTGATTAGAATGTTAGAGATCCTGGAGCCAGCAGTAATCCAAGTCTCCCAGAACCCTATAGATGAGGAAACTAAGATCCAAAGACTTGAAGATGCCTGCCCCTCATCACTAGTATGTCACCAGTCTGTCGTGGTGGAAGCAGGGTTAACACTCAGGTCTTCTGAGCCCTATTCCAGAAATGTTGCCTTTATGCTTGCTCTCCTGCCAAGATATTACAACGGGAGTACCTTGGTGTTTGCCCTCCCTGGGACCCTGTTTTTCTATCTGGAGCAACTTCTGAGAGAAGAGAATGGAGTCCTTGGCATGTGCCCCTTCCCCATAGCTCTGAAAGACCCTTTGTGCCAAGTTCCTTGGACATTCCACAGGCTAGTTGTAGGCAAATCCATCTGCCAGCAGGTCACAATCCTCGCCTTCAAATCTGAGCTGAGATATTTTGGCCTTTCTGCTGTTAAATGCACCCTTTGCTTTCTTGGAAGCTAAAGCCAAGTGAGGGAGGCCAGGCTCAGAGGACCTGGGGCAAAGCGCTTGGGCTGGGCTGGCCTGAGCTGGGGTGGACTGTCAGGGGAGATGGGTCTGTTTTGCAGACCTGGCTCGAGAGAAAAAAAAAAAAAAGAAAACTGCTGATTATCTCCCAGCCCCAGCTGCAGAAATGTCTTAGCTCGGCAGCAGCAGATTATAAATAGCCCGGAGTCCACTCCCAGCCGCCTGAAAACAAGGATTTTTTTTTTCATATTAGAAGAACGGGGCTTTAGAGCTATCCTGGGCCCCTTCTCAACCCCACCCCTAAAGAGCTGTGATTTATGTCTTAGCACCATTACTGGGGCCAAGGATCACATAGCCCCGATAAACAATGATTAATTCATTGCCAAGTTCTATGAAAAAGAAGGCATTCCTCTGGAAGTCATCTCCTTCACTTTGGCACAGACACGCTGACCCATGAGACCAGAGGGGCAGTTTCACTGCAAATTCATCGCCCTGGGTTTCATCAGGCCCTCTCTGCCCTTGAACATTAAGGGGCTTGGGAAGGGCGGGAGGCTCACTGACCTGGAGGGCAGGTCAGGGCAGACTACTGGAGAAGAACTGGTCTGAACTTGACTATTTGCTGAGATGCTCTGGAATGAAAAAACCAGGGATGCTGGACTGGTTCGTTCACATTTGACTTACTCTCATTGGAGGGAAATCAGCCTTTATCTTGAGGAAATCAGGAATTGGATCTCAGTGCAAACATCCTAGAGAGCTTTGGACCAATTGGCTCACTCACTGGGACCTTAAGTTTGAATGGCAAGTCCTAATGTACAAAACACTTGTCATGTCCTGCTTTCATCTGACCTTTACAACAACCATTTTGCTTGTTTTGTTTAGTTTTCTGAACTCAAAGATAATCCTTGCTTATTGTAGAAAAGGTTAGGCATTTCAGAAAAAGCAAAAAGAAGAAGAAAAAAAAACCCCACCCAAATCCCGACACACTGAAACAGTAATACTTTCATGAACATTCTTCCAGACCTCTCTTATTGGATATATGAACGGATATGAATTTACCTACATGGGACTGTGTTATTGTATTCATTGGGCTCTTGGCAGAAGGAGATGGAATACTCAACTGGGTAACTGAGGAGAGTTTAATAAAGGAGCTATTTACATAGATGTGGGCAGAGGTTAGGAAAACCAGCAAGGAATAGCGTAGCACATCAGCGCTAGCAATGGGGGAGAACCATTAACACCCTTAGGGCTGAAAGGCAGTTAGAAGGAGTGGGTTACTGCAAATCAGAGCCTGTCAGAAAGTGTAGCCTTCAGTACAGTCACAACCAGACCTAGAAAACCAGCAGAGATGGAGTCAGAGGAATAAACACTCTCGCCTCACGCTTCTCCCAATCTCTGACGAGCTGATGTCTCCCACTGGTCAACCCAACCAGAGTTAGAGGGCATGGAAGTCCACTGGCAACAGTACATAGAGTGGATAGGAGAGGCAAGGAGAAAATGCCCATGACATCCATTGTAACGCTGCTTTTATCTTTCAATGGCAAGTCCAGGAGAAGTTCCTAACTCGATGAATATGGATTCATGTTATACTTTTTTTGTGGACCTTGTATGAGTGTGCTATAGTTTTTTGTTTTTGTTTTTGTTTTTCTTTTTGAGACGGAGTCTCACTCTGTCGCCCAGGCTGGAGTGCAATGGCGTGATCTCGGCTCACTGCAAGCTCCACCTCCCAGGCTCAAGAGAGTCTCCTGCCTCAGCTTCCAGAGTAGCTGGGATTACAGGTGTCCACCACCACACCCGGCTAATTTTTTTTTTTTTTTTTGTATATTTAGTAGAGATGGGGTTTCATCGTGTTGGCCAGGCTGGTTTCGAACTCCTGACCTCAAGTGATCCACCCACCTCGGCCTCCCAAAGTGCTGGGATTACAGGCGTGAGCCCCAGTGCCCAGTCGAATGTGCCGTAGTTTTTAACTGATCCCTTATTGATGGACCTGCAGCAGTTTCTAATTTCTCAAGGGTACAGATGATACTGCAATGAGCAGATCTGTAAGTACAAAGCCTTTGTATGCTTAGGTTACTTATTTTTGTTTCCTCCTAGACATTTTTTTAAGAAACTAAGGCTCAGAACTGAAGAGATTCACCCTAGTCACAGTTTTTCCAAATCTCATTTTTTCAACAATGAACACGGAGTACTTCTGTAGTAGAAAAAGGAGTAATAAAGTAAATTTTTAGCTTTAAAATGGACCCATAAATATATACCTTACTGTGCACCCACAAAAATTAAAAATTAACCAAAAAGGATGCTTCTTCCCTTGAAAGCTGGATCACTCACATAGCTCTGAAAGGGAGGGCACTGGGTAGTCACTCCTCCCCAAGGACAGCCTCCTCTTTTCATTCATTCATTCACAGCAGGGCCTCGGTGGGTTATGGGGGATGTGGGGTGTGCTGAGTCAGCGGGGAGGGACTGAGGAGAGTCAGGCCGGGGGGCTTACAGCACTGTCCCAGACAGGGAAGACGCCACAGTGAACTTCAGGACGGGAAGAGAGGACATGCACCGGGCAAAGAGGAAATGATGTCACAGGGCACCCTTTTGCTGTTTTTGCCGTTGTCACCTAAGAGGTGGACACAGCTCCAGAGGACTTACGGTGGAAAAAGGGGGAGGAAATGGCCTTGAAGGTCAGAGGGAGGGAAGTGAGTGTGAGGGGCAGAGAGTGGCAGCCTCTGCCTCTCCCATGCACTTCCCGTTTGCACCTAAGCCTGCTTGCCTGAAAAATGGAGGGGATGCTCCTTCCTGTGCGGGCCTGGCACTTCGCAGGTGCTCGACAAATGCGTGTTTCTTCCTTTCTTGTCCAAAAGCTAGAAGCCAAGCCAGTCTCCTCACCTGCAAAATAGGAACAGCAAAATATCCTACCCTAGAGGGTTGCTGTGAGAGCTGAAAGCGTCTATTCACGCGAAGCACGTGGGACAGAGCCTGGCACAAAGAACACGCTTCCCAGTAAGCATTCACGTTGTTATTATTCATCATGGCCCACCTGGCACCGAGCATGGGCGCAGTGGACATTTGGCAGAAGAGTTAGTGATGTATATTCATTACCAAAATAGTAGGATAAAGTGTGATTCCAAAATGGCCCAAAATCAACAGCACACAAAGGACAAGACACGCCGTGTAGCATGCTGCACGGGGAAGAAAGGTTTCTGTGACAAGCAGCCTAATGAGGAGATGCAGGTGGGCCTGAGTCCAATACCCAGGAGGGGTTAGTGCATGAGACATAAAGCAGAAACAGAGAAGGGGGCTATGGAGTCCCAGTCCCAGATCCAGCACTTCTTTTTTTTTTTGAGACAGAATATTACTCTTTCGCCCTGGCTGGAGTGCAATGGCATGATCTTGGCTCCCTGAAGCCTCCACCTCCCAGGTTCAAGCAATTCTCCTGCCTCAGCCTCCTGAATAGCTGGGATTACAGGTGTGAGCCACCACACCTGTCTAATTTTTGTATTTTTAGTTGGGATTACAGGCATGAGCCACTGTGCCCAGCCCCAGATCCAGTGCTTCTTGGTTGTGTGACTCTGAACAAGACCCTTACCCTGTCTGGCCTTCAGGTCACATTTTTGAAATGGGGATAAATAGCCCAGTTCCCATAGTTACTGTGAGGGTGCAGAGGGGGAAGGTGAGGCATGCTCCAGGTGCCCAGGGAGAGGTAGTCCGCCGGCTAGGGTTGTAGTAATCTTACCGCACTAGGCAGCACCATGCTGGGGCTCTCATCTGCAGTCCTGTTGCAGAGTAGCTCTTTACCTGGTAAGGTTCCTTTGAGCTTCATGATCCAGAATTTCCTGGTCCGGGGAGCTCTGTCGGGCTCAAGAGTGGAGAGCTGTCCTGTGCCAGCAGAGCCCGGCTCGGCTGAGTTCCAGGGCCCTGCTGAGAGCCCATCTGCTGGGTCTGCCAAGGCCAGAGCAATGAGGTGGATACCAGAGAAGGGGTCTCGGGGTCTAAGCTGTGTGCCAGGCTGGGCACTGACTTGCTGCCTCCCATGGTGTCCCCACAGGCTCCATCAGCCCACTGCCCCCTCTGGCCTTCCCTCAAGAGCAGCCACCGGGCCTCGGTTGCCATGGAGACGGTTTCCCTCAGAGACTTTCCCTCCTATCTTCTTTTCTTTTCTTTTTTCTTTTTTTTAATTTGAGACAAGATCTCTCTTTGTCACCCAGCCTGAAGTGCAGTAGTGCGATCGCGGCTCACTGCAGCCTTGACCTCCCAGGCTCAAGCAATCCTCCCACCTCAGCCTCCCAAGTATCTGGGACTACAGGCATGCACCACCATGCCCAGCACAGGTGGAAGCAGGGGTCTTAGAAGATTGTTGCAGTAATCCTGGTGAGATGAGGTGGTGGCTTGGAAACCAACATGCTCGTGGCCAGTGATGACAAATGGGTGGACTCAAGACCTACTCGGAAGGTACAGTCAACATGCTGCTCACCAGGAAGTGGAGCACAAGAAGATGTTGTCAAGAATGACTCCCAGGCCAGCCGCGGTGGCTCACACCTGTAATCCCAGCACTTTGGGAGGCCGAGGCAGGCGGATCACCTGAGGTCAGGAGTTCGAGACCAGCCTGGCCAACATGGTGAAACCCTGTCTCTACTAAAAATACAAAAATTAGCTGGGTATGGTGGCACATGCCTGTAATCCCAGCAACTTGGGAGGCTGAGGCAGGGGAACCGCTTGAACCCAAGGGGTGGAGATTGCAGTGAGCTAAGATTGTGTCTCTGCACTCTAGCCTGTGACAGAGCTAGACTCCTGTTTTTTTGTTGTTGTTGTTGTTTGTTTGTTTGTTTTTTTAGACAGAGTTTCACTCTGTAGCCAAGCTATAGTACAGTGGTGCAATCTCGGCTCGCTACAACCTCCACCCCTTGGGTTCAAGTGATTCTCCTGCCTCAGCCTCCTGAGTAGCTGGGATTACAGGTGCCTGTTATCACATCCGGCTAATTTTTGTATTTTTAGTAGAGATGCGGTTTCACCATGTTGGCCAGGATGATCTCAATCTCTTGACCTCGTTTGTGATCCACCCACCTCGGCCTCCCAAAGTGCTGGGATTATGAGACTCCTTTAAAAAAAAAAAAAAAAAAAGAATGACCCCTAGACTTTTGGTCCCAGGCAGACGGTGGTGTTTTTCCTCAGGTGAGGAAGAGAAGGAGGAAGAAAATATTTGGAAACAATACAGAGTTCATCTTTGGACACGTTAAATTTGAGGTGTTAAATGAGAAAATTCACATTTTGAGGTGTCTCCTAAAGGAAATGTCAAGTAGATGTTTTGATAGTCTGAATCTGGAGCTAGGGGAGAGATTGAGACTGAAGATAAGGAGCTAAGAATATGTATAGGTCCAATGGCCTGAGAGCAGTTGCTACCTGGTGAATAGACAACCCTTGAGGACTGAGCTCTAAGGCCCTCTGGCATTTATAAATTACAATGGGAAGGAAGACCAGTAAAGATGTCTAAAACCAGTTCAGCAGGAGGAAAGCAATGAAAGAATGGCATTCCAGAAACAAAGGAAAGAAAGTTTTTAAAGAATCAGTGGAGTAGGCAGAGTAATGACCCCTGAAAGATGTCGGGTCCTAATTCCCTGACCCGGTGAATATGTGACCTCACATGGCAAAGAGGCAATTGTAGATGTGATTAAGGTTAGGGACCTTGGAATGGGGAGACTGTCCTGCATTATTTAGGTAGGACTTAAAAGCAGAGAATATTGCCTGGTTAAGGTCAGAGGGGGAGATGACTACTGAACAATGGACAGGGATATTTGGTGTTTCTGGCTTTGAAGATAGAAGAAGAGAGCTACAAACCAAGACATATGAGCTGCCTCCAGAAGCCTTTAGAATCCAGAAAAGGCAAGGAAATGGATTCTTCTCTAGAGCCTCCGGAGAGGAATGCAGCCCTGCCTGCATTTTAGCCTAGAGCGACCCATCTCCGACTTCACCCACAGAACTGTAAAAGGATAAATGTGTGTGGCTTTTGTTGTTGTTATTGTTGTTGTTTTTAAGACAGAGTTTTGCTCTCGTTGCCCAGGCTGGAGTGCAATGGCACGATCTCGGCTCACTGCAAACTCCACCTCCCGGGTTCAAGCGATTCTCCTGCCTCAGCCTCCCAAGTAGCTGGGATTACAGGCGTGTGCCACCAAGCCTGGCTAGTTTTGTATTTTTAGTAGAGACGGGGTTTCTCCATGTTGGTCAGGCTGGTCTCAAACTCCTGACCTCAGGTGATCTGCCCACCTCAGCCTCCCAAATTGCTTGGATTACCTCAGCCTCCCAAGGTGTTGGCGTGAGCCACCGCACCCGGCCAAATGTGTTTTGTTTTAAGCCATTAACTTTGTGGCCATCTGCTGCTGCAGGAATGGAAAACCGATACAACGAGGCAAGGATGAGCTGATCAAATCACAACCAAATCCCAGCAAAAGGAGAATGAAAATTCTCCAGTGGTTTGGGCAGGAGAGAGATCCTTGGAGATCTTCGTGGTATTAAATGGTAGTTCAATGAGGATGAAAGCAGACTGGAGTAGAGTGAGGAGAACCTGAGAGGGTAGGGAATAAAGTCTGGGAATAGGCCCATCCTTAGAGGAAATTTGTTAGGAAAGAAAGCCAAGAAGTGTGTATGTGGAGGGGAGGAGCAGAGGTGGGTGTGGGCTCAAGGGAGTCTGCTCTTATTTCTTAAGAGGGGAGGCAGTGCTGCATGCTTGTGTGCCGGTAGGGATGACCCAGGAGAGAGGCACAAAAGTGATGAGCAAGAGAGTCAGCGATCCCTCTGAAGTCCTCTACCCCACCCATGAGTGCTCTGCAGCCAGGAACACAGGTGGAAGAGAGGCAGAAGACCAACGCCTCAGCCCAGCCTTACACGGAAGATGAGGATCTGTCCCAAACAACGGGGACACAGGAATCCCACCTGGAGCCACTCCCCTCTCTGGGTTTGATTCCGTAGCCCCTCGACCCATCCTTTCCACAACCCGTATCCCAGTGGCTGTGAGGTCTCTTGGGCTTCCGTTTGCAAGCTTCCCTGAGCAGCAAGGCTGCGTCCATCTTGTTCTTTGTGTTTCCCAGCCTTGTTGAGATATGACACACCGAGGGCATTTGATAAATGCTTTCTAAAATGATGATAACGCCACCTTTGTTGAGCCCTCACTCTGTGCCCGGGGCTTTACTAACCACAGGCGTGATTTCACGTAATCCTGACAAGCACCCAATCATCTCCATCTTATAGGCAAACAAGTTGAAGCCCAGGGTTACACGGTGGGTAGATGGCAGGGTCAGGACTTGAACCCAGGCAGTCTGGCTCAAGAGGCCCCTGCCATAACCAGCACACCACATGGCCCACGGCAGGTAACAAATGAAGGTTCTAAGGGAGCCCAGTGGAGGGGAGCTGAGGCCTTGAAGATGAAACCTGAGCTTGGGTTTGAAGGATGAGGAAGACTTAGCCGCTGAAGAAGGTGGGAAGAGACACCTAAGTGAAGAGGAAAGTGTAAGCAAATGTACCAAGGTGGGAGGTTCATGCCGAGTGACGGGAAGCTCCCGAAGCTGCTTCCATATTGCTGCGTAATCAGAACGTGGAAACGAGAGGGGGTGCGGGGTGCAAGGTCCAGCGAAGGAAATCTGCTTTATTTTGTAGGCAATGGAAAGCCCTGATGGAGCCCGGTGTAAACTATGCAGGGCGCCAGGGCCCCCACTGACAGCGCTGCGCCCACATGTGGTCACAGGGATACAGCGGCAGCATCCCAAAGCCCCAGCCTGGCCAATCATCCTCAAAACTGCCTCAGGTTTGTCCAAGTCTACCAGGATTCAAGTTCATTTCAGAAAAGCAGTGGCCAGAAACCAAGGCCTGGAGGGGGCTGGGGAGGTGTCAGGGAAGGCATCAGAGGCCAAGCTCTGTGTTCCCTCAGACAAAGACAGAAAGCAGGCTGAGAGATGGCGGCAGCATGTGACACCTGGGCCACAGGCCTGGGCAGCAGCCTTGGCAGCCAAGGGGATAATGGCTCTCTTTGTCCTGCGTGTAAATTCTCTGGAAAAGAAAGGATTCCAGGGCCTGCTTCTCCGGCTTGCACAATGCTGGCCGCCTGGGGCCCCACTACGAGGGCCTGCCATGGCATTCGGGGAGCCGTGAGGCCCCTTCTCTGTCTTGTTCCTTCCAGGCGTGCAGAAGCGGGAAGTCAGGCTGCTGTGCCAGACATTCTGCAAGGGGCTGGGAGGCTGGGCCGAGGCACAGTCTGTGCCAGCAGCTTTGTTTTACAGCCTCGAGGAAACCAAAGCATCTTGAAGCTCTGAATTAGAAAGAGTCTTAGAAGACATCCATGCCAGCTCTTCCTAATATTTGTCCCACCCCCCTACCTTCTCTGCCCACCACTTGCCACTCCCCTGCCTTCGGCAGCCAAGAATGGTTACAAACACAGGCTTTGGAGTCAGAGAGGGCTGAGTTCAAATGCTGACAAAGCCGCTCACAAGCTATTTCATCTCTACGGGCTTCAGTTTCTCCACCTGCAAAATGGACATAATAGCACCTACTCATAAGATTGTCAATAGGAATAAGTGAGAAAATGCATGTACCATGCTTAACATGGACACAGCCTCCAAAAGTGCTCAATAAGGGTAGACAGTCCAGTAGGTCACCCAGCCTGTACTTGATTTCCTCCAAGGGCAGGCGATCATTGCTTGCATTCCATTTTCAGACCAAGTTCAAATCTGTCTCTTACACCCTCATGGGTGCTAAGGGTAAAGAGGAGAGGGCCTATATACATTAAACATTTCCTACATGCTACTGTTGCCATAAGTTACTCACAGAACTTAAGGGCCTGTCTTAGTCTCTTTGTGTTGCTATAAAGGAATAGCTGAGGCTGGGTAATTTATAAAGACAAGAGGTTTATTGGGCTCACGGTTCTGCAGGCTGTACAAGAAGCATGGTGCCGGCTTCTGGTCTGGTAAGGGCCTCAGGAAGCTTCCATTCATGGGAGGGAGAAGGGGAGCCAGTGTGCAGAGATCACATGCCAAGAGAGGAATGGGAAGGGGATAGTGTGGAGGTGCCAGGATTTTTAGCAGCCAGCTCTCTCGAAAACTAACAGAGTGAGAGCTCATTTATTACAATGCAAGAATGGCACCAAGCAATTCATGAGGGATCAGCCACCATAACACAAACACCTCCCATTAGGCCCCACCTCCAGCATTGGGGATCACATTTCAACATGGGGGTTGGAGGGGTCAAATATCCAAACCATAGCAGGGCCTGTCCAGGGCCACACAGAGGAAGTGAGCAGGATTTGAGCCTGAGTCTTTCCAGCCTTCTGCACCATGATGCCATAAGGGAACACTTCAGATATGTGGAAACAGCTCCACAGCCCCCTCAGTGTCTTCTCTTCCCCACAGAAAACATCTCCTAGGCCTCAGGGTTTAGTTTTGTGTTCTGCCACCATCCTGGGCCCCATCCTCTTGACAGGTTCTAATTTGTTACTGTCTCTCTTAAATAAATAGCCCGTAGACTTGACATTCCAGCTGTCTTCTGACCAGTGCAGGATAGGAATGCACTCTCGCCTCTTTTATTCCAGGTGCTCTGTTTTTGCGAATAACACCTAAGATGATGTGGCACTCAGACCGTTCACATTATGCTGATGGCTCTCTCATACTCATGGTGTTCGATCTGCAAGAATAATGAGAGCCTTTGTGCTCTGAACAGCTCGTAGCTGTCACTGCAGATCTTCATTGCAGGTAATAGAACCTTCTTCAACTGGTTTAAGCAGGCAAGCCTTTTATATATTTGGTGGCTCACAGAATCTCCAGCAGGGCTGAAGGGTCAGGCTTGGAAGAGACACAGCCAGAAATAACTCACCAACCACTCCTAACCAGGCTTCTCCACTGGAGACACCACTGCCATTAGACAAGAAGGCACCTGCTCACCTTGCTGATGCTGGTGTAGCACTGTCACTAGAACCTCTGCCTCTGCTCCTCTTGGTCTCCCACCCTCGGTACCTCCTTCTTCACCTTAGTCTCTTCTAAGCCTCCCTGGATGCATTTCAGGGATTGAGTTAATAGATGTGTAGTCAGCCTCCAACATGGCTCCAGGAATTCTCACCTGGTATTATGGCCTTGTATAGGCCCCTCCCATACTGGATAGGGCTGACCTGTGTAACCAACAGGATATTGCAGAAATGACATAGTGCGACTTCAACACTAAGTCATATAAGACCTTGCAACTTCTGCCTTGCTCTCTTGGAGCACTCGCTGTAGGGAAAAACAGCTGCCATGTCATAGGGACACTTAAGCAATGCTCTGGAGAGATCTACATGGCAAAGAACTGAGGCCTCCCGCTAACCCCCAGCACAAATGAGCCAGGCGTGCAAGACATCGTCTTGGAAAGGGATCCTGCAGCCTCAGTTGAGCCTTCAGATGATGCAGCTCCAGCTGACATCTTGGCTGCAACCTCCTGAGGGACCCTGGGCCAGCACCACCCAGCCAAGCTGCTCCCAGACACCTGATCCACAAAACAACAAAAACTGTGAGAAAATAAAATAAAATACATTTTAACATTTGTTGCTTACACTTGGGGAGAATTTGTTATGGAGCAATAGATAACAAACATGTAATACATGTAAAGACTTAAAACACTGCCTAGCTCAGGGTCAGCAGTCCTTAAATGCTGTCATTATTTTATTTTATTATTATTTTAGAGACGGAGTCTCGCTCTGTCACCCAGGCTGGAGTGCAGTGGCATGATCTCAGCTCACTGCAGCTTCTGCCTCCCAGCTTCAAGCAATTCTCCTGCCTCAGCCTCCTGAGTAGCTGGGACTACAGGCGTGTGCTGCCACACCCAGCTAATTTTTTTGTATTTTCAGTAGAGATGGGGTTTCACCATGTTGGCCAGGATGGTCTTGATCTCCTGACCTTGTGATCCACCCACCTCAGCCTCCCATAAATGCTGTCATTATTTTTATCTTCACTGGCCTCTGTATCAAACGTCAGAAGCTGTCACCTCTGCAACCTGGGGAGTCTGGAAAATGAAAAATAGTGATGATTGCCCTTAATCTTCCCTGTAACTCTATGACTGGGCACACTAGTGTCCTCTTACAAATCCTGAGAGGTTGAGTCACTTGCCTTGGGTTCCAGAGAGAAAGGTCCAGGATTTGAGCCCTGGCCTGACTCCAACCCACCATCCAATTCTGTCCCATGTACAACAGGCACCAAACACAGGCTGGAATTCACTGTGGGAGGCTCCCAGCTTTGTGAATTGTCACTTCAAGTCTCCATGAGGATGGTATGGAGAAGCTGGAGGATGAGCAGAAGCAGAAAAGGAGAGAAGCCCAGAATTGTAATGAATCCCAGGAACGGGGCTTTTGACATCAGCACTCAGCCCTTTGGGCAGAGGTGTCCCGAGAATCCCAGGCAATTTGGCTGATGGGAAGCGTGGGAAGCTGACAACTCCTTATCAAAGATTTTTCTGGATTAAGGTTGCAGGCTGTCTGGGAAACCACCAGTTTTTCTCCAAGGAAGCCCCCAGGGATCCCTCTCAGGCTGAGCTGTTTCCTCCACCGCAGAGACTCAGCTTGTTTCTTTACCACATTAAAGCTGCCACCACTGGCTCTCATCTTGGGGAGCTGCCCTGTCCCCGTCCCAGAGCTACCTGTGAGTGGAATCTAGCCTCGCCTCCCCACTTCTTTTCTGTCTCCCAGAAATGAAAGAGGCGTATACTTAGGCCTCTTTCGTTGTAGGATTTTTCTTGGTGATTGTTACAGGGTGGGGAAAGAAAAATGTAATACACGATGGAAAGAGCTTTAAGAACTGATAGCCTGATGGAGTGGAGTAATGGAGAGAATAGAGGTTTGAAGATAGACCCACCTAGACTCAAACAGTGATAAAAATATATCATTGATATGGCCGAGGGCAAATGACACATCTTCCCGGAGCCTCATTTTAGTCATCTGAATAATCAAGAGAATCCTTTACAGACGGTGATTCAGCTAAAGCTCTCAAAATCTAAAACGCACACACTCAGCCAGGCACGGTGGCTCACTCCTGTAATCCTAGCACTTTGGGAGGCCACGGCAGGCAGATCACCTGGCATCAGGAGTTCGAGACCAGCCTGGCCAACATGGTGAAACCCATCTCTACTAAAAATACAAAAAATCAGCCGGGTGTGGTGGCGCTCATCTGTAGTCCCAGCTACTCCGGAGGCTGAGGCAGGAGAATCGTTTGAACCTGGGAGGCGGAGGTTGCAGTGAGCCATGCCACTGCACTCCAGCCTGGGCAGCAGAGCGAGACTCTGTCTCAAAAATAAATAAATAAATAAAATGCACGCACTCTTCCACCACCAAGAAACTGCCCTACAGAAATAACTCTTGCCTATGATCAAAATTCAGTGCACAAAGAGTTCCATGACAACCATGTTTATAGCAAAAATTTGTCAATTTTCACCCATTGGGAAATTGGGAAATGAATTGTGGAGCATCCATACGATGAAATTGTTTTGCAGTTGTCAAAAAAATGAAGTAGAAAAAGGGAATATGACAACAGTCCTTTCTTCTCCTCCTCCAGTGGTTTCATGTACAGTCCTGCCTTACCCCTGGTTGCCTTCCTTGTCGCCTGCGACCATGTCTTCTCACTGTATTTGGCCCACACCTATAGCAGCACCTTGAAACCAGTGGAGGGTCAACAGGAGCTGGTGAGTAGTGGAATGCCACAGAGCTGGGTTGCCTGCTATGTAACAGCTGAACTTCTGACCCTCCTGAAACCACCTCCCTTCACAGACAGGCAGTGGCAGCATGGCAGTGGAACCCACTTCTTAGCCCAGGGCTCTCGCACTTCCCCAAGCCCTCAAGCCTTTCCCATCAGTGTCCAAACTCAGGGTCTCCTCATTACTGTCCTTGGCTATTGCCACAGTCTTAACTAAGGTGTCTTTCTGCCAGTCTGTCCTCTACATTGTTGCCAGAATAATCTCTTAAAGCACAGCTCTGCCTTAGTCTAGTTTCTGGGTGGTTACAAAGGAAGTCCCACCCCACTAGCCAATCTCATATTATCTGCCATTAACCTCCTTTAAGAAGAGCCTTTGGCGGGGCGCGGTGGCTCATGCCTGTAATCCCAGCACTTCGGGAGGCCGAGGTGGGCAGATCATCTGAGGTCAGGAGTTCAAGACCAGCCTGGCCAACATGGTGAAACCTGGTCTCTACCAAAAATACAAAAATTAGCTGGGTGTGGTGGCACAAGCCTGTTAATTCCAGCTTCTTGGGAGGCTAAGGCATGAGAATCGCTTGAACCTAGGAGGCGGAGGTTGCAGTAAGCCAACCTCACCCCACTGCACTCCAGCCTGGGCAACAGAGCGAGACTCCGTCTCCAAGAAAAAAGAGAAGAGGCTTTGCTGCAGCCACCCCCATGCCTGGCAAACCCCCATGCCTGGCAAACCCCCATGCCTGGCAAACCCATGCCACAGAGCTGGGTTCCCTGCTACGTAACAGCTCTCACCTTTGCCTGTGTTTATACTTTTTTCTCCTCCACCTGTAAAGGGGATTCTTCCCTGGATCTGCTTTTCTGCTGGGACCCTTTTCCATCTTTTTATACCCAAATCCTACTGATCCTCCCACAGGTGACCTCCAGGAAGCCTTCCCTGGTCGGTCTTTCCCTCCATTCCTCCTACCCAGTGGCTCAGAATTCCACCATTCATGGGACTGATCTCTACCTCTAGGCAGGGAGAGTAATCACCACAGAGGGTTTCCCTTCCAGTCTCCACCCCCGCCCCTGGGACCTGGCATTTCCGAAGCAGCAGATGCTCAATAATGACTTGAAAAATGATTAATGAGTAAACCAGAGCAATGGATTACTACAGGAATGATTTCCAAGTGAATGTAAGAGTAAATGAATGCATTGGCCTGAATTCGTGAAGGAATGATTAAAACTGACCTTGGAGTCTCAGGGTCACTGGTTCCTTTTTCCCCAGATAATTGAAAGCCAACCATGCACGGGTCCCTGTCGCGGTAAAGAGAGTCCAGATACACACTAAGGATGCAACTTTCTGGGGATTCCATGAGGACATCCCTGTCGAGAAACAACAAAAACAGTAGCCACAGAAGAGGACATATAGATGTCCAAACAAATATAAATATACAGTCACTTTCACTTATAATTTTTAAAACAAAATTTACAATCAGACATGGTTTTGTTCTTCTGTTAAATGTGTAATGCTTAGTTGGCAGAGGAGGGGAAACAGGCAGTCCTCAATACTATTGGTGGGAATGTTACCATATCTAACATTTGTGGAAGTCAATCTGGAAATGAACATTCAGATTTTTACCTTGTAAATAGGTGTGCCCTTTGACCTAGCAATTTCACTTTAACAATAAATCCTAAAGAAATAATTGGGCAAGAAAACAAAGATGTATGTACAAGAATTTTGACTGAGTGTGGTGGCTCACATCTGTAATCCCCACACTTTGGGAGGCTGAGGAGGGTGGAGTCTTGAGGTCAGGAGTTTGAGACCAGCCTGGGCAACATAGTGAGACCCCGTCCTCCCCCGCATCTCTACAAAAACTAAAAAATCAACCAGGCATGATGATGGCACATGCCTGTAATTCCAGCTACTTGGGAGGCTGGGGTGAGAGGATCCCTTGAGCTTGGAAGGTTGAGGTTTCAATGAGCTATAATTGCACCATTACACTCTAGCCTGAGTGACAGAGTGAGACCCTGTCTCAAAAAAAAAAAAAAAAAGAAAATGTATTTCAACCTTGTTTCTAAGAACAAAAAGTAGGAAATAATATGTCTGTCGTTAACAATCTAAACAATTTGTGCTTTATCCACACAATGAAACAATCAAATCCTGTGCAATCATTCAGAAGAATGAGGGAGGGCCTTCTGCAGAGACAGGACATGACACTCCATATCGTTAAGTGACCAAAGCAGATGAAAAATCATATGATCTTTTTGATAAATTATTAATAATTTTTATATGTGAACGGAAGCAGTATGGAATTCTATGCACCAACACAGTTAAGATTGTGAAAGGAAGAAATACTTTTGTGTTTTTAAACAAATAATCAGTGATTACTTTTATAATCAGAGAAATACACGATAGAGACAGCAGAGGGTCTAGGTTTGGGTCTCGGCAGCCCTGTTTCTGTTTTCCCTGCTCCCGGCCTTTGCTCAGTCACTGCCCAAGGCCTCACTCCCTGGGAAAGCCTGCCCCAGCCCACTTTTTTTCTTTTCTTTCTTTCTTTCTTTTTTTTGAGACAGAGTTTCACTCTTTTTCAAAGAGTAAGCTCAGGCTGGAGTGCAATGGCGCGACCTCAGCTCACCGCAACCTCCGCCTCCCGGGTTCAAGCGATTCTTCTGCCCCAGCCTCCCGAGTAGCTGGGACTACAGGCATGGGCCACCACGCCCGGCTAATTTTGTATTTTCAGCAGAGACAGGGTACCTCCATGTTGGTCAGGCTGGTCTCGAACTCCCGATCTCAGGTGATCCACCTGCCTCGGCTTCCCAAAGTGCTGGGATTACAGGTGTGAGCCACAGTGCCGGCCCAGCCCACTTTCTAGAACAATGGAAACAATGGTATTTTCTATAGCAATGACAAGAACAACCTCCAGAATAAACCATGGGCTTACTTTAGTCCCCACACAAGGGAGCGACAGTGTGAAGGTCCCACAGCTCAGGGAAAGTGACACTGGAAGGACCCTTAGGGACAGGCATCCTCTTCCGGGCCTTGCCCATCTTTGTTCCAAGGTCACATTGCCTGTGGCTACTGCCCTGACCACTCTAAGAATTCACTGACTTCATCCACAGCCCCAGGATATGAACTAATAAGGCTTGGAAAGAGTCTCAGATCAACCATACTAGGGGGAGGGGGAAAGGGTGTTATTTAACCCAAAAGCTCCATGGAAAGGAGGCAACATAGTAAAGCAGTATTTGCTAACATCTGTTATTATTATTATTATTACCAATTATTTAGAGACAGGATCTCACTGTGTCACCCAGGTTGGAATACAGTGGTGTGATCATAGCTCACTGCAGCCTTGACCTCCTGGGCTCAAGCGATCTTCTTGCCTCAGCCTCCCAAGTAGCTGGGACTACAGGCATGCACCATCATACTCAGTTAAAATGTTTTAAATTTTTTTGTAAAGATGGGATCTTGCTATTTTGCCCAGGCTGGTCTTGAACTCCTGGCCACAAATAGTCAATGGCTTTGGACTTAATCTCTATGAGCTTCATGTTTTTTTCATCTGTGAAATGAGATAGTGATTCCTATCTTTTAGAATTGCTGTGTGGAATAAATAGATTGTGCATGAAAAATACTTAACTCAGTGCCTAGCAGATAATAATTGATCAATAAATAGTCTTTGCTATATTAATCTTATTGCTGTTACACTTTGGTTTGTAGAAGGTGAGGTGCCTTCTTTACCAGCCCTCTCATCATGCCAGCGGGCCTGTTTCAATGGGGAGAGTGCCTGGCACCACTGGGACCTTCATCAGCAAGCATAGGACCCCTGACAAGCAGTTGGCTGTCAGCTGATTAGAACGTCAAGGAGGAGATCCAACTCTAAGCTGCCCGAGGCTGTCTTAGGGAGGAAGTGAAAGAACGACAGGTGAGAGACACCAAAGCCTCGAATGGGTTAAATTGTGTCTCCCTACCACAAAATGTTCAAGTCCTAATCCTCGACACCTGCGCATGTGACCCTATTTGAAAATAGGGCCTTTTCAGTTGATCAAGTTAAGATGACGCCATAAGGGTGACCTCTCTACCAGTATGACTGTGTCCATATAAAAAGGGGAAACTTGGACACAGAGACAGACATGCACCCGGGGGGAATGCCACATGAAGCTGAAAGCAGAGACCAGTGTGATGCCTCTACAAGCCCAGCATCAAAGATTGCCAGCAAACCACCAGGGGCTGGGAGAGAAGCCTGGGACAGATTCTCTTTTGCAGCCCTCAGAAGGAACCAACCCTACCGACACCTTGATCTGGACTTCTAGCCTCCAGAACTAGAAGGGATAACACATTTCTGTTAAGTTATCCAGTTTGTGGTGCTTTCTTATGGCAGCTCAAGTTAACTAATACAGCGGGGTATACTAAAGAGAGGACAACCCTCTCCTTGCCAACTGTGTGACCCTTGACAAGTTACCTACCCTCTCGCAGGTGAATTCCTTTTTTCTGTGCAATGGAGTTTTTGCTTTTGTTTTCAAGATGGGATCTCACTCTGTCACCCAAGCTGGAGAGCAGTGGCATGATCACAGCTCACTGCGCCTCAAGCTCCTGGGCTCAAGCAACCGTCCCACCTCAACCTCCTAAGTAGGTGGGGCTACCGCATGCACCACCATGCCTGGCTAATTTTGTGGTGTTTGTTTGTTTGTTTGTTTTTTGTAGAGACAGGGTTTCGCCATGTTACCCAGGCTGCAATGGAGTTAATACTAGTGACTACCACAAGAGGTTCAGTTAGATGTTCATGACACATAAATGCTCAGCATATCACAAATGTCCAAATTAGTCACCACTGGAGATCATAAGAGAAGGCCATGAAATTCATGTTAAGTTGCTTCATAAGTATGTGTTTGTTTCCCCTTCGAAATTCTAAAATCTTTGTGGAGGAAATGATTCATCATACTGAATCTCCAACAACAACAGGACAGTTCTCTGAACTCCATAAATGCTTCATAAATGTTTCTTAGTAAGGTATGTTCCAAATTAGGTTTTATTAGAGTATTTATTAGAGTAAGTTCTATCATAAGAGCTTTTTTTTTTTTTTTTGAGACGGAGTCTCACTCTGTCACCCAGGCTGGAGTGCAGTGGCTCCATCTCAGCTCACTGCAACCTCTGCCTCCTGGGTTCAAGCTATTCTCCTGCCTCAGCCTTCCAAGTAACTGGGACTACAGGCATGCAACACCATGCCCAGCCAATTTTTTTTTTTTTTTTGTATTTTTAACAGAGACGAGGTTTCTATGTTGGCCATATTGGCCAGGCTGGTCATGGCCAACAAGACCACGTTGGCCAGGCTGGTGTTGAACTCCTGACCTCAAGTGATCCGCCCGCCACAGCCTCCCAAAGTGCTGGGATTACAGGTGTGAGCCACCGCGCCGGGCCCTATAATAAGATCTTGATGCCTTTGCATCCTCAGTCCTGTCACAGTGCCTGCCAGACTTACAGTGTTCAACACGTATTGGTTAATTAGTATTAAATGAACGAATTAACCTATGGGCACATGATTTGGCCTGTAGGATAATTGAATCTATGGTAAGGGGCATTGTTTCATCAAGAAGTAATTTTAGCCAGTTCCTGTTATAATCTTAAACTGGGGAAATACAAAAAAATAAGCTAAGTCTTATTGAATATTTACTCTGTTGGATCCTGAAGCTTCATGCAGATTATCACTTGCATCCCTTATAACAACAGCATCAACTACAGCTCTTATTCTCATTTTGCCAATGTAGAAACTGAGGCTCAGAAATATTAAAAACCTTGCTCCAGAAGTCACAGTAAGTAAAGGAGAGTCAGGAGTTGAACTCAGGAAATCTAATTCCAGCTTCCACACACTTAAACATTTCTTCATTATAGCTTACTCCTTTCCTCTTACCAAATAAGTGGAACCCTGCCAGGCTCTTACAATCAAGTTCTAGAATCACTGCGGGTTACTGGCAGGGATCTTTAAAGGTATCTAATCTAATGGTCTTTTTAAAAACAATATAACTGAGAACCCGGAAAGGCATGTGACTAGCCTCGATGAGAAACTGGCCCAGCTGGGGCTTGAGCCCAGGTCTCCCGCCCTCTAGGCTGGTGTGCCTTGGTAGGAGTGTGGACCTGAGCTATAACAGGTCATTCACCTGGGCCCCCAGCTCTCCATCCCACAAATGGGCAGGGAAAGGCAGGGAAAGGCAGGAAAAGGCAGGGAGGTAGAAAACACGGGCTTCCTACCTTCTGCTTCGATCCACAGAGAAGACTTGGGCCAGAGTGGCCCTGCACTTTCGCCTTTCCCCTCTCAGGGGCTACCCTCTTTCTGAGTTTGAGTCTTCCCAGTTCGGACCAGGTACAAATAGAATCCCAAAAGCACAGGGCCCAGGCTGTTTTCTGGGCGATGTTCTGTTGTGTATAACTCAGACCATGGCTGTTACCATCCACGGGCTCAACTAATGCAGAGAATTGTGGGACATCTAGCTCTGCTCCTAAAGGAGGCAAAATGATCCTTATCACGTCTGTTACAGCCAAAGAAGGCTGGAGCCAATTCCATGGAAGTCAAGATGGTGCTTTTCATTTCGAAGAAAAGATTCTATGATCCTTTCTCATATTTCATAGCATGCTGTTTGTTGCACTTGACCTCTACTCTTGCCCTCAGCTTCCCCACGTGGCCTCGCCTTCCTGCTATAGCCCAAAGCGGTAAAGCTATAGCTCTGGGTCATGGGCTGTGGCTTCAGTGATCTAGGATCTGATTCTCCTAAAAACCACAAATGGATACTTCTTCCAAAGACCTGGGGTCCTCACAGAACTCTCTAGAAACAGTAATGATCTCCTTGGAGCTCAAACGGTCCCTGAGCTGTCAGACCCTGCCAACACCAGGGCTTAATGCTCAGGGACACATTTTATGAGAGCAACTGTCACTCCTGAGGTTCTATGGGTCACTTAAAATCACTCATTTATTTATTTATTTATTTATTTTGAGACGGAGTCTTCCTCTGTTGCCAGGCTGGAGTGCAGTGGCGATCTTGGCTCACTGTAACCTCCAACTCCTGGGTTCATGCAATTCTCCTGCCTCAGACTCCCAAGTAGCTGGGATTACAGGTGCGTGCCACCACACCCAGCTAATTTTTGTATTTTTAGTAAAGACAGGGTTTCACCATGTTGGCCAGGCTGGTCTCGATCTCCTGACCTCGTGATCCGCCCGCCTCGGCCTCCCAAAGTGCTGGGATTACCGGCGTGAGCCACTGCACCCAGCCCACCCTGTTATTTTTCACTCAGCTGGGAGGCAGTATAGCTCTGACGGGTGGCTTTGGGTTCACTGCCTTCAACTTCAGTCAGAAAATATTAGTGCTGAAATGGATCCAGGGCACAAGTGGTTGGGTTGTTGACATGCTTTCTTCTGTTTTATACATAAGACTTCCACACACAAAAACCTATTTGCAAAGAGAGGTTAGATGCTTAAATGTGAATAATAAAAATGCTTATCCATTGGTACTCTAGTTTACTCTCCTTGTTACAAGAGGAATCTGAGGCCTAGAGAGAGAAAGTTACTTCTCCAAAATCATACAACTAATATTGCAGCCAGCAACAGAACAAATGGAGCTCAGGAACTCTGGGTCCCAGGGACTATGGACAACAATTGTCTGAAATTTTACCATTAGAAATTTCTACTCCCTGCCCCATACTATCTGAGTCTTATTTAGGTAAACAGATAGTAAGCATAAACATCATCATTGTAAAAAAATTTTTGAAAGACCAAATGTATTTACAAAGTTTTTTAAAGTGATCTTTTGTACCCGTTTGTACTCTACCCAATCCCATTCATTTCCCGAAGATGTCCGATGTTAACAAATGAGTGTCAAGTCCTTCTAGGCCTTTTCCTATGCACTTAGGAATATGTTTACAATATATGATTGGGTTTTAAAAATATATACTTATATATTATATGTATTGTAAATATAAGTATAAATTTATCAACCCTATTTATATATTACCTCATTTATAAATATAAAATCAAATTGTTCTGTTTCGAGGCTTCCTTTGTTCACCTAATCTTGTGTCTTGGAACTCTTTCTTTGTCTTTTTTGTTTGTTTGTTTTTGAGACAGAGTTTACTCTTGTTGTCAGGGCTGGAGTGCAGTGGCACAGTCTCAGCTCACTGCAACCTCCACCTCCCAGATTCAAGCAATTCTCCTGCCTCAGCCTCCTGAGTAGCTGGGATTACAGGTGCCTGCCACCATGCCCAGGTAATTTTTGTATTTTTAGAAGAGACAGGGTTTCGCCATGTTGGCCAGGCTAGTCTCGAACTCCTGACCTCAGGTGACATGCCCACCTCGGTCTCCCAAAGTGCAGGCATTACAGGCGTGAGCCACCGTGCCCAGCTTTGACACTCTTTCCATGTTGGTCCATAGAATCTTGATGTTTTGTCAATGACTCCATGGTATTCCATTGTATGGATGTACCACAATTTCTACTTAGCTATTTGTCTATCTTTAGGCATTCAGACTATCTAAAGATGGACAAATGCTAAATAGATACTGTGGTACACAATGGCTTTTCTGTTGCAGCCATGGTTGCAGTAAACTTCCTTGTATATAAATCTCTGGGACATGAGCCAATGTTTCTTCAGAAGAGATATCTAGAAGAAGTGAAAATATGAGATAATTTGTCTACAGAAGGTTTCACTTTAAGTTGTAATGACTCACCTTAATGTTGTCCAAAGGTTCCTTTTCTAAACCTTATTTGAGGGCCTACAACAGCCATAAACTTTTAGTTATGTTTCACCTAGAATCATCACAGCAACACTGTGAAAGCAAAGTATGATCCCTATTTTTCAAAAAAAACTCACTGAACTAGGAATAGAGGAAAAATATCTCAACTTTGTGAAAAAGCATTTACCAAAAAAAAAAAACAAAATAAAACTAATATACTTAATGGTGCCAACTGAACATTTTCCCACTGAGATTGGGAATAAGACAAAGATGTCTGCTTTCAACATCTTCTTCAACACGGTAGTAGAAGCTCTAGCCAGTGCAATACAGCAAGAAAAAGAAAGACAAGACATATAGATTGAAAAGAAAGAATTTATTTATTTATCTGTAAGTAGAGAGAAATAGAGAATTTATCTCTATTTGCACATGACATGATGTCTGTTTATACAGTCCCAAATAATCTAAAAAACATAAACTAAAATAAACCTCCTAGCATTAATAACTAAATCGAGTAAGGTCACAGAATACATGATCAACACAAACAAATCAAATGTATTTGTATATTCTGACAATGAACATGGGGAAACTGCAATTAAAAACAATAACATTTACAATCACTTCAAAGAAAATAAAATACTTAGGTATAAATATATATACTATGTCTCTGATTAAAATTACAAAATGCTGATGAAAAATTAAAGACCTACATAAATGAAGAGAAATACCATGTTCACGGACTGGAAGACTCATCATAGTGGAGATGTCATTTCTTCCCAAATTATCAATAGTTTAACACAATTCTTATCAAAATCCCAAAAGGATTTTGTAGACAAAGCCAAGCTTATTCTAAAATTTATATGGGAGGCAAAAATATTGAAAACAAAATAGCTGTGACAACCTTTTTAAAAAGTAGGAGGAAGCACTCTACCTTGTGTTAAGTTTCACTATATAGCTACAGTAGCCAAAGTAGTATGATATTGGTGGAGAGATAAACCCACAAATCAATGAAACAGAATAGAAGACTCAGAAATAGACCCACACAAATATACTCAACTGGTTTTTTTTTACCAAAAATACCAAAAGTGCAAAAGCAAGTCAATGAAGGAAGGAAACTCTTTTCAACAAGGAGTGTTGGAGCAAAAAACAAAACAAAACAAGATCTCTTTTTTTTAACTTAAGTCTCATACTTTATAACTTATACAAAAATTAACATAGATCACAGACTTAGATGTAAACATAAAACTTCAACACTTTTAGAGAAAAATATGGGAGAAAATCTTTAGCACATATGGCTAAGTAAAAGAGGTCTTAGACTTAAAATCAAAAGCACAATTTATAAAAGAAAAAACTGAGGCATCTTGGTACTTCATCAAAATTTAAAATGTTTGCTCTGAAAAACACCCTATTAAGAGAATGAAAAGGCCGGGCACAGTGGCTCACGCCTGTAATCCCAGCACTTTGGGAGGATCACTTGAGGTCGGGAGTTCAACACCAGCCTTACCAACATGGAGAAACCTTGTCTCTACTAAAAATACAAAAAATTAGCCAGGCATGGTGGCAGATGCCTGTAATCCCAGCTACACAGGAGGCTGAGGCAGGAGAATTGCCTGAACCTGGGAAGTGGAGGTTGTGGTCAGCTGAGATCACGCCATTGCACTCCAGCCTGGGCAACAAGAGCAAAACTCCATCTCAAAAAAGAAAAAAAGAGAGAGAGAATGAAAAAATAAACTAGAGACTGGGAGAAAATATTGGCAAACCACATATTCATCTAACAGACTTGTATCTAGACTATATAAAGAACTCTCAAAACATAACAATAGAAGACAAAACAATCCAATTACAAAATGGGCCCAAAACCACAAATAAACGGTTCATAGAAGAAAATGTACAGATGGCAAATAAGCATATGAAAATACGTTCAACATCATTAGCCATTAGAAAAATTCAAATTAAAACTACAATGAGTTGTTATGATATAACTATTAGAAATGGCTAAAATAAAAAATAGCAATAACACCAAATGCTAGTGAGGATGTAAAGAAACTGGATCACTTACACACTGCTGGTGGAAATGTCAAATGGTAGTGTCACCCTGGAAAATAGCTTGCCGATTTCTTATAAAACTAAGCATGCACTTACCATTTGCACATTTGTGCATTTATCTCAGAGAAATGAAAACTTAAGTTCACACAAAAAACCTGTACATGAGTGTTCATAGAAGCTTTATTGGAAATATCTAAAACCTAGAAACAACCCAGATGTCCTTCAATGGGTGAATGGTTAAACATCCATCCCATGAAATACTATGCAGCAATCAACAGGAATAAACTCTTAGTACAGCCAACATGGATGAATCTCAAGAGAATTACACTGGGTGAAAAAAACCAATCTCAAAAGTTACATATTGTAACCTTTTGAATTTTTATAGTATTCTTGAAATGGCAATATTATAGAGATAGAGAATAATAGATCAGTGGTTTCCAGGGTTAGGGATGAGGAAGGAGAGGAGATAAGTCTATAAGAGGTAAAACAAGGGAGCCTTGTTGTGATGAAATGGTTCTCTATTTTATCTATGGTGATGGTTACGTGAATGACACGTGATAAAATTTCATATAACTATACACGCACATGGGCACACACACAGATACAATAAGTGCAAGTGAAACCTGTGAAATCTGAATAAACTCTGTGGATTGCACCAATGTTAATTTTCTGGTTTTGATATTGTACTATCATCACACATCAGGATACTCAGTGGGAAACTGGGTGAAGGGTACATAGACCCTCCTTGGGTATACATATACACACACACACACATACACACTCTCTCTCACACACATATACATATATATATATTTGCAACTTTCTGTCAATCTATAGTTATTTCAAAATAAAAATTTTTAAAAATACTAGCCATTGAATTCAAAACCCAGCTCTACCACTCTAGTTATAAGTCGAGTAACTTCTCTGAGTCTCTATCTTCATTATTATAACGAAGATAAAAAACTAATAAATATCTTCTATTCTTCTTTTCTGTCCACATTCATTTTCCATTCTTCTGTAACAAACTCTGACTTTCCTCGGGGAACTATCCCTCCTCTGTTCTTAGTTGTAAGGTTTGGGTAAGGCTGCCCCCGCCCCTGGCTTCATGGAGGAAGACTCGGACAAAGTATCACAGATACTGGTAGTTGGGGTCACAGATAACCGATCACTGGAACAGAACTTTGGAAAGGAGAAACTCACTTTCTTTTAGCTTTGCTGGGAGGACATGCCAGGCTAATTTTTGTATTTTCAGTAGAGATGGGGTGTCGCCATATTGGCCAGGCTGGACTCGAACTCCTGACCTCAGGTGATACACCCGCCTTGGCCTCCCAAAGTATTGGGATGACAGGTGTGAGCCACCATGCCCGGCCCAGACCAGTCTTATCAAATGAAAACAGGCTATTTCTCCCATTTTCACATCTTTTAAAAGAAAAAACCAGAAGTCCTTTTGTGTCTCCCCTTTCCTCTGCAGACTACACCCCATTTTATTTCTTCCCTTTGCAGTAAAACTTTTCTCTGCCTCATCCAGCAATTCCACTCCTGCGTATGTACCCAAGAGAATTGAATGCAGGGTCTCAAAGAGACGTTTGTGCACCCATGTTCTCAGCAGCACTATTCACAATAGGCAAAAGGCAGAAGCAACTCAATCAATAGATGAATGGATAAATAAGATGCAGTATAATCCATACAATGGAATATCATTCAGCCTTGAAAAGGAAGGAAATTCTAACACAAGGTTGAACCTCGAACATATTATGCTAAGTGAAATAAACCAAACACAAAATGACAAATACTATACTGTTCCCCTTACAAGAGGTACCTAGAGTAGTCAAATTCATAGCAAAAGAAAGTAGGATGACGTTTTGCCCAGGGCTGGTGGGAAATGGGGGTTCTTGTTTGATGAGTGTAGAATTTCCATTTTTCAAGATGAAAAAGTTCTGGAGGGTGGTTGTACAACACTGTGAATGTACTTAACATCACTGAATTGTGTGCTTTAAAAATGGTTAAAATGGTCACTTTAAAAATGGTTAAAATGGTCACTTTCATGTGCATTTTACCATAATTAAAAATAAAAATTTGAGAAACACACTCCTATTTTTCTCTGCCTCCAGTTTCTCTCCTTCCATTCTTCCTTCAACCCACTCCAGTCAGTGTCCACGCCCACCTCCCAGCAAGATGGCTCTTGTCAAGGTCAACAGTGACCACAGCAAATCTCCCAGGTAGCCGCAGCCATCATTGGCCAGATCTGTCAATATGATCTAATGCGCTCTCTGCCCTGGTCCACTTCCTTCCTTGGATTTTGGAGCTCATTCTCTAGCTTTTCCTCCAGTTTCATCATAATCCACTGGCTCTTTCTTCGAAATGTATACAGAAGGTGACACTTCCTGCCTCACTTCTGGAACTGGTCTCATCCCCTGTTCCTGCCGTTACCATCTACATCCATGCTCAACACAGCAGCTGCCATAATCCCCTTAAAACGTGCCAGGTCATGCCAAGTCCTCTGGTGGGCCTTGTCTCTTTCTGAGCAGAGTTCAAGTCCATACAAAGCCCTGAACTCCTCCTCACTGACTTCCTCTTACACAGCAGGCATCTTTCCACACTCTTCACAGATGACCACAGAGCTAACTCCTTCACCTTGAAATGTCAATGCAACGTCATGTTTTCTGTGAGGCCTATTCCGAGCACCTGGTTTTAGATTCCAGCCCATCCCCATGTCAATCATGCTTACACCACTTTACCTTTTTTTTTTTTTTTTCCATATTCCCTCATCATTTAAGGGATACATCATAACATACTTCAGAATTTTAACCTACTTAGTAGGTCTGTTTATTTTTTATATCCTCCTGATAGAACATAAGCAGGGACTCTATTTCCTTAATTCACTGATATATATGCAGCTCCAAGCACATAGTAGGTGTTCAATAACCACTGGTTGAATTAACTAGGAATGAATTTCCAGGCTATTTCACTACTGTAAAAAGCTCATTATCTCATTTGATCCTTGGAAGTTTTGTGAAGTCTACCAAAATGTATCATTATATTCATTTTACAGATAAAGAAACAAAATCTCAAAGAGACTAAGGGGGCCAGACCCAGTGGCTCATGCCTGTAATCCCAGCACTTTGGGAGGCCAAGGCAGGTGGATCACTTGAGCTCAGGAGTTCGAGACCAGCCTGGGCAGCATGATGAAACCTCATCTTCACAAACAATACAAAAATTAGCCAGGTGCGGTAGCGCACGCCTGTAGTCCCAGATACTTGCGGGGCTGAGGTGGGAGGATCACTCGAGCCTGGGAGGTCAAGGCTGTAGTAAACCGTGTTTGCACCACTGCACTCTAGCTTGCGCAACAGAGCAAGACCTTGTCTCAAAAGAAAAAAGAAAAACAATCACAAAAACAAACAGAAAGAGAGGCTAAGGGTTCTCCTTTATTTATTTAAAATGCAATCCTTCATTTACTCAGCAAAAATGTATTGAGTGGCATCATAGTATAGCTAGGCTTAAAATAGAGATTTGTTCATGTCTATTCCTGGAGTCTTCTACTTTTAAACACCCATGCTCCCTTTTGAGAAACATGAACATTGCATGCATCCCCAGTTGAAAGGCGGTAGAGTGCAATGGCTGGGAGCAGGGGCTTTGGAGCCTGACTGTGTGGCAACCCCACCTCCCCGCTCCCTGGCTCTGTGGCCAGGCACTTTCTTCTTCAATTTCCTTTCTCATTCACTCATAAGATGGAAATGGCAATAACAATCACTTCATAGCGTTGTCAAAGAATGCATGTAAAGCATTGTGGTGTTATCAGTTGATGTGTTTTCTGCCTATTCTTACCAGCCAAGAGAATTTTATCTGATTTGCTTCCTATAATTTGCATGACAAAACCAACAAGCTTTATTTTCATTTCCAAATATAAAGATACTATTGGACAGGCTTTTTCCAATTCAAGAGTTTTACATGCTCTCTCTCCACTGCCTTGGTGCCTCTCAGCATTCAGATTGCCAAGTGTGACCCCAAGTCAAAAGAGGGCCCTGATTCGTGCCTTCTTCCTTTTGCATCTGTTTCCAGCAGAGGAAGAGGTAGTGATTTCCAGCTGCAACGTTGAAATGAAAACCAGCAAAAGTGCAAGCCAAGGGTTCAGTTTCCCAATAGCTGCAGCTGTCTAGCACCCGGAGCTATTTTTAAACTCCTTTTCAGAAACTCCAGTGCTTGCGATGGATCTATTTTCTTAACTGCCAAGAGATAATGCTTAAAAGGGATAGCTTGAAAATATTCCACGGCGCTCATAAAAATGACTGAAATAGATAGTGTACAAGACGGCCTTTGTCTGGAGCAGGAGAGGAAAGCAAGATGAAGTCTTTCAGACCCCAGGGCCGCGGTGCTGCTGGATCTGCTGTTGACAACCATGGCTTTGTGTCTTAAATGTGCACTGTGGCCAGAAAAGGCAACAAAACCAAACAGTAATTGTAGAGAACATCAGAGACCTGGCATTTAAATTGGTCATCGATTCCAGGAAACAGGGCACCCCAAAATAACTCCCAAAAAATCCCCCTTGACTTGAGTGCTGCCTTATCTGGTGAACCTGTCCAAACTGTCTAAACTGAACTTGTCTTTTGCCCCTTTCCTGAACTCCACCTGGATTTCACTGCCTCATTTGACAGAACGACCAGTCATGCAGTCATTTGTGTTACAAATTTAAGAATCATCCCAACTCTGCTTTCTTTGCCTCCCACATCCAATAAAGTCTTACTAACATTGTCTCCTATTTCTCAAATCACACTCTTTTAATAGCCTCACAACCACTGCCCTGACTCAATGTTTCATCATCTCTGATCTGGATTTTTGCAAGAGCATCTAAACCAATCTCCCTGTGTCTGTTTTGGACCCCCTTCACAAGGATTGACACAATTTTTTTTTTAATTTTAAATCTTATTATGTAGCTCTTGCTTGGGCTCCTCTGGTGTTTCCTAATTGCCCTCAGCAGACGTTCCAGGCTCGTTAGTGTGACACCTCCATCACCTGTCCACTGACACCTCTTCAGCCTTAGCCCTTCTATAACCCACTCCTGGTTTTATATTCCAGCAACATTGAGCTACTTGTCATTTTCCACATATCACATTATTTCCCCCTCCATGTCTTTACTTATGCTAGCTCCCTGCCTGGAATGCCATTCATCTCTATTTAAAACAAACAAACGTACGTTTTAGTGACATATAGCATGAACAGAGCAAAGTGTAGAAGTCCTACTTGTACAGCTTGATGTAATTTTACAAAAAAATGACACATTCAAGTACCCACCATACAAATCAAAGATTAGAAAATTACCAGCACTCCAGAACTTTTCTTTCTGCCTTCTCCTAGACACCACCCCCTAAAAAGTAGCCAATGTTCTGACTTCATTCCAAATTGATTAGATTTGCCTGATTTTGGACTTTATTTAAATGACATCATACAGTATATGCTTTCTTATCTGGCTTCTTTCACTAAATATTATTTTGTAGAATTCACCCATGCTGTGGCATATGGTAGTGGTTTGTTTGTTTTTGTTGTCTTATAATATTCCATTGTATAAATATACCACAATTTGTTTATCTAATCTAGTGTTGATGAAAATATGAGTGGTTTCCAGGTTTTAGCTATCACAAAAGTGCTGCTATGAACATTCTCATGCATTCTTTTTGTGAATGTATGTATGCATTTCTATTGAGTAGAATTGCTAGAGCATATATATATACACACACACACACACACACACAATTTTAATATGGATTGCCAAATAGTTTTCCAAAGTGATTATACCACTTTATGTTCCCACTAACAATATACGAGAGTTCTAGTTGCACCACATTTTTGCCAAAACTTGGGATTGTCAGTTTTTAAAACTGTAAGCATTTTGCTAGATTTTAAAAACTATGTCTGATAACATCTTTTAATTGGAGTGTATAGACCATTTACATTTAATGTAATTATACATATAGCTGGGTTTAAGTCAACCATCTTGTTATTTGTATTTAATTTATTCCACCTAATGTTGTTCCTTTTTTTCCTTTTCTTGCATTCTTATGCATCTTTGAATCAATACATTCCATCTTTCATCATCTTATAAAACTTCATGTATAATGTAAAGAGCTTATGAGTATATTTAATTTCTTTCCCTTCTGTTTTGGGTGATTTTATTGTTGTCATACTTGAACATATATTATAAAATCTACACTACTTTTTTGCCTTAAACAGTCAATTCTCTTTTTAAAAAATTAAAAATAAGAAAATTTGTCTATGTTTACTCACATGTATACCATCTGTAAAGCTCTTTATTGCTTTGTATAACCAGTTTCAACTTGTTATCATTTTCTTTCAGCCCAAAGACTTCTCTAATACTCATTTTTCTGTGGGTAACCTGGTGATGAATTATCTCACCTTCTGTTTATCTAAAAATTGTTTATTTCACCTTTATTTTTGAAAAATATTTTACCTAGATACAGATTTTTGGTTGACTTTATTTTCTTCAAAAATACAGTTCACTGTTCAGCTAAGTGCAGCTAAACTTGTGGTCCGAGCTACTCAGGAGGCGGAGGCAAGAGGATTAAGCCCAGGAGTTCAAAGCTACAGTGTGCTTTAATCACACCTGTGAATAGCCACTGCACTCTATCCAGTGCAACACAGCGAGACCTCATAAAAAAAAATCATTTTCTTAAGCAAATTAACAAACAAAAAACAACTTCATTAAAAAGTGGGCAAAGGACATGAACACACATTTTTCAAAAGAAAACATATGCACAGCCAAGAAGCATATGAAAAAATACACAACATTGCTAGTCATTACAGAAGTGCAAATCAAAACCACAATGAGATACCATCTTATATCAGTCAGAATGGCTACTATTAAAAAGCCAAAAAGTAACATGCTGGTGATCTTGTTGGAGAAAAGGGAATGCTTATACATTGCTGGTGGGAATGTAAATTAGTTCAGTCACTGTGGAAAGCAGTTTGATGATTTCTCAAAGAATTTAAAACAGAACTACCATTTGACCCAGCAATTCCATTATTGGGTACATACGCAAAGGAATATAAATCATTCTACCATAAAGACACAAGGACACACATGTTTATTGCAGCACCATTCACAACAGCAAAGACATGGAATCCATCTAAATGCCCATCAACAGTAGACTGGATAAGGAAAATGTACATATATGCCATGGAATACTATGCAGCTATAAAAAACAATAAAATCGTGTCCTTTGCAGCAACATGGATGGAGCTGGAGGCCAGTATCCTAAGCAAACTAACACAAGAACAGAAAACCAAATACTGGATAAGTGGGAGCTAAACATTGAGTATGCATGGACACAAAGAAGGGAACAATGGACACTGGGGCCAACTTGAGGCTGGAGAGTGGGAGGAGGGTGAGGATTGAAAAACTACCTATCAGGTACTATGCTTATTGCCTGCATGATGAAATACTCTGTACATGAAACCCCCATGACATGCAATTTACCGGTTTAACAGACCTGCACATATATCCCTGAAATGGAAAGTTTAAAAAAAAAACTTTCAGAAAATTTATGTCTGTCATGCTTCCTTGGGAAGTTATTTGAAGATGTGCTCCAGCAAAATAAGAGGTAACCCAGGATCCGTGAAAGAGTGTTTTCAACCCAAGAGTGTGACAAAGAGAATTTCCAGGATGACAGCCCTGGTTCAGGTCTGGAGATCAACTGCCGTATACGTACTAGAGAATAAGTATGAAAGTGTCTTTGAGGGAGGTATCCAGGGAACAAATAAAGGGGAGAACATGGCAAAGTATTTCTGATATGATAACTGCCCAGGGGAGAAGAAGAAAATAAGAAGATGGCTTACTACTGGAGCATTTAAACACTTCAAAGAACACTAATTATATAGCCAACAATAGTGCTTTAACAATATTAAGAGGTTGATGTGGAGAGGTGCAGATGATGGTGTAAGAATTAAATCTCATAGGAAGAAAAAGTTTAAAAATCATTAGGTAATATATGAAGTAGTAAATTAAAAATCAGCAGCATGTCTTGATTCTGTTACTTTGAATTGCAATGATAGTAAGAATAATAAGTTGAAAAATTAAAAAATATTTTTAAAAGTTCATTTTAAGCTATATATCACTTTAAATATACAGTTCTATTGTCCTGTGGCTTGCATTGTTTTCAAAATAAGTTTGGAAAATTCTAACACTTATTCCTCTGTGTGTAATTTTTTTTTTATTTTTCTCTTTATCATTAATTTTTAATAATTTAATTATGATATGTTTTGAGTAGTTTTCTTTATGTTAATCCTGCTTTGATTTTGTTTAAGTTCTTAGATTTTGGGGTTTAAGTTTTCATTAAATTTAGAACTTTTAAAATGTTAAGTCTTTTTTTTCTTCTCCTTCCTTTCTTTCCTCTCCTTTTAAAATTCCAATTAACTTTATGTTAGGCCATTTAATATAGGTACACAGGTCATTGAGTCTTTGTTATTCTTTTTGTTACCTTTTTTGTTGTTGTTTTGTTTTGTTTTTGCTTCCATTTGATTAATTTCTATTGGTGTGTCCTGAAGTTTACTAATATTTTCTTTTACAGTGTCTAATCTGCTGTTAATACCATTCAATGTGTTTTGTATTTCAGATGCATTTTTTTTTTTGCTTTAGAAGTTCCATTTTGCTCTATTTTATTAAAGCCATTACTTCTGTGCCCAGCTAAATAAACATATGCATTAATGTGAACCCAATTAGTTCTTAAAAGATGCTCAAAACAGTATCAAAATATCAGCCAAATCAATAAATGGGGTTTTTTTTTCTAACCATAGAAATTACTACCAGGATTTCCAGACCTACTTTTATGATCCTCTTCTACCTCTTAGGTGTTCTCCTACTGGCCTTAAAAACATGACCACTAAAATCAAGTAATGTGCCCTATGTATCCCACCACCTTTAAAAGTCAGCAGTGATTCTCTCATTTCACTTATTTCATCTTCATGTTTCCCATATGTGAAATGAGGGTATGTGAATCAGTTGTATCTTTTTTTTTTTTGAGATGGAGTTTCACTCTTGTTGCCCAAGCTGGAGTGCAATGGCATAATCTCAGCTCACTGCAACCTCTGCCTCCCAGGTTCAAGCGATTCTCCTGCCTCAGCCTCCCAAGTAGCTTAGAATTACATGTGTCTGCCACTATACCCAGCTAATTTTTGTATTTTTAATAGAGATGGGATTTCACCATCTTGGCCAGGCTGGTCTTTAACTTCTGACCTTGTGATCCACCCGCCTCAGCCTTCCAAAGTGCTGGGATTACAGGTGTAAGCCACCGTGCCCGACGATAACTTTATCTTACACACACATTTTGAAGCTAAACTGTCTGAGTACAGATCCTAGCTAAGTTTCTCACAGCTGTGTGACTGTAAGCAAGTTACTTAGCCTCTCTGTGAGAGTAAGAAATTAACATATATAAAAGCCTTAGAGCAATGCCTAATAGCAGAGTAACTATTAGCCATTAGTATTTTATGAGGATCAAATAAAATACAATATAAGAAATCTGTAAAATACCACATGAGTTAGTACCATGATAATTTAGTATCATTATAATTAAATCATTTCCCCTAGAGAAGAGTAGCTCAACCATGAGGCTTCTGTGGGTGCTACCAAATGACATATCTAACACCAGAATATGAACATCCATCCTTTTACTGCTGGCTTCTTTAATTTATTCTTTTAAAAAGGCACTTCAAGCTCTAACATTTACTCTGAATGACTCATATATGAGAATTGAGGTTTTCCCTGTAGTCCCTAAAATCTATAAACCAGAAACTCAGAGCCTTCCATGTTTCCCCAACCACAGGCTGTGGGCAGACCTGAGCCAGACACAGAAAAGGAATCTACTAGGCAGGAAGCAGAGGCCTCCAGACAGGCTAGGCCCTTCTGCCTTGTGTTAGGGACCTCTGCTCAGGACCACAGTGGTACCATGAGGTACTATGAGAATGAGTCTGAGACCAGGACTTTGATCTGCTAGGCCAGAGGGGACTGGGGAGTGAAGTTGCCAAGGAGTTAGCAAGATCCGAGGGTTAGGCAAGCAAGTGCAAGGGTTCAGAGCAGTCAGTGAAGGCCTGAGGTGCACAGGAATCAGAATGTCCCCAGCATGAGGGTCCCTACCTGAAGCAGCAGAGTGGCAAAGGTGCTAGCTGCCTGGAGAGTCCAGAGGGAAAAGCAGATACTGGCAGACTGAACACCCACAGAGCGTGGTAGATTGAAGAAGGTCACAGGAGGGTCAGTCACAGAGTCAAGATTTTGTTTAGGATCAGACAGAGGTGTATTCAAAGCCAAAACAAAGTGGTCAGTGTCTTAATTTAATTTAATTTAATAATTGTCTTAATTTAATACTTCATTTAGGAGAGCTAAATAATTAAATACGAGGCCAAAGGACACAAGAAAACGGCAGTCTTTTATTGCAAATATGCACATACTCTCCGGCGAGGTTCTCCAGTCCTCAGGTATGGGGCCAGGGAAGTCACGCCTGCGCTCTCGGGTGAGGTTCTCCGGTCCACGAATGCGGGGGCCTAAGAAGTCACGCCAGCTCCTGCCAGCAGCGGACTTTTATGCATTGGTACTGGAAGGGGGAGGGCAGTGGGCGGGATAAGGGCGTGATAGGGGTGTCTCCATAGGCGTGGCCGGGTAAGTTTCGATCTCTTTGGATTGACATCACCTGGCGCATGCTCGGTTGATCTGCATCGTCCCAGGCGCGGGCTGCATTTTCCCGCACACGGGAAAGTTGGTGAGGAAGAACCTGGAAGCAACATGGATTGTGCCTTCTTGTTCACCTTCCTCCATCTTGTCCTTTCTCCCTCACCCAAACAGTCAGCAGAAACAGAGATTTGCTAAAACTTTAGAGGGCATAAGAACTTGAACTTGATAAAATGCAGATTACCAGGACTGAACTCCAGAAAGCCCACATATGGCAATCTGATTGGAGTATAAAATTTAGAATTTTTAACCACCACCCAGATTATTCTGACATGGTTCTTGGGCCACACACTTTAAGAAACCCTTAGTCTATTGGCCTAAGGATCAAGGGTGTGGCCTCTTTGTAGGAAGGTCCTGCTGGATGTTTGTGGTCCTGGGCATCCAATGGTAGATAATAACCAGTAGGAAGACAAAGAAGGTGAAACGAAGAAACAGCCCTTATGTACCCTTGACAGATGCTTATCTATCCAGTGCCTCTGTATAAATTCAAAAAAAAGTGATCCTTGTGGGCAGATGAATTTGATAAAGGCGCCCATTCCTCTGGGTGGAGAAGTCAGATCAAGGCTTAAGGAGCAGAGGACAGGATGGGTTTCAGTCTCCACTGTCCACTTGACTGGGTGGCCTCATAGAATCTGAGAGAGAGGTGCTGGGATTACCCTGTGAGGTCCTCCTGGTCACTGACGGTGCACACAGGAGTGCTGGAGGCCAGTCAGGAATGCTGGTAGGAGTGCAGGAGCACAGAGGCAAGAATTCATGTTCTGGGGTCAGTCTGGACTGAGTTCAAGTTTTGGCTCTTCTATTTCCTGGTCGTGTGACCCGGAATAAACTTCCTAACCTTTCACCAAGCCTCTGGAAGTTAATCTATAAAATATAGAATACTATGGCCTGCCAGTGAGGCATGATCAAAGCCAAGCAGCCATTCAGCACTTGTCAGGAACTCTGGCAAACGGTAGTAGCCTCTAACGACTACAGAAGATTTGTCTTTCCTCCCACAACCTCACCACCAGGAGGAATATCATAATGAAACCACACACGAGACGACATTCTCCCATATGCAAACATAATTAGCAGATAGGCACAAAACACAGCTGTTCCTCTATGCGTGGTGAAGTCTCTGCTGTCGATCCTTAGGCATGCCACCAAGTGCCTTGTAAGAAAGTCCTTTCCAAAGCGCATAAAACCTGGTCCAGACATGCAAAAGGCAATGAAAGAAAGAGAGCCAGAATCCTAGTAGGCTTAAAATGAGTGGCCCAGTTATATACAACTAGGTAAGAGAGAATCTATTGTTCTTGCTATAGCTTTTCATTTTTCTCTAGTTAACATTGGTATCTAGTAATTCAATGATCATTGTCTTAGTCCATTCAGGCGGCAGTCACAGAATACCATAGACTTGTGGCTTACAAACCACAGAATTTTATTTCTCACCCTTCTGTAGGCTGGAAGTCCAACATCAAGTGGTCAGCAGATTTGGTGTCTGAGGAGGGCCCGTTTCCTGGCTCGCAGATGGCCACCTTGTCACTGTGTCCTCACATGGTGGAAGGGGTGAAGGGGCTCTCTGGAGTTTCTTTTTTTTTTTTTTTTTTTTGAGACGGAGTCTCACGCTGTTGCCCAGGCTGGAGTGCAGTGGCGCGATCTCGGCTCACTGCAAGCTCTGCCTCCCGGGTTCCCGCCATTCTCCTGCCTCAGCCTCCTGAGTAGCTGGGACTACAGGCGCCCGCCACCGCGCCTGGCTAATTTTTTGTATTTTTAGTAGAGACGGGGTTTCACTGTGGTCTCGATCTCCTGACCTTGTGATCCGCCCGCCTCGGCCTCCCAAAGTGCTGGGATTATAGGCTTGAGCCACCGCGCCCGGCCCTGGAGTTTCTTTTATAAGGGCATTCATTCCGCTCATGAGGGCTTCACCTTCATAACCTGATCACCTCCCAAAGGCCCCACCTTTCAACGTGAAGCGACACATACATTCAGTCTCCAGCAATATGTTAGATGTATCACTGGTTGGGTCTAAAGCCTTCTCCAAAAAGGTTTTGTTGTACACTGCTGCGGAAGACTTCACGACTCCCGAATAAAAGGCAACCCCAAAACCCCACCAGAAAAGTTTTGCTTAGAAAGAAAGAGCATTGATGAGCAGTAGCTATCCATTCTTGACAGGGCCAGCCACATGGTATGTGGGACCTTGTGCTAAATGAAACATGAGACCTCTTGTTCAAAAAGCAGAGAAAAAAAAAAAAAACTCTTTTTCTTTTCTTCCATCATCTCTCTCTCTCAACCCATCATAGTATTTTTTGTTCACTATTTAATATCATTCTCCCTCAGGCATAGGGATGCTTCTGGGGTGAGGGCAGCCTCTCACAGGCACCTGGGGCCCGTCCCGTGACTTGGTCCATGGGGTGCACATACCCTACTCAACCCTCCCCAAACCTGCTCTCAGGCCTGGCCAAGGGCAGAGGGAAACAGCAGTCACTGGGTGTGGATAGAGGAATGGGCAGCTGAGAACCCACTCCAGCCAGGCGGGGAGGCAGCAGGAAGTGGGACCCCATCTGAGTTGAGGCATCAAGTATGCTGCATACTTCACTGTCCCCTCAAACTTCACTATCAAAACACAAATTCAAAGACCAATTAACAACTTCAGAATGGCCACCGCACAGCTTTAAACCCCAAGCCCAGGGCCTCCTTCTGAGTGCAGGACCCTGCAATGACTGCCCTAGTAACCCACCCTGATGCTGGAACTCAGAAAACTCAGATGGAGGGAATTCACTGCTGAGTGAACCATGAGGTTACTAATTTAGTCACACCAGAGGGTTAATACTAGAGCACCTCCAACAGCATCTTACTCCAAATTGGTGCTCAGAAATATTTCGACACTGGGATTTTGAAAGTTCAAACCTGTTGAAAATAGGCCTTAATATAGAGAACCAATGCAAAATTTACACCAAAATAAAACAGTCTAGATCAGGGTTTCTCAACCTCACCACTGTTGACATTTTGGGCCAGGTAATTCTCTGTTGTGCTAATTGTCCTATGCGTTGTAGGATGTTTAGCAGTGCCCTTGGCCCCTACCCATTATATGCCGATAGCACATCCTTCTCCCCTCTTGTGGCAACCAAAAACATCTCCAGACATTGCCAAATTGCCAAATGCCCCTGGGGCGGGGGCTGGAAAATTGTCCCTGGTTGACAACCATTGGTATATAATTTAGCACATTAATGTTTGGTTATTTTACTTACATTTGATAAACAAATTACATATTATACTTTCATATTTAAAAGTTAAATTCCAATGGGCTGTGTGTATGGCATTTTTAACTTTTTAACTTAAAAGGTGTCTGTTCCTCAACTGCTGTGCCTTGTTTATTATCCAGACATGAGCATCTTACATCAGCCATTGACAGTAAGCGGAGGGAAGCTATCTCTGTGAGGAGGACGTGAGGAGCCCCTTTCAGAATATGCCACAAGGACCCATCAAAGGCACTGCCATAGAATCAACACTGATTGCCGAGGTCTGGAGAGAAGCAGATGTGCTCATATCGAAGGGAAAAACTAAACAGATTCTGCAAAATTCATTTCAATGTGGCTGTGTTTTTGTGTTGCTTTGTTTTTGCTGGAGATCAATCTAAGTGGGTCTTGTTTGGGCTGATATCGAAGTGGAAAATGATGCCATCTGGGCTGGTGAGAAGCTGGAATTCAGAAGGAAGACAGGAGGTCAACAATTTGGATTTGACCACAGACACAGTAGTGAACTAAAGTCTCCCCTCTTCTACTTTTGGAAATCTTGTTGGTGATCACTTCTTGTAATAAAGAGATTAACAGAGTAGAAACTCTGTGGGGGCCCCTGTTGGTCTCCCCACTCAGGACCACCTTTTGACCAGCTATCTGGCTGTCCCTGTCCCCCACTTCTAAAGACGGTGCTGCTACCTGATCACTCCTGTGACCTTCTTCACAGTGTTGCCCTCCGGAATAGCCAGGTGTAGGGTACAAACTGTATGGGGTCACGGTTCCTTTGACTCCAGGTGGGACAAGCTTGGAGGTACAATTTATACTCAGTGTCCCCATGGGGATCACGATGAGGTGTCGGCGTCAGCTGGAATCATACCCTTGCCTCCCACCTTCCCCTCCCCTCTCCTGCTTCCTCCACTTCCTTACTCGCTTCTCCTGGGAGCACTTCCGGGAGGATACATTTGAATCCTCCGCTCAGGGCCGGCTTCTGGGAAAAACTGGCCTAAAACATTTCCTTTTCCCCACAGGATCATGAGTGAAATGTGGCCTGTGCATGTCCATACACCAAACCCGGAAGACATGGCTTAATTTCAAGGGCATCAGTGAGACCTTAAGGTTTTACAATGTACCCCCTACACCACCCATTTTTTAGATACTCGCTACTACGGCCAGAGTCAGAGAAGTTGCCTGTGCCAGATCCAAAATGGCTGCCCAGAGGAGGGGCCTGGGGTCAAACTGGAGAACCTCATCAACTGGAGTTCAGTCTACAGTGTATGCTGAGAGAGGAAAACCATCCTGAGACCAGGGACCTGAGGCACAAGGGCAGGACCGAAGGAAAGCATTAGGCTTCAACTCAAATTGAGAAGTCTGCTTAGTGGCAGAGCTGGCCTGGAAGCCTGGTCTTCTTACTCCAAGTTCAATGCTCTTTTTCTTTTTTCTTTTTGAGACAGTCTTGCTCTGTCACCCCGGCTGGAGTAGAGTGATGCAACCTCAGTTCACTGCAACCTTCACTTCCTGGGATCAAGCAATCCTCCCACCTTAGCCTCCCGAGCAGCTGGGAGTAAAGGCGCCTGCCCCCACGCCCAGATAATTTTTGTATTTTTAGTTGAGATGGGTTTTCACCATGTTGGCCAGGCTGGTCTTGAACCCCAGACCTCAAGTGATCTGCCCGCCTCGGCCTCCCAAAGTGGTGGGATTACAGGCATGAGCCACGGTGCCCAACCTCAGTACCCTTTCTCACACGCCCATCTGCTCACTTTTCTGTCCTGTCTTGTTTCATTAACTCTCTTTGCACACGATTCCCCTTATAAGTGAGATGCAAGTCTCCAGGAGAGTGGAGACAAGCCTAACCCTCACCCTTACCTTAACCGTAACCCTAACCCCATAGTACCTAGGTCCAGACTCTCAAAACACACATTTTGGTGGATGAATGACTGACTAAGCAATGCTTTTCCTGCCTCAATGTTTCTGCAAAGCAGATATGTAGGGCTGCCATTTTCAGTTACATGGATGCTGTTCACACACCCTACAAAATGGACAGTCCAGAGCTGTGTAGTGGTCAATATGCTCAATCCTGAATCTGGAGTGTCCTCTCTTTTAATAGTTCTACCTGATCCCCCAAGGAGTTCTGGAACATGAATTTACACCGCTAGATCTAACAGTCTTGAGGCAAAGGAGATGGACTTCTGTTCTCCCACACAATGCCTGGTATATAGTGGCTGTCTTAAAAGATAGTTGCTTGGATGAGTACATCTGCAGGCTGAATGGTACAGCATGATGCAGTGACGAAAAGGCACAGGCTTTAGGGATTTTTGTTTGTTTGTTTGTTTTTTCCGAGACAGAGTTGCCCAGGCTGGAGTGCAATTGCACAATCTTGGCTCACTGCATCCTCTGCCTCCTGGATTCAAGCAATTCTCCCGCCTCAGCCTCCCGAGTAGCTGGGATTACAGGTATGCGCCACCATGCCTGGCTAATTTTGTATTTTTAGTAGAGACAGGGTTTCTCCGTGTTAGTCAGACTGGTCTCAAACTCTCGAACTCAGATGATCCGCCCGCCTCGGCCTCCCAAAGTGCTGGGATTACAGGCATGAGCCACAGTGCCCAGCCAGGCTTTAGGTTCTTTACAATGAGCTCCACCCTGGGTTTAGCCTTGAGTCTTCACCGCTGTGTAACTGCAGGCAAGTTTCTTACCACCTACCTACATCCACTTCACACTTAATCCTCTCTACCACCAAACACATATAAGAATTGCTGGTGGAAAAGAAGAAACAAACAGGTGAGAACCACTCTCCAATATACACTCTTTTGTAGAAAAGTAAGAGCCATGTGGCATCGTGGTTAAAATCACTGGTTTGGTTTTGAATCTCGACTCTGCTTGTGCAAAAACAGACAAGATATTTAAGTAAGCTATACACCTAATCACTCATTTATGGCAATGGAGATAGTAATAGCACCCACCTCATGGATGTTCAGAGAGCACGAGATCATACATGCATAGTGCACGGCACAGGATAGGCACAAAATCAGTAAGTGCTGAATGAATAAATGAATGAATAAGCAAAAGGATGACCTGAATGGGTGATGACCAGGAGGGTCATGGGCTGTACATCACAAAATATGCAAATTCAACAAATGGTTGGTAGCTAACTTTCACTGCTCCGCCCAGCCAGGAGTTGGAGATGCTGTTTATGGTCTAAGTCACCATCCATTTCTTTTCATGTGTTGTGTGGTTCCAGAGGATGTGGAGAAGGGAAGAGGCCCCAGTGAGTAATCACAGGATGACAGAAAATGACACAACATGGAAATTTGCTTCCTGTGTCCCTGTTCAAGCCAACTCTTGGAAACACATGCTCTTTCAAGCCTGACAACCACATCGAACTTCCATCTGAAGCACCTGCCATGTCAGGAAAACCATCAAGGAGATAAGATAATAAATATTAACATTTGAAACCAGCTTAGTCAACGTGACAAACCCAAAGAGCCAATCAGTTTGATTGTTGGTGAATCAAAAAGAAGACCTGGCTAGGAGAAAAGTTAAGGCTTGAGCCTTGGTGGGCAGGATGGGGAGGACAGCTTAGGAATTGATCCGGGCAGTCAACAAGAGCATGAAGTCATCCCAAAGAAAGGGTATGAGAGCTATTTTCAAATGGCAGAAATATTCTCATGGAAGAGGAACTCAAGTAATTTGGGGGCAGCGCTACTGAAGTGGAAGTTACAAGGAGGTTGATTTTGACTCAAAATAACAAGACTTGCTAGCAATTAAAATAGTGATCATTTTTAAGAACCTATTAGGCACCAGGAACTGAACTGGATGTTTTACAAGTATCACCTAATGTAACTCTTGCCAGAGCTGTAGAAGACACGCATTATTAGGCCTCAATTTTCAGATGAGGCAGCAGAAACTTGAAGACGTTAGGGTGAATGCTCAAGAGAGCAAGTAGAGATGACATTTGAATTCGAGTCTGCCCGACTCCAAAGGCTGCCACTGTGGCTGTGCATTTTATGCATTGCACAAAGACACTTGGGCTGTTTTTGCCAGAAGGAAGCATAATTTATTCTTTTTAGAAAGATGCTTTCCTTCAGCCAAACCATGCAGTGGGGTTACATCTACCTCGAAAAACACCTTTTATCATTATTATTACTATTTACACAAAAATTCCATGTTAGAGAACTGTCTCTGGGTTTACACTCCTTCTGATAGAAAGAATCCCAGCGGTGGAGGAACTGCCACATACGATGAGAACAGTTCAACCCCAGGAAGATTTCGTAGACATGGGAAGATAACCGCCTTTTACCCTTATTATAATACAGTTATTTGTGTCATTCTCTAACCTAGTATTCTTTAATGCTTTGTGTCTTTCCAAGGTCCTGCATGAGGGACCCTTACTTACCCCCCTCCATTCTTCTAGAGCCCTTACTTTTGCCATATAGGACTTCTCTGTTTCTGCTTCAGAGATTTTGTATTTATAAGTTCCTTTATTTCCTGTCTTCCAAACAGACAGAGTTATATCCCCTGAATAACTCTTACTGATCATTCAGGTCTGAGCTCTTAAATATATTTCTTCAGAGATGCCTTTGCTGACCTGCTGGTCCAGGTTGAATACCCCATGGATGGGTCAGGCTCCAGACAGGACTATAGAAACTACACTAGGTATTTCAGCCAGAAGGAATTTAATACGGGGGGGTGGTTACAGAGGTGTTGCAGGGTTGAAAGAGCAAAGAGATGTGCAGCCGAGCCACAGAAGTAAATTACCAGAACCTTCCAGTAATACACCTAGCTCCATTTTTTTTTTTTCTGTTTTTACTTTTTTAAACTTCTTTTCAGTTTTTATTTTAGATTTGGGGGTATAGGTGCAGGTTTGTTACAATGGTGTATTGTGTGATACTGAGGTTTTGGGGTACAATTAATCCTTTCATTCAGGTAGTGAGCATGGTACCCATCTATCTTAGAGATAGATTTTATTGTTATCATCCTCATTCTACAGATGAGGCAACCAAGGCCCGGAGAAGTTAAATGACTTGCCTAAGTTCATATGGCCAGTTATGAAGTAGAGTACCCAGGATCTGGACACAGGCTGACTATGAGGCCAGAGGCTACACTCTTAGCCACCACACAACCCTGTCCTCCTCACTCATGCCTCTTTGAGCCCTAGCTTTTGCCTTTATCAAATGGAGGTGATGATACATTTTTTTGTAAGGGTGAGTTGCAGAGCTGTAACTAGGCCTCCATTTGTGAGAATTCCCAGTCCTGCTTCTACTTCATTACCTTTAGTGGAAGTCATCCTATAAAATGCAAATACTGGCCGGGCGCGGTGGCTCACGCCTATAATCCCAGTACTTTGGGAGGCCGAGGCGGGTGGATCACGAGGTCAGGAGATCGAGACCATCCTGGCTAACATGGTGAAACCTCATCTCTACTAAAAACACAAAAAAATTAGCTGGGCGAGGTGGCGGGTGCCTGTAGTCCCAGCTACTCGGGAGGCTGAGGCAGGAGAATGGCATGAACCCAGGAGGCGGAGCTTGTAGTGAACCGAGATCGTGCCACTGTACTCCAGCCTGGGCGACAGAGCCAGACTCTGTCTCAAAAAAAAATGCAAATACTGAAGCTGTGGGCCCTTGATCCTAATGTGTTTGTGTAAATTCATGTGTCTTAGGAGTCTATTCTTCCTCCACTAAGGGAGGGATGGAGGAGAGCACCAGATGAGAGGGCGCAGGTTTCCCATGGCTGTTGTAACAAAGCACCACCAACTGGAGGGCTTAAAACGACAGAAATGTATTCTCTCACTGTTCTGGAGGTTGGGGTCTGGAATCAAGGTTTCGGCAGGGCCATGCTCCTCCAAAGGCTCTAGAGAAGAATTTTTCCTTGTCTCTTCTTAGCTTTTAATGGTTGATGTCAACCTTTGGCGTTCCTTGGCTTGTGGCATAGAACTCTAATCTCTGCCTCTGTCTTCATGTGACCACCTTTCTGCTGTGTGCTTGTGTCTAAATTTCTCTCTTCTTATAAAGATGCCAGTTATTGGATTATGGCTCATCTTTTTTTTTTTTTTTTTTTTTTTTTTTTTTTTTTTTTGAGACGGAGTTTTGCTCTTGTTGCCCAGGCTGGAGCACAATGGCGAGATCTCGGTTCACCGCAACCTCCGCCTCCCGAGTTCAAGCGATTCTCCTGCCTCAGCCTCCCAAGTAGCTGGGATTACAGGCATGTACCGCCACGCCCGGCTAATTTTGTATTTTCAGTAGAGACTGGGTTTCTTCATGTTGGTCAGGCTGGTCTCGAACTCCTAACCTCTGGTGATCCTCCCTCCTCAGCCTCCCAGTGCTGGGATTACAGGCATAAGTCACTGCACCCGGCCTGGATTATGGTTCACCTTAAACCAGTATGAGCTCACGTTAACTGAGTTACATCTGCAGAGATCCTGTTTCCGGATAAGGTCAAATTCTGAGGTTCCAGGTGAACATGAATTTTTGGGGCACACTGTTCAATCTAGTACAGAGGGAAAAGGTGACAACAGATGGAGAAACAGGGAAGGAGGGTGCTGGGAAGGGAAGAGAAGGGAGTGCTCCAGGAAGGGGAAACGTCTCTCCATGGTTATGTTCAAACAGCTGCCTCTGGGCCTGGGTAACGTTCTAGATTTGTAGGCATTTCACCACTCTGTATGTCCATCTTTTTACCCATAAAACAACAGTGTTGATCTGTAAGGCCATGTCCACCATGAAGGCTCTCATTTCCTAGGGAAGGAAGCAACCAGAATTGGGCAGCATAAAGCAAAACTGTCTTCATAGCCATCTGGAAGACAACCTGCCAACAAAATCCCATCACGACAGGCATCCCATTCTAGATACTCTGCAATCAGGAAACAGGTCCTCCAACACCACGCCAGGACTTTCAGTGGCTCATATGATGGGTAGTGAGTGGGGGCTGTAGTTTGGGGTCCAGGTGAGATCACAGCTGATGGTCCTCCAGAAGCCAGCCATGCAGAGCTCCAGAAGGAACAGTTAGAATCACAAAGAGTTTGAGACTCGGCCTGAGGAGGAAGGGTAAGAACGAACAGCATCAGTGAGCTTGAGTAAGGAGGGCGTGTGGACACATCTGCAAGATTCCAAGCAGGTTAAATGTTGGCTCTCCCATCAAGGGGCTTTAGGCGTTCAAAGGAATAGGATGGTATTAGAAGATTGGATTGCTGAAAAAGTGCCAGCCTTTGTACTAAGATTTTATGTTATCTCATTTAATCCTCAAATCACGTAATTATAGAGTAAATACTATTCTCTCTATTTGAAAGTTGTGAAAACTGAGTTTCAGGGAATGACTGGTGTGGGGGTGCACTGCTAGTAAATAGCAGAGCCAGGAATTCAAACTCGAGTCCATTTCATTCCCAGCCCTGATCAGAGTCGAGTTGGGTGTGAAGATTCGTTTGGGGGTCAGGGCTTTGTGTTTTGTTTGTGGCACTGGGCTCCCTCCTCGCAGCCCCCAGTGCACATGTGTCTGCAGGCCTCCCTGCCTCTGCTCTCAGGGCCATGGGGCCCTCTGTGTGAGGACAGTCGGCTATTTGTCCAGGAGCCAAGGGCAGAGATCAAGGGCTCAGAGTGGTTTTACTTCCTGAGTAGGGAGGCAGCCTTGTTCTGTGGAATCCATCCTTTTGAGGGGGATGAATTTAGCTGCCCTCCCTAGTTGGTGGTGGGGGAGGCGGGCAGGGTCCTGTCAGACAGAGGATGTAGGCTTAGCTCCAAAGGGCTTTTGTCTGAGGCCGGGCCTCAGGCCAGAGTGACATTCTTTGGTGGAGGCTGCCAGGCCACCGCTGAGAGAAGCACCTGCGGGACAGGGAGGGAAAAAGAGTGAGAGGTCCATCTTTCTTCCAGAGAAGAGGGAGCCTGGAGTGTGGAATCTGCTGTTTGGGGGCCCCCAGGGTGCTAAAGCCACGCCAGCAGGTGCTTCAGGCTTGAGAAGACACGCCAAGGCCCAAGCTACTCAGAGATGCGGGCTATTAACTTTCCAGCTTCTGTGATGCCTAATAAAAATCCCACAAGATGAAAGAATTGTACTCCTTGGGCTTGTTTCCTATAGACATCCTAAGGTCACAGAACTTTCCAATGGAAGGGGCGTTGGCAGCGTCTGGTTATAACTCCCGCACACCAAGTATGTCTCTATTTGTCATGCATGCTGTTAGTGCCCCACCCAGATCTCCTGTGCAGGTGAGTGCACCCATGTCTGAATGCTGTGAGTGACGCTCACAGCTGCCCCCTTCTCTGGAGAACTGCCCTCAGTCATCAGGAGATATCCTCCTGGGAGGTTACACACTCCCATCCGTCCCAGCCACTTGCAGCCAATGAATAACAGCGGGGCCTCAAGGAGGCAGTGAGCCTGCGGAGAATCCCCACCCAAGAGTCCCCTGGGGGGTCAGGCTGAGACTGGCCTCTGACTGAGACCACATCCTTCCTTAGGACTTGCTCTCACTCTCTTTCTTCTGAAAGCCCTTCTTTGATAAGTTTCTTGTGCAAAGTTCCCCATATCAGGCTCTACTTCCAGAAAACCTGACCTCAGACCCCCTTCTTTCAGTAATTCATTCCAGTGAGCAATTACTGAGCATTTCCCATGTTCTAGATATGGCTGTATGTACAGAGAACGTAACAGTGAACCAAATAAACTTACTTTTCCCTCAGTGAGCTTATGGGATGGTGGGAGAAGACAAATACTAAATAATCACAAAAAATACAATTAGGATTATAATTAGGATTATGTATTAAAAGTATGGAGCTAATTTCCAATAGCTAAGGCATGGAATCAACCCAGGTGCCCATCAGCAGTGGATTGAATAAAGAAAATGTGGTATATACACACCATGGAATACTATGCAGCCATGTAAAGAATGAGATTACGTCCTTTGCAGCAACATGGATGCAGATGGAGGCCATTATCCTAAGTGAACTAATACAGGAACAAATACTGCATGTTCTCACTTATAAGTGGGAGCTAAACATTGTGTACACATGGACGCAAAGGTTGGAAAAATAGACACTGGAAATACAAGAGCCGGGGTGTGGTTGGGGAAAAAGAGGGCAAGAGTTGAAAAACTGCATGGGTACCTGAAAAATGATGATGGTCTTGTCACCATTGCCCAATATCATGTGGTTGTAAGTGACAGAGGCACCATTCGAATACAGGTCTGTCTGAAGGTTTTGGTTCCACAATTCTGTACGGGAGAGAGGGCCATAAAGTTCTAAGTGCCAGCTTCATTCGGAGACTTCCTTTCAAGAAATGGCCCCAAGAGTGTTGTGCTAGGTGATTCTATGACTTGACAGGGAATACTCTCTGCCCAATCAAATGCTCCACACTGGATGGCCACCAAGCCCTCAGTTGGGACATTACTTTGGGAAGCAGGACTTTTGGGTGCTTGCGGAGAAAAAAAAGGATGCTCAAGCTCAAGCTGTAGACCCAACAAGGCCAAGCCAGGTCTTAAACAATGATGTGTGTGTGTGTGTGTGTGTGTGTGAGAAACCAGAGGACTCGGAATCACTATCCCCCTAAGAAGAGTCAACCAAGAGACAGTGTTGCAACAACTGCGGTAACTGAGCATTGCCTGCAGATATCTGCTCCTTGCAGCCTCAAGGAGCTCAACCAGCCTCCCCCAGGGAGGTGGTATAGATGAGTGGTTAGGCATTCAGGCTTTGGCACACAAAGCCCTGAGCATAAATCCCTACTCTGCCATTTCCCGGCTATAGGCACATGGGCAAGACATAACTGCTCTGAGACTTCATTTCTATTTTTTTGTAAAATGAGAATGATCTTTGACCCTGTGTCATTGGGATAGTGATGAAAAGTAAACCAGATACTATCTGTAGAGCATCTAGCCCAAAGGAAGTACCTAGATTTGAGTACACTGATGCTGCTCTGATAATGGTGATGATGAGCATGAAGGTGATGCCCGCTCAGAGAGTGAAAGCTACCAAATGTCTGTGCAGACCCCCACTGCCCACCTCTGACTGTGCAGCCTCCCCACAGGTAGGACTGGAAGGGGAAATCAGATTAACAGACTTCAGTCCTTTAAGTCCATTTGTAAATTTCTTGTTGTAATGGAGGTTGGCAAAGTCCTTCAATTTTGTTTCCCTGGGAAATGTTATTAAAATTCTGCCTGGTAAAACTTCGCAATCAATACATAAAGACCTCCTTCAAGAAGGTTGATCCTAAAGCCAGCATCTCTGGTAAACACGGCTTGTTGTTTGAGATGGTAATAATCACTGCGGCTCTTTGTTCAGTGTCTTTTGGCTGACTTTCAGTTCATGAGGAAGAGTCTGTATGGAAGCCAATTTGAATTGATTTTGCAAGTAAAATTTCAGGGGACAATGTGCCAGGTGTCTCAGAGAGCTGGAGTCTGGTGGATTCTCTGTCATCTGCTCACAAGAACTCTAACTCAACGTTTGTATGGTGAGCCACAGTTTTCAGGGCACTTTACTTTCACATTCGGTATTTCTATCTTCACAATAACATTGTTAGGCTAATATTGTTCTCCTTATTTTGCAATTTTCCCATTTAACAGATGAGAGAAACAATAAGAGCTTAAGGGGTATGCCTAAAGCTATATATATTATTTTACAGCTGAGATCACAGAAATACAAAGAATTATTAGAGACTATTATAAACATCCAGGAGGCTGAGGCGGGTGGATCACCTGAGGTCAGGAGTTCGAGACCAGCCTGGCCAACATGATGAAACCCCCATCTCTACTGAAAACACAAAAAATTAGCTGGGTATGGTGGCAGGTGCCTGTAATCCCAGGTACTCAGGAGGCTGAGGCAGGAGAATCACCTGAACCTGGGAGGCGGAGGTTGCAGTGAGCCAAGATTGCACCATTGCACTCCAGCCTGGGCAACAAGAGCGAAACTCCATCTCAAAAAATAAATAAATAAATATTACAAAATCAACAACTATACACCAACAAATTGGAAAACCTAGAAGAAATGGATAAATTCCTGGATGTGCACACAACCCACCAAGATTGAACCACAAAGAAATAGAAAATCCCGGCACTTTGGGAGGCCAAGGTGGGCCGATCACTTGAGGTCAGGAGTTTGAGGTCAGCCTAGCCAATATGGTGAAACGTCGTTTCTACGGAAAAAATAGAAAAATTGGTTAGTTGTGATAGCAGGTGCCTGCAATTCCAGCTAATTGGGAGACTGAGGCAGGAGAATCGCTTGAACCTGGGAAGTGGAGGTTGCAGGTGAGAAACTGATATAAGTACGAAATTTCAGGAAGGATTACTTTTTAACCGTCATTCAACCTCTTGGTGGAAAGTAGAGAATGTTCCCAAGTGGCGGTTACAATTAAATCTTTTTTTTTTTTTTTTTTTTTTTTTTTGAGACGGAGTCTCGCTCTGCCGCCCAGGCTGGAGTGCAGTGGCCGGATCTCAGCTCACTGCAAGCTCCGCCTCCCGGGTTCCCGCCATTCTCCTGCCTCAGCCTCCCGAGTAGCTGGGATTACAGGCGCCCGCCACCTCGCCCGGCTAGTTTTTTGTATTTTTTTTAGTAGAGACGGGGTTTCACCGTGTCAGCCAGGATGGTCTCGATCTCCTGACCTCGTGATCTGCCCGTCTCGGCCTCCCAAAGTGCTGGGATTACAGGCTTGAGCCACCGCGCCCGGCCACAATTAAATCATTTGATGACCCTCTTGTTTTCAGCTAAGCCCAAGTCATGTCTGTGACTTTCCACTGCAAATGACTCAGTCAATCAGCTCACTGTGAGCTAATAAGTCATGTACAGAACTGGGAGGCAGAAGAGGGAGGAGAGATGAGGAGGAAAAGGTGAGCAGAGGGAAGAAACGTGGCACAGCTTTCAGACCCCTTCGGTCTTCTTGGCTATGAGTGTTTTGCATAGATAGTACTACCTTTTTTGTTTAAATCCTTTCTTATTGCATAAATAACTCAGGTTTACTTTATAAAAAGTAGAAAATGCGGGAAAGCAGATAAAATAAATAAACACAACTCTTCATAATCCACATCCAAAGACAACCACCATTCATATTTTGATGTTTTGCCGGCCAGACATTTTTCTTTGCATATATATAAATATATATATACACACACACACACACCCCTTCTTTTTTACAAGAAAAGCGTCATCCCTTCCTAATTGCCTACATGCCTTCTATTCCTCTTTCTCGATAAATACAGATTTTTAAATACACTCCTGAGACCCATTCTCCTGCCCACACACACATTTCTGCCTTTGTTTTTCATCTAACGGACCTCGCCCTAGGCCCCTTCCGGTGGTCAACCCATTTTTTCACACAAGGACTCAATTCTCTCTCCAGCCCAGGGTTCAGATGGGAAGATCTGAATTGCAACACAAACAGTATGGGGGAAAGGGATGTTTTCCAAAGACTTCTTCAGTATGGTTGCTGCCTTTCTAGCAAACGTCAGATTTGCTTTCTCTTTTCGACCTCAGAGTTGAGAGTTGAGTTAATTAGACTCTTCCATTTAAGACATGATTATCTCAACATTCATGCAAACAGCTTCTTGTTTTCTTTTACCTTCCAAGTTCTCACTCCCTTTCCACTCCCACGCCCCCGCCCCATTAACCTTTATCCTAATATGGTTGATTTATGCCGCAATATTGTGCTGGATGGCTTCCATTTGCACCTCTAGATGGGCTCTCTGTTTATCTCAGCCCAGGTCTGGTCCCCGGAGGCTCATCTGCAGGGTGTGCATCAATGTGCTTGTTAGCTCCTTGCCTTCTGATTGGGTTGGGGCAATGGGAAGCACCGTCAGGAGATTCAGAAGGTGGCAGGAAAGGGAAGCCAGAGTATTTACACCCCTGTCTCCCTCCCTGCCAGAGAGCAAGGTCCCACAGCTCCTATGAGGTGACCCTTTCCAGGTGGCTCTCTCAACGGAGTTGGCCTTTACTGTCCAGGACACGGTTAGGTCCCATGACTGTTCCTAGCTCCAGGGCACCTCACTGTCATCGGATGCTTTTCCTAACCCTGCCCACACCTCTGCAAATAGTCCTTTCACTAATTCTCCAACTGTGCAATATGTGTTTGTCCATCTTTTCCCTGCCTGGACCATGACAGATACAAATACATATGTGTAGTAATGCAGATCACGGAAACAGCGCTGTGGGAAATGAAAAAGAAACAGGATGAGATCTGGAGGACAGTAATATTCTATTCATTAAATACATGCATACACACACATACACATAACAGAATATTCTATATCTTACAACGGTACTGACCTGGTTTGGCTATGTCCGCACCCAAATTTCATCTTGAACTGCAGCTCCCATGATTCCTATGTGTTGTGGGAGGGACCTGGTGGGAGGTAATTGAATCATCGGGGCGGGTGTTTCCCATGCTGTTCTTGGGATAGTGAATAAGTCTCAGGAGATCTGGTAGTTTTATAAAGGGGAGTTTCCCTGCACACGCCCTCTTGCCTGCTGCCATGAAAGGCATGTCTTGCTTTCCCTTTCCTTCGGCCATGATTGTGAGCCCTCCCTAGCCATGTGAAACTGTGAGTCCATTAAACCTCTTTCCTTTATAAATTACCCAGTCTCGGGTATGTCTTTATTAGCAGTGTGAGAACAGACTAATACGGGAATATACATATATTCATGTGTTGCTTAACGATGGAGATCTGTTCTGAGAAATGCATCATTAGGCAATTTCATCCTTGTGTGAACACCATGGTGTGTACTTACACAAACCTAGATAGTCTAGCCTACTATACACCTAGGCTATATAATCTAGCCTGTTGGTCCCAGGCTACAAATCTGTCCAGCAGTTTACTGTACTGAATATCACAGACAATTGTAACACAATGGTAACTATTTGTATATCTGACCACAGAAAACCTACAGTAAAAATACAGTATAAAAAATTTTTTTAAATGGTACACCAACATAGGGCACTTACCATGAATGGAGCAGGCGGGACTGGAAGCTGCTCTGGGTGAGTCAGCAAGTGAGTGGTGAATGAATGTAAAGGTCTAGGACATTACTGTCCACTACTGTAGACTTTTTGACTCTTGTATTAACACTGAGCTTAAAACACAAACACATTGAACATCTGTACAAAAATATTTCCTTTCTTTATATTTTTATTTTATAAGCTTTTCCTACTTCTAAAAATTATTTTACTTCTTAAAACTTTCATTAAAAACTAAGAGACAAACACATGTTAGCCTAGACCTATATGGGGTCGGAACCATCTATATCACTGTCTTCCACCCCCACAACTTGTCCCACTGGAAGGGCTTCAGAGACAATAACACGCATAGAGCTGTCATCTCCTATAATAACAACACCTTCTTCTGGATACCTCCTGAAGGACCTGTCTGAAGATGTTTTACCATTACCTTTTTTTGTATAAGTAGAAGGAGTGCTGTCTAAAATAACGAAAATAAGTATGGTAAATACACGAACCAGTAACATAGTTGTTTACTATCATGATCAAGTATTCTGTACTGTACATGATTGTATTGCTCTGTTTTATACCACTGGTAGCACAGTGGTTTGTTTACAGCAGCATCACCATGCACAAGTAATGTCTTGCACTATGTACTAGTTTTTGGCTACAACATCACTAGGCGGACTTTTTCAGCCCCATTGTAATCTAATGGGAACACTGTGGCACATGGGTCCATTGTTGACCCAGCACATCGTTTTGCAGTGCGTGACATCACTCCAGGTTGCTGCTTCTGACGGCCGCGCAGCACCGCTCACCGTGATCCTTCCTGTTACTTCTCCAGCCCCTGGTGAAGAGCTGCCTTCAACTTCCTGCTCTCACCTGCAATACCACAGTAAGTCGAAATTTTTATACTTTTCAACTCAAAGTTTTTTAGTTCTTTTCCAGGTCTCAGTTCTGAATTTATGCCAAACACAGTAATTTTATGAGTAAACCATGTTGCACGGGCATCCCTCAAGTCCATGTTCCTCAGTTAAATAATGCGACCCTAAAAAATCATACAAAGGTGCATTTAAAATGTGTTTTTCCTGACTTTTCTACTACAATCATAAATTGTGTAATAAAATAGATGACAAGAATCACACTGGCTACCATTTAGAGAGCACTTTACATATGCTGAGTTCTCTCTTAAGCTGGATACAAGCTGTAGTTCATTCAACAGTGCCTGGAGCCAGCTTGGACTGGCTTGCAAGAGCCAATTATTAAATTTTCAAGAATTTTGCAAGCCAGTCACTAAACACAGCAATTATTAAAAATCCCTAAACACAGCAATTATTAAAAATCAAATTATATAAACTCACAATTAAATACATTGGATTATAAACAAATATAATAGGAACTCATCAGTTTCTAATTATTATTATTATTATCTTTTCTTTTCAGACAGAGTTTCGCTCTTGTTGCCCAGGCTGGAGTGCAACGGCGTGATCTCAGCTCACCGCAATCTCTACCTCCCAGGTTCAAGTGATTCTCCTGCTTCAGCCTCCTGAGTAGCTGGGATTACAGGTGCGTGCCACCGAGCCTGGCTAATTTTGTGTTTTTAGTAGAGACGGGGTTTCTCCATGTTGGTCAGGCTGGTCTTGAACTCCTGACCTCAGGTGATCCACCCGCCTCAGCCTCCAAAAGTGTGAGGATTACAGGCATCAGTCACTGCACCTGGCAGTTCCTAATTATTTTACTACCCTTCACTGTTATCCAGGCTCAGGTAATGTCCACTGTATCTGCATGGTGCAAGTAAGATGTAATGGTTCCCATATCTAATTCCACGTGCAATAATGTTACATTGGTTCCTTGAAATCAGTTTTAGTGGGAGTATTTGCACCACAGAAATCAGCAAATCCTATGAATCAGGAGTCCTCTGTCCCCAGAGCTGGTTGTTAAACATTGACCAGCATACCACTGTGCTCAATCCTCACAACAGCCCTATGAGATGGGTCCTTTTTTTATTTTACAGATGAAAAAGTGAGGCCTCTGGAATTGGACATCTAAGTGGAGATGCCCAAAGTGCAGTTGGGTGTATTAGTCTGGTAAGGACTATTAAAAGAATTGTAAAATGCTCATTGGATTTGATAATTATGCAGTTATTAGTGGCTTCAGGGAAGTGATGGGGGCAAAGAAGCCAGATTACAGTAGGTTCAGAGTGAACAGGAGTAAAGGAGCACAAACAGCAAATATGGACTGACATTCAGGACACGTGGGTCATTGAAGAGAGAGATAGTTGATAACTAGGGGGGTTCACATGGGATCCAGTTCCCCCCCTTCTTTATTGATACAAAACACATCAAATTAATCATTGTAAAGTGTTCAATTCAGTGGCATTTAGTACATTCACAGTGTTGTGCAACCATCACCTCTTTCCATCACCCCCCCCGCCAAATAACCTCCGTACCCATTAAGCAGTCTCCATTTCCCCCTCTCCCCAGCTCCTGGTAACCTCCAATTTTCTTTCTGTTTCTATGGATTAACATATCTCAGCATCGAAGACAGGACCTGCCACGTAGATTCTCAGTAAAATTTGTTGAGCTAAACAGACACTACCTGCAAGTCACACCGCATCCTTGCAGATCACCCTAGCTCAACCTCTGCAACTTACAAATTCAAGAGGTAGTTGTTCATGTTGCCTGATCCTTTTCAGGGCAAGGACCGTGTTTTGCACACTTTGTATTCTCCACAGCAAATGGCACAGTGCCTCATACATACTAGGTACCTCATAAGCATTATTAAAGGCTCTAGGAATTATTTTGCATCTCTCCAAATCATATGTTTTTTTCAGGTGAGTTTTACGTTTAATCTCTTTTACTTTTGATTTTAAAATTAAAACATACTCAATGTAGAAAATTTATTTTAAAACATTGAGATATCTGAAGAAGGTCAAAATCACTTATAATCCCTCAACCCACATAAAGGTTGCTATGGGTTTCCTCCATGCCATTTTCCAAATGCAAGATCTTGGGGAATTTAAAAGGGGAGTGCAGGTGTGCAAATGGGTATTTAAATCCCACTGCTCCATGGTTCTCCTCCAGTTAATTAACTATTAGCACTATTGCTTTGGCTAAATCTCACATTTTTACAAACAGTGGAGATTAGCAGGGAAGCCACTTTGAGTTCTGAAAAATTAACCCTTCTATCACCTCCACGTTCTCATATTAACAGAAAAGCAAGCAGAACGCTTCATAGATGCACCAGAGAGTCTACATCTACAAAGAACAAGGAGGTGAAAACCCACCATAAAAAACTTCCAGCAAAAGGAATATGTATCCTGCTTCTTGGAAAAGGAAGTTTACTTTTCTGGGGTGGGGCTTAAGGAAATCTCCCAGCAAGACACTTGCTGATGACTGAGCTCAGGTCAACACTGCTAGGAAGTGTCCTGGGAGTGGTGGGAAAGAACATCAGCTCAGGGTGGGGAGCACTGAGGGTGTTGCCCAAGAGAGGACATAGAAGGGGCAGAGTTAGCACTACAAATACAAGAAGTTTATTTTTGGTGCAAATGACAGCTCCTATTTATTGAAAGCCTGATGCCAGAATATGTTGCGATTAGAGCAGGTTTCTGAGGAATACCCATCACCACCTTCTTGTAGTCTCCACCCAGTTCTGAAACATTTAAAATAATAGAGGACTCTGGCAGGTGGAGAACAAAATGGCAGAGACAGTATTGGAGAGCTCAGCTTAGGTTTAAGGCAACAACAGGCTTCTGCTGACCAGAATCAGTCTGACTTGCACCTGGTCCTGGGCAGTGGTGGAAAAATGCCGGCCTCCCCATGTAGTGTGCCTCTCCAGAAATACATAACGTATGGAAGAGCAGGGCAGAATGTGTGCTTCTGGTGGCGGCTGAATTCCAAAGGAAAAGTAGACAGGAGGTGGGTGTACATATGCCCACTTCCTACTCCCAAATTTGCCAAGGAGGCAATTTCTCCTTGCAGAATTCTGAGCACAGGACCAGAAAGAAGCCAGGAGTGTTACATGCATTGATGTCCCTCTACATGGAAACACACAGCAAGGGGAAAGGAGGTTCCACATAAGAGGTATTGTCCTAGGAGTATTAAGTGTTTTATCCCTAAAACACGTCAGAACAACCTGTAAAGAGGATATTCAGATCTCCATTTTAAGATGAAGAAACTAACGAGATCCTGCCATCTGCAACAACATGGATGGAACTGGAAGTTATTAAGGGAGATAAGCCAGGCACAGAAAGACAAACTTCACATATTCTCGCTTGTCTGTGGGAGCTAAAAATGGAAACATTTGAACTCATGGAGACAGAGAGTAGAAGGATGGCTACCAGAGGCTGAGAAGAGTAGAGGGGGAAATGATTGGGACATGTAGAGATGATTACTAGGTAAAGAAAAATAGCTAGAAAGCATGAATAAGGGCCGGATGCAATGGCTCACTCCTGTAATCCCAACACTTTAGGAGGCCAAGGCGGGAGGATCGCCTGAGCCCAGGAGTTTGAGACCACCCTGGGCAACATAGTGAGACTTCATCTCTACAAAAAAAAAAAAGGAAAGAAAAAAAGGAAGGCATAATGGTGCGCACCTATAGTCTCAGCTACTCGGGAAGCTGAGGTGGGAGGATCATTTGAGCCTGGAAGGCAGAGGTTGCAGTGAGCTGAGTTTGTGCCAGTGCACTCTAGCCTGGGCAACAGAGCAAGACCCTGTCAAGAAAGAAAGAGAGAAAGGGGGTGTGGGGAATGGGAGGGAGGGAGGAAGGCAGGAAGGAAGCAAGAGACCTAGTGTTTGATAGCACAACAGGGTGACTATAGTCAGTAATAACTTAATTGTACATTTAAAACTAACTAAAATAGTATAATTGGATTGTTTGTAACACAAATGCTTGAGGGGCTGGATACCCCATTAACTCTGACGGGATATTGCACATTACATGCCTGATCAAAATATTCCATCTATGTCATAAATATATATGCCTATTTTGTACCCACAAAAATTAAAAATTTAAAGCAAAACAAAGATGAGGACCCTGAGAAAAGTTAATAAGGGCACAGCATTATACAGCTGGCAGGTGGTGGAGCTGGGATTTGCATGCATGTTTTTCTGAATTGCTATCTCTTGCCCTTTCTAGCAGGATGCACTGTCCTTCCACTTAAGGAACACGTCCACATCTGCATAGCCCTTCTCCTGTCTGAGAACCCTTGCCAAAAAGGCAGGCAGTGAGGTCCGGATGTAGGTGCCATAAACACAGTAAAAATATTTAACAAAGGCCAGGCACAGTGGCTCACGCCTGTAATCCCAGCACTTTGGGAGGCCAAGGCTGGCAGATCACGAGGTCAGGAGATCGAGACCATCCTGGCAAACATGGTGAAACCCCATCTCTACTAAAATACAAAAAATTAGCCGGGCATGGTGGCGGGCGCCTGTAGTCCCAGCTACTCCAGAGGCTGAGGCAGGAGAATGGCGTGAACCAGGGAGGCGGAGCTTGCAGTGAGCAGAGATCGCGCCACTGCTCTCCAGCCTGGGAGACAGAGCGAGACTTTGTCTCAAAAACAAAACAAAACAAAACAAAATTAACAAAAAAACTTGATTAAAGGAATTCGGAATAGGGAGTGGTTGTTCTGATGAGAGTGATCAGGCGGCAGAGGTGTTATTTAAGCTGGATTTGGAAGAAGAAATTGTGTTCCACTGGACAGATGCTTTTTGCTTCTCATTATTCTGGTTTGGTGGGGCATAAGAACCAGTCCAGAGATTCCTTGCTATTTTCTCAGGTGTTAATTTCGAGATATTGGTTTAAGTTTGAGTTTCACCATCAGTTAGCTGGGGCAGGTTTCTTACCCTTTCTAAGTTTTGGTGTCTTCATCTGTAAAAGGTGGTTATGGTAAAGACTAAATTAGATGGCATCTATGAAAGTGTTTGGCTCATAGCCTATTTTTTTTTTCTTTTTTCTTTCCCCCCCTCCCCCCTCCTCTCTTGATTTTGAGTCATTTTCATTGGTGCTTTTAGAGAACCTACTGCATGTTCATTTCTGGATGCCTCCCTGACTTTGATGCTGTCTGACCTTGACGTGGAGGCTGATGGACAGCCGCCCCAGGTCCCTTGTTTAAAGCCTTATCTCCAGTCCTCGCACAAACATGATCTCACCTCTCCCAAGGGCAGAGACAGATGTTGTCCCGATCTGATTCTTCCATGGATGCCTGCTGCTCTGCACAGAGAAGCACACTTCTGTTTCAAAAGGAGAACTGGTGACAGTGTGGAGCTGGGTTCCCCAAAAGGGGAGAGTCCTGGGTTCCTTCAATTCCCCAGACAGGGCCATTTAGGTCCTCTAGCCTCTGGGTTGGGGGACAAGCATCTGCCATCAGAACCAGGAGTGGTGTGTGTGTGTGGAGGTTTTGTCCTGTGCAGGGGGTTTTGTGTTGATCCCAGAAGATGTTGAACTGGCTTGGACCTACTCAGGTTTCTGAATGGCTCCTTGATCTCCCAAAATGACTTCCAGAATCAATTTTACCTGGTAAGGTGATTTGCCTCTTGTACATAGGGAGAGCTCCTCCTTTCCCTTCCACGTCTAATCCCTCCAGGCTATACTCATCTTGACAGCATGGGCCATGTTTGTTTCATTTTTATACCTCTTGCTTATCACCTGCCCACTCCCTGTCACCACCCCAACACATACAGTAACTAGCATTTTGCTTAATACATAAAGGGCGCTCATTGAATATGTGATGAATGAATGAAGCCGTAGTAAACCTAGTCTGATATGCTGAACTCCAGGAGTCTGGTGACTGCAGAAAACAGAATGGGAGAGTCAGGAGGTCATGTATCCTAGCCCACCTCCGCCAATATATAATAATAAATAATAATAGTAGCAAAGTCATAACACCTAACATTTATTCATCACCTTCTGCATTTCAGAGACATATAAAGGTCTTTCCATTCATTTGTTACCTTATTCAATCCTTACAACAACCCCTAAATTAATTATCATTATTCCATTTTATAAATGAAGAAGCTGATGCTTAGAGAACTTATTCACCTTCCCAAGCTCCCCCCAGCTAATAATGGGTGAAGCTGAGATGTGACCCATTTGTCTTCACAGATGCGCCAGCTTTTTACCAGTGTGCTGTATTTCCTGGGTCTCCTTGCCTACTGGGTAACTTTAGCCAAGTCCCTTCCCCTCTTTGGCTTCACTGTCCTCATCTGCAAAATGGAGATAGAGAACAGACAAAGTGATTACTAAAGTTCCTATTAGAACTCTCTTTCCACGAGATTAGTAGCAATACCAAATGGTAATCCCTCCTGTTTGCACAGCCTTTTACAGTTCATAAAGCCCTTACTCATTCTTCCCATTAGGCAAATTATCTTGGAAACAAGATTTGCCTAAAGGCCTTGAGTCACTGTTCTAGGGAAGTCTCAGCAGGAGGAGGCAGTTCTAGGAACAGGCCTACCTGTGCTCACTCTGAGGCCCTAGGAGGTACTGCCTGTCCTTCCAACTCAGGTTGCCTTCCCAGAGGCTAAGCAGGGTTTCAATTTAGAGTGGTGAAACCAGTGAAGCCTCTTCCTTGCACAATCCAGGCAAGACAGGGCCAGGGACTGGGCAGTGTAGGCCTCTAGGAAATACCAGGATGGAAATGACATAAACAATTCTTTGAGCCTGAACTCATTCAAACCTGTGGGCTGCAGGAAGGGGACTTGACGTCCGTCACTTCTGTAATAGTTCACTCATTCATTCATTCATTCATTCATTCATTTGACAAGTAGGTATGGCAACATCCATAATGGGACCTGATGTGCTAGATACTTAGAATAAAAGATGATGCCTTCCTCTCTTAAAGAACTCATCACTGGGCAGGAGTGGAGAGCCAGATGCACAAACAGATAAATCCAACACCATGCAGTACTCCTTTGCTATGGGGCCCTAGAACATTGCATACCTTGTCTGTCTGAGCCTCAGTTTCTTCATCAACCAAATGGGGTTGATAATATCCCATCTTTTGCCCCATCTTCTGCAGCTTCCCAGCTCCTGGGAGCCATTCTCTGTTTCCCAGGAAACACTTAAACTTCCTTCACCTCACCATCCCTACTGTTCCCTCTGCCCTGAATGCCCATCCCCTATGCATGTCTTAAAAATACCCACTTGGGCCGGGCACAGTGGCTCACGTCTGTAATCCCTGCACTTTGGGAGGCCAAGGCTGGTGGATCATATGAGGTCAGGAGTTCGAGACCAGCCTGGCCAACATGGCGAAACACCATCTCTACCAAAAATACAAAAATTTGCCGGGCTTGGGGTCGCATGCTTGTAATCCCAGCTACTCGGGAGACTGAGGCAGGAGAATCGCTTGAACCTGGGAGGTGGAGGTTGCAGTGAGCCAAGATCGCACCACTGTACCCCTAGCCTGGGTGATAGAGTGAGACTCGGTCTCAAAGAAAAAATATATATATACCCACTCAACCTCAGCACCTAGCATAGTCCTGGGCACATGGTAGAGGATGAATAAATATTTGCTGAATGAATAAATCCCACAAGATCAAGCTCTCCCTCTGCCTCTTTGCCTCCTTCTCTTAGCCTTACATGACTTCCCCAGGCAGAACAATTATCTGTTTGTCTCCCCATTAAATTGCAAACTCCTCATGTGCAGACACTGGGAATGGCACAGAACATCAGTGTTTAGTAAACATTAGGAAAAGTGAAAAACAAGTTGGTCGGGAAAGGTATTATTATCTTTGTTTTAATAATGCCTCTTAGGTTCTGAAAAATCCCAAAGGACTTTGCAAATCATCCTGAAGGTTAAGCAACTTGCCCAATCGCACAGGGCCCCAGGCAGCCTCATTTCGTGACCTGAATCTGAGCTGATTCAGACCACAGATCTCAAAGATACTTTTTAAAGTACTTATTTCACAAATTCTAAGTGCACACGTTTCAACATTTCAGAAATTGGGATGCACTGTTCTTTCTTTAATGGCACATAAAATAATGATGATATATCTTACAACCAGTGTGTCCTTCGATTCGATGAAATACATTATTAGCTATCATTGGAAAAAGAAGAAATGCAAGTGCTCAAGTTCACCCTCAGGAGTAATCAAAGAACTACAGATGAGAACCACAGAGGGGAGACCATTCCCTTCATTGCATTTGGCAAAGATGAAAGGTGAAAAATCGATACAGTTGGAGGTAAGGGAATTGAAAATAGATAGTCTCATAAAAAACTGGTGAGGCAACGCATTGGTGTAAACTTTTGGGAAGGAAGTTTGAAAATTTTTTACTCATGTCGAAAGCCTTAAAAATATGTTAGCCCTTTGACCTAGGTATTTCATGTCTAGGAATTTATTCTAAGGACAAGTTCATAGCTGTGCTCAGAGATTTATCTACAAGCATATTCTCAGAAGCCTTGTTAATAGTGAGAAAAAGCCAGGTGTAGTGGCTCACACCTATAATCTCAACACTATGGAAGGCTGAGGCAGGAGGACCACTTTAACCCAGGAGTTTGAGACCAGTCCTGGGCAACAAAGGGAGACCCCATCTCTACAAAAATAAATTTTAAAAAATTAGCTGGGCATGGTGGTATGTGTCTGTGTTCCCAGCTACTTTAGAGGCGGAGGTGAGAGCATCGCCTGAGCCCAGGAAGTCGAGGCTGCTGTGGGCCGTGATCTCTACTGCTCTCCAGCCTGGGTGACAGAGTAAGACCCTGTTTCCAAAAAAAAAAAAAAAAAGTTGGGGGGTAGAAAACTGGGATAAAAAAACCCTACATTTGGCAACTATTGATTAGATAAATAAAGGCAATTCAATAAAATTGAATAATACAAATAATGATAGATACTGTTGTTGTTGTTGTTGTTGTTGTTGTTGCTGTTTGAGACGGGGTCTCACTCTTTTGCCCAGGCTGGAGTACAGTGGTGTGATAGCAGCTCAAGCAATTCTCTTGCCTCAGCCTCCCGAGCAGCTGGAACTACAGGCATGGCTCATTTTCATATTTTTAGTAGAGACTGGGTTTCACCATGTTGCCCAGGCTGGTCTCCAATTCCTGAGCTCCAAGTGATCCACCCGCCTCGGCCTCCCAAGGTGGTAGGATTACAGGCATGAGCCACCGCGCCTGGCCTTACTGTTAATAATTATGATGAATTATAAACCACGTGTATGTATGTGTATGTACACAGAAAAGCCATGGGCAATACTTCGCTGTACTAACAAAACTTTGGCATCATTCTAATTCCAGTTTTGTTTGAAAAGCAGTTCTGGATTGAGCACCACCATGGCGTAAACGAGGATCACCCGATGTTAATAAAATTACAGATGTTCTTTTTGTCACAGCTGAGTGTTTAAAAAACAGGTAACTCCAGGCCGGGCGCAGTAGCTCATGCCTGTAATCCCAACACCTTGGGAGGCCAAGGAAGGAGGATCACCTGAGGTCAGGAGTTTGAGACCGGCCTGGCCAACATGGTGAAACCCTGTCTCTACTAAAAATACAAAAAAAAAAAAGAAAAAAGAAAAAAAGAAAAATTAGCCGGGCATGGTGGCTTGTGCCTGTAACCCCAGTTACTCGGGAGGCTGAGGCAGGAGAATCGCTTGAACCCAGGATGTGGAGGTTGCAGTGAGCTGAGATCGCACCACTACACTCCAGCCTGGGCAACAGAGCAAGACTCCGTCTCAAAAAAAAAAAAGAAAAAAAGAAACAAGAAAAAAAAGAAATGTCTGCCAGAAGTCACTGTGGAGGGCCGTCCTCTGTCTTCAGAGTGCAGGAAGCACACAGAGTGTGTCTGCTGAGTGAGAGCTGCAGGACCAGCCCCGAGACGCAGAGTGGTACCCCAGGCAGCAAGGAGACTAGGAATCCAACAGAGAGGAGTGGTCACCCAACTCTCTGCCAGCAGGAGATGAGCCTTCTCCCCACCCCAGCCGCTGAATTTCTATTGAAACCAGGCCGAAAGACAGGTACATCCACCACCCCACCTCCCGACCCACACCACAGACATCCATCCATCCCAGCTCTGGGCACAGACCAGAACTGGAAGAAGGAAGGACTTGTTGCCAAGAGACTGTGAATGCTCATGTCCATGTAACTATTTTAATGAATTTCTGATGTGCTGCCAACAGGACTGACCCCTGCCTTTTGCCAAGGGCAACTGGCTGGGACCCTTCCCTTTCCGTCCCAGTAGGGACCCCTCGGCCTGTGGGCCAGCTTTGGCCCTGAGTGACCGCTCCACTTTGGTACTGTCCTTAGCTGGCATCCTGTTAGAATCAAGGCTGCCACAGCAGCTATCCTCAGCCTGCAGAGAGTCATGAAGGGAAGACTACCTCCTCTCTGGGCCACTGCATCCCTTTCTAGTTCCTTCAAGAAAGGGTATAAATCCTGGACCCTCCCCCCTTTTTTTTTTTTCTTATGGAAAACTGAACTCTTACGCTAAGGCCTACATTTCCTGCCATGCAAGCCTTCCCTGCAGACTTCCCGGGGCCCCAGTCCACACAGCACTTTGCTGGGCTCTTTCCAGCACTGATCTCATCACTTTGCCATCAAGTGTCACCCTGCTCGTCTGTGAGCTCAGGAGGGGAGAGGCTGTGGCGTATCATTCCTGTAGTCTCAGCATCAAGCACGATGTCTGACAGCACGTGGAGTTCAATAAACACTGGAATGAATGAATGGATGAGATAAGCTGGGGCACTACAACTCAGGCTGATGGAGGCCAACAGAGGCAGAACAGGATATTGGGATTCAGTTATTTGTTCTGAGACAAAGCTGAATGGCTGACCTCCTACTCTAAACCACCCTCAGCTAGCTGGGCACAGTGGCTCACACCTGTAACCCCAGCACTTCGGGAGGCTGAGGTGGGAGGATCACTTGGGTGCAGGAGTTTGAGACCAGCCTGGAAAACATGTGAGACCACATTCCTTAAAAAAAAAAAAATTCTTAGCCAAGCACGGTGGCACATGCCTGTCCTAGCTACTTTGGGAGGCTGAGGTGGGAGGATCACCTCAGCTTAGGGAGGTGAAGGCTGCAGTGAGCTCTTAACGTGCCACTGCACTCCAGCCTAGGTGATGGAGTGAGGACCTGTCTCCAAATGAATAAATAAAAATAAGAATAAACTACCCTCAGGGTGTGCTGCTCCCAGACATTATCATATCACCCTGTTTTGGTTTCCCCCACAGCCTTTATCACTGCCTGAAATGTTACTTACTTGTTTACTTGCTTATTCTCTGTCTCCCCAACCTTGCCCTCGTCCCTCATCTGCTCCATGATAGCACAGAAAATCTGCCTCCCTCTTCACAGCCCTGGAACAGCCTGAGGCACAGAATAGGCCCTCTACAGCTACTTGCTATACAGCTAAAGTGATGGATAAACGAATGAATGAATGAATGAATGAATGAATGAATGAATGAATTCTTGCTCCTTTCAAAAGCCAATATTCTGCCCTCAAGGCCTTGCTTTTGCCTGTCTTACAACGAGCGTATTAAACTCAAGATGCATCCCTTCCTAGGGGCCTCTTGGGGATGGTAGCAACTTCTAGATCTTTCTCTCTTTCTCTTCTGCCATCTTTTGTTGTCTTCCTTTTTTCATGTCTGTGCAATGTGCAAAGATCCATTGAGTGTCTACCGGGGGCTGCACATTGTCCTGGACACTACGGATCCAAACATGACTCGGATGTGGGATCTCGATGAGGCTGCTGACAGAGGAACATCAGAAAGAAAGCGAGAGACAGGTGAATGGGGGCAAATGGGCTTCCTCATGATAAACCTCACCTGCCTTTACTTGGGACCAGGTGACTGCATGTTTTATGAAACTATTTAGGAGGCTGATTAAATGCTAAGCAATATATTTTTTTTATTTTTTATTTTTTTCCAGACAGAGTTTTGCTTTGTCGCCCAGGCCAGAGTGCAGTGGCATGATCGTGGCTCACTGAAGCCTCCACCTCCCAGGTTCAAGCGATTCTCCTGCCTCAGCCTCCCAAATAGCTGGGACTACAGGTGCCCGCCAATACACCCATCTAATTTTTTTTTCATTTTAATAGAGACAGGGTTTTACCATTTTGGCCAGGCTGGCCTCAAACTCCTTACCTCCAGTGATTTGCCCACTTCGGCCTCCCAAAGTGCTGGGATTACAGGCATGAGCCACTGCACCGGCCCACAATATTTATATAGTAGCATTAAGTGTGATGATTTCCAGTTTGGGAGGTTCCATATGGTGTGGAAGAGCATGGTTATTTGAAATTCTTGCAGCGAGATGCTCAAGCTGTTCCAGGTAAAATGCTGACATATCCCTATCACCAGCTGTGAGACACATGGAAAGAGATGGGGGGAAGGCAGGCTCTCTTCTGCTCTTGAGAATACAGTGTAAAAAGACTTCTCTGGGGGCGGAGGAGAGGGGTGTCACAGAAACAGGACATTTTGATTCATTATATGTATTTTTTCATAATTTTATTCTGATTATAAAATTAATATGTGCTGTATCTAGAAAAAAATATGCAGAAGAAAAGGGCAATCTCTCTAAATCCTCCCCATGTAAGATAATAAGCCATTCATATTTGGGAGATAGTCTCTTTTAGTTTCTTTTCTTTTTTTTTTTGAAACGGATTTTTGCTCTTGTTGCCCAGGTTGGAGTGCAGTGGCGCTATCTCGGTTCACTACCACCTCTGCCTCCCGGATTCAAGCAATTCTCCTGCCTCAGCCTCCTGAGTAGCTGAGATCGCAGGCGCGTGACACCACATCTGGCTAATTTTTTGTGTTTTTAGTAGAGATGGGGTTTCATCATGTTGGCCACGTTGGTCTCGAACTCCTGGCCTCCGATAATCCACCCGCCTCAGCCTCCCAAAATGCAGGGATTACAGGCATAAGCCACCACACCTGGCCTAGTTTCTTTTCTAAACATGAGTTTGGTTGTACATATTTCAGATGATACTGTTTGTATCATACAGTCTCTTGCTTTTCTTACTTGGCATGCCATAAATATTTTCTCATATAATTTTAAAAAATACAACCCAAAGTAATAATGTGTATTTTCTATGCACACATGGAAAGTATTTTTGTGGATCTCTGAATGGACACGTTTCAAACCAACATAGTGGAGTATCTCCAGGAAGACAGAGATCTTCAAAAAGAGACTGATGTTAAAGAAAAAAAAAAATCAGAATATTAGCTTTACCCACAATGCTCAATTGGAAAAGAGAGAAGGAAATTCAAGTTTTAAAGTATAATACATGTAATCAAAATTCCTTTTAAGAATTAAACTTGATCATACTCATCATCATATTGTTTGACATTTTTTCATATGACTGCATCCTATTTTACTTAACCTTCATTCTAAGGTCAGACAACAGAACTGTTTCAAATAATTTTGTGGTGAGCTCCTCTGGGTGTAAATTTCGATCTTAATCTTAGATGATTTCCTTTGAATGGATTCCTGCAAGCAGAAATCTTGGACAGTGTTCATCAATTTTGATTCCTCTGAGCAGTGCACATTAGTGTGTTTGTCAACACATCCTTACAAGCACTGAGTACGATCATTTTTTTTTTTTTTTTTTTTTTTTTTGAGACGGAGTCTCGCTCTGTCACCCAGGCTGGAGTGCAGTGGCCGGATCTCAGCTCACTGCAAGCTCCGCCTCCCGGGTTCACGCCATTCTCCTGCCTCAGCCTCCCGAGTAGCTGGGACTACAGGCGCCTGCCACCTCGCCCGGCTAAGTTTTTGTATTTTTAGTAGAGACGGAGTTTCACTGTGTTAGCCAGGATTGTCTCGATCTCCTGACCTCGTGATCCGCCCGTCTCGGCCTCCCAAAGTGCTGGGATTACAGGCTTGAGCCACCGCGCCCGGCCAAGTACGATCATTTTTTAAAATCCTTACTAATTTGGTGCTGATTCACTTAATTTTAATTGGTACTTCTCTATTACTAGTGAATCTACAGCTTTTTAATACAGTTTTCCCTGAGGAAGGATGTTTCCACACTGAGTTTAAGAGAAGAAGCAAGATAGAAACTCTTAAAGGTGGGTAGGAATGAGGATACACACTGAGCTCTGGTTTTATTTGCTTAGTTGATTGTTTTTTGCCTTTGGAGGTTTCTCCACTGTTTGGAAGAAGCAGAAGCCAAGAAAAGGCAGCTTGGGGACCAGGTGTAGTGGCTCATGCCTGTAATCCCAGCACTTTGGGAGGCTGAGGCAGATGGATCATCTGAGGTCAGGGGTTCAAGATTAGCCTGGGCATCATGACAAAACCTCGTCTCTACTAAAAAAAAAAAAAAAAAAAAAAATAGCCAGGTGTGGTGGTGGGTGCCTGTAGTTCCAGCTGCTCGGGAGGCTGAGGAGGGAGAATGGCGTGAATCCGGGAGGCGGAGCTTGCACTGAGCCACGATCGCGCCACTGTACTTCAGCCTGGGCGACAGCAAGACTCCATCTCAAAAAAAAAAAAAAAAAAAAAAAAAAAGCAACTTGGGGTCCAGGACAGCAGGAGTGAGCCTGAAGCTCACAAAGTTAATTTTCGTAAGAAGCAGCCCTAGTTAAGTCACTGGCCTGCCCCACACCTTTAATATCTTCCCATCACCTGTCAAGAGAAAGTCTTCCTCGGTGGAAGCCCAACTGCCACTCCCCAAGCATATTTCTTGCATATTTTGCATACGTCCTATCCTCCATTCAATACACTCTTTACCCTTCTTCCTACACACAGCTCAAGTGCAGCTTCTACCCTTTGTTCACATTGTTATTCTTCCACTGGAATGCCCTCTCTACTTGATCCCTGACTCAGTCTTTCCATCTTTCAATGATTCCAAATGCCATCTCTCCCTCCATCATGCTTTTGTTCATCCCCTAAAACTCAAGTGATGTTTCATCCCTTTGAACTTGTATTTGTCTCTGAGGTAGGCGTTAAGGGACAAGGTTCAAATCCTGGTGTGTTAGTATGGCGGTTAATTTTATGTGTCAACTTGACTGGGCTAAGGGATGCCTGGATAGCTGATAATACATTATTTTGGAGTGTGTCCATGAGGGTATTTCTGGAAGAGATTAGCATTTGAATCAGGAGACTGAGTGAAGAAGACTCACTTTCACCAGTGTGTGCAGGCATCAGCCAATTCATTGAGCACCTGAATGGAGCCAAAAGGTGGAGGAAGGACACATTTTTTTCTGCTTGAGCTGGGATATCCATCTTCTGTACTCAGACATCAGTCCTCCTGGTTCTCAGACCTTTGTCCTCCTGGTTCTCAGACCTTTAGACTCAGACTGGGACTTAGACTATTGGCTCCTGCAGTACTTAGGCCTTCAGGCTTGGACTGGAACTATACCATCAACTGTCCTGTGCCTTCAGCTTTGAAGTGGCAAATTAGGGGACTTCTCAGACTCCATAATCATGTGAGTCAATCCCTCATAGTAAATCTCTTTCTATATATCTCTATATCTTTTATTGGTTCTATTTCTCTGGAGAACCCTGACTAACACAGTAGGATTCTCCCATTTCCTACATGTGTACCTTGAGCAAATTATTAAGAAATCTGGGCCACTGATGCCTTCTCCATAAAACCAGAAAATCAACTGAGACCATGTACATAAAGTATCTAGGGTTCCTGACACATAATAGAATGTCACCTTAGTTTGTCTTGTCTTGTATTACAGTGAGGTAAACAATGTTTCTACCATCCCCAGCTCATTTCTAGAGCAGAAAATCCTGGCAGGAAGTTCCCCAGTTCTTGCACATTTAAATGTCCTCCACACTATCGCTAGCACAATGCCTTGCACACAGTAAATATGCAATAAGTATCTTGAATTTGGGCAAGAGTAAGGAAAATCAATAAGAATTTACTTTAAAATTTAATAACTGAAAGAAATGTACAGAGTTTCTGTAATAAACTAACCTAGGAAGCAGAGAGAAATGATGAAGCACGACCTCAGGCTCCAAGACTGGATTTTACATTCTCTGGCTGTGAGATGCCGGAAAAGCCATTTACGTTATAAAAAAGGCTTAGTTCCTGTGTCTTTGAAGGGAGATATTAATAGAACTTACCTCATAGAGTTCCCGGGGAAAAGTAAGTGAGATCATACATTGAGTGGACAGCACCAGGTACATAGGCAGCACTCAATCAAATCAAAACTAGTGTCATTTCTATGGGGATTATAAAGAAGCCAAAGATGAAGTACTATGAGAATTAAAGTTATTGAGAAGAGACTGAAATATAACTCTAATTGATTTTCTGAAGTCCCTAAGTATGCTGTTTAATTATAACATTTGTTTAATATTTGCTTGTTTAACGTTTTTATAAAGAGAAATATTTCATAAACATGGAGTGAAATGTTTTAATTAATATGAGTTGTCCAGAATTGCTAAGAATGCCATCACACCATCATCTCAAGTTCTGTGGAAAGTCTGTATCTAGCCACTAGGATGGTGAGACCATGCCGCAATTTTACTGTCATCATTCATTTATTGAATACCTACCATGTGCCAAGTACTTGACGAAACATACTCAAAATCAAGGAGCATACCTGGTGGTCTAGTGGTCAGGATTTGGTGCTCTCAAAGTACAAGGGCAATAAATTTAAAAGGTTCCTACCAAATTACTCCTTTTTGTACTAAAACTGTAAAACAAGAAAAAAACAAGGAAATTGACACATACATAGGTCCTTTTATAAGTTCGATGGTAGAAAACTTCACTTTGGTGGTTTTTGTATTTTTTTGTTGTAGGACTCAGAAAAAAATCTAGATGGAAATAGTTTAAAAGCATTAGAGAAATACAGAGCAGTATTTCCACTTAATCACCACCTTATCACCTAGCAGAGAGTAGAGTTTTGCATAAATGAGACCCTAGGACAGTTGGGTTTTGATGGGCCTGGACTCAGGAAGTCCCAGGCAGGCAGAGAAGGGATGAAGTATTGAGCTTGACCTGCCCCATAATTTGGACAAAAGCCACGCCTGAGAAGGCAGTGTGGAAAATAAAAGGCTACTGTGAATTTGTGCCTAATTATCTTTCGTATGGGCTTAGGTCTGCTGGCAGCATCCACTGGCTCTGAGAAAGGAAGGCTCTGGGTTTACCCAGGCATTGCACAACATCCTGTTCTCAGCTGCTCTGGGCTCAAACACGTCCACAACCAGATATTGCTGATCATCCTGAATAGAGTGGCCTTTGGCTCTTGGGACAGATGAGCTGGTAAGCAAGCATCAACTGGGCTGCATATCTCCTCATTCTGCTTGAACTGTGACTCTGCATCCCTCACTGGCCTGAAGGGTTTCCTGCTCACTCACAGCCTGGCCCACATTCTGATTCACCCTTGTTGTCCAGTGGGGAGACAAGAGTCTGTCTGTGCAGAGCAGCTGAGCAGGAAGGAAGTACTCCAGCTTAAAGAGTCTGCATGGCAAGCGTTCTTCTCCCTTTTGTCTTCTTTAAAAATTTTTTTGGCAAAGAACATGCTTATTGTTGAAAAAGCAAAATGTATAGATAAAAATATATCATCCCAACCCCCACCATCCAGAAGTAATAATCTTTACATTGTGGTATATACTCCCTCTGAGATATATATATATCTCTAATATACATGTAATTTGTCATGAACACAAAAAGCAGGAGAGGCAAATGGAGTTCAAGTACTCTAGTAGGTCCTTGCATTTTCTGGGAAGTAGTAAAAGTACTCTCTATGAAAGTGCACTTTATATTAACGATAATATGTCAAGGATGCACATAAAAATCACTGAAAGAATGGTAAAAGCATATATAACTACACACACTACCTGAAGACACTGCAGAGTGAACAAAAACAAGTAATTACTGGAAGAGATACAACAATTGGAAGAAAGAAACAGTACAGGATACATTTCATATTTTATGGCTTTTTGTCTGAGGATAGGTCCTAGTATGTGCCATATACAGCAGTTAAATCTCCAAGAGATAACCTGCAGTGTTTTTGACTTGAATAATCAGAGAATAGAGTTCAGAGTAATCATAGCTGATGTAAAACAAGGACGCCACACAGCACAGCTAACATTAAAATACATTTAAGCTGCTGCAAACCACAGGGAAGACAGAGTTTGCACTTCAGGTTCAGCCAAGTTAATTGCCTACTTTACGAAATTAATATTGCTTGTAGTAACACAACAGAATACAGAGTTTCTACAGCAGATAACTCACAATGTTCAGTATGCTATCCAAAATTAATTTATATACAAATCAACAGGAAAACTTTACTACGTCTAAAACTTGTTTAAAGAGAAAAATGGCAGGGATAGCCCATATGTTCAAATTAACAGACAAGAATTTTAAGGAAACTATCATAACTATATTCAAGGATATAAAGGAAATATGCTTGTAATGAATGAAATGATAGAAAATCTCGGAAGAAAAATAAAAATAGCAACCAAAAAAAAAAAAAAAAAAAAAAAAAAAACAAACCCAAATGGAAATCCTAAAACTGAAAAAAATAGAGTATCTGAAATTTTAAAGTCACTGAATGGCTTAATAGCAGAATGAAAATTCACAGGAGAAAGAGTCAGTAAATTTGAAGATAGATCAATAAAATTATCCAATTTGAAGGAGAGAAAGAGAAAAGCTTGAAAAAAATGAAGAGTTTTAATGACCTGTGGGAAAATACCAGTCTAATATATGTGTAATTGAGAGGAAGTGGGGCAGAAAAAATATTTGAATATGAAATAATGACCAAATGTTCCCAAATTTGGTGGAAGATGTAAACTTACAGATTCAAGAAACTCAGTGAATACCACTGAAGAAAACTTCATCTAGTGAAATCATAGTCAAACTACTAAAAACCAAAGACAGAAAAAAATCTTGAATGCAGTCAGAGAATACTAATAACTGGGTAACAATAATTTGAATAATTCCTAACTTTTCATTAGAAATTATAGAGAAGACAGCAGAATATAATCTTGAAACTGCTGAAAGAAAAAACCTGTCTATCCAGAATTCTATATTGAGTGAAAATATCCTTTAATGAGACTGAGTGAATTTGCTGCCAGAAGATCAGCATTGTAAAGAGACAGTGGCCAGGCACGCTGGCTCACACCTGGAATCCCAGTACTGTGGCAGGCTGAGGCAGGTGGATCACCTGAGGTCAGGAGTTGAAGACTAGCCTGGCCAACCTGGTGAAACCCCATCTCTACTAAAAATACAAAAATTAGCCGGGCATGGCAGCCTGCAGCTGTAGTCCCAGCTATTTGGGAGGCTGAGGCACAAGAATTGCTTGAACCTGGGAGGCAGAGGTTGCAGTGAGCTGAGATCGCATCACTACACTCCAGCCTCAGTGACAGAGTAAGACTGTCTCAAAAAAAAAAAAAAAAAAAACAGTAAAGAAGGTTATTAGAGACAAAAGGAAATTATTCAAAATGGAAACATATCTTTAGGAAAGAAAAATGTGTAACAGAAAAAGTAAATTCTTGAATAAATATGAAAATTATTTTTTATTTATTTAAAATCCATATGCCTGTTTAAACAAAAAATATAGCATTGTCTTAGAGGTTTATAGCTTAAATAGATGTAACGCCTGTGACAACTTGGCACAAAGAATGAAAGGGGGTGGGTAAAATGGACCTGTATAATTATAAAGTTCTTACATTTTACATGAAGTGGTATAACATTAACTCTAAATACATTGGGAAAAATTAAAGATGTTTATTTTAATCTTTAGAGCAACCAGTAAAAAAATACAAATAAGTAGAGCTAAGAAGCCAATATATAAGTTGAAATGAAGTTCCATGAATTATTCAACTAAGCCATGCATTCTCAAACAGGTCAATATTGCACCAAAGGAGCTGAAAACTGGTTCTTGGAAATAAAATAATCTTACCTATTGTAACATATAAAGCACTGATATACATAGAGTATATAAACAGATATACAGTATATTTGTGGTATTAAAATTCAGGGGGATATGATTAGGAAAAAATGTCTAAATGGCTCATTAGGAAGTGATAAGGAGAAAAATTAAGAAACATTGAATTAAAGCAAGAGATGGCAGGAAGGTAGAACATAAAAATTAAAAACAAACGAGAAAAACAGAAAACAAATATCAAAATAGTAGGCCTAATTTCAAATTTGATGTATAGATAATCACATCAAATATTAGTGGACTAAACATAATGCTAAAAGGCTTGACAAAAAAAATAAAAAAATAAAAATAAAATAAAAAGGCTTGACATACCTGTCAGTAATGTGAGGTGGACTGAGTTTGAGCTTTAGAGTGAGACAGGACCATATTGGGATCCCAGCTCAATCACTTACAAATGTACACCGGAGATACAGGTAATACTAGCACCGCCTTCATGGGATTAAATGAGATTATCTGTGTAATATGCTTTGTATAGTGACGGATGTCAAGTACTCAGTAAATATCAATTCCCTCTCTTATAATCTAACATAACAATAAAGGAGACAGTGGGCAATTTCTCTAGCTTGTATTGGCACAGAAAAGCTGAGCTCATTTACAAGAGGAGTTGATAAATTATGGTGACAGACAAAATCTAGACTGCCACCAATTTTTGCAGTTAAGCTTTATTGGAACGCAGCTACACCCATCCATTTATGGTTTGTGTATGGCTACTTTTGTGTATGACAGGACGGAGACCAGTTCATAAAGCCTAAAATAGTCACTCTCTGGCCCTTTATAGAAAACGTTTGCCCACCCTGTTCTAGAACATGATGGAATTTTACTTCCAAAATTCCAGCCTAGTTTCTATTTTTGAAACTTTTAATGCCAACTTTTTGCATTAATACTTTTAATTTCATTTGTTTCACATTAGATTGATCTATTTACAACCTGCAAATACTCAGGATTATTAAGATAGTCAGTAGGAGACAATTGCAATCTACACTCACTCTCTGATACTCTATCCCCAAAGCCCTCCGCCTTTCTTTGTAGCCTTTTACTGTGATAGCTCTAAATATTACAGTAGAAGAATTGTCTGAGAGTCACTAAAATCCACTATCTTGCTCCAGTTAAAAATCATAAACACTTTTGCGTGTATTAGTTTCAGAACCCTCATATGCACGTTCTTACTTGTTATCCCTCTTTTGCAGATGAGAAAACTGAGGTTCAAAGAGGTTTGGCCACTTTCCTAACAGTAGGCAGTGGAAGAGTATTCTGACACCTCCTCTGTATTCTAACTCTCATATCACTTCGTGTACTATCTATTCCCTGATGTTTCTAGTTTTGTTGGGGAAGAATCAAAGTACATAACGAGTATAAAGGTAGTCCAAACTCAGACATTAATAAGTAAACAAAGAATATGGAAACTCAGAGATAGAGGCCCCATAGAATTCTAAAAAGAATTGAGGCCTCTAGTTAAGTAATTAGAACTATTAGATCTGGCTTGCATGCTTTGAAAATTTACAAAAGCAGGAAGCATGCAATGCAAACCTATTAACCTGGCACAATAAACAACACTTGAACAAACTACCCTTGTCCAGAGAAAATCCTGTGTGTGATACTAGCACTCAGCAAATGTAACCAATCATTCTGAAGGCCCACAAAGTGCCAAGCTCTGTGTTAACACCTGGGGAGAGAGGAGAGGCCTAAAGATGGTTTGACACTGAACATACTTTCAAAGTACTGTGTTGTGGTAGGGAGACAGATGATATACACACACACATACAAAATCCACCTAAAAGAGAAAGCAGTGGAAGTTCATAATGAATGGAGGTACAAGGGACATTACTCTGGCAGTTCAAAATGTTTTATTCTGACTTGGGTGAGACCCCAAAAGAGTTCCCAAAGGAAATCAAATTTGAGCTTACCACTTGGCTAGATATTACCTGTTTCTCCCTTCAGATCTGTTCTCTAGCCCACTCCCTGCTGCTCTGTACCCTGGGAGGCTGACCTCTATGGATCGCCTCAGTGGGTTCCTGTGCCCTCCCATGAAGTCTGGATTTATTTTTTGTTTGTTTGTTTGTTTGTTTGTTTGTTTTTTGAGACAGAGTCTCGTTGGTTGCCCAGGCTACAGTGCAATGGTGCAATCTCAGCTCACTGCAAACTTCACCTCCCGGATTCAAGTGATCCTCCCACCTCAGCCTCCCAAGAAGCTGGGATTACAAGCATGTGCCACCATGCCCTGCTAATTTTTGTATTTTTAGTAGACACAGGGTTTCACCATGTTGGCCAGGCTGGTCTTGATCCCCTGATCTCAAGTGATCCGCCCACCTTGGCCTCCCAAAGTGCTGGGATTACAGGAGTGAGCCACTATGCCTGGCCAAGGTTGGATTTGGATTTGGACAATAGGTGGCTTCAGACGGGGAGGAGGGTGAGCTGAGAGAGAGGACGGGGTGTTCACTCCCGGCTCCCAGGCTGCCAGGCCTTGAATGGCCATTGTCTGGAGTTCTCTGCCAAGGGCACAATTCTTGTCAGGTGGCTCCTTCTCTCCAGTTCAGGAAAACACTGCTTACCCTGATGTCTTCAGATCTAAGGGTGGAAGCAGCTCCCTGCTATTGCTAGCCCCTGGGGCTTCGCCAGCCTTCCTCAGTTTCCCTGAACACCACCCACACATTTGAGCTGATCCCTTATTAAACTCCCTTCAATAACGCCTTTAGAATGGGCCATCTGTCTCCTGTGGGGATCCTAGGATACACTCTTAGAGAAATCCTAATAGCCATACCATGTACTGTTTATGAGTATGGACTCTGGAGTCAAACAACTCTGTATTTGAATCCCAGTTTCACTACGTACAGATCCCTATATGGACTAGGGTCACTTACCTAACTTACTATACAGTCTTACTATACTGAGACACAATTTCCACATTTATATAATGAGGATAAGAATACCTACTGCATAAGTGTTAAAAAGATGAAACAAGATCATATACGGGAAATGTTAAGTACTCAATCAATGGCAGCTCTCACGGGTATCCTGATTGTGGAGTGGGGAATGGGGACAAGTTAAGCTACAGAAGCAGGGAAGTGTGAAGACACATGTGCCCTGGCACCTCCTGTGGTGAGGACCAGGCTATCAGTGAAGAAAACCCTTCCAGGGACCCAGCAGGATGACATCCCAAAGCTTCCCTGGCTCCCTTGAACTGCTGCAAGACTTTCAAAATAATAACAGGAAAGAAAACCATTTGTCTTTTTATTTTTATTTTTTATTTTTTTGACATGGAGTCTCGCTCTGTCGCCCAGGCTGGAGGGCAGTGGTGCGATCTCTGCTCACTACAAGCTCCGCCTCCCAGGTTCACACCATTCTCCTGCCTCAGCCTCCCGAGTAGCTGGGACTACAGGTACCTGCCACTATGCCTGGCTAATTTTTTGTATTTTTAGTAGAGAAGGGGTTTCACTGTATTAGCTAGGATGGTCTTGATCTCCTGACCTCGTGATCTGCCTACCCCAGCCTCCCAAAGTGTTGGGATTACAGGCGTGAGCCACTGGGCCTGGCGTTGTCTTTTTTTTTTTTCATCAGTGTGAGACCACAGAACCCACCTTCCCAGCATCCTCCTCCGTGCTTTCTCCCCAAGAGTCACAGCTTGCGAGTCTTCTCAGGTGCATGCTCTCTACTTGTGCAAAGGATGAGTGGCCTGTTCTGAAAACACAGGGGAAGAGATAGCAGACTGTGTCCAGGCAAGGAGTCAACTTCTCCTTGGAAATGCCAAGGTCAAGGTAACCCAGGGCAAAAGAACAGTCGAGGTTGGAGCCAGAAAGAAGAGAGAGCAGCGCTAGCCCTTCTGCTGGTAGCTGCAGAGAAACAAAAGGGGGCTTTCATTTGTCTCTCTTCTGCCATTTCTGTTTTCCTTTCTGGCCACATAGTCTGGCTTTTTAAAAACCATGAATTAATTGCCTGCATTCATGTGTCTCCTTATTTATTCCACCATTCACTTCTTCATTTGTCCATTCACTCTTTCATTCATCCTTCTAACTCTCCATTTACTGATCCATTCATCATTCATTTGCTCACTGGTTCACTCACTCATTCAAGGATTCATCCCTCCATTCATTCACCCACTAAAATAGCATTCACTGAGTACCTTCTTACTATCCTGTGTCAGGCACAGTGCAGCTGTGTGTGGAAAGTCATAACATCACCACATATATCCCGCAGAATCCCCAGTACCTAGAAAGAGAATTAGGGGTTTGTCAAGACGCAAATAAACGATCCATGCAGAGGGAGCAGGATTTAAAAATTCATGGTGTCGTCAGGTGCAGTGGCTCACGCCTGTAATCCCAGCACTTTGGGAGGCCTAGGCGGGTGGATCACAAGGTCGGGAGATCGAGACCATCCTGGCTAACATGGTGAAATCCCGTCTCTACTAAAAATAAAAAAAAAAAATTAGCCGGGCGTGGTGGCGGGCGCCTGTAGTCCCAGCTACTTGGGAGGCTGAGGCAGGAGAATGGTGTGAACCTGGGAGGTGGAGTTTGCAGTGAGCAGAGATCACACCACTGCACTCCAGGCTGGATGACAGAGCGAGACTCCATCTCAAAAACAAACAAAAAAAATGCTTGGTGTCATGAAAGGGTATGGTTTGCCTGCATGATGGTGAGAAGTTCACTTTGATGGGAACACAGGCACTAAAGGGACTGGGAAGCTGAGGGAAGACAGGAGCTGAGGGTAAGGTGGAGGCGCCCTGGATGAATGCCAGGCCAAAGAGTTTGACCTGATCCCACAGGCACCAGGTCATCCGCTGGTTTTGCTTTAGGGGAATGGGATGTTGAATATTTTTTTAAGAAGAAAGTTCTGCCAAGAAAGGAGAGACTAAAGGCAAGAAGATCAGAGAGAAGGCTTAGGCTGAGCTATGGGGATGGATGTGAAAAGTATTTGAGGAATGTTTCTGAGGAAGGTTTGACAAGTCATGTCTCTAAATCCCATCCAAATAGAAGTAAATTTTTAAGGAAAAATACTTCTATGTTTTGTTCTCCTTTCTCAGGACATGCTGAAGCCATTATCCAATTCAGAGCATTAACTATTCCATGGGCCCTTAAACAACAGGACCAGAATGACTCCCTTGGGCAACAGCCCATTCTTAACTGTAGCCCTGAGAATAATGAAATCTTGGGCTTAAAGTGATATTCTCTGTTCATTCCTGATAGAATCTTCCAGATGCTCTCATTTTACAAATGAGAAATACTAAGTGAGGCCCACAAAGGTTAAGTAACTTCTCAAGATCACACAGCTTAAAAGCAACAGAGCTGAGTATAAAACCCATGCCTACTGAAAATAGACGCCAGCCTTTCTGCAACAACCCTAAAGGTACACTTACCATTGTATGCACAATTAGTCTACAGCCGAGAATAAAATTATGGATAGGGGTTCCATGTCCTTGCTCATGCCTGTAATTCCAGGGAGGCCAAGGCAGGAGGGTGGCTTGAGACGAGGCATTTGAGGTTGCAGTGAGCTATGATTATGCCACTGCACCCCAGCCTGGGTGACAGAGTGAGACCCTGTCTCTAAAAAAGAAAAAAACAATTATCAGTAGGGTATACAAAGAAAATAACTGCTGTGTAGGAGCCATTTTTTCATGAAATTTATTTCATATTGCTCTAAAGTTTATTTAATGGCTACAAACTTGATTTTACATATATATATATTCGCTACTGTGTGTGGATATATATCTCTATATATATACTATATAATATATGGCACAAATGAGCAATATTGTCATGTAATCAAAGAAGTTAAAAAGGGGGAATCTAAATTCTTTCCTGGTGGTGGTCTCCTTCTATCTCTGAGACTTCTGCAAACTTGGAACATAATTCAGAGCGTCTCTGAACAATTCTATGTAATGATTCCATGTAATTCAAGGATCCCGGAAACTCCCTTCTTCCCTCTGGCTTTCCTCCTTCCAGGATACTTCCCCTAATTGTCAATCCCGACTCTGCTTCTTGCTTGCCATCTCAGCATCAGCTCTCACTTCTGCATGTTTTCCTCCGACTGTCCCTTCCCAAGGCTTCACATCAGCCAAGTGCCACGGACGAGAGGTCACACACGGGCCAACTGGGGATCCAATGTGGCCCACGTCATGGTGGCCTACACCAGATTTTAAAATTTGGAATTGAAAAATTAGCTGGGCTTGGTGGCAGGCATCTGTAATCCCAGCTACTTGGGAGGCTGAGGCAGGAGAATTGCTTGAACCCGGGAGGCGGAAGTTGCAGTGAGCCGAGATTGCACCATTGCACTCCAGCCTGGGCAACAGAAAGAGACTTCATCCCCTCCCCCCCCAAAAATGGAATTGTTTTTCAACATTTAAAAATTAGAAAAGTTTACATTTAAAAAAAGTTAGATTTCTGGCTTGACAGATCGAAAGATCTGGCAATCCTACAGTACCACATGGCTATTGTTGTCCAGAGGGCGTGCTGTTTGGTTCATCACGTTCTTACCCGCTGCCCACTTCACTCATTCATGTAGCTTGACTGACCCCAAAGACATTTGCACCTGAGATCCTTAAAGGAGACAACTGTTGGTCTGTGTGAATTGAAGCCCCTGCCACCTGTGGCATTTCTGAGGGACCTGGAAGATCCATGACATAGTATTTTCTGATTTAACTGATAAACAAGTGAATTTGACTCAGGTATGGACAGACGAATAAAAGAACATGAGAGCTCCTGAAGAGCATAACATTTGTTCCCAGCTTTACTGAAGTCTAAACAGAAAAAACTGTGTATATTCAAGTGGTAGAATGTGATTTTTGAAATATGTACATGTTAGGAATAACACTTAAAATTTTAAGGAAATTGAACACTTGAACAAAGGATTTTTAGCAAAGCGATTTTATTTTTGCACAGAGGTGTGCCTCCTTGGCTAATCGCCACAAGAGCACACCTGAACAAAGGGCATGAGAGCCTTTATTTTTGACACAAGTCTTGCCCCTGTATCCTTTCCCCATTGGCTGGGATCGGGTTGTATAATTTAAACTAATCCCGGTTGGCTAAACCTTTGAATTTTTTTAGATAAGGTGGGCGGGTAAAAGAAAGTGGAGAGGAAGGGGAAGGGGTGTCTGTAATGAGCTAGAAAGTTAGTCTTCTTTTTAAATAAGGAAAGGAATGTGAGCTGGTACTGATAACGCCTGGTACTGTGGCGTGCCTGGGCATCTAACAAAGGCAAAAGGAAAAAAAGGAGAAAAAGGAAAAAAAGGGGGAGGGTGGTTATTATAAATTAAAGAATAAAAGATTGATTAAATTATTTGAAGAGAAACGTCATCATATCCCACATATACATTGGGAAATGATTACTAGTATCAAGCTATTAGGTTGGTGCAAAAGTAATGGCAGTTTTTGCCATTACTTTCCCACAACGCAGAACTTACGCAGATGAATGGAAGCCATGGGCTGACAGGTTTCAGATTTGATGATGAGATTGTAAAGAAATTCAGCATCTGGTGGGATTTGAATTATACCACATCAAGATCCTGCCCAGCTCTGAGATTTTATAGTTCTATGGTTTGGGGAACACGTTATCTTTTAGAAAGGATGGCTCCAGGACAGCTGGAAACACACTTTTATAGCCAATGTAGTTTTCAGATGCCCTTACGTCCAGAGTCAACCAGGGTAAAATTACGTTCTCACCAGAGTCTTATTTAACATCTTTCTTCCTCTCTCTTTTGTCTATTTTCCTTGCACTTCCGACACTTCTCATTGGATGGTTTGTAGCGCTCAGATAGACTGTGGTAATTAAAAAGGCCTGTCTCTGGGGTCAGACTCCGGATTAGCTCTAGAATTCAGCCCTTATGAACTATGTGATCTTGGGAAAATGATATGAATTCTCTGGGCCTCGATTCCCTCATCTGTATTATCTGGAGACAATAGTGGTACCTACCTCATGAAGTTGTTGAGGATATTAAGCAATACGTCTAAAATAACCATTAGAGGTTCTGCCATGAAGAAAGGCTCAAAAATATCATCAACAGCAAGATCATTATTATTAAAAGAGTCAGCTCCAGAGTATTTGTCAAAAGTGACTTGGAAACACTTTGTGTTTCATGAGGAAAGGGCCCACATTCTTACTTATTTTCTAAATTCTTGCCCCTAGCAGAGTTTCTGGTACATGTGGATGCTTAATAAATGTCTATAAATAAGTAAGTGAAAGAATACATGAGTGAATGAATCAATAGAGGTTGAAGAGTAAGGCATTTCTGTTGTGAGGTTCTACAGAGGTTCCAAAAGAAGGCAAGGAAGGTGGAAGAGGAGGAAAAACCCTCACCGAGTGTTGAGGGGAAAACAACAGCTGACGAGGTTAGTCAAAGAGTGATTCATGGGCCAAATAAGCCCAAAAGGAGAAGTTCCCAGTACCACCCCACAACTTGGTGGTGGAAACTTTGAGAATTAGTCAAGAGGGATGGCCCCAAGGGACCATTTTGTACTGATTTGGGTTTCAGGGTTGAGAGAACACGATGGAAGTTTTCAGAGTGAGGCACTTGGGTAATCTATTTCGGAGGAATTATCTGGAGAAAAGAAAATGAGAACTGCTGGTAACCTTTGTGTGATTGCGTTAAGGCAGGAAGGAGGTGATTCCAGGACATTCTCATAGCCTGGTTTTTCAGGCCCGGTGCGCCGTGTGGTCCCACGCGAATTACAGTTGGAAATTTAACAGTGTGATGACGTGTGAGATAGACTAGCAAAGAGCAAAGTGTTCATAGTGAAAAGACTGTGTCCTACATGGAGGGGACTTTTTAAATAAACTTTTTAAGATATAAGATTGGTAAAGGAAAGTACATATATCAGAAATGTACAATCCATGAATTTTCAAAACGTGGGCATGTCTACATTGCCAGCATCAAGACAGAGAAGTGAGTTCTAAACATAAGGCACATTACACCCACCTGGGCTATTTGGCAGAAAAGCAGATTTCCTGGCCCCACTGCCAGAGACTGTGATTCAGTAGGTCCAGCGTTTGACCCAGGAATCTGCATTTCTGTCTGCACTGCTAGACAGAAGGGTGGTCCATTGGATGAGAACAAGCTTCAGAGTCATGCAAAGCTACACTTGGAATCCTACCTTCTCCTTGAGTGAGTGGCTTGACCTTCTCACAAGGATGGTGGGGGCAATAGTGCTTCCTCATAGGTTTGCTTTAAGGATTAAATTAGAAAATGCATATGAATCCGTGAAAACTGTTGGGCATGGTGTTGAGTACACAGTAAGCACTCTGTGAACATAGAAAACCATAAATGCCCACGAAAAAGATGAGGCTCAGTCTGCAGGTCTTTGTGCCCAGCACCTAGTCCAGAGTTCGCCACACAGGGCTAAGGGAGTATGGTGTGAGAGTTAGCAACACAGGTGATACGGTTTGGCTCTGTGTCCCCACCCAAATCTCACCTTGAATTGTATAATCCCCACGTGCTGTGGGAGGGACCAGGCAGGAGGTAATAGAATTATGGAGGCAGATTCTTCTCATGCTGTTCACATGATAGTGAATAAGTCTCAAGAGATCTGATGATTTTATAAAGAGGAGTTCCCCTACACCATGCCCTTTTGCCTGCCGCCATGTAAGACGTTCATTTCGCCTTCCACCATGATTGTGAGGCCTCCTCAGCCATGTGGAACTGTGAGTCAACTAAACCTCTTTCCTTTATACATTACCCAGTCTCGGGTATGTCTCCATTAGTAGCGTGAGAATGGACTAATACAACAGGTTAGTAGTCAGATACCCTGGGGTGTGAGTTTGAGTCCTGGTTATATAATCTTGAGCAAGTTACTTAACCACTCTGACTCAGTTTCCTTATCTGTAAAATGAGGATAATAACACCTACTTCATAGGGTGACTGTGGGGATGAAATGAGAGAATGGGGAAAGCCCTGAGCTCTGAGCCCATAGCCTGGCCCCTACAAAAAGCTCAATAAAAGTTGGCAACTCTATTATTTATAGCTGAAGCTGAAAATGTTCCACCCCTGGTCAATAAAAAGGTTCTCCTCAGAGGCATTCTGAGGGGAAACAGGCCCCTCTCTCTGATAACATTAGCTAAATGCTTCTTTTGAAAGAGCAGTGTAATAAAAATGCTAAGAGTTGGATGTTTATTACTAGGCCAAAGTGCCACTACCATGATTACGGGCCAGGTGGGACTGCCAGTGTTCAGGTGTTTATACCTTTCAAGGGATTGCAGAAATGGGTTGATAGTGAGCTTTTTGCTCTGCAAATGAAAACTGTTATTTAACTTCTGCCAAATGCAGAAGATAAAATTTGAATTGTTGAAGGGGGTTGGGGGAATCAGGCTATTCTCAGCTACACTTCTTCGTGCTGACATCAGGGTTGGGAATTTCCACAAATCCAGTCTTGACTCTGAAGACTGGTTTTCAGGGGTCCCTCCAAAGTAATTTATTTCTGGAGAACTAAATTATACTGGTCCTGGCTGGACATGGTGGCTCACATCTGTAATCCCAGCACTTTGGGAGGCCAAACCCGGTGGATCACCTGAAGTCAGGAGTTCTAGATCAGCCTGGCCAACATGGTGAAACCCTGTCTCTACTAAAAATACAAAAATCAGCTGGGCATGGTGGCAGGTGTCTGTAATCCCAGCTACTTGGGAGGCTGAGGCAGGAGAATGGCTTGAACCCAGTAGGCAGAGATCGCAGTGAGTCGAGATCTTGCCACTGCCCTCCAGCCTGGGTGACAGAGTGAGACCCTGTCTCAAAATAAATAAATAAATAAATAAAAATAAAAATAAACTATACTGGTCAATTTCCCAATAGATGGAGTACAGACGCCATTCCAGATTTCAGTTTGCTGTCTCCTGTGTAAGGTACCTGGGAGCCATGCCTTAGAATCAGAGGTTCCAGTCCTGCTACTGATAAATCAGGTAGCGCTGGGCAATTTATTTCAACCACCTTTCTTGAACATGTATAAGTCTAGCTCTGGGCTAGGCATTGGGAAATAAAAACCAAAGTACAAGACACGATCTTCATCCTTAAGAGCAAGGTTGGCATGCATAGCTGTACAGGTTAGAAACTGCCCAAGCCCATTCAACCAAGAGTGAGAGGAGGGGTTGACATCCAGCCCGCATGCTGGTCACAATGGGACAGACTTTTATTTTCCTGGAAGAAAAAGTGCCTTCTCCTCATTTGCACAAAGGTGCCATATGGGCCAGTGGTAACTGTCTCGAGAAGGTCATGTCTGACTGCGGACACAGAAATAGAAATAAAAACATCTTTTCTTCATGACATGAAAACAAGTAACATATTTTCTCAGGTAGAGAGTGGTTGAGAAAAACCAAATGGGAGAATACAGATGAAAACACTTTACAATAACATGTAAAAGAGAATTCAGCACTACTGATAGCACAGTGGAATCATCTGCTCTTGCAAAGCAGCTGTGTGATGTCAGGGACCTCACTTTACTTCTCTGGGTTTCATTTTCTTCCTATATAAAATAAGTAAGCTGGATGAAAAGAGTGGATATCAAATTTTAGTGTACGTAAGAATAACTTGAGGAATAACTTGGTTCAAAGAAGCCAATTGAGGAGGTCGAGAGTTGGAATCAAGAATCTGTATTTTGAGCCAGTATGTCAGGTAATTCTGATGCCTAGGGTCAGCAGGCACAGTGGATAAACATGGGCCCCTTCCAGATCCAAATTCTCAAAGCCTGTGTTCCCCTATGTTATTGCACACAGAAGTCTTGATAAGAGTGAGGTGACAGAAAAAATAGAGAATAATGTCATGATCCCTAACCTGAACGTAATGACCTTCCAGAGGGACTTAGCAGCAGGAACTTTGTGCCCCCATCCCCACAGTGAACTGGCAGGCCCTGGACACTCACCAATTACACACTCAGTGATATGGTCACTTTGCCTAGGCTCACACCACTCATTATCCTAACTGAAAATCAGGGCCAACTGGCCCTAACAGATTCTCCCTTGGTCTTTGTTTGTTTTTTTGAGATGGAGTCTTGCTCTGTCATCTAGGCTGGAGTATACTGGCGCAATCTCGGCTTACTGCAACCAACGCTTCTCGGGCTCAAGCCATTCTCTTGCCTCAGCCTCCCAAGTAGCTGGGATTAGAGGCACCTGCTACCACGCCCAGTTAATTTTTTTATTTTTAGTAGGGATGGGGTTTCCACATGTTGACCAGGCTGGGCTGGAACTCCTGATCTAAGGTGATCCACCCACCTCGGCCTCCCAAAGTGCTGGGATTACAGGTGTGAGCCACTACGCCTGGCTCCTCTTGATCTTTCTGAAAGTATAAGTCAGTAAATGTCAAAACGAGCCTCCAGCCAGCCTGGAAATTCTGTCATCAATAAGCTGTAAACATCACTGGTTGGAATTTGTGCTTTGGCCTATTTAGTAGTGATTCCTCCTCCCTTCATGTACTCCTCAACTATCTGCTAAGCCCTGCCACTACATCAGATAATGTGAGAGGGGTTGCAATACAGAAATGAATAATGGGATAGAAATAGCTGAACTCCTCCTGCCCCCCATCATAGTCACTAATGCATAAATCACTGTTTGAAATCCAAAAGGTTTTTCATGCTGTAAAACTGTTTTAGTCTAGTAACTTCCACCTGAGCCAACTGGCATTTTAAACAATGTCCTGGGACTCAGGACAAACAAGCCCACTAAGGTAACTGGAAACATCCAAACGGGGAAAAAAGTCAGTAAGTTAACAAAAATGCAAGAGTTCCCCTGCCTTGGCCAGCCTTGCGTTTCACAGACGTAAGTGAGAACATTTTGCAGCTGTTCACATACATATCACTCTTCTGTTCCAACCGAAGTTTCAACCTCACTGTCTGCAGGTTTGTCTGAAAGCCCAATGTGGTTGACAGTGGTCGGAAAAAGAACCACAGAACTGGATCGCCTGGTCTGCGACTATCAGATCCCAACCACAATGTCACTCTAAGCCTAGGGAAGGGTTTCTTTGCCCCTGATTTCTAAGTACAGTTTGAGCATTCCTAATGCAAAATCTGAAATCCGAAATGTTCCAAAATCTGAAACTGTTTGAGTCTCCTTTTGGACATAATGCCACAGAAAAAAATTTTACACCTGACCTCATGTGATGGGTCGCAGTTAAAACAGACGCATGACGGTTTATTCAGCATCCCTAAGGGAAAAGAGATCCTCCCAGCTGTGATATATCTTTTCTGAGCATACCCGCAAAGGGTAATAAATCCTACCAGGGCAGGCTGGACCCGCCAGCGGCAGGTTCTCCACGATGCAAAGAAGACTTCTAAGACAAAACTGTTGTTGATGAGGCAAATGACTCTGGAGGAAAGATTTTTTAAAACATCCAACAGAATGCCTCCCCCTCCTTGGAGGACCCATTTTCGGTCCCTCAAGTGCTTCCGATGTTTCTTCTCACTGCAAAAAAATAAAATAAAGTACAGTGTAGAGTAACCTTTTAGTCAAAACACAGCATCACAGGTGGAGACTAAAAGCCAGCTGCTGTTTGTTGCTGCTGTTGTTTAGCAACTGATTCAGGTATTTTAGTGATGCACTGTGCTCCTTCTTTACCCTGAACACATGATTTTTTACTGTATTAATGGTATGTCCATTTTGTATTGCTAGGTCCTCATGTGTGAGTAAATATGAGAAAATGATTGCTTCTCAGGAGCATAGAAATTCAGAGTCAGGAATGGTGGTGATGCCAAACAACCACAGATTGTCCACGTGGGTGGCTGAGAGAGTGACATCTTTGCTTTCTGATGGTTCTGTGTACACAAACTTTGTTTCATGCACAGAATTATTAAAGTATTGTATAAAATTACCTTCAGGCTTTGTGTATAAGGTATATATGAAATAGAAATGAAATTCATGTTTAGACTTGGGTCCCATCCCCAAGATACCTCGTTATATATATGCAAATATTCTAAAATCCAAAATCCGAAACACTTTTGGTCCCAAGCATTTCGAATAAGGGATCCTTCACCCTTATTTATAAAACAAACTTTTAGGTTCTCAAACTCCTTTTCCATCTGTGGGAGGGGCAGAAGGAATGAAAGGCATGTCCCCCTCTTATTCCATGCTGGGATGGGCATGGGGGAAGTGACTTGGAGTTAACATTTAGTCGACACCTACTGCATGCCAAGACCTTCCTTTTTGTTCTTCGCAGCAGCCTCACAAAGTAGAGATTGTTTTCTGCCATTCACAGATAAAGAAATGGCAGCCTTGGCAGATTCGTCCAACATGCCCAAACACACACCCAATGACAAAAAGAAGAGCCACTGCTAACATTGGTGAGCACTTCCCATGAGTTAGCCCTGTGCTAAGCACTTTGATAGACATTATTTCTTTTACTTTTCTGAACAACTCTATAAGATGGATAGTACTGTTATCCCCATTCTATAATTGAGGAAACCGAGGTTTAGAGAGGTAAGTGACTTGTGCTGGGTCACACAGCCAGTAGGTTTGGAGGAGAGAGTCAAGCTTTGGTCATGAAAATACAGTTCAGACACTCTATTTAGACTCTTTTGGTCAGCTGGTCTTGAAACTCTGTCCTTGCTTTGTGGGGAAACAAAGTTTACTGGATAAAAAAATGAAGAGAAAGAGTGAGCGCCTACTGAGCACGAGGCTATACTAAAGGAAATAAAAGATGTTGGGCTTCGGCTCTGTCCAGATTGTCTAGTAAAGAGAATAGATGTTAAACAAAAATATAACTCTAGCAACTGTGGTATAATTGCTATTATATAAACAAGCAAATCCTGAAGGAGCCCAGAAGGAGTGCTGATATTCAACGGAAGAAACTGAAAGGTGTCACTAAAGGTGACATTTTAGTTGACATTTACTCTTATTTTCTTGTTTTCAAGTGAGCAGTGAGCGCGCCTCCCATTGCCCATGCCCTCCCCACCATGTTGCAGCTCCCAGCTCGGGCTGGCACAGATCCAACCCTCAGGTCCAGCTTCGGGCCCTGGCTACAAACCAGGGAGATCCCCTCCTGCTTGCCTTGGTGTAAGGATGACATGTGATCTAAGCTGTTCTAACCAAAGTGAAGGCCAGGACGTCTGCTTGATGGTTTTCAGTTAAGAAGACTCTTCTTCGTCTTTCTTTCCCAGGTGGCACATACCCACGAGGTCCGGAACCACTACCACATTTGCGCTACCAGGGAAGCCAGGCTAAAAGCAAAGCCAAAACGGTGAGAACAGTTTGGCCAAAAGAGCTACAGAGAAATAGACCTGGAACACAGGCCCAAGGCCCACACTACTTTGGACAGTTTCAAGAATGAGCTAATGAATTCATTTATTGCTTTAGCCATTTGGAGTTAGGTTTTCCATTATTTGTCACCCAAAGCATCCCAACTGATCCAAAGTCTATTTTTAGAAATGTGTGAAGATAGCCATAAAGTGTTTCACTCTTGATGTCATCAGGATCAAGTATTGGTCAGGGGTCTTCTGGTTTCAAGAGATGGAAAAACCAGCCCAAACTAACTTAAGCAAAAATAAAATGCATCAGCTGAAGAACATGAACAGTTAGGGAATAAGTTGGGCTTCAGGCATAGTTGACTACAAGAATTCAGACAAAATCACCAAAATTCAGGTTTTTTCCATGTCTCTGCTCAATTCTGTCCTCCTTCATGTGTTGGCCTTATTCTCAGACATGACCTCACTTTCCAGGTGTAGTCTAGATCTTAAGACCACTCACGTTCAAGTCCAATGGGAAAGAGTAGCTCCATTTTCATGTTAACCAAGAAAACCACCTCGGGTTTTCTGACTGGACCTTGGCTCAAGCCTGTTTCCTCTCTCCGACTAACCACTGCAACCCAGGGAATGGACTTTCCTGGGTGACTTGGACCTTACTCCAATGATTCACCACTGGGACCAACGTAGAGGTCAGCTTCACGCAAAGCACGTGGCTCAAAGTGGGGTAGGTGTTTTCCCCAAACCTAAATCAAGCAAGGTAGAAATAGGCAACAAAATAACAGATGTCCTGCTGGGCCCTGTGGCTCATGCCTGTAATCCAAACACTTTGGGAGGCCGAGGCAGGTGGATTACCTGAGTTTGGGAGTTTGAGACCAGCCTGACCAACATGGAGAAACCCCGTCTCTATTAAAAATACAAAAGTTAGCCGGGTGTGATGGTATGCACCTGTAGTTCCAGCTTCTTGGGGAGGCTGAGGCAGGAGAATCGCTTGAACCCAGGAGGTGGAGGTTGCAGTGAGCCGAGATCATGTCATTGCTCTCCAGCCCGGGCAACAAGAGCAAAACTCCATCTCAAAAAAATAAAAAATAAAAATATAACAGATGTCCCCTGCAGCTCACTTGAAAGTAATTCAGCCTACATTCCTAACATAATGTGGATTTGCAACAGGTGGGTTTAAGAGCAAATTTTGTTTATCACAGTTAAGCATTCCTTTCCTGTGTTTGCCAGCCTAAACCAGAAATAGTTCCTGTGAGGTTTTCATTCTTTTTCCATGAGTTCATTTGTTCTTTCAAATATTTTCTGAGTACTAATGAAGACAGTAAAAATAGTTTTCACACTTACTAAACACACATATAACACATTATCTTATTTAATTCTACTACTAGCTCATCGGTTCTCAAGCAGGGGTGATTTCGCTCACCCAAGGACACGTGGCAATGTCTGGAGACCGTTTTGATCGTCATAACTCCAGGGCTGCTGCTGGCATTTACTGAGTAGAGGCCTCGAATGCTGCTGAATATCCTGCATTGCACAGGACAGCCCTCCACAGCACGGAATTATCCAACCCCCAACGCTCGCAGCATGGAGATTGAGAAACCTTATACGTGCTCGTGACACTATCTTCACTTCTATAGATGAAAAAAAATGAAGCTTAGAAAAGTTAAGCAACTTGTCCAAGCTTATGCAAGGTACGAAGTAGTGGTGGTGGAGATTTTCATCCAAAGCCCTTGCTTTTATCTGTTGATAATTAAACTTGAAATTGGAACTCAGTGTGCCTCCACTCTATCCCCACCCACTCTAAATTGTGGGTCAGTGGATTGGGACCCATAGGCGTTACTGTAACAGGATTGCAGGTGATGTCAGTGTAAGCAGCTGACAACTGTTTGGAGACCCCTGCAAGGCAGAGGCCCTGCACACATGGGTGCCAGGCCTGGGGGAGGCAAAGATGTGTGGTCTCCAGAGGAGATAGGCTCATGGGCTGCTATGACACACAGTGGGATGAATGCATAATGACTGCTATTTCACATCTCCAATCTTTGCACATGCTTTCTCCTCTGCTTGGAATTCTTTCTGCTCTTCTCTTTTCTAACTTCTCATCCTTTAAGCTCATCTAGAAAGCTTGTCTACCCTCCCTCTCTACAGTCTGTTTTAGGTGTCCTCTGTGGTCCCATAACACCCTAAACAGAATGGAATAGTTCCACTCCTCACACAATATTGTAACTAGAATTTGACTTGGCTGTCTCATCCCCTGGACTGTCAGTCACCTAAGAATGGAACCAACAGTCATGAACCTTTGTGCCCAGCCCAGTGCCTGGTGGTGGGGTATTTGCCACAAATTACTATTTGCTGTTTGTCTATTTTTTTTTTTTTTTTTTGAGACGGAGTCTCGCTCTGTATCCCAGGCTGGAATGCAGTGGCACGATCTCTGCTCACTGCCAACTCCGCCTCCCGGGTTCACGCCATTCTCCTGCCCCAGCCTCCCGAGTAGCTGGGACTACAGGCACCCACCACCACGCCTGGCTAATTTTTTTGTATTTTTAGTAGAGACGGGGATTCACCCTGTTAGCCAGGATGGTCTCGATCTCCTGAACTAGTGATCCACCTGCCTCGGCCTCCCAAAGTGCTGGGATTACAAGTGTGAGCCACCACACCTGGCCTGCTGTTTGCTTATTCTAGGAGTCAGCAAACTTTTGCTGTGAAGTGTTAGATAATAAATATTTTAGGCTTTGTAAGCCACATATCATCACAAATACTTAACTGTTGTTGTAACACAAAAAATCCATAGAAAATATGAAAATGAATGAGCTTGGCTGTGTACCAATAAAACTTTATTTACAAAAGCAGGCGGTGGACCAGATTTGGCCCGTGGGCCACAGTTTGCTGACTTTCGTCTATTAAAATAACCATTCTTCCATCAGTATGTCCCCATAAAATTTTAGATGTGCACATTACTGCCCAGCAACCTCCAAAATACAGTTATATTTTCCAGCCAAATACGGACATGTGAATAAAGTCTAGCCAATGAGAAGCAGGGAGAAGCATTATTTGGGATTCCCTGGAAGGCTGTTTAAAAGCAGGTGATTCATTTGGGAAAGGCCCCTTTCCTCCCTTCTGGTTTTCCTCCTTTTTCCAACCTATGAAGGGCTCCAGGAGCCATTTCAGGGTTTGAGGCGACTTGGAAGAAAGAAGCCACAAGCAAGGAAAGGAGAGCAGAAAGTAGGAGCCAGAGTCCCTGACAACACCAAGGAGCCGCCATGCTTTTCCTGCATGGCCAACCTGTAGACTTTACATGACAGAAAAACGAACCCTGTCTTGTTTAAGCCACTGCATATGTTTGTGTTACTATTGGCATGAGAACGTAATCTTAACCATATACCATCGCGTGGAAACACTCGACAAATATCAGAGCAGTGAGAGGAACGCTCAAAGCATCAGGGAGTGCCACAGAGGAAATGAGTTTTGCCGGGGTGGGTAGGGAGCCATGGAAACAAACACAGGGGCCTCCTCAGGCTTTTCGTGGTTAAGCACCCGGGGTGATTCACGTCTCTGGCCAGTTCCTTCCGGCCTCTTTCTTCCTCCCTACAGGGGACTTTCTTTTTATAGTGTCATCCATCAGCTACTCTCTCTTTGGAGGTATCCTTCTTCAAGTTTGTATGTCATAGAGAATTCAGTTTCCTACCAGAGATTGTTCTGTTTCTTGTCAGTTTTACTTACTGGACACCAAAGAAGAGCAGCTGGGAGAACCCCGTAAGTGACAAAAGAGCAGCGCCTACCAGAGTGAGGACACGGAACAGGTCCTTCTTGCCATGGTCACTGATGTGATTGCCTTCTGTTGCCAGCACGTGGGTGGCAGAAAGGGGAAAGCCTGGCTCTAGCGTCAGACAACCCTGAGTTTAAATAATGGCTCAGTCTCTGGACAGTGTGGCATTGGCCAAGTCATGTCATTTCACTGAGAGTCAGTTTTTCAAACTACAAAATAAGTTGATCATCACTTTCTCATAGCAATGTTATAAGAATTAGATAGTGAAAGGGTGACCGGCACAGAGTGAGGGTTCAAATGACGGTTCCGGAAACCTCTCTCTGCCTGCTACCCTGACGATGAGGATGAGAACTTGGCATTGGGGTGGATCCCATGCCACTGCTTTGGAAGGGCAAAACCTCCCAGCTTTCAAACTTAACACTTCCTTCCTTTCCTCTTTTCTTAGCCTGTCCCCACACAATTGAACTTCCCTTGTATTCTTTCACCTGACTTTAAAGTGCTAGCAGAACAATCATTCGAAACAGTAAAAAATACAAAACAAAAAAAACCTATTTTTTTCCCTGACATTATTTCATACAATCAGACTCACTCGAGTCCCGCAGAGACATCCAGTGCTACAAGGACATTCTCCATGTCACGCTTACTGGCCACGCACTTTCACTTTCCGATGAATGAGGCCTTGGCACGGTCATCTCCAACTGAACAAGTGGTCACATGACACTTTAAACCTGGAGGCCATTTCCATAAAGGTGTCTTACAAATACAAAATAGTCCACATCCCAGGAGAGGTCTGAAAAAGCTATTAGTGCTATGCAGTGGAAATGAACAACCCAAAAAAAGCTGCCCGCAACGAACAGGACCGCACGGTATCCAGCGTGGGAGCTGGGTTCCATAGAGCAGCGGTCCACATGGCTGGAAATACAGCACTGCTTCCTGTAAATGGTGTCAAGGAGAAGTGGGCAAGCTCCAGAGAGAGGGCAAGTGAAGGGGACCTGCAGGTGATGGCTCTTTGGAAGAATTTGTGGCAGGGCCACTGATTGAGTATATCAATAAAAAATAACCCCCTCAAAGGGAAAGAAGAGCAAATTGTGGCATAGATCTGGGTGGGCAAGAAGCAAATGGTCCCTCTTTTTCCCTAGCATCTGGTAAAGTGAATGTTTCGCCTTTTTTTTTTTTTTTTTTTTTTTTTGAGACAAGGGCTTGCTCTGTCATCAGGCTGGTATGTGGTGGCACAATTATGAGTCACTGCAGCCTTGACTTCATGGGCTCAAGTGATCCTCCCACCTTAGCCTCCTATGTAGTTGGGACTCCAGGCAAGTGCCAGCAGGTCCAGCTAATTTTTTGTATACTTTGTAGAGACGGGGGTTTTTACCACGTTGCCCAGGCTGGTCTTGAACACCGGGGCTCAAGCGATCCTCCCACCTCAGCCTCCCAAAGTGCCAGGATTACAGGTATGAGCCACTGTACCCTGTGTAAATGTTTCTTTTCATTCAACTGGGCATCCAGACCTCACAAGAGAAACAATTAGGCATCAGGAATATATGAACAAAAGCCTAATGGGGCAGAGTAAATGAATGACTGTTTGTATATAGTGAAGCCTTTCTCTTTGGTTGTTGACAATAACCATGGCCTAAGGAGAAAACAGAGTAAATGAATTAGGGAGACTAAATAGTATTAACTTCCAGTGTGTATGGGAGGTTATGTTAGGCCCTGTGCAGATTAGATAGAAGCCACTCATTCATTCATTCATTCATTCAGTCAGTCATTCCATAATACCTGTTAGACCTGTGTCATGTAGTAGGCCTTGAGGTAGGTAATTGCTGGGGATTTGGTGGTGACCAGGCAGCCATACCTCTGTCCATATGCAGCTGACATTGCAGGAGGTAGAGTGATAGCCATGAGCCTCCACATTCTGGACCTGGCATCAAATTGCCTCTGTAGAATCCTGGTTCCATCATACCATCTGCATGATGATGTTGGCCAAGTTACTTAACCCTGTCATACCTCAGTTTCCCCACCTGCGAAATGTGAATACTAATAGCATCCCCCTTGTGGGGTCAGAGTGAGGCGTGCATGAGATAATGCACATGAAACACTCAGAACAGAGAGCCATTCTGTGAGTTCTAGTTGTGGTGGCTGTTATTATTATCAGTGCAGGCCAGAGGGGCTGAGAACGTCAACCTGGAGCAAGTAATAACAAAGGCACTGAGAATGAGCAGAGCTGTGTATTATGGCAACACTTAAGAGGAGCTCATCTGAGAGCTAGATGTGCATTTGGTGGCAGAATCTGGGCTGGGACCCAGTCTCCTGGGTTCTGACCTAGCCTCTTTCCTCAGGCTGCTGGAGACTTACTCAAAACACAACCAACTGCATGGGACTATGGCCCACAGACTAAAATAGAAAAGTAATGAGCCACTGTAGCACACACATTAGTATCACCTGCATCATGGCCAAGCAGAACAACGGTTTGCAGAGGCAGATGGCAACCAGGATAAAAAGTCAAGCTCTAGTGGAAGGGACCGGGGCACACCCTAACTCCAGTCCTTGCTAGTTTTGCTGCCTTAAGCCAATTACTTAGCTTTTTCCTGGCCTCAGTTCCTCTCCCTGTTAAATGAGGCTAATGATAGAACCTATCTTACAGGGTTACTGTGTTTAGAATATTCTAAAACTAGCAGCCTTTGTTGTTGTTGTTGTTTTTATTGTTAAATCTCAGGCCCAGGTTCCTATGAGTGTATATTAATCATTCAGTTCCTAAATTTGTACCCTCTGTGTGAAGCTGTTCAGGGTTGACCTAAGTAATCACAGGTTTACGTGGTTCTGAAATCCTGGCTGGGGAGTGATAGCTGGTGCTATGGTTTGGATCTGTGTTCCTCCCCAAAACTCATTTTGAATTGTAATCCCCAGTGTTGGAGGTGGGGCCTGGTGGGAGGTAATTGGATCATGGGCGCGGATCTCCCCCTTGGTGCTGTTCTCATGATAGTGAGTGACTGCTCATGAGATCTGGTTGTTTAAAAGTGTGTGGTACCGGCTGGGCACAGTGGCTCACGCCTGTAATCCCAGCACTTTGGGAGGCCAAGGCGGGCGGATCACGAATTCAGGAGATCGAGACCATCCTGGCTAACACGGTGAAACCCCATCTCTACTAAAAATATAAAAAATTAGCCAGGCGTGGTGGCGGGCGCCTGTAGTCCCAGCTACTCGGGAGACTGAGGCAGGTGAATGGCCTGAACCCGGAAGGCGGAGCTTGCAGTGAGCCGAGATCGCCAGGCTGCACTCCAGCCTGGGGGACAGAGCGAGACTCCGCCTCAAAAAAAAAAAAAAAAAAAAAAGTGTGTGGTACCTCCCTCCCACCTGCCTTCCTCCTGCTCTGGCCACGTGAGGTGCTGGCGTCCCCTTTGCCTTCTGCCATGATTGGAAGCTCCCTGACGCCTCCTCAGAAGTAGATGCCACCGTGCTTCCTGTACAGCCTGCAGAACTGTGAACTAGTGAAACCTCTTTTCCTTATAAATTACCCAGCCTCGGGTGTTTATAACAGTGCAAGAACGAACTAATAAAGCTGTTGTCCCCCTTCTTTTGATTGTTCCTGGCCCACACCAGGAACCTGCCTGGATGGTTTCCTTAGAATTTGGCTGAAGTAAGTTGAGGCCATGTCACTGTTATTAAAGAACCAGACATAAACTTCTTAACAAACAGGCAGGCTATTTTTTAAAAAAACATTAATTACACATTTTATTTGTAAAAGCAACATAACAACACCATTAGGCCATTTTTAATTACAGCTTTATTGTCATATGATTCACTGCCGTAAAATTCACCCTTTCACAGTGTACAGTTAGCCACAGAGTTGTACAAGTATCACCACTAATTCCAGAATATTTTCATCACCTCCAAGAAGAACCCCATGCCCTTTAGCAGGCACTCCCTAGTCTCTCCTCCCCGCTTCCCCAGCTCCTGGCAACTATGAATCCTACTCTGGACATTGCACGGAAATAGAATAATAGAGGCTGGGAGCAGTGGTTCCCAGCATTTTGGGAATCTAAGGCAGGTGGATTGCTTGAGCTTAGGAGTTCAAGACCAGCTTGGGAAACATGGCAAAACGTCAGCTCTACAAAAAATACAAAAAATTAGCCCGGTGTGGTGGTGCACACCTGTGGTCCTAACTACTCGGGAGGCTGAGGTGGGAGGATCACTTGAGCCTGGGAGGTCAAGGCTGCAGTGTGCCGAGACCACACTACCGCACTCCAGCCTGGGGGAGTGAGACCCTGTGAAAGAAGAAAGAAGAGAGAGAGAGAGAGAGAAAGAGAAGAGGGAGAGAGAAAGAGGGAAAGAGAGAAAGAGAGAGAGAAAGAAAGAAAGAAAGAAAGAAAGAAAGAAAGAAAGAAAGAAAGAGAAAGAAAGAAAGAGAAAGAAAGAGAGAGAGAAAAGAAAGAAAGAGAGAGAAAAGAAAGAAATTGAGAGAGAGAGGAGAAAGAGAGAAAGAAAGAAAGGGAGGGAGGGAGGGAAGAAAAGGAAAGAAGGAAGGGAAGGGAGGGAAGGAAGGAAGGAAGGAAGGAAGGAAGGAAGGAAGGAAGGAAGGAAAGAAGAGAATATTTGGCCTTTTCCTTTCACTTAGCGTAATATTTTCAAGGTTTATCCATGTTGTAGCATGGGTTAGTACTTTATTCCTTTTTATGGTTGAATAATATTCCAATGTATGGTGTAACATTTTGTTTATTCGTTCATCAGTTGATGGATATGTTTGGCTATTATAAATACCACTGCTATGACCATTCGTATATAAGTTTTAGTGTGGACATATGTTTTTAATTTTCTTGGATATATACCTGGAATTGGAATTGCTGGATCATATAGTAACTCTATGCTTAACTCTTTGAGGAGTTGCTAAGTTATTTTCCAAAGAGACTGTACCATTTTTATTCCTACCAGTAATGTCTGAGAGTTCCAATTTCTCTACATCCTCATTAGCACTTACAATTGTCCATTTTTAAGATTATGACTATCCCAGTTGGTATTAGGCAAGTTTTTAAAGAGAAAAAAATCTTACAGTTGTTTCTTTTTTATTATTATTATTATTATTATTATTATTATTATTCTTTAAGTTCTAGGGTACACGTGCATAACGTGCAGGTTTGTTACATATGTATACTTGTGCCATGTTGGTGTGCTGCACCCATCAACTCGTCAGCACCCATCAACTCGTCATTTACATCAGGTATAACTCCCAATGCAATCCCTCCCCCCTCCCCCCTCCCCATGATAGGCCCCGGTGTGTGATGTTCCCCTTCCCGAGTCCAAGTGATCTCATTGTTCAGTTCCCACCTATGAGTGAGAACATGCGGTGTTTGGTTTTCTGTTCTTGTCATTCTTAGCAAACTATTACAGTTGTTTCTTCACATATCTTCACTCGGCCTCCCAAAGTGCTGGGAGCCACTGCTCCCAGCTTTTATTATTCTATTTCTATGCCGTGTCAGGAGTAGGCAAATCCGTAGAGACAGAAAGTTGAAGGCTTAGAACTGTGCCTGGCATTTAATAGACAACACGAAACATATACTTGTTAAATAAATAAATCATTTTGTCATCTCAATGGGACTATTTCCATTTTGTTTTATTCCTGTCTAATCTGTCTACATAATACATGTTTCACACAGTTACAACTATATTTGCAATTCTTCCTGCTTTCTTTCACCTCACATTAAACTTTAAAATATCATGTTTCCACACAGCCTTCATAATTATTATTGTATTGGCTGCCTAATAGTTCATTTATTGGATGCAGTGTAATGGACTAAACCATTAGATAGTTAGTGTGCATGTGATTTTTCAATACTGAGTTTTTAGCAAGTTGGAAGTGAAGGAGAAAGTTGCCTATTTGGCAGCCTTTTCCAAATGACAATGTGATGGCTGGAGAGAGCAGACAGAAAAATACCTGTATTCCAGCCAGGCGCAGTGGCTCACGCCTATAATCCTAGCACTTTGGGAGGCTGAGGCGGGTGGATCACGAGGTCAGGAGATCAAGACCATCCTGGCTAACACAGTGAAATCCCGTCTCTACTAAAAATAAAAATAAAAATAAAAATAGCCAGGCATGGTGGTGGGTGCCTGTAGTCCCAGCTACTCCGGAGAATGGCGGGAAGCTGGGAGGCGGAATTGCAGTGAGCCCAGATTACACCACTACACTCCAGCCTGGGCAACAGAGCGAGACTCTGTCTCCAAAAAAGAGAAAGAAAGAAAAAAGAAAACTACCTGTATTCATCAGGGCTCTCCAGAGAAAGAAAACTAATGGGGATCTATACATATATATGTAAATCCCTCTCTCTCTCTTTCTCTTTCATGTGTGCATATATATATACACACACACACAAAATGTATAAATATATTTATACATTATTTCATATATACATATATATTTATATACATATATACACACACACACACATATAGGTATTTTAGGCTTGCTAGGGCTTTGCAGGCCATATTTCACAAATACTCAACTGTTGTTATAACTCAAAAATATCCATAGAAAATATGTAAATGAATGTGCTTTGTTGTGTACCCTACCAATAAAACTTTATTTACAAAAGCATGTGGTAGGCCAGATTTGGTCTGTGGGCCACAGTTATTGACCTCTGTAAATATATGAGTGTGTGTGTGCGTGTGTGTGTGTATAGATTTACATATGTATAAACATAAATTTATTATAGTAATAAATAAATACAGAGCTTCATTATAAAAAATTAGCTCACGTGATTATGGAGGCTGGAGGCTAGCAAGTCGATTCTGCAGCATGGGCCCACAGGCTGGAGATTTAGGAGAGCCAATGGTGCCAGTGAAGTTCAAAGGCAGTCTACTGGAGAATTCCTTCCTGCTCAGGGAAGTTGGTCTTTTTTTCTATTCAGATCTTCAACTCATTGAATGAGGCCCACCCATATTACGAAGAGAAATCTCCTTTACTCAAAGTTCACCAACTTAAATGTTAATCTCATCCAGCAACACCCTCTAAGTTGACACATAAAGTTAATCATCACAATCCTGAATGGATTCCAAGGTCCTGCTTTGGTTTCCTGTGTTGTGTACATGAAAAAATTACCTAAGAGTCTGACCCACTTATGAACCCTGCCTTCTAAGCTTCATTGCTTAAACAAAGGCAAAATAGAATAAAGAGAGAAGAGTAGAGGTGGCTGCAAAATGAAGAATATTAGCTTCATTATTAGGACAGTAGATTCCAAACCAGTAGGGTTTTGATGAGCATTTCTGTTTTCCTCATTATACTGTCGTTGCCTTATCCTGAGTTTTCCACCTTCAGTCTGTATGCCCTTGATACAGTTTGACTGTGTCCCCACCAAAATCTCATCTTGAATTGTAGCTCCCATAATCCCCATGTGTCGTGGGAGGGACCTGGTGGGAGGTAATTAAATCATGGGGGCAGGTTTTTCCCATACTATTCTCATGATAGTGAATAAGTCTCATGAGAACTGATGGTTTGATAAGGGGCAGTTCCCCTGCACACGTTCTATTGCCTGCCACCATGCAAGACATGTCTTTGCTCCTCCTTCACCTTCCACCATGATTGTGAGGCCTCCCCAGCCATGTGGAACTGTGAGTCCATTAAATCTCTTTTTCTTTATAAATTACTCAGTCTTGGGTATGTCTTTATTAGCAGCATGAGAACAGACTAATATACTCGTTGAAGGCAAAGACTGTGCCTGGAGCCCCATTGTAGCTCTTGGGTTCACCTGTTAAGTCCTCAACAAATTTTGGTCCTTATTTATAAATTGCTATTGTTTGCATGTGTCCTCCAAACTTCATGTATTGGAAACTTAATCCCATGCAACAGTTTTTGGGAGGTGGAGCCTAATAAAAGCTGATTAGGTCGGAGGGCTCTGCCCTCATGAATGGATTAATGTTGTTATAACAGGAGTGAGTTATTTATCTCGAAAGTACCTTTGTTATAAAAGTGAGTCCGGCCTCCTCTTGCTTGCTCACTGTTGCCCTTTCTTGCCTTCCACCTTCTGCCATGAGATGACACAACATGAAGGCCCTCACCAGATGCAGGCACCATGCTCTTAGACTTTCCAGTCTCTGGAACAGTGAGCCAAATAAACTTCTATTGTTTATAAATTAATCCATCTCAGGTATTCTGGCATAGCTGCAGAAAACAGACTAAGACACAGATATTCAAGGTGTGCCTAACTTGTGCTGCCTCTGTGTAAACAGCTTAGGTACATGGTCTTGATTACATCTTACAACAAGCATATGAAGTAGGTACCGTTCTCACGTGCATAGTGGATTGCCTGGTGAAATGGAATTTTTTTTAAAAAGCTTGATGTTTAGGAATTCCTGGCTGCTTCTTTGTGTTGGGGAGAAAGCAAACCTTCTAGAAACATCTTTTGTTATTCTAGGAAAAATCACTTGAATAGCACTTCTTAGTAAACAAATGCGAAGAGGTAGATACCCATTTCCCGGTGAGATAGAAAGGTCAGGATGATGGCTTCCCCTTGTCCTCCTCTTATGAGGTAGACAAAGTCAGCACCTCTCCTTCCATTTCTGTAAGTCCTCACAGGGTATAAAGTTGACTGCTAGAGGGTAGTAGGAGACAGCATATAGAGACAAGAGAAGGAAAATTCTAGATAAAATCGAGCCTCATGTCTAGTTTACATGCATAGCTGCTCCTGGGGACAGCTATTCCCTCTCCTCCCCAGCCTGGTTCCCAGCTCGGCTCCATAGGATCTCTCCTTTCTCTCCTTTTCTAGAAAGTTCTTGTTCTGCCTCACTATTCCCACCATGCATAGCCTTTTGGTTATGTGTCTGCACTGCATAATTTAACACAGTGGCTCCTAATGTGCTTTTTAAATATGAGACCATCTTTAACCGTTTAAAATTGTATTTATCTGTATAAAACTAACACATACTTGTAAAAATAATACAAATAATACAGAAATGTATTATGTAGAATGTTGGAGTCCATCATTATGACATCCATTGAGATAAACGTCACTGACAACTGCTTTTGTGTATTTTCTGGATCATTTTCTGCATATTGTACAATAACAGTAGTGTTAGTAGCTAATATCGCAATGAGCAAAGCACTTGCCACACACTTTACATTTTGCCTATATTATTTTTAATCCTCACATCACATTCCTGATATAGGATTATTAGATTTCATTTTGACAAAAGAGCAAACTGAGGCTCACAGAGCAGTAAATAAACTTGCACATGGTCCAATTAAGCAAGGGGTGGATCAAGGTTCAAATCTCAGCAACTGAGCTCCAGAACCTTTCTTTGCAATAACCATGATATTTGTTATTGTGTCTACAATTTGGGATAATAATATAAATGCTGGTTTGCAACTTGCTTTTACACTCAGTATTTTTAAAAACTAGTACTTACAAATGCGCTTTCTGCTTTTTAATGCAAGGGGTTGATGCATTGTACCATAAAGTGAAGTGTTAGTGATTCCACAGAATAGGCATTGTGCATTCTAACTGAATTGGTGTTTTGCACATCACAGCAGTAGCTACAAATATTTGAAGAGAAGGGTATGTGTATGAATGAGACATATTATTTCTTGGATTTTTACTGTGAAAATGAACAAAGACAAACCAAACGAGAAAAGCAAAAGCTATTTATTCTGAGCTTGCTATAGCAAGGGAGTCAACCACCAACTCCTTGTTCTGAAAGAGACTCAAAAGGAGGAAGAGGAGTGGAAAACTTATCAAATGGGAAAAAGGGAAGGCTTCAGCGTGCCCTGATTGGAAGCTGTTGTCCTGGAGAAGCTGGAGGCGGCTAATGAGAAGTGGGGCATCCTATGTGATTGATTAGGGTGCATATCTCGCTTTCTCTGGTTGGTCCTAAATTGGAAGCAGGGACAAAAATCAGGAAGGCTGTCGGCTATTAATCAAACCCTAGCCATTTTGGGTCAATTGTTACAGAAGTTATCCTTTAACTTCCTATTTTGTTACTAGGGATAGCAATTCTGGCTTCCTGCAAGTCTGACTTATAGTAAGCTGGCTTTCCGGGCTGATAGTTATAGATAAGTGGGTTGGTTTCCTGGCCACGCTTCTGCAGGTTTTGGGTCCAAGTTCTACTTTTATATATGGTCTGGCCATTGTCCATTTGTATTTTCAGTCTCTCAATACGCAAGGCTTGGTGGTTCATAAGGATGTATGAACCCCTTCAGCACATTCCATGGAGGACCCTCTCTTCACAGCCCATGGAAAGGAATCCACTGCTTTAAAATATCAGAAAATGATGCAGGCATGTATCCTGGGATTAGATGCTTTGGGCAGGTAGCAATCTGGCTTGGACCTCTGTGTCCTCAAATGTCAGATATTTTGCCAGGCATGGAGCAGAGTCCTCAGTCAGTATGCATTCTTCTCCAGGGTAAGAGAATCCAGTAAGGTGGTTTTTAGCTGTGATGCACTGGGGAGATGGTGCTGTGTGTTGTTAAGAAATTTAGAATTAGAAGTTTTGGGTTCTGGTGATATTCTGCCACTTACTTGTTGTGTGCCTTTGAGAAGTCCACAGCTCCAAGCCTGTTTCTGCTCCTGGAATGTAAGTCCAGTTTAGCCCTTTCACAGCCAACCTACCCCCTGTGTCAGTGTGAGATCTGCACAATATCTGTGAAAATGCTTCATAATTATGTAGAGTTATGCAAATGTGAGTATTATCGGGATTATAGTATGTTATCGCCTGGAATCATGCTTCCAGTATTTTGAAGAATCCATTAATGGGATGCTCTTAAATTTCTTTTTTTTCCCGGCATTGTTCTCAGCCAGGCTACAACAAGGAGTCTTACTTGATCAGTATGGTCTTTACTTAGGTATTTACTCAGCTTTCAGGTCTTTAAAGCAGCACATGATTTTCAAGTGAGTTATTCAATTAATCGTTTCTGTATCACTCTGATGCCCCTTTGGACTGTCTGCTTATTGAAAGCCATCCCATCTGGAGGGGCTGCTCCAACTCCCTGCTCATCCTGCAAACGGATCAAATGGCCTCCAGGGGAAATCCCAATTAATGGCAAAATCAATTAGTCACAAGTTGGGAAGAAAGAGAGAGCCAAATGGTTACCCAACACATAATTTACCTTCCTTTACACAATGCGGTGGTCCAGTAATGCATCTAAATGGGATTTCTACAAATTGAATCAAAATGAAGGAGACTGCCATTTAAAGAGCCCCCGGGGGGAATTACTTGATAAAAGATCTTTCCATATTCATGAATGAGTCTCTTGAGAGAACTGCTATTTCTAAATTTGAATTCTTAAAATCCAGTTTTCAAATTATTATTACATTAGAATAGTTTCTATAATGATAATAGTCATAGAGATCCAATGACTAAAAAGTACATGAATTGTGTGGCTATAGGTTTTTCTCCTCTGGGAGTTAAAGTTTAAAGAGAGATGGTACCCTGATGATAGGTCCTTTATACAAGGCCCTTCCTTCACTTTGACAAGGGAAGAAAAATTTCAACTCGTGCTAAAGAAAATCTCCAACAATTAGTTATAACCAATAAAGGAATGGGTTGCCCTTTGAAGTATTAAGCTGCCTGTCAGAAAAAAATTTAGATTATAAAGAACAACTTTGTGGAAATCTGTTTTCATTTTATGATTAGTCTTGAATTTGTTCTAGAAAATACATGTCTGTGGAGGTATGAGAAGCCCTCTCTTATTTCAACAGGTTTATATTAAAATAGCTTTAGGGTAAAATAAATATAAACAACAAGTTTTGGGGGAAAGGAACTGTCCCAGTGGCCATTGGGAAGAAGAATGGGTGGCGGCCACCTGCTTTGCCTAGTGATGCGGGCTTCCTGCTGTTTGTATTTATAGACACATCAAGGCGGGGATGGGGCATCAGAGCACATGGGGGAAGATGAAGCATCACCTGAGAAAGGCCTTTCTTCTTTCTCCATGAATGCCTCCTTGAGTCACTGCCTGGAGCCAACAGCACCATCCCTTCCTTAATGTCTTTTCCCAACTGTTTCTGCAACACATAAACACACACATACACACAGAGATAGATATATACGTCTAGATATCTAAAACAGACAAAGAACCCAGAGAGAGCTTAAAATCAGGACTACAGGTCAGCCAGACTCATGTGGAAGACATCACCCGGAAGTGACCAATCCTCTCATTTTACAAATGAGGAAAGTGAGGCCCAGAGAGGCTATGTGACTCACCTGCCACTCAGGTGGACAAGTCATTTCTTTTCCCTCCATCTCCTGATATGCATCACAGCATCTTCCCGCCTTGAGGACAGGGAGCCAGGAGGTGTGGTGCTCATTAGTTGGGTAATGGCTGCCACCACCTTTGAAGCTGCTGGATAGGATCCCAGGTAAATAGCATTACACCCTGCAAATGAAATGGTTCCCTGTACACAACCTGTTTTCACTTGTTGCCTGTGGCCGCTGGCCACTTGTGGCTGGAAAGATTACCACTGAACTCCAGGTCACAAGCCTCCATCTGCTCACAACCTTCAGAAAATAGGAGGGCTGGGGCTGGTTCTTATTATTAAAAGCAAACAAACCCATTATTAAAAGTAAACAAGACAGAACTGCTTTGAAACAATTGATTAAATGTCTCCTGGCTCAGAAGCCTAAATTCACCGCTATTAGCCCAAACCAAGCCTTACTTAGTGAGAATCTAGAGAGGAAATCTAACAGTTTCTTGTTAAAAAGAATCCCCCTGCCCCCCTGCCCCTGCCCCCACCGTTCTCTTGGGCATTCAGTAACTGCTGCAAGCTAAGCTCAGTAACCACATTATCTCTAATTCTCAAGATTTTGAAATGAGCATTACATTTTGTATTTTATGCAATGGGATGGGCCAGTCAAGTAATTTGCTAATGGACACAGCTGAAACATTGAAACACCAGAATTCGAACTTAAGTCTCTATGACTTCAAACCCCATGCCCATTCCATCTTACACACTGCCCCCATTAAAAATAGTCTCCCATGTTGTTGTCTCTGTTGTTGATTTCAAAGAAAAGCTGAAGACCTAGGAGAAGAAAATCTGCTGTCTGCTCAGGTAAAATCTCTTGAAATTGCAGGCAATCTGGTAGAGTTGTTCTGGGGAGTAAGCTCTGAGCCACCCTGGTTACTTAAATGTATAAAGTGGACAGAGCAAAGACGATAGATGCCAAACTGCTGGTGTTCAACATCTTTCCCCAATGTCTGCCTAATTCCAGTGCCATTTAATATACTTTGTTTTCCAAACAAACCAGAATACACACAAAGCTTGCAGAGCAAGGTACAGAATCTTGGCTTTGCCAGCAAATCCAGAGTTAAGCTCTCAGTGACAGACTCCTACTAGCCAAACTTACAAGAGACTGACATATAGTCAGACCATTAATTGACTACAATAAGATTTTGTTTGCCCAAGTGTCTTAATGCTAGAAACATCTAAACAATGGTTTATTGCAAAATGAATTTTAAAATCTTTAAAATCATGCTATTTGAAGACTCAATAAACAATCTGCTATGTGTCCAAATCTGGGGAATGGAGAGATTTACCACACCACCAATGACTATTTGGGGAACTTACAGCAGCCAATCTCTTCGTGTGGATGGATGGTGTCAACTGTTACAAATAGATGGGCAATGACTCTACCAGTTATTTCATAATGTAAAAAACCTTATGAATCATAAGAAATAAAAAACCACTTATGGGAAAACACTTTGTAAGTTCCTCAAAAGGATACACATAGATTTTCCACAGAACCCAGCAATTCTACTATAGGTATATATCCAAGAGGATTGAAAACATACCCACACAGAAACTCACCCAAGTGTTCATAGCACCTTTATTAGTAACAGCCAAGAAGTACAAACAACTCAAATATCCATCAAGTGATGAATAAACAAGATGTGATATAACCAGACAATGAAATATTATTCAGCCATAAAAAAATAAAGTATCGATCCACGCTACTGCATGGATAAACCTTGAGAACACTATGCTAAGTGAAACAAACCAGATTTTAAAAGGCCACACGTTGTATGATTCATTTACATGAAATGTCCAGAATAGGCAAATCCATAGAGACAGAGTAGATTAGTGGTTATGTAGGGCTAGGGACAAGGGAGGTTGTGTGGAAATGGAGAATGACTGCTAATAGGTAGCGGGTTGGTTTGAGGGGTGATAACAATGTTCTAAAATTGATTGTGGTGATAGTTGCACAACTGTGAATATACTAAAACTCACTGAATTTTGCACTTTAAAAGAGTGCATTTTATGGTATGCGAATTATATCTCAATAAAGCTGGTTTAATTAGAAAGACATAGCCAGTCTTTTTTTTTTTTTTTTTTTGAGACGGAGTCTCGCTCTGTCGCCCGGGCTGGAGTGCAGTGGCCGGATCTCAGCTCACTGCAAGCTCCGCCTCCCGGGTTTACGCCATTCTCCTGCCTCAGCCTCCCAAGTAGCTGGGACTACAGGCGCCCGCCACCTCGCCTGGCTAGTTTTTTGTATTTTTTAGTAAAGACGGGGTTTCACCGTGTTAGCCAGGATGGTCTCGATCTCCTCACCTCGTGATCCGCCCGTCTCGGCCTCCCAAAGTGCTGGGATTACAGGCTTGAGCCACCGCGCCCGGCCATAGCCAGTCTTTTTAACCCTAGCACTCATGCCTGTAGTCCTAGCACTTTGGGAGGCAGGCAGCCGAGGCAGGCAGATTCAATGTCTCCTGGCTCAGAAGCCTAAATTCACCCCTGTGACCACAAGCCACGTCTTCCTTGGTGAAAATCTAAAGAGGGAATCTAACAGTTTCTTGTCAAGGAGAATCCCCCTGCCCCTCTGTGCCCCTGCCACCCCCCACTGCCGCCACTGTTCTCTTGGGCATTCAGTAAACGCTGCAGGCTCAGTTAAGTTGAGCTCAGGAGTTCAAGAGCAGCCTGGGCAAATGGTAAAACCACATCTTTACAAAAAATACAAAACTTAGCTGTGCCTGATGGTGCATGCCTGTAGTTCCAGCTACTCGGGAGGCTGAAGTGGGAGGATGTCATGGGCCTGGGAAGCAGAGGTTGTGGTGAGCCGAGATCGTGCCACTGCACTCCAGCCTGGGTGACAGAGCCAGACCTTGTCTCAAAAAAAAAAAAAAAAAAAAAAAAAAAAAGGACATTTACGACTGAGCAGTAGATGTTCATGCTGAATATTTTCCATTGCTCCCCTGACCCCCAATTCACTCTCCAACCTCCCCTGCTTTGCTTTGTCAGAAAGCTGTTCTGTATGGACTGTACCAACAGGCACCTTTGTATGAGTGATCAACCCATTTATTGTCCAAACTGTGGTACTTTTGAGAAAGAACGATGGGAGCAAACCAGGACTCTGTGGACAAATGTCTGTTGGAGTTCGGTTCTTGCCGTGCAGGTTGGCTGCAGGGCCCTTCAGAGGGCCACAGCTCTTGCCACACCCAACCCCCTCCACACAGCTGGCTCTCTGGGTTCCAGCTCACCCCCTCTTCTTGCTCTCTCCTGGCAGGGTTGGTGATGGCTTCTCACCATTGCTGGACCCCAGAGCTGCGCCATCCATGGTTTTCCCTACACCCTGCCCATGTCTGTGCAAACAGTCTCTTTCTTAAACTTCCTTCTTTCCCAGTTTGAGTGGGCCATCTGTTTCCTGCCTGTACCCTACAGACACAAAACTCCAGAAAATAAGCACGAAAGATAAATTTGAAAGGAAGGGTGTGGTCGGCACAGAGAGCCTCCTAGATATCTTCCAAAGAGCCATTGCGCCGACTCTCCTGTTTCTGCAGATTTCTGTTACGCCAAATCCTGCAAATAAATGATTTTACCACACCCACCCCCAGCAACTAGGATGTTACAACAAATACAATTTTAATTTTTTTTTATTATAAGGAGTTTTTTTGACACTTTGAAAGAAACGAGAAGAAAGAAATTGTAATTTGCAGTGTGAGAATTCAGTATGAAAAAATCCATTCATTTGGCTTATCTTGTTCAGAACTTGCAGTGCTCCCTCAAACTGAGGATTGATGCATTTCAACTCTACAAAATTCTCAGGCAATATCTCTTGGAGTATCTGTTCCCCTTCCCCATTTTCTCTGGAACTAGCAATATGCTGTAGTCTCATGTCCTCCGTGTCTCCTAACCTCTTTAGTCTATTTTCTATTAACATTTCTTTATTTCTGGGCTTCCTTCTGAACTTTCTGATTAAAAACATTTCCTTTTCAGCTCCATGTCTATTCAGTTCTCTAACTTGTCCATACATAGTTCCAAGGCACATGGTAATTCCAGGGACTGTAATTTTCATTTCTAGGCTTTCTTTGATTCCTTTTTCATGATGCTTTTCTCTTTTCATAGTGTCTGTTTTGTGTCCTTCTTTTATATTTGAATTATTTTAAATTTGCTTACCTCTATCAGACTGATGTATTATCTTCAGTTCTTGGTGGTTGAGCCCTGCTGGGAGTTTGCTGATTCTTGAGTGTGATGAGTGCACTGTGGCCTTGTATTGATCAATTCTTTATAGTTCTGAATCACAAGCTCAATTCAGGAGGCTTTCCGTGGGAATATTGCAAGGACTTGATTGAAGGTGTATCCCCTCGGAGCCATTTCTCATTTGTTTCTTCTGGGTTACCCAGGATTATTTTAGACCAGGAACAATTTTTCACAGTAATTTTCATTTTAGGTATTTTGGATCCATTTAAGATATGGCGAACTGAAACGCCCAAATGCAGCTGTGGTGCAGGCCTCTGTCACAATTTTTTCACTGAATGCTTTTCACTTCTTCCCAGATCCCAGACAGACTAAGGCTGCCAGGCTGCTGTGCCGGCCACCTGTCCTGGTGGGCAGATTGTTTCTCATCCACTTGCCCTTGAACTACAGCAGCTATGGGGTGTCCCAGCTCTGCAGGTGGCTCTCAGTGGCATATTCCTGACTTGCATAGGACTGGGAACTTTTTTCTGGTCCTCCTTGGGGGTGAACACGGAGGCTAAGCCCTTGGATTATTGAAACCAAGGACTCCTCCTAGGGCAATTGAAGCATCAGCTATCATACATTCTATTTTTTCTTTTTTTTTTTTTTTTGAGGCTGAGTCTCACTCTATCACCCAGGCTGGAGTGCAGTGGCATGATCTCTGCTCATGGCAACCTCTGCCTCCTGAGTTCAAGTGATTCTCCTGCCTCAGTCTCCCAAGTAGCTGGGATTACAGGTGCCCACCACCTTGCCTGGCTAATTTTTGTATTTTTAGTAAAGACAAGGTTTCACCATGTTGGCCAGGCTGGTCTCAAACTCCTGACCTCAAGTGATCTGACTGCCTCGGCCTCCCAAAGTGCTGGGATTACAGGTGTGAGCCACCATGCCTGGCCACACCTGAAACTTTCAATAAGGCCTGGGATGAGGCTGGTGAACGGAGGGATTTTGAGCAGGAAAAGGACAAAAGATCACACCTACCCCCTTAAATTAGATTATTGTCCCACATTTCAGCATCTTTCTGACTTTCCCCTCCTTTCAAAATATCAAGCACTCACTGTGCAGACATCAAGATCCTATTAACATGCAACTCCTTTCACAACTATTTATTTTATTTATTTATTTTTATTTTTATTTTTGAGATGGAGTCTCACTCTGTTGCCCAGGCTGAAGTGCAGTGGCGTGATCTCGGCTCACTACAACCTCTGCCTCCCGGGTTCAAGCAATTCTCTGCCTTAGCCTCCTGAGTAGCTGGAATTACAGGCATCCGCCACCATGCTCAGCTAATTTTTGTATTTTTAGTAGAGACGAGGTTTCACCATGTTGGCCAGGCTGGTCTTGAACGCCTAACCTTGTGATCCATCCGACTCAGTCTCCCAAAGTGCTGGGATTACAGGTGTGAGCCACCGTGCCTGGCCTGTAGCTGTTTTTAACAGCTCCTAAAAGAAGAATCCAAAGGAAAGAATCTCCATTAGATGAATTTCAACCCCTGTGGTCTTGGAGAAGAGAGATTGAGAGTCAATGAAGTCTTCCCAAAACAACTGCCCTTCCTGCTTTGTGCCAAACTGCCCAGTGGATGATGCGGTTAGAGTGTGTGCTGCCTTCTCCTAGCTCTGTGACCTCTGGGGCAGGCTATCTGATCTCTGCGGGCAGCCTCTATTTCCTCGGGAGTTCCTACCTCACTGGCTATTCCTAGGATTAAAGTGGATGTCAAAGGCCTATCACATAGTAGGGCTACACACATGAGTTCCCTTGTTCCTCAGGAGTGATTCTCAACTCTGGCTGCTCCAAGGACGCTGCCTGGTCCTCAAACTTGGCTGTACATTGGAATCCCCTTGGGAATTTTAAAACACCCGTACCTGGACTCCATTCCCAGTGAGTCTGATTTACTTGTCCTGGGCTGTCACCTGGCCATCAGGCTGTTTCAGAGCTTCCCAGGTGATTCAAATGTGTGGCAACATTAAGAACCCTGATCTAGGAAACTTTCAAAGAAAGTACCCAGGACCAGGTTCTACTCCTAAACAATTTGAGAAGAACCTCTGGTGGGGGTTGGCTATGGGATTTTAAAGAATGTATCATGCATGTTTTATTCTGTCATCACATAAAGACATACAGACATATGTGTGTATGTGAATGGGTGTGTGTGGACGGATTTTGTTAATGTTTGTTTTACAGAAGCAGGATCACAAAACACATACTTTTCTGGATCTTACTATGACACAATAATTTCTGCAGAAATCCTTCCAGGTCAATGAATATTATTCTAATTCATTCTTTTTTCTTTTAATTTTTTATTTTGACATAATTTCAGACTTACAGAAATGTTGCAAGAATAGTACAAAGATATCTCATTTCCCCTTCATTAGATTTCCCAAATGTTACCCTGTTATGGTATTTGCTTCAAGCTTGGCCTTTTTAAAACAATTTTTTTAATTTTTTTTTTTTAATTGAGACAAGGTCTCGCTCTGTCATCCAGGCTGAAATGCAATGGTGTGAACACATCTTACTGCAGCCTTGACCTCCTGGGCTCAAGCGATCCTCTCACCTCAGCCTCCTGAGTAGCTGGGACTGTAGGCACATGCCATCACAGCTGGCTAATTTTTTGTACAGATGCGGTCTCGCTATGTTGCGCAGGCTGGTCTTGAGCTCCTAGGCTCAGGTGATCCTCACACCTCCCACCTTCCCAAAGTGCTGGGATTATACATGTGAGCCGCCGTGCCCAGCCAAGCTTGGGTATGTTTTAAAAGCTCCTCAGGTGAGTCTAATGCACAGCCAGGTTGCTCTGTGGGGCCTCCCAGTTCGCTACGAGACTTAAGGCAGTGTTTGTGAAACTTCTGACCTTCGTGAGGGGTCTTTGCATTAGAGGCAGTTATGTGAGGTGGTTAAGACACTGGGCTTGAAGTCATGCTGCTAGGTTTGAATTCTAGCTATATTGCTTCCTCCCTCCTGACCCACCTTCTGTGCCTCAGGTTTTTCATCTGTAAAATAAGGGTAATTGAAGTGCTAACTCCTAAGGCTTTGTGAGGATTGAGTGAGATTACTTGGGATAGTACTTGGCGCACAGTAAGTATATACTAAAGGTTAGTTATTTGTGTATTTATTATTACCATAGCTCATCTGTGAAACAAAATTGCCTTAAGCTTGCCCTGGTCACCTATAAGCAGAATTCTTTCTGATCTGAGTCATTAAATTCTTTAGACAAATTAGGGAGTTATCAGTATGTAAGAGTTTCCATTTAGAAACAGGCCCCTTTTGAAAATGGAATTAGTGAGGATCAATTAAAAATATCTGTCACAGTGACTCACCCTAAGAGATGTTTCATATGTGTTTTGTGGATGGCAGGCTGGAAAATGCCCAAATATAACCCCAATGTCCAGAATGTGTCACTGGGGCAGGAGACCACTGAAAGGTGATGAACTGATTAGTAGCAAGGCCGAAGGGGGTGGCGAGGAGCGTAAAGAGCAAATTCTCCCCTCAAGGACCAGCTGCCCCGCAGGCCTAGGCCAGGTGGGAATGTGAGCCCTGAATTGCCACATGTTCCTATCTTCCTGGAAATGCTGAAACTTTGTACCTTGAGGTGAAGTTTCCCAATTTCTAAATATTTTTAGATTTCCCAATTTTAGAAACTCCTCTGCAGGCCAGTTTGTAGCTTCCAATCACGGGAGTCAAATAGCGGGGTTGGAAGATCCAAAAGGGGAAAGAAGTCGTAATATTTTGTATTTCTCCAGGACTGTTTGAAGAAGAGAGGCTGTATCTGGTGGTTCTAGGTTGCCAGGATATTGTGTCTGCTCTCCAGTGGGGTAGGAACCTGGTTGGGTTCCATTCCTGAGACATTTCTTCAGCACCTGCTTTGTGCCAAACCACGCTTGTTCTCCCAGGAGCATCCAATCTCCTTTGCTTTGCATATGTGCTCCCAAGCTGCCTGCTGACTACTAATTTGACTTCTGCAATGCCTTGATATGGAGAATTGGGCTCTCAGGGGAGCAGATAGCCCTGCTGCAAGTTATAAACCAACACTGTCTGGGTCCTGATCTCCTTCTCATTAACAGTATTTCTGGGGCTTAGCTCTTTCTGTACCATACAAGCATGATGAGAAAAATATATATTTTATAAGTAAGATAAGGGTCTGGTCAGAGTAGCAATAAAAGAGCATGAAAAACATATTATTTTACAAAACCTTATGTTTACATACCATATGAAGCAATTCAGAAATATATCTGGTTATTTCGAATCCATCAGAGGCATCTGAGTTTACCTAAAAGTGTAAAATATTATACATTACACAAAACCCAACATTTCATCACGTGAACAACAGAAAAGGGACCCCCTATTGTCACAGAGGCAGATTCTATAACCTGAAACACTTCCTGCCATAGTCATGTAGACACAGTTGGTAAAATGTAATCAGAATCTCTTTAAATATATGCAGAGCCAGCCTAAAAGAAGGGAAGTCCCCAACAGCCAGAAAAAAAAGAGAATCTGAAAACAAGGAAAGAATGTATGACAGCTGGCCAGGCACGGTGGCTCACGCCTGTAATCCCAGTACTTTGGGAGGCCAAGGTGGGTAGATCATCTGAGGTCAGGAGTTCGAGACCAGCCTGGCCAACATGGAGGCTGAGGCAGGAGAATCACTTGAACCTGGGAGGTGGAGGTTGCAGTGAGCCGAGATTGCACTATTGCTCTCCAGCATGGGTGACAGAGCAAGGCTCAGTCAAAAAAAAAACAGTGCCAGGTGTCCCTCCCACTTTCCTGCATCTGGGAACACTTTTCCAGCCTCCCTTTCAAGGAGTTTTGGGATGCTTCACTTTCTCATGAGAGACAAGGGCCTGGTGGTCAGGCCAAGGGAAAAAGGTCACAAGAGAGGTGTGCTTTGGCTAACATTGCTAAAGTTGGGGTATTTGGGGCATTAAAATTTAAGCATGTGGTAGGAAAGCTGGACCAAGTGTCCACTGGGCTAAGGCCCCTTATCCCAGGAGTTCAGGAGGCTGGGTAAAAGGGAGACCTGGGGCATGGAAGTCAGAAAACCAGGATTGGATTCCTTCCAAAAGTGAAATGAGGACCAGAATGATAATTTCCTTCAAGTAGACATAATACATGTAAAATGCCCAGATTGCACACAGTAGACCCTCAGCAACGTCCCTGGGACAGCATGCCAATGTTACAGAATTGAAACGGGGCCAGGGCTGGACTTGAGCCTTGGCCTCATCCCTACTTCTTCTGTTGATAAGATTTATCGAATGATTATTTACTAGACGCCAGGTACCACTTTTGCTTTCATTGATTAGCTCATGTAATGTTCAGAACAGCCCTATCAGGTGGAAGCCATCATTATCCCTATTTACAGATGGATGAGGAAACTGAGGCCCAGAAAGCTTAAGTAACGTACCCAAGGGTATATACAGTTAGTAGGTTGTAAACTGGAGTTTGAATCCCAGCAATCAGACTCTACAAGTAGTCATCTTGATCGTTAGAATACCAGTAGTATTAAAGTCACAATAATGATTGGCAGCAAACTATGTGTCAAGCACCCGTTATTGGCAAGGTGAAGATGAGTCGGATGCATTTGAATGCCCTTGGGGACAGGATCCAGCAGGGGTGATCAAGAGATCAGTTACTTCCTGAAGGTAACACCCTTCCTGGTGATTTCCGGGAGTCGGGTGGGGAAGGTGGGTTGCAGTTAAGAGTTGGGCAGAGTGATCCAGGGGAATATTATCTTTTGCAGCTGTGCTATGTAACTCCATGCATCCCTTTGATCCATAAAGTTTTCAAAGCCAGACCTTTTCCCATTACGGAGTGAATCTGACACAAGTGTACAGCATTTTGACCTTGGTTGCTTTTGGCCCCACTCCCCCCAGTCTTTTCTTTTGTTATGTTTTGTACTTCAAATGGTTAGCTCAAGAGTCAGAGGAACTGTCCGGAGTTAGGTGCTTATGTTTTAAGATCTTTTAAAAGTTGCTCATTTGATTCTCCTCCCTCTGTCCCATTTGGCGTTCATCTGAATGAGGGCTCCTGGTTATGCAGATAGGCAGTGTATCTGTGAAAACGGACCACTAGGTCCCAAATCAACATGGGCACATTTGTGCTCTTTGCAGGTTCAACCTCTCAGGAGGGCTCCCTGCGGTTATACCAACGCTGGCTGCTCTCAGTGGGCCTGAAAACCATCAACCTTCCAAGTCAGAGGCAGTCAGCAATCTCGATAGACTGATGGATCGTGGACAGAAGCTCTAACGCTGTTTCCATTCATTTAGCAACAGCAAATCAATCCACTTTCCCAGCATCCTGCAACTTTATCGAACTCGGCATCCCATTGCAGGATACGCCCCTGAACTCTCCTTAATTGTATATTTCGCTATTTGCAATCAGGACTGGGCGATGCAGTCCTAACATCAGAGAATGGGCGTTTTCTCAGAAGGCCGCAGTAGCTGCAGCAGCTTTCCCGCCCTACTAAGAGCTCACTACAAGCGGGCTCCGGGCTAGGCGCGCCACCCATGCAAATCCCCGGGGAGCGGCGGTGCACCCTCCATTCCTCCCGTCCCGCGCGCTCGCAGCCATTGTAGGGTGGGCGCTCGCCAGGCAGGGTGCCGACACGCCCTCTCCGCGCTGCAACGGGCGGCCGGGGGAGGAGAGGGTGCGCGGTGCGCACCGGAGGGAGAGGCTCCGGCCCAGCGCCTCCTGCCCGCCAGCAGACCAGCAGGCTCCTCTTTGCGGCGAGTGCCCCACGCGCCTCTCGGGCGCGCGCTCCCAGCCCCGCCCGCGTTCGGCGGCCGCACAGCCACGAGAGCGCGCCCCCGCGCGGCGGACGCACGGCCGCGAGCGCGCGTGCGCCCCTCCGAACGTCCGCGGGAGCCCAGCCAGAGCGAGCGCCGGGGGCCGGGCGCGCAGGAGTGAAAAGGAGGCGGCGGCCGCAGCTGCGAGCAACAGATCCGGACGCCGCGAGCAGACCCGCTCTGGTGTTGGGCGGTTTTTTCTTAATTGCAGAAAAATTTATTAAATTGGAAAATCTTGAGTTTTTCAATGGCGCTGGCCCCGGGTCAGCGGGCGGTTTTCTCTGCATCAAGATGGGCTTTGCCGTTTCCGTAGTGGGCACCAGTGGTGGCCTGATTGTCAGTCTTCTCCCGGCATTTTTAAGGCCAGGAGCCGAGCGCTGCATGTAGGCGAATACCCTACAGAGCGGTTTGGTTTTAAAATTACTGTTGTTATTATTTTGGGCAGAGAACAGTCGGGTTGGTGTACACCGGCCTCGCTGCAGAAGAAGCTGCGAATCCGAGGTGGGTGAAATTCCTCCCGGGGTGAGCGAGCCCCGGCCCCGCGCGCAGTCCAGCGGCCCCGCGTGTGTGCCCTCGCCCTGCCGGCGCCGGGAAAATGGAGGCTGTGATTGAGAAGGAATGCAGCGCGCTCGGAGGCCTCTTCCAGACCATCATCAGCGACATGAAGGTAGGACGCCGGGGGTGCGGCTGCGGAGCCGGCCGCCGGCTCTGACCTCGCCGCCGCGCTTCGCCTCCACCCCGGGCCGGCCGCCCGGCCATTCCCTGCGCCGTGGCCGCCGGCCACCTGCGGGAGCTCCCGGCTCTGGTGTCACCTGCTCACCCGGGGCGCTGCTCCAGGCTCTGCTGGGTCACTAGGCGGGCGGCTTCTCTGGGGGGTGTCTGCTGTCCCACGCCATCTCCCCGCTCATTGTCCCAGGGGGCGGCACCATTTCTTTGCCTCGGGGGCTCAGGGCACTGGCTCCAAGTTTTCCCATTGTCTGTCCCTGAACTGAATGTCTGGGACCCGCGGGGGCTGGATGCCCGGGCGGACACCTGATTCCCCCGGGCACGGGGTGGGGGCGCCTGGCGCGGTGGTGGGGAGCGAGTGAGGGCTCTGCCCGCGCGCAGGAAGGAGTCCCCTAGCCTAGAAGACTGAGAGGGAAAGCCAGTCCCTCCTCGGCTGTCAGGTCTACTTGGAGTGGGGGATCTGAGCAAATTAGTTATTAATTGGGCTGTTCCGAAGCTGGTAAAGCTGTGCGCGCCCTCTCTCAGCCCTCCCGCGGGGCGCGGGGCCGAAGTTCCCGGGCAGCCTTGCAGGGGCCCCACCTTCCCCCAGCTGAACCTGAAGGCAAGATTGGGGCCACCGAAGTAACTGTATCCCGGCCTCCCAGACCCAAACGGACACACACTCTAAGGTTTTCTCTTGGAAGGGTTGTGAAGATGGTGTGTGTGTGCGCGCGTGCATGTGTGTGCGCGCGCGCGTGTGGGGGCGGGGAACAACACCCTAGCTTTTTCCTGCAAAGGGTGGGACTGGGCATAACCTGATCCTCGGATGTGGATTTTCTGGTGCCTAGAGATAGACCAGGGCCCCGTGTTATTCATCCAGAGGAAATAAAACCAGCCGCGCGAGCTGGCTGGAGGTGGGAATTGGGGGCGGTGGGGGAAATTATTTTTTTAATGTGTATTTAGGGAGCTTCTCTTTGGCTCTGGCCCAGCCCCAGTTTGCCTCAACAGATCCCGATCCGGGGAGGTGGTGTTTAATTAAAAGCCCGCTTCCAAAACGAGTGGGCAGGTTTGGAAAGCTGTGCACCGAGTGGGTGTGGACAGCCCCTCTTCAGCCGCTGCCTGGGCGCCTGGAGGAGCTTTTGTCTGATGAAGTGTAAGGTTTAGAGAGGCTCCGAGCCTCGGAGATGGTCTTTGGGAAGGAATGCTCAGCTGTCATGGCCTGCTTCCACCTTTCAGAACCAACTGCCACCTCACCCAGGGTGAACTTTACTAAGGTGCCTCTGTCCTGGTCTTGTCCGTTTTGAAATCTTTCTACAGATCTCGTGCCTTTTGTCACAAATTGTCCTTAGCATAGCATAATCTGCAGCCAGACTCTGCTTGCCCAGGAATGCTTATAATCCAGGCCCTTGGAATTAGATGGATTATTCCCTGTTGAAAGACAGCCCCTTTCATTCTGTTGCCCCCAGTGCACGCTGAATTATTGAAGTGGTCTTTTGAGACAGAGATGGGTCCTCCCTCCTTGGGCTCTGGCCTTAATTTTAAACTTAAATTCTGCACATCCTAGAGTCAAACAGGATTTGGTTTGAGGCACACATGGTGTATTCTGATCTTGTGGGGAGGAATTTGAAATAGGTTGGTAAAGCCGCCTGTGTTTTTTTGAGGAGATAAATGGATGTTTCCCACCCCTCAGCAGCAACAAGGAACCCAGTGGTCTGACGGATCTGTCCACTGCAGTCCTGGAGTGATCACACCTGGAGTTTTTTCTCTCTTTGTTCTTTAATCCAGAATCCAGGCTCGGTTCTTCCCATTCACTGGTTTGAATCAAAAGCCCTTCGGAAGGTGACCTGCCCAAAGGGTGGGCTGTCCTGCTTTCCACCTGCCATCCTGTGGCTGTGTGGCAGTATGCCCTGGCTGGGGCCTCACGGGTGCCAAGGTGGTGTTTTTTCCCTTGCCTGGTTCCAGTTAAAAATAAAGACATCTTCTTTAATGCCCAGTCACGGCGGAATCTAGAGTTTGTGTATCCTGACTTCTTTCCCTTTGAGTTTAGTAGGTTTGTTCAGTATCCTGTGGGAAATCATTTATTTTGAAGTTTTTTTTTTTAGTTCGTTTTGTTTTGGCAGTAAAATTTTAAAAGCAAGGTGGAGTGGAAGACTAAAACATGCCTTGGGTTCTGCAGAGTTTTAGACTTTCGGAGATTCGAGAGATAAGGAGAAAGGGAGTGTCTGATTTCCTAGATTGTTTATGCATAAGACAATTCGGAATATTTTCTTGGACTTTGCTTCTTAAAAGACTTCATCGTGGATTAGATGCCGATGACATTTTAAATGGAAATTTAAAATTTTTAAATTTGAACAAATCTGATAAGCAGTATGTAGTGTGCAGATGCATGAAGTCACCAGCAACAAAAGTCAGTTTTTAATATTTGAAATCAACTGACTTTCTAATGACCTCTTTTTCTTTTCTTTAAACTCCCACAATGGGTTTATAATGCCATTGGTCTCTTTTCTGTTTGCTCTGAGGGAAAAGCGTAAATGTCGGAAACCCACTTGGAATGCCATCTTGATAAAAATTTTTAGGTTATTTTCTCAGAAGTGATGTTGGCCTGGGTGAGAAAAGGATAAGGAAAATGGTTTTATTAGTAGCATTTGATTCTTCAAAATGTACAGCAGCACAGGAAGGGAGTCAATTTCCTCTTTGGAGAAAGAAAAAAAAAACAGTTAAAAAAGGGAATAATTTCAAGGCCTGGCACCCTCTATTTTCTGAAATCAGAGAACCTCAAGACATGGAAAAAAGCAAGAGAGAGAGGATTCTTTGTGCTTTCTTCTAAAGATACTTCGTCTGAGTCCTCGGCTGGCTGTCAGGGCATGGGTTTTCTCCTTTTCAGGGGGTAAGGTATGGAAGAAATCCTGACTCTTTCTCTACTGGAGAACAGCACCATGTAAAGCAAGCAGCAGCTAGTAAATAAAGTATCGATTCCTTGACGAGAGGAAACCTGGTGGTTTGTTTCCCGTTTATTCTACCCTGCTGTGGTGGTGGTCACTAATGAACGGTGTTGTGCAGAATCACCTACTGGCTGCCTTTCCTCTCATCCATGCAAATTAGTAAATCACTGACCAAATCGGCTGGTGTGAGTTGGTTCCAGAGGAAAGGGGAAACAATTATTCACGTGGCTGGGGGGAAGGACCCACAGCTGGTTTGTCCAGGGAATAGTAGTCTGGAAGTGACTGTTGACTGCCTTCTGATGTGTGGACAATCTTGACTGCATCAAGGAGGTCCTGGAATCTTTTTGGAGTTTCTATCCAAGCCCTGGGAAGGGAGGGCTCCATGTCTCAAACAGCAGCTTTGTGCCTTTGCTTTTGAGTCATTGAACCAGCATCGATTTTGGTGATGTCTGGGGAGTTTTTAAGACCAGGAGACTTTGCTGGCCAAAATTGAGGACAGCTCACTCTGCGGGTGTCTTTCTTCTTTTAATAATTAACTTGGTTAAAAAAAACAAAGTTGGATGTCTGAAATCAAATATTTTCTTCACCCTTGTTGCTCAAGAATCAGCATGTCGAGAGCTGAACTGGGCCTGCTGCGGGTAGAACTTTGTACGAGGTTAGGAGTACATAATGTGACTGGGGCCAGAAAATCCTAACCACACCTGATTCTTCCACCCCATGTGTCACTTTAGACAGGGGTGTCCTGTTACCAGCACCTGTGCTGAGCAGAATAGAGGCCTTGTTCAGTTCCTCCCCACTGCCCCCCACCTGTGTTTGCCATCACTATCCTCTCTCCTCAGTTCTGCCTAAAATGAGAACTGCTAAAGGGACTTCTTGAATTCCATGGAAATCTCTTTGTGGTTTGAAGCCACGTCGTGATATTTTCCCTCCCATATCATAAGATGGAGAATGTGGCTAGTGGGTCCAACACTGGATATTGATTTCAGGGTAGTTTTTTTCCCCCTCACTGCTTTGTTTTGGGGTTCCCATCAGAAGAGAGGTACACTTCCTTGCTGTTTATGAAGGGCAATTGTGTGGAATGCCTTTTGCTTGGCTCTGCCCTAGGAGAGCTCCTTGTCCTGTGGGCTGTAAACAGATAATGCGAATCCAATATGGTGGCCGTGAAGGAAGGGCTGTGGTTCAGCCTAGAGAAGAGCATCCGTCTCTGCAGGAGTTCCCTTGGAGGCCTCAAAAAAAGAGTTTTCTCCAGGACAGTACTGAAAACCCAGCCAAGGCCTCAGCCAGGTGCTCTGAGGGAGGTGGGCCGCTCTCTGTAAATGGTGACAGCCACACAAAGGCAGGACAAGCAGAGCACTTGTAAAGGACAGATGGGCCCCATGTTGGCTTTTCTCTTAGCAAATGGTTGTATTTGGCCAGGATTTTACAGCTTCCTCATTTCGGGCCCATGGGAGAAGGAGGTGAAGTAAACATGTTATAAAATCGACAGCAGGAACTGCCTGGGATGGGTACCCAGAGATTTTGGACCTCTTCTATATAGATTCATCTTTTTGGTTTTTTGGGTGCCAATCTTGTTGTTTGGAAATCGTTTCTGGCCTGGTTTGGGTGTTTCTTTGTGAAAACCCCTTCCTATTTAGTTTTTGTGAAAACCCTTTACTATTTAGTCAAATTTTTTGGAACTTCTAGCTTGATGCTGTGAACATTTATGTTCTGAAATTCCGCAGTTTGTAATGCTCCAAATCAAGAGAGGTCATTCCTAGGTCCTGGTTTGCATAGAAGGTAAGCCGAGTTTGGATTTTGCCTGGTTCAGCCATCGCCCAGTTCTTACTAGAGTAACATGTACTCATTCCTTAGTATTTATGGAGCATCAGTGGTGTTTCAGGCACCAAACGTGGCATAATGATTTCAGCGAGTAAACACGTAGGATTTCCCATTAAATTTGCATTTCAGGCATACTAAAAAATTGTTCACTGTTTAAGTATGTTCCCTGCGTGCTGTGTGTTCTCAGTTGCTGACCTCTAGCCCTTTGAACTCTTCTTTTGCACCTCAGTCACAGGGAAAAGGAAAAAAGCTAAAATGATGTCTGTCGATTTGGCTAGCTCACTTAAGGCTGTTAAAATGCTTGGAGGGTGAAAAGGATGAAACTATTGATTCATTAGATGCTTTATCTCCAATTTTCATCTCGGCTTTTTCCATCTTTGCGGGCATGGGCGGCGATAGCTGGCAAGATTCCTTCTCTAGTGAGACCATTTAGATGTTCGAATTGAGTACGGACAAATGAGGTCATTTTGAGTTCCCCATTACTTCTTGGAACTGCCTTCAGGACACTTACCCCCAAAACCCACACCTCTGCAAAAACAAAAAAATACCTCACCCCAAACCAAACCAAAGCCAAAGGACAGATTTAGCTGCCTAGGACGTCAGACAAGAATTTTTGGGGGCCGTTTAAAGGGAACTAATCGATGCCGTGAGCAGTTTAACTCAGATTTGGAGATAGCACTGCTGATATGGCCTTATTTAGTAGCAAACAGGAGAGGCAAACGAAGTTAAGGAGTAAATTAATTGACTGAGCACTAAGGAAGCCCATTGTCATGATTGCTGAGGTTCTCCCTTGAATTAGCAATAGACTGCAGGTTTCATCTGAGTATGAGCCACCAAGGCAAATCAGAAACAACCAACCAACCAAAAACTTAAAAGTAGCAATTCCCAGCACAGAATCCACTCCAGAGCAGCCCCTGTCTCAGCACCTGGAAGGCCTAGGCTTGGGGCTCTCTCATCTCGCCTGCTTCCTCATTTGGTTGGAGGTGACAGTGTTTTTACCTGCTGAGCAAATGTGAGGGTTTGGGTTGTTTAAGATTTTCTGGGAGCTGGGCATGGTGGCTCACCTGTAATCCCAGCACTTTGTGGTACTGAGGTGGCAGGATTGCTTAGGGCCGGGAGTTCGAGACCAGTCGGGGGAACAGTGAGACCCTGTCTCTACAAAAAATTAAAATAAAATGAAAAAATAAAAGATGCTGTGGGGTGCCACTGGGCACATAGTAGGTGCTCAGTATTCACTGCATGCAGTGAGCGGGGGCAGAAAGGGACTTGGTGGGAACCTACTGTGTGCTGTGCCTTGTGTTAAGAACTTGGTGCGCATGATTTCATGTCATCCTCACATCCACCCCACTTAACAGATGAGAACAGTAAGGCTTGGAGGGATTCAGTAACTTATCTAAGGCCATGGGGAGGTGGAACTGGTAGTCAGACCTTAGCCTGTTTGACCCTAACATTGGAGTTCTTTAGAGCATGCCTAAGGCAGGCACGGGGGTGTGGATTTAGTCCTAGCAAACAGCCCTTTACTTGCCTGAGTCCCATGGGAGGCTCAAGGAAGGAATCAAGGACTCATCTCTGTGTCTGTAGCACAGAGCCCGCCCGGAGGTGTGAGCCTGCACTGAGATGCCTCCAGGTGTGTTGTGGGGTGGGCAGCTCCAATTCGGCTGTCACCTTTGTGGAAGTTGTTTCATTTATGACATGTCCACACATTGTGGCTTCCTTCCCTCTCCCACTTACCAACTTCTCCGTTAGACAACTTGGCATCCTCTGTTGCTCATAGTTCTCCCCCCATGAGCACAGGGCAGATAAGCTTTTGGGCCAGGCTTAGGCATGTCACCCTCGATGCCTGGACTTGTCCCCTCATGAGGCCCATGGAGTCTTCTGGTGACTGGCCATAGGTCTGGGGAGTCCCTAGGTCCCTGAGGCTAGGTGACTCTGAAAGCCTGGCAACCACCTCCCAGTCTCATAATCATACGAATTAACTAAGTTCACCCGAAGTTCAGGTGACTCCTGAAACAGTACTCCTTTACCTTGAACTCTTGTTGTGTCCAGCCCCGGACCTCTCTTGTTAAAGAGCTTTCTGTGTTTAATCATGTCCTGGTGGCCCTCCCGTTTGGGTTGAGTCGGTAGGGCCCTTGCATGTCTGTGTTTGGAGAAGTGGATGGGCTTATCAACAAAACTCCTTCCTGGCCGGGCGCGGTGGCTCACGCCTGTAATCCCAGCACTTTGGGAGGCCGAGACGGGCGGATCACGAGGTCAGGAGATCGAGACCATCCTGGCTAACACGGTGAAACCCCGTCTCTACTAAAAAATACAAAAAACTAGCAGGGCGAGGTGGTGGGCGCCTGTAGTCCCAGCTACTCGGGAGGCTGAGGCAGGAGAATGGCGGGAACCTGGGAGGCGGAGCTTGCAGTGAGCCGAGATCTGGTCACTGCGCTCCAGCCTGGGCGACAGAGCAAGACTCCGTCTCAAAAAAAAAAAAAAAAAAAAAAAAAAAACTCCTTCCTGTGCTGCCTCTTGGCGTATCTGGCCTTGGTCATAGGTTCTAAGTGGTTTTTCTTTTTCTGTCTAGTGTAAGTGGGTGAAAAAAAAAATCAATTGAGTTGAGTGCCTTTTGAACTGTGTGTCTTTTTATTTGCTTGCTTTCTCTCAAAGCAGTAGAAAGTTTCAGCTCACTCAGCACCAGCAGCTTCCTGGGCATGGAGGTGGGCAGCAGGTTTAGCCTGGGTCTCCTCTGCTGCCTGCCACGTGATGGGGGCTCCGAGGGCCGCGGGTGTGGGTCTCACCAGAAGATGAGGTTCTAGGCAGGTGTACCTCATTTGGCAGCATGCGTGTGGTTATGGAGCAAGGTCCATTGGGTTCCCTGGGAGCTTGGAGATGCTGCTGCCTGGGCCAGGGCTCTGATTAGTGCCCTGGGGTACATTCACGACATTAAGATTTTGAAAAGCACCCCAGGTAATTCTAGTGATGGCCAATGTTGAGAATCACCAAGCTGTGTAAGTCTTCCCTCAAAGCCTTTTCTGGTCGGGCGAGGTGCCTCACATCTGTAATCCCATCACTCTGGGAGGCTGAGGTGGGTGGATCACCTGAGGTCAGGAGTTTGAGACCAGCCTGGCCACCATGGCGAAACCCTGTCTCTGCAAAAAATACAAAAATTAGCCGGGCGTGATCACGCACGCCTATAGTCCCAGCTACTCAGTAGGCTGAAGCAGGAGAATTGCTTGAACCCAGAAGGTAGAGGTTGCAGTGAGCCAAGATCATGCCACTGGACTCCAGCCTGGGTGACAGAGTGAGACTCAGTCTTAAAAAAAAAAAAAAAGAAGCCTTAATCTTACCCAAATCTGAATATAGAAGTACCTTTAGACAGTTGCACACCAATGTGAATATACTTAGCACTACTGAATTGTGATGCTTAAAGATGGTCAAGATGGTACAATTTATGTGTATTTTACCACAATTAAAAATAAAAATTAAGCCAGATGCGGTGGCTCACTCCTGTAATCCCAGAACTTTGGGAGGCCAAGGTGGGCAGATCACGAGGTCAAAAGATCAAGACCATCCTGACCAACATGGCCGCAAAAGTCAGCTGGGCATGATGGTGCACGCCTGTAGTCCCAGCTACTCAGGAGGCTGTGGCAGAAGAATCGGTTGAGCCTGGGAGGTGGAGGTTGCAGTGAGCTGAGATCACGCCACTGCACTCCAGCCTGGTGACAGAACGAGACTCTGTCTCAAAAAATAAAAAATAAAAAAATTTTAAAAACCTTAGAGTTAAATGTTAAAGTAAATAAACTGAAACATAAAAATAAACCACAAAGGATCTTTAGACTACTTTGCTGTGATTTATTGATTCTGTCCGATGTGATTTTTTTGCGATGATGGAAATTGTCAAATACATGAGCCACTAGCCACGTTTGACTATTGAGTACATGAAGTGCGGCTAGTGCAATCAAGGAATTAGCTTTATTTTTAGTCACTTTTCATTTGTTTAAACTTAAATAGCCATATATGGCTAGTGGCTACCGTACTGAACAGTTGCAGATCTATAACATACCGTCTAGATAATTATAGTGTGCCTGCTTTGCAACACAGCTTTCTGACTATCTTCTACCTTCTGCTGGCTACGATACTGCCCCTAAACCTCTCCGTAGAAATTCTGGAGCTAGAGTTGACCTTGAAGTTAAAGGAATCTGATTCAAATCCCGTGGGCAAGTTATCTAATCTCTCTGAGCCTTGGTTTCCTCTTCCGTAAAATGGGTCTAATGAACCTGAAAGAGCTGTTGGAGGATTCTGAAATGAAACATTGCTTGTGAAGGTTTTCACACATTGCCTGGTGAACGTACACTCAAATGTTAGAAGCGGTAACTATTGTGTCTTGTAGATTTGGGAATGAGGTATTTTGAAGTCTTAAAATCAGTGGAGTAATTATCTCCACCACTTCTTAGGACAGACACTGCCCCACTCTAAATACGGAGCTGTATTTAGAGCTTGCAGTGAAGTTGCAGGAAATGGAGAAGTTTGAGTTTTTGTCTTCCTAAGTAAATCGCTCCCGAGTTCATTATGAAGGTCAACTGGCCCAGCAGGACGTATTTGCATTCTCTGTCTGCAAACCCTACTGTTTGTTTATCAGGGAAGGAGAGGGTGGGGTACCTGGCTAGGACATTTGTAACTCAGATACATTGAGGCCCGGGGGAGGGAAGTTGCTTTATTAGGGTCATCGTTTCCCATCTACGTCCTTTGAGTTTCCTCCTTTTTCTGGGGCAACCACCAGAAGTGGCCATCCCGCCCCTCTAGTCTGCCCTATAGCAGCAGCTTCCCAAGTCTTGGCCGCATCTGGGTTCTTCCCGTGGGCCGAATGTGGCAGTCCTGCCTTAACCTTTTGTGTGAGTGGCCCCAGCTGAGTGGCCCGCTGTGTGTCCAGCACTCCCCAGCTCGGACTCCAGGCTTCCTTGAACACAGCCTGTGCTCCTCCCTCTTGCTGTTTGTCCTGTCCTGTCTCTGTCATTGCTGCCTATTGAAATCTTTCTCATCCTTCAAGGCCCCGTCAGTGACCTTATTCTCTGGTGCCTCCTTTTCCCTCAAAGCTGGGTAACCCTAAAGCCATTTTGTACATTCTGTGTGACATTCTACCTAGCATTGATTATATCCTACCTTAAAAAGTGGTTGTACTTGGGCCTTGAAGTCTGGCTCTAGCACTCCCTAGCTCTATTGCTTTGAGCAAGTTACTCAAGTTTACTGAGCCTTGATTTTCTTACCTGTAAAATGGGAGAAGAGGTGAATAATCTTTCCCTCTTAAAGTTGTTGAGTATTAAATAAAGTAAAAGTCGAGGGCTTGGCATGAAATAAGTGCTAAATAAATGCTCGTATCTATTTGAGCTACCCTAGTAGTTCCTGGCAGAGCCTCCTGCTGCTGGTGGCACTCAGATGTTTCAAAGAATAGAAGCAACCTATGTCTTCACTTTGGTAGTGCAGTAGACGCAAGTGCAGTGCTTTTCAACATTCAACATGTAAGTAATTTGAGATAACACAGTACATGTATTCGTCTAATACGGTGGCAATACCTACTGTGTGCTGAGGCTGCCGGGGGGTGGAGGAACACCTGTGGACAGTATAGACACAGTCATTGCCCTGAAGTGCTCAGTCTAGGAGAGAGGCAGGCAGGTAATTAGAGTTCAGCATAATCTGCACCACCATAGAGATCAGCCTAAGATTGTGTGGGGGCCCTGGGGAGGGCCTCTGATTCCCATTTAGGGTGGGAGTACACAGTCCAGGAAGGCTTTTGACCTGGGTGACACCCTCGCTCAGAACTGAGTTTTATTTTGGTTGTTTAAAAAGCATTTATATGCAAACCAGGCACTATGCTAAGTGCTTGATACAAACTTACTTAATCTTCCAACCACCTAGCAAGGTAGTCTTAGTAACTATTATAATTCCCATTTTACAGATGGGGAAACGGAGGTGCTGAGCGGTTAAGCCATTTGCCCATGTCATACAGCTAGTGAGAGGCACAGCTGGGAGTTAGTTGGCAGTCTAGCTCCGAGGTCTGTGCGCCTGTCCACCAGACTGGTCTCTCGCTCTTGCACCCTAGCAGTTTCGATTCTGTAAGAGGTGTATTTCATTCATCTCCTTGTTTACTCTATTTGTACCGTTAGGACTCAGAATGAGACAGATAAAACACACAAAAATCTAGACTCGCCTCTGAGCTTCTTCCAGAAGTTCAAGGGGTCTCCCTCTAATTACGAGGAATATGCCCTGGCCATGGACATGAAGTTGTTGGGCTGGGCCAGTGCAGTTTTTGGAGCAGCTGGGCTGTGAGACCAAAGTGTGCAGTAGGATTGTCCAAGGTGGCAGCCACACGACACATGTTTGTTTTGCTGGAGAAGCCCCTCTGTCAAGGGTCGCCCCGGTAACCGCTCTGCACCCCGAGTGATTGAGTGCAAAGGAAGAAGCGGGCAGATATTTGCAGTAGGAGGCTGGAAGAGCTCGGGGATTAGTTCCCAGGGAGACCTCCCTTCTGAGGCTGGACTCCTCCTGCAGCCGAGCACGCAGCCATTAAGGAAGTCTTTGAGTTTGGTTTAATGGCCCCTCTTTGTTTTGAAGTGGCTGTTTACTGAACCTTCAAAGCCGGCTCCGCAGCAGGATGTGATCGAGGGCCTGAATAATTGGATGAGGCACCCCAATAGGAAGCAGGGAGCGGGGAGCAGAGCCAGGAGTAGCTGACAGCCAAGCCCTCTGTCTGAGCCTCCGCTGGAGGGAGTGAGGTCGTCCTGCAAACAGAAGTTGACCTGAAGCAGGGGTCCCCTGGAACCTGGCCTCTTTGATGTTGTGCTGGCCTTAATTAGGAACACCCTAATTAAGTCACTGAGGAGGAAGCTTTTTTCTAAAAAAAAAAAATTAGCAAATGTTTTGAGAGCATTTCATGAGGGATTTACTTCTCAAAGATTATGTAAGTAATGTATTAATGGAAGAAAAACTAGAAACTTCAGTTAAGTAAAAAATAAGTCACCCGCAAGCGCTTGATAAGAAAGTGGGTTATGTTCACATTCACAAGAGCTCGCACATATTCAGCAAAGGGTCAGGGAGCCCCAACACTGTGTTAGAAACTTCTTTCTTCACTTAGTGGCCTGGTGTCCTTGCTTTTCCGTGTGTGTCGTTGTGAGCAGTGTCAGTGTTAATGGCTGTATGGTGTTGCACTGCTTTGTATGTCTCTAATTAATTCATTTGGTCAAAACATATTTGAGAAGTTACTAGTACCAGGTTCTGAGTGCTGGGAGATAGCAGCAAACACAATGGACACAAATCCCTGCCCTCCTGGAACTTACATTCTAGTGGAGTGAGGTGCAGGTGAAGCAGACACACGGAATAAGTCAATTCTCTTGTATAGTAGAAGGATTATATGCAGTGGGGAAAAAGCACTGTTGCTGTTTTTATTTTTTATTTTTATTTTTATATATGTTTTTTGAGATGGAGTCTTGCTCTGTCCCCCAGGCCGGAGTATGCAGTGGCGCAAACTTGGCTCCCTGCAACCTCTGCCTCCCAGGTTCAAGTGATTCTCCTGCCTCAGCCTCCCAAGTAGCTAGGACTATAGGCATCCCCCACCACACCTGGCTAATTTTCTTTTGTATTTTTAGTGAAGATGGGGTTTCACCATGTTGGCCAGGCTGGTCTTGAACTCCTGATCTCAAGTGATCTGCCCGCCTTGGCCTCACAAAGTGCTGAGATTACAGGTGTGAGCCACCGCGCCCAGCCTGTTGCTGTTTTTAAGTAGAGTGGTTAGGGTGGGCCTCGCAGAGAAGGTGACGTTAGAGCAACAACTTAAGAACTGTGAAGATGTGGGCAGGGGGTGGGGGTGGTGTTCAGGGAAAGGGAAGAGAGCATGCGCAGAAGCCCTGAGGTAGAAGCCAGTACCTCCCTCATTTGTGTTTAGGGTGCGTCCAGTTTTTTTTTTTTTTTTTTTTTTTTTACTAATTATAGGTAACCCTACAACAAGTACATCCTTGTGACTAGACATTGATTTACATCAGTGATTTCCCCTGAAGGACTTTTTATCCTTGGTCAAAATGTGTGTTTTTTTCAAGACTTTTGAAACCCATTACCCAAAGCCTACCAAAAAGCATGTGTCAGTTCCCAGTTCCCATGTGTGAGGGTGGTGAGCCCGTGAATTATGTCTGAAGGAGCTAGATGTGAACGCTAGGACCTAGCTGACACCCCTGCTTCCAAAGGCACAAAGGGACATGTGGCATCTTACCTAGTGCAGTGTTTCTCAAATCTTGCTGTGTGTAATTTTTAGCAAGCAAAAGTGTCCCTGGAGAATGGGTTAAAATGCAGATTCCCTGGCTGCATCCCAAGAGACTTTTTGTTGATCTTGGGTGGTGCTTAGAATCTGCAGTGTTAGCAGACACTTCAGGTCATTCTCTGGTAGGTCTTGGTGGGATTGCACCAGGAGTAGGTGGAAGTGGAGTGGCTCCTGGGCCACCTGAACCACTGAGAGCTTCCTCTGCAGCTCCTGAAGTATGTAGGAAGCTATATCCTGCTCATGTGTCCCCACCCCTAACTCCACCACAAATGTACCTGGAATGTGATCAGGCAGACGAAATGAGTTCTGCGCCTAGACAGAGCATAATCTCGACTTCCTTTCATTTGCTAATTCTGTCTTTTGCAGGGAATGCTTCCTCTTTCTTTCATTTCTCTTTGCCCAGAAAATTCCCATTTATCCTTTGAGACCGAGGTGAGGCATTGCCTCGCTCTGGGAACCACACTGTCCAGCACTTTATATCTCGAGTATGCTGCCCTTGGGGCTTTGGGATCTGCAGTTCCACGTCAGCTTTACTGACAGTCTGAGTTCCTCAACGCTTTGGTCTCTTTCTCTGTATGGCCTACCCTTCACTGAGTGCCTGCGCATAGTAGGTGCCCATTTGTGGCCCGGTCAGCGTGACTGGCATTGGACATTGAATCATCAAAGCAGAGTTGAGTTCTACTTACTAGTCACCCTTCTAAGCACTTGTCTTTTTCCCCATCATCCTATAATCACCATTTGAGGCAAGGACTGCCATCAGCATCCTTTACAGATGAAGACAGGGCGGCACCAGATGATGAAGTCGCTTGCCCAGGGTCACCCAGTGAGCACATCTGAAGTTCGCAGGCTGACTCTGGAGTCATGCTCTTAACCACCAGGCCGCACAAGGCCTTTCGGGCTCTGGAATATGGCTATACCTCAGCGTCCTCTCTCCAGGCAAGAAAAATGACATTCAATGGAAAGACACTTAAAAAAAAATGGCTATAGAAATGACAAACACAGTTATCACTGTGACACTGGTGGCCTCTGACTCTTTACTGGCCACCAGGGCATCGTTCCTAGTAGCCTGGGGTGGGAGTTGAGGTCACAGAGGAGGTGCTATCTGTCTCTTGTTCCAAAGGGGAAATCTGCTTCATGGAAAATTGCAGAGCACACTAAGTGTGTACAGCGCACCAAGGCCAGTGCCTGCCCCAGGGTGGATGTGACAAGTTCATCATGCTGCCCTTGGCTGGGGAGAGGTCTCAGTTTAAAAGGGAAGATGGACTAAAAAAAGTAAGGAAAAGAAAACAAATTCAACAACAACAAAAATAAAAAAAGAAGAAGAAAAAGAGAAAAAACAAAAAAATAAAGAGAAAAAGAAAAGAGAGCAAAAAAAAAAAAAAAAGGAATATGGAATGAATACAGAGGTGTGTGTGTATTTAGGGGAGCAAAACCTCAAACATGATCCTCTCTAGGGTACAGGGTGTTTGCGTGTCTGTTCAAGGTATTGGAGAGATTGGCCCCAAGAGGAACTAATCCCTAAAATGCAGAAGCAGTTTTGGAGTTGGGTGGAGGCGGGTCAGAGCGGGCACTTCCAGGAAAAAGAAATGGGTGAGTGTAAATGGAGCAACATGAAGTCATGCTCACAAGGTCTAACATTTCGTAGGGTGTGCAAGCCTCTAGGTGTTCTGCCAGGTTCAATATCTAAGGTGGACATTTATGGATAGGAATAAACATATGGAACAATAGCTTTGGCCTCTACCTAGTATTGATTATATCCTACCTTAAAAAGTGGTTGTACTTGGGCCTTGAAGCCTGGCTGTAGTACTTCCTAGCTCTATTGGAGGATAGGAGGCCAAAGGTTAGAGGGTAGATATTTATTATTCTGGGGAGGATTAAAGGTATACAAATACTAGGTACAAGCAGCCAGCCCCTGTATTAGGTGGTTAAATATTGAGTTCCCAGGTTTCCAGATGTGGAGAGTCAGTCAGTCTTAGTTGAACCCATTATACAATTTTATTTTAAAAAGAACTGGGCAGGCTGGGAGTGGTGGCTCACGCTTGTAATCAGTCTTCTGGAGGCCGAGGCAGGTGAATCACTTGAGGTCAGGAGTTCAAGACCACCCTGTCCAACATGGTGAAACCCCATCTCTACTAAAAATACAAAAAATTAGCTGAACATGATGGCACACTCCTGTAGTCCCAGCTACGCAGAGGCTGGGGCAGGAGGATCACTTGAATCCAGGAGGCGGAGGTTGCAGTGAGCCAGGACAGCACCACTGTACTCCAGCCTGGGCGACATAGCAAGACTCCATCTCAGAACATAAAAAATAAAATAAAATAAACAACGGTGCAAACTTAGGATCAATTAATGCAGTTAACCAGGCGTGAGGGCAAACCCTTCCCTGACCTTGGGCAAATTACTTAACTTTTTCTGTGCCCGATTTTCCTATGGTTAGTAGGGAAGTGTTAAATGCCTGCTTTACCAGCCGCCCTTTCAGTGGTGTTGTGAAAGACCTCTGTAGTCTCGAATACAGCATACATGGGAGGCGGTGCCTTCTGTGCCCATCATGACGTCAGTTTGGATTCCCACATGGCAGGTTTTCACCTTTGAAAACTTGGCCATACAAATGTCAGGTGGCTGGTAATGCAGGCAGTGACTCACCATAAACCTCTTCCTCTCTCTTTTGATGGGAGGAACTATCTGAAATAATAAAGGAAATGTCATGGCAGTAATGGCCATGGCTCTCACTTGTAATCTCAACATGTTGGGAGGCCAAGGCAGGCAGATTGCTTGAATCCAGGAGTTCGAGACCAGCCTGGGCAACATGGTGAAACCCATCTCTACTAAAAATACAAAAATTAGTTGGGTGTGGTAGTGTTTCCCTGTTGTCCCAGCTACTTGGGGGACTGAGGCAGGAGGATCGCTTGGGCCTGGGAAGTTGAGGCTGCAGTGAGCTGATATTGTGCCACTGCACTCCAGCCTTGGTGACAAAGTGAGACCCTGTCTCAAAACAAAAAAACAGGCCAGCTTCAGTGGCTCATGCCTGTAATCCCAGCTCTTTGAGAGGCTGAGGTGGGCAGATCTTCTGAGGTCAGGAGTTCGAGACCAGCCTGGCCAACATAGCAAAACCCTGTCTCTACTAAAAATACAAAAAATAGCCAGATGTAGTGGTGCACGCCTATAATCCCAGCTATTTGGGAGGGTGAGGCAGGAGAATCTCTTGAACCCCATAGTCGGAGGTTGCAGTGAGCGATATCACACCACTGCACTTCCAGCCTGAGTGACAGAACGAGACTCTGTCTCAAAACAGACAAACCCAAAATTGGGGAATGAGTTGAATTTAGGGGATGAAAAAGAAGAGGGATTCTGTTTTTCAAGAAATGTGGAGCATGGAACACATACATACATTTTACAGTGGTTAAAAAATAGAACCAAAAGCCTAGCTGTGATTGTAGAGCACCCTGAGGTAGCGACACCCTAAGGGGTGCCATTGACGTGGGGTGGCCATTGCTGTCCAATAGAACTTTCTGCAGTGATAGAGATGTTCTGTGTCTGTGCTGTCCAGTATGGTAGCCACTAGCCACTGCAGAGCACTTGAGGTATGGCTAGTGGGCTGAACAACTGAATTTTACATTTTATTTAATCATACTTTTTTTTATTTTTTTTTGAGATGGAGTCTCGCTCTGTCACCCAGGCTGGAGTACAGTGGCCTGATCTCAGCTCACTGCAAGCTCCGCCTCCCGGGTTTATGCCATTCTCCTGCCTCAGCCTCCTGAGTAGCTGGGACTACAGGTGCCCGCCACCTCGTCCGGCTAGTTTTTTTGTATTTTTTAGTAGAAACGGGGTTTCACCGTGTTAGTCAGGATGGTCTCGATCTCCTGACCTTGGGATCCACCCGTCTCGGCCTCCCAAAGTGCTGGGATTACAGGCGTGAGCCACCGCGCCTGGCCTAATCATACTTTAAATAACCTCATGTAGAGCTCCCCTGTTGGACAGCTCAGGATACAGAAAGGAATACTTCCTGGTGGAGAACTTAAGAAATAAAATGACTTGGAAGATACGGTTGACATATTTGTTTGGTTCTTTTTATTTTAAGTGGAGACACCCAGATGTCAGAAAACAGCTTGATATCCTTGATTTGTTTGGTTAGGGTGTTAATAGTTACAAGTGGAGAAGTTTGCGAGGGGAGATGGATGGATGGATGGAGGGAGCACCTTTTGTGGTTCAGTCTTCCTTTTCATAGGCATGTTTATTGCTCTTGTGCTTGGGCAAGTGGGTGAGGGTGGGCGGGCGAGGAAGCAACCATTGATTATCCCCAAGGCTGTCATCCGCTTGACGGACAGGGATAATTAGTGGATTAGGCAAGCCCAATCAGAGAATAAAAGCCCAGGAATGGTATTTATGATGGATGGGCTTACCCAGTGCCTTTCATCTGAGGATCTTAGGAGCCCTTCATCTCGCAGGATTGGGTGGGGAAGGGTGGTTTTGGGGACAAAGCTATGACAGGCATTCATGGGTCCTTTCTGTCATCCCACACGCCCACTTCTGGAAGCTGAGTGGATTCCTGCCTCATGCTTAAGGAAGCAGGGAGGCCAGAGCCACTGCTGCGTAGGTCAGAAGGTGCCAGCCTCCTCTGGAAGCTGCGTAAAGCAGCTTCAGGGTAACCTGAAGGCTGAGCTCATCCAGGGTATACCCAGCGGAAGAAGAGGAAGGATGCTGTTGGCTATGTTCCTCACACTCGCCCTGCTGAGGTCTCTGCAGACCTGGGAAGGGGTCATGGCGGCAGGGGTGGCTGTGGCAGCTGGAGATTTAAGAGCCCCTCCCAGATTGACTCTATTGATCTCCTGGTAGAAGAAGATCAGTTTGTGTGTTCACAGAAAACCAAGATGGGATAAAATTATCCATAATCATACCACAGGTGCCAACAGCTGTGAACCTCTCTGTGCGTTTCTACCAGGCATTTTTCTACCCAAGACATTTCTCTTTGTTGTGTGTTTTGTGTTTTCTTTCTTCCTTTTTTCTTTTTTTTTTTCCTGAGACAGCCTCGTTCTGTCGCCTAGGCTGGAGTGCAGTAGCGTGATCTCAGCTCATTGTAACCTTTGCCTCCTGGGCTTTAGCGATTTTCATGCCTTAGCCTCCTGAGTAACTGGGATTACAGAGGTGTGCCACCATGCCGCACTAATTTTTTGTATTTTTAGTAGAGATGGGGTTTTGCCATGTTCCCCAGGCTGGTCTCGAACTCCTGAGCTCGGGTGATCCATCTGCCTCAGCCTTCCAAAGTGCTAGGAGTACAGGAGTGAGGCACTGTGCCCAGCCTCGTGCTTTCTTTTTTATGTGGTTGGGGGTCCTGACCATTTCTAGGGTGACATTACAATCCCTCTGGGCCATCTGCAGTTGTAATCAGGTGCCATGTGTGCAGGGCACCCTTGTCCTCTTCTGCTCTACCTTGTCTGGGCTCCTAAAGGACCCACATAGAAAGCGCGACCCAACCTGCTGTCTAAGCCACTCTTTGCAGCCCTGGGACTGGGCTGGGCTGGGCTGGGCTGGGCTGGAGGAGGCTGGCTCTGTTCATGTGGTTACTTGCACTTCCCAGAATCAGGGAACACTTGGGCTGCAAAGTCAGATCTGGCATCCAATTGCAACCTGGAGCTCTCTGCTCCAACCTCTCTGGACGTCAGTTTCCTCAGCTCTAAAATAACAGCAGTACCTGCCTGCCTGGGCTGCTGTGAGGATGCAGTGAGAATGCAGGTCAAGTTGGGCTTCTTAGAGAGTGGTCTGTGGACCAGGAGCAGCAGCACCTCTCAGATTAAACGGCCCCGCCTTGACCAAGCAAATCAGAACCTGCCTGGCTGCAAGCTCCCCAGGTGATGGATTTGTAAATTACAGCTTGGGAAGGGCCAATATATATACCTGGCGCCTGACAACTCTTTAGAAAGTGGTGACGCTTCATGATGATGGTGATGACAGTGATGCTTGTCAAGGTGAACAGAGATACTTGGGAAGTTACCTGGCTGGTCATATACCCCACGGCTTGATTTCTCAGCCAGATCCACTGGTGAACCAGCCTCTGTCTGGCACCTTTTGGGCAGAACAAAGGCCTTTGAGCTGGAACCCCACTCTCTAGAGCCTCTGCCCTTCTGGTTCCTACTTGACTCTCCCCTGAACTGAATTCCTCCTCCTCATGTGAGTCCTCCCTAGCTCTGTGGCTCCTCCAAGTTGTCCTTTCTCTGGCAGCCACAGTTCCCAGCCCCTCTCTGTTCCTTGTGTGGCCATGTGGTGTCGAATTTCCTCAGCTGTCCCGGCGGGGCTGGGCTGGGAGAGGCAGTTGCTGCATTATTTATGGAGCACCGGTCACCAGCCGTGCCGATGAGTTACACACAGTTATTCTCTGCACCGTGTGTGGGATGCCGTCCTGGGCCTCTGTTTAATACAACACAAAACGAAGCCAAACGACCAGAAGCCAGAATGGCTGTTGGCCGACTGCTGTGCCTTGCTTGTGTCAGGCAAATGGCTTGCCGTGGGTCCTGGCTCTAGGGAAAGTGGAGGAAGGGGAGGAAGATGAGGAGAGGCACTTGGGGGTGTCTCCCAAGCTCCACTTTGAGGGTGGGGTGGGGAGGCCAACTTGTGGATTTGTTTAGGTGGCCACCAAACTCCTCAGTTGAAGGACATTTAGGAGGCCTTTTTTCCTAAAAAGTAAGGAAGTGACTTCATTATTTTCCTCTTTCCCCCAGGAACCAGAGTGATGCCAGGTATGTGACCGTTAGCCAGGTTCTCCCATCACCTGGCTGGTCTGGAATTTATGTCACTCACTGAATGAAGGCCACCCTGGTCTTCCTTGACTGTGCCAAGACCCCACCCTGGGTCTTGTCCTGGAAGGCTGCCCTTGCCCACCTGGGCCACTTTGCCCATGTTCTGCCTGGAGGAGTGGCCAGCATAAATGTGCCACTCCAGTGTCTCTTGGAGAGAGCTGGTCGGTGTCCCCTGCCTCCTTTTGTGTCAGCTGCACCCCCTACCAGAAGTACTTTTCCTTCCTCCCTTCATTTCTCTGTCCTTGTCCCACAGTCCAGAGGGGAAGCCCTTAGGCTCATAGACAGCAAACTGTATGATGTGATAAGTTGGGGAGTAGGCGCAGCTAACCCAGAGGGTAGGTGGGAAGGGGGTGTGTCAGAGAATGTTCCAGAAGAGGTGTCACAGCTGGGTAGTGATGGCCGAATAGGAGTTTTCAAGATTGCTGAATCCCCCTGGAGGTTTGAAGAGAAGCAGCCACAGGGTGTGCTGTGTGTGGAGAGCGTGGGTGAGATCATGCATTCAGGGAAGCCCCATCTCTCACCCAAGGAAGTGAGACTGCCATGCAGTTTGATGGAGGGAGTCCTCTTTGTACGCGTGTAAACAAACTGGCTTTCTCTTACGTCTCTTTAATAGGGGCCTTCTCCTTTCTTAGAACCCAGCGTAATCTGAGTTGTATTTTCAACCAACGCACTGCCAAGGGCTCCAGAAACTCCCTGCTCTCCTCTCTGAAGACATTCAGGGGGCTCCTGGAGGAGGAGCATCTTCTCGTTTTGCCTCGTGACTTTGGACTTGGCAGAAGCCGGGGTGCAGTGGGAGTTTTGTTTTCTTTGATTTGGGTCTGTCTGGATCGTTGTGAAGCCTTTGTGTGTTCTCGGGTGAAATCCACAGCCGGGTCTGTGTGGAATCGTTTTCACGGCTCTGGGAGTGCATTCCGAGGAATTTCCTCAAATGTGGACAGAGCTCAGCCAGCAACCTCAGGAATGAACTTTCTGGGGACTTCTTGGTCGGTGGATGCAGATGCAAAAACCAAGGACAGTTGGGGAATTGCTTCCTGAAAGGCTCTAAGAGCTTCCAGTGTCTCGGGTTGCGGGTTTCTTTCGAAACTTGAGCATGGTCTCCTTTGTGTAGTCTTGCTGTCCAAAAGGCAGGACTTTGTCTCTGCTGCCTTTCCATCTTTCTACAGTTACCTCCTTCCTCCTTTCTTTCTTCCACTAAGCTTGAATTATTATAGTAAAACTGCTCTCAGGTGGGTAGAAACTTCTTTTTTCCTTGAAAGAAACTTACAAAAATATCTGGAACAACCCAACATCACCTTGCCTTTACATGTTAATAACATTTACTCACTTTTTTTTTCATTTCTCAACAAGGAGGTTTTTGTCTTCCGTTCTTAGAGGTTGATTTTTTTTCTTTTTTTAGAATCTATTAAATTATATATTGCCTAAAACAGGTGGGCCTGACTTTCTCTGATAGACTGTCAAGTATCATTAAGTCAGGAACAAGCTGCTTTGGGCAACCTTCTGGCTGGGTGGGTGTTCGTAGGCAGGGAGCTGTTAGCTGTACCCCTCGACTAGAAAGGTGACCCCTCCTTTTGTTGCTAATTTGGTAAAGACTGAAGTGATGCTCCAAGTGGGGGCAGATAAGAAGTTTCTTCAGTGGTTTGAGTAGTCGTCTTTTTTCAGGCATACTCACCTCGGGGTTGAGTACTCCACCCTACCATTTGCTTAGCAGCAGCAGAGAAATCGTCTGGCACTGAACACCCACCTGCCCTTGCCTTGGTCTGTTTCTGCCTAACCATGGTTCCCTAATAGGGAGGTGCAGACACTTCCCACATTGGCTGGTTCCACCCCGAGGACTCAGAAAGGGGGGTTCCAGTCTGGATGGACAGTCTGACTTAGAGAGACTTTACGGTTTGTCCCCCACACATCCTAAAGGAGATTACTCAGAGCCTATGGCCACTTGGATCCCTCATATCAAATGTTTGTTGAGCACTTCCGCTGTGCTGGGCACTGCACCGAACACTTTCTGTATATGACCTCATCCGTTCCTCATCCCAGCCCCGTGAAGACGTGACTGAAACCCACTCAGAGGTCAAATGACTTGCCCAGTGTCGCATAGCAAATGGGAGAGCTAGAGTTCAATCCAAAAGATTGGGCTTCTGTACTTGCCTTCTTTATTCATCTCCTTCATTCTTTCAGTGTTCAGTAATTGGTGGTGTTGGTCATGGTGATGGAATTATTTGTTTTGGTTATCATCATTTTAAGGGAATGATCCCTGAGAGGTGAAATGATTTCCCCTAGTCCATGACTGGCAGGGCTGTGACTAGACCTCAGGACCCAGTGCTCCCTGCCCAGGCCACTGGTCCGTTCTGCATGTTCTCAATTAACATGCCTCACCTTTTCCTTTGACTTTTTTACTTTGAGACAGGGTCTTGCTCTGTTGCCCAGGCTGGAGTGCAGTGGCACAATCACAGCTCACTGCATCCTCGATCTTCCGGACTCAAGCAATTCTCCCACCTCAGCCTCCTGAGTAGCTGGGACTACAGGCATGTGCCACAGCACCCAGCTAGGTTTTTTTTTTTCTGTTGAGATGGAGTCTCGCTCTTTTGCCCAGGCCAGAGTGCAATGGTGTGATCTCAGCTCACTGCAACCCCTGCTTCCGGGGTTCAAGCAATTCTCTGCTTCAGCCTCTCGAGTAACTGGGATTACAGGTGCCTGCTATCACGCCCAGCTAATTTTTGTATTTTTAGTAGAGATGGGTTTCACCATCTTGGTCAGGCTGGTCTTGAACTCCTGACCTCCTGATCCACTTTCCTCAGCCTCCCAAAATGCTGGGATTACAGGTGTGAGCCACTGTGACTGGCCTGGGTTTTTTTTTTTTTTTTTTTTTTTTTAAGAGATTGGGTCTCGCCATGTTATCCAGGCTGGTCTCGAACTCCTGGGCTCAAGTGATCCTCCTGCCTCGGCTTCCCAAAGTGCTAGGATTACAGGTGTGAGCCACTGCCCCGGCCCACCTTTTTCTTAAGAAATACTTTGATCATCTTAATAATATTTCTCCAGGCCTCCCTGAATGGGAGTGGTTGGTGTTTGAGAGAGGAGAGTCTGGCTCCCTGGTCCTTCTTCCCTGTGTAGCTGAGAGATGGTGGCACCTTTGCCTAGAAGTAGGTGAGCAGTGTTTCTGAATGTGCTCAGATTTCTCCGAAAGCTTTTCGTCATGTCTTGTGGCTCAGAAAGAGAAGGAATGGTCAGATGAAGCTGCTATTGGTTGCTTGAGCCTTTGTGTTCTTAGAGGTGCCAACTGCTGTCCCTCTGGACAGAGATCTCCAGTGGCCATCCTGAGGACTCTGATCTTGGCCCTTATCTCTTTAATTGGATATAGGTGTACAAAGACTGGATTAAAAAAATGATATGTATGTTGGATATCATAATTGGAGTTTCCACTATGTCTTGATGGGCCTTCAATGATAGCCTGAGCTCTCACAAGTTTTCATTTGACATAAGTTAATATACAGTTTTGCTCTTGGGTGGAAGTAACTCCCAGGGCACACACTGGGGATGGAGGCGATGTCGGTGGGAGGGGGGCGGGGGGGGGGGGACAAGACCCTCACACAGGTGTTGGTTGACAGTAGCTCAGGTGTAGCTGCCAAAGGGCCTCTGCCAGGAGCCAGCCAGCCAGGATTCTTGCCCAGCTGTAACTTAGTTTTCCGTAGGGGCGAATTGCCACTTAGAGGAATAAATCCAGAAACCTGCACTTGGGCCAAGCAGGTCTCAAATGCATGAAGGCAGAACTGATGGATGTAATCTAGCAGCATGTGTGAAACAGACTTTAGAGTTTGGGTGGATTGTAAATTCATGGTGCTGTTGTTACCAGAACCTCTAATTTGATCTGAAGTTTTAAAAAATGTAGTGACTTTATTGTTTTCATTAAAATGATACATGACCCTTATAAAGAAAACTCACAAGACTCTAGCCATAAAGGAAAGTACAAAGGAGAAAGCAACACATTGGTCCAGATTTTAACTCCCAGAAGTAACCTGTTTTAATATTTTGTAGACAATTTTCCAGATTATGTACGTTTTCAGACAGAATTGACAGCTACAGAAGTAAATAAATAGGCAATTCTATAACAAGGTGTTCCTTGTTATAATGAGTGCTATGCATGATCTTTTGAAAAAACATACTTGGTTGTACTTATTTAGCAGAAGAAAATGAAACTGAAGTGAAGTAATACTGTAATTGGTTCTTCATAACTTTCTTTAAATTGATTTCTCAGATGTGCCTTAAAGCAGTGGTTCTTGACTGGGCGTGATTTTGTCCCCTAGGGGCCATCTGGCAATGTCTCATTTTTGATTGTCCCAAATAGGGGGTGGGGGAACACCGGCATCTAGTCAATGGAAGATAGGGATACTGCTAAACATCTTAAATGTGCAGGACAGCCCCCAAGACAAAGAATTTTCTGGCCCCAAATGTCCGTAGTGTTGAGGCTGAGAATCTGCTCTAAGGGTAAGAAAAAATGATGATTAATACCATTAGGAAGGTAAAACTGTTATGTTTTAGCTGGGTTGCAGTTTTAAACAGTTTTGATTGGGCTTCTGTAATGAAAGATGAGTTGATTAACCTCATTATAATTTCTTCCTCCTTTCCTTAACAAGAAAACCAAGAGGTAGCATATATTGTTTTTACCTTGTCAAGGTTCATAACATTTACACTCTATTCTGAAAACATAATCCCCAGTTGTTTAGTCTTAGTTTTGTTTTATTTTATTTTATTTTATTTTATTTTGTTTTTTGAGACAGAGTCTTGCTCTGTTGCCCAGGCTGGAGTGCAGTGGTGTGATCTCAGCTCACCGTAACCTCTGTCTCCCAGGCTCAAGTGATTCTCATGCCTCAGCCTCCTGAGTAGCTGGGACTACAGGCATGCGCCGCCATGCCTGGCTAATTTTTGTATTTTTGGTAGAGACTAGGTTTCACCACGTTGGCCAGGAGGATCTCGATCTCCTGGCCTCAAGCGGTCCACCCACCTTGGCCTCCCAAAGTGTTGGAATTACAGCTGTAAGCCACAGCGCCCGGCCCTTAGTTCTGTACTTAAATGATCAATGCCACATACCACTTAGCCCATTGTTTCACCTTTTCTGGGTTGATTTTGAGTCACCTCTTGGTTGGTGGGCTGTTTGATCTTGATATAAATTTAACATGTGTAGGAAGGGAGATGTCGGTCCCCGCTCTGCTTTGCCCTGTCGGACTTGCACCTGCAGATTTGAGTTTGTGTCTGTGCACCATACTTAGAGGAAGAGTAGAGAGACACGATGAGTGTTTCTGGGATGCTGTCGGGGTGTGAAGCAGGGTCCCGGGGAGAAATGGGGTTGGATGTGAAAATGAATTTTGAAAAGACTTCATGTGGAAGCAGGATTATTGATCTTAACTGAGGGCTCCCAGAAGGTTACAGCTAGAACTACATAAACATCAAGGACAGGGTGGCTGAAAATGGGCTACCCTGGGAAGGTGATGAGTTCCCTGCTAGCTGAAGTGTGTTGGGGAACCACCTGTTGCTATGCTGTCCCTAGGTGTTGGGCTTAAGCCATCAGATGAGCTGCTGCATTAGGTAACTTTCCAACCTTGAGAGTCTGATAGTCTAATTAATGCTTTCTGTAACCACCTGTCCTGGGGAAGCGCCCTAATCACTCCGGTTCCCTCCTTTGTGCTGTTTGGGGCAAGGGGGAGAACAGCCAGGGCCATGTTGCATGAGCAGGTGGTTCAGGGTGGAGCCTTACATGTTCTGTACACCTTAAATTTGGATCCACCATCTAACAACTCAAAAGTGTATGTGTGAGGTTCTGCCAAACTAGTTCAGTTGATGTTTGTAGTATTTACAAGATTACAGGAACTGAGCACATTCTAAACTGATTCCTGAGCCAATACATGTATATAGAATCCAGGAAACATATCGCAGACCTGCAAAGGAAGAGAACATACACAGATTGTTCCCTGCATGATTGGAATTGGGTGTTCTGTTAATGTAGTAATCAGATGTCTGTCGCAGTGTGACTTACTGATATCTTTGATTTGTCGCAGGGGAGCTATCCAGTTTGGGAAGATTTCATAAACAAAGCAGGAAAGCTGCAGTCCCAGCTTCGGTAAGTAGAAGCATGTGTTCTACAGGAAAAGGACAACATCCTCAGACAAGGATGGAGTGGGACAGACCAAAATGCAGATTGATTAGGGTTGATTCAGGAAGTGCTACAGATAGGGAAGCATGCGGTGGGTTCTGATTGGAGCATGATCACCTGTAGCCATATATCCTGGGCCCTGATTCCCATATGTAAAATGGGACTCATTCATGTCTGCTTTGCCTCCTTCCATAGGAATTTTGAGAGTCAAATGAGGTAAGTACTGTATGTAAGGTAGCAACAGGTAACATTTCTGTGTTGCTCGCTATGTGCCAGGCATTTGTTAACTTGTTTAAATCTCATAACCCCATGAGGTACATGCTATTATTATCCCCATTTTACTGATGAGGAAACTGAGGCACAGGAAAGTTAAATAACTTATCCATAGTCACATCACTAGTAAATGGCGGAGCAAGGATTTGGTTCTCTGGCTTGAGTCCATGTTCTCCTCCATTCTGCTTACTGCCTCTCCACATACAGAGTTTAAAACCTTGTGTTGGTTTTTTTTAACTCCACATTAGAATTTAAAACTGGTGTGGTGGCTCATGCCTGTAATCCCAGCACTTTGGGAGACTGAGGTAGGCGGGTCACGAGGTCAGGAGTTCGAGACCAGACTGGCCAACATGGCAAAACCCCGTCTCTACTAAAAATACAAAATTAGCTGGGCATGGTGACGGGTGCATGTAATCCCAGCTACTTGGGAGGCTGAAGCAGGAAAATCGCTTGAACCTGGGAGGCGGAGGTTGCAGTGAACCGAGATTATGCCATTGCACTGCAGCCTGGGCGACAAGAGCAAGACTCCGTCTAAAATAAAATAAAATAACAAAATAAAATAAAACCTTGTGTTGACTATTGTATAATTCCATTTACATGAAATATCTATCAAAAGCATATCTATAGAGTGATGTCAATCAGTGGTTGCCTGGGGACAGGGTGAAGAAGGAGAGTGACAAGTGGGTAAGATGGATCTTTTGGGTTGGTGGAAATGTTCTATAATTGGATTGTGGTAATGGTTGAACAACTCCAAATTTACTAAAAATCATTGACTCATACCCTGAAAAAGGGTGTATTTTATGGTATGTAAATTATGCCTCCGTAAAGCTGCCTAAACAGGATCCAGTGCTGAGCTCTAAGGGGCTGTGATCGCCTAGTCTCGTGCTTGTTCACGTATCATGTGACATGAAATAGAAAATATGTCGGCATCTTCTTGTTAAAGCTCTACCCTTTTAAATCATTGTGGTGAAGGGATGCAATTACACTTAGTGGGTGCTTCATGAAGGACAGGACATTTTAAAAAGGAATTATTTTGATGGTCCTGGTTCACGGCATTTAGGGGATGACATTGGCTGGTTTGGATGGAGGAAGATAAAGGTTCAGAGAGAGCAGGCCAGGCAGGGGTTTTCCAGGATGAATAGCCATGTGGACGACAGAGAGGTGGGAGGGGGTGATGTGATGCTCTCGGGCCTTTGCCTGTGGACACCAGGGGTCACTGCCCAGAGTGTTAGCCATAGGACTGGAGGGTCCATGGCGCACTATAGACTAAAGAACTCGGGAAGGGTGCGTCTTTTTTCTTCTATTCCTTCAGTTTTGTTTGGGGCCTGGGATTTCTATCCATGAACTGGAGCCTCAGACGGACAATGAACTTGGAATACCGCACCTTCCCCAGTTGTCAAGTCCTGTACTTAAGCCCTGTTTAAGCGCTTGTAATTACTTTCTGCTGGATCAGATACCACCTCCCCTGCTCAGGATTCAGGGCTCCTCACCTGAGTCCTTCACCAGCCTCACCTTATTTAGCTGTATCTACTCCCACCTCCATGTCTGCCATGATTACCATTTATTTTAGGTAACTTCATCTCCATCCTGTGGGAGGTCTCCTCCTGTAGTAATACAGTAAAACATTTAAATATATTTCCCTCTACTTTTTTAAGATTCAGCCTCATTTAACTGTCTGGCAGGCTTTCAGGGTAGACCAAGAAAATTGTTGTCTTCCCCTTTTGTCAGTAAGGATCTTGAAGCTTAAAGTAATGAACGGATCAGCTGTCTTAAACATATTAAGTAAAATTTAAAGTAATCTTAACTTATCCCTATTGGTGCAGGATACATTTTATATTATTAAACAATATTTTGTCCTGAAGGCAGGGACCATTTCTTTATTATTTTGTTAAACTAATAGTACAGGACTGAGAGCAATATAGAGGCCTCATGCACATGGTTTAATTTTGTGTATTAGAGAAAGGATGAAGTTTAGATCGCAGAAGAGGCATAGACGCTTTGGTGTATTTAAGCTGAATCACTCCTTTGTGTTTCTGTTGGTTACAAGTTTGCTCTGCCCCATCAGAGAGGGCCAAGATGTCTTGTGACTATGTCAGACAGTGAAATATGACTGCCATTTAAAAGCCTCGAAATTGATCACCATCCTAATTTTCAGTGGAGCCCTGGTGACCGTGTAATACACAAGACACCTCTACAGCTGGTTCATTAAATTTGGATGATTGGCGTTGAGTTGGATGAGAATAAATCCAGCCATTGTGTCAGATATTAATTGTAAATCAGAACCAGCTATTTATAAATCCCAAGATGTTTGATAAAGCTAATTTTTCCAGGGTTTGTGTTTGATGTCAACTCTTTAAAAAATATGCTTCAAAGTGGTTTTCTGTATGTGTATGTCATTATTTTTAAAAATGTTGAGCAGAATGTTTTCTTGCTCTACTGGAAAATAACAGGCCTCATTCTGAAGTTTGGCTCTAAGGGACTGTTGCCTAGATTTTCCCAGGATCTACTTCCAGCACCTTCCAGGAACCTTTTGTTTCAAAGCTACTGTTGCTGATGTTTAAAGGCCATTCCTTTCCCTTTTTCTTTCTTTTTTCTTTTTCTTTTTGAGAGAGGGTATTGCTGTGTCACCTAGGCTGGAGTACAGTGGTGCAGCCATGGCTCACTGCACCCTTGACCTCCTGGATTCAAGTGGTCATCCCGGTTCAGCCTCCTGAGTAGCTGGGACTACAGACATGCACCACTGTGCCTGGCTAATTTAAAAACACTTTTTTTTTTTTTTTTGTAGAGATGGAGTCTTAGTATGTTGCCCAGGCTGGTCTTAAACTCCTGAGCTCAAGTGATCCTCCCACCTCAGCTTTCCAAAGTGCTGGGATTACAGGCATGAGCCACTACAGCTGGTTTCATTTTTCTCTATTTTGAAATCTTCCCTTTCAAGTCCTTATTGTTATTCTTCCTTCAGCAACTTTGCATTGTTAGGAACACTCAATAAAGACTGGAGTTATATAAGAAATACTTGAAAACTAATACTTAGTTACAAGTTTGATTGTAAAGTCCTTGAATTCAAGTTCTAGGACTTGTTTGTGTGGAAGCCATGGCCCTGGCTTGGAGTGTTGACTACACTGAATGGTGCCTTAGATCATGACTCTTGGAACCAGTAGACCACAGAGGGCTCAGAGCATCTTGTGTCCAAAAAAATATGAAGAGCCCAGAATAATTTCTAGGACATAAATGACTATAGTACCTTCTCCTCATTCTCAACTTGTAGGAATTTGGCAGATTCGGTTGAAACAGTAGTATCTCAGTTTCATTATAACCAGGATCTAGGGAGAAAAGTCACACTGCCAGGATCTTGTTTTATAGTGAGTCAAGCCTAAGCCTGTGAGTCATGAGGCTGGGATACTTGGCCCAGCTCTGGTATGAACTAGGGCTGTGTTTGTGGCCTTGTATTTGTGGCCTCCGTTTTCCTATTCCTAAAAACGAACTGTTTGAACTACATGATCTGTCTTCCAGATTCCTTCCCCCAACTGATGTGTATATGTATATATTGCTTTCCTACTCCAAAATTAATTTCACCTCTACCGCTTCTATTTTTTAATGTTTTATTTTTTCTTTTAGGTAGAAATGCCTGTTTTCCTCCTGTAGAAAATTTTGCCTGGTGATAGGTTTTTTTGTTTGTTTGTTTGTTTTTTGAGACAGAGTCTTGCTCTGTCACCTAGGCTGGAGTGCAGTGTCGTGATCTCGGCTCACTGCAACCTCTGCCTCCTGGGCTCAAGTGATTCTCCTGCCTCAGCCTCCCAAGTAGCTGGGATTATAGGTGCGTGCCACCATGCCTGGCTAATTTTTTGTATTTTTAGTAGACACGGGGTTTCACCATCTTGGCTAGGTTGGTCTTGAACTCCTGATCTCAAGTGATCCACCTCCCTCAGCCTCCCAAAGTGCCAGGAATACAGGGGTGAGCCACCACGCCTGGCCCTGGTAATGGTTTTATATACAGTCAGATGAAATGGAATGGGAAGGGCTACTAGCGTTTAGCACCAAATGAACTGGATGTTATTCGAGTGGAGTACTTGGGAAAAAGTGGGTTCAACAAGCCAATGATTGTCCATGCTCAGTTGAGTTATTTCTGGAGGAAGGTTACATGTACTCCTTAGAGGTTTTAGGCCTTGAGCAGTAATGAATTTGCTAGGGAGAGACATTCCTCATGCTTTTGTTATCTGTTTGCATTTTAGGACAACAGTAGTAGCAGCAGCTGCCTTCTTGGACGCCTTTCAGAAAGTGGCTGACATGGCCACCAACACACGTGGTAAGCAGATGGAGGCTGACTCCCAGCGTTAACTGCATTCAGCACGTGGTTTCTTTCCCTTGGGTGGCTGCACAAGAAGATGCAGCTTAAGTTATCAGAGCTGAGCTGACTCGTATTTTCCCATTTTTTAAAACTCTGTGGGATTCCATATATTAGAAGTTGCAACTAGTTTTCCGGATAATAAAGCACATGTGAAGAAGAATGAAAAAGGAAGAAAGTGAACCACCGTTTCTGCACGGGTTGGCTTGATGGATTTTTTGATCACTTTAATGATGTGCTGGTTGTGAAAGCTTGAGCTATGCCTTTGGTTGCAATTTGCGTTTTCCTCCTTCCATGGGTTTTCCTTGTTTGCTCGTGGAATGGGAAGCAGTATGAATGATTGGATAGACCATTTTTCTGAGTTTCCATAAAATGAGGAACCCTTTTAAAATAAGGATCTCATTGCGTTGTATCTATTTATGTGTCCCTCACATTTGACTGCAAACCTGTTGAGATAGAGACTATGACTTACTCACGTCTGAAACCCCAAAACATAGTGCCTAGAGCATAGGAGATGTTTACAGTGTGTTTATTAAATCAATGAAAAAAATTTAATGGCTTTAGCAAGTACTGAATCATATAAAGGTTATTTATAACATGTGAAAAGTATAAAAAGAAAATGAATGCCCTGTATGCCGGACCATCTTTAGAAATGCAACATTATGGTTGGGTGCAGTGGCTCATGCCTGTAATCCCAGCACTTTGGGAGGCCGAGGCAAGAGGTCCAAGGTAGATCACTTGAGGTCAGGAGTTCGAGACTAACCTGGCCAACATGGCGAAACCCCATCTCTACTAAAAATACAAAAATTAGCACTCCAGCCTGGGCAACAGTGAGACTCTGTCTCAAAAAAAAAGAAAAGAAAAGAAAAGAAATGCATGCAACATGTCCAGTAACAGACGGTTCCCCTATTCAAAGGGAGGAGTGTGCTTTCCTTTTCCTTGCAATGCAGCTACTCTCTCCTGCCTCTTACTTTGCGTTGTCTTTCTGGGTCTCCTTGTTGCACCGGCAGCTATGGGCCTGTTCTTTTCATTGTCGTGGTGACATTGGTAAATTTGGGTTGTAGGAGCAAGTGTTGGGGACTGCTCCCAGGCACATGAAAGTTTCTCCGAACCACCTGATGGGTACCTTCAGTGCAGTGATACTCATTTATCACAGGTGCTTAATTAAATATTTGAATGAATTTGCAGCAAGAACGCTTCTCATTCATTGAACAAACTCCTTTTATTTCAGGCACTGTCATGGGACCACAAGAAGCAATATGACTCTCCTTGTCCTGGAGGGGCTTACAATTGAGTGGGGAAAATGAGATGTATAAATAAAGAATTTCAGCATAGAAATAATATGTTTGGTATGGTAATAGTTGTAGAACAAAGTGCTAGGGGAATATAGAAGAGCGAGCAGTTCACTCAGGGAGTTAACAGGGTTTTACAACGTTCCCTTGGAGAATGCAGCAGAGAAATTAGAACCATGGTTTCCTCATCCAGTATGTCAACTTGGTGTGGATCTTATCCAGTATCTTTTTAAAAGTCCTTTAACAAAATTCCATAGCTTATGTGTGTCTGTTATAGAAACTTGAGAAAATACAGCCGTAAAGAGGAACTTAATATGCAAACCATTGCAGGGGCAATAGTATTGCATTTTATATTTTCTTCTACTTCAGCAGTGTGTGGAACTGGACTTGCCAGCCATATTGATATCTTTCTGTAATAGCCATTAGAATAGGTTTTTTTTTTTTTTTAATTTTTTTTCCGGCAGAATCTCACTCTGCCTCTCAGGCTGAAATGCAGTGGTGCAGTCTTGGCTCACTGCAACCTCCACCTCCCCAGATTCAAGCAATTCTCCTGCCTCGACCTCCCGTGTAGCTGGGATTACAGGCATGTGCCACCATGCCCAACTAATTTTTGTATTTTTAGTAGAGATGGGGTTTCACCATGTTAGCCAGGCTAGTCTCCAACTCCTGACTTCAAGTGATCTGCCCACCTCGGCCTCCCATAGTGCTGGGATTACAGGCGTGAGCCACCGTGCTTGGCCCAGAATGTGTCTTTTTTTAAGAAAGCTGCTCTACTGTTTTAAGGAACTTAGATATCTGGCATTGCATGTTTGAGGCTCTGTGATAATAATGTTTTTATATTTTAATGTTTAATTCTTGGATGGATCCTATAGATGGACTGGAAAGAGATCCCCAGATTGTCCATAAGTTCCTGTAGTGGGAACCTGGGATTTTGAAGATGCTGCTCCCAGAATGGTTCCTGGCGGGGCACTGCAGGGTCTGGAAATTGTCATCTTTGAAGGGAAGGAAAACAGCCATTATTTGTGCACAAAGAAACCAAAGAGCCTCACTGCAGAAGTGATGGGGGTAGAGTAGTAGTTTGGAGGGTGATGTATTTCACCAAAGGCAAATAATCTCATAGTGAACAAACCCGTGCTTTGACTTTTTTTTTTTTTTTTTTTGAGGCAGAATCTTGCTCTTGTCACCTAGGCTGGAATGCAGTGGCGTGATGTTGGCTCACTGCAACCTCTGCCTCTCGGGTTCTTGTGATTCTCCTGCCTCAGCCTCCCAAATAGCTGGGATTACAGGTGCCCACCATCATGCCTTGCTAATTTTTGTATTTTTAGTAGAGACAGGGTTTTGTCATGTTGGCCAGACTGGTCTCGAACTCCTGACCTTGTGATCCACCCGCCTCGGCCTCCCAAAGTACTAGGATTACAGGCGTGAGCCACCATACCCGGTTGCTTTGACATATTTTTAGACCATTGGATTTCAGATCATTTTTAGTGATGCCAGATACTTTCTGTTTAAAATCCATATGTACTACTATTTTCATTGAATGTGGGAGTGTGAGAACTCTCAAATGACCTAAAAGTATATGGGTGATAGAAAGAAGGTATATTTTACAGAGATAAGAGAAACTTGAATATCCTTCTTAATAAGTATCAGAAGTGACTTCTATTCATTTTTGCTTAAAAATTTTAAAAATAGAACATTCTCTTTAGTTTAAAAAATTGAAATAAGTAGGCTGGGTGTGGTGACTCACACCTGTAATCCCAGCATTTGGGAGGCTGAGGCGGGTGGATTACCTGAGGGCAGGAGTTCAAGACCACCCTGACCAACATGGTGAAATCCTGTCTCTACTAAAAATATAAAAATTAGCCAGACATAGGGGCGGGCACCTTTAATCCCAGCTACTCGAGAGGCTGAGGCAGGAGAATCACTTGAACTCAGGAGGTGGAGGTTGCAGTGAGCCGAGATTGTACCACTGCACTCCAGCCTGGGCGACAGAGCAAGACTCTGTGTCCAAAAGAAAAAAAAAAAATTGAAGTAAGTGTGTAAAGTAAAATCTACCCTCCCCACCTCCCCGCCCCTCCCGGGAGTTGGGTTTAGTGTCATTTACAGATGTTTTTGCGTATATAAACAAACATGCCTGGGAGAAAAAAACCCAAAAAACTAGTTTTCCACAACATGTGGAATGACACATGGAATAAAATATACCTGTGTGACCTTTTTCAGAAGGTAGCCCCTGACAAACATTGTTCCTGTGCTTTTTACAGCATAGTATATTATAGTTACCTTTCCAGTACCTATAGATCCACCTGATTCTTTCTAGTGGCCAAATGGAATTTCTGAATATAGCACTGTCTGAATATAGCACAGCTGAATCATTATTCTATTGATAGATATTTAGGTTATCTCCAGGTATTTGCTACTACAAGGTCTGCTGCAATTACTGCCCAAGTATATATCCTTTTGGAGTCCTACAAGTGATCTATTTTTAATGATGTATGGATCACCAGGGAAATGATAATCTGTAAAAAGTGCTTCAAGCTGTTTTGGTCAGCAGCAAATAGATTTGGGCTTAGGGTTGGTGTAGGCGGTGACTCTAACAGAGTGTGTGATTTGATATCTACCCTCTCCAGAAAGAGTATCCTTGGTTCACTCCCTTGCTTAGCGCCTTTACATGTATTTTTTTTTTTTTAAGTCTCTCTTGATGGAAGTGGTAGGAGGGAATTACAATTATTATTAAGTACATCTCTTCTGGGCAAGTGCCCAGAATTTCAAGCAAGCAGGTTGCTGTGGTTTCCAAAATATTAGCGTCTCATATTGTTTCCAAAAGGAAACAGCTTTGAGTGGTCTTTGTCCTTTATAGGAAATCTTTTGCACTAGCTATTAATAAAATTTACTTAGGAAAAACTTTGCAAACTAGTCACTATAAGAGCAAAATCAATCTAGTCATTATGTACCTATTGTTCAACAGAATGTGGACATATGTTAGAACTTAATTGCTTTCATTGTTTTTTAAATGAAAGTGTGTAAGTGGATATTATAATGTGTGTATTTGTGTTAATAATTAAACTATAATGGAATTCCAATTATTAGCACTAGGCAGAGTTCCATATTTTGTTGATTTTAGACTCTGGATGAATATACAATTTGTTTTAAATATGAAAGTACCATTTTCTGTATTATTGGACACAAAAAATTGGTTTCTAGGTATCTGGTAGACATGGAACCCAAGGCTTTGTGGAGCAGAGTCTCTGCTTCCTTCACATCCATAATGGACCAGCATGTGGCTCTCACAGGAGCTGAGAATGTTTGAGCTGAGTGGCATGCATTTGTCTGGGCTACTTAAAAAAATAAGAAAAGGAAAATTAAGGAAATTAAGAAACAGATGATAAATACCTACCACATAGGCTATGGTGAGAATAAAAAGACTTAATACACATAAACTACTCAGAACAGAGCCCAGCCCATGGTACACATTCAATAAAGGCTAGCTATCCTGATTTTCAGTCTTAAAATCATGCCTACTTTTTAGGGTAACAACTTAAAGAATCTGGACATTAAAGATGATCTAGTCTGCCTGGATCCATTTCCTTCCTTCTGAGAATCTGAAATGTCCTCCTCAGGCATTGGATGTATTATCATCTAAACTTTCCTGAGATGGTTGTTCAAAACCATAAAAGTAATTACAGAGGCACACAGAGGCAGATGAAAAGGAGAGTCACACAACACTGCTCTTCAACGGTCCTTGCTGACACAAGCAGATGGCACAGTGGCCAGGATGGGCCAGTGCTGACTAAGAGGGAGTGTATCATCCACTCCGTACTCTGCGCAAGTCCCTGATGTGTCAGGCCACAGGCTTACAGGTGTTCAAATTTCATTCCCCATTTTGATCCTGAATGCGTTAAAAAAAAAAATCTGTGTAGCACAAAAAATAATCTATGTAGTTGAAATAACAAAAGTCTATATGCAGTAGTAAGAGTAACCACTAGCTTGGGATCTGGGATGCGTAGGTTTGACTTTGTGCCTTTGCAGCTATGTGATCTTGAGTAAATATTTCCTTTCTCTGGGCTTCCATTTTCCCACCTATAAAGGGTCTAGGAGACTAGATGATCACAAGTACTTTTCTTTTTGGCTCTAATATTCTATGGTTTTAAATCTTGCCTTGGTGCTCATTAACTATGAATGAAGTTGGACAGTGTAAATTTCCTTTTCTATATTATCTTTAGAGCTTCCAATTTTTGATCTGACGACAAAGGAAGTAGAGGAAGCAAGATTAAGCCAAAGATAATGGAGAGAGAAGGTTAGAAGAGAAAAAGGGAAAAGTACAGATGGGCATTTGGGTTGAGGCCTCTTCTCAGACTTGAGTGTGTGCAGGAGGAAGGCAGGTGGATGCTGGACCTTCTAGGACAGGCATCGAAGGGTGGACCAACAGACATGTGCTTTAGTCAGTGAGTCTGGATCACTGAGGTTGATGAAGAAAATTGCTGACGGCTTAGTTCTTACAAATGTGTTACACGTTTGCAGTACAGATTTTGGTAAATGCCATGGTCTCCAGATCTGGCATTAGGCATCACAGATACTCAAGAAGTTCACTTTAAGGGACAGATTTCAGGGCCCTGTCACTCCTATGGAATCAGAATAACTAGGTGAGCCCCCAGAATCTCCAATTTTGAAAAGCTTTCCAGGAGATGTTGCTCTCCAGTGAGGTATGTTTGTGCTGTCCTGTAAAGCCTCTTGCCATCTTGCTGTAACCCACCTGTCCAATGGCGTCTCCCTGCCCATGGCCGGCAACTGCACCCAGGAAGAACTGCTCACTGTTTGCTGAAACCCTTAAAACCCTTGATCCCTATCTGCTGGCACATGTGCATTCCAGGCCCAGAATGCCCTTTCCAGCCCTCCCCCTCTTAACCCTGTTTGTATGCATGAGGATCTGCTGCGGATCTCCCAGGGGTTTAAGAGCTGTATCACTTGTGAGACCTTTGTCTCCCTTCAGGAAGTAAACTGGGTCCTTGCTCAGGGCCTCAGGGGACATGCTGGGGTTAGAGGGGTCCCCTAGCTGTGCTGTCACTACCTTCCCCACCAGATTGCAAATACCTCCAACAGGGCCTGCTCCTTTCTGAGGAACTCACATTCCCAGATGCTGAGTATCTGGCCTTCAGCAGGCTGCAGACCCATCTGCTGAATGAATGACTGTGCACAAACAGCAGCTTCCACTTTCATGCAGCCCTCATGGATCCTGGTGGGAAGCCCATCAGCTCTTGGGCAAGGGACTGTTGGGATGGGGTCTTGGCAGGATTCCTCCCTGGAGTTCAGAATTTGAATCTTGGTGACCCCTCCCTGAGGTCAAGTCTCTGGTGCAAGGGACAGCTAGGTAGAAGGCACCCACCCTGCTTCAAGGATAGAGTGGAGCAGGGGAGGGAATCTTGCCTCTGAGGGGAGAAGGTGCTGGGTTATTTGGGTTCTCAGCTGGGTTGTTTCCTGGCTCCAGCCAGACTGCTCTTGTTTGCTCCTGAGTTTTATTTTAACCAGATTGTTTAATTGAGACTTCACTAGCCTTTAACTTCTGGATTGACTTTGGTGTTCAAGCCCAGAACTCTTTCATGTAATTAGAGTCTTAGTATTTCTACCTAGCAAACTTTTTTTTTTTAAAAAAAGATTGGTAAATAATAATCTACATGTTATGGGGGTACATATGATACTTTGATAAATTCATATAATGTGTAAAGTTCAAATCATTTGAGAGGCCGAGGTGGATGGATCACTTGATGTCAGGAGTTTGAGACCAGCCTGGCCAACATGGCGAAATCCTGGCTCTACTAAAAGTATAAAAAAAATTAGCTGAGCTTGCTGGAGGGCCTTTAATTCCAGCTACTTGGGAGGCTGAGGCATGACAATCACTTGAACTCAGGAGGCGGAGGCTGCAATGAGCTGAGATCATGCCTCTGCACTCCAGCCTGGGTAATGGAGCAGGACTTTGTCTCAAAAAAAAAAAAAAAAAAAAAATCAAATCAGGGTAATTGGGGTATCTATCACCTGAAATATCTGTCTTCTTATTGCTACCTAGCAAACTCTTTAGCCTCAAATTGAAAACAATTTTTTTCAAATTAAAAACATCATATAAAAGGCCCTTCTTGCAGGTCTGGAACTGAAAATTCTTTGGATATTACCATAAGGGAATGTAGTCAAATTTCTTCATTTGATTAAAAATAAAAAGGCATATCAGCTGGGCACGGTGGCTCACGCCTGTAATCCCAGCACTTTGGGAGACCGAGACGAGTGGATCACGAGGTCAGGAGTTCGAGACCAGCCTGGAGAATATGGTGAAACCTCATCTCTACTAAAAATACAGAAATTAGCTGGGCATGGTGGCAGGCACCTGTAGTCCCAGCTACTTGGGAGGCTGAGGCAGGAGAATTGCTTGAAACCTGGGAGGCGGAGGTTGCAGTGAGCCAAGATCGCACTGCTCTATTCCGGCCTGGGCGACAGAGCAAGACTCGGTCTCAAAAAAAAAAAAAAAAATTCTAGAAACTATCTAAACTGTATATATATGTGTGTGTGTTTGTGTACACATATGTATGTATGTGTATCCATATACTTTCTATATTGAACACTTTTTATAATCTCAATCTTACGTAAAATACAAATAAAATCTATAAAAATGGTTGATATTTATAATAATAGGCAACATAGCTAAAAACTGTGGTTATTATATAAGCGTAGCTTCAAGATAAATTTCCCAGCTCCTGAGCCTTCTATACACAGATTTTAGAGCTGCCATTGCCTTAGCAGGAGGTGATGTAAAAATTATTGTTTTAAATGGATTCGTAAATGTACATTCTGCTTTAGGTTTCATCATTTTGATGTTTTGCCACTTCAATTTGTCTTGCGTCATTTTAATTTGTTAGCACAATATATTTAGTCATATACATCTGCGATGAATAAAACATCTTTTTAAAAATGGCCCAGGCATGTGAAGTTTGTCTTACCATTTTCCATTTTTAAAGCTGTCATTTTTTGGAGTATGCTTTCTATGAAACTTCAGTCTTTGTATTAAGCCTAGGACAGTAGAGTGTCATGCATTTTTAGCATTTTTACAACTCACACTATACATAAGGACTGGAAATAACAAATGAATCTGTATATTTATACAGAGTGTTTTTATTTTATAAATTTTAAAAAATACCTTGTTTTTGATGTTTTTCAGTTGATGGAGTTACAGTTGCTTATGTGTTTGATTATTTTGATGGGCAAGTACATATATTTAGGAGATTTGTAACCGTGAACCTAGCATTACCGCTGATAAAACGAATCCCTCCTTTCTAATCCCATCGATCTTTTCTTGATGTAAGAACTGATGCCTGACGACAGCACTGTTCCCCATTTGACAAGTGGCCTTTTATTATTGATCTTTGGTTGGGTAGCAACAGTTGCTGGAGAGAATTGTTCATTGTGGTCAACCAGTGTTGCTGCCTCAGTAGTGATTTGCTTTTAACCGTGTCTTCCTGGAATGACACTTGAAAGGGCAGTCATCGTGTGTTAGCCCAGAATGAACTCACCGGAATCCCACATTTACCAGAACATATCCTGGATCCCCAGGGCAGGATGTCACCAGAATTCTATAATCCTCCAGCAGGGATAGTGAGGGATATCAAAATTCCACACCCAAGCATGCATGTCTGTCCTGCTCAGGATTATCTTATCCCTAACAGAGAGAAATTCTTGCCCCATTCAGTGGGGTTTCCCCATTAGGCTTTAGTGTATTACCCCAGATGATACTTGAATTACGTCTGGATGCGTGTATGCTGTTCTCTGTCTAACCTCAGCAGCCTTCACCAATGCTGGTGAATTATGTGGTGGTGGTGGTGGTGGTGGTGGTGGCGGTGGCGGCGGTAACAGCGGCAGTGGGGAGGAAGGTCCAAGGTTGGAGAGAATGTGTGTTTTTATGGGTGACTGAGTTGATTTGTGTGCAGCATGGTTATTTGTGTTGTTAGGCAGTTTACATAATAAAGTGGTTTACTCAGCATTTTCCCTCTTCCAGCTAACAGAGCCACCGTGCGTTTTGTATACAAGCACTGACAATTCTCCTCTCCTCTCCTCCCCCACCTCTTTCCATCCTAGTTCTTACCTTTGCTTCCCATTGATTGGCTTTTTGTTTTGGCTTAATAACTAATACCCCACCCCATCCCCACTGCCACACACACACACACACACCTTGTAGTCACTTTTGGTAAAGCATTAGCATTCATGAAAGAATGCAGTTATTTTAGTTCATGCAGATGAAGCAAAGAATTTTTTTTTTTTTTTTTGAGATGGAGTTTCACTCTTGTTGCCCAGGCTGGAGTGCAATGGCACGATCTCAGCTCTCAGCTCACTGCAACCTCCACCTCCCGGGTTCAAGCAACTCTCCTGCCTCATCCTCCCGAGCAGCTGGTATTACAGGCATGTGCCACCTTGTCCAGCTAATTTTTGTGTTTCTAGTAGAGACGGGGTTTCTCCATGTTGGTCAGGCTGGTCTCAAACTCCCGACCTCAGGTGATCTGCCCACCTTGGCCTCCCAAAGTGCTGGGATTACAGGCGTGAGCCAGCATGCCCGGCCAATAATTTTTTTTTTTTAATGTTCTCTTGTGACGAATCATTTGCCATAGAGCTACGAACTTGGTTTGGTCTGCTCTGCCCATCTTAGATAAAAATAACCATGTGGAATGTAAATGTGAACTTGAAGACACTTGAAGTTGTCAAACTAGTATTTTTCTAGGACGGATCTGTTCAGTCAGACCACATAGATTGCCTCCTCTGTGCTCCCTCTGAAAAAGTCTCAGCTAGAAAACACGCACAAGATGTGAAAGCTACTTGGAACTAAAATTTTCACTTTAACCTGCGCTTGTGTCCTCCGCTGTAGGAAAAGTGTTGTTACTGGAAAATAACTCAAGGAATAGTTATAGAATACTAAGAAGGTCTTCTGTCACCGAGAATTTGGCAGTGAATCTTCCTGACTCATTTTAAATAAATTTGATTTGTACACACTTTAAGAAAGCTTAAAGTGAGAACTACTTGGAAGTGGTTTTTTTTTTTTTTTTTTTTTTTTAAAGTAACTATCTGGCCTTTCATTTTTAAGAAGATACAGGATTTTTTTTTCTTCTGCTCATGTACTATCTAGTGCAACCTTTTCATTTTTACTAGGGACACTGAGTCTCAGTGAAGCCTCTTGTCCGAGCTTACCCAGCTAGGAAGAAGGAGAGTGGGGATTGTAGCGTGATTTCCCTTGAAAACCACCTAAGCAGTTGTTAGCTCTGCCTTCTGGGTTTCATGGTGAGGGGAGTTCAAGGAGGACATGGCACAGGTTGTGAAAAAAATCTCTGTTCTGTGCTCTCAGCCGGTGATTGTTTACAGACATTTTGGTTTGCTTGTTTGTTAATAAGAAACCCGTGGTCATCTGGTTTCCAAAGCAGCTGTCTGCTTCCATTCTGGGTCTTCGTTTCTCTGTGGAACATATTTTTGTTTTCTGTTAGCTCTTTGGAAGTGGGGAGGCTATTTTTGCTTGTATTTTAATCATTTGTTTCATTTGACATAAGCTTCTTAACTGTAAGAATAATGAGGCTTCAATTCATCTACATTGCCTTCAGTTCATCTGCATGTACACATACACACACGTACACACACATATACACATACACACAATATACACACAACACACATGTACACACAACACACACAACATACACACAGACATGTACACATATGTATACATACACATCATACACGTACACACATACATACACACACATGCACACACACAAGATACATACAACACACATGTACACATACATACAACATACACATATAGACGTACACATACACACATACACATGTTCACACATATATACACATATACACACAAAACATACACAACGTACACATACACATATATACACACAACGTACACTTATGCACATACACACGCACACATGTACGCACACACAAATACACGTTTTTTGATTCCCAAATGTTTACAACTGCCATGGAACTCTTATTTCTAGTAAAAGACACTGCTGTGGTAATCTGCAGCATTTCCTGCTGTGTGTGCTAGGGCCCAGGGACCTCGGTTACCATGGAAACTAATATCCAGCCGCCCGGGTGGTACTTCCCTTTAGAGCCGCATTTGAGCGCATTTCACAGTTCAATACAATGCTGCTTATTCCTGCCTTTAAAATCAGGAAAGAGGGCAAAGCTGATTGATTACAAGTAAAATGAAAAAATACTGTTTCTGCTAAGACAGAAAGGGACCTTTAGTACGTGCCCTTTTAATGTGATTGTCAGAAGTAGGACAGTGCACAGTGTCTCAAAGATGGCCAAAGGATCTGATACAATACAAAAGAACTGTGGAGGCGACAGTAAACGTTCTTCTTCCTGTGCTGCTGATCCACAGGCTTCTGTTTGAGAATGACTGGCCTGCGAGGCTGACAAGGGCATTCATCTGCTGGCTCTGGTGGCGTCCATTTGGTTCACCAGAAGGGCTTGAGGGCAGACAAAAGACCTTGAGCTCTCTGCGTGTGCCAGTCATCCTGTGTTTCCTGACCCCTGTCTCTCTCAGAACCCACTCACAGAACCAGATCCGAGAGCCTGGGAGAGCTTGCCCGGATTTCAGCCTTTGAGTTGCCACTTAAGCACGTGATTGCCATCTGTGCTTGCTTAAAGGCGGATGCTGATTAGGAGAGTGATACTTCATTTGGATAATACGATTTAAGCCCAAGTGCAAGATGTGTTGCTTGTGCTGGAACTGCAGGAAATATGAGCCATGGAAACGCACCACCCAACCTCCTGTAGTTGTCCAGGTGGTCCTGCCGGTCACTGTCCACAGTATGTCTGTGTGGGAGACGACAGTGATCCCAAGCCTTGGTTTCCATGCAGGTATATGGACTCCTGCTTAATGAGATTGGAGGATAGTAATTGCCTCCACCCTTATTTAGATGATGCCCATCGCTCTGGCTTTGTGTTTTCAAATGTGTTTGGAGAAAGCGAGTGCCGGGAGAGTGTGCTATTTGGAGAGCTCAGTCCAGCCTCGGTCTTGAGCATCAACTGTGGGTCCTCTGCTATTGGGGCTCTCGACTCACCCGCCAGCTGCCTTATCTCAGGTTGAGGAAGGGAGTGGGAGCCCCATTTGCAAATGAGGCAACTCTTGGTGACTTGAAGTCACCTGGTTAAAATGGCACACAACTTCGAAGCTGCATGCCATTTTAACCAAGTGTGCCAGACACTCGTTTCTGGAGTGTGTATCTCGTCTGTGTGAGGCTCCGGTCCCACATTCTTCCCACCTCAGGGATCAGTTTATGGAAACACCTCAGCATTGAGACCAGGGCTTCTCAATCTGTGATTTGGGGCTGGATAAATATTAGTCGTTAGGGGCGTGCTGTGCATTGTAGGTTGCTTAGCAGCATTCTCAGCCTCTACCCCCTCTCAGTTGTGAAATCCAAAAATGTGTATTGAGATCGGCCCTGGTTGAGAACCACCAAGCTAGACCTATTTGGGTTTTGTTGGGCAATTTAATGAAACTATGGCTATGCCTTTTTTGAGGCAGTTGTAACCAGCTTGGTTCATTGAAGCTAGGTTTTAAATCATTCATAACTAAGTTATGATGTTAGCAATTGGACAGTCCATGCATAGTTTCATCTGAAAAATGACTACTCTGCCAAGTTGCACGTATACAACTCTGTAGAGTCCACATCTTACTAAAAAAAAGACCGCTTCCTTTTTACCAGAAGGTCATTTCCCGGAGTGAAAATATGCAGGTCTTTTGTTGTTGTTTTCAGAAGATTAATTCAAATAAGAATAGGAATGGGGTGAACAGAGCGCTTGAGTTCCCATTTGTGTCGCGCTGCCTGCGTGATGGAGAGAGGGCTCAGCGAGGTGGAGCCGGATCGGGAGGCGGCTGCAGGCCCCCTCTGCCTGCTCACAGCTGTGTGGCCCTGGGTGGGTCAGGACAGCCGGACACACCTCAGTTTTGTTGTCTGTGAGATGACAGTCAGGTCTGCTGCACCTGCTTGTCAGGGTGATGGTGGAGTCAAATGAGGTCGTAGTTGTGAAAGCATTTGATAAATTGTAAAGCCCAGGCAGCTGTGATGAGAGGTCGCAGTGCTCTTGTGACTCGGGACTTCAGGGGTCCCTGGCCACCTTCCGACTGCTGGCTCCTTGGTCACTTAGAGACGCGGCGTTCACTTGGGTTCCACCTTCGCCCCGCGTGGCCTGTCCCCTCCCGCTTGTCTGTCTCCAACTTCTGCCGCTGTTTGGGATCCAGTTCAGTCCCTGTTTTCTCCTGAATGACTTCTAGCATTTTAAAATTATTTTTTATAATTATTATTTTAAACAAATATTTTAAGTGTGATGTATGATTATAATGATTGTTAGTTTATTGTATGGTTTGTGATTAGATTTGGGGGATGAATGGTGTCTTGAATGAATGTGGGGTTTTTGGCTGTTTCCCCAGTACATGCCCCATGTGTATTGAATATGTCATCCTCCCCTGCGTCACGCACACTCGGAATGGCCTCTCCCTTCCCTCACCTGCAGGCTCTGACTTACCCTCCAAGGTTATCTCAGGCGGTCTCTCCTCCAGAACGCCTTTCCTCCTTGAGGGGCTTGGGAGCCCCCAAGAGCTCTGCTCAGAATCTGGGCTTTGCTGTTGTATCCCTGTACTGTATGTTAACTGTTCCCTGGTCTGGAGATTCTCCCACCTTGGCCTCCCAAAGTGCTGGGATTGCAGGTGTGGGTCACTGCATCCGGGCTCCTTTCTTTTATTTTTTTCTCATTGAGGTGAAATTCATGTAACATAAAACTAACCATTTTTAAGTGAACAGTTAGTGACATTTTGGACATTTTTGCAGTGCTGTGTAACACCACCCCATCTAATTCCAAAACGTTTTCAAACCATTCCAAAACCATGAAAGAAAGCCCTGTACCAGGATGATGAAAAGGTTCTGGAGATGGAGGTGGTCATGGTTACACAACAATGTGAATATATTTAATGCCACTGGATTGTGTATTTAGAAATGGTTAATTAAAATAGTGAATTTCTTGTTTTATATTTATTTATTTACTATGAGAAAAACACACAAAATCTCATACTCATTAAGTAGTTACTCCCTGTCCCCACCCTTCCCAGCCTCTGGCACTGTTTTGTGTTTTATTGTTATAGCTTTAGCCCCTAACATAGTAGGGGCCAAATAAATCTTCTTTGAATGAATGGAATGAGTTTCTACTTGAACGCACATTTATCTATCTAATGGCTATGTGACGGGCACAGTTATCTTTAAGGACATTTCTTTGAGATGTTTCACTAGCGTTTATTTAAGGGATTTTCTACTTATCTCCCAGCATCTCCATAGACATACCTCTTAAACAAAAGCTAACTTTGTAGCTTATCTGCACCCCTCTTCATTATCTTTAGTTGACATTTGGAGCCAGTGATGGAACCCGGTGCTATCTGTGTGGCACACTCACAAACAAAGTGTTATTAAATCTCTCAAATACATGTAGCAGGTCAAATATATGCGTTTTCTTAGGATGTTGAAGTTTTCGATTACTGCTGCTTTTATGAGGGAGAAGGAAAATCTACCCATCCTTTTAGAAATGAACGTTCTAATCTCATTGCTTCCTTGAAACATGGCCGCCTTGTCGTTACTTCTTTTCTTTATGCTTGCAACTCACAAAATCTTGTTCTTTTCTGTTGCTCTATAATTTATAAAACTGTATTGCAGTTGGCTTGGATAGAATTTACTTAAGCATAGTTGAGCCTTTAGATTTTCCTTCTGGCATGGACAAAAGCGTCATTAATTATGAATATGAATTCCTTTGCAAAATGACAAGATTGAACATTTCCTCATGCCAGTAACCCAGCTGTCTCATTCTGATGAGCAACAAAGACTTTTTAGAGATTGTTTTTAATGGCCGTGGTATCAGATACTAAAAAATAAGAAACTAAAAGGAATGCAAAGTAGCTTACAGTTCATTTGTCTAGAAAAAAAGAAATAACGAAAGGTTCTTGCTATCCTGTGGCTGTCTTTACTCTGATGGTACATTTGCAATCTCCAAGTTTTGGACGTGGCTGCAGACCAAATGGTTGTGCTGCTCTGCTGTTGTCCGAGGGAGGATTCTGTTTGTTCAGATGATCAGTATTTAAGAATCCTATGGCCCAGGTCACTTTTTCACTCTCCTTGGTTTGATAATGGTAATGGGAGTGGCGTCAGAGCCCCCACCACATGTGGGTACCGGCTTGTTATGGCCTCACCACCATCCACTTGGTAACTTATCGACACTGGAAGAGGCTGCAACTGGGCTCCGATTCCAGAGCCTTTAACTGCTGTGTCATGGGGTCTTGGTCCTGAGTGTGTCTGCTCAGCCGTCGGTTGACCATCTTAGTAAGATAGTTTCTGATGTTTCCACCCACCCTGTGTCTTGACAGGTTTGCGGCCAGATTTAGATATGGCAGTGGGCTCCTTCGTGTTGGAAAGCTTGTGTTGTTCCACTCTTTGTCTGGATGCTTCCTAGGGCGTGTCCCACCTCTGGCCTCCGGCTGGGGTTTTCTAGTCTGGAGAGGGACCTGTGTTTCTGAGTTCTCTCCAGGGTGTCAGAGAAGCCGACACTCTTGGAAATTCCCTACTAAGTTTGGATCCTTGCCTGTACATATATCTATATATATGTGTACATATCTATATGTGTATATACGTATATATATACACATAAAGCTAGTATTTGATAGAGTACTGCAGGCTATTGTAAGGCTTTGTTTCTGTTCACAATTCTTTGAATGAGGATTTTGGGGTCATTGTTTTTCTTCCTTTTTTTAAATTTCATTTTTTTAAAATCACGGGCCGCTTCCTTTTTAACCAAATGTTAAACATTAAACATTAAAACATTTGTGTGTAAGAAACTTTTTTTTTTTTTTTGCTTACTTTAAATGGAAGTGCTGTGACATTAAACATCAGGTTTAAATCACATGGAAACAAAATGGGGCCAGACAGTTGAATGTACTGTCATTTTACTACTTTAGGAAACATCAGGAGAGGAACCAAGATAGTCTGAAAAGGTCATAGATTGGGGAAGGAAGGGCTGCGATGATCATTTGTCAACGTTCAAAAAGCAAGACAAAATGGTTATACCTGGTTCAGAGCCCATCCATTTTTGTTTTCTTTAAGAACGTGGTTAAAAATGTGTTTTGGTTTCAGAAAAGCCCTGATTTTCTTTGATATTTAGTATAAATTTGGATTGAAATGCCATATCCCATCATCATCATACGTAGGCATGTGCTTTTTGTGTGTGCTGTAAGTAAAATGTCTACACTGGGTCATTTCCTTCTCCACCCAGTTCCCCTTCGTTGAAGTAGGAGCTGGTTTCAGTTAGCTGCCCTGAGCTGCCCTTGCAGTTAGCCACTGGCCCATTCAGCAGCGTGGTCTCCCCTTGATGACTCCAGGCTTCCTTCTGCCTCAGGAGAGCCATACCGGCCACTTTGACCTCCTGTCTACTGTATTCTCACCCTGCAGGAATGGAGGCTGTAGGCTAGAGCCTGCTGGTTCGGTGAGGCTCAGATCCAAAGGCTTACTCTCCTGGAATGGGGCCTGTCTCCTGTCTCTGCCTTCCCTCACACCTGTGGCCTCGTGCACTGCTGGATTATTTGCCCGAGGTGAAGAAGAAGCGTTGAAGGGATAGCCTTATTAGTTTTGGATTCAGCTGCTTTGCTGCTGATGGTTGTGCAACCCCCAGGGACCTGCTGTTTAGCAAATAGAGCTGAGCACAGCCTGGGGGAGGCTGTTGAAGATGAGGGTGGGCACACGTTGATGACCAGTGTCCCCACCCTGCTCTGACTTCACTTAAAAACAACCGCCAAAATGGCTTTAGCTTAAAATGGAAAAGATGGTAAATTATTCTGGCGCAAGGGCTACCCTGTTGTTAGAGGTAAGAAGTTGCATGGCTGCTGTTTAAGAACCTTTAGTTGAGCTGAATCCCAGCCTGCACTCTTTTTTTGCAGTGTGACCTTTGGAAAGTTGCCTTAAGCTCTGTGTACCTGTTTTCTGATCTGTAAGTTGGATGTGATAACAGCACCTTTGTAGGCTGTGTGTCGAGTGTTTGAGAAGGTGTATAGAGAGCTGTCAGTGCCTAGTTCATAGTAGCCTTCGATCATTAGCTCATGTGAATCAGGAAAGCTAGTGTTTATCAGCACATACAAAT